>NW_028263381.1:2845000-4315000 GCF_051168715.1 Poecilia mexicana
TTAGAATACGTGTACTCTAACCCCATTTTGAATAGTGATTTTCAAACTAAAAGCTTCAAACTGAATGTCTTATTATTTCTGAATACTTAAACAGGAGTAATAAAATCAACAGTGTGCATGCTCATCAGGCGTCTGTTTGACTTTCTCTGGGTTAAAACATGCAGCCTGGGTGGTGTGCTGCTTCAGATCTCACTTCCTGCTGCAGGAGCTGTCAGCTACAGTGAATCTGGTCACTTTGCTGGTAGCTGAATTGACACAGGCATTGGTTTTTGTAACTCCTTCACGACTTAAGACCAGATTCAAACCAGAAAATTGAGATGAACAGAGTTGCGACAAGAGACCAACCTGGAATCATGCATATTGTAAATGAAACCGCCATCGTTAACACCTTTAACTTTGGCAGCTTCAATCTTTGGACCAAAGAGGAAAAAAAAAATTCAATGAAATAAATAGATGCAACTAACTGGAAACGTCTCCGGCAGGGACACGGCAGTCATGTATTCTCCCAGTGGATAGGTTAAAGGTCAGTCTGCAATGATTACAAAAAAAAAAAAAAGAACAAAAGTTTTATCTGCAATGGGTATTAAATATAGATATATATGTGTGCGACCAAAGTACAGTGGAGGTAACTGGGATTATTTTAAACCCTGTTGAATCTCATTAGGCAAAAATCTAAATATTTTAAATCAAATAGTTTATTTGTTGTAAAACATCTCCATATGTGACCATTTAACGTAAACAGTAATCTATAGCTACATGAATGTGTGAATAATTTATCTAAAAATGGAATTATATGTTGAAATTAGAAATGCACCGATTCCCTTAATTTTGGGAGATCGATGATCGGCCAATATTTAAATACACTTAACAACTTTTCAGGCCAAAACAAAAAACAAACAAACAAAAAAAAAAAAACAATATCGCCCAAAATCGGAATTGGCAGGTCTGGTTTTTCAAAGATTAAAGTTGGCCAGGAAACTGCAATCATGTGGAAATAATTAAATAAAACTTTCATTTATTAAGTGTTAAAGTAACATAAATATTTAGTGTTTACTTCTTTAACACCACTGTGGCTCTTTAAATAGGTCCTAACATCTGATTGGCTAACCTTTACACCAGGTCAGCCACACAACAATAAGCTCATTTATAGCAAGGTTAGCTCCGCCTCCTGATATAATAAATAATGATAAATTAATTATGTGCTGCAACATCAGGGACGAGGAAACAATTAACTACACTTCTTCCAGTTAAAGGGTTAATAGAGGAGCCATGTTGTGATGACTTCCTGAAGGCAGTTTCAGAAAAAGCAGGAGTTTTTAAAGAAACAAAGTCAAATTTCTTTTAAATCATATTTGATATTTAGAGCATTTTTAAAACTGAAGGTAGTTACATTATAGTTACCTGATTATCCTGTAAAATTATAATACTGTTCCTTTAAATACATTTTAATCAGTTATTTCACATTTAATGATTTATTTAATAAATTATTAAAACATTATTGAAATAATTTAAATTATATACAAATAACTACTTTACAACAGTTGTGGCATTTTGGATCACCCACACAGGAGGCAGTCCTGCAGTTTTTGATTCATAAGCTGTTTGTTAAAAGCTTCTCTATCACCTTAAAACTCTAGTGGATGGTGCTGGGTTTTTGTGTTTACTTGTAGAAAGCTACGGGGCTCAAATTAAACAACTGGATGCATGATTTATGACTGTATGTAAGAAATGCAATCTAACATGCCACCACAGGGGGGCAGTGTAAACTCTCTCTTCCAGTTACCTTCATTGTACTCAGGCAGAGGCAGACATACCGTCACCTGTGCAGATAAAACGAAATGCAAAGGTAGATTATTCTTTTTGGTTGGACTGGTCCATCCTCTGGTTCCCACTCTGTAATGGGTTCAGTGTTGGGATGGGAACATGCAGGAGGAGATGGCAGAGAGTAGAGATGTGCTGATCCTTTGTTGGTTTCCACAGAAACAATGTTGCTTAGGACCGAAACGGCCAACAGGAGAAGGAAGTAGTGCAAGGAGGTTGAACCGACGGCTCTCTAAGAGGACCGGAGTTAAATGGTGCTTTCAGTGTGTGCGTGACTGATGGTGTGAATATGCTGGGAGGGCTGGGTGTAACTGGGCCGGCGGGGGCCCACGCAGTTAGGCTGCTCACTGAGCAGAGTGGTGGTCTCTCCGGGCCCGTTGTCCGGGCTGTCGGAGGGCGGCGGGTGCTGCGGTTTGGAGGAAAGTGACGAGCTCACTGCAGGATTCAGAGCACATTGCACAGTGCTCACACAAGAGGGAGGGGTTTGTGAGAGGGGGATGTGGTTACTGGGAGGGGGCGTGGCCTGGGGTAACACCTGGCTGGGCCGGCGGCCGGCGGAGCCTATGGTGAAGGTGGCGCGAGCACTCTGGGAGGCGGGCTGGGTGTTGGATGATGGGTGTTTCACAGGAGGCGTGGCCAGCGCCAGCGGCGTTTTGGTTTCCGGGGGCGTCAGGGGCGGCAGAGAGATGGAGATGTCCAGGCGGACGTGGCTGCCCTCCGGAGACTGAGGCGTGCTGTCCAAGCGGGACGCCAGCAGAGCGTTCTGGTAGTGAGCGCGGGTGACCTGAGGAGGATAACGGAACGCTAAACAATTTTTAGTTCATCTTTACTACCAGTTCATCTGTACATTTAACCATATATATGAGAATATATGTCTTACAGGTTTAATACAGGGCGATACAGTGACTTAAGTAATAATTTGAGGTGCTAATAAATGTCACAGTTTAACAAGATGAAGTATTAATTAGTGTTGCTACTTGAATAAAGACGTGCACCGATAAATCAGCCCCTAATTCCATAATATTGTGAGGTCTGTGATTGGCTGATCTTATCTACCTCTGCAAAGGTCTGAAAATCAGCCGATGTTACCTTGACTGACAGACCCGCCCACTAATTCACATCTGCATGTTAACAAATAGTCAATCCACTGCTGCCACCTTAACAACTTTTTCACAACATATAGCAAATTTTCAGACAAGATTGAAGATTGGCCAAAAAAATTGCAATCAGTGCATCCCTACTTGCATCACTGACATATAATCACTAAATCATGTAATAATCTTGAATTAAAGCTGAAGTCTCAGCTGATGCAGAAGTAGCATCATATTAAGCTGCACATTTGATTTGTACATGTTGGTGAGGCCTCCGCTTGGCCCTTCTCTTTTACAAGAGTGGAAAAATAATACTGATTCACCTTTGTCTCATATTTGAATTGACTGGATAGAGACTTAGGATTCATTCACACCAGCCCTGTTTAGTCTTCTTTAATGCAATTCTGGTACGTTTGCCTAGAAAGTTTGGGGAGGTGTGAATGAAGCAATCAACTAAAAAAAAAAAGTGAAATCTGATTTACCTACAAACCTAGGTCTCAGTTCGGACCAGAGACCGCACAAAAAACAAGAACTATAATGCAGGGTATTCTGGGTAAATACAATCAAAACATATGTGTAAGTCTAGCGCTAGCAGGTTTTGCCAAAAACTCTAAAATTTGATGCCACTCCATTTGTTTTTTTTGAAGGAAGTTGCACTCATGTCTTCTTCAGAGGTTTTCCTCTTGTTTCCTTCAGTGGTTCTTGGTACAACGCCACCACAAGCGAGAGGACAGAACAGGTTTTTCAAAGAGTTCTGTTTGATACAGCACGACATGAAAGTGAACCACACCAACTGAAAATGTAACAAATGAGTCTACCGGACAATCAGGTGTGCAAACACCTTCAAAAGATGCCCGTATCCGTCTGAAGACTCTTTGTTTTCTGTTTATGTGGCAGCATTGTGCAGTAGTGATTCTGCGTTACCTTGACATACTGAAGATCAGCCAGAGCTCGAACGCTGAAGTCTGGGATGTACTGGAAAGGGGTTCCTGGGATCTGAGTGTTGCTTCCGCCGATGGAGCTGCCTTCATGAGCGCGCTCAGTGCAGCTCAGAGAGGCCGAGCGGTTCAGGTGGCCCGCGTGCGACGGAGAACGAAACTCTGGGGACGAACAGAAAGGAGAGGTCAGTGGTGGCATCGCAAGAAAACAAACAGAAAGGAGCAAAGACGGGAGACTGCATGGTGAAAAAACACAACGTGAACGGATGAATCAAAAGAAACAGGGAAAAGTGTAGCATACTGAATGCAGAGAGAAGTGATGAACACAAAGTAACACATCACAAAAAAAAAACATCCAAAGCATTGTCGATGAGCAACTGATGCAGAAATGAGACTGTTTGTTTTGCAGAGAATGCAACAAACAAGCCATGCGATGAGAGAAAGTGCCCAGATTGAAGTTTGCATGGCCGCAACAGGACGATCTGTCTGCATGGACGGACCTCTCTCATTGGCTGGTTCATGGTCCAAGTGATGGAGGGGCTGTTCTGGGGTCAGTGGCCAAACAGCAAATGTAATGATAAGAGTTTGAGAGTGTGGAGATTATGCGGGGAGGTTCAGGAAAACGTCTGGGCTTAAAGGAATAGTTCACCTTAATAAAATCATATGCTGCTGTATTCTGACGATAACCTTAGCTTAGCCCGTAATGAACAGATGGGAAGCGGTGGGAAACAGCTACTCTGACTTTACGACATAAGTGGAGAGCAAAAGTATTCACACCTTGAACCTTTTCACAACCAAAAAATCTCAATGTATTTTATAGGAGTTTTATTGGATACAAAGCAGTGCATAAAGGAGTTGCAAATACATAAAACACTTTCCTTATTTATTTGTAAAGACGATCTGACACACCAGACAGGAAGAATATTAATAAAACAAGCAGTCTAGGGGTCCTAAGTCCTATTTAAAGTTAGCAACAATCCACTTAGGGACCACTGCAAATGTGGAAGAAGGCGAGACCCAAATGAAATATTTTGGGCTACATGCAAACCTTTTTTACTGCTCTGTAACAAACATGCAGCCATGCAATCTTCAAGAGTTTTATTTGTAAAAGTTGATAAAAACCTTCCATCCTTTTCTTTCTACTTCCAGATTATTCACTACTTTGCATAAGTCCCAATAAATACATTGAAGCTTGTGGTTGTAATATGAGAAAATATAAAAAAGGTCCATGGGACATGAGTACTTTTTGTAAGGAACGGTGTCTGTGAATGAGCCAAACTGTCAAATAATTGGCCAAATGTTAAAAAAAAAAAATCTGACTAAGCACCAGACAGAGACAGTTTTGAATCGTGTTACTGAACAGAAGGTCAAAATGGAACTCTTCCAGCAAAAGCAATCAAATTTATGAAATATGGTTGTAGTATGCAATGTTCACTCCTGAGGTCTTGATAAAGTTGAAAATGTGCTGCATACAAAGTGAGACGCCAAAGATCAAACCTCACTTTAAGCCCTTCAGCTGATGGTTTTCTGGGGAAAAACACAACCAGAACTCTGCTTCTGGACCTGGTTTAGGGGTTTTATGGTTAGAGTGTTATTATTCAGTGGTTAGCTTTGATTGGTCTAGACCAGATGGCAAAGATTACAAGCACTACGTGTGTAGACCAACAGGCCAATCAGAACAAACAACACAGCAACTTTGGTTACTTCACACTTTATCTTAAAATAGCAAACATTTTGGTATCATAAATATTACTATTTACTTATATATATCCTTATTGAGGTATGGCGTTTCTCAAAAGAATATCTTGTCAATAAATTCTCAGGCACAGAGAGCAAATAAACACATCTGTTAAAGTGTTAAACTACTGAGTTAACCAGAGCTGTGTAGTCAGATTCACCACACCCTTCTGTGCAGAAGGAGTGATGGAGAACATCTGACTGGGACCCAGTGGTTAAACAAGGTGTTGGTTTTGTTAGGGTAGGAAGTTAGAGGGCACATCATCTAGAGTCCCATCCAGCAAGTCGTTCATTACAACTGAACTGCACTTTAGCGACAATTCAGAACACGTTTACGTGTCTTCATTGCTGATCAGATCTATGATTATTTGAATATTATCATAGATCACTGACAGCTGCCAATCACACAGGGACCTTTGTTCTGTGGAAATCTGCAAGCATTTTGTTGTTTCAAAAAATCATTTTTGTGTTTTAATTTAGATAATAACCAATGCATGTCCAACTAAAAACTGGACAAATAGGCACAGCCCAGCAAATCAACCAGGTTTTGTCACATGTTGGCGAAAAGAAATGCTGTAACAAACAGGAAGTAGAGGCTGCAAGCTAGCACGGAGCACACACGCCAGATGGAGAGAGTTCCTCATCTCCAAGGACTTGGATTTAGAAATTGCTCAGAGTTTTGTGCCTCTCGAAAGGCACAGACCCACTAGTGGGTGGGAGCGGTTGCTAAGCCAAAACGTAGCCAGAAAATGAGTTTCCCTCTCCCCTTTTTGCAAATTAACTCTGTTTTTTGTTGGAAAAACAACAACAACAACAACAACAACAAGAAACACTTCTAGTGAATGTGAAAACTTTTTTGCAAAATTAAGGGAGTTTTTACAACTTTTGCCATTCCTGTCAAGCTTTTCTAATGCAATGCGTCAAAAAAATGCTGATAGATACACGACTGGAGTTGACAATTTTACTTCACAAAGGGAAAACTGAAAATAAGTGATAATATTCTAAAAAATAAACACACTTACTTAAAATGCTTTCTAGCTTTAGTAGGATTTTGCTCTGGTCTCTTAAAATGACACGGACTCTGAATTTATCTTACTGAAGTTGAATTAAATCCTTATTTTTTTCTAAATATATTTGAAAAAGAATTTGAAATTCCCAGGAAAAGACTGAAAGCAAAATTTAAGTTTTTCTTTGTTAAATATCAACAATGTTGGTTGGCTGTCAGCTGTCTTTGATGGGATTTATGAATTTGGAGTTCTTAAACAGTTTTAAACCATCATCTTTACAACCACAGCTCTTCAAGAAACATTTTTTCTTTTCAGCCATTCAGAAAGAAAAACATTAAAAAGTATTCTTTGTTAAAAGTACTTATATTATGCGTTGACATGAAACCGGCTGGATGTGGACTCTAAAGATGACTTAAAAACAATCAATGAGACTCGTGAAGAAAAATTGTGTTCATAAACACAGACCCCTCCTCCCCTCACCCTCCGTCCCATGCAAATGTTTACCTGGGAAACGAGAGAACACAGAAAACCTCTTAAGAGAGAGGCGTCGTGGAGGGGGGGACGCCACTGATGGGGAGAGAGGAGGGGTGACAGCTGAGAGAGACAGAGGGGGAGAGAGAGAGAGGCAGAAAGAGAGGGAGGAAGGGAGGAAAGAGGCACAGAAAGAGAATTGATATGGTTGATTTGTTTGTTTTCTTTTTATTGGAAAAGACAGGAGCTGATCCAACCTGTTTATAAAAATCAGATGTATATCTAAATGCGTTTTAAGACAACAACTGATAGAGCTGCATAATGTTCATGAGAAGAGCAAACAGCAGAGAGAAAAGAGAGCGACAGGAAGAAGAGAAGGACACTCAGCACATCACAGTTTCAGTCTGTCAGTTTCCCATCTGGTCTGTGTTTTTATTCACGTTGAACCGGGAGAAAATGGCAATGACTTTTCATGTCATGGCATCTCCAGACATTTGGCAAAAGTAAAGATCGCTCTCAAAACAGAGAGAGAAAGACGCAACGGTGAACCAGAAGGGGGCAGACTTATGCCGCAATATGATGCCTGAACTTCAGCTTAAAACCAGCTGTGACATCCACTGACCTCTACCGTGTGTGTGTGTTTAGTCAGTCTGAGTATGTGAACAGATTGTGTGTCCAGGTGTAGTTACTACTCCGCAGAGAGAGAGAGAGAGAGAGAGAGTCCAGTTCTAAATACGTTTTTGTTAGTCAAAGTCCAGATGTAGATTAGATGTCCTTTGGTCTTCATGCTAAAAAAACAAACAAACAAACAAAAAACAATTTAATTTTCATTTTGGTTGGATTAAAACAATTCTGCAAGGAAGAGTGGGCCCAAATTTGTCCACCAGTTATTGTAAATGCATAATGACCGTTGTTAGGCTTAGGGCATGAGTAGTTTTTCACACAAGGCTAGTTTGGCGTGAATATTTTTTTTAGTTAATAGATGAAATAATGCTTAAAAAATAGCTATTTTGTATTTCCTCAACTTTTAAATTAGTTTGATCATTTGAAGCAATCCAGTGAGACAAAGACACGTCCTAGAGGTGCACCAATGACCGTTTTCTGGCCGGTCTTTAGAAAGTCCCATCTGCCGATTCTGATTTTGGCCGATTACAATAATTTTGTCTGAAAAGTCGCTAAATACAACAAGAAAGTTGCTAAGTTGGCAACAGTGAGGTGACTATTGTTAACCATACATGTTATTATGTGACCTTGTGGGCGGGGCGGGGCGTGTCAGTCAGACCTGTCATGGCAGAGCAAAAGAAGACAGTGGCTGATTTTCAGAACTGTGCGGAGGCTGATAAGATCGGTTTCTCATCTAATTATCGGCTGATCACCTAAAATTAAGGAAATCTGGATTGATTTACTGGTGCATCCCTAACATGGTCTAAAAAATTATCCCACTGTTCAGCCAGAGACTTAACGACAATACCAATTTTACATATGAAAAAATAAATAAATCTAGAAACCATAAGTGAGCTCAGACATCCCGGTTTCTTTTTGCCCATCACCTTTCATTTGGGTGCAGTGCGGCATTGCTGGATGACCCTTAACCACCAATAAGACAAATCCTCTCAAGAGCCTGGCAGGCCATCTCAGGGGAAACAGTCAGCTAATCTGTAGCCCCGCCGCCCCCACTGGAAACTATCTGAACTCTGACGCAGAATTCTCTCAGCTAACCAAAACCAAACCACTCAGTAACAAACACAATAAAAGTGTCTCTGTCCAGCTTGGTCACTTTGAATGATTTTACTGGTAAACGCCTAAATAGATCTTCATGCTGAGAGATCAATGCTCTGTTTGCCTCCTCTTCGTCCCGTCAACAACCGGCCCCGGTCCATTAAAAGCTCCTTTTTGATGTCTGAGAGGAAAACAAACCAGTCAATATCTGTTGAGTCTGAGGTCAGTTTTGTTTGGGTCGCCTGTCGACTTGAACAAGGACACAAACTAAGTGCTTCCCTATTAGGACTAAGCCTATTGGCTTTCCTTCCACTCTGTACAAACAGATGGCTTTACTGTCAGCTCAATGACGCTGCACTTTATCAAAGAGCATCAGCGAGTGAAGGAGAACTCAGATAGACTTTCATGTATTTTCCCCATGAGACTTTTCCAAAATGGAGCAAACACACTGCCTGTTTTCACAGCATGCAGATTTGTTCTGTTTTTGTGCATTTTTTTGTATATACTGTATACTTATATTTAATACCATACTAAAGATTCACCATAAGTTTTTCAAGTGCTTTATTAAAATATTATGACAGTTATGCAGTTTACGATTTATATTTTATGTTAAAAAATGTAATTTCAAACTCCCAGAAAATATTTTCCCCTAGTGTCAAACCGTGAGTAAGATCTGCTTGTCTTAGCTTCCTGCAAGGCTGTGTACTTGGCCTCATGAGGAATCGCAACAAAAGGATTTGTACTGCCAAAACTTTGCCACATTTTGTTCATGTTACAATCACAAATGTCTGTGTATTTTAATGGGATTTTTAGTTTTTTAGTTGATTAACCAAACAACAGTCAGTGTAGGTTGTTTGTCTACCAACCAACCCGCCTGTCAAAATTCTCATCAGGCTACATTTGAATGTGGAAGGAAAATCAAAATTTTCAAAACTTTTAACAAATAAAAGTAAAAAAAAGCTTAGGTGTGACTTTGGCATCCGCACAGCATGACGCCAGCACCACCATGTTTCACTGTGGAAATAGTCTGGTTAGGCTGATGAGTCTGCCGCCACCCCATGTGACTTTGGTTCATTTTCTCCTTGCCAGGTCGGTTGTTTCAGGCGTTCAGCAGCGAGGTCACATCTGAAGGCAAAAGGTGGCTCTAGATTTTATTTAGGGGTATCAAAGTAAAGGGAGCTGAAAACAAATGCATGTTTTTTGTGTTTATCACATAAAATCCTAATAGAGTACAATAAAGTTTTTGGTTGTAACATGATAAAAGTTTAACACTACTATACAGTCTAACAACATGCTGGGATCTGCCTTTTTTATCTCAGCAGGACATTTACAGCCCACCTGTCACCTTGTTTTCACTCTCTTGCTGTCAGTTGGTGTGAAATGCGAGACCAAATGGTTGAAAGGAAGTTTTAACCCCCAGGCTTCAGGACTAAGTGTTAATTTTTTTAATCTCCCTTCCTCCCTGCCCTCTTTCCACCAATAAAAGAAAATGTTAAACAAAACAATGCCCATAGAAAGTTCACTAAACATCATACTTTGTATAATTTGGTTTGTTTCAAACATGAAGTGCTTCTCTGTGTGACTGTATGGTCAGTAAAAATGTGACCAAGTCGCCTAAAAAAATATTTTTCTGACCGTTAGGCTTCACAGGCATCCTGAGAAATGCATCATTGTCACGCTTGTGTCTCCCGGTGCATGTTTATAGGGAGCCTGTGTGTGTGTGTGTGTGTGTGTGTGTGTGTGTGTGTGTGTGTGTGTGTGTGTGCGTGTGTGTGTGTGTGTTGTCTCACCCAGCGATGGCGTGCTCAGAGCCATGACTCCATAGTAAGAGAATGGGCCGGTTTCGAACTTCATGTTCTCGTTTCCAGCTTCCACCTCCACCCGTCCCTGATCAACACACACAGAAATCTGATTTAATGTTGTTTTTAATTCATTTATGTGAGACATTATTCTCTAAAACAATTAAACACAATCCTTGATGAGACCTGGATGAGACCTTCATCGTTATCACGGAAACGCCTTAGGTATATACATTTGTCCTGTTCTGACTGCCCAGTCTGTCTCTGTTTATGCAACAGGCTTGTCATTGAACCTGGTCACGTGACTATCTGACCCGGTTTGTTGTGACCAAGCTGAAGGCTTTTGGTGCTATAAAAAACTTTGCCGGGTTCTATTGTTAGAACGCAGCCGCTCTTAAAATGAGCCTGTATGTATAATTTTGAACCAGTGTGGATTAGAGAAGACGCGACTCAAACTGCCTGACAGAAAAGAGCTGTGACAAAAACTCAACAGAATGTACAAGAATAAATAGTTCTGGCACGACAACATCAAAGAGCTGTGATTAACGTATTTAAAGCCAGCTTACGTTATTTTCTATGAATTTAATACATTTTAAAGGCCTTAATTTCAGACACACGAATTTCAGACTTTTTAAGGATTTATAGACATTTAAACTTAAGGCAATGAAGACAGGATCAGAAAGCCGATGTATTGGTGCACCCTTAAACATATCATCCCTGTCTACAGTAAGTTTCGACTGCAACTGTATGGAAAACAAAAACAAAACAAAAGAAGAAAAAACAGAGTCAAATTGAAAAAGTTATGCATTCATTTTTTTTAGGATCTTTTCTGGGAATTTTTCCATTAACCGTCCATCCATCCATTTTCTTTACACCCTTGTCCCTTATTGGGGTCAGGAGGGGTGCTGGTGCCTATCCAGCTAACATTCCGGGCGAGAGGCAGGGTCACCCTGGACAGGTCGCCAGTCTGTCGCAGGGCAACACAGAGACACACAACCATGCACACACACACTCACACCTAGGGACAATTTAGAGACACCAATTAA
The DNA here is from genome assembly GCF_051168715.1 of Poecilia mexicana. Classification (NCBI taxonomy): domain Eukaryota; kingdom Metazoa; phylum Chordata; class Actinopteri; order Cyprinodontiformes; family Poeciliidae; genus Poecilia; species Poecilia mexicana. The sequence continues at coordinate 2,856,630 of NW_028263381.1, forward strand.
CCTGACAGTCATGTTTTTGACGGTGGGAGGAAACCAGAGTACCCGGAGAAAACCCACATATGCACAGGGAGAACATGCAAACTCCATGCAGAAACACCAGGGCCGGGAATCGAACCCAGAACCTTCTTGCTGCAAGGCAACAGCTCTACCAACTGAACCACTGTGCAGCCTATTAACTGTCCAGTGACATCTAAATATATCCATGCTTTTTTAACTTTCCTATTGTTACCCAGCAAAGTGCCTGAGTATCAGACCAGCTCTGAGGCTCTTCCATGTTAAAATCCCAGAGTCGAGTCGAGTCCTGTAGCTTGTAACACAGACACTTATAAATATTACATCCCAGCACAGGTTCTCCACTGCAGTGTCTATTTACCTCCAATATATACGCTGCCATCTTAGTGAGGTCAACTAACATCATGTGTTACTTCACCTATTGAACATCATACATTCCTGACCCTGAACATCCATTTTAATCTGAGCAGAAAAAAAGTTCTCACATTCCAAGACTTGGAGCTTCAGCTGGTTCTCATAAAGATGGACATAAATTTGCACACACACACACACGCACACACACACACGCCAATTTACCAGATTGGTGAAACAGGAACAGGTGTGATCAGGTTGCACAGTCAGTGTCTACAGTCACTTTATCCACACCTTAGGTGTCAACAACCAAGCCATTGAATCACACACAATCACACCTCTATCTCATCAAGCGCATTTAGACAATATTTATGGTTTGATCCTTTATGTAAAATATTGTTCTGCTTCGAGTCTCTCTTAGGGCAAAAATTCTGAACAGTTTTTAGTAAGTCAACCTTATTCTTCTTCGACCTCTGAGCTTTAACTTTACATGTTCTTCTGAATGTTTTTCTTTCTGTTGACCTTTAACCCCTGAAACACAAGTAGGTAAAAGCAGATAGTATCACAATTTAGGACTGGTGTAAGATTCTCACTGTGTGTGAGAAAAAAAATAATAATAAAAAAGCATATTCTCATAGCATTTGTACAGAAATTTTACATAAAAATGTATAACATAAAGACACAACTAATATACAACTAATATTGCTACTAAAATAATATAATCTATTATTAACACTGTACTATTTTAATATATAGATTTGGAAATGTTTTTATTAAAATGCACAAAAATGCTGCAGAAGTTTGCAGGATATTTTTCCTTTCTGCCGTTCGTCTCTTCATCCAGAAGTTTTAATTTATAAAAGGCTGACAGTAGTTGTGCTTCTATCAAACTATCATGCAAATTTTTAGCAAACTTTTAAAATGTGAAATTAGTAATGTTTCCATTGACAGGTTTGAAGTGAATCAACACTGAGACGCAAAGTTTGATTTTGTCAGATGTTGACGCTGCACATGGCTGTAATGAACAGGAAGTAAAAGTTGCAAACTAGCATAGACCGCACATCTAGGAAAATTGTAAAAAGTTCCACATTTTCTATAAATAGTTAGCATGCTAAGAGACTGTTAAGCAGTAGACTGCATGCTAGATAACCAAGTCAATAGTCCAGCTAATATTAGCTTGCCAGAAGCTGTTTCCATCCAATTGTAATGGGAATTTTACGCAAACTTTTGAAATGTTGCAAAAAGAAAAAAAAAAAGAATTAGGTATGTTGTCATCTATTAGTCTGGAGCAAATCAACCAGGCTACCCAGAGCGTAATTTCATACTCTGGGTAGCCGATGGATGTAATAAACAGGAAGCAGAATTTGGAAACTGGTATAGACCACACATCTCAGAAAAATGGAGAGTTCTCCCTTTGAGCTGCAGGTTTGGACTCAGAAATGTTTCAGTTTTGTTCCTCTAGTGAGGCTCTGACCCATCAGTGGAAGTGAACATGTCAGAACCGACACAAAAAATGTGTTTCCATCAACCTACTTTTATAACTTAGGAGTTCCGTTCACACCAGCCAGCTGTGAATGTTTCTCCAGTTTTTGTGTGTCTGTGTGAGTGTGTGTGTGTGTGTGTGTGTGTGTGTGTGTGTGTGTGTGTGTGTGTGTGTGTGTGTGTGTGTGTGTGTGTGTGTGTGTGTGTGTGTGTGTGTGTGTTCACCTGCAGGATGAGTACAAAGTAGTCAACAGGTTTTCCCTTCTGGTAGAGGAAATGCAGAGGCGACCGTTTGTCGTTTTCGTTGAACTTGAGCTCCTGGATGACCTCTGGGTGCCTGAGGATCCTCAGCAGCACCCTCTCTGTGACCTGGAACGGGCTGAACAAGTTGACCTCTGAGAGGACCACAACAAAAAACAACAACGTCATGACAAGATACACGCAGGGTAATAGGCTGATTTATTAAGGATTAATGAGAACAAAGCTATGCAGGCTGCCATTTTACTCAATTTTCATAAAGAGTGCCGTTTGAGTCAACACATCTTTACATGTATGTACATATATAGTTGAAACATAAAAAGTCTGACATGTGGTTAATATTTCTTTTTTAATTAAAAATCCAAAAAAAGAAAACAAGTTTTGAATCTTTATTTATTTTTTGAATATGCTCAGCAGCAAGCTACACATTTGATATTTTAGTGACAGATAAAGTGGTCTGATTTTTGTGGTGTAAACCATTTTAGATAAAAACCTAAAACAGTTCTGTAGGTTGGCCATTTTAAAGGAAAACTGTGCAGCTTGAATCATTTTTGCTGGGTCTGAAGTCCAAACATGTTCACCACGCATTTCTCACTGCATCAAACCCCTCAGCTACATTCCAGACTCTTGACATCTCGGCTTGCCTTTTCAACGGTCATCAGAGTACCGACAGAGACTGAACAGGTACGGCTTGTTTAGAAGAAAGAGAGAACAAAAAAAAACTTATCTCTAAAAAGAAAATTACAGCACAACTTAAAGTAGCAAAGTAGAATCGAACCAGACCTAAACTACTGCTTAACACAGGTGACGTGTTGGCCATAATAATCATCTCAGTGTACGGCGGTGGAGGGATCATGATTTGGACTTGGCAAAAGTATTCTAAAACAAGCTAAAGCTTAGCTCAAACTGCTCTATGACACATGACGAGCTAAAGGCAGAACAGTAAATCTACAACAAGGAGATTTAATCGGCCTCTCCTTTCCTCTGAACGATGGTAGCGTGTTCATCCTGACCCGGAGCATGACCCGTCCTCAGAGCTCACCTGTGGCTAAGAAACGATGAGCAGCCAGCATGAGCTGGGGAGTGATCTTCACTTTGCTGTCGCCGTCCTGCTTGAAGGCGGAGAAGTCCGGCTTGTTCTTGTGAGGATCCACCTTCTTCTTGTTCCTGTTGTCAGCTGACAGTAAAGTAAGGAGGACACACAATAAAATACAATACAAACTGTTTACAAATCCAAATCTGTGCAGCTTGTGTTTGAATTCAGCCCCTTCCCCGTCCCATCGAGGTCGGCTCTCATAAACCCAGTGTCCTGCATTCCCAATAAAGCCCAACTAAACGCGTCAGAGCTCGAGCTTCTATGATGACAAAATGCAAAAAGGTTCAATGACTCACTGTAGAGGTCGGACTCGTCCAGGATCTCAGACTTGATGATCTCCTCAATGACGTCCTCCAGGGTGACCAGACCCAGAACCTCGTAGAATGGGTCGCCCTCACCCTCGTTGTTCACCTTCTGGACGATGGCCAGGTGGGATTTACCTGCAGAGAGGCACCAGAGGTTGCATCAAGACACCGTCGATCGACATTTTACGATGCAAGACTTCCTGTTTTATAATATCCAGTGAAAGTGGGACAGGTATCAGATGGGACGAGAGGGAATAAAGTTTGCTTCACAGCAGGAGCTGCTGCTAAGACTTCAGTCTTCAAACAGATTTCTCCCCTCGGCTAGACGAAAATATATTTTCTTCTATTTTTTTATTTAATTTTTTTTACAGTTTTCAAACAGCCGTCGGATCTGTCAGTGGATTTAACCTGGCTGCCAGAGGGATGGACAGATACCTTAATATAGACCAGACTGGGATAAGAGCCTGGGAGAGAAAGAAGTTGGAAAAGCTGCCAGACTGAGATAAAGAGGAAAGAAGTAAAAGCGGTTCTCTGATACAGCACTGAACTGGTTCGACTCTTACATAAAGAACAGGGACTTTGTCGTATCAATAGGTAACTTCTCATTGAAGGGGACAGAAGTCAGATGTGAGGAACACCAAGTTTCAGTCCTCGGACCCCTCATTTAATATCTATATGCTCCCACCAGCTCAAGGTTATAACAGGAAATATGATTAGTTACCATAACTATGGAGATGATACACAACTCTACATTATGATGTCACCAGGTGACTCTGAACCCATCCAATCACTGAACAGACGCAGAGACAAAACTGAAGCCATTATCTCTAGACCTAAAGAGGAACAATCTGGAGTCAGCACTCAGCCTCAGTTAGCTGAAGATTAGTGATCAGGACTCAGACCTGAACCTTCAGAGTCACATAAAGACAAATTTCCAGGATTAGAGGACTAATGTCTCAGCAAGGTCTAGAGAAACTCATCCATGTGTTTATCTTTGATTACTGCAACAGTGTCTCTACAGGTCTAACTAACAAAAAAAAAAAAAATCCTCCAGCTGCAGCTGATCCAGAACGCTGCTGCTGGTGTTCTCACTAAAACCTTAAAGATAGAAAACATCACCCAGTTCTACAGTCCTTCCACTGAGAGAATAGACTTTAAAATACTGCTATTAGTTTATAAATCACTGAATGGCTTAGCAGCCCTATACTGTACATTAAAGATCTGCTGCTGTTGTATCAACCACCTCTCAGGTCTTCTGGTTCTGCTCTGCATCCAGAACCAGAACCAAACATGAAGCAGCATTCAGCTTCTATGCACCACAAATCTATAACAAACGTCCAGAAATCTCCAAAACACCTGAAACACTGAGTTCCTTTAAATCTAGACTTGATTTTGATTTTGGCATTTGAAAAAATCTAATGTTTATTGCTTGTTTCATAAGTGGTGGCTGCATGAAGTTTTTATGGTGTTGGGCACTTTGAACTGCCTTTTCGCTGAAACGTGCCATGCTAATAAACTTGACTCGACTCGACATACTAAGTCCATCATGAACGCTGACGCCTGCCAGCAGGAGGTAAGTAAAGCGGTCTAATCAGGTCAGCGGGATGGAGGCCTGTCACAGCTCATAGACATCAGACACCAGCAGCTCCGGCCTGGACGGCTTCCTCTGTCACACAGCTGTACCACTAATCAACCAATAGATTGCGTCTTTTTAGATATTTTTTTATTTTTACTTTCTGCGTAAGATAAGTAACTTCTTCTGTTCGCTGAAATTTGACAGGAGAAAAAAAACAGCATATTGTTCTACGCTGTGCTTTGCCCAGGAGGCCTGGGCTCTCGTCTGCTGAGAAAGATTGCTTCCTGAAGGCGTCTGCTGTGTTGAGATTTTAAAGTTTAGCTGTGTTGCTTATAATGCGTCAGTTTGACACTGTCAAGCTAACCAGAAATTTCACACAGCCTTCCACTGCGAAGAGAGAAGAGCCGAGCTGAATGAGGCGGCTGCTGATGTTCGTTCAATATTTGGAAGTGTGGCCAGCGCTGACTGAATGACTTTGTTCGCTTCCTCTGCTGCCATCGCTACAGCTACAGGCAGACTACAATTCTGAAACAGTGCAGAAAATCAAAGTCTCCACTCACTCACAACTTCTCCTTCTGTTCGCTGAAAATCTACAGGAGAAATCCAGATCAATGGGAGAAATCCCAGACATAGCACCGAAGTGAGATTAGAGTGGAACTGCATAGGAAGCCGATGACCAGGCTAGAGTTTAACAGTAGGCTTGTTGTTCCAGATGTTTTACTGTTTCTTTGTGTCAAAGCTTGTTGTTCATTGAGAATCTTGGGAATGTAAACCCTGGAGGATGAAACTCTTGAGGTGGGTCATCATTTTACCACAAGGGTAGGAATCCATGTGACTTCTTATTTCATAGCAGCTCAGACTTGGTGATGTATCTGAAGGAACTTCAGTCTTCACTAAAACTTAATACATCTGAGCAATTAAGTCTTTGAGCTAATTAACAAACAATGTCACATGAAAAAAACAGCAAATCTTTGCCTCAGGCTCCTTATAACAGAAAATAATGTTTAAATGTCTTCTTTTTGGTTTTAAATCAGGAGAAAGTTTGACAAATTTCTACTGAAAAGCCAGATAATGTGTCAGACTGAGCAGAGTTTTCTCAGGGTGATCCTTGTTAAGCAATTGACAGCAAGCTAGCCACTAGAGCAGATAGCCCAACTAATTATCCTCAAAATTTCTCAGTTTCTGAGTTTTTGGCGGAAATTAACTCCTCCTTTTTATTTCTATCTAAAATGGCCTTCATAACCTACTCATTAAGACTTCAAAAAACTACTTTTAGCATGCGCTGGGGGCCAGCAGAAGCTCTGTTGATGTAAATAAGTCCAACAAGTTTGTCTTTTGGCATAAGGTGTTTAGGTGTCCTGCCCAAAGTGTATACTTATTCTAGGGTTGCATGGTGATGAGCCTACAGATGTGATGCTGAGGTCGTAAGATGTCATGCTAAGATGTTTATTTTATGGGAAACTTCATATTGTCAACACTTGTGTTATGTACTACTGATGTATGGCTGTATAATTGCTCTGTAAAAATAATAAAAGTGAAAGTTCTAAAAAAAGAGAAAAAAAGGTCTTAATACACCATCGTAGGGATGATCAGACAGAGGAATATTTCCCCTAAAATAACTACAAAATATCCAGAATGGCCATTAAATATTTTCTTTTCATCCCATTTTGTTCAGTCTTCTCTGATGGAGCTACTTTTATCATCTGAAATGCTTACAATTAATCATCTGTCCTGCCATGAGCGGCTCTAAATGCTTAACGTCAGCCTGAAATCGCTCGCCGTCATACAGAGTAGTCTGCAGCTGCAGCAGAGCTGAAGTCGGCTCATGTGATGACTCATCCCTCAAACATCATCATCATCATCGCCCCCCGTCCCTCAGGCAGTGAGGGGTCAGCAACCTCTGCAGTGTCTCGTGCAGCAGTTGAGTTGACGCCATGCTCTCTTTAGCTGCAATCAGACAGAACTGCTGCATTCCCCAGGATTCTGCTGCATGTGTGCATGACTCAGGCTCTGCTGCTAAAAATGGGACTCAGCTGTGGATGAAAGCTGACCACACTGACATCTGAAGCCGATCTCCGTCCTCTGTCGAGTCCAGACAACTCTGGACAATGCTAAAGACGCAACATCCATGACCTTCGATTATGTGTGTGTGTGTGTGTGGGGGGGTGTGTGTGTGTGTGTGTGCGTGTGTGTGCGTGTGTGTGTGTGTGTGTTTTAAACGAGCTGCTCTGTGCCACGATAATAATTATGTTAGCAAGGTGTAGCTATCGGCGCTCAGATTTCCCGCACTAATCCTGTACGCCTGAACGTGATGGTTTTCATCCCATTAAACAGCCCACAGCTGGAGAGTTCACTCCTGCTGAAGATGATCGTTCAGACAAATCTGCTGCTCTGGTGTGTGTGGAGAATAAAAAGCCTCCTGCCAGATTATGTAAATCAGAGTTAGCACACTTCCTCTACATTTTTGTAACAAATACTACATTTTCACAGGGATGAGCAGGCCAGGCCAGTAGAAATGTTAGGAGCAGGGGGCACAAAAAACAAATCTTTAATTTCATATGTATAAAATTTAATAATTTCTTATTTTATATAGAGAGATTTATTATATATTTATTTGTTTTGTATTTAATTATTTATTTGGTTTTATCTTTATGTCTTTATTGAAGATGATCGCTCTGTGTGACTTTCTATCATGTGAACATGATCTGTTGGGGTGGACAGCATTTTTTAAAAGGGGTTCATGCCCCCTAAGCCCCACCCCCTGGAGACGCCAGTGCAGAGTCATGAAACGTTCTGATAAATCAGAGGGTTTCAGAGTTCTGTTCTGTTATCATTCTTTTTCTGTATAAATAATTTAAATGTTTTTATTTTCTTTGCTAAAGAATCACTTGAACATATCATTGTGATCAATAGTGACTAGTTACATCATAATCATTCAGACTAGTGTTGATATTGAGCATTTCGAAATGTATTCATTTTGTAATTTACAAATTTACAAGTATCACAAATTTTACTTTAAATTACGCAACAAGAAGGTAAAAGTTACCTTTCTTATTCATTTTTGAGAGGCTTCACACTAATGAAAGGTTACGAAAACTACTAAATAGCTCACGCATTTCTTGAATGGGTCATGAAGTGAATGTTTAGGGTTTTAGGTGAAAATATTACCTCCAGATTTGCTGTTATTGTTTTGTCAACAATGTGCAGATGTGAACTTGAACTCCAGACCATGAATGAGAGCTGAAACAACTCAGTCAGAGGTGTTACTATCACACAGCAACATGTTGGTCAATGAGTGAGTCATTTTTAAAGAGAAAATAACATAAAAACAAAGCTAAGCTCGGTGTAAATAGTTGGTGACATTGTATTTTTTTATGGAAAGTATCGTAAAGTGAAAGTTCAATGTTTTCATTGTGAAAAGCGGAATCTGATCAGAAATGATCAGTGGTCACGTGATATGAGAAATCTAACCGTACGGTTGTTGCCAAGACAGTTTGGCAGAGATGCAAAGATTGCACTTGGGCAGATATTAGGTCTTAGTTTTCCTTTCCACAACAGTTCAGTGTTCTCCTATCAATAGTTCTTGATGAGAAATGTGATAAATCTGAATACATTTCAGATTAATCACATTTTTCTTAGCTGTGCCACCCCACACTGGCCTGGTCTAGCCTATGCAAACGTTCTGGTGACAATAATGAGGCCACAGAAAAGTACTTTATGAGGTGTAAGCAGACACATTATATGCACCCCCAGGGGTTTTCAATGCACAGGCAGCTGTTAAATAAAGAAAATGTTGGGTTTTTTTCTGGCGCCCCCTCTAACATGGTGCCCTTATGCATCATATAGTGCATTCCCACTTTTAATGCCACTGTGAGTCCATTTGTGAATGTAGGTTGGTGTTATTGATCAATGCAGACAGGCAGCTCTGTGTGTTTGATGATGTGATGATGGGCACACACACCAGCATGCACACACAACCTCACTGGAACACTCACCTTTCTTAAATTCCTCCAGCATGGCGTCCAGCTTCGTGTCGTGAAACACGAAGTGCACCGGATGGTTGTAGAACTTGGTGATGGTCTTCAGGTTGGTGCAGTCGTCCGGATCCACGAACGCCAGGTCCTTGACATACAGGATGTCCACGATGTTGGACCTCTCCTCGTCGTACACCGGGATGCGCGTGTAGCCGCTCTCCATGATCTCCGACATGGTGTTGAAGTCCAGCACGGCGTCCGCCTGGATCATGAAGCAGTTCGCCAGGGGCGTCATCACGTCCTCCACCGTTTTGGTCCGGAGCTCCAGCGCTCCCTGGATCATGTTCAGCTCCTCCTTGTCCAGGTCGTTGTAGGGCTCCGTCACCTTCAGCATCCCCACCAGTTTCTCTCGGTTGTACACGGTGCCGATCTCCTGGCCCAGCAGGTAGTCCAGCAGCTTGCTGATCGGGAAGGAGAGCGGGAATGTGAGGAGCATGAAGAACTTGGTGACCATGATGGTGTTGGCTCCCACGGCCAGTCCGTGGCGAGAGCACAGCGCCTGGGGGACGATCTCCCCGAAGATGACGATGCCGATGGTGGAGGCCACCACCGCGCCCAGGCCGGAGCCGATCAGGTCATCCAGCAGGATGGTGAGGGTGGTGTTCACCAGCACGTTGCCCAGCAGGAGGGAGCACAGCAGGTAGTTCCCCTTGCTCCGGATGGGCTCGATCTTCCGGGCGTACTTCTTCTCCTTGTCGGTGCCGCAGCTCTGGACGATGCGCAGCTCCATGGGATCCAGCGCCATGAGGCCAAGGTTCAAGCCGCTGAACATTCCGGACAGCACCAGCAGGCAGGAGATGAGGATGACCTGCAGCCACATGGGCAGCAGCGACTTCTTCTCCTCCACCACCAGGACCCTGCCGTCGCTCTCCCCCAGCAGAACCCACCTGGTCCCATCCTCACTCAGCGTGCACAAAGCGTATTCCTTCTGCGGCTCGCTTTTGCGCAGCGGCTTAACTTGCACGCTGAGCACCCCGGACGTCCCCCGGTTGCTCACGTTCATGTAGGTCCCGACTTTGATGTCCTTCGTGAAGTCGACACAAGTCCTATCCGGCGTGTCCATCATGCCGCTGCCTCCCCTGGCCGCCGCGACCGCCTCCTCCTGCTCATCCTCCTCCTCCTCGTCGCCGCCGTCCGCTAGCTCCGTGAAGCGGATCTGCGTCCAGGCACCCGAGTGGAGCTGCACCCCGTAAAACCGGAGCTGCACAGTGCTCTCCTCGGTCACCTGGATGACACCGTCGTCATTGGTGCTGGACGGCTTGTCGCTTCGCTCGAGCCGCATGCCGAGGACCTGGCTTGCACCGCTGACCCGGGCGGAACCAGCCGCCGCCGCAGTCTCTGTCCGGCCGCCGACCGCGCTCCACAGGCAGATAATGACGGTGAGAATGTAACCCTGCTGCCCGCTCCATTCTGTCGCCATGTTTGTTTCTCTGCTCGGCGACCTGGGAGCTGACGTCATTTACTCATGTCCGAGCTGCTCCGCCTCCCTCCGGCCCTCCATCTCTCTCTCCATCTCCCTTTACTCACGGAGACACACACATGCACATACACAAACGGCAACAGCGCCAACCGGACGATGACAGGTATGGCTGGTAAACAAACGTGCCCCCCTCCAACTGTATCCTTTACGTGACGCAGAGCCAGGAGCGCGCGCTCTCTCCCCTCCTCTCTGCTGGACACCGGGCACTGCGGCACGCGGCAGGAGGGACTCTGTCTGTTGTGCTGCGGCCAGCGGTTTGTGACTCATTTGATGTGTGAGCCAGCTGATGTTATGTAAAACTCACAGGGCATCTGTACCAACCCCCTCCTCCCTCCCGCCTCCAGCATCATCCCGCATCCCCCTGGCACCGAGCCCGGTCCGGGATGCTGGAAGCACCGACATAACCACCACAGGCACACACACCCCTCCACAGCCGGAGTCCCTCTTGTGCTTACACTATTAATTATATTTCTGTTACATAACCAGGCCGTCTCTGTGGAACAATGTGGATTTTATTTTATAACAAAGTAAAAAAATAAAATAAAAAAGCAAATCTGTAAATTTAATTTAAAAATTATTCGTCTCGATGTTAATCCGCCCTCAGAGTCGTTTTGATACTTGCTAGTTGTACTGTTTTTATCATTAGTTAGATCCTAATATTCACTGATCAGCTATTACGTAATACATCCAATAACCCCATGTCTTGTCTTGAAGCGCCACCTGGTGGACGCAGCAATTATTAGCAATCAGAGCTCGACAGAAGTTGAAAGAGCGAGACAACTGAGGTTTAATAGTTCTGAATTTTACATGATTTATAAAATATAAGCGGATTTCAGCGGTACTGAAATCAAATCTGTTGTGTGCACAAACTTGGCGAATCAAGTTGATTCTGATCAAGAAAATATCGGTCAGAGTTATTAAGTGAATTTCATACATTTTAAAAGGCCCAATAGGAAAGGGGATTTGTGGAAAAAATAAAATAAAGTTCAATACAAATAAAAGCAATTTGGCATATTTAAACACAATAGGTTTTTATTGCAACATTTCAACATTAACCTTGACATAATGAAGCGTTCATAAATTAAAATAAATTATTACATATTTATGACATGCCCTAACAGTTTCTAGCTTGCAGAGTCAATACTTCATTGGCATCTCCCGCCTGCTTTTTATCTTTTATTTTTGGCTGCTCAACACATAAAGATCAGTCAAGTGGTTTCATTAACAGATTGCACACCAAGAATATTAAAACTAGATATTTATTTAACTTAAAAATATGAATAATCACTTATTCTCTGTGGAATTCCCTGTGGAATCAATATAGTATTTTTGAATTGAATTTGGAAAATACTGATGTTGTGCTCTGAACTCCGGCGTCGCTCAGTTGTTGGCCACTCCTGAGTGAGCAACGGGCAATTTCTAGCTCCACCGCTGGTGAAGAGGACAGGTCCTACTGTTATACACATCGACTTTAAAAGCAGAACTCAATAAAGTTCAGCAAAGTGCTGAAAACACAACCAGATGGTGTGAGGCAGCTGTTACTGGTGACTTTGGATCACCCAAAACTGGCCTGTAGATGGCAGTGTAAATGTGTTGTGTTCATGATCAAGCAAATCTTGCAGGAAATTGATCCAAAAACAAATATTATCTGAAAAAATTATTATTAATTAACATGTGTATTTATCATAATCTAGTAAATGCAATGCATACTTTGATAACTATGGAATCTCAGCTGGACTGCTTGAACTGACCTGTGGTTCAGTTCTGAATCATTTTGGCATGGTTTCAGTGCACTGCATTCACAGTACTGCTTCTCATCCTCACATTAATCAGCTTTACAATTAAGGCTCCAAACAATTAGGAACTAACATGCAGTGCACTGAGAGACGCTGAGGTTAAATCCAGTTGTCGTGAGGCAGCGAGGTGACCAAAATGTGAGATGTAATGTTTGTGTGTCCTCACTGCAGCCCCACGTCCCCTCTGCTGCACAGAGTCTCCAGCTGTTCATCCGCAGGAGGAATCACCTCCACATTGTAGCTAACCTTCTTGGACTGGAGGAGGCTGTAGCTGTTGTCAAAACACAGCACATCTGCAAGGGACAAGGGATAAGGTTAGCAACAGCTAGCAGAGAATACAGACACATTTGTTACACACTGACCACACAAAACTCTTTACACCAAAGCCACATTCACCCATTCACACTTACATACATATGCAGAGCTACATACATTTTAACCAATTTTCTTGACAAACATCCAGATAAACCTGAGGAAAACGAGCGGTTACTCACAGACTCCCGGCTCCGAGCAGGTGAGCCAGCTGTCTTCTGGGACCAGGTGGGCGTTGTACCGCTCACTGGGAAGAACCTGCACCATCTCGGCTACCTTCTGACTCCTGCTGTCCTTGGTGCGCCGGTACACTCCAAACCCGATGTCTGCTCCGTCGCTGGCAAACTGCCACCTAGCAGGGAACAGAACTGCGTCTTATTCTACTGATACATTTGTTTTTTAAAACACATTCCCTACATGTACTAAAACATAACTGACATGTGTTGAAACTAGAAAAAAGACACATTAATGAGACGTAAATGGATGGAGACAGTGAAGCTGCAAGGACAGAAGATACTCAAGTTTGTACGTTTTAATTAAAAATACATAATGTAATGTAGTATTAAGGGAAGGTATTGTATTTTTTTCTAAAATAAACAAGAATCTATCAATAACTACAAAGTTCTTAACACATTTTTCCCAAATTTTTGTTGAGATCAAAAAGAGTTGCTTTTCTTAATGCGTGTTATTGCTCAGTGTGTTTCAGACCAGATTTCTGCACCTGCTGTCATACCTGAGAAGGCTGCTGGGGGCAGCGACGTCGTACTCCAGCTGCAAGCTTGATCCGCGGCTGATGGTGACGCTGCTGTCATACTGAACCTTCAGCGACTCCCGCACGTAGTAAGACTTGGGAACGATCCCGCCGTAGTTGATCTAGAAGCGCAACGGTCAGAACCTTCCAAACAAACTGGATCTTGTCTGAGGGCTTCTCTTCTCACCATCGTTCTGCAGCGAGGGTCTCCGTCCGGGTCGGTCAGGGTTCCTCCGTACACCACAGGAAGCTGGTCAGGGTCGATGTGCTTGCGCAGGACTTCCTGCCAGTTATCTGCAAACAGCCAAACAATTAGGAGAAAAAGTCAATAAAACCATAGGAATGAAGGAAATAAATAATTTGGACATAATTTATAACATAATTACAGATTATGTTACAAATAATAAAGTTTTATTACAACCTTATTCTCATTTAATTATGACTTTACTTTTGCTTTAGTACAACTATTCTCATATTGTTACAAGTTTATTCTGGTAATTTGACTTTAATCTCGCATTGTTATGACTTTTTTTCATCATTTTATTACAACTTTACTCTTGTATTATTACCACTTTATTGACATATTATAATTTGATGCTTGTATTATTATGATTCTATTCTTGTAATATTATGACTTTATTTTCTAAATAATAAAAAAATTCTTAGCCTAATATTCCGTCATACGTTTCCCTGTGTTTGCGTTATAGTCCTGTGGTAATCTTATAATGTCTTAAATAATAGATTATTTATTTATCGCTACTATTATTATTTATTGCAGAATTACTATTAATTCTGTAAATAAAAAGCAGAAACCAATATAATTTAATATAAGGAATAATAAAAGTTAGCATTAAACAGAGCAATGTCAGAGATGTTATAGTTTAAAGAGAAGGAGAGTCATCTTACTTCCTAAAACCACGATTTTCCGTCGCGTTTCCTCACACAGGAAGTGTTTGATCAAGTTGTAGGCCATTGGAAACATTTTAGGAGCTGCAGCAAAAATAACAAAATAAAGAAATTCTTCAACTTCAACTTGAAAACACAACTTGAACAATAGCGAGACCATGTCGCAAATCGGGTGAGGTACCGTATTTTCCGCACTATAAGACGCACCTAAAAACCTTCAATTTCCTCAAAAGCCGACAGTGCGCCTTATAATCCGGTGCGCCTTATATATGGACCAATATTGAGCCACAACAGGTCCAGCAACGGACTTTACCACAGGGGCCGCGTTTCATTGGCTAATGCCCATTTTAGGTCACAGTGCAGCTACCACGTGCGTGACCGTCTCACAAACACAAGCTACAGTAGTAAACATATGCTAATGTACATTCAAAACCATGAATGCCGACTTACCCAGCCTTGCAAGAACAACAGGCATCAGTGATCTTGTCCACAGCTATATTTATGCTGAGGGTGTGAGGATCTGCTGTTTTCCTCATCTATCGGTAGCTTTTAGCTGTGACGCGCACAATGTTGGAGGCATCCAGTGGCTCAAACACCTTGATGTCGTCCAAAAAAGATGACATGAACTTGTTGGTTCCCCTGTCCATTGTCGTGGCTGATATGTTGTGAAAATCCGGCAGAAATGCTACGCTAATTAACTCAGATCGAAATGAAAGACGTCATGTTTACACAGACATGCAGTAGGCTGCTTACGTAGTTGGTCCACTACGGTAAGCAGCCGCCTACTTCTTTTTCCCCCGTAGAAGAAGTGGTGCGCGGTGCATGCTGGGATAGTTGTCAGAACACTGGTTTGTTAATAAAGTTTGATAATACATTTAAAGGGGGGGAGGGGCAGGGGAAGAGAGACAGAGACTGCAGCGGCAGCGTGTCGGTTGGTCTGTGTTACCCAGAAAGCAGTTGGGCATAATATCGCAACACCAACACCGTGAGTGAAACAACGGCTGGGCCAGCCTACTATATAAAGTACTCGGGGACCATTTCTTTATTAATGTGGATGTGTAATAATAGAGTATGAAGCGTCTATTCTATGCGCCTTATAATGCGGTGCGCCTAATGTATGAAAAAAGTCCTAAAATAGGCCATTCATTGAAGGTGCGCCTTATAATCCGGTGCGCCTTATAGTGCGGAAAATACGGTACCTTTAATGAGGAGCACCCTCTTCAGCCCCTCAGGGTAGTTGTCTTCATACATGGTGAGGACCTGCAGAAGATAAAGAGCAGCTCAGACACAGACTAAGGCTTTGAGAAACAGCGTGTGATGAATGTGAGAGCGAGCGACAAACCTCTCCGTAAGTCTCAATAGCAGGTTTCCAAATGTGCTTCAGTCCAAGTCCTTCGCAGTCATAAATCAGAGTGGTAGACTCTATGTTCTTCCCGAGCTGAGACAGACAGAGAGGACATGTTAGAGGAAGAGACGAGGAGAGGAAATATGAGGGGAAGAGAATGGAAACAGAGGAAGGGAAAAAAGTTTGAACCTGGAAGGAAGGTGAAGAAAATGGAAGAAAAAAAGTTAATCTAGGTCAGCCTTTCTCAACCTGTGGTCTCTAGGTGCCCCCTAATGGTCCGCAATGTACTGTATTTAAACGACTGTTATTTGGCGTGATGTGAGCTCAGAGTGCGACACGTACAGTTACCTTACCAAATGATTGTGTTTTAAAATAATACTGGATAAATAGCTTAAGACTGAATCACTCAAATGAAATGCTGAAGATACTGGTAGGAAGAAAACGTCACCTGGACTATATGATCAGAGAAATTCATGTCTGCAGGGATATTTTTCAGTTTCTCGGGGTGAGTTGCAGAACTTTTGTTTTTAGAATACCATTGATACATAGTATGCCACTGGCACGCAGAGGTCCTCCTGGCCTGAGTGTGATATGACGGTGACAAGGATGTGAGGAGCGTTGCACCCCATGCTGACTAACTGCATCCATAACACCTAAACTAAAATAATTATTTACATCAAGCTGAGAGAAAACAAAGATTAGAATCAACACTTTCAGAATCTGTAAACTCAAAAATGCCTCAGTAGGCATTTGAGTTTACAAAATACCTATGTGTCTTGGCCAGTCACATTTACAAAACAAGAATCACAGTTCTCATTAGGATGAGCAAAGAAGATCTCTTAAGTGCATTAAGAGGTTTATATTTTCATTTCAAGTTGCATATATTAAAATGTTGTGGGGGCAATTTCAAATTCTATGCTGTGACGTGAGCTCAAAATGCGACACGTACAATTACAAAACATGTCTGTGAAAAACAGTTTTAGGAGAAGCAAACATTCTTTTGTTTCTCACAAAAAATTAAGACAAGGGGAAGAGAGAATAGAAACAGATAAAGGGAAAAACAAAGTTTGAAGGTGAAAAAAATGTGGTACAAAGGGAAGGAAAAAAGTGAGTCTAGGTTTAGACGTGAGAGGAGAGCTTGTTCCAGACCTTCTCAGACTGCCTCCGACACTCCCGCTGTAGCATTTCGATGTGTCTGATCTTCGTCTTCAGGAAGTCCTGTTTGGTGGCTGACAGCAGCAGGCCTTTGGGGTCCAGAGGGCCAATCACGTCGTACCAGATGGGACTCCCCTCTCGGTCGTAGCCGCACATCCCACCGGATACGTACTTCTCGATAACCTTGAGAAGGACAATCATCAAACGACAAGATAACAGAGTGCGTCTCAGACGCCTGAGAAGACGAGTGGAGGAGAGGGGCAGGGGGGGCAAGTTACCTCTGGAGGCTTCCAGTCAGTTATGATGGTGTCCACTTTCATCTGCTTCCTGAACTCCACATGCTGTAAGAAGAGGAAAAGGAAGCAGAAGAAGAAATAAGAGTCTCACAAAAACCAGGAAGTAAAACTAATGACGAAAAACTCCAGCACAACCAAATTCAGTTCAGAAATTCTTTCTTAACCCCAGAGAGAAATGAAATGTCATAGAACACAATTTTCTTCAAAGACTTATTGTAGATGATGGTGGCTGTGAAGTATCTCCTACAGCAGTCAGTATCACAGCATATCTGAGAAACCCTCTGACTGAAAATCCTCTGTTGTTGTACAAAAGTTTCATAAAGAAGACGGGCAGGGTTGCTGAGACTTTTCTGGATTTTATGGGTAATCCAGAAAAGTATGGATTGTCCATGTGCATCGTCATCTCCAGACACTCCACAGAACAGAACCAGCATTCTTTATCAGGTTGTTGAGCTTCTTTAGCTCTGATGCTACCGCCTCAACTAATGTTGGCAGAAGAGATTATAGTCTCCACTGCAGATTTATACATGCTCAGCTGTCAAAAGTTCACTAATGGAGACCAAAAACAAAAAACAGTTGAGAAATTCCTGTTCAATTATTAACAATGCTACATATTATATAACCTCCTTGTGAGGTCTGTAGGTAATAATAAATAAAGAAAAAAGCAATATTTGCTATATGAATGTAAAAACTGTGTAGGAAAAATGTAAAGACTTGAGATGAGTCTGAGATACAAAGCAGAGATCTCACAAAAATCTCACCTTCCTGATCATGTTCTCTGATTTCTGAAGATTGAAGTTACGAGCTGGGAAGAGAGAAACAGAAGAGAGAGCGTCCATGTGAAAACATGAACGTTTTATTTCAGTCAGCACAGAGCACATGCAGTTATTCTTTGGTTTGGTAATTATGTCTCCTTCACACCAGTTTGAAGGAGACACTGGTGTCAGGAAATATTCCATGATATTCCACACTGATTACCTTTTTGAGACATTGTTTGGTCTCATTTCTTAACAGCAAGAAACATAGAAGTTATTTGAACTGTTGGGAATAAATAATTTTATTATATCTTCAGGGGAGAAAGAGAAAGCCCCCAAATTTGATAAAGGAAATTGAATTAAAATTCACGTGTTTCTAGAAAATTGTTTGGTAAACTGGAGATTCTGGGTTCGAATCTCAGCAGTGCCTCCAAATTGTGGAAATTATCTCAATTTAGGTTCTTAATGTAGGAGGTTCAAGAAGAGTCAGTGAGTTGAATTCATGAATTCCATTTAATAAGATGAAAGTGCAGCGCTGGTCCATTGCCCTGCTTTCCTTGTGGTCTAACACGGCAAAATGTCCCCTAACAACAGTTTCTGATTCCTTTTGGGTCTTTATCTAAGTTACGCTCTAAAGAGGTCCGTGCTGCTTATTTAGGAACTTTTCCAGTACATTCAATAACCTTCTGAAGACCAATGCGCCTTATGGGGGCCAAAGCCTGACCCGAAGTGAGTGAGCACACTTTTCAGGGATAAAGGTTAGGTTTAAAGGTATGGTGTAAATTAAGTTTTGGTTAAGGTTTGAATTAGGAATATACTGGTGTGAGGGTAAGAGCAGTTACTAAAATGAATAGAAGCCAGTACTAAGTCCTAAATATGGGTAGAAATACAAACGTGCACCTCTTCTCTAGTGGCACCTGCTCCAATGGCAGATCTTGTGCTAAAGTCCATTTCCTGCTGCATACAGTTGAGTGCATGTGTGTCTGTGTTCTTGTATTTGTATATTGTAAGGACCATGTTCCTACACATATGTTATGAGGACCCACTGCTCCATGAGGAGAAGAGTCGCTTTGGAGTTAAGGGTTAGGTTTAGGACAAAGGTGTGAGTTAGCTATGGTCTAGTGATGGTTAAGGGTCAGGGATAGGCTATAGAAATGAATAGAAGTCAATACGAAGACCTTTCAAAGGTAGAGAGACATAACATGTGTTTGTGTATGAAAGTGTGTGGGCCAGCAATTTCAACCAATCACTGCTTTTCCCATATCCGCACACCGTCATTGGCCGATCTGTACACACCCTCAAGGCAAAACCTGTGGCCCAGAATTGTTTTCAACACAGGCTCACTCTCTGGAGCAATAATCATTTAAATGTATATTCAATGCCTATCACTTGAAGCAGAGCAAGATATCTTTTTAGTATCTGTGTTTTATGTTAAAGCATAAATGAGATCAGATAGCTTCCATAGGCTCACTCCAAAACAAGCACAGGAGAAATAGTGTTAAATTAATCTAAAGTAAGGAATGTTTATTCACTTTCTTTTTTAGTTTTATTTAACGTGAAACAGTGTGATGGATTTGGAATGGATAATTTTGGGGACACAAAATGAAGCTTCTGGATGGTGGGAAGAGAATAGCCTCACCTTTCAGGAACAACGATGTTCACATCAGTTGCTGTCTTCAAAATAACAACAGTGAAATTAATG
This sequence comes from Poecilia mexicana, assembly GCF_051168715.1. Lineage (NCBI taxonomy): Eukaryota > Metazoa > Chordata > Actinopteri > Cyprinodontiformes > Poeciliidae > Poecilia > Poecilia mexicana. The sequence continues at coordinate 2,876,242 of NW_028263381.1, forward strand.
CAGAGGAGATTAGGTGCTTTCATTGTAAGTATTTTTTTTATATTTCACACATAGAAAAATGCATATACTCCCAACAGTTCATATAACTTCTATGTTTCTTGATGTTAAGAAATAAGTGCCTTTGACACAGTTTCAAACTGTCAGCTTGTTTTTAAGCGAGCAGAGAAACTGGTCAAAGTCAACAGGCAGTGCGCGCGCGCGTGCACACACCCCCACACACACACACACACACACACACACACACGCACACGCACACACACACACACACACACACACACACACACACACACACACACACACACACACCCCCCTCTGGTCATCGATCTCAGCCTGCTCTGACTGTGGATCATTAACCAGACAGACCACAGCTGCTAGAAGCTTCTGACAGAAACATAAAATTACAGTAGCAGAGCTACTGAAACATAATTTTATAGACTTACTTTTTCTATGAAGTTTTGACTTTTTTTTAGGGAGAGAACAACTGGAGCTGATTGAGAAAACAGTTTTTCTTCAAATTACCACATGATGAATTCTTTGCTGCCAAAATACCGTTAATGAGACATTCCCCAAAAATACATAAGGTTAATGTTGTAGTCAGAAGTTTTCATTCAATCACGATGACCTGAATATCATTTTAATTCTGGGTTTTAAGAGACAGCTTCTAGAAGCTTCAGTCATTTTTGAAAAGAAGAATTAGATGAACAAGACTGAATTAGATTTAAATATCTCTAACAGAGACACGATCAAAATACTACATGATGGATTAAATATAATAACAAAATCAGAAATAAATTTCTGAAATGCTTGTCAAGTATGAGCCATGCAGACCTCTCAGGTTGTCAGAGACCTACTAACTGAACTAAACAAGATGAGGCAGTGTCTAGTTTCTATGGTCCTCAGCTCTGGAACAAACTCCCTGAAAACCTGAGATATGCAGAAACAGTTGGTCCTTTTAATCAGGACTGAAAACAGTTTTGTTTACAAAAGTTTTTGAACAAAGAACCAGACTAATGAACTGTCCAACTACAAAAAGTGCAAAACTATTTAGATACTCTACAAATGTAAAAAAAAAAAAACCCACAAAATTTCACAATTTGCGGTGATTAAAATCTCACGTTTAAAAGGTTGTTAAAAAATAATGTATAAAACTAATGTATAATAATAATTGAATAAGGACTCATTTTGTTCATTTAATCCAATTATTGCGTCACTCTCTGCAATCCACTGACCCTCCGACTGATGGAGGGGGTGGGGCGAGTAGAGGTATTTTTTTCCACTAAGGCCAAAACTGCAAATATACGATCATATTTAATAAATTAAAATTTCCTCTGATTAAAAGTACCTGTAGAAAATAACATGTAAAGCAGGCATTAAACTTACATTTCATTAAGCACACATTCATGTATATTTTTATTAGTGCGATGTAATATTCTAATCTTAAATGTTGGGTTGTCATCGGTTGGAAGTGGGAAATCATCATAATTAATAGAAATAAAGGGTTAAAAACATCAGTCTGTACCTAAATAATCTAAGTAATATTTTAGTGAACTAAGCTAGTGAAATAAATTATTTTCAATACGACTTTATGTAAGGCACAATGCAGAAATACATACTTATGGATTGAAAATCTTGTGTGAAAATACCTGTAAAAAATACCACTGTCTGAAATACTCAAACAGTGAATATTGGTGTGAAAAGGAAAAGAAGACCAACAATCTCCTTCAGCCCGCAGGTGTAAATACTGTAGCCTCTAGCTCTGGTATTTTTCCCCCAGACCTCCAGAGAAATTGGATACGGTGTCACTTTAGGAACAGGTTTGGCTGTAGGCCTCTGCCTTTGTTTGGTTTGAGTCAGAGGAAACTGCTTTCCTTTCAGAAGGTGTGAGCTGCGTTGCGAAGAGGTCGAACACAATAAACGGCGGATATGAGAGTAAGCGTACTACGATGACAACCGTTGGCAACAAAGTGTACCCAAAATATTAAAGTCAATCCTTGAATCTATTTTTCAGATATTAGTGAAGCACCAATTATATTGGTCTTAAAGCTGCTGCTTTTTGGCCACTGAGCAGTGCAGTAGTTCTGAATATTTTTGAGTGTCCCTCATACTGACCTTTGAGTGACCAGTATGGCTGGAAAAGAACTAAATCTATCAAGTCTATGTACCTCATGAGCCTGTGTTAATTTTTACTGTAAAACCTTCAACTGCAGCACAACACTGGCAGCAATTTGATTCCAAAATGCTGCTGAAACTATATAAATACATTTAAAACTGTATTAACAAGACTGAACTGCACCTTATTTTATTATCAATCAGTTCAATCACAGAGCAACATAGGTCGACTTATCCTTGATCGGCTGCAAACGGAGACCAACGGGTCAAACTGTGTTCCCTAAATCTATAATCAGTGTCCAGAAAGCACTGAACAGGTGAACCTGGACGTCTGAGACTCACCTCGAAGCCAGCGGAGGAGGTAGTGGTCATGCTGAGCTGGCAGGCTGGGGAGAACATCTTGAATCCTCTCCCGAAACTGAAAGAAAAGCCAAGGCGCAGTTCTTAGTCACAAAGAGTTAAAAAGAAGGAAAAGCAGCTTAAGTAAACCTTTGTGGGCTGCTGGAGTAGCTCTGTCCGCAGAAACTGGGATAAACATGCAAAAAAAAACTCAAAGCATTGTTTGGCATGCAATCTAGCAGTGGGCATTTATTGTTTATCGTTTATCAGTTATCATGAAGAATTTCCTAGAAGAATTTAGATTTGATCTTCTCAATAAAATTCAATTAATCACATTAAACAAAAGACAAAACTGGCAGTGTTATCGTAAATGTTTTTATTCTTTTTTCCACTATTTGTTCACGAGAGCGTCGCTAAATATAAGTAAATTCAAAAATATGACTAAATGCAGTTAGTATGCTTAGTTTAGTGATAAAAATCTCACTTCTTTAATGAAGTAGTGTCCTAAAGAAGCCTGTTTTAAATGTGAATTTTCTTCAAAAACAGTATTTGTATTTGTCCACTCAAGTCCACTTTTGAATAGGAAGAAAATAAAATGAAAAAATACCTAAATGAAAGTGTCAGAGTGGCCCAGTCAAAGTGTGGGCTTCAATCTGAGGTAGATGCTGTAGTTTGACCTTAAACAGGCTGTTTGTACTCTAAAACTCCAATATGTCTGAATTACAACAATTCTGCAAAGAAGACTGGATCAAAAATCCCCTCAGGGACGTAAATCGACTCATTATTACTTCAAACACTTGATGTTTGTGATACCAGCGGTGGAGCAGCAGGTTATAGGCTATAGGGGCTGATCAGTTTTCAAGCAGGATGGTTTGGAAAGCTTTTCCCCTCAAATGAAACCGTCATTTCAAAGCTGATTTTTGTATTTCCTCAAAAATCAGGAAATACATGAAGATGTTTCAGATCATCAGGTTGTCCTTCTCTGATGATCCGAAACATTTTATGGACTTTTTAACAGCCCTCCTGTCCATATTAGTTCTCCGTTTGTAGCTACATGGTTACAATTTGCACCATAAAAGTTGCTATTTTTGCTCATTGTTAAAAAAAGTCATTATTTGTCAAACTAAATCCATTTTTGCTTCACTAAAATTATGTGGATAAATCTAAATACACACGTTTTCAAATCCAAGCTCATCTGCTTTTAGTTTTTAAGTTCAAATAAAAGCAAATGGTCCTTATTGACCATTATAATAATTTATTAACCATTTATTGTAATACATGGTTATTTAAATGTTATTGGAGAACAAACAACTCTGACCCATAAGGAGGAACTTTCCGCAACCTGTGATAAAAATTATTCAGAAAAACAAATGTAGTTTCAAGAAACTACATGTGGTTGTGGGTTTGTAAGTTTTAACACAGAGCATTAGCACATAACATATTCAAAGTTTTCACTGGGAGAGCATCTGAAGTTGGATCAATGCAAACCAAAAGATATCAGCCTCGTGTAAACCAAAGTCATTTCCAAAAAACCTCTCAGAATTTCCAGCAGATATTCCAGATTGGGGAATCATCTCTGACCTCGGTGAGGGTCTGGGCCTGCTTAGGGCTCAGGTCTCCGGCTCGTCCGCTCATGTCTCGGCTGAAGCGTCTCTCCGATGCTGCTGCTGTCTGCGAATGAGAACTGAAGGAGGTAAAGACAGGTAGACGGGTGAAAATGCCACGCCTCCACTCACTTTCTCTCACATGTGCTCACAAAGGAAGGTGGACTTTCACCCCGCTCCCACTGGTTACCTGCTGAAACCTTCAGGAGAGCTAAAAAAACAAACAAAATAAATAAACTGGAGTTATTTGATTCTTTTATAAAATATTAGGCAAATTTTGATTAAATGATCTCTTATAAGTAGTGATTTTCTTCTGGTGTCATGCATAACAAGAAGAGCATACACTGGTTATGCATGACACCATCGATCCAAGTCAACAGATTACATAAAAACGGTTGGGTAACAAGTGTTTGAAATCTGCTGTTACTTACTTAATCAATAAAAAAAGAAAAGAAAAAGTTTCGCATAAAATATGGTTCTTATCCGATTTATTTTTTAGGAATGTTCAGTTTATTTACATAGCAAATGCCATTTAAAGGCACTTTGCAAAGAAAAAAAAAAGTTTAATTCAATCACACATACCATCCAGTTGATCCTAGTTATCAAACGGTGCAATATGCTCAATTAATTATACAAAGCAGTTTAAAAAGGAAACCCAGCAGATTGCATCGGGTCACCAGTTTACAGCGATCACTGCAGAACCTGGCGAAAGAACTTATAACCTCATCTTATCTCACTGCAACCAAATCTAAATGCATTTCATTTGAATTTGAGAGACAAACATGAAGCAGTGCAGTGCTCTGAATTTACCTCCATCCAACTTGACCAGTTTTTCCTTCTTCTGAAGGACAGCATGATGCTGCCCCCACCACATCAGAGTAATGTCATTTTTCCACTGCACAAAATGTGACATGAAGGCCAAAAAGTTCAGTTTGGTTCTGATTTGATAAGTGCTGGGTCGACTTTACAGCTGCAGTACGGAGCTTTCATAACAAACAAAACAACAAAAAGCTAATTTTTTAAAATGAAAGTTACATGCTGCAGCTTTAAAGTCTGGCATTAAACTGCAAAGAGGATTTCTTCTGGCTCCCCTTTCGCTCCTTGTCCATAAAAGTCAGATTTTTGAGGACTACAACTCATTTTCAGCAGATCAGTGAATTCTGGAGGGAGCTGGTTAACCAGGGCTTTATGTGGCTGTGTCAAAGTAAAGGTCGGAATTTGAACTGAATTGTTTGAAAACCAGTCTTTTTTTTTCCTTTCCACTTCATAATTTTGCACTCATTTATGCTGCTCTCTCAATATTTACAGCTGGAACACTCTGTATGGAAAAGGTACAGGAAATGATTACTTCCAATTAAAAAAGGACAAATAACCCAGCATCGGTGAAAATGAATGAATGCAGAAATAACCAAAAGAGATTTTAAAATCCCTAAAACAAAATGAGTCTGCATTTATCCCCACCAGTCAGGTTTACTTTAAAGAAGAAAAGAAAAGCACATCACAGACATTTTTTTTTTCACAAAAGTAATTTTATTATTTAAATACACAAGCTATTTAGACCCACCAAAATAAAGCTGGTGTCATGAATAAATAGATGATTTACAAGAAATCACAATCAGAGAGCCTAGAAGGTCCTTCTCATCCTGACATAACTCAGCTGTTCCAATCAACAGAGGAAGAAATAATTCATCATGACAGCATTTCCCAGCTCCCCTCGCTGGACAGGAGGGGGAAACGGACATCTCTGACCCGGAGTTCAGCGCTGAAACGGATATGTACTTTGGAAAGGATCAATACAAATCAAACTCCAAAGGTTTGACGTCGGATAATTCACGTCATGCATCACCCAAGATTAAAAAAAAAAAAAAAAAAAAAAGACTGTCCACGCTAATGGATGAAACTGTATGAAATCTTGACGTACAAACAAATCCAAAAAAATAACTTGACTTTTAAGTAAATGAAAGCATAGATTTTGATTACTTAAGAGCAGAACCACAAGTCTAAATTCTGAAGAAATTATGTTTGTTACATTTTCTGCTGCTGTCAGCACTTATTCTGTCTGCGGGCGGACATTTTGTTGGACCAGATCCGGATGCATCAACACTACTTGAGTTCTTTTTTGTTTCTTCATTCTTTATTTTGCATTTATGTAGCTAAGAGATCTAAAATCTTAGATGTTAAAGTTAAAATAAGTGAAGTTTAGTGTCCATCCAGCAGTTCCTTTCACACGTCCACCTGTCATTAGCTGAAAATCGAACCTTGTGGGGGCGAAAAATTCAACTCTGAATCATTTGAAGAAAACCTAACTAGAAAAAAAAACATGCAAAGCTTTACAGGTCAGTTAAACGCTGATTTTTATCAATTAAAACTATATATTCTTCATCTCCCCCCCTCTCATTTATTAATCACATACTGACACAAAACAGCAAATAGCCCAAGTCATGCACACACTAACTCCCCTGGCTCTGTTTACTGATGGTTAAAGTCCAACCTGCAGAGGGAGGGTCAAGGCTGCAGATTTAAAACATTCACGTTGAACTAGATTTGCATTTTTTTTTTTTTTCTTTTTAACCTCACATTAGCTCCAAACGTCTTAAATATGCTGGATTTTTTTTTTTATCAGTTATACCAAAAATATCTCTGCAATATTAAAAAAAATTATTTTTTTTCTCCTTTTATACATATATAATCTCTGCACATTTTTTAATACATATGGATGAGAAGAAGTCAAACACTGATTTTTATCCTAAACTAGAAAAATAGAAGCTAGAATACTGATGAGCGCACAAAGCTACTCTCTGCCATCAGGGTCTTACTGGATGCTCTCCTCTGATTGGTCAGCTTCAATTGACCTGATTAGGCTCCACCCAATATTCCATCTCAGCAGATATTGAAGAAAAAAATCTTTAAATTAGATGCATAGTTAATGAGTTATGACAGCTCAGCTAAGGATGCATAGATGATTAGTTTCCATATTGTCATCTGCTTAAAATAACGGCCGGAGTGTTGTTGTTTTTTTTGCCAAAAATGAATGTATATATTTTTTCTTTCTAAATCATCTTTTGGCAAAGGAAAAAAAAAACACTATAGTCATCATTATTTTAGGAAGGTGACGATATGACTGGAGGCGAACAGAGAAATTGATGTTGGTCTGAAACGCTAAAGTCGGCTCTTTTTCCAAACAGTGAACGCGCCTTACTGAAGCCTAAGCGCTACAGAGTAGCAGCAACACTCTTCAGTGTGGAAGTTGTTCCTGTGGTGTGGTGTCAAGAAGTACAGAGACGTCAAAAACGTTTAGAAATGACAAAGAAACGTCTGTAGATGGTTCAGGTTGTGACAAAGAGAACGCTTTGTTTTAGAAAGGTAACAGCTGAGTGAATTACAGCAAAGATTTATGGTTTTATCATATTCAGCCGCCGTCTGGGTCTGGAAATGTTGCTCATCTTTTATGATTCTCCTAAAATAAAATTTATATTCTCTAAAGAAGACACACAGACCTGCCAGAGCTGGTAATGAAGCCATTTTATGGATTAACTGAATTTTTTTGTTGTGGAATTTTTGAAAAATGTAGATTTATTTTTCACCAATGCTCCAATGGTTATTTTTTTTTCTTTTTTCTGTCAATCATAATTTATTTTTTTTAAAAATCAATTAACATTGGAAATCAAATTTGGTATAAAGACATTATTTCATTTCCAGGACCAGCTGATTATTACTGCTAGCCAGGCTACTTGCTGATCCAACATAGTGCAAACCGCTTAAAACCCATGCTTTGTCCATTTTCTCAAATAGTTTTACTCACACAGCGGTGCCACATCATCTTGGCTGATAACATAAATAATTAATGACCATTCTGTAAATCTTCCTTAAAGTCCTAAATGAGAAAGTGGAATCAGCTGAAATCGACGAAAGCTTTCCGAATCCCAGGGATCTGAAACTGGCTACAAGATTCTGATCGGTGCAGGTCTATATGTGATTGGTTGCTATGGGGTTGACAGGAGGGGCGTTAAACAGATACATTCAAGATCTTTGGTGTCGACTCAACGATAAAACATTCACACAGAGTGAAGATGTTGAGAAGACGGTTCCAATAAACTCAGCTTTGCCTCCTTCAAATCTCAGCTACTTATTGATTAATCAAATGTTCTGCTTTTGAAGATTTCATTTTTCACTGTAAGAATAATAAAAAAAAAACAATAAAATGGAGAGATGGCATAAACAACTACAGTCAGCTTTCTTCAAATATTCAAGCCAGTGGAAGCAGTTTATACGAGGAATGTTGCTGAGACTTGACACTCCTATTTTAGAAGAATAAAAATAATAAAAGATGAATATATAAGTTTAATCTGATGTCTCAAGCTACTTGAATCCCATTATTCTCCCATAATATCCAGTCAGGTTGGACTTTTGGTTTGTAGAAAACCAAAAGTCTTAGGGAACATGGAGTCGTTTTTTCTTTTGCGTTCCTTCAAGGTACTCACCTTGAAGTAAATTTGTGAAAACATCCTGGTCTATTCTGTATGCAGTAACAATGAAAAATGTCAACTTAAAACCTAAAACTACCTTTAAAGAACCTCAGTGAAAGCGTGTTCATTCTTAACTTTTTGGTACAGAAAATTTGATGCTTGTGTTTGCTGGTGTAATATGTCTCAGTGGAGAGATGACTGCAAACAGAAAGACAGTTATACCAAAAAAAAAAAACTGTCAAATGGCAAATATAACCCTGTGAGAATAACTCCAAAATACACAAAATAGTTTGGATGGATTTGATCAGTTTGTAGTGCGTCTGCATTCACAAGAAAAACCTGAAAAGACATGAACATGCCTGGAAAAATCTTACAAAATGATTTTGTACCAGAAAACCTTTCAGGATTTTAAATAGCGCATGAGCTGACTAACATACGTGATAGTGAGGGAACGCAAAAGAAAAAAAATTCCCCATGTCTCCCAGGGGGCGCTGTAATTTTTCTACTCAACATTCCATGTTTTTACTAAAAAAAAAAAAAAACATGGTTTGTGTTTCCAAACAAATGAATAAACTCATTTGTTTATAAATAGACTAAAAGGAAAAAGTCTCCATAAGTATAACTGAACCTGAGCTGGTAAAACACGACTTGCATTAAATTGTAGCATTTCTTCCCGGATTTGTTTCTCCGAGTATGTTGCTGTGAAACGCGTGCTTTTTTTTTTTTTGCCTTGATTGAGTGAGATTTTAATCCAAACTATGTTAATGTATTATTATTCTCTGTTGCGCTGAGGGCAATAAACAGTGACCCTAAGCAAGTGTGTGAACAGAAAATCTGAAAAATAAATATTTCAAATGAAAAAAATCGACCTACAAGACAAAAAAGTCCTGATGTGGACACAAAGAAGCTGTGTTTCTGTGTTTTAGCAGATTCTTCATCCTTCCAGAATGCCTTCACAAGAACATCGGCACCTTGTGGCTTCTCTGCTGTCAGTTCATTCAGTTAGCCCATTTTAATTGATGAATACATCCAGATGATTTTTTTTTTTTTTTTTTGAGAAGTAGTGACATTCACAGAGGAGCTCCCAGAGAGCCAGGAAGGCAGAGCTTATCGGAGCGGTTTGCTGCCATGTTTCTTGTTTTCTGTGTTTAGTGTTTGCCGTAGCAGCTTTGGTGACGACAGAATCCATTTTTTTATAAAGTTTGCATCCCACTAAAAATACATCCATCCTCTTGAGGGGTCTACATTTTTTGTTTGTTTATTTTCTTTTTTAATACTTTGAGTGGGTGGTGTTCCGTTTTTGGTTCACTGGAAAGTGTGTGTGATGTAGAAGACCAACTCCATGTCCATGGCAGTCTGCGGTACGCTGGCACTCCCTCCGTGAATGACGGGAATCAGAGCGCTGTCCATCTCGTTCATGTAGCGTTGGGGGAGGAGCCGGCCTCCGGACCCCGCCTGGTACTCCACCTGGGTGGGCAAACGAACACAGTCACGCAAAAACATTACTATCAATCTTAAAGGTGTGGCATGCATTTGAGAACATAAACATGAAACAGCTAATGCAATAGTTTGTAGTGCAACTACAGATTAGGGCTTTAGGGAGGCATAGTTTTTATTTGTAAAGAAATTTAAAAGACCGTTTTTTTTTTTTTATTTTCCACATCACAATTATGTCAATTTTGTGGTACGACAGGGATTTTAAAGTGCCTTCCTAAAGGGGGCGCCAGTGTTCTGTGACATGAGGAGAAAAAAACTCAAACCAGAAAAAAAAACTGCAAACATTTGTTTAACTTCATAAAATTACAAAATAGATGGAGTTTTATTACCTAAACCTATAATAAACCAACAGTATCGGGGTTTGAACCCACCATGCAAAAAACACAAAATCTTAAATAGTATTTTTGGCTAACACACATGTCTTAGAACACTCGAAATAAGACAAAACTAACTTAAACGAAACTTTTCAGAAAGATATAAGAGCTTCTGTGAAGTTAGTAATTTCTTCCTAATGGAAAAAGCACTATGATATGTAATACATTCAATAAGTGAAATAGAATTAGTTTTATTATCAATATTAAGAAATTATTTACTTAAAACAAGTTCCTATATCTGCCTGAAAAGTTACTTGTAAGTTAGTTTTGTCTTATTTGAAGTGGACTAAGATATTTCCCTAGAAACTAGACCAACAATGATTCTTGCTGCTGGGTAACAATGCTACCAACTACCTGTAGCCATTAAAATAACTCCAATGTAAATCAATGTTTTTGATCTTTAGACATTTTCCTCATGTCAAACATTTTAGCTAAGCCCTCCAAACGCTGCGGTTCAGTTTTTACCATGTCAGCCTGAGTGGAGATGCGGAGCCAGAGCGAGTTGATGCCGCCTGCGGTCAGAACTGAAAGGTGAGGAGCCAGAGCGCTGCAAGTCGCCATGGCGATCTCCTTCTGAAACATGCTGCAGGACGACAGCACAGACGCCAGGCTGCAGTCTGGAACCTTCAGCTGGTAGAAGACCTGCAGAGATCCGCTCATGTCACACATCTTCAGAAGTTCAGCAGCAGAAGAAACAGTCTGCTCAGTAAAACGCAAAAACAAAAAAAAAAGAGAAAAAACTCACCTCAGTGCATCTAATGGAGCGGCTGTCGGACTCAAACTCTGCATCCTGCTGCATTCTGACACTGGGGACGCCATCCAGAGGCCTCCCATCAACCCCACTGGTTTTACTGGTCAACACAAAATGACACACAGCAAATTTGGAAGTGTTCCATCAACTCCTACAGAGTTAAATTCAACACTTTGAAAGTGTCTATATTGGTCCACTCTAGATGGTGTAGAAGTTACACTTTTGAAAGTGTTATTTGTGATAGAGCTGAATCAACACTCACAGTAGTTGAAATAAAACACACTTCAGTGTTAATCTACCCAACACTACTGTATAGTCAAAAGTTAACACTATGAATGTGTTAATCTAACACAGAACGGTGTAAAGTATATATTAACATAGAAATCAGTTTTGAAATACTACTAGCAGGGTGTGCTGTGGTGGCGCAGGGGTTACAAATGGAGGCTCTAGTTTTCAATGTGGCTGTCGTGGGTTCGCTTCCCAATCTTCCCCTTCTCTCATTACCCACATTTTTTTTGTCAATTTATGACCAAATAAAAGCCACTAGAACAATTAAAACCTTTTTTTTCCCAGAAACTATTGGCCATCAATAATCCCCAAATTAATTTTAAAAGACATTAGATGCCACATTAGATGCAATAAAAACACCAGCACCAGTTGCAGTATGTCATCTACTTTTATTTCAAAACATCAAACAGCACTGACAGCAATATACAACAAAGGTCATTCATTCATGGTACTTTGCATTGAAGGTGAAGTGTGCTTTGAAAGTTCATTGGAAACAGCCATGGGTGGTCTTGTGATCACTGATGGTGAAGTGTCTTTGGTGCTGCTCTTGTTTTCGCCAACATGAAGGAGGAAGACTGCCAGCCTGGAAGCCTTATAGAAAAAAAATTTGGACAGCATTAAAAGTCGTGCCAACCTGTCTGAAGAAATGTGTTGGAGTCATAACAGGCTTCAGTCACCAACATGGCACACTAACAAAGAAAAAACATTTTGGCAGTTTTTAGATGTGCCACAGGTACAAAATACCAGAGTCAAATGGCTCAATTGCCTCCTCATTGTGTAGATACGTTCTCCAGAGTCCTGCTAATCACCTAATTATTCTATTCAGGTGGTGCAGCAGCGGCATATCTAAATGTTGCAGGACAGTGGCCCTCCAGGACTGGAATTTGACACCTGTGGCATAGACCCCGCTTTGCAGTCTACAGCCAATGGTCCAGCACAGGCAGACCATTGGCTATAGACCCATTTTGCAGTCTACAGCCAAAAACTTGAAGAAAACGACCTCGCAGCTAAATAATGTTAACTCAAATGGCCTCCAGATTTTCCTGACAGTTTCAATGTTCGGTTAAGATAATACATAGTCGTATATACCGTGATATCCAAACAAATAAACGTACGTTAAGCGAACTATGTATATGAATCGATACTCTTGTGTAAACGGAAAATGAATGCCTCCATAAAAAATAGTCAAAAACATGATCATTTTAACATAAAACTTACCATGTTATAATAAGCTGCAGACAAGACACCGTACTGCTGCCTCCGCTCCTCAGGCAAACATGTGACGCAGTAGTGGAACAAGATGGCGTTGGCCGGGGGGCAGGGCTAATGACCGGGCCCAAATAATAAAGCTCATGATAATTTAACTTTACAACATGGACATGCCTGCAACAGAGGAGCTAACAAGTTTCACCATAGAAAGCGACTATGTCATTTTGAAGTCCATCTGACATGAAGTACAACAAACCAGAAACATCAGGCACTAATGATGAAACAACACAATCAAAACATGTTAACGTAGTCCATAGAAATGCTCTAGCTAGTTTGCCATTTGTTGCCAAATGACTGATGATGACGTTGGTGACAAGCTTTACCCAGAATGCACCTGGAGACAATAAGGACGATTCATTTGTAGTTGTGTGTGTCAAAGTTAAATATAAGCGTGAAAATAAAGCCAGTCATGTGGCACAACATTTTATTAAATATTTTACACTCACTATGTCACTAAAATCAGTCAATCTGGTAAGGATTTTAGCAACCATGAGTCAACAATGGGGCACCCAGCTATATAATCTACTGGGGTATCGTACACAGTTTTCAACAGGAGAGGGCTGTCCTTTACAGTTTTCATCAGATGTTCTAAAGAAAATTTGGATCCCTGAAGGCATGTTCTTCCTCCCATGTGGGCCCCCTGTAGGTCCAAGCCGGGGGTATGTGTAATCCCTACCCTATCGGTTGCTCCTTCCCTGATGTGATGTCACAAATATGTTACAATTGTGGGAGGAACTGTCTGATGTTGATTTCTAAATTAACACCAGACTGAGTGTTGAGTTAGACTGTTGGAGTTAATTTAGAAATCAACACTGGTCTGGATTTCTTTTTGTTTAACTCTTTGGAACTCTTTAGTGAGTGTTAGGGAAACTAACACTAACACTCATGTTGTTGAATTAACACTGTATTTTTAACATACAACACTGGAAATCTGACACTTCTGAATTTGCTGTGCACTAAATAAATAAAAGCCACTGGCTAAATTTATGTCGCAGTAATTAAATCAGATACGCAATTAAGTCAGTTTTGTGAAATTTCATCTGAACCACAGATCTAGAATGACATTGGTGCTTTTGTGGAAGCTTCCACAAATCCTAACTTCTGAGGAACAAACCATCAGGTTTAGGGCTGCAACTAATGAATATTCTGACAATCGATTAATCGGATAAAAGATTTGCCGCGGCCTACAGACTTTTCATTTAACCACTTAAACCTTTTTCAAATTCAAAAATACTTAATTGATCCATAAAAGGAAAATTAAATGAAACAACTTTTTTAAATGCCATATTAGAAATGCATTAAAAATGCAAATAAGACAAATAATACATATTTTATTGGGTAAAACCCAGTGATGTAGCATTTCTTTAGTAAATTTGATCAGGAGAAGCTAAAACTGTCACTCTAGGAGTTTTGGGTGAAACATATTCCCAGACAAAGGTGTTTTTGTATTATATATAAAGTATATATTTTATAGACTTTTGGCTTACTTACTGTTGCTCATTCATTATAATGAAAGTTCACCTTCTTAAATACCAATGACCTTTTCTGTAAAAAGTGGACTGTGGACAAATTTGCCCTTCAAAAAATTGGAATCATCAGATTGTAAATTATGGAGCTCATTTTAATTAATTAATAATGTTATTAATTGATTAATTGCCTGTTGGGACAGGCTTAGAAGTAAAGTTACCCAGAGTTGACGGGAGATGTCCAGTCGACCCAGCGGACCGTGACATTCTCTCGGACCTCTCCGCCGTCATTCTTCCCACAGGGGATGTGGAAGTCTGTCTGTTCCCTCAGGGCGGAGCGCAAAGACTCCATGGTCTCCGGTGGGATCTGAACCATCAACCCATCTGAAAAACAAATTTATATCTTACCTATTATTCACACGCTGGCATATACACTAGATCTAAAGTCTGACTGTGAGTAACTTTTACCTTCGACGATGCTGGACTTGGCAATAAAACCCGATGAGGCTTTCAGCGCTCCATTAAACACCACAAAGCTGGCTCCAGTCACTGTAGAAAGAAACAATGGAGTCACCTCAGTAAACAAACGTACAAGCTGCTGCAGCACTGACAGTTTTCCAACAAAGAGTAATGAGTTTGCAGCAGCCAGACCTGTGCGAGTCTTCCCTGGCTTGCTGTTGGCTTGAGTCTGATAGTTTCCCTCTTCGTTCTGGAAACACACCAGGTGAGAGTCGGCCTCCTGGCTGAAGCTCGCTCCGATGCTGATGACATGCTCGTTGGAGGAATTCACCACCTTCTGCATCTGTAGAGCACAGAAAACCATTTCTGTCTGTGGTAAACTGCTGCACACTTTCAGATATCGTTTTGTTTAAGGACGTGTTCACACATCATCAACATCTTCAAACAAGTTAAAACCTTTGAGGAACCTGTTCCACCCCTCGCCTGTGGCGGTGCTACACCCAGAACCACTTAAGGAAACAACATGAAAACCTCTGTCTTCAGAAGACGCCGCAACTTCTTTCTTCATGAAATGTAAACAAAAATGGAGTGGGGCCAGATTTTAGTTCTGCCAGGATTTTTCTTTTGTCTTTGGTAAAAGACCGCGAGTCAGTTCTCCCTCAGCGATAAAAATGCACATTTCTTTTGGTTGTGTTTATCCAGAATCCCCCTTGCGCCATAGTCCGTTTCCTGATTTTGAAGCGGTCTCCGGTTCACATATGCATTCGAACTCCACCAGAGTTCACTTCTAGAAAGACTGGTTGATTCACACCAGTCCTGTTTATTCTGCTTTGAACTCTAGTTTGTTTGCCTGGAAAGTCTGGTTTTTTTGGGAAAGTGTGAATGCGCAATTGACCATAAAAAGCAAACTCTGATTCACCTTTAGCTTTCTCTTTAAAGTAAAATAAAGATCTTATCACAGTCATACTCGTGCAATGAAGTCATCATGGTGTCAGTTGCATGAGTCAACCATTCTGCCAAATGTACTGTCCACAACGCATACTCAAAGGTTTTGAGTATGCTGGACTAAAACCTTAAAAGATTACTGAAAAATTATTTCAGATGTAATGACTTAGAAAAGTCAGGTAAGGAGGGAGCCTCAACTTTTACAGAACTAAAAATCAAAAG
Organism: Poecilia mexicana; assembly: GCF_051168715.1. Classification (NCBI taxonomy): domain Eukaryota; kingdom Metazoa; phylum Chordata; class Actinopteri; order Cyprinodontiformes; family Poeciliidae; genus Poecilia; species Poecilia mexicana. The sequence goes on from NW_028263381.1 coordinate 2,892,031, forward strand.
ATATCAGACAACGTTGATACCATGCTGTAATTGGAAATGTAAAGCTTACCTCGCTAAAGCTAGCCTTGGGGATCTCAATGTAGCTGTGTCCCATCTCCATGTGGATCCTTAGGCCTTCCACCACTGGCAGGCTGTACTGGTAGTTCCTCAGGTCCTGGACGAAGACCATTAACACTTTATGACTATCTGTTCTTACATACACGGAGCCTGTCATCATTTTTAGACATATTTTCTAAGTTCTAGCTGAAAAATCATAACTGGATAACAGGTTATGTATTGTGTAATGAAGAAGGTGTGGCCTAAGAATGTTGACACCCTATATCTAATTATGAATAATTAATATGCAGCTTCTTTTCTATAGAAAAATGAGCCAAAAAATGACACTTAACAAAATCTGAAAAGTCAAAATTGACTAAAAGCCTCTCAGAGGGATGCAGATTCAGAACTTCACATTCGGGTTTCATAACACCCACAGCTACAAAGTGAAAACTAGTGCATTTTGACTACAGGAAATTTAACTTTTGTTTTTAAAATCTTATAGTTTCTGCTGCAGGAACAGCTCCAGAGCAGAACTCTACCCCAGAAAACAGCCTCATTACAGGCGGAGATTAGGGGGTGCAAAATATTTCAAACTGATTGAAAATTCACAGTTTTGTATCAGTGATGTCCGAAATTAAACTCACAACACTGCAAAGGTTCAAAGTACATGAGAAATAACCTAAGATTAAAAAAAATGTTCTGAAAAATAAAGTTTTTAATAAAGATTTGTCTTTCTGGGGTAAAAAACAAGAAAAAGAAAAAAAAAACTTCTGGTTCACAGTTAAAACACTTGAAATTATGCAGCGTGATCTGGGTAAGAAACTAATAATTACGCTAAAATATTAAAGGTTTTTAACTTCTTCAGTTGGATCACAAACATAACCTGATTGATTTAATATTGACAGCTGTCCATGGTGGGAACCACCTGCTGCTGTGGTACTTACAGCCAGTAAATTCATAATGGTGTGTCCCGTCTCTCGATACACAGAGTCCCGAAAACGAACACTTACGAGCATCGTTGGATACACTGGAAACACACACACATCAAATTAGGGTTAATTATTATTAATTATTACATTTATTGAACAATAATAGGACAATTTCCCAAATGTAAGACGTGATGTGAAACAGCACATCGATCAGCTTAGTGTGTGTGTAGACAGTAGAGATATTAACCAATCTGATATAAATATCTGGATTGGTCCAGATATTGAAAAAAAGTCCAGATTGTGCAACGGCGACAATGTGTCCAATCTAAAAGGGAAGATCTATTCAGCCAAATTCTATGCTTTGTGCTCTGAGAAATGTCATGTTTTATTTATTTGACATTATATTTAGAATCCATAAGTGCATTTTCTGAACCATCTGAAAGACGGTTTGTTGCAGAAGGTAAATACCTTAATTATTTCACATTGGCTGTTGTAGTCCTGACTGAACTGACAGAAAAAACAATGTGTTACTTTTGCATGTTTGACTAAGATTGTGAAGTTATTGGTGTAGTTAGGTGTGCTGTACTGGTGCAGAATTACCAAATAAATGTGTACATTTATGTAAAATAATAAATGTTTTAAGCCAATTCAGCACTGCTTTTATGTATCGGCTAATTATTAAACCGCAGTTATTTGTATGGAAAAAAAGGGAATCTGTGCTTCCCTAGTGAACAGTGGACATGATTCTAGCTGTGTTGTACAAAAAACAAAAAAACAAAAACAAAAAACAGCAGAAGCAAATCACACACTGTCGTATTCGGCTCCGAGCCGTAGCAGCAGCCTGAGCGGGAACACTTTGGCCCAGGGAACCTCCAGCTTCTGGACAAGCAGGCCAAACAGGAATGGCTGTGGAGGAAGCGTGAGGCCGTCCAGAGACTGACAGCTGGGGGAGAAGAACAGCATTCCTGCATGATCTTTGCTGTCCAGGAAGCTGCTTGTGAACGTAATGTTATCCAGCTCCTCCACAAACTTCCCTGCAACAGACAACGAGGTTTGTAGCTTTTTGGAGATGCTTTCTGAATGTTCTAGTAAGGCCCCGTGTGAACCGGTTACCTTTCTGGGCATCCTGGTAAACGCTGAGATAAAGTGAGAAGAGGTCTCTTGGAAGCGTTTTTTCTCCTGACAAACATTCCAACAGAAACACCAACTCTTTCTGTCCCAGAGCCTGGAGTCCATTAGAGCCGACACACCAGCACTGCCTGCCGCCGTCTGTTTGGGAACAGCAAGGAGTAAGAAGGCAGGAGGAAGGCGGTCCGTTTCATAATGAGTAACATTCATACCGGAAGCAAACAATTCTACTCACAGGTAACCAGTTTGACATTTACAAGGAGGTTGGCATTCAGAACGAAGGTCAGCGGACGCGGACCTCCTTCCTCCAACAGGTGTCGGATCTGACAGGGAGCTGGACTCTCCTCCACCAAAACATCTAAGCATCAAACACAGAACGGTGTGAGCTGACGGTTCCAGAAGGTCCAGACAGAGGGCGCGTTCATGCCTGCCCTGTTTAGTCCGATTTAATCAAACTAGTTGGTTTGCCTTGAAAATGCTCAATCAAACTGTGAGGCAGCATGCAGTAGAGATCTGCTCCAGCTGGTCGTTAGAGGTGCTAAAGGCTAATCAAACTTATCTCAGGGTCTGCTTATCTCATAACTCCAGGGTTTATGCTTCCATGTTATAAAGTTATAGAGCAAACTTTCACAATAAGAGTCTTATTTCAAAGTCTTTAAATTTGTCACATATATGTCATGCAGACTCACACACCTTCTCCGTCATCTTCTCCGGTGGTGATGAGCAGAGGAGGCAGCTCATCCTGACTGTCTGGTAGCAGACTGGGAACCCTCATCACTGAAGAACCAATTCCAGAAAGCAACCCGTAATCCCAGGGTCCAGACACCGGAGCTCGCTCCACCGGCACGACTACAGGGGCTTCAGGGACGGATGGGGCCCCACCTCCAGGGTCCAACCCAGCTGAGCCAGACTGAAATAAGAGATTATCATCTCAGGCTACAACAATATGTTTTCTTTTTAAAATAACATTTTAACAAGCCAAAGTTCAAAACATTTGGTTAAAAACCTAAATTAAATTAACACCAAAAATGTACTATTTTGCCATAGTTTTAAAAACTTTTCTTCTTTTTGCCATCAAATGTAACATAAAGGATCGACAAACACAGATGCAAACAGAAGTTAGTGAAAGTTAAGAGGATATATTTCCCTTAAAGAGAATAAAGTGTTTAATTTTGCTGCATTTTGGATCTTCATGTTTTGTTCTCACTACATGCAGAGGAAAGCAACTTGACTCCTCAGCCTCCAGAATATTCTAATTGCCTTAAGCAGCTTGGATTCATCAAAAAAAAAAAATCATGACTTCTGCAGATAAAAATTTGTAATATTATATTTTTTTCATATCTCCCGCTCTTAGTTAACACTGTTTGAGTGAGAGGAATTGGTGTGAAGCTTTGTGGATGTTTGTCTTACGGTTTCCGGGTCTGGACTGAACTCCTGTGAGCTCCTGCAGCTCGTCACTGACAGCCTGGCCGTGTCGGCCACCTCCCCGTTGGGCAAGATACCATCAGCGAACCAAACGCGTTTTTGCTCACGTGGACAAGCTGATATGACAGAGAAACAGGAATTTCTTCAATGTGAACATTTCAGAGAAACAAGGCAGAAATCAAACTACGGACTATAAACAGAATCAAAGAGGAGCTATCAAACACGCATCATCATGGGTACCGTCATTGTTGGGGTGTTTGAGAACAGAGACGGGGACCATGACGGTGGGCGGGGGGGAGTTCAGCGTTCCGGCCGCGCGAGCCTGCTGCAGAGGGGGAATGGTGCTGCAGTACTCAGACGGGACGTTGGGGTTTGGGCTCGGGCCCGTGGGACTCATCATCCGCTCCAGGGCCTGGGCTGAAACACAAATAGGTTGTTAGAAAAGCATTTTATTAGGGTTACACCGATAGCAGTTTTCAGGTTGATTGCCGATTACAGACCTTTAAGAAGCCTGACCTGCCGATTCTGATTTTGGCCGATACTGATGTTTGTTTTGACTGAAATGTTGCAAAATATAGCAAGAAAAATGCTGAACTGATAACAGTGGAGTGACTGTTGTTAAGTGCAAATGTGCAGACATGACCTGGTGGGCGGGGCTAACAGTCGAACCTCTCTCACGGCAGAACAGAAGAGGACAGTGGCTGATTTTTAGACATTTGCTGAGGTAGAAAAGATCAGTGGATGAGATTGGTTTCACATGTAAGTATCGACCGGTCACCGATCTCACAAAATTAAGGAAATTATGAGTGCATCTCTAATAAAGACATATGCCAAGTTGGGTTTAGAGGAGGTGCTGATAGCCTCCAAATGTACAAAGAATAAATAAGAAAATCCAAAAAAGGAATAAAATCTATTTTTTAAGGTGATGACCCACTTCAGGCAAACATAAGCACTTCCTGCATTTTCCAAAGACTAAAACATAATGCGTTCATTCGGAGTGGCGAACGAACAATCAAGAGAAAATGTCTGTTTACTGGAAGTGAAATAAAATCTTGATGTAATACAGCGGTAGGTAAAGTGAAGGTTAAGGTAAAACCTCAGAGCAGTAATGAATACCTAGGCTGCAGCACTGACCCATTAACCTTAAACACCATGTAGAACAGGAGCAGATTCTAGGAAAAACTGACCTCAGAAACCTTCAACTTCACCTCTGAGGAAACACTGAATGTGTAACATAAATATTTAAACCTTCCACTCCAGACAATACTGCGAATTTATCAAACTCACTTCAGATTTAGTCTGTCGCTATGGTTACAAAAGGAAAACATTTGTGATACAATTGCTGGACACTGATTTGACCACAGGCATTACTACAAACCCCTCTTTTCCTGACTTATCTTTTTCCACGTTGTCATAGCTTTTCAGGTTAAAAACCATCAGATCAATTAGCGGACAAGCAGGACAGAGATCAGTCTGCATGACGGATATGTGATGAATTTAAAGCTTTATTTTAGTTTGGAAGATCCCCAAACATTAAGTTGTCACTTTGGCCAGATCATGGAGCGCACCACATTCTTACAGAGACACAATTCATCTGGAAAACAGGTGTTTGATCCAACTGTGTGCCTGATGCTGATGAATGATAAACTGATAGTTTTAGGAAAACTAAGATGTTTTCTCAGTGCCTTTTGGTTATGCTAGGAGAAAAACGTTGACAAAGCATTTAGCTACATAATATTGATTAAGCCTCAAAGTTTCATCGATAATGTGTAATTGACAACAGGCGAGATAAGAAAATCAAAAACAGCCACACAATAGCAACTGTTCAATAGTTCAATGAAACATTTTGGCACTAGAAGAATTTGGTTATTGAAATTTGTGTAATTTGCAAAACTGCAATGGAAACAATTTTTTTTGCATTACACGAGTTGCATGACAAACAGCTACTGGCAGAAACTATGAAGAATAAGATGACAGGAAGTGGAAGGGGGATGATGGCGCAAGCATGTTTTCTAAAGACTTATCGCATATAACCAAAGCACCACAATCACAAAATTTAGATTTTTTTTTCGTCATTAGAGGAGCATCGTCAAGGTTTTGCACACATTTGAAATGGAAATGGCTTTTGAAGCATGTGATTTACAACTGATACGACTATTTTACATACATACATATATATATACACACACACATATATATATACATGTATATATAAATGAAAATACACAAGAAATAAATACTTCTACTTTGACATGCAGGGTATTTATAACACTAGTTAATAGTCATCAGTGATACAGGGTCCATCCTCACACATACTCCAAAAAGGCTTTTGCACATATCTAAAGCAAAAAAGCAGACCAAAGTTCTGAGTGAGCCACATCTTACCTCCTCATCGTCTCGTCTGTTAAAACTCAATCAGCCCAAATCATCCCCAGCCTATTCCTCAGGCTGACCTCAGACACAGCCAGCACAGCTTTTCACAAAAGTCGATTTCCAGGAGTGTGCTGTTAGCATTAATAGGCTGTTAGCCGCAGGCTGCTGTGAGAGCGTGTGTGCGCGCAGCAAGCCTTTACATGTTGACGTAAGAAGGGAGGAGAGGAGACCACAACCCACTGCACCACAGCAGCAAATACAAGCCGTGAAAGTGGATCAACCTTGTTGGTTTTTTTTATTTTTTTTATTCAGGCAGCGTGTGAGCATCACATGTCTGCTGCATTAAGCTGGTCCAGGACCAGTCACAAGAACACACACACCCATAAAAATGAAGGACAAAAACAGAGTCCTGCTCTAATTCTCCTCCCTCCATCCATCACCTCCCTCCTGTCCTGCTGCAGACATGAAACATAAAAGGATTCCTTTACACTTCAGCCAAGCGAGACGATAAAGCTGATAATTAAAATGAGGTCGATGGGTTTAATTTATCGTGTGATTAAATGATCTATCGTTTATCGCAACAGGCCTTCCCCAGAGCGACTTATAGTTCACAAAATACGGTTCTTGAAAATGTTATTTGCACTTTAAATATTAGCTTTGTTAAAATCCAGTTTTTTGAGAAGGTTATGTGAAGAAATTTCAACTTTTTTTGTAAGACTATGTTATGCCAAAAATAAAACTAAGAAAAAATCCCTTACTTTTATAAAAAGGTGCTGCAAAAATCAGTCATTTCAGGGCATAGAAATCCCCCCAAAAACCACTGCAACAACCTGAAGGGTTTAGATTGGGTAACAAACTAAGATTAAAATACAAAACTTATATATGGTAACGATCAAGATCCAAACATCACACATACACAAAGAGAAATATGTGGGGCTACATTAAAGTCCTTTAAAACAGTGATGTGTTTAACAATACAAAGTTTGTATCTTGTTCCTGCTGATGTGTGGAAGAGTTTGTGAAGCACTAATGCTTATTTCTTTTCTCTCCATTGTGATAACTTGATTTCATCCACACTTTTGTACAACTCCAGTTTGCTGTGAACACATAATTCTTTGTTTTCCTGCTCCATAAAGTTAGCGCTTTGCATCGAAAGCCATCATTTTTATTCACTGACTCGTGTTTCAGCTACTCTCTGTAGTAGCTGTGAGAACTGAGAGCTGAAGCAATCCATTCAGTTTAACTTCAACTACTCCTTTACTGTGAATTTCATTTTATAGCTTAGAATACAATGGTTGAGTTATAGGGAACAATACAGGAATTGATTAGATCAATAAATAAAATGCATTTTAAAAAATAAAGTTGTACCACTCATTAAAGCACGCAGAGGTTTTAAAATATGCAGAAAAGTTGACTCGTGGTAAGCTAGCTAATATTGTCGACTGCTATCACAGATAAAGTTTAATCATGTGCATCAACACCACAAAGCTACGAGACAAGGAAACGAGCAAAGTGACGGAGTGAGGCCGGGATTCTAGGAATATTACATGACTACTTCAGTTTCAGCCTGTTGTACGGCGCTTTTTATGGACATGAAGGACAAAGCAGAAATCTTTCTGAGAACCGTACACAGGTATTTAGCATTGCTGCTCTGGTGTGTTAACTACCCAGAAGACACGTTTGCCAAGTTCTGACTCTCATAAAATATGTTCACTTCCTGCTTACAATAATGCTTTAAATATTGCATTATCCTTGTTGTTCCATGTATTTTTCTGTTTGCTTGAAACCACCAGTACCACGGCCAAGCAGAACCGGAAAATGGCCGATTCCTTTTCCACCTGACCAGGCCGAACAACTCAAAGGAGAAAGGGCGCCAATATGTCCAGAACACCCAACACCTCTAGTATCACACAAACCAACTAATCCACTGATTTACTTCACAATATTAAGAAATTACTTTAATAATGTTATTTATATTACTATAATTATCACGATTATTATTACTATTATTGTTGCTCCAGTCATTATAACACTATTAGTATTATATAACTGTTAACAGAATTATATATTTTTTGACTTTATATATAATATTTTTACTGCTACTATAATAAGATTGTTATATTATTATAACATAATAATTATTATTATGTTATAACATTACTACACTTATTACTATTAATTGTACTATAATATCTATAATAAATGCTTAGAGTGTAGGGATTAAGACAGATATTATAATGACAATAATTATAATGACGCTATTATTTTTACTATATTAATATAACTGTTAATAAAATGATATATAATATTATTTTTACTATGACAATACTAATAGGACATTGTGATAATTATTACCATTGTTATTACAATATTGTTACAGTTATATATAATACTATGAAAATAACAGTTATGATGCTATTAATATTATGGTTATTATAATTACTATTATTAACCTGTTAAGATTTTTTCTATAATAATAATAATAATAATAATAATACTATTGTTATTCCTACTACTACTATTTTGAACTGTTTATGGCTGATTATGCACCCAGATCCACTAAAATGTAAACATTTCTCACTAAAAACAAATCCTGAGAATTTCATTTTTGTGCTGCTATAGTCAATGAAGACCTGACGGTCTGTGTGCTAAAGGCTAATCTCAGTGGGGAGAGGGGAGGGTGTTAACAACTGAACAATGAATCATCTATCCTTTGATTTTGTCACTGCAATAACGCCCATGGGCAGATGAAAAGCGTTCCTCTTACCTTTGTGTATGGTATCAAAGCAGAGGACGCACACTCGAGCCTCCTTATCGAGGTACTTCAGCTTACACTTTCTGTTGCAGCACCCAGCGCAGTACACCTGCCACAGAAAGAGAACCACAATGAAGGCAACAGCGATTCACTCTAGCAGAGACAGAGAGAGAAAGGTGGAATGAAAACTATTCAGAGAGCATCCTGACATGTTCGTGTGGCGCCACGCAGCAGCAACAGCAGCAGCAGCAATAGCAGCAGGAGTAGCAGCGGCAAATCATGTCGTCTGAGCTGTAAACAATCGCATCCTGAGCGCCGGCTTCCAGTCCTGCTTTAATCGCCGCTCCTTAGAGGACTTAGCTGCTGGCTCCAGGATGCAAGGCTCAGCGGAGGTCTAAAGAGGAGCTGGAAAAAGAACCGCTGACTCATGCTCTTTGCCATAGGGCTATTTTTAGCTCCGAGATGTAATCTACCGTTTTAACTATTTGTGGGGCACAGACACCGGAGAACAACAAAAACAAAACAAACGATTCAGCTCACAGAAAATTAGGTTTGTTGAGAGAGCAGGAATGTAAAAAACAAATGGACAGAAATAAATTGATTAATTAATAAGGTTATTGATCATAATTAAGGAGGATTTAGGCATAATTCATACTTTTCATATTTTATCACTTTACCAGAAGCCTAGGAGTATTTTATTTATTTATTTTCTGTGACAGACAAATTCAGAGAAGAATGTTTTTGATCTTTTATTGTTTTTTTTACTAAATAAAATTCTGAAAAGTGTAATTCAGATCATATAAGTCAATACATTGTAGAACCGTCTCTTGTTGCCATGACAGCTGCAAGTCTTTTGAGACACTGTATATCTTCCAACATGAATATCAGCTGATCCATCGACATATTTAAGGCTGGAAGAAGAACCTCTGTGCCAGTCTTAAGCCTTTTGCAACCTCTAACAAGATTTCTTTCCATTGTTGCCAGGTATTTAACTCCATCCTCCCATCTGACTAATTTATAATTTGTTGCTGAAGAATGATGAATCTCTGTGTTTACCTACATGAACCAGCCGATCAATGTTATTTAATGATCAGCAATGAGGAATCATAATTTCTGGTAGGCGGTGACATGAAATAATGTTTATGAAGTGCCTTTTAGAAGGCCAATGGCACGCTGCAGTTCAGAGCAATATTAAGGGTTTTTTCACACTTTTTAGTCTGGTGGACTTATTTCTATCTGGGACCAAAGTGGCAACATTTGCTATATTTTCAGCTGCTGTGGTTCAACTTCACACTGTAAAATTCAGAGGCAGCTCTGAAAACAAATGTTTTGAAAAACATGTTCACCTCCTCGGCTGTGGGGGCGCTGCATCAAGAACGCAGCACCCCCACACAAAAACCTCTAAAGAAGACATGAACGCAACTTCCTTCTTCACAAAACATAAACAAAAACAGAGTGGGGTCAGACTTTAGCGGCTGAAGGACTTTTCTTTTGATAAAAGACCATGAGTCATTTCTCCTGCTACAGCTAGACTCATATTTTTGTTTTGGTTGTATTTACCCAGAATGCCCTGAGCTGTAGTTTGCTTCCTGCTTTTGGAGCAGTCCCCAGCCCGCTTGGCATTCACAATGCATTTGAACCGTATCACAGTTCACTTCAACCGATCCCAGACCGAGGTTTGCTGACGGACAAGAGTTCAAATACACATTCACATCTCCCAAAATGAACTAAACTTTCTGTTCAACCTTATTTGGTTAAAAAAGGTTAAACAGGGCTGGTGTGAATGAAACCTAAAATGCACCTTCTTTGCACTATGGAGGTTTGGAAATGGGATTAGGAGCCAGCCCTGGGGATGCTATCTTGGTCACATGAACAAAACCACATAACCAACCTCATCTAAAGAAACGCAAACATAAAGAACAACAAGATGGAAATGGACGTCAGTTCATGATCTCAGCCGAGTTTTAGTTGTCAGTCTGTCGAGTACAAAATGACAAAATGACAGACAAAAGCAGATTCTGATGTTGATGCCGATATATCATGCATCCCTATGAAAGACGACTAATAAATCTGTTTCTTTGTGAGAAAAAGAAGACTGTATGAAGGATGATTGACACATCCCACTATGTCACAGGCTTACCTTCCCACAGGCTCGACAGTGATGGCGCCTCTTGGTGAAAGTGAACCTCTGCTTGCACTTCATACAGTTGGGAGCTTCAGCGTCTGGCACCCACTCCGGCTGTCTGCTCCCCAGCTCCTCAATGCCGTCCCTCTTCCAGCTTGTTGACCTGGCAACGGCCGCTGGTTCCTCCCCGGGGTAAGGAGGCGGCTCTGAGAGTTCATCAAACCCCACGGAGAAATCCTGATGGTTCTGAGAGGCAATGCTGGAGTTGGAATCCCTGAATCTGGAGTGCTCCTCTATAGGGCTTGGGCTCTCTTCGTCTTCTGGTGTTGGAGAGGCATCAAGCTCCACCCCTTCTTCTCCGGCAGGTGGAGGTCTGGTAGTTTGGCTGTGTGGCTGTTTTGGTCTCGCACCTCCATAGGAGTGTTGCTGATCGGAGCTACTTCTGTGCTGGGACAGGGAAGTGTTGCTGGTTAAAGAATAGCTGACTCCAGAGGAGTCTTCCTGGCAAGGTCTACAAGAGTCTTGTAATACTGGTGTAGCAGCAGTTGTTCTGCAACTTTCTGGAGAGGCCACTTCCTCCAGGTCTTCCTGTCCATCCTGACTGCAGCTTTGTTGTCCTTTCTCGATCTGCTGTTCTTCCAGATCTTGGCCTGACTCTGAGAGACACTTTGGTTCGGTGTAATCTCCAGAGCTGCTGCAGAAAGAAGCCCCCGAGCCCTGCTCCGCTTCAGCATGCGCCTGAAGGAAAGCATCCAACTCTTCATCTGTGACCAGCAGCTCAGCCTGGTCGCTCTCAGGTAGATACTCAAAACCGAACTCGGGGGGATCGACTGGACTGGACTCCAAATGGTCAGAGGTGGTAAGTTCTGCAGGAATGGTAGATTCTAGGGAGCCATGTTGGCCCTCCGGAGATGGCCTGCGCTCTGGAATCTGCTCTGAATCATAGGAGTGGTCATCCCTAGTGGAGTCTCTGGCGTCATCTTTCGGTTCCAGAGCCAACGGCGACTCCGTCTCTGCGTCCTCAGACGCTGCTGCCCCGTCATGACGCTCTGCCGCTGCCTCCAAATAGTCTTCTGAGGTATTTGACTTCACCAGAGCGCCACACATTGACACAGCTATTGGCAAGCATGATAAGCTGACTGGTTCGCCATTTGATTCATGCATCAACCCTTCGGTAGACTCAGCTACACCTTCTTCCAACATCTTATCCAATGAAGGCTCTTCATTTGATAAAGTCGTTTGTTTATTGGATTCTGTAGGATCTGTTTCATGGAGGCTCAAGGAATTCTCCACCGGTTGCACTGAGGAGAAGACTTCTTCGCTCTTCTTCTCATCTTCATCAGCACACTCTGCGGTTCTTGACTGTGACTCATCGATGGGCTCTGAGCTTTTCTCCACTGCTGCGGGGAAAATAATGTCCAACAAACTGAGTGAAGCAGAGTAGCCGCCGCTCTGCTGATGCAACTCATCTGTCCCTGCAGAAGCTTGCTCCTCCGTAACACTGTTCAAGTTGAGCCCTGCCCCCACCTCTGCGACCACGGGGGTGTCGAAGTCCACAAGCAGCGCCTCCTTCTCCTCCTCCATCTGCTGTTCAGCCGCGTCCAGCTCACTGAATGCATCGTGGCTGTTGGTCCGTACCAAGATGGCCGAGCTCGCGTCATTTACGAGGTCACACACTGGCTTCAGAGTTCTATCCGGGCAAGGGGGCGCCGTGCTTTTCGTAGGCCTGCGGTCCACGGAAGACAGAAGGTCGACGCCGGTCAGGGGCTGACCTCTGACCTCACTACTGTCGGCGCCATGGAGGTGGCCACCGGGGCTGTCGGAACAGCTTCTTGAAGATCCATAGTGAAGGGAATTGAGGTCTGGAAGGCTTGTTGGGGCACTGGAGACCTCTGAGGAGGAACCCTGAGGGCCCAGTGAGGAGAACGGGTAGACAGGGGGCTTCAGGAAAACAGGCTTGCATTCAAGTTCCTCTGCAATGCAAAAGGAAGAAAAGTTATTCAGGTAATCGTTTCTATACTAAACAGTCTAATACTTTACTGAAAAATAAATGGCAAATCTATTTATAAGGCTGTCCCAAATCAACTTTGTTTGCTTCTGATATGATACTGATATCGCAGCTTTGAGTATTGGTCAATACCAATATTGAGCCAGTACAATATAAGTAGGAATCACACTTTTATTACTTATTTAGCAGTTTTGAATGTTAGAAAAGGCTTGATCAAGTGATGTTACTAAAACAGAGAACAATAATCAACCACAGTAGGTATGAGAAGAACTGACCAATTTATTATCAACCTATGGGCCTGCATGCAGATACAAGTAGATACAAATATATAACCAATATAATCTCATGTAAAGCCCAATACATAACATTATATATGCCATTCAGAAGCAGCCAATTGATATATTATGATTTTTAATGATGAATATAAGCCCTTATTGAATAAGGCTATTATAAACAGGAGCAGAACAGTTTTAAACTAGGTGGTGGCTCTAAACAAAACAATTCTTTTTGTCTGATTTAAAAACTTATTCCACCACATGAAATATTAACATTTGGAAAAAACAAAACAAAAAATTTTGGGGCAGAAACCGTTCAAAGAACTGTACATAAATACAAGTTCTAAATTGAAAACTATTTATTACAACTGGGATAATTACAGAAAAATTTTTTATTTCAAAAGTCCATTCTACTTAATTTTTTTAGGAAGTAAAAAAAACCTGCAGGTTTCAAGAAATCCTGAAACAACACAATGCTGATTCTGGCTTGCCATTAGGCAGCGTGAACCAGAACTTTTAAATTTTAACATTTAAGATTGTATTTACCGCTCATTAAGGAGATCTATTGAATAGTTAAACTAATAGTTAAACTGACAAAAATCTAACAAATATTTCTAAAAATACCAAGCTGCTGTTTCTATGAACAATTATAAGAGAAGTTTTCATTTATATTTTTTAAACTTGTTATATCATATCATGCTAAAACAAGGAAGAGAGATTCAATTCAGTAGTAAGCTGTAGTAAAGTCGATCTAAATTTGAGTTTGTCGTTCTGCCTGCAGCCCAGTCAAACAGGAAAGGATAGGAGGATGTTTATCAGCCTTTTTATGATGTTAGGAAACCTCAAAACATTTCCAAATGATTTAGTTTTATACTTACTAATAGAATCAAACATGGAGAACCAATATTTAGTTTTATTAGAACAGGAATCCAGAGAAACCCCTACTAGTTTTTAATTATGAAATACTTATTCTTATTAAACATGGGAAGTTTTATGTAGTTTTATACTTTTACTTTTTGTCTTTCCTTTGATTTGATGTTTTGTTTGTATTTCCTTCTAATTTATGTAAAGCACTTTGAACTGCCTTGTTGCTGACAATATGCTCTATAAATAAAATTACCTTATCTTCTAGCAAGTGGTACTTGTATAGTTTTTTTTTTAATTCAGATGTTTGCTGACATCTATAGCTTGTTGCATGTAAGCAGGTCATATTGTAATTAATTATGTTTTTTTCTTACCTTTATTTTTCCTACAGTGCCAAAAATGGTATTGATTTTGAAATGTTATGTTAGCATTAGTTAGCTGAGGTGTGGTCTGACCTGAATTGAGCTCGAAGTCATCAAGAACTTTGTCCAGATCACAAACAGCTGCCTTGAAGAAGCTGTCCATTCTGGGCTACAGCAGAAGGCCCTGGATCGCTCTGGTTCCTGTTAGAGAAGCAGGTTTCATCACTGAATAAAGACAGTTTGAAGCCCTTTTTTGTTTGGATTTTAGATAAGTGCTCTATGGGTGGAAGGATAAAAACCCCTCAAAAACCATTTGATATAATATAATGAAGTCAAAACATTTTTGTAACTGACGAGACCTTTAATCCATCTAAACACAGTAAGTATGAGACATAAGTCACACCTAAAGCTGTGCAGATGTTTCAGATTGTGGCCCAGAACCCACTTCCATGAGAACCAGACTATCATTGTGCAGGAAAAAAAAATCCATATATTTAGCTAACCGTCAGAAATTTCTACGAACATAAAAGTTCCTAATATTTAAGACAATGAATCCAACATTTTGTGACATTGTAAACCCACAATGCAGCACATTGGTTTGTGTCTTGAGTATTGATTCTAGCTAGCTTCATTCACACAAAATTATTAACATAAAGCTGTAGATTTAAGCCTGCGTGTAGCTGTGGACTGACAAATTTCATTTACTTCATAATTGCATCCAAATTTAAAACTACTGAATCTCTGTGTTTAGTTCACGAGTCCATCCAAATAAAATCCTACTTCCTTAGCAGAACCATTTCCAGAGGAAGATTTCTGCCTACTTTTGTCTGATTTGTCTCTGGTTCCTGCCATGGAAACAAAGGAAAACTTCCCCAGATATGGTGGCTGGTTCCTGAACAGGTTCCTGTATCTTTAGAGTAAAAGTTTCCAGTCAAAACCATGAGCTACATCTTCACATAGCTGTTGTGATGGGTTGGAAAAGGCTTATGCTGTTGATGCAAAGGCCTAATAGCAGTGTGACCAGATCTAAATGATTTTTCCTTCTCCACATATTTCACAGAAGTAGCCATAAATACTCGTGCTCAGCCTGTTTCCAAATCAAAGTAAGCTTCCATGTCTAACATGGAGTTGTACATTTTTAATTAAAATGATAGAACAAAATCAGAATTAACCAATAAGTTTCTCAACAAGTAGAGCAGACTTGCTTACCCGTCTTCCCATCCTAAATGTCAATCTCTCCTAAAATGTTTTAGGCTTTTTTTCCCCCCAATATATATAACTGTTGTTTTTGCACAAACAACATTTCAGATTTATTTGTACATATTCCAGTTTGTTGGCACCTAAACAGCAGAATCACATATTAATGTAAAATAAATTAACAAAGCAGAAAACAAATGAGGAGAATATCAGGAAGGATTCAAACCAGTTGAATTATGAGGATATATTTTTAGTGTGACTAAAAATAATGAGTCAGAAAAACAAAAACACCTAAAATATGTTCTAAAAATAGCAAAGCTTGGCAGCTGCAATCTGACAAATCACAACCTGATGGAAGTTAAGAGGAAGTTGATACAAAACAATACATTAAAAAACAGTGTTCAAGTAGTTTGATTAAAGTTATGTGCTTTAATTGGAAATAAAGTTAGAATTTAGATTTCACATTAAACACAACTTTTCTTTTTTTTTAGATTTGTTATGACAGCTACAAAACATAACACCAATAAAACCATAGCAACACCTAATTATTCCACCTGTGTTTCTGTTCCCTCCTGGGTCACTCAGTCACTAGTTACTAAGGCAGGTTAATATTTAACAGAAAAAGGAAGTAAATTTTATTATTATTTGGGTCAATATATAAGGGTAAACAGTCATCTCATTTTACTCAGTGTTGATTATTTTAATCTTAAAAAAAATGACTAAATTTGAATCAGGTAACAGAAAACAAGGTTTGAAAACACATTTCTCAGACTTCTTGCTATGTTTATGATTTCGTATTTTGTAAAATGATTGTTTTTTTAATTATTGTTTTTTTCTAAAATGTAGTTTTTTCTTATTTCATGCTTATTATAATGCAGATGGGTTTTCTGAACTTCTGGGTTGCTGATTCTCTGTCAGCAGGCCTGTGTGTGCAGCTGAATGTCAGCCTGTGTGATGTGGTGAACAACAGACTGTCCTGTCTCTGCTTCTGCTCACTCTGTATACGTCTCTGACTTTGTTTGGACCTCCAAGACACGCTACATGCTTCAGTTCTTGGAAAATTCAGCAGCTGCGTAGTGCTACAGAGGTGGACATAAGTCAGATGATGGGCATATACTCCAAGAGTGATCAAGCCCTGGAAGACGGTTGACCTGACTTAAGAGGAACTTATGTGTGCATACCAGTATAAAATATAAGGTTTATTTTCTCTACACACTTTGTTGTTAGTCAAATCACATTTTTCAAGGTCTACCTTTGGGTGATATGTATTTATAATACTATGTGTACTTCAAAAAGATTGACTGACTTATGACTCTGTTCTTGTAAGCTTTATTTTTATATTGAAATTACTCTGTTTTTGTTATATCAATCAGTTTTTTTAATCTGTTTGGAAGGAAGAGGGTGATAGAAAGGAAAGTCGAACAAGGTGAGTCTACTTAAAAATTAAAGTTAAATAAACTAAAAATTCAAAATTGATCAAATCAATGTTGCCGTCATAAAATGAAATACATAAACTGTCTAAGACGCGTTTCTTGTTGTGTTTTCCAAAATGTTATCCTGTCGAATTTCTCCGGTTTTCGTTTTCTTGTTTGTGGTTGCTGATGTATGAAGTTGCCATAGAATACAGGCGTTACAGGTTTAAAAGGCGAGCCACAGCGCAGAATATCACGGGTCACCAAACTCGTCTCAACATCCATGACGGCCAAATTTAACTGGTGTTGCCGTTTCTCGGTTTTTAAGGCTTTTAAAATCTAAAAAGTCCGCTTGTTTGTTTGCTTCTAACCAAACTTCGGGGTTCCCTTTAAAAAACACACCCAGCATGCTAACAAAACTGTCAAATGTAGAAGCAGTAGACAACTTTAGCATCTACCTGACACACTTCACATTACTATTAAACGCCTACTTTTACGCAGTCTTCTACTAACTACTTGTCCTAAACAAAGCCAGCAATAATCTACCAACTGTTATCGAAATTACCGTACTTTGTGCAGGTGTAGCTAAAGTTAGCTTGCTTATGGTGAAAGGAATTGCTAGCATGCTAACGCTGCTAACTCCCAGTGGGTTAACCTGGTTTGTTGGTGATTTTTCTTACCTGGACGGGTTTACTCCATGACCTCAGCAGTTCCGGTTTAAAACGGGAGCAAGCAAGGACACTGTCGATGTGCCATTTTCTAAACACGGAACTAAACTTGCCAAGATAGCTAACTGTTGGATTAGTTTCACAGAAGAGGTGTAAATTCTTCACTCAAGACGGCCATCTTGAACGGAGTGTCGGCTCTGAGGTCACAAGATCCACTCGGCTTCGGGGAAAGAGCAGCTCAGTCGGAAAGGTTCACCTGAGAACGAACTGCGAATAAACACTCGGGGTTGATACAGACTGCGTTTGACCGGTTTAATGACACTGATAATATGTCAAAAGTAAAAGAAAAAAACGTGGAGAAAACCCCCCTCCAAATTGAGAAACAGAAAAGAAGCTGCTCCAAAGCAGGTTGGGATTCCAGAATGAGTTTCCATGGTGATATAAAGCAAAAAATATCCCTCAGGCTGTACGTGCACCAGTAATTCAGCCATGTCCCATTAATCCCCCCATATTAATAGGCTTATTAATATAAGGAATAGATAAGATAGCATGTCATTGTCAACAGTTTTGGAGCATCAGGTGGCGATCTTGTTCATTTATCTTCAGATAAGCGATAAGAGTGATGCACTTGGTCCACTATAAATAAAAGTTTGAAACTCAGGATTTGAATCTTTTTGTGCCTTATGGTGTGTTTTTGTTATTCAGGGTCATGAATTGTTGGGGAACAACAATATTTATATACTTGTTTTGTGATTTATGCAGCTTGTGTAATTTGTGAGCAACAAAACACCATCACAAAAATATGGGGACCAATAGAGAGCTACAACTGCAAATTCGGGCACAGTTAATGTTTCAAAATAAGACAAATCAGAAAAGAAATGTTCTTTATTAGGCTTTGTTGTTTTCACATTTACATAAAGACAAGTTGAAGTTTTTTGCCCTTTTTAAGGAATACCAACTTTCTGTTCTAGACAGTGTCAGTAAAATTAAAAAGAGATCATTACCTGGTTCAAATTCCATGTCACAGGCAACTGATCATATTCCCTACTTAAAACAGTCTTGTAGAAAATGGGACAACTGTTGAGAAAAATGAATTTACAGATGCATGTCTTACTTCTGAAAGATCTCTAAGTCTTATTACTCACACAAAGAGGCCAGACTGAGAGCAAATGTAAGATAAGTTCTTGGATCATATAATTACTGCTGCTCTAATGAATACATTGTTAATAAAGATAAATCCTATGTCTTCAAATGAACTGTCAACATTTTATTTCTCTTTGTCAGAAATTTTAGTATCTATCTGTCTATCTGTCTGTCTGATGTCTAAAAACACATTTAAAAGCATTGTTTCACGGAATATTGCATGAAAAATACAATTATATATTTTCGATTTATTTTCTGTTTTTAAAGTTTCTATTTCCACAGCACTATTTTCATGTTTCGTTCTTCTCGTGTTTTGCTTAAGCAGCCTTTCTGAGTCCTCCGCGCCGATAGGGGGAGGTACAACATCGAGACTCCGCCTTCTCTGCCGCTTCAAACTAAAGTCAAAAGAAGTCGAGGACAGAGTCACGGAAAGAAACAGGAAGAAGACGAACTCGGCAACACAATGACTTCAACCAGGAGACTAGGCAAGGTAAAGCGAGAAATACCAAACTAATCTGTTTTATTTTACTTGTAGAGAGTTTAAAACACTCGACGTGGCTTCGCGCGGGGAGCTACAGAGTCGGTGGAGATAAGAAAGCGGCCGAGTGTTTGTCGCCGACAAAATGAAAGGAGAATGACGTCCGACGAATGGGGATTGAACGGAGAGAAGAGCGAAAAAGGCTGACGGGTGTGATTCAGCACTCTTGGGGAGCTGTCAGAGAACATGTCGATGCGCTTAGCGTGAGCCGAGTCAAGCTAGCGGGCTGTTGGAGCCGCTGTCACCGTGTAACGACGCTCACAGCCGGGGAGAAAACATGGAGACCGTGGGGCTGGGGCGTGACGTCAGATCTCATCAGAACCTCCAAGCGACTGATAATCAATAGCAGCTATGATCTGGCAATAATCCATACACAGGAAAGGATCTTTCTAGTTGGACCGCGTTGAGGAAATAAAAGCTACATCGTTAGCTGTGTAATCCATCCATCAGTAGAAGATAAGTAATTGGTGATTTGATTATACAGCTAAGAAAAATTTCGATCATATATTAAACTAACGTGAAAAATATATATTTTATGATTAAATATCGTCTATTAACATGATTGCATGAAAAATTGGAAATCTAAATGTAGAGAGATCTGATGGATTTGAGAGATAGAGCATTGATTTGATATGCTTTTTCTGCATTTTTTTAAACAAAATGTAAAATTATTGTTAAATCTCCATAAGAGTGAAGCTGAAAATGCTTTGTTCATACATTGCCACGCTCAACTCAAAAGTGAAACCGAGTCACCAGGTAGGAGGCGATCAAAGAGCATAACCTAGTGAGCAAAAATGATTCAAAAACAATATTTCATTAAACACATTGAAATGCTACGTGGAACTGCAAAAATATATTACTTTTGGATAGTAAATTGTGAAGTTAGTGACCCACCAGATAAATTAAATGATCCTGAATTTTTTTATTTATTTATTTTTAAACAGCATACACTGATATGAGTGTATGCAAATTGTTCCCATAAGGGTCTTTAGTCTTCGGTTTTTGATGCGTTCATTTAGGATAAACCTGGGTATCTGTTTTCATGAACCTGTCTGACGGGAGGCCTGTGTCTCATACTTTCAGTTTCTTTGGGACTCATTTGGTTTTGATTTGTAGCAGAGTGTGTGCTCTGGCTTTCAGGAATTCCCCCCGACGTCCAAACATCGTCTTCGTCATCTCTACTCCCTAAACTCCCCAAACAATCCAGTTCTCTTGTTCTGATAAAAAAAAAAAATTAAATAAAAACAGCAAAGTGGGACATGCTCAATAAGCAGCTATGTAACACACCGGGCAAATGTCGATCATGAAGGGAGCACGGGATTTATAGATGGTATAAAAAAATAAAATAAGAATGTACAGCGTGACTAAAGTTCATTTTTAAACTTTTATTTTTTTTCAAATATATGTAGATAACTTTACCTTGAATACATAAAAAAAATTAAAACTTGTTGTACAATGTTTATTTATCCAAAATATGTATTCATGTCTATATTTTCTGCTTACAATACTTGTTTCCAAATGGAAAAAAGTGTTTTTTTAGTTTATGTATTTACTTCTGATCTGTGAAGCAAATATATTCTTATTTAGTAGTAGTATTTAATCATTTTATGACCCTCATATAGAGATGATCTGTACTTCAGGCTGCTACGTACAGGGTTGATGATATAATGGTGATGTTCTGCCAGGAGCTGATTAAAAGGTTCAAATGAAGACGAACCAAAACTCAGAGCTTTTCCACCATCTGTCTGTGAGACATTTCATACCAACAAGTTATCTTTTCTTCTCTTTTGGGATCAAATTTAAAGACCAGATATTTAAATTAGAGGCACAATATGCACAGATCCCACAGAATCCCAATGCAGAGTTGGGAAAGAGGCTAAGAGGAAGGCGGTGGCTGATTTTTCAAATAGTTTTCTTTACTGTACACTTAACTCCCAATCAATGTCATTTACCAGCTGGAAGTTGATTAGAATTATTTTTGATTTGATCAGAGGCCATAAATCTGATCAATCTGGCTCAAGTAATATTCAGAAGTGGAATGTAATATAAAATCCTCAAACTAATATCCAATTCAGTTATAAATAAAAGTGGGGCATCTTCATATTTGGTGACAAATAATTACGAAAAGATTTACAATGTTTATAATCTGACTAATATTAATAATTCAAGTTAATTATTACACATGATTCCCCCTTTTTGGATCCTATGTATTTTGTGTAAACATCCATGCCAAACCTCTGCTCTGTCTGAGATGTGTGTGTTTCGCTGCAGGAGCTGGATGACATCCGCAAATCTGGAATGAAGCATTTCCGGAACATTTCGGTGGATGACGCGAATATTTTGTGCTGGCAGGGACTCATTGTGCCTGTGAGTACTGACTGTACACACACACACACACACACACACACACACACACACACACACACACACACACACACACACACACACTGCCCCCCAATAACATGTAGTGACATATAGGACTACTAACAATTATTTTAGTTATCTGATTTTTGTAACAATTGGATAAAAGCAAACTGGCACTTTTTGTAGATTTCTCATTTAGGTGTTTTTATTCAATATTATAGATGCAAATAATATACACTGCTCAAAAAAATAAAGGGAACACTCAAATAACACATCCTAGATCTGAATGAATGAAATATTCTCATTGAATACTTTGTTCTGTACAAAGTTGAATGTGCTGACAACAAAATCACACAAAAATCATCAATGGAAATCAAATTTATTAACCAATGGAGGCCTGGATTTGGAGTCACACACAAAATTAAAGTGAAATGTTCCCTTTATTTTTTTGAGCAGTATACAGTCCTAACATCAACATGTGAAAAGCCTTTTCCATTTGACTCGGCATCAACGCAGCATCTGACTGATCCACTGATTATATATCAGATTATTGATTGATAAATTGATACTAAAGTTGCTTAATAGGAGATTTTTATTTTTTACAGAATTTGAACCAAATGAAGCTAAAACTTTGCCACTTGAAAGGTTTCTCAGTTGAACATACTTACAAAGTCATTTTTTTAATCATAATTGCAAACTGTTTATTTTTTTGTAAAATTTTGGCTTCCTCTGAATATGTTCTTTCAACAAATGGCTTTTTTTTAGTCTGTATACTCTAGTTAACGATTAATCCAGGTGATGATTATTTCAGTAATTGATTAATCATTTTTACTATTGGCTTATTTTCCAAAGATCATCGTTGTTAATTAGCTATTTGCCAGACTAACTTGAACTCCAGCTTTTTCCTTGTCAGATCCAGTCCTCTGTCCTCTGTGTACTCTCTCTAACTCACTGCCTGATTCTGTCACCTGGTTGCTCTGCTGCCCCTCCATGTTGCTGTTCTCCGGGTTCCTTCAACGATAATACAGCCAGTATGTTTGCGTTAGACAGAGATAACATTTGGGTTATTACAGGAAGAACAAACGAGACGGTTCTATCAGTCTCATTAGAACTGTTACAACAGTCACATGACAGGTTTGTCTTCTTACTCATCCTCCAGAGGAATGCTGCTGCTGCTGCTGCTCATGAGCTCAAGTTACACATTAGTGCAACAGTCACTGCACCTGTTACTTCTGAGTTATTCCAGCTGATTCCGTTTCACATATTATTTATTTCTTTAAGCGTTGTTTAACCCATTTCAAGAGCCGCATTAAACAAAGCAGTTACAAAATATTGCATATAAATAACACACAAAGACTATTTAATAAACCTTCACATTTATGCTGTCCTGGTTTAACTTTTTTAATCTAACTCACCATCATGGCCTTTAGAGGAAATGAGAAAGCAGATGAGTTAGCTGATAGACGTTAGATGTGAAGTATCAATTACACTTTCTTAGAAGTTGAGATATTTGTTGTTTGTTTAGTGCAGCGTTTCTAAGCAGAAATAAAAAAGACAACTATTGTTTTTTTTCCTTTTGAAGAATATAATATGAAGAGATTTTGCATATATTGTGACAATAATCTCTAAACAGATGATTTTTGCTGGTAGTATGGTTGGGATGATTATATTTGCTGTTTGAACATCCTCTCCACTCCCCAACGTTTAGATCCCCAAGCCTCAATATATTAGAAAACTTTCTTTAACTCAATTATTGTTAGTTGTTTAGAGGCTATACCGAATTATATCTCTTTATTCATAATTATTTAAATTTGTTTTGCCCCATCCAGAGCAGAGAACATTCACAGTTTGGTTGGGACCTGAAGGCAAAGTGAAACAACCTGCAGGTTTCCAGAGCGTGACAAGTGGTCTGGGAGTGGCTTGTAGCCCAGTTCTGTTTGCTTTGCTTCATAAAAATCATGTCGGCTATAAATGTGTTGCCACTACTTCCTGTTGAGTGTTGATGCTCACATAATGAAGCATCAACACTAATCCTGCATTCTGAGTTTCCTGAGTCAGTGGGATCATTGCAATGTTTTTTGGTTTATTCTGAGTTGGGCCTTTATTGTTGTGATCCGTGTTTTTCTGTGTAGTTATTTTGAGGTTTTCTGTGTTTAGGCCCGTTTCCCTGTGAGTCCCGTCTTCCCTGTTGATTGCTCCCAGCTGTGTCTAGTTCCCTGATTACCCTCCTTGTGTATTTAACCCCACCTGTTGTCTCTGTCCTTCGTCGGGTCCTCGTCAATGTTGCGTCTATTGTTCATCGTGTTTTCTGCCGTCTGCCAGATTCCTGAGTTGTCTACATTAAACTACTGCTATTATCTTTACCTGGGCTTACAAGCGTCTTCCTCACCACCAACACCAAATCATGACATTTATGTTCTTTCTGGTCAGTGGTTTCATCGATGTTCAGTCTCTTTCTTGTCGCAGAATCATAAACTGTGACCTTATCTGAGCCAAGTGGCACCTGCAGTGCTGTGGCTATAGTTCAGGTATTTCTGGTAGGTCGGTCACTCCCAGGAAAAGCCACCACTGTTCCAGGTTTGTTCATTTGTTTTTTAAAGCCTTATAGAAAGGCTTTGCAACCTTTTCCATACTGATGGCTGCCTGTGAATTTGTTCTTGTATTTCTGTGCGTTGTTCAGATCAATAAGCATGAGGTGTTGCATTTGGAGATCAACTTCATGTTTTCAAAATGGTTTACAAATTAGGTCTTTACTATAATTATGTTAAGTCAAGCAGAAAGGGTTGAGCTTTTCACATGTTGATGTTAGAAGTATTTTTTTTTAGATGCAAAAATGGCTTGGAAGAAAAATCTGATAAATCGTGAGATTAATCGATTGATTTAATCAATAGCTAAAGTATTTGTTAGTTGCCTGGTGAAAAACAACCTGGTTTTCAAAAAATGTGATTTATTCATGTTTTAACACTGTGCCACAAGTTGCATGTGTGAAACAACAAATTTTACTGGTGTGGAAACCAAAATGACTGAAAAACAATTTTCTCTTTAAGCTCCTGGAAGAAAACTGTAATAAATGTTTGTCCTTTTTCAATTAGTGGGGAATTTTTTTTGTTTTTGTTTTAGGAAAGTTCTCCTTAAAATCTGCAAATCCTTTTTTTTTCTCCCAATCCAGGACTCTCCTCCGTATGACAAAGGAGCCTTTCGGATTGAGATCATCTTCCCTGCAGAGTATCCCTTCAAACCCCCCAAGATCACCTTCAAGACAAAGATATACCATCCTAACATCGATGAGAAGGGCCAGGTGTGTCTGCCCATCATCAGCGTGGAGAACTGGAAGCCGGCCACAAAAACATGCCAAGGTGAGAAGAGGAAGCATGTTTTTCATGCAGAGGCCCTTAAGGGACACAGGGGACTGATTTTTCCCTTGCGTTTCCTCGCAGTAACATACTAGTCAGTTCTTGACTACTGGAGCTGTCTGTGTTGTAATGTAAGGCTTTTGTAAGGTTTTCCAAGTGTCTTGTTAGTGACATGTGAAGCTTTATATATTTGTTTCTTGTTTTTACAAAAGCACCACAAACTTATGTGCAAAATGCAAAAGCAAAACCGACTGAAACCTGCTCTTTGTCGCTCTCCATTCCCTCTGAGACACAAACAGAAACTCTCTGTTCATGGGTAATATTCATCGGAGAGTTTTGGTTGGGTCTTTTTTTGTATTGGTAGTCTGACTTGAGTCCCATCTCAGCCTTACACCAACACCAACACACAGTGGATAGATCGACGTTTTCAGTGAGTGTCTTTCAAATTGACATTTATCACTGTTTACAAAGTAAACCAGGGTGTGTTTGCTAACTTTACTAGAAGAAAAAGATTTCCCCATGTCCTCTATGGGGCTCTGTACTTTCAGAACTCCTCTGCTGCTGACGGTGAGCTTTACCATTATTATCATTGTTACTTTTATTAACATTTTCGTTTTGTTGTTGCTGCCTTTCAGTGATTCAGTGTCTGATCGCTCTGGTGAACTCCCCCCAGCCGGAGCACCCGCTGAGGGCCGACCTGGCTGAGGAGTACACTAAGGACCGCGCAAAATTCATGAAGAACGCCGAGGAGTTCACAAAGAAACACAGTGAAAAGCGACCTGTGGACTGATGACACGACGACGACCTGCACCTGTTAGCCTCCTTTCTGTTTTCTGATCGAAGACCCCGGCCTGACTCTCTGTTCTTAGCCCCTCCCTCTTCCCCCTGCGTTTCACAAAGATGCCCCCCCACCCCACCCCACCCCACATTCTTGTGTACCTGCAATGTTTAGCACTCTCCAACCAATCTTTAATAGAGGCTTGTGTTTCTGTTTTACTTTGCCAAAAACAAAAAAGAAAAAAAATCAAAGCAGGACTTTTTGGTGAGTAGGCAGCTTCTGGCCTCTAGGTGTCATCTTTTGGTTGTTTTTGACTTCTTTCTATCGATTTCTTTTTAGAAAAAAACAATAAATTGTCTGAGGTGGCATCTTGAAGGTTAAATTAATAATAATAATAAAAAAAGTGCTTTTCTTAGTGCTTAAATGTTGAATGTTATCTCAGATGACACAGTTCTTATTTCCATCTTTTTAGGCTTCCTTTCCAAATTTAACAGCATCTAAAGCCGTGTTGTTTTTTTTCCTCTTTCTTTCTCATCATCCACCACACAGTTGGAATAAAATCAGAACTTGTTGCCGATAAAGCCCAAATGTAAAACGAAGATAATGACCATGCAGCATTCAGGTGTCATTTAAATCATTATTTTGTATTTTAAGGGAAATTATTCCTTCGAAATAAAATATTTCCACCTCTTTTGGCCTCCTCTGGAGAAGTGGTAAAACTACAGCATGGAGTTGTCTTGCATTCATGTCTGGCTGAAGAGATGGAGAGTTATTGATATATCATCACCTTCCTAAAATAATAGAATAAGTTTTTTTGTGTGTTTTTTTTGCCCAAAGTGTCTCTTTTTTCCTTTTTTTGTCAAAATTGCTTTTGGCATAAAATGACGTAGGCCTCTTTTTGTTTTTTTTGTTTTTGTTTTAGGAAAGTGATGACATTAAACTAAAGGGATCCAAACATCTGATGTAATAGAAAGTGAAACTAGTCAAATTGTTTTTAATTTTTTTTTATTAAAGTCAGGGTAATCCTTAACTTGAGGTAGACTTTTCTGCAGGTCATGTCGAAGATCTTGTTTTTTTTTTACCCTGAAGATGTACAATCTTTGAGACATCAGCCTCTAGTGGTAGAGCCAAGGTTCTCCTTCACATGTTCGGCTCTCACTTCTTGAACATAACCAGCGGAGCGGGCACCTGGATGTCCTGGCCCTTTTCCAGCTTCTTCTCGCACTCGATCAGGTAGTTGACCCCGTCGACCAACAGCTGAACCAGCTCCACCTAAATTGCAACAACCCAAAATGTCACTTCACCAGCAATAACGCATGTAGACCACAGGAACCGGAAGGAAGGCTCACCTCGGATTTGCCCAGACGGTCCAGGTTGGAAATGTCGAAGGTGTCTCCAGTGGCCGCCGTGTCGACCCCGCCCGTGCCTCGCTTCTGCAGCCGCAGGTTGTCCAGGATTTTGGAGAAACGTGGGTCCTGCAGGGCAAATGGAGACACAAGTCACGACTTGTGTTTAAAAATAAAACTACATAAATGAATGTAGTTGGTATGTTTTGCTTTCTTAACATAAAGGGACATTTTAGGCAGTTTTTAAAAAAAAAAAAATACTGCAAAGTTAAACATTCTATGTTGGCTGCTAAATGACTAAAATATAACACAGTGGGGGGGGTTGTTTGTTTTTTTCTTTGTGGATCTATTTTGTTGCTTTGTGAAGGAGAGGAAAATTGCATCTCCTTTCTAATCAGGAATGAATAAATCGATGTTAAATACAGAAAATTTCAACTAGAAACATTTTTTCCCTACCGCTTTGGCGCCCCCTCTGGCGCAGCGCCCCCATGCGTCCTATTTAATGCATAGCCACTTCTTGCTCCGCTGTTTCTGAACAGTTTATCCCAATATTTTTCAGACATGTGCAGAGAGAAAACTGTTGCACATCATCACTCTGAACACTACCTCATGTAGTTGGGAGCATCATGGTAGCTGAGAAAGAACGAAGATAGAGATGAATACAGAGAAAACCTGCAAAACACTTTAAACAGTCCCTTCATTAAATTACGATTGATTTTCTTTCTGGGTTTTTTTTTGTTTGTTTGTGATGCCACTTTAGACATATTTGTAAAGAATTGTGCGAAACTTGCGCTTATTGCGGCAAATGTGACTTTTTATCGATCACAGACATAGAAGTTAACGGGTAAAACTGAGGCAAGCAGTGCAGTAGAAGTAAAATGCTGCCACCTGCAGGTGGTTAGTTGTCACTCACATCAGCTTGTTGTAACATTTTTTTTCTTGTGAAAAATTGGCAATCAACTGTCTGAGTCAGAGTGATCTTCAGCTGTTTTGTAGAGAAGAACAAACATGGCAGAGACACGACCCAAAAGACTGGCAAGCAAAGCTGGTTCAATGAGCCGTTGTCTCAGGAGGATCTTGTAAACCATGTATTGTTTGCCTGGCACTCTACCATCCTGAAGAGCAGGAATGAACGCAGATAAAAAAAAAAAAAAAAGATAAACCTGATTGACAAACACCGACTCGTTAGGTTTAACCGATGTCGCCGAATCCCCCAGAGAAGTGAAATAATGAAGGCCGTTAACAGAGCATGCTGGTGTTGGGTTGGCCACGTCACCTTGCTGAGGTTTGGCAGGCGGACATGAACCCCGGCCCTCAGGCCTGTGCCCAGGTTGGACGGGCATGTGAGGATGTATCCCAGACGCTCGTTCCACATGAACTCCCAGCCTCTCTCCTGGATCAGATGCTCAACCTGATCCATAGAAAGAAAATATATGAATGTGATACTTAAAAAAATACTATTAACATGAGAAACAGTTCTACAAAGACCCAAGTGAGAAAAACTACCACCTTAAAATGATTTACTCTTGTGCACTGAGACTTCACAAAATCTTACCAAATCATTTTGGTCTACTTTCTAGTGCAAATATATTAGTATACTTGAAACAGGACAAAACAAGTAACTTTTCAGAAACTTTTAATAACTTGTCTTAAGTCAATAATTCCTTAATACTGATATTGATACCTATATCAAGACATTTTCCCCATGTTATAAGTGAAAAACATCTGCCAATGGAGTTAGTGTTTTTTATTTTTACATCAATGTTAAAGAATTATTAACTTCAAACAAAATCATATATCTTTCTGAAGTTACTTTTAAGTTAGTTTTGTCTGATTTCAAGCGTACTAAGGCACTGGCAGTCGAAGCTAGACAAAAAAGGTTTATTGTTTTTGCGTTGTGGCTCCATCATGCCTGTTTGAGGCCGTTGCAGAATCTCTCGAACACTCTCTTCATGTTGCCGCCCTTCTCCATGGAGATGACTCTGGTGTGGTCTTCCTCGTTGACCCAGATCAGGAAGGTCTTCTCATTATTGTGCCTGAAGACAAGAAACCACAATGATTTGGTAAGAGACACTTAAGACACCCCTTTGTGAAGTACCCTGTTCACCAGGTGAGAGCAGAAAAACTACAGTTCGCCCAACGATTAGCACAAGAAATCGTACAAAATTGGCGACAGACAGTGAACTCAAGCATCCAGCTGTGTGGACCGTACCAGATCCCCCTGGCGTCTGGCCAGTCTCTGGCCATGAAGGCGCACGTCAACAGAGGGGAGACGGGCTTGTCGAACAGGAAGTGGTCCTACAGATAAAAAGGTAGAGAGAGGCAGCAGGATGTTAAAGAACAACTTCTATTTATTCATTTAGCTGGCAGAGGGAGGAATGTGCAGGTATAGTGCTGTAAAACAGTCAGATTTCTTTTACTTTCACTTTTTTGAATGTTGAAAGAAATTTCAATATGTGACAAAGATGACCTGTGTAAATACAAACACTTTTTTTTTTTTAAATTATTGTATTCATTAAAGGAAAAGACGCTATCCAAACCAACTTGACCCTGTTAGGCTTAAGTGATAAAATAATTGCAATAAAACTGCAACGTTCAGAGATAAACTTCACAAACCATTAATAACAAACGATGACTTTGTTTTCTACTATTTTTGATTTTTTTTTGTACACAATGTGTTGCTTTTCGAGATCAGAGACGTTCTTTTTCTATGATCTGTTATATATGCTGAAGTTTGACTCATGAATCTGAGCTCAGCTTTCTAAAGAAAACAGTTTAATCACATTTAAATCTTGATTTCAGAGACAACTCTTTCTCTTTACTGAATGAGTTCATAAGTTGAACATGATGAGCTCTCTAGAATGTACTTTTTCACAGCACATTCTAGAAATGTGAATCTTTCAGTGTCCAGCAGTTCAATTCTATTTTGATTGTTAGGGTCACCATTCAATTCAGAAACAGTTTTCGATTCAAAAAACAATTTTTCAATTGAAACGGTCCAGAGATTCTGTTTAAATGATGACTGACAAGAGAGAAAGACAAAGCTTTAACAAATAGAACATTAAATTAAAAACACTTCTGTAAAGTTCCAGATTCTATATCAGTATATCAAACTTCATGTAACACTGGACATTTACGGGAAAATACTAATACAGGAGCATAACGAGAAAAAGGGATAAAAACTGTAGTTTCCTGGCCAAAACAGGAGACGTGACAGGTATGTCATACAATTCTGTAACTTAAATTACCAGTATTAGGTTAGCTTGGCTGCTGGCTCTGCCTCAAATAATAAAAAATAAAAAATACCAAAGAATTATTCAAAATCTGTACAGTAGGCAAGATTCCCTTCTATGGTGGCTGAGTGGGCGTGTAATTCGACATGCCGGAGCAGGAAAAACGTACAACTTAAAACCCATTTTAAAATCAACTTTTGAGCATTTTGAATCGATTCAGAATTCCCAGGGCTTGGAATTGAAATTCTTTATAGAATCAATTTTCTATTTCTTAGGAGTTCACTAAACATCGGCCTGCCCAGATCCTCTGCACTCAGGCCAGGGTCAGAACCTGAGATATTTAAGCTATTTAACGTAGAGACAGGTTGGTCAAAGGCTCATGGCTGTGGGCAGCAAAGATCGCCTGCAGCAGTCTGTATTGCAGCAAATTTGAAGAGCCCTCTGACTGAAGACCCTCTGTTTTCTAGTGACAGTTTCATGAAGAGGGTTTCCCTTCAACACATAGACCACCCGGTCTAGATCCAACAAAGTTCTCTCTTGCATTATATGAATGATCTTATTTCGCTAATTTAACTTTGTCAAAAACAAAACAAAAACAAAAAAAACAGATACATCCCAACTTATTATTACTGACTGTAGATCAGCATCAGCTGAATCATCTGTTCCTCCTCCATATCTAAGCATTCGCAGCGTCTCTGACTCACATCAATAAGCTGCTGCTGCTCTTTCTCTGTCATGTCGCCCAGGCTGTAGTAGCGGCCAGCGAGGTCTCCCTTTAGGCCGGCCAAAGCGGTCACCACCACCCGCTCCACTTCACGCCGCTCAGCCCTGGAACAGGCCGGGGGGAGGCTCAGCCCGCGAATGCTGCGGCCCGTCCGGACGCGCGACGACAGAACGTAGTTCTCATCGAACATCCCGTGTTTTAGCTGAAGGCAAAAGAAGAGACGACGAAGACCCCAGTGAGTGGTTTTAGTAGCGTCTGACCGGTAACACAGAACGGGTCAGCTGTGGTTCCACCTTAGAGGCG
The DNA here is from genome assembly GCF_051168715.1 of Poecilia mexicana. NCBI lineage: Eukaryota > Metazoa > Chordata > Actinopteri > Cyprinodontiformes > Poeciliidae > Poecilia > Poecilia mexicana. Next base: position 2,923,373 of record NW_028263381.1, read on the forward strand.
TCAAGGTCGGTGGGGTGTGTCATTTTTCTGGGATCGTAGCCGTTGTGTCTGTCTTTGATTACCGGATCAAAGAGTTCAGCAAACACCTGGAGGAAACAGCAAAAGACTTGAGAGGCAAAACATTTACTAAATATCAAACATTAATATGTAGAACCTTATTGTGGCTGGAAGAAACACAGATGAAAGACACAACCTTTAACAACCATTAACAAGCAATGTTAAATCAGACTTTTCCTGTTTTAGGTTATTTATAATTACCTAAATTGGGTGGAAGCTGCAGTAACTTATAAATATATGAACTTATATATGAAACAGGGAAAAATGTTTCAGTTTTCCCTGCTCATGTGTGGGTCTCCCGTGTTCCGTTACCTCGTAGCTTTCCTCGTCACCAGCGACGCAGCCCACCGTCTTAATAAAGGGGTGACCCGGGTTGTCCACCCCCGTCTGGATGCACTGGTCAAGGGTCCAGTTGTTGGGAGTCAGCTTGTCCCTCAGTTTGGCGTAAATGGCCGGAGTCAGAGCGGTGGCCATGCAGTTGTTGTGTTTCCTCAGGTCGGGGAAGTCTGAGCTGTCAGGAAGGAAGAGGAAGAAGAAATGAACAAGAGAAGAAAAACAGAACGACAGAAGAAACAGAAAAGAGACGGAAGAAAAGATAAAACATGTTCCTGGTGCAGCATGTTTCCTGGCAGAGCGTCCTGAACGGCTCTGATTCCACATTTAAGTGTTTGAAAGCCTGCTGCACCGTAACCGTTATTTCAGTGACGATTAATCGAGCAGTCGGGGAAAAGAAAAAAAAATTATCAGCACACTGCTCATAATTTTCATTCATACATTTGAAATGCATAAAAAATGCAAATAAACAACTAAGTTCCTATTTTAGTGAAGCTAAAACTAATCCACTATTTCATTCTGGGTAGAATGTTTCTAAACAGTTTTTTTAATTGTAAATGTAAAATATTTATATTATTTATGAACAGTTTTGGTTTAACTACCGAGTGTGTTTAGGAGATTGGATGTTTAATTCTGTATACTGTAGTTCACAATTATTTGATTGGTAAATTAGTTGACAATTATTTTTAATAATCGATTAATCACGATTAATCTAATTAACTGCTTCACCCACAATGTGATTTGTAGCCAGTCGTTAATTAATCAAATTCTCTTTGACCTCCTTATGTCATGTCAGTGAAGCGATCCAGGAAGAGACCTGAAGGTCACGATAAACACTCTGGATTCTCGTTTAAAAAATAGAGTAAAATAAATCCGTTCATTCTCAGGATTTACAGGTTGAAGCTTTTCTTGAATTTGCTTCCCATCCACAGGGCGACTAGGAAAGGGAGACATGAGCGGCATCTGAAACCTTAAGAGAAAGTGAGTCAAAGGTAGCATAGATGAAACATGAGAGTGTCACTGGTCACACAGGCATTTGCCGCTGCGTCAGTCGTGACCCCCAACCAACGCTCACCATCCGCTGATGCAACCCATCTCTCTGAGTCTCAGAATGAGGCTATCACACCTGAATTCATGCTTCTAGGAAACGGAAAAGTTTCTGATGCTTCTGTACTTGGCCCCTCGTCGAGGTCGTCCGTCTTACCTGGGAGGGTAGAGCTTCTTCTTGGCCTCGGCAGCCAGGGAGCCATTCTCGTTCAGCAGGACGCCGGTGGCCATGGTGCCCGCGCCCAGACTGGCCAGCAGCACGGCCGTGCTGCGGCCCGAGATCAGACGCCTGAAGGAGCCCGACATCTTTCCTCCAGAAAAGTACCTCAAGTACGGATCAGTAGAAGAAGAGCTAGAAATGCCAAGAAAGACAGAAACTGAAGGAGGAAATAGTAAAACGGCTCAAAAGCAGTCGGTAAGGTCTGTAAATTATGCAAATTAGCGGAAATAAATAACTGAATTGTTTTGTGAGCGCATGCTGGATCACATTTGTAACTATTGCAGACTGTGACATTATTTAATATAATAAAGTTGTTAATGGAGTGGTGTTCAAACGTTTTGTCACGTGAGCCGAAGCCATCGAGATGAAAGTAATTGAGGGCCACAAAATATACATATTTTTATCTATTTTAATTAAAAATGCAGTATCTTTATTTTTTTTATATGTATAAAATGTTTCTCTTTCACCTGAACAACTAGAAATAAAACACAATATTCTAATGAAATGAAAGAAGTCTGTCTTTTTGTAGAAAGGAAGCTGCAGATGGTTATACATCTGAAACATGAATCATAAACTGGTTGTTTTCTACTATGTTTATTCTTCTCAGTAAGAACAACAGGGTTTCGCTCAATCTTAGAAAAACATCCCACGTTATTTAGTCGAGTTCACCAAACCGGTCGCCAAAATCTGCTCTTAAGTAAAAACTGGCTGGATGTTGGTTGTCCTATTTGCTACAAAATTGAGTCAAGGTGAAAAAGATAATTGATCAAAGATCAGTACTTTGTGTTGTTCTTTCCTTTTTTTAACCGTATCTTTTTTAAAAGGCAGTAAAACTTTCTTGAACCTTTATTTATAAATGTTTTAAAACTCTATCCTTGAGCCTGAAAACCAAGTTTGCATGTTTTTTGGGGGGTTTTTTTGGTTTTGATTTTGTCAAGGATCTCACCAAATCACTTCAAGGGCCACAAACGGCCCCCAGACCACATTTTGGACACCTTTGGATTAATGGAAACTTTATAATTTCATCATCAGATTCTGTCCTGCTGGATTGTGAATCAGACTTTTGTCTGATTCACAGAATTTGCATATTGTCATCTTCTTAACATGATAGCCCTACCCTCTCTCTTGGCTGCTGCTTTCTGATTGCTTCATCCAACACCCAGTTGGATGAAGCAATCACCCAATTGGGTTGGTGGAGGTTATGGTGTGGAGCATGTGGTTAGTAGGTATGCAGTCTCTTTGCATACCTGCTAACTACGTTAGTTTAACTTTCTATTTGAAACTGTATACATTTAAATCTGTTCTGAGTCATCTGTGGTTTATTAAAACAACAGGATTTGCATATTGTCATCTTCTTAACATGATAGCCTCAGTCACAATTTGCCAAGTGTGTTTTTTTTTAACGTAAGTCAACAAAGTCATGGACAAAAAAAAAAAACAGGTGGTGCTTTTTCTTCTTTTCAAAATCACTTTTGGCCAAAAATGACATATTATTCCGATATTCTTCTTGTGCATGCATGAGCTTTCTCGGGGTACTCCACTTTCCTCTCAGTTCAAAAACATCCATGTTAGTCTTGGCTAAATGGTGAAAATGACACTGATCATTTTCTTGCACACTGACCTGTGGATGTTTGCGCCACATGTCTGTTTGTTAACCTTGTAAGCTGAAGATTTCTCAAATTTCTGGTAATTAGACCATTAAGAACCAGTCGCTGTTGTCTAAACCACATTGATCTCCACAAATGAAATGCTCAGCGTTAGCCCTGATCCTGTTCTGCAACCCTAATTCCACATTGCCCACATGATGTTTTTTCTTTTCTTGGCTTTACTGTAATGAACATGACACGGGAAAAATTCAGATAAATTCAAATAAATTCCAGTTATCTGTTCCCAGATTTATACTTATTTCCAATCAGATTCAGTATATGGGAGGTCACAGCGCAGCTTGACTTTGACTCGGTGTCTAGGAGACTGTTTCTAAAAATAGAGAAGCGTGAGGACCAGACTGCTTCTGTTAATTCAGGTCAGAGGGGGAGAAAAAAAAATCCCTAATCGATCCAATATTTTTAAAATGAACCGATCATGTCAGACCCGACTTTCACCCACAGCGATTATATCTTAACGTTTGCAGTGCAGACTGGAGGACACATACTGTTTGGGTCAGTGGTGATATTATTATTATTAATAGATCAGTGGAGGGACGTTTGGTGCCAAGACCAAAGCCCCTCCTGGCTGATGGATACAGAATCATTCTGGACAGAAGTTCATAAGGTCAACACAATGTTAAAGAGAGATGGAAAATGGATATGGGGAGAATCATGTGACCCGAGAACTTGGCAGGATATCAAAAGTTTAAAACTCAACTGTTCAGTGGTTTGCAAAAGTGCAAAAAGTTTTTTTTTTGTTTGTTTTTACTAACTAAGCATTCTCTTGTTTGGTAAGAAAAGCGTGTTGTGATCATAACCAGCTTCTAATAGATTCTGTCAATTTAAACACAAATATGACACATGCACTCACTTAATCATGTTCTCAAAACTCTAGATTTAAAATGTTCTTAAATATATCAGCTAATGGAGGCTCTGTCAGAGAAACGAAAGAAGGAGGGTAACATACCTGGATGAAAGCTGCTGCCTTCTGACTGAAGGTTACTGAAAATCAGCTTTTGAGTCTCCTCTGTCGTTGGCTCCGCCCCCCCGCCCTCTCCAAACTCTACTCCACTTGTGGGAATACAAATTGAGGGCCAATCACAAGTTAAGACACAGTTATAAACCAATGAAGGCAGAGATCTCCTGTAAACAGAGCCATGATTAACTTTGATGGCTCTAATATCACGTCTGGTTTGACCTTCACATTTACACATGATCTCTTCCTCTCTCCTTCAGTTGTCTCAAACTCTGCTGCAGCTTCAGAAATAAAACGTGACTTTCACGAGCGGAACTCTGACACTGAAGGAGATTTGATACATTTTCCCAACAACTCAAAACACTTTAATGTATGGAATTGTTGTTTCCATGTTCTTTTTACCTCAAGATGACATTTGCTGAGCTTCTGTGTACGGAAAGCCAACGGTGCAAATACTAAGTCTTGTCCTTTGATATTTTTTTTTTTCTCATTTTGTCATATTACAACATCAACTTGTATTTAATGAAACTTTATGGTTAAGAAGTAGAAAGTAAATGATGGATGCATTATTTTCTTTAATTATTCATTACAAAAAAAAAAAAAAATCCAGGAAGTGTCAGACTTTAGACAGAGCTTCCAGGGGCTGTCGCCCAGGGCAACAGGTTTTAGATTATTTTTGTAAGGAATGCATGTTTTGCTTTTTGCTGAAACTCAAAGGCCCAATTTTCATTTTTACAGACCGTGGCCGTCTTTAGGTTTTCACAGAAAGTGAAGCTTTAATGTTTTTTTATTCTTCTTCATCAATGATCTGCAACAACATTTGTTTCCCTGAAAGTTTTATTTTCAAGCCTTTAGTTTGTAAATGTCTGTACAATACACAAATAAATAATTAAAAAACAATACAAGTTGAATAAAAGTATGCAACAGTGAATGAAAACAAGCTGACTAATGCAAACAAGTTACAGAAGATTTCAGAAAGGAAAGAGGCAAAAATGAATCTAAAAAAACAAGTCAGCTGCATCTACAAAAATAAACTGATAGTAATATATGCTACATTTATGATACTAATAATGCTAGAACCTTGCAACATTCTTCTTAAAATTAATAGTGCAAACATGCCACTACAGAGGTACTCTTACAAGTTAAAGGTTTTAAAGATATGATAACATTAACAGGAATTATTATTTACTGTGATGACATCAGAGAAATATATTAAGAGTGATGTTTTTCTTTAGGTGGTTTCAGGAGATGATTCTTAAAAAATATTGATCAGAAAAAATGTGTACAAAATTCTTAGCAATTCTAAACTAAAAGGAGACGTGTTGTTTGTCAAGTTGGATAAAAGAGCTAAATTTGCTAAAAGCCGCTTCAAAAAAAGGGGAACGTGCAAGAAAAAAAAAAACAGAAGCTCATAACCGTTGTTTGATCAGATAGAGTAAATTTACAAGATTAAAAATGAAATTACAGCTGATGTTTCATGTGACCATGAACTCAGAGATCACAAGGTTCACTGTGCGACAAAATGTCATATTTAAAGTCCTAGACAGGTTAAGCTCATTCCAGCTCACATTATTATAAGGTTATTGAAACATTCGGTAAGGAAATTCATTATTTTTGGGTGAGACCATCAGAATGCTCTCTTAAAAAATTTCTAAGCTTTCCATCATGTTATAATGTTATTTCGTCATGAAAAACATACCTGGAGTGTTGCCTTGATTCTCTCATGCATATTTGAGAAATCCTTTAATCTCCATGGCAACCATTCAGCTGTGAAAAACGCCTTGGTGGACCAAGCCCCGCCTTCGAGGATGAAGTTCCTCCTCTGAGCTGCAGTTTTCAATCTTCTAAGATTCCCCCTCATAGAGCAGTTTCTTCCCCTCCCCCCACTCAGCTCCTTCAGACTAGCCAGCAGCAATTAGCAAACACCTGGTGGATCTGCTAGTCAGCTGAGCTCATTGTAGGAGCTACTTCTCAGTCTGAAGTTGGTAAAAACATTGCTAGAGGGTTACTAGAAGAGCCATGTCATGATGACTTCCTGAAGATGGAGTTTCAGAAAGAGCCGGAGTTTTTAAAGAGACAGAGACCCAATTTCAAGCCTTTATGTATCGAATTAAAATTTCTTTAAAGTCAAAACTGTCATATACAGCATTTTTACATGAACTGAAGGTAACATAGTTACTTGATTGTACTATAAAATGATTTGTGGTTAAAAAATACATAATACTGCCCCTTTAATTTCCTGAATATTCGAATCACACAGAGAAACAATATTAAAATGTGATTAATTAATGCAAAAATGGTTGTTTGATATAATATGAAGAAATAGCTGAACTTTGTGTTAAAGACAACAAATACAAATCACAGAGTGACAGCAGCAACATTCTGGTGCTGATGGTGTTTCTACACTCATAAAGGTTTGAGAACATAGCAAGGAGTTGTTTCTGCGATACAGTACAATAACTAGATAAATACCTCAGATCTCCATAAAACAAGGCACATTGTCTCCTGAGTTTCCCCTACTACACCTGCTGATCACCTGTGTGTGACATAAAAGCGCCGGCTTTATCTAAAAGGTGGTGCTGTGAGCTGAGAGGTGTGAATCTGTGCAGTAGATGCAGGTTTCTGGTGTAAAATTAACCTGGAGGGACTCGAGGTTCGATCTTCAGTGAGAGCTCATACAGAGTATCTTCATCCATTACTACGGTCTTATCCAGCAGGAACTGAGTTACCTGGATATGAAGTAAAGACTGCTTGAGGAAAGAATTTCTTTTCTTTTTTTTTTTAAATAAATAAATGATTATTAAAAACGGCAAACCTTGGATTGGTGCTCTATCCTGTAAGGAGCCTGCTGAAACTGACGAATTTCCCGGATAATATGAGAGATCTGTAGAGGCAGAGAGAGCAACAAAAAGAGAAAGGCAACTTTAAGGTGAAGCTTTTTCATACCAACAAATCTTGATTTATAAAAACCCATGCGCCAAGATAAAAATGTTTTAAAATGCTCAGAAAGTAACATTTTCTTAAACAGATATGTATTAGGTGTTAAGGATAGATGCTTATTTATTTAAAAAGTTTTTCCATTCATCTTAATTTTGCAGTAACTAGAACCTCCAGAGCAAATCTTGAAGCCAAAAATAAAAAAACAATCGACTGTGGGCGTGTCTTATGACAACATCTTGCAAAACCTTTTTTATGTTTTTTGTCCTTAATCATTTACTGATCCATTTTGTTTTTATCTCATTAGTTTTTTGTTTATTAGTGAGCAGATAAAATAAAAAAAGGCACAAAAAGTTTGTTTAAACAAAGTGTTACAATAACAACATAATGTTTTTATTACCCCTTGCCATCATCATTTGTGTTGATTCAGCAATTTTCATTGTTCTACCATTTTCAGCCACAAGATGTCTCTATTGTCCTGCACACCTGCAACAATTTCCGTTTGGACGCTGCCTCAGTTGTTAAATTCAGATCAGATTGCTGTGGTTTAAACTTTATGAAGCAAAAATATCCCCAAAAAACATTCATAGACATCCTAGTTTTAATTTTAGAAAGTATAAACCTCAGAGATGGTTAACAATGTTTTTTTTTATCTGCAGAAAATAAGCTGACCCTGACAATAAAAGCCAAACTCCAGAGAGTTGTGTGTGTTTTGGGCTGTAGGACAGAAAATCTTACCATTCTCATCTTGGAGAAGTTGACCAGCCCCTCCTCGGTGAAGTTTGGCGTTCCCTCCTCGATGAAGGCCAGGTCAGTCAGGTACATTCCCAGGTACGGCACACATGGAGGGTTGCAGCTGCGCACAAGGAGGTAAAAATGATCTCATAGTGGTGTCAGCATCATGCTGTAGGGCAGAGCGTGACTGTCTGTGACTGTAGCTACTTTTTCAGCGTCTCTCTGAGATTTTTGAACCTCCCCTCTGACGATACAATCTTCTGAAGCCGGTCCATCAGCGCCTTGGTCTGAAAACAAAAAAGAAAACAAAAGACAAATCGTAACGTTGGAGGTTTTCTGTGTGTGTAAAGTAATGTTAGTACTGCGAGCTGATTCAGCTAAACCTGTTTGCAAACTTTAGCCCAGGTTTTCTTCAGCCTGTAGATGGCGCTGCGGTTGAGAGCAGAGGTGATCTCCAGCACGCCGTTGTAGTTGTTGAGGCAGCGACAGATGTCGGCCACGGCCAGCCACTTCTCTATGGAGCCGGCCCGAGAGCCCACGTCGCTGTGGGCCATGATCTGAGATGCCACCAGGTTGCTCATCTGACGAGATTTCACAGGAATCACAAGACAGAACAATCTGATATGCTAAAACTGTTATCCACTAACATTTTGATCCATTTTTACCATCATGTTGGTCTGATTCACAAAGCAAGAAGCAGTGATGATGTGCACTGATTGTATAATATAAATCCCCCCAGTGTTTTTTGTTTAAAATAAATCAAAGCCACATGTGTCAAACTCCAGGCCCGCGGCCCAAATTCTGAATGCTGCAGGTATTTCTTTGGTCCTCTAGATCGCATGGAAAAGTTTTGGAACTTTTGCATGTCATGGTTCCCCGAAACAGCATTAACCTTTGACCTGGAAACCTTTTTCAAACCTACAGACAATGTGGCAAAATATATAAAACTCCAACTTGAAGAATGTTTTTCTCACTTTTATTCACAATTTTATATGTCACAATAAGAACTAAATCAAAAAATTGCGTGATAAATTAAAACAACCTCAATAACCATTGCATGATTTGTCGTTTTGTGTCTTTTCTCTTTCTACCATAAACTGGATGACAAAAGTCTTCAGTTTGGTGTTTTGGTCTCAACCAGAACCTTTTCTTTAAAGGACAATTTTGTTTACAGAAACTTCATGATTCATTTTATTTGTTATTTCTGGTGTTTTGTTTATTTGTTTTGGATATTTAAAACATCTTCCAGTTCCAGTGTTAAATGTTCATGATAGTTTAAAGTTTGGAACGGTAGGTTTTGGTGAGTTTTCTGCGAGGGTTTCTTACATCATTAAAGTGCTGGCTGGTCTTCATGATGTATGGAGTCCTTTCAGTCTTGTCCACCTTCATCCAGCCCTGACCCAAAAACTCCCTGAGTGGACACAAAGTGAGATGGTCAGTCAATCTGAAAGGTGATCCTTTTATGTTTTTTCACATGATAGAAAGCTCTGTATAAATGTGACACTGAATGAAAGGGATCCATGGTTTAATTAATTAATTTTTTATTTTTTTGCAAAACTGCTTCTCATTATAATCACAGCTGCACATCTTACATGATTTGTCTGTAGCAGCTTTGAACATCAACAGACTGAAATGTTTGCATATTTTTCTTTGAAAAGTAGCTGCAGCTTAGTCAGATTTTAAGGAGAACGTCTCTGAATATTTTTCTTATGTAAAGAAACAATAACTTTCCAAATGTTTCTCCTCACTTTGATTCACTATTCGATAATTGCTGCAGTCGGTTAGCATTTAATGTTGCCTGGTATCTTCTGGATTTAATTGGTCGTGAGTTCTGTGGTAGAAGATTTTTGACTTTATTAATTTGATGTTTATGTCATAATATTACGTCAATATATTTATGTTATGTGATAAAAAATGTTGCACCACAATCCCATATTTTGATTATTATAAAAAAATGTAATAATTCTATTTATCACACATCAAATTTTATTTCATCTCCACAGTTCCTTCTGTCTTTTCTTGACAGAAACTTTCCCACTTCACGCTTCCTAGCGATGACCAGCAGCCAATCAGATAGATGAGCCTGGCAAATAACATTTCAATAAATTATTTTAACTTATGTTTCATAATAAAAATTTGAAAACAGATTACAATTTATTTTAAAAACATTTAATAGAAATTTATGGCTTAATTTTTTTTAATTTTTGCATTTCCCCCCTCTTCATCTTCCCTCTAACTTTCTGATGCCTCTCTAGCTCCCCCTGCTGGCCTCCACAACACACAGCTCTAGAAAACCGCCTCACAGCAGATTGATATAAACTAAAATGAAATTAAAGACAGGGAAACTAAACTAGTTGTTTAATGTGAAAGAAAATATTTTAAGTATCACAATTATGATCTGTATTGTAGTGAACTGCCATGTAAAACCTCAATGTAATGCATTGAAGTCTGTTTAGTAATGTAATAAAATGTAAATAAAGGTGATCTGCTGCTATTAATCCTGTCAGATTATCATTACTTACTGTTTTATATGAGTTATTTTACCCATTCCAGCTGCTGTTATTTATGTAATGCTCGGATAGAGTTGGACATATTTTATCCAAACAAAAACCTCCTGGAGCCGATTGACGGTACAGTAGTGGTTAGCCGTGTACTCACTCATAGGGAATGCTCCTGAAAACGATGTGATCCAGCAGCGTGATCTGCTCGGCCATCTCCATGGCCGACAGGGACTCGAAACACTCGGCTTTAGGACTCTCAGCCTTGTTCACACACAGACACACATCGGCTTAATGTGTGGGAAGCGCAGCATAAAGATCGCTAACAACTTTAAATCTACAGGAAGAATCACTTCCTGGTGGACGTTTAACAGGGAAAGAGAGAGAATTATCCTTACCGCAATGAAATGCAGAAGAGGGCAGCTTTTCTGTTTCATTATAACAAGAGAAGTCATTTCAAACTTTTTTTGTTTCATTGAACGCATTCAGTGAAGTGTTTCACATGAACTCACACTGACCATCTGTAGGATGTCTTCTATCCTCAGCTGAGTGTCGTCTGGTTCATCCTGAGAAATGGCACTGCAAAGCAAACCACAGCGTCATTTTGAAGATACATCAAGGAAAATTCTAAATATCTAACATTTGACAGCAAAATAATTACAACAAATGTGTAAAATAAACCTCTGACATTATGAAGAGGAGTTTTGCCAGTAAATAGTCTGCACCTTAAAATGTTGGTTGCTGCTTTTCTCTCTTGGGGCAGAAGATCTGGGTCTCGCAGCACCTCCTCCAGCAGACTGATCACTCCTGTCTTCAGCTCGCTGTTCAGGTCAAAGTCCTGACAGAGACACAGAGACACGACATCGGAAAGCTTCAGCTGAGATGATGTGAAGCACACAGCAGAACAGCATCAGAGCAGTCGGTGACATAATGACAGCCAGTGTAAAATCCATCAAGAAAAAAGGAACGTGGTAAGCAAATCTGGTAGAGAAACTAATGAAAAAGTAGGAAAAGAAATTCTGATATGTGCGTTGCAACAGAGGCATTAATAACTCACACATACAAACCACTTATTGGAATTAAACAGTTTTACTTTAATCTTATTGCAATGACCTGATATTAATGTTACTCAGACTCATGCTGTGCTACACAGACGCTCATGAAGGTTGACTCGCCCCTAAAATTACTTTTTAAAAAATAAGTTCTGATAATAATTTCACCATTTGGGATCGCTCAGGGATGGTGCATCAAACATTTAGTCAAGGACAGCAAGGATACGTTTAGCTAGATCATGGACAAACTTCCAGAAAACTGCAAAACAGCTGAAACACTGAGTTCCTTTAAAAGCTACCTGTTTAGAGCTGCTTTTGAATCATCATAAATGGAGAATTGACCAATATATTTGATGAGTATTGATGACTTTAACAATCAAAATGACATTACATTTTACAAAATGTAATGTCTGTTTTTCACAGTTGTTGTGTTTATGATTTTTTTTATTTTTAGGTTTTCACAATGTAAAGGACTTTGAACGACTTTGTTGCTGAAATGCGTAACATTTCAGCAACAAGGTGCAGGTTGATTGATTAATCAATCAATCAATCAGATTTTATTTGTATAGCACATTTCAGCAGCAAGGCATTTCAAAGTGCTTTACATAATCAAAATAAAAACAGCATGTGAGAAAGAGAAAGAGATTTAAAAAACATCATTAAAACGTAAACAGTGAGAAAGAGAAATAAAAAGCTGTAGAACTTTAGTTGAGACACTTTCAACTGGGACTCCAACCTTTTGGACATTAGTCAAAACGCCGTTTGACAAGGACTGTAACCTTGATATCATGGCAATAGTTGCTTTGTCCTGATTCAGCTGCACACTGAGAGTCTTGCTGCAGGGTTGGAGACCATGTCCTGTTAGACGACGACAGGCGCTTAAATTCCGTAACAAAAGTATGTTTTTATCTTTTTTTTAATATCTTTTTCTTTTTTTTCTTTTTCCAAAATCTTTCTCTTTCTTACTGTTTATTCAATGTCGCATGCTGTTTTTATTTTGTTTTTTAATTATGTAAAGCACCTTGAAATGCCTTGCTGCTGAAATGTGCTATACAAATAAACTTTGATTGATTGATTGATACACCTTTCGTCTCACTTACACCTCAGTACTCAAAATGGTGGAAATCAAAAGTGACACATCATAAATGTGACTTGATGTTAGTACAACTTTGTTACTTACAATTAACTAATTTGGACACCTCAACACTAGAAGAGCTTCACATTTAACTCATCAATATAGTGTTAGAAACCAAACCAAGTTCATATATTTTTCCATTCACTTTAGTAATTTGTGACTGTGGAAGGTCAAAAACACCTCGCCCTCCTAAACCAAGAGCTGTTTTTCTCAGCCAACCCGAACAAGTTTACTTTTCCAGGCAACAGCCAGCTACAAAAATAGTTCCTTATATAATCTTAGACAAAAATGATAGTTCTCTGAAGCTCCCTGGGGATGAAGCTGACCTTTCTGCGTGCGTCCATGGTGGGAAGGACACGCAGTGCAAAGAGCACCTCTGTCACGGAGAGCAACGATGGAAGAAGAGACGCAGCGAGAGCGAAAGCAACCAGCAGCTTTTTTAGGCGTGCTCCTCAAAGGGGGTCTTTCTCTTTTGGCTGTATGTGGAAAGCACTGAGGGACGTTAGGAATAATTGGAGCCATGGTAACCTACAGGCCCTACCTTTGTTTTGCCACATTAGCAAACAAGGTAGAATTAAGATGTATTTTCATACTGTAGTATAATATTACTATAGAGCGTTCTTTGAGTTATTTCATGCTTTATTACATATTTTGGTGTTACAATATTATGACTCAAACTAATCTGAATGAGTCGAAAACTACCTTCTGAAAACTACCTTCTGTCACAAACAGAAGTAGGTTTGTGACAGAAAAGACATCAGTCTCCTAGTGCTAACAGGTGCAGGTTGGACCAACTCTGATACAAGGAAAATCCCCAAAATCAATCCAGTGGTTGGTTATCTTCTTAAGCATGTTTTTGCTAGGATACATACATTACTAAAGTCTGACTGATTGAAACAGACTGTGGATATGGAAAGTGTTTCCTCTTTGACTCACCTGGGAGTGTTTAGAGACCCAGTGCCGCAGGACATTCAGGACTCTGTTGGTAGCAGCTCTGCGGATGATGAATTCCTTATCACATGTTTTCTCAGAGTTACTAAAACCTAGAAGAGCAATAAATAAATAAATCCAGATTTAGCAATCCAGACACACATATTGAAGAAAACTCTAAAAACATATTACTACATTTTCTAAATGTGAAATTTTTAAAGTAATTACTATAATAAAGGAAGTAAATTATATTCTGTTTGTATTTATATTTTCATTGTAGCTTGCTTTAGGCTTCTAAGCCATCGATTTTAAAAACAAATGTGCTTTTAAAACAATAAAAGCTTATTAGCTCATTAGAAATCTCCTACACAGGCGACCACTTCCTTCCTCTTATCTTTAAATTATGTTCTGTTGTCCTTTTAGCTTCTCCCCACCACATAATCCAATGAACAGCACAAGCGGAGCTCCCTCCCTCCGCTACATCCGCTGTGACCTTCAGGATTGGACATGCTCACCCTGCGAGCTGCTGTGCCCTGCGGCCGCCGTGGCGATGGCGAACGCCGACGCTGGCGACATGGTGCAGCGAGAGTTCTCCCCGGCTGCCACTACAAGCAACCAGAAACAGTAAAACCTTAATGGTAGATCTGCTCCAACAGCTCTTAAAAGGGCAAACACCCTGTTCAGAAGGACAACAGATCTCATTGTATTAACTGGTACAAATCTCAATCAACACTATATGTCGTTCTAAACTGCAATGGAAACACTTTTCATCCATCACACTAATCATGAGATCAACAGGCAGATGTTACTACTGGTGGAAATGACGAAGAACATGACAGGAAGTGGTTGGGGATGACGGCAAGACATGTCTTTAATTGATTTATTGTGTGAACAAACTTATTCACATGTGATTTTAGTTTAGTTTCCTATTAAATGGAAACACCACAATTGTGAAATTGTGCTTTTTTGACATTAGTGGATTATCAATAAAGTTCGGCACATATTTGTAATGAAATTGTAGCTATAGAATCAGAGAAAATGTCCAAATTATAAAAGGAGCTTTTGCAAAGTAGAGAAGGCAAAAATTATCATCCACTTTTATGATACTGTTAGCATCCAGCTAAACAAGATAGATAGATACAAAATGGTTCCTAGGCAAATTCTCAGCAACAAGTTTTTGTGTCCTTTTTGTAAATTGAGTTGTTTTTCACTTGACTTGTACAGAATAAATGTGACGTGAAAATGGTTTTACAGTTCTTTATCACAGTTAAACTTCTAGATCTTTGTTAACAGCTGTAAATGTAATATGGCAGTGCAGTGCAGTGTGGTGCGGTGTGCTCGTGTAGTTTTATTACCTCCAGACTGTCTGTAGCGGAGATGTCTGGGTGTGGACGGGGAGCGGCAGGGGGACAGGTCCCCCGGCTCGGTGCTGGACGGCGACTCAGGGATGAACTTGTCCAGGGATACTGACTCCAGAACAGCTGTGAGAGAGAAAAGGTCAAACATCCAGTATGAGTCCAGGTGATTTCCATGTTGTATATATAGTATCTATATATGAGTTTACAAGGATGATTATTTTAACATGATCTAAAAATGCTTTAGTGAACTCTCAGGTAATAAGCTGCTATTTGAGATGTCAGCCATTACATGTCATCGTTCTCTTCTCTTTCTCTAACAAGTTCCTGTCTTTTCATGTTTTCTCTCTCCTCCTTTTTTTTGGTCTGGTTCTCTGCTCCTGTTTTACTAGTGATCATCCTTCGTACTGCAGACACATATTCATCTACAGGCCCAATTATTCCTCTGAAAGAGAAATGCTGACCCATTTATGTCTTTGCTAGAACACAATAAAAGACAAAGTCAAAGTCTGGACTAATTAGCTGCAAATGAATTATGAACGTCCTTCACATTGTTTATGTCAAGATTTCATAGAGGGAGGAAAGAAGGATGGAAGCAAAGGAGGAAATGAGGAAAAAGAGAACAAAACAAATAAATGGAAGATAGGAACCAGGAGAATCAAATGAGCAAAAACGGAAAAATGGACTAAAAAGAAACCAAATGAAGGATTGAATGACAGGAGTGAAAAAGAATTTGATGAAGGAAACATTGGAAAACAGAGGGATGGATGGAGAAATTGATGGACATAAATATTAAACCATGGAATATGAAATGAAGGAGAAAACTCAACTTCTAGAAGATCGGAAGTCTGGACATAAAAAACTTTTCCCTTCTTTTATTTTCTATTTCTTACACCTTTCTCCACAGGCCTGGTAAAAACTTAGATTATATTCCAGACTGTTTATAGGAACGCAGTCTGCCAGCAGCTTAAAGCAGCATCTACAGCAGCAGTCACAAATATCCGACATGTTTACTGCATGTAAAGCTGCCGTGTGGAAGAGCTGGAAGAGTATGAGCGCTAACTGTTAGCGTCTTCCTACCTCTGCGGATGCTACGCCTCAGCTTCCCACAGAAGGCGTCGATACGCGGCAGCTCTCCGCTGACGTCGTCCCCTGCGGCCGGACTTAGCTCTGGGGAGCTGGGGCCCCGGCTGAGGTCCAGCGGGGCCCTGGTGGAGGCGGGAGGCGGCGAGGACACCCCAGAGGCCTGCGGGAGGCTGGGGGAACGCGTGGTGGTGGGCGGGGGCGACGAGAAGCCGAACGGCAGCCGGTTGGAGCCGGGCGGAGGAGAGGAGATGGAGGGGCTGTGGCTGGAGGTGGGGGAGTTGGCTGCGGACAGCGGTGGGGTGGTGGACAGGTCCAACGCCCCGACCTTCATGCCCACCGGTGAGCTCAGGGACAGCTTTCGGCAGTGAACCGGGGAGGAGGTGCGGGACGGGATGGAGATGGGAGGCGGAGAGGAGAACTTGCGGCAGAGTCTGGGGGATTTGTTGTTCAGCGGGTCGGATCCCCATGCGCCCTGGTTGGTGGCGAAGAAAAGCTCCAGAGACCTGAAAGAAACAAGAGCGGTTAGTTCACAGCTCTGACCAGGAGAACCACGAGTCATGGCAACACTTCATCTGAAGGAGTGTGCTGTAGACTGACATGATGACTGTCATAAACATGACACAACATGACCGGTAATGACCATGAAGGTGTTTGCATAAATGTTTAACACTGTAGTCATGAAATGGCATTCAGTAAATAATGACACTTTTAATACAAATCTGCTTTAAAAGTGTCAACTTAGCATGAATTGTGTCATTATTCACCAAATAATGCAAAGTTGACACTTTTAGTTCAAAGTGGCGTTAAAAGCCTTCACTTTGTATTTACCGTAATGCACTTCATGACAACACTCATAAATACTGATGAAGACTCCTTCATGTTTATGACAGCGTTGTCATGCCAGTCTTATGCACACCCCTTCAGATAAAGTGTTACCCAAATCACTCCCCCAAAGCCTTCTGATGGTATTTACTTGGACTGGTCCAAAGCCAGCTGTGTGATCTTGAGACTGTAGTCGGGACAGAGAGACATGATGGACAGACGGTCGTATGAGTGCTGCTCGATCCTGAGGCGGGGCAGCAGTGTGAGGAAGATGAAGGAGGGGGAAGTGAAGAAGAAAAGATGGAGTGAATGACAGGATGAAGTGTTAGGCGTGAGGAGGACAGAGACACAGTGAGGACGGATGAACAGGATGGAGTCTGGGGTCAGTGGGAGGAGCATCCTCAGTGTTTTTGAGGCCTGAATACCTCACAGGAATGGAGGTGAAGGGTTTCTTATAGATGTCGGCCAGTTTGTCGATGACCACGGCGGCCGTGGTGAAGATCCGGTACGTGTGGAGGAAGGTGTTGAGGAAGTCGATGGAGAGGAAGCGCAGGTCGGTGAGGCGCTCCAGCAGCCGCTCCACGCTGGCGTATCTGATCTGAGGGACTTTGCAGGAGTTGAGCGTCTTGCTGAAGCAAATGTCGACGTCGTCTTTATGCAGCCTGGCGTCGGACCTTGGAGGAGGAAATACAACAAATTCGACTTAAATCCTTGTGTCTTTTATAGAGGACAAAGCTAGGACAGATTATTTCTTATTGTCCAGTTTGGACAATTCATCTGTTTTAATATCAGGCAATGATTTAGAATAAACAGCTCAGAAGTCAGAAATTTGTCTTAAAGAGAGAAAGACATTTTTACTCATAAAACATCTGAAAACCATGTATTATTTTACTTTAACTTCATGAATATTCAGCACTTTGTTTTGGTCTATCAAATAACTCAAAATGACAAAATGTGAAAAAGTTGGAAGGAATATGTAAAAGTGGTCATTTATCATATAGTTTATCATTTATTATGATACATTTTTATCATAACTCTTATCATGATATGAATTTTGATTTATCATTGATAAATTCCAATTCATAATGTTGAAGAAAACTGTCTGTATTGTTAATTTTCTTCAATATTTGTTCAACAAGAATATCAATAAATATAAATACATTTGAAAAAAATGACTAAATGCAGTTACTGTGTGCAGTTTAGTGATACAAATAATATTTTTTTATGTGATTGGTTTCCTAAAGAAAAAGTGGGAATGTTTTTCTAGAGCAGTATTTGTGTTTGTGGGGCTATAATTGCTGTGACACACAGTCATACTCATACATTTACCTAAAAAGGAAGTAATAAATAATTCTTATAGTCACTTTTATTGTTTTCACAACAGTACCACAAAATATCTGGATAAAACTGATATTTTTATCAGTTTTATATCTGATATTTTTAACAGATATAAAAATATCTGATCAGCTGATACATAAGCTGATCAGCTTAGATCAGCTTATGTATCTAAGCTGACGATGTCTGTATGTTTGTTTTTAGAATCAAAACTTTGCTAATTGCCAAAAAAAAAAAAAAAAGCTTTAAAGGAGTGTCACTCGTTACCTTTTGATCTGTGATGAAGCAATGGTGTTGCTTCATCACAGTTGAATTCAACTGAATTCAGTTGAATTCAGTTGAATTCAACTGAATAATTTCAGTTGAATTCAACTGAATTCAGTTGAATTCAACTGAATTCAGTTGAATTCAACTGAATAATTTCAACTGAATAATTTCAGTTGAATTCAACTGAAATTATTCAGCCTCAGTTGAATAATTTGGAAAATTATTCAACTTCATTGTTTAAAATTTTCTTCTCATTGACATAATTAATCCACCATGACGTGTTGCTGTGAGATCTGTAAATCTGTCAAATGTAAGACTTTAGCACAGTCAGAATGAGATCATTTCCTCACTTGATCATGTGGGGCACAGAAACTTTAGAGTTCTCCTCAAAGACGCTGGTCATCAGGCCGTTACAGCGGATGTTATCGATGCACTGAAGTGGAAAGAAAACACACATACACACACACACAAAACAAACAAGGATAAACGTTTCTTTTAGAAGATCAGCTAAAGTCCGTCATGGCAGCTCTGAGTTCCTCTGAGTCGGTCTGTACCTGGCTGATGTCACTGGTCCAGGCAGCCTTCTCCTGGCGGGAAGGAGCCAGGAGAACAACGGAGAAGCTCTGACCATCAGGGGGCTCCACCACAATTTTAAACTCCAGGTGACTGAAGCCTTGACCTGCAGCGTTGTCTGAAACGCAACAGGAAACCAAAACACTTTCATTCTGCTCATCTGAGCTGGGATTAACCTTGTATTGATCTGTAAACTGCCTAAATGGCTTTGTTGCATTTAATCAAAATTGTAAAAAAAAAAAAAAAACATATTTTCTATTGTACCTATGAACTTTCTCATTGATATTTGTTGCTTTTTCTAGGTAGTGTTTCTTAAAGTCCTTCTTCCGCCAAACTTTTTTCACCGTTGAATTCTGCAAAGTTTTCTTTGTAGAAATCTGATGTTCAGTGGTTAGGCAACCACTGGAATGAATTTTAATAATTAGTAAAGATTGCAGCAGGATACTCACAGTCTTCATCACTGGCATCTAGTTCCTCAATCAGAGTGCACTCAATCAGAGACAGAGTTCCTCCCTGCTGTTAGGAAGAAAGATAACAAATTAAATATTAAATTAAAGCCTTCCCAGTGAAAGATATTGGACACAAATCTAGACTCAACAGAAAGACTTTATTTTTAATCTTATTATGCCAGAACAAATATTTTCTGTCATAATTATGAGGGAATTTTGTAGATCTAGTTGTGCCTTCAAGGTCAAATACAAATATATTACTTATATGACTCATCCCCTAGTATACAGGGGTATGTTCTGAACAGATTTAAGCTGACCAAAACTGTATTAAGACAATTTAAGATTAGCAGGAGAGATTGAATGTCTTTAGTTTTCAGATTTGTAAAATGCAAAGCAGGATTTGTCACATTTCCATTACAGATTTTTGTCTATATTCTGCTAATGTTGAAAAAAAACAACAATTTTTGGAATTGTTTCCATTCAAGTGGCTAAAGTCATGGCAGCAGCTGAAGTAAACAGTTACATGGGATATATTCATAATTCAGCCATGACGCTAACACACATCATCTATCAGCCAATCAGAGAAGACGTCATAATCTTATTCAGGAGTTTGAGCAACAAGCCACGCCTACTCGGGAGCGGCTACTATGCGGCGTTTTGGAGAAATTGTAATAGGTGATTTTACAGAAGAGTTACGGATTCAACACGTTGGAATGACACTCAACTGATGCTGTGAGAGCTCTGAACATCTGAAAAAAACAAACAAAAAAAAAACAGAAACAATCCATTTTGTTTGTGCCAGTAGTAACATCCAGCTGCTGATCATGTGACTCGTGTGATGTGAAAAAGGTGTTTCCACATCTACTTCGATATGGCCGAAAAGCAATCTCATCATTTTTATTTTAAACAATGATTTTTTTTTTCGAAATGCCATGTTTCCATTAAGCTGATTTATTTTCATAATTTCAATTTATACAATTTTATGGTTAATGGAAACAGTGTATGTCTTCACAGGCCTGTCATTTTTGCAAAACCTGTAACTCTAGAGTCTGTGTAGAAACTGCTGAACTTGAAAACACTCAGATTGTAGATAAAGAGACGTTTTACCTTCAGCAGGTGCAGCTTCCCTCCAGAGGTCCGTGTACAGATGAGGAAGTGCTTGGTGAACAGGAAACACTGCCTCTCTCCTTCCTTCCTCAGTGAGAGCGAACCCAGACGCACCTTACTGAGCATGCCCCGTTCGCTGCTGGACGGCAGCTGGATGAGAGAACCTGATCGTGGAGGAGAGAAGTCGTGAAAGAGTGCAGGAAGGTGGGACGGCTGAACGAAAGCTGAGAAAGCAGGAAGGCTACCTTGTCTGACGAAGGTCTGGCTGGTGTCTAACAAAATGTCGCAGCCTTCAACGATCATCCTTTCAATGGCCAGATTCTTCCTGATGTTCTCTGTGTCGCTCACCTCGTCATGCATCATTCTGAAAACACAAGGAGCAGAGGTCAGTGTGTGTGTGTGTGTGTGTGTGTGTGTGCGTGTGTGTGTGTGTGTGTGTGTGTGTGAGACCTGTATGACCCAAACAGCCGGTTTTACTCTCAGTTCAGCTGAATGAAATTCAAATTCTGAAGAAAGAAAACTTATCATTTCTGATAAATTTCCACCATCGAACTACAATTGAACTTCTATGTTTAGATTTTAAATGATGACAAAAAACAACATAATGGCAAGAAACATTTATCTAAATATTACTTATACCTTAAGTATCATTCTTTTGTGAAAATTCAGTGTAATTATTCCATAAGAATGAGTGAGAAAAATAGAAAAAAACTTAATCTATAAGAGAGATAGATTTATTGTATTTCTTAAAAACATGTAATTCCTCATAACGGTGTAAATTAATATTAATGATGTTTAAAAAAACCTCTAAAAATAATTTTTTATGATATTTTCTCTACTGTTGAGTTTATTACAGCATCAATAAATAAGAAAATATGACAATTAAATATTTGTGCAGCTTTCACTGCAGTGCATTTTTTCAGTTTCTCAATAAGAACCAACATGCAACCAAATGAATCTGTCCCTGTGCGTTTAGAATGTACATACAGAAAAATGATATTCGGTCTCCACTGTAGGGTAAAATTCAGTGTCGCTGAATCGTCATTTTCATTTTTTTTTTCCACAGTCCCATACTCACTTTGACAACTCTTCCAGTTTGGATTTGGCAAACTCCAGGCTCTTGCGCTCCACATGCTCATGGGGTGTGTGCGCCAGCAGCTCATGGAGGGTGATGATGTATCGAGGAATCTAGCATTTAAAAAAATACGTGTCATAAAGAAAACATTGACATATTGAATACTAAGACATGGATGTATGATTAGAATGTGGGATGAAAATTAAGAATTTAAACCTGAGTTTTTTAAGGTTTAATATTTAAAAATCTGAAATTTTATCAGTTTAAAATCAACATTTTCAAATATGTTAAAAGCTATTTTTTTTGTAGTTTGTGACAGAATTACTTTAATTTTAACACATTCTACCAAGATCTATAAATGATTTATTGCTGTAAAGTTTTACGCGCTCTAAGTGTTTTTAACCCTCTTTAAACACAAATCTAAATAGCTTGTGGTGATTTTTTCAATCATATAATATGTAGAAGTTTAGATATTCAGACTTGTAGATAAATGGCTTCAGCAGCCCAGCTGCATTAGTTTGCTCAGTCTCAAGCCAAAAGCTGAAACATCGTTTGAATCAATTGAAGTTTTTCAAACGTACTCAAAATAAAAGCATTTTGATTTTCCATTCATCTTCATTACAATATACATTTGAAGCTGATGAAACGGCATGTCGTGATCGTAGTTACCATATGGCCACTGGAACTAAACCTAGACCTTGAAAACAAAGCTGTTTATTGCCTAATTAGTACATAAAGTGTTTGGTACCTGGAACATGGGGTAAGTGAGGAAGGTTTCCAGCATGCGCCCCTCACAGCCGGCGTTGTATTCGTACTGTTTGAGCAGCTTGTCAAAGTCTCGGTTCTGCTTGCAGTTGGCCAGAACCTGCAGGCTGTACTGGTGGTTCCGCACAAACTCCTGGTAAATGTTGAGCATGGGCAGCAGGATGTCGAACAGGTCAGCTGGGAGGAAAACGCACAGCGACTCACATTGACGTATCAAAACTACAGCTTCTACTTCAGACATCTACAGGTAATAAATGTATGTTTTTGATGTGGTTATATTACAGTGACTCTATGTAATAATAATAATAATATTATTTATCACATATTTACATTGAAAGTGCTACAATCAATAAAACAATTAACACAAAACAGCAGCAAAGATCCTAAAATATAGATGTAAACATTAAAGATTAGAAATTCATAAGAAATATTGAGAATATTAAGTTTTTTAGGCCTGTTTTGAATGTATGTAACTGTAAAAAACTCATTTGTAATTCAATTATTTGTTTGGAAATTACTTTCTTGGAATGAATTATTATCTGTTTAGCGACTGAAAAGTGAAACTACACTGTAAAGACAATAACTTTCATCAAACACAAAATCCACTCATAAACTGCATCATCATAATTTGACAATAGTCTATATTTCTTCTTATTACAGAAGCATTACTTATGAAGATGTAGGTTACATTTTTGTTGATGTTTTTCATGTTAGGAGCTGTGATCTGAGAGTTGGTACAGTCTACAGGTTTAAGTATTTAAGTCTGACCACTGAATGAATCAGTACTCACCCAGAACCAACGTCGGCCAGTTGGCGATGCGAGCCTTCAGGCCCTGGTGGAAGATCTCGTGCAGAAACATGATGGTCTCACTGCACACAGAGAACTAATCTCAGGATGTTTCTCTTTTTATTCAGGAGACAAAATAAAATACAGACACTGTGAGTTGTGTTTTAAGACGTGCACTCTACGAAAGACCAGCAGCTAACAATTATTTTAGCGATGTCGATTATTCTAACCATTATTTGGTCAATCAGGTAAAACAATTGGCACATTCTGCAGATTTGTTGTTTAGCCACTCAAACTTATTTTATACAAGATTAGAAATACATAAAACATGCAGATAAACAAATAATTCAATTCCATTTTAAAATAGAAAACTAGACACTTTATTGCTTAAACTTCAATAACATTCTATTACTTTAGTGTAAGTTTGATCACTTGTAGCAAAGGATGAATCTGCAGCTAAAAAATACATCGTGTGAAAAGTTCAGCCCTTTCTTAATTGATTAATAGATTTTTTTTTACTAAATTTTTACCTGGTGAAGGTAAAACTGACACAAGCTCTGGAGAGAACATTACAAACAAATAAGATTTATTTTACCTTTAATGCTAAATGTATACATTTTTGGTCAGTTTTGTCTTAACTGCAGCTCTGACTGTGTTGTTCTTTCAGTAAATTGCCTTTTTAAAAGTCTAAATACTCCAGTTAAGAATTAATCAATAGTTAAACTAATTATTAATCAGATTAATCACAATTAAGCCGATTAATTAAACAAGTCATTGAATTGTCTCTTGATCTCTCATGACTCCTAGTGAAAGAAGACGTGTGTTTGCTGTCTGTTCTGTAATCATGTAGATGATCAAACTGCGATCAGAATGAACCTCTCTCTATAAAAGTGGAAGCTGTGTTCTGCTCCAGGCTCTTTCTCCTGACTGCGCTCAGTGAGCAGAGACTTTAAATGCTGTACAGCCTTCAAATAAATACTGATTAAGAATATATTCTTTCTCTGGTCCTTGAAACAGGTTTCCCTCACTCTTTGTTAAAGGAAAATTTCCACAACAGTTTGGCGTGGACGTAGACTGCGGGGCAGTCTTGAATCGGGCTGATGACGAAGCTTTGCTGCTCCTCTCCGTGAGAGGATATTCTGGTTTCACATTAAATCAGTGGATTAAAATGTTCTTTTAAAGTGATTTCCTAGAATCAGTAGAGGGGAATGTAGTGTGAAAATTTGAAGGTTTTCCCACGATTAATTAATCTGATGATTAATTAATCGGATTAATTGTTTCAGCCATGCAAAAGATAATCCATGTTTTATCATGCATAAATAGTTTTATAATCCACGTCTATTTACATATTTCATTTTTTACAAATCAAATAAAAACGGGAGAAAAATTATATTTATGCCTTTACATTGATTTATAACATTTAATTGAATAATTAGCTGTCTGGAAGGATTTACAAAGGAATCTAGAAACACACAAAGAAATCATCTATAGATTAGAATGAGCTCATTTTCGGTCCAGTCCATCCATAAAGGGTGACAGAAACTTAAAAATGGGATCTTCAGTATCAGGAGGCTGTTTGTTCAGGTTTCTATAACAGAGCAGCAGAATTTGGCAAATCATTTTACTTAAACTAAAACTGGAATGTCAAAGCACAGATGTCTGCTCAGTGCACCTTCAAAAGAATCAGGTACTTTGGAGCAGCTGTGAATCATCTGATCGCCTCTGTGGGATGAAACGGCAACAATCAAAGCTCTCAAACTGTGAGTCAGAAATGATCTGTGGGAAAATTCACTGGGAATTAGAACGAGAAAAGAAAAAGGCAGAAACATTTCCTCCCACTTCAGTGTCTGTTACTAACACATCGGCCCATCAGTGAAACACCATCTGATCAAATTCAACTGGAAAAAACACAGTGAACTCACAGCTTACTGTTGGCAACATGATAAGACATATGTTAGAAATAAACTTTATTGTCCTACAGGAGGAGAGTTCAGGATGGATACTCAGTTTGAAGAACATCCATCAGATGCGAAACCTATTTGAAATTTTTGACGAGGCAAAATCCAAAGTGGGATTAAATTGAGCGATTATTTTATCAGTTATCAGTATGTACTTGTTAAATGTTACTTTGCATCAAATTTCTTCTTGTCATTCGTCTCAGGCTTAAAACTGTTTGAACTTTGGGAAGTTGACTTCATCTCTCCTAGAGGCCTAAATGCACTGAGTTTCCAAAATATAATTGCCTGAACAATATTTGTGCTAACAAGCATTGAACATGTGTACCTATTATAGTGGCCAGTCAGTGTAGGTTTCTGTTTAATCACATGACCACATGGAGCTTTGGTCACCGTATAATATCACTGAATAGACGGATCAGAATATCATCAAACTATTATGTTTTCCAGCCACACAGAATCATTTTATAGCACAATCAAGTAACTATCTTACCTCAAGTTGTTATAAAGATGATGAATATATAAAATATGACTTAGAAGAAATCTGACGTTGTAGTTTATTGCCTTGAAATTGGGCGCGTCTCTTTAAAAACTCCTGCTTTTTCTGAAGTTTCACCTTCAGGAAGTCATCACAACATGGCTCCTCCGTTAACCTTAAACCTTTGAGAAGTATCTCCTATAAAGAGCTCAGCAGATGCATCGTTCCACAAGGTGTTTGCTAATTGCTGCTGGCTAGTTTGAAGGAGCTGAGTGGGGGGTGAGGGAGTTGGGGTGTTGTCGAAGGTGGAACTAGATCCCATCAGGTACTTTGCAACTGAATGGTTACCATGGGACATTAAAGATTTTTTCAAGCATCCATGAAAGAATCAAAGCAACTCTGCAGGAATGATTTTGGTGATGAAACAACATTATAACATGATGTAAAGGTAAAAAAAAAAGTCTGTTTTACTTAAGACTGCCCCTTTAAGGATACCCGCTGCTTTGGATGCTATTTACAGGTATGACAGTAACTTGTTAGATTTTTATTTGAAAAAAAAAAGAGAATACCTTCCTTTTTTTTTTTTTTTTTTTTACATTTTAACACTATTTTGTGTTAGTGTATCACATAAAATCCCAATAAGTTGGTTGCAGTTGCAATGGGACAAAACATGGAAAAGTTCTGTTGGGGGAGAATGATTTTGTAAACTTGTATGATGATCTTTTTTGACACCCGGTACTGCAAGCGTAAATGTTTTGTGTACATTTCCCTCTCACACAGAGCAAGAGGATTCATTACCTGTTGAGGAAGATGCTGCTGACGTCGTCGTGGCTTATGGGAGGCTTCTTGGAGCTGGCGGCCATGCGCAGCGGCCTGAGGAAGCAGTTGACCAGAATGGAGAGCTGGTGGACGTACTCAGTCTCTGCCTCTACCATGTTGAACACGATCTGGTTCCTCTTCCTCATGCTCTCTGCGTGAGGCGAGCAGATGTAGTCCTGGACGATGATCTTCCACTTCCTCCGGCACAACCAGCCACGCATGAAGCTTTGCACCTGCGTGGTCACACAACAACCCCGTCATGGCCTCCCGTCCTCTCCGTCCGTTGTCGCCGCTTTGATGATGCTTTTACCTTTTTAATCTTTTTGATGTCCGGGTCCTCCTCTTCTTGGTTGCTCTGGAACGGGAGCATCCTCTCTTTGGCTTTGTTCAATACCACAATCTACCACGACAACAGCATCTATGTGAGTTCGTTGGTACAAAGTATCAAATATTCATGAAACTTTGGACAGAAATAAACATCGAGATAGGGAAGTAATGGGTTCTGGAGTCCTTGGAGCCCTGCTGTGCTTTAATTCAACAGAAGTGTCTTCTTCATCATGCCTGGGGGCTTTTGCACGCGTTGATCTAAATGTGCTCCATCTGAGGGTTGCGTCCGAGTGTGCATTTAAGTATGCATGCACACGCAGATGTGGAGGCACTCATGCGTACCTCGGCCTTGAGCCGCTCGATCTCCGTGTCCTGATCCTCCAGCTGAGTGCGCAGCTGATTGGCTGCGATCTTCTCCGTCTCCAAGATCTGGACCAGGTGGATGTACTTCTGCATCAGGATCTCACGCTCGATCATGATGTCAGAGTAGCTGGAAGGTAGAAAGGGTTGGGCTTCGGATATGTGCTGGTGAACAAACATGGGTGCGCTAGCAGGTAAACGGGGGGGGGTGGGGGGGGTGGAGGATGTCTGAGGTGTTCACTGCCGTCGTTAAAATATAAGAGAGGCATAAGGAGAGTGCTGAGAGGAAATAGAGGTCGAGTGTGATGTAACCGACGAGGTAAAACAGCGCTAGTGTGACCTAAATGTGAACCGCTGCGAGCACAGAGCACCCAGACACGCTCGCTCGCCTGGATGTGGTAGCTGTGTCCAGTGTGTTTCACCAGCACCACAAAAAAGAGAAGCAAAGATGAGTTTGATTTTACGAGAATCTTTAAACTGAACGCTCAATGTTTAGGGGCTGTAACTGATGAGAAAAAGGTGCTTGACAAATTTACTACTCTGCTCATCTATTCCTCAGCAGATTTTTAAAATCATTATCTGAAAAGTGTGTGTTTTGTACTGAGCCTGACCTTTTATCTTTTGCTCCAATTTAGTCCTTCAGTGCATGTCTCTTCCAGCTTTACACACTTAAGCTGAAATGTTTGCCTATTTTTCTCTGCAAAATTTCACTTCATTCTGACTGCGACACACGAGCCTGACTGACAGCGCTAAGTCCCTCCTCCTGGCTCTGATTGGTTGTTTTTGACCGGGAATGCTGCATTTTGTCAGACGGCAATAATAGCTCTGGCAGGAGGTGGATGAGATCGATCTTTTCACAAATTATCTGTTTCATATTGTATTGTCACAACATGGTGACAGTTTTAAAAACATATGTAAAAAACATATTTTTTGTAGAAGTTGCATACAGCAACTTTTAAAAAGTTATGCCTTATTACTTTTGTACATTTTAAAATGATGTACAAATTAGTGCCCAGTCAGCAACAGGATTTCCAAGAGTAAATAAGAATCAGAAATCATTCGATAGAGGTCTCAGTAGATATAATATGTATTATTAAAACCTGCTGTATTTCCTTAGCAAACAATAGGATGGGTCCACTTTTATTATTTTAAAAAGAAAGGTACTCGGATTCTCCTGACAGATTTTATGTGTGGTGCTGACGTCAATGCTGCACTGCTGTTTATTCATTTTTTTTGGTCAAAACTAACAGCTGTGAGGGATTGCTGAAGCAAGGCAACAGTTTTCCCCCTGGATCAGGGTCAGAAAACACCGCATTGTAAGGTAAAACTGACTGCTGATCACTCTGCATTAAGAAGATCTACTCAGGCTAGAAAACCTCCCATCTCGTCTGTGCAATTGTGCACGACAGATCAACTGTGCCGCCGGTTTAAATCTCCTTAAATGCTGGTCATGATCTTGTGGTATTTGATGTTCTGTGTGAGCGCTCAGTCATTAATCTCACAACACACACATTCAGATTCAGACGGTGACACGGTTTGCAGCGGCACAGCGGCCATTTTTCTGAGAAGTCCTGAACTGAGTCATTACTGACTGAAAACATTTTTCTGATTTAGAAGCAAAACGACTTTATATCCCACCACGAACATATTCCTGTACGGTTTGTGATAATCATTCTGTGTTGACTAATTATTTTCTTAAGACCACAATGTGACCTTAACATTGCTGCTTGCTTTGACTATATCCTACACAGACATCTACATTTATTAGAAATTTAGCATGAAACTGACCTTGTAATAATTTCCTATCTTAGACTCTGAAAATGGTAAAATGAATAATGACGGACATAAGTCCAATACTGAAGATTTTTCCCTCTAACCTGAAAATGAACAACAAAAAAACGTGACTGAAACGTGTCTGTTTGTACCTGGCCTGCTGGATGCACTCCACCCACTCGTTGCAGTCCGATTCGTCCTCTGACCGCAGCTCCAGAGGTTTCTGACCTTCATGACCAAAAATGACCAGGAAGTAGTGCTGCGTTCAACAGAAACAAACAACCAATCAAAACCACTAATTAAAGCTTTATCTTCTTGATAAAAAATGGCAGATAGTAGTAACAAAAACCAGTACATTTAAATTCTAAAAATGATTACAGTGAACGCCAAAGCAAAAGTAACAAGGCAATAGAATAAAAGTAAAGTCTGAAGGTTAAATTAAAACTAGCAGTGGATTGATTACAGTTTCCTGGCCAATCACCGACCTTTAAAACAACTGACCATCTGATTCTGATTTTGGCTGATGTGGATTTTTTTTGTCACCACTGGGGAGACTACAGATAACCACAGACATGTGACATAACCCGGCTTTCAATGCAGAGCTGAAGGGGCAGTAGCTGGTTTTTAGAGCTACCCTGAGGAAGATAAGATTGGTTTCTGATGGGAGCATCGGCCAATCGGCGATCTCCCAAAATTAAGGAAATTGCTGTCAATTTATCGGTACATGACAACAAAACATATACAGAAACACAAGGACTAAAAACAACACATTTGGATTCTAGATCTTTTTCAGGCTCAAAATCTAGAGGAATTTTTTGTAAAGTAAGAATCTTAATGTAACCACAATCTGACCAATGGATTTATGAAATGAAACACTTAAAACATTATTTTAAAGTCAGTAAAGTTTTAAGTCAGTAAAGTCTCTGCCTGAGCTGGAATGTTTTAGTCTTAAAAACATCTTAGACGTTTTTATACCAAACTACTTCACTGCAAGTTTGAAGCCAGCATGTTTTATAACCAATGGCGTCACAAGAGCAACAATTTGAAATAAAATCTAAGCAAGCACAAGTCATCAATTTTTTTTTCGTTTTGCTTCTGGCTTTAGGACTTTAAAATAATAATATTAATAGGACTTTCTTTTATATCCTCACTATTTGGTCTGAAAGCAAAATTGTATAGGTAGGCCTGTTGCAGTAAGCATAATAAAAAAACAAGTTCAATAATTTCCACTTGAATGATTTATCATTTTTTTTCTTTTCTCTCTTTCAACCTAAAACTGGATAATAAAAGTCTTCAGTCTGGTGATTTGGTCTCAACCAGGCCTTTTTTGAAGGACAATTTTGTTTACAGATACTTCATCATTTTATTTGTTGTTTCTGTTTTGTTAATTTATTTTGGATATTTAAAATGTCTTCTAGTTCCAGTGTTAAATATTCAGTAGAATTTAAAGTTTATTGGTCTTTTAGAACGTGTTCTTGCATTATTATGCGATTACCATTATATTACATGAAAATGGTCTCATACCAACATAATTATCTTTTACCGCAATAACTAGCAAAATTTGTCATAGTGGCAGGCCCAGGTATAGTAATTATACCTGTGTGCTTTCAGTTAATTATTCATTTATTTTATCATTTGCAATGAAATACAATAACATAAAATGCAACGCCCACAGTGTAGCTTATTTTGCTTTCGGGCTGCCTCAGAGACAAACAGACGGCCAGTGTAGTAATGATGTAACGATAAGCGGGTGAAAGATATTTGCTGGCGTGTGCTGGCTACAAACGAGGGAGGCTTAAGGGCTTGTTTGTGTGTTGGGGTTGGGGGGGAGAGGGAGTGAGGGTTTACATAACCACCAAGGCTTGTACAGCTCCTTGTATTGCTAATGCGGCTTCCCCAGCCACAAGCCTGATTTAAGCTGCAGGATAACAATGAGTGAGACGGACAGGCAGAGAAAGGGAACTGTAAGCTGACTTGCCCTGCATTCAGAGGGCAAAAAAAAAAAAAAAATCAGTTCATCAGTCTGACCTGGACAGAGCATGTCATTTCAGCCAGTGTTTGGTTTAGAAGATCTGGTGTTATAAATGCACACTCATCAGATCCCCACACCATCCTGAGCTGCTCAACCACTTTCACAAACCAATCAGTTATGCAGCATAAATTAAAAACGTAAGATTGTCTTTAATGTACTGTGTTACTAACTTTAACTTGTGGTGCTTTCTGTGGTGTGGAAAAGTCAATGTATTTGTATTGGAAATGTTTAGTATGAGCCTTTTAGTTCAGCCTTTTCTTTCACCAAACCAACACAACACATGCTGAATTACGAATTTAGATTTCTCAGTCAATGACATGGATGGAGAAAGACAAGTGGGTCAATCAAATCCACAGGTCACCTAGGCTCTCAGCAGTAGCCTTCCGAATGTTGCCTTTAATAGTCTACCATCCACTCCCATTAACAGACCGATGGTAAACGAAATACATATATACACTTACAAACTTCTATAAAATAGCTGAAGCATCAAAAATACTTGACTAAAAGATGCTGAGGCTCTGGGAATCTTTTAGCCTGAGCACCCTGTAGAAGAAGAAACATCTTTCACCCTGTTTCAAAGAGTAGTCACAATAATACTTATATTTTATCCATTAGTTTGTTTCATTAAGAGGACAGGTCATCATCAGTACCAGCTGAGAAGCTGCCTAACAAAACTCATAAACTTAAAATATTTCAATCCGCATCTCCTTGTAATTCTTTCATTTAAATTATTCAAACATCAGCATTTTAAGTGTACCAGAATAAGCTACAAAGACCTTCATTACACTGGTCGTACTTCTCTCATCTCTTACTGTGCTAAATCTTGCAATCCCACAAAAAAACAAAAACAAGTTTGTTTACTTCAAGCAAAGGAGACATGTTGAGCACTCTCAGGACGATGTTCAGACCCCGGGGTGAGCCATGCACTGATGCATAAACAAACAAAAAGGCCAAGTGCTATGTCTGCAGCATTTCAAATTTGCACTCCGCTTTCAAACGTTTCTGCACTGTAGCTAAAACGTCAGTGTTGATGTGCTGCACATCAGCACTGACGTTTTAGATGAAGAGAGAAGAGGACGATTAGGGGTTTCGTTTGACTGAACATGAACTGCAGAGAAACACGGGCTGATCCACACACTGCACAGTCAAAGGGAAGCTCCAACTAGGGCAGGTGGCCACAGTGGAAGTGGTTTCTCTGTGAGATGTGGTTGTGGCTTGATATTCAGAAAGTGTCTGCAGGCAAAAGGGTCAGCAAGGATGCTATTCTTAGTGAAGCAGAGCCGCATCCCAGAACAGAGCAGCTCCACATGCCAAGTCACAAAAACACAAACAGTCTGCACCTTCAAAGCAGTTCATTGGGTCATATTTGATTCATTGCATAATAATACGCCGACTCCACAATTCATCTCTATATTGGTGTTGGGCTACTACATCAAACAAACTGCAATCAATCATTTTCACAAGTTCAAATCAAGTTTTTGAGAAGAAACACAAAGTCTCAAGTCCTTCAACTCCAGCTCAAGTCAAGTCTCAAGTCTATAATGGGTGAAAAAGAGAAAACAAATAAAGTGTGATTTTTAACATCTGTTAACCATTGTATTTGTTGTACACTTTACATATTTTAAATCTGAATGAAAGATAATTTTGAATGTCTCAATGATAAGAAAAAAATTTAAAAATAGTCTTTATGGAATAATTGTATTTTTTTTTTTAGATATTGAATGTATAACAATGGATTTGTATCCTTGAATCCTATTTGTGTGTGAGGAGCGAAGTTTGATTGGCTAAAAGCTGCTCGACTTGACCTACTGCTGATTGCATTTGGCTCAGGTCACCAGAAGGTCACCGCATTTATAATTGAATATTTTCCGGGTGAAATTTTGAAGGCTAATTTCTGCAATTAAGTTTTGCATGCAAATATTTTGCTGGTAAAATTCAAATGTACCTAATTGCACAAGATAAAAATTCAGTGTTATAAATCCAATGTAAAAAAAAAAACTGATTCTTAAGAAACTATTTTTCTAGGAAAGGCTTTTATTTTGACAATCAGGAATTGTCTTTTTAATTACACAGCTTTAGCAGAGAGAACATGATGACAGATGTAGGTTAAGTTTATTTTGTTCTGAAACAACCAGAATTTGTTCAACACAGATTTCAGTTAGAGCGAAATCAATAAAATGAAGATTTAATTTAACGTAGCAACAAACCCCTGTAAAGGTGTAAATGGCTAATACCGGCTGCCACAGTGTTGTACTCCAGTAACATGAGCTTTTTCAATGTGAGTTAAAACACAGTCTTCATCTCCCAGGCAGTCAGCCTTCCTGCTGATCTTCTTCAACATTTAACAACTCACTGAGACATCTTTCTTCTTCAGGTAAGAAAGCCTGCCGGTCATAATGTCACACATCTTCATCAGCATCCGAATTCAAGAACACAGTATGTTATCAGCTAAATATGTCAAAACATTCTCAATAGTCTCTATGCATTAAAATGTACCATATTTATATTGTACAAAAAGTGGATATTAGGGATGTCCAAATAAACAATATTTCAGTGTATTCAACACAGACAAATTTTTTTTTCAAAGATGCTCATTTGTGTCAAAATGGATACAAACTGACTGACTCACATTTGCCCAAATAGTCGTTATGGTAATAACACTCAGGCCTCTGCAGTCGCTTAAAATCAACAAATGAGTTTATTACAACTTTATTCAGCTGAAGAAAGTTGTAATAAACTTCTTCAGCTGTTTATTACAACTGAAGAAGTTGTAACAATGTGTTTCTCTCATTGTGTTTCACTGAGCGAAACACAATGAAAGTTTTATTTTTGGACCTAAACAGGAACAATCTAGAGTCAGCACAGCTTCAGTTATTACAGTTGGAGACTGGCGAAAAAGCCCAAAATGTGGGTATATTGATGGACACTGACCTGAACCTTCAGTCACATAAAGACAGTTACAAAGTCAGCCATCTGTCACCTGAAGAACATTTCCAGGATTAAAGGACTGATGTCTCAGCAAGATCTAGAAAAACTGATCCATGAAATACAAGGATGCCACTGCAATGTCACCATTGCAGTGGCATTAATTACTGCAATGGTGTGTTTACAGGTCTGACAAAAAAAAAAAAAAAAAAAAATCAATCCTCCAGCTGCAGCTGATCCAGAAAGCTACTGCTGGAGTTCTGACTAAAACCAGGAAGATAGAGCACATAACACCAGTTTTAAAATCACTACACTGAGAGAATAGACTTTAATATAATGTTAGTTTATAAATCACAACACATTAAAGATCTGCTGTTGTATCAATCTTCTAGACCCCTCAGGTCTTCTGGTTCTGGTTTGATCTGCAAAACCAGAACCAGAACCAGAAACAAACATGGAGAAGCAGCATTCAACTTCTATGCACCACAAATCTGGAACAAACTTCCATAAAACTGCAAAACAGCTGAAACACTGAGTTCCTCTAAATCAACAGTGAAACCCCATTTGTTTAGAGTTGCCTTTTAATTAATAAGAAATGGAACATAGATTAATTCAAATCTGGGTTGCAACTTCTTTTTATTTTGCCACTTCAAAATAAAAATAAAAATATTTTATTTTATTTTATTTATTAGGTTTGTTTATTAGGTTATGTTTTTACCATGCAAAGCATGCTTGATTGCTTAAATTAGCCATATAAATGAACTTGACTTGACTTAGCCATCATTGTACCCTTTGCGAGTACAAAGGTAAGGTAGAATAAAAGATCCTGTCCTGATGCTTCGACTTGGAACGTGCTGCACAGGATCCAGGGCTGCCAAGACTGATCCCACTAAAGGGATTACAAATTTATTTTAAGAACAATGGAAAACACCCTGAGAAATGTGTTGCCCTGTTTGCGTACAGTGGTGAAAGGTGTTTGCTCCCTTAAACATTTCTTCAGTTTTTTTATGTAATTGTTTGTGGATGACATTATAGATCTGCTGTGCAGCAACAGGTCCAGTTTGGTTATGAATAACTGTCAAAGGCGATCAATAAAAAAATGTGTAATTTAGATCAAAATTACCAAGTCACCTGATTATCAGGAGAAAAATAGTCAAATAGTTCAGGCTCAGTTATTGCTTATAAATACATTAATACTAAGGTTTAGATTAAGGTTTAAGTCCAGATTTTGGAACAGCAAGGCGTCACACATCTGCAATGGAAACACTTTTTTGCATCATACGATCAACACACATGATCAGCAATCATGGGCGGAAAAGACGAAGAAGACGACAGAATGATGGTGCAGCGTGTTTCTTAAGGAGTTATTGCGTAAAAAAGCTCATTCGTGTGGAATTTCTTATTAAATGGAAACACTGAAATTGTGAAATTAGATGTTTTCAACACCGTAGAGAAATTTTGGCTTACTCTTCTTTGCAGAATTGTTTTACCTCAACCACAATGTGGATGTTTCAGTCTTGGACAACAAGTTTAGGGTTCCAATAAAGCATATAAATCAAATTTAGGTCCAGACTTTGACTACCCCCAAGATCATCCATATGTCTATATTTCAACTTCAACATAACGACCGCAACCTTGAAAATCAACATTATAAGTAAAACTCCATAGATGCAGGACACAGTATAAATAAAGATGGTAGCAGAAACCTGGAGAGCAGAGTGGACATCAAAAGAGCTGAGTAATCAATTGAGCACGGAGGCTTTGATGTTCTTAGATCCTTTGTCTGACTTTAAAGTTGCTTCATCAAAAACATCCGTCTTAAACTGAGCCTGTTGACAAGGTGCCTCATTAGGCAGAGATCAAACAAAGCTCCGTCAGTAAGCTGGTCACCATTAGTCTGGATGTGTTTCACGTCACAGTAACGTCACTGTAACGTCACTGTAACGCAGACCGCTGCAGAATCCTAAAGCAGAGGTTTAAATTCTACATTTTGACACAACATGGTTTAAAAAGAGGCATCAACTCTATATGGGCTCTGCTGAAACTAAAAATATAAACTATCTAAAACAGAAGCCAAGCTTTTCCTCGTTGTAGACTTAGCAGAAGTACTAAAGTAAAGTAAAAAAAAACAAAAAAAAACTGTGAATTTGCAAAAGAGAAATTACGGATCTAATCAGCCATCTCTGCCACCGCCTGCCTGCTGCTGTAGAGCAAAGGCTTAGTCAGTTAGCAAGTTTACCTTTAAGGCTGACATATAGTGTCTTGTCTAGTGCGGTCTTTGAAATTATGTGCTTTGTCAAACAAATTTGTCAACAAAAACTATCATTATTCTCTACTACAGTAATCCTAATGCCACATAATTTTTCTGTTTCGTCAGAAACTTCCTAGTCGTGCATCTGTTAAGATAATAAACAGCTGCTGTGAAGCGTTTCAGCAGGAAGTCAATGTTAACTCCCACCAGCCTTCTTTTCCAATCACACTTTATACACCAGAAAAATAATCAATCTACTGATTCAGTTCCTTAGCAGTTCGTGGCCTTCTGATTTTACAGAATGTCTAAAATATTTTAACTTACACAGTATATTTGTCGTAATGTTGCTTCATGTCTGCAGTAATTAACAAATAATATAAACTTCAAGAGATATAACTTAAATCATTCATAGGTCATGCTGTGTCGCAGTTAAGGTAAGCAATGCTTTCCCTGTTTTCCACAGTTTTAGGTCGTACAGCGGGAAAAATAAGTATTTGATATGTTGCCGATGTTTTATTTTTATTTTTGAGCTTGCTGAGAATGAAGAGGTCTGCAATTTTAATTGAAATTAAATATCAACTGGGAGAGAGAATCTAAAAAAAATGTAGAAAATGGCCTTGTATGATTTTTTTAAATCAATAATTTACGATTTATTGCATGAAGTACAGTGGTGTGAAAAAATATTTAATTTTCAAACTTTTTTTGCCAGAAAAAATGCCTTTCTCACACAGTTTGGATTGTTTTTCTCCCCTAATGCCTTAACTTGAAAACTGGATTTTGTCTCCAGAAGGTGTTGTTTTTGACTGATATTTAGATTGGTATGATGTTGAACATCATTAGCATGATGTTGCTAAACATCATACTAATGATGTTGCTAAACATCATTAGTATGATGTTGAACATCATATTAATGATGTTCAATCATACCAAAAAAAGGTATGGTTGAATTTCTGTGCAAAAAAACAGAAATCAGGAAGGGGACAATCTTTAACACCACTGTAAGTACTTGATAAAATACAACAATGGAACTTAATATTTGGTACAGAAAACTCTGTTTATAATTCCAGAAGTCAGACATTTCCTAGCATGTGCAGCAGGATGTTAATCCATGTGTCTCAACTATTTATTTTCTCCACTGGTTTACAATATATTAGAAGATGAAATGTAAATTGGTTTGACTTGTTTTCAAAATATCAGCTGCAGTCCACTCTAACATCTTTTGTATTTATGACCCTATTTCCAATCCCTGTAAATCTCTAACAGTGTAAAATGTACATAGTTTTAAATAATAACGTAATAAAGAATGTTGTAGGGTGGTGCAGTTGTTGGCACCGTTGCCTTGCAGCAGGAAGGCCTTTCTGCATGGAGTTTGCATATTTCCCTCTGTATGTGAGGTGTATTTCTACAGGAAATTCAAAAATAACCACATTAGGCTAACTGCTCTCAGTCACCCTTAGGCTTGTGAGCATGGTTGCTTGTCGTGTGTGAAACCAGACCAGGATGCTGCATGCCTCTCGCCCCTTTGGGGATTCTGGAGAAGTGTGTAATATCGAAACAGATGTTTTCAATCTTTCATTTGTTTGATTTAATAATCTGCAGTTCTTGTTAAATATTAAGTTGACAATGAAATCAGGTGAAAATATATTCATGCATCCAGAGGATAATAACCTCTAAAATGCAGAGTCATTTTTCCCCACTGTTCCTGGTAAATTAAAATTATGATTTCTATCAAATTTCAGAAATGTGTGCAGTGTCAAATTAGGCTTAGATTTTAGAGCAAAGAAAGACATAAAATGTCTGTAAGAAGAAGAAACTGAAAACAAAAAACAAATGGCTGGAAAAAACCCTTGCACCATTAGTGTCACTTGTTGTGAAAATTATATGTAGATATTACTAGAAAATTGTTTAAAAAAAAAAAAAAAAAAAAAACTAAAAAAAAATTATCACCTTAAGTTTAAAAACACCACTGAGTTCTAAGAAGTTTTTGGTCAAACTCATCTAGTCAGCTTTCTGATAAAGGTTGCACAAACTGGAACTAAACAATGTAACTTTAAAATTATTACAGTTCAAAGTGCTGGTGGGAACCTTTAACACCGTTTATGTCTATTTTTCAATGACAGAAACTGCCTCATAACTCAGTCAGGAATTCAGCCATTTTTGATTTGTCATATAAAATAAGAGGTTTATCCATCATTATTGCATGTGTTTAATATAAAGACTCCATGTTATGGGGTTTAAATACTTCCAATTAAGGCAAAGAACGCAAAACAGTTGTATTTAAATATTAAATATTGCATTATTTATGGAATCTTACATATAAAATATTCGTTTATCTTTCACTTTATGATGTGAACTGATTATTTTTGGCTCTGCTTTGATTGTGTAAAAACCTAATCACAGTAAACTGGAGGCTAACTTCAAACAAATCTTCTAATTATTCCCCGCATGCTTGTCACGCACCTGCTGTTTCTCCATGGGCTCCTTGCTGATGGCGGACACCTTGGGCGCAGGTGCCCGCTCGCACGTGCAGCCTTCCAGCAGGTAAATGCCGGAGGGTCTCGCGCTCTGGTCGTTCTCAAAGTAGAAGAGCACGTTCTGGTACAGGGCGAAGTACTTCTCGGTCCAGCGGCTGTTCTCCGTGGTCTTCTTGCTCAGGTAGCCCCGCTTCGAGCCCTCTTTTCGCGCCACCACAGACAGATAGAGCGCGTGGCCCTCGTTGTACCGCACGCTCTTCTGCATTTTATAAAGGCTCTTTATTTAAACTTCAGGAGAGGCCGTCACATCGCGGCGCATCT
Source organism: Poecilia mexicana (assembly GCF_051168715.1). Classification (NCBI taxonomy): domain Eukaryota; kingdom Metazoa; phylum Chordata; class Actinopteri; order Cyprinodontiformes; family Poeciliidae; genus Poecilia; species Poecilia mexicana. The sequence goes on from NW_028263381.1 coordinate 2,962,275, forward strand.
TCAGATATGCTGCTGCTGTGGTTATTTTTAGCGGACTGATGCCAGAGGGAAGGCGGTTAATGTCTCAGTCTGTTGGAGAAGGTAATCCGGGCTTACCATGATATAAAAAGTTGGACCGTCCGCAGCTCGGCAGCTTCAATGCGGGCTCTCGGAGTCAGCTCAGACAGTAACTACAGCAACACTCACTCTGCGTTTGCATCCCATGAAACTTCAGAGAGTTGCGCTGGTTAGCGCGCGAAACTAAATGTAAAAATAAATAAATAAATAAATAAATAAATAAATAAATAAATAGAAAAAAGACAAAAGAATCTACAAAAATGGACAAGTACTGACTCACCGGCAGCAATATGAAAACAGAGACAGAGTGAGAGGAACAGACGGTGAAAACAGAATCACAACGGAGATCAGCGGTAATCGGCTTTGACACGCACTTAAAGAGACAGGTCGGGACCGCCCCGGTCCGCGCGCTGCTGACCGCTTCGCATCACTTCGTAGGAGTGCAGCGCGCGAGCCCCGCTGTCGATCCGAGAGCGCAGGAGCACTGGAGCGCGTGAGCGGTGAAAGCGAAGCAGAGACGTTTGAAGTGGGGAGTCGCAGGTGCTTCACTGATGGCTGCATCCCACTCCGATGCGGCTGTCTCTCAGTCAGGGTCCGCTGTCAGATGGAACCTGTATTTATATTTAATTTATGTTTTTATTAATATTATTATTGTCTATAATCGTTGTACAGTTTAGTAAAATATTACAAACTAATACTCTCAGATATTTCCTAGTAATTGCACATCAGTACAGGTTTATATAAGTTTTAAGCCTTCGAGCCTCGCTAGGTCCACAGGTTGCAAATTAGCTGTGGATGCAAAATTTGTATGTATAAAAATCAACACTCACTACTTTTGTCCCTTTGATAATAATAAAACAAATTTTAAAAATGCAAACATTTACATCGACACAACTTGTACAGTAAAAATAGATATGTATGAACAATTTACAAAAATTTACAAAATTTACAAAAATCCTTGTTTGAGAGTCAGTTAACAGAACAGAAACGAGTTTTTCCAGTTGTTGGGAATGTTTCCACGCAGAATGCAAATCCTGTGAGCAGATACAAATATACTTTCAAAAATTAAGAGGATTAGATTTAACATCAGAAAGGTCAAAAACCATCTGGCAGCCAGTTTACACTTTCACCATAATTGAAGCACTTTACAAACCAAATCGAGATACTGTATATTTCCTGCAATTTTCGTTTTTTTCTGTATATATCAGGACTACACAGCTAATGATCCACAGGAGGCCATGTATACACACCCACCTCTCCATGAGGAAAACATCCTGATTGGTGGATTACAAACGCAACAATTATTTAAGGTTGCTGCCCCTCCTTTTTCTTTTTTTTTCAGCCACAGTAAACCTCTATGTGTATCAGATGCCAGCTTTTTACTTTATTTTCCACTTACTACAGGGCATAAAACTCAAAATAAAATATTCTAATAAAGAAGTTCCTCCTTTGTCTGCAGCAGAACTTGGACTTTCCTGATTGGACTGAAGAGGTGGCTTGTTCTTGTTTGCATAGTTCTATGGAAGGAGCCTCATCAGTTCACTTGTCTACATGCACTGCAGGCATGGATGGAAGCTGTGCTTAAATAGGCATTAGCATGGTTCTACATGCAGATAATTTCATACACACAGACTTCATTTTTTTTATTTTGCAATGACACATATTTAACGTAGCAATACCAGCTATCCATAAAATTTCTACAAAAAAGGAGAATGGTTTAAGAGAAACAGTGTGAAAATTGAGTTGAAATACCTATCACTCCTAGAAGGGCGGCTATTAATAAAGCCATCTTTTATTTTTTTAGATTGATTTAAAATACATTGAGGGGATGTTTTTATTGTGTGTTATTCCTGAAACGCTCACACAAGCTTACACACACACACACACACACGCACGCACGCAAACACACACACACACACACACACACACACACACACACACACACACACACACACACACACACACACACACACACACACATGTTTGTCTGGCTATCTTTGTGCGGACTTTCCATTGACTTCCATTCATTTCTACAGCCTAAACCTTACCTTTACCCTTTTCCTAACCCTAACCATCACATACCTAACCCTAACCAAAACTCAATTCATACCTTAGCCCTAAATGTGACCCCTGACCCAAAAACAGGGTTTCCCCTCGTGGGGACCGGAGCCCGGTCCCCATGAGGAGCGATTGGTCCCCACAATGTAGTATATGTCAGGAAAATCGTCCCCACAAGGTATTACAAACAAACGCGCACACACACACACACACACACACACACACACACACACACACACACACACACACACACACACACACACACACACACACAGAGGATATCTCACTGATGCACTACAACATCTGTTTGTGCTCTCAGGCTGAATGGGAGTTTCAAAACAAACACCCATCTTCTGATGCATATCACCTCTTTGCAAAAATAGAAACTTCTGCTTTTACCCTCTGTGTGTGCGTGTGCGTGCGTGTGTGTGTGTGTGTGTGTGGACTTGTCTTTGAAACAGTGTAAGGACCATTTTCCAGATGGTCCTTACAACTATGTTGTTGGGACCGACTGCTCCTTATGGGTCCCAGAGCCAGTATCCCATAAGAAGAGGGACTTGTTTTGAGGTCGGGGGTCATGTTTAGGACTAAAGTATGAATTGAGTTGATATAAGGTTTAGGGTTAGGCATGTACTGGTAATGAGGTTTAGAGTAAGGGTGAGAATTAGGCTATAGAAATGAAAGGAAAATGAATGGATGTCAATGCAAAGTCCATGCAAAAATAGAAAAAGTATCTGTGTGTTTGTGAAAAGGCACAGAATGAGATCATTTATGTCTCCTTTATACAAGTGTGTTTCTGAGCTAAGCTAATACTTTGTGTTCCTTTTGCATACCGATGTAATAATGTAGAAGATGTACTTTTATATGAGTGTTATTTTCCCCATAAAATAAAATTACATGCTAAAATCAAATTACAAAAATGACAGTAGGGCACACTCAATTGAAATCCTTCAGCTCTTCCAATAGAAAACATAAATATATATATATATATATATATATATATATATATATATATATATATATATATATATATATATATATATATATATATACTGTTGATTTTGATACTGACATTGCAGAAATTTTCCTTCCATATAGATACACAGATATTAAAAAACTTGATCATTTCTTCAGTGACACTAGTGTTTTTCTGTTATGTTGCATAAAAAGTGTATTTTTCGTTCACTTTTTTGTTATTCAGTAGTCAGGCTATTTGCACGCTAGAGGGCAGTGTAGTGCCTTACTCGTCCTGCCTTTCCGTGGAGAAAGGTTTGATTGGTGTCAGCCAAACACTGCCCAGTGTTTGGCAACCACATGGATACTTTTGGTATGGATGTTTAACAATTTTTTTGTAAACTCAAAAGAGAAATTAGAATTTGCTTGATTTTACCTTCCCCTTTTCTCCCCTCGTTCCATAGGACTGAGTGGATACATATTTTACATTAAGTTGAATTTAAAAATATGCAGTTGAAATCTTAAGTTAATGTAAGTATTTAATAACTTACATTAATAATAGAAAATGAAGACAAACAATAGAGTATAACTGAAAAGTTAATTTATTTCAGTAACTTAATTCACTAATCATATCATAGATTACACACACACACGCACGCACACACACACACACACACACACACACACACACACACACACACACACACACACACACACACACACGCTGATGTTTTCTAGATAGATAGCTTGACTTTGTTGTATATCCCAAACAAACATGATACAAATTCTTATTAGATAGGGATTCACTTAAAAACCAGATATTTGAATATAAAACAAAAATATAACTACACTGAGTAAAAAATATCCCATATTCATACAAAGGAACCAAATCAAGACAAAGTAACTATAGAGACTTGATTACATAATTATTGTAGAGGGTAAAAAATAATGTTTTTAGCATTTGAATCATACTTTTTCTGTTAATCATACTGATTTCCTGCTTACATTTAATAAAAACTTAAGATTATAACATTACAACAGATCAAAAAACGAAAACGTTTTAATGCAGAAATGTGGAATTCATTAAATGTATGTTTAATACCTGCTTAAAGGTTGTTGTTTTAATCTGACAAATAAAACTCTTGATTGTATTTATATGACCTACATTTGAAACTATATTGTAAGCAAACATCATTAAATAAACTGCAAAGATTTTTTTGCAAGACAACCTGTAGATTTTGAAGTCACATTTAGCCTGTGATGCTTTTCTTGATGTCATCACAGGTAAACAGTAAACATGGTATCTCTTCAGTATAAGTTTTCTTTCCACGCTCCATCAGACATGCAAACCAGCCATCACCAATGTAGATACATTGCCTAAACAAGATGCTCGAGTTTTCATGTTTTTTTGTTGTTGTTTCTTGTGATTAATTTATGCTTCATACATGCCACAGTAGTTCTTTCCTTAAAGTTTAATTTCATAGACAGTTTGAAAGTCTATTTATTTCCTTAATATGTATTTCCTTTTGATTTTTCTCTTATCAAGATCTACTGTGTTTTAACTTCTATTCAAGTCCAGCCTCTTTATTAATTATTGTTTGAAAGGTTTTTCCATGTAAGTTTATTCTTTTGTATTTATTTTCTGATTTAATTATTGCACTCTGTTCTTTTGGCATCACTGTTTAGTGTTCCTGGACTAACTTTGGCCTTTCTTGGTTAAAAATTATCCCACTGAGTCAATGCTTTGTAGAAGCAGCTTTCACTGTAATTACTGCGAAAGCTGCTTCACAGTAATTGAAGCGAGTCTTTTCACATCTTTTTGGGAAAATCTTTGCAAAGAAACTCAAACTCAGACTGACTAGATGGAGAGTACCTTCAAACTTCAACAATCCTGGCACACAACCAGCAGACCTCGCTCTAATGAATTTCTACCAAACCTTTTCTCAAACACCATTAAGGTATCAGTCCCTATGACCAAATGATGTTTGTAAACTGTGAGCTTACACTTTCAGGTAGTCAGAAATAGAAAAGCAGGATAAAGGTTTTTCTATTTTATCAGCTGAAGAAAACCTGAATGTTCCTTTTGTAACTTTCACGAATCTCTTTAAGCATTTGTGTTTGTTTGTTCATGTCTTCTGTGAGCAGATTTGGAACTTAGCATTCACACAGATACAAAGATTCTAAAATACTTGAGTACGACAATAAATAAATAAATAAATAAATAAATAAAAAGAAAATAACTTGACATTTAAGACTTCATATAAGCTTTAGAGACCTTTATCCACCATAAAATCTCACCACATTTTGAATTACCACCCACCTACTGGGTTCACTGTGTATAGTCATATTCAGTGAATTGGAATATAATTGAAAAGTTTATTTATTTTAGTAACTTGATTCATTAAGTAAAACACGTCTTAATTATTACACACAGACAGTAATGTTTTAAAGAGAGATAGACTTGACTGAATGTCCAAAACATGACAGAAATTCCCATTCAAGTCAATGTCAGTCATTTATGTAGCACTTTTAAAAACAGGTTTAAAACCGCACCAAAGTGCTGCTGTACAAAAACAAAAACACAATAGAATAAGTTGGTGAAGAGGGAGAAAGAGAGAGAGAGAGAGAGAGAGAGAGATGTAAAATGAATAAATAAAAAAATTAAATAATAATGATAATTGAAAAAATAATAACAGGGAAATAAAATACAAACAAAGCATCACAACAGAAAAGTTACAGTATAAGGCCTCAATCAAATGCCAATGAATAACAATAAGTTTTAAGAAGCAACTTAAAGACTATAGACAGAGCTATTCTGGAAAGGTAACTTATTCCAGAGAATAAGAGCAGCAATGGAAAAAGCCCCATCTCCTTTGCTATTAAGTCTAGTCCAAGGGATTTTCAGTAGCAACTGATTATTTGATCTTAATACATTAAGAGTAATAATAAGAAATTATTTTAAAGCTACATTTACCCTTGAATGCCCCTCAGGACCTCTTCATAGCTGAACACCTGACATGCTATCTCATCTGTAGCAGATTTCTCTCCACACTCCATCAGACATGCAAACCAGCCATCTTCAGTGTAAGTAAGTCAGGTCAGAATAACCACTGTGTCTCTGGTTAATGACCCAGGGTTGGCTCCATTCTCCACTACAGTTTCCATTTGAATTTACTGGGGAGCTGCTCAGATAAACTCCCAAATCAAATCTTTGCCAAGCTATCTTTTGATCTGTTGGATGGGAAAAAAGTAGACACTTTTTCTGACTGGTTTCTGCATCTTCAGGCTGAGCTGGGAAGGAAATCACACTCCCCTGACAACCTTTATCTAGTTCCTTAAGGAGTGTATTGGATTTGAATGTGTGGAAACTTTCATCAATCTCAGCTTGTACTCGAAACCCTCCCTTATTGCAAGCATTGCAGTAGATCAAGCTGTCTCCCGTGATATCAGAAACCTCATCCATTTCACATTCTCCTGATGTTTTATCCAGCATTGCGCCATAATGCCATGTGCTACCTTTATCATCACTATAAATGTAGAATGAATGTGGAATGTTGTTTTCCTTCATGTAAGCATAAGCTGGAACAATCATTCTGCCACTCTCAGTTTGAATGCCGTGGCCCGGTCCAACAGACCAGTTGTCAGTAGGCAGCAGGTCGGTCAGATCAGTGAATTCACTCCACTTGTCATCATTCTTCTTTGTGATGTAGTGAAGACGGACCTTGTTGTTCTTTTTGTTTTCATTCCCGTGACATGATTGAAGAAAAGGAACAATGTTTGTGTGTCTTTTTCGTACACTGTGCAGGGGTTCATGGGACGATATCCACAGGGGCACTTCCTCACTACTTCTTCAGGCTCTGACCACTGAAAAAGATCAATTAGACACAATTCACAGAAGATAAAGTGAAACAATACATACACAGTGTTACATATTTATCTAACATGTCTTAGGTTGTACTTTGTTGAAATAGAGTAGTTGCGTCACATAATTACCTTCATTGTCTTCTTCTGAGTGAGTTCATCAGTGTCCACTGTCCCTGTGCTCATGACCAGAGCCACTGCACTAGAATCATGTCTGGATGTTCGCTTCTCAGTAAAGCCAAAGAGCTTTTTTTCATTTTCTTTGTAGTAAAGAGCAGGAATCCTGAACACTTCTCCATTTGACTTGAAGACGAATGTTTTTCCAATGTTGTTCATGAATGCTGTAGGAGAGAAAATTAGTTACACAACCAAAACAATAAAAAATCTGTGTCTTTTCTGTTGTTTCAACAGAAACAACAGTCTGCTTGCTGCTTGTTATTCAGCAATATTTATACCTGTAAGATTGGAGGGAGGAGCTAAGGCAACAAATAAAAGAAGAAATCAGATCAGATCAGATCATGCCAAAAATAAATAATAGGAAAAGGGACAAATATTGAGGAAGTTGAAATTTGAGCCAATATCCTGACACTATGGCTGACTGGTCCTGCAGGTTTTTCTCTTTTCCCCTATCATTCATATATCTAAACTGTAAAGCTTGGATGGAAAGCCCAGTGTTTTAGCTTTCATTTTTCAGCAATTCTTCACTAATTGGGTCTTATTCGTCCAAATCAGTATCCTACCGCTAAAACTAACATGCTTTATGAACCACTATGTGGAAGTTTAACATCAGTGTTAAAGCAAAGTTTGCTGTGAATTTGGTTTATTGCAAGAAAATGCTTCATTGCATTGCTTTGATTTTCTCATTTATACCAACAAATAATCATGGGAAGGAGAGATGCTGAAAAAATGAATAACCAAGAACTGTTAGCAAAACATGACCATCAGCCCTATGCGTGCCAAAAAATATTTGCCTTAAATAACTACTAAAGCAAAAAATAATTAATGAAACCAATGCCACTCAAGCCAATCACTAAATAACCGCACTAAATAAATATTATTTGTAGAGTTTAAAACATTAATTGCACTTAGTGATGAAGTCCCTGAAATAAATAGAGTTTTCAGAAATATTCTGATTTATTGAACAGATCTGTAGAATTCAACAATGGAGGAAAGTAGAGTAGACTAATAGCTGTACAGTCTGATATAGTCTTTATTTCTATAGCATGTAAAGAAAGAACTCTGTTTTAGTTGAGACTGTAGAATGAGGACATTTTAGATTATACAAGCTGAACACCTGATGCAAGAAGAAGGCAAATTGCTTAAACCTGCTTGAGATGCACAATGGCCTCTTTGGTTGTTGAGATGGAGCAAATAGGTAGTAACCTCGGAACACTTGAAGAACAGAATGCGAACCTGCTGAGATGTCCTGCCAAGAACTTGACGTTAATCTAACGTCCTGGAGCTTCACCAAAAATGTGTTTTCTCTTCCTGCTTCCATGAGTCAAGAATTTCATTTTTCACTCTGATGGGGCTGCCAGATCTTTTCTACACTCCTGAACAGCTTCTTAATGTACAGCAGCTATTTACTGACAAGTACTGCACCAGTCAGAAAAGGTTGGAACTTTTATTTTATGCTTGGTGACAGGACAAAGTTCTCTTCAGAGGAAGATTTATAGAAGACATCCTTCCTGGTTCCGGTAGAAAACTCACCCATCAGTCATCTATGACTACAGTCTTGTTGTCCTGGCATCCCACATCATGAAAGTCCTGGAGAGACTCCTGCTTGACCACATGAATTAGCAGAAAAACCCATGTCAAAAGCCCCTACAGTTTGCTTATCGCCATGGTGATGGAGTTGACGATACCATCATGCACCTGCTTCACACATATCATATAAAAACTTGACTCTACTAGTGGCCTTATAGTTCTTAGTTTTAATAATTTTTATCTTTACCCTCCTGAAAGCACAAATTGGTCTAAAGAGGAAGATTTGTGTCTGTCTCACTCCAGAGCTCCCAGCAGAAGATTGAAGGGTCTCTACCCAATATTCCAGTGAAGTTCATTGTGTCTTTATGTTCTTTTCTTATCAAACACATGGTTTTGTCTCTCAAGGCGTAGACCACCTGACATGTAGACCACCTGACATGTTTCCACAGCAGGCTGGTCTTTGTAAGATGTCACTGCTCATTTTGACACATCATGTCCCACCTAGAGACACCTGATGGAGAGTACCTTCAAACTTCAACTTTCAAGCTTTGTCACAAATTCTCTATTGGATTTAGGCCTGTACTTTGACTGGACCATTCTAGCAACATCAGATTCAGAGAACTAAAAAAAAAAAAAAAGCTGATTCTGTTCTGTGGACGACTGTGGAAACACTAGAGATGATGGTGCAAAGATGGATTCTTCATAAAACTACAAAAATTAAGTACAACCATGAGACAAACATGAATCAGTTATACAACAATACAGTGTCTTCAGTCAGAGGCTTCTCCAGAGCTGCTGTAATATTGACTGCAACAGGAAGTCCTTCCTGTCCTCACTAATCAGCTTCTGCAGCACCTCTCTGAAGAATCTTGAATAATATGAGTTACAACTGCATTTAATTTTGCTTTGGGATCAATAAAGTATTTATGCAATGACTTATAAAATATTACATATACATTTTTGCCTGGATGTTGTTTTCTGAAAAACATTTTTTTTAAAAATCAGGATTGATTTGAAAATGTAATAAAAAGGACAAACGTCCAAAGGGGTGAATACTTTCACTGGCACTGTAATGTGTTTGGTTTTGGCATTTTCACCATTTTCAGCCTTCTCTATACACACTTGTCTTATTACAGATATTTTAAAATCAGTCAGCTCACCATTTTTGATAATTAGTATAATTATATATAAGTATTTAACATCCTAAAAGACACCAAGCAGAAAGTTTGAAGAGGGTTTTTTGTATTTCATATTTCAAGTCCTGCACTTAATAGAGAAATAGAAGTTTTATCACTTTTCAGTATATGTGGCTGAGCTCTTGGCAGAAGGTTATTTCAGATTACAAGCTGAAGATGTGATGCAAAAAGTATGTAAGCTACTCAAATCAGCTGGAAGGGCAGGTTAGCACATAGTTTCTCTTTAGTTGTTGAGATTGAACTGATAGATTATAACATGTGTGGAAACATTTGAATACACACTTGATGAAAATGTTGTGGACCATGGAAGATGTACTGACAAGAATTTGGCTTACTTCTAACTTCCTGGTGCTGCACAAAATTTGTTTTCCCCCTTCTGCTTCCTTAAGTCAAGAATTTTATTTTAGTTTGTGCCAGACTCTACAGGCGGTCATATGATTCTTAGTGACTTATTGCTTAACCCAAGGCACTTTACAATAACGTGAATAGAGCAACTCTGTGGGATTCTGCAGCATTTCCTCAATCTTGACTTAATCCAAGAGAAGGTTCTATTGTTGGTTCTGTTGTTGTTGAAGTCATCCTGCCTGGTTCTGGAACCGAAGAAAACTCACCCATCAGTCATCAATGACTACAGACTTGTTATTCTGGTAGCCCACATTATGAAGGTCCTGGAGAGACTCCTGCAGAATCCACATGAATTAGCAGACAAGTTCATGTCAAGACCCCCTTCAGTTTGCTTATCGCCATGGAGATGGCATTGAAGACACCATCACACAGCTTGTTCAACAAACCCAGTGTCTGGACAAAGCATGCCGCACTGTAAGGATTATGTTCTTTGATTTCTCCAGTGCATTTAACACAATTCAGCCTGATTATATTTGTCAGAAACTCCAGAAGACACAGGTAGAGGCCTCAACAATCGCCTGGATCTATGACTACCTCACAAAGACACTGCAGTTTGTGAGACTGATGGACTGTGTGTCTGATCTGGTGGTCAGCAGTACAGGAACACCACTGGGCTCTGTACTTTCACCATTCCTTTTCCCTATCTACACCTCAGACTTCCAGCACACATCCAACTTCTGTCATCTACAGAAATACTCAGGTGACTCTGCAATTGTAGATGTATATATTTTTCAGTTAAAAATGAGAAATGTTTAGTTATAATTGAAAAATGCACATTCAGCAGACATGTACAACACATAAGACTACAGTAGAGTGAACTACAGGGTTTATCAAGCTAAAATGTGACTTAAGAACCTACACCACCCTACAACTACGCTGGGCTCAAAACAGACACTGGTTCTAATTGATCCATTTTTCTTCATAATGAGATGTTGAGGAGTGCCTTGCTTAAGGAAGGAAGATGATACTACCAATGTTTTTGAACTGGATGGATGTATAACTTAATAGAGATACACTCCATAGTAATTATGTGTTCTACCTGGAGTTTAATGTATGGTACGTAGGTGCCATCTGTTGTAGAAAAGGAACAAAGAATCAAGACATGGACTCTTCCGGTTCTACAAACATAACCCTAACCCCTAACCCTAATGACAGAGCTCCAAGTGTCTAAGTACAGACTCTAAGCCAGTTTTATACCAGTATTATTCAGTCAGTTTTGTACTCCTCTGTGCAGCACTTCCCAAATCTGCACTGTACTGCAGCAAGAACAGCATCAACATCAACTTTTAGAATCCAGCTCTGCCTAAATGCTGAGAGGAACTGACTCAAAACCAGTGCTTGCATCACGTAATTTGAGCATAAAGAAAAGAAAACTGACCTTGAACACGCTCATTCACAATATTCTGACCGAGAATGATGAAAACAAATAAAGGCAATGTGGCTATGAAGCCCTGCTAACTTAGAACGCTTGTTGCAGAGGATACAAATGGTTTAGCTTCTGCTTTCTGCTAATAGCTAATGAAAAAACAACAATTAAAATTAATATAATACATCAGAACAATATAATAAACTATTTTAATACAGAAAAATGGTTTGGATGCGATTCATCAAAAGAATGTTTAATAGCTGCTCAAAGATTCAACATAAGGTCTACATTGCATTGCTGGCAAGCGTCACTAAATACACCACACAAGATATTCTTCTATTGAATAATAATGATACAGTTTTTTCAAGTCCTGAAGTTTGGAATGCCCCTCAGGACCTCTTCATAGGTGAACACCTGACATGCTATCTGGTCTATAGCAGATTTCTCTCCACGCTCCATCAGACATGCAAACCAGCCATCTTCAATGTAAGTCAGGTCAGAGTAACCACTGTGTCCCTGGTTAATGACCCAAGGTTGGCTCCATACCAGATTAAATGCACTAATTGATCTCACTGGGGAAGTGCTCACATACACTCCCAGATCAAGTCTTTCCCAATCTGACTTCTGATTTGTCGGGTGTGAAAAAAGTAGCCACTTTTCCTCACTGGGTTTTGCATTTCCAGTCTGAGCTGGAAAAGAAATCACACTCCCCTGACAACCTTTACGTAGTTCCCCCAGGGGTGTAGCTGTTGTGAATGTATGGACACCACTCTCATCAATCTTAGCTTGGACTCGATGGCTTCCCAAGCTACGAGCATTGCAGTAGATCAAGCTCTCTCTGTTGCTGCTGTCAAAAATCTCAGTCATCTCACATTCCGTTGATATTTCAGACAGCATTTCCTCACATTTCCATGTGCTACCATAATCATCACTATAAAAGTAGAATGAATGTGGAATCGGTTGTTTGTCTTTTGAGTAAGCATAAGCTGGAATAATCATTCTGCCACTCTTAGTTTGAATGCCGTGGCCCGGTCCAATAGCAAACGTAGACCAGTTTTTAAACACAGGCTGCAGTTCGGTCACCTCAGTGAATTCACTCCACTTGTTGTTATTCTTCTTCTTTGTGATGTAGCACAGACGGGCCTTGTTCTCGAGATGCTGTAGCTGCCATGGCTCTGTCTCATTGACATAGATAAAGAAAAGGAACAGTGTCTCTGTGTGTTTTTCATACACAACGCAGGGGTTCATCGGACGATATCCACAGGTGCACTTCTTCATTACTGCTTCAGGCTTTGACCACTGAAAAAGATCAATTAGATATGATTTAGAACTTAGGGTGAAACAATACATACAGCATGTGAAATATTTATTTAATGTCTTAGGGTGTTTTCTGTTGAAAAAGTTGCTGTGAGCTACTCAGTCTGACTAGGCCACTAGCTGAAATGGTGTTTCACATTCAGGTGGCAGTTAAGGCTGACAAATTCTCATAGATACCAACTTAAACAGACCCCTTGTTGACCCACTTGGGTCAGGCCCATCGGGCTCATTCGGTTTGGACCCTTTAAATGGAGAGCTGGTTCGGGCTGCTTTACTGTGGCCACAAACACATTCATTGTTTCATTTATGAAGCTGAAGGAGGCAGCAACAGCAACAGCAAAACACCAATTCCTACTGTGACCTACTCTGTCCTCTCCCTCTCTTTGGTCCTCAGCTTCATCTTGTGATTTCTACATTCCTATGAATTTCAACGGGCTTCAGTTCAATTTGAAAAGGTTTAATGACGTTACTCATCGTTCTTTTGGCTGGATGTAGCTAGCGTAGTCGGAATAAGCATACCCAGAATGCATTGCAGCGTGACCAATATAGTACCGCATTTATAAAAAATTAAACAGTCTACAGTATTATTCCCACATCTAAAATAAATATTTCTCATATAAAGTCAAAACATGGGTCCCTTTAAAATCAAATGTCATTCGATTCGGGCGTTGCTAATGGGATGTGGCAAACGGTTTTCTACTGTGCTGGGTTTTGAGTTACGTCTCATGTATTTGGTTCAACATAAAATGGCAATATAATGGACATTGTAAAGTCAATAAATTGAATTTTAGCCGCTACGACATAATTACCTTCACTCCCGACTTAATGTTCACTTTTCCTACACTCATGACCAGCGCCACTGCGTCAGAATCATCTTGGGATATCCGTTTTTCTGCGAAGGCAAACAACTTTTTTTCATTTTCGCTGTAGTAAATAGCAGGAATCCTGAACACTTCTCCGTCCTTTGACTTAAAGATGATTTGTTTTTCAACTCTTGTTTCGCCACTCTTTGAACTGGTTTTACCCATGGATACTAACTGAAAGAAAAAACGATTAAAGAATCAGAAAGCGTTGAAGAAACAACGGTACTGTTGCTGCTCGTTCTTGGGTAAAGATTTTTGAAAAGGGGGCTTACTTTCCGTTTGCTTCTTGTTGCCATGACAACCCAGAAGTTGGCAAGTTGCTGTTTCCTGTGGTCGAAACATTGTTACTTCTTAGAGCAATATTCTGTTATCTGATACGTCAGGTGTCTAAAACATATTTCTTATAATTGATGTGTGTTTATTGAGTTAAAATTATTTGTTTGCAACACATAACAGCGAACCAGAAGCGGGTTTGAAAGTTAAATAATCCAGAGAAGAGCGCGAAGGCTGTTCTCTGCAAACGGTTTTACCTAGCGAACACCCCACATATACAGTAAATGTAAAGTTACCTCCGCTTGAGAAAGAGAAAAGAAAGAGCACAAATTGAGCCAAGAACTTAAAGTCATGGTTGACTGGTCCTGGGGCGGTTTTTTTTTCAGCCGTGTAACTGTAGAGCGGGAATGGGAAACTCAGTGTTTTAGCTTTAATCTTCATATCCTGTCATGTATCTCCAGATTATCCCACCTCTATTTAAAGCACGCCTTAATAATTGTGTTGGGGAAGTTTTATATCAACGTTTAAGTCCAAATTTGGTTTACTGCAATGGGAAAAAAGTGCAGCATGCTTTTATTTTCATTCCAACAAAAACTTCATGTTTATTACAAGCAAAAGCTGAATTTTATTTTTGGCCAAGTAAAGGTTTATAGGGGCATTCACGTAATTTTGAACTTGTAATTCATGCCTCAAAATATTCGTCCATTGAACCATTTACTGCTATCGTGGTTAGTTTAGCACCATTTTGAGTGTCATCATCAAAATCATCAATATGTTGGTCAATATTCCATTTATCGTGGTTCACAACAACTAAACAGGTGGGGTTTAGTCTTGATTTAAAGGAACTCAGTGTTTCAGCAGTTTTGCAGTTTTCTGGAAGTTTGTTCCAGATTTGTGGTGCATAGAAGACTATCAGTAGATGGGGCAATTGTCCACTTTTTAGTACTTCTTTGTGCCATGTTGCCATGTAAACTGTATTTTAATTCTTCAGTTTAACTCAGCCCCAGTAATCATGACAAAAGTCACAGTAGTAAAATGTTTTAGGTTTTGTAAATCAGTGACTGAGGGATTAAATATGCCAATATGAACAATGATATAGAGATACTGATTTTTTTTTTTTTCAAATGTGGTGTTTTAAAATTTTGTCTTATTTGTTCTGCTAAACTGTAAGTCAATGTGTCATGGATAGTGCTTTAAAAAGGGTCTCAGTTAAAACACTGCTGGTAAATGCAAAATATGCAATCATGGTCATGGAATAATTTATTTTTATTTTTATTGTGATTAATATATTCCAGAAATGATTCTAGGGCATAACTCTTATTTTGAAAACAAAGGAATTCTATTAATTCAAAAATAATTTCACTATATTTTACAATCTGTTTTGTTCCCAAAAGGATTTCTTAAAGCGAGATTCTGTTTTTGACACTTTTGAAGATGTCTGGATCTGGTCACGCTCAGACAGTTCACTGTGAGAAAATAGTTTTATTCATATTCTGCACTTGTCTGACTCAAAACCAGTGTTTTTCATCATGTAGTTTGAGCATACAGAAATGAAAACTGACCTTAAACACACTCATTCACAAGAATGAGTGTGTCTCTGAGAATGATTTGTTAAAGGTGACTTTCAGGTCACCTTTAACAAAATCATCCTTCAATTCTACAAAGTCTGTGTCAGAGATTATCCAAAATGCAATCCTTTTCTTACAATGTATTCAACAATGATTGATGAGATTTATATGTATGCGAGTACATGGACTAACTTATTGTCTTTAAATAATATTTGTCTCTGCTAATTATATCTGTGCAGGTCTCAGACACAGAGACCTACTAGAACCTGGAACAAGAATCCCAACATGGTTCTACTGGGGAATAAAAGTGACAAACTCGTGGAATATATAAAAACACGCAGGACTTGTATTTCTCAAAGGAGGAGAGATCTGCAAATTCACATTTTATTTTGCAAACGTGGTAGAGGAATCCTCCAGGGGGGAATAATGTGGTCACTGGGATTTGTAAGATTTGTGGAGAGGATGAGTTGAAGTCCAGTGTCTGCTGGAGATGATGCAATGGGGAGATTGATGGTTTGGACTTGTGATAGAGGGCAGACAGGTAGATACACAGGTAGCGGGATGAAGAGGAGTGGTTCTTTGCTAGCGGTGCATGAGAAACCAGAGGATCTTTCAGAGAGACTTCCATTTGAGATAAAGGTTCTCAGGCAACACACTGGGTCACATACATGGTGCCACAAAGAGGAATCCAGAAGACAAGGAACTCAAGTAATACAAAGGAAGGATTCCAAGGCACCACAAGAGGATATCTACAAAGAGGATATCTACAGGTAAGAATTAACTTGAGAAATGCCAGGAAGTCACAGAGACAAAGCTCAGAGAGGCCCAGAGTACCAGAACAGGCAAACCCACTGAAGGTTGGTTGAAGTGCTGACAACCCACTCCTCTTATACTCCATGCTGATGATGGTAAATGGCTTGCAGATGTGTGTGAAATCCAGGAGTCGGACCTGCCCTCCAGGTGATTGCAGTCTCCATCTAGTGGTGAACTGAGAGAAGGCAGCAGAAAAGAAGGACCTCCAAAACCCCAGTTCCCAACACATAACTGGAGCATTTCCAAATACAATGAAAATTGCAAAGGTTATGCCTCTATTTAAATCTGGCGATAATCACATTTTTAATCATTGTAGATATGTGTCCCTACTTTGTCAGTTCTCTAAAATACCAGAAAAAAATGTTTGCAATTTTATTGGAAAGCGTAACATTCGGACAGTGTCAACATGGCTTCAGAGAAAACAGGTCAACTTCAATGGTGCTGATGGCGTTAACAGAAGAAATCATAGACACTATTGATAAAAGGAAATTTGCAAATGGTGTATTTCTGGATTTCAAAGAAGCCTTTGATACCATCAATTGTGACATCTTACTAAAAAAAACTGGAAAGATTTGGAATTAGGGGGGCAACATTAAACTGGCTTAGAAGCTACACTGGACAAAGGAAACAATTTGTAGAATTAGGTAATCAGAAATCAGATTTATTATAACTTGTGGAGTACCACAGGGGTCAATGTTGGGCCTCAAATTATTCCATTTCTATATAAATTACATAGTCAAAGTATCAAACCTGATAGAATACATTGTTCAAAAAAGTGTTTAAAAAGGAGTTTATTGGGAAATATGTTGTATAGAATGAGTGTTTCAAAGACCAAAAATCCCATTGATGACATTAAAAATATAAATAATTGTACTTTTAAGGATGAGAATGTGAGATCTAAGTGTCACGTAATATGGAAATAATTTAAATTTATCTGGTGCTTGGAGATTTAAATATTTCTAAGTTAAAGAATATGTGAGGGGCAGGAAATCAAAAGATCCTGTATCTTCTACCTGCTCCTTTTCAAACAGATCATGTAATATTTTACATGATCTGTAAAATGTTACAGATCATGTAAAATGATCTGTAACAGAGACAAAGCTCAGAGAGGTTCAGAGTACCAGAACAGGCAAACACTCAGGCACTGAAATGCTGGCGACCCACTCCTCTTATACTTCATGTTGATGACGGTAAATGGCTAGCAGATGTGTGTGAAATCCAGGACCTGCCCTCCAGGTGATTGCAGTCTCCATCTGGTGATGAACTGAGAGAATAAAAGTGACAAACTTTTATTTGTCACTCCTTAAAGGACACCAAACTGAAGAGAATCAGATGTGGGGATAATATAATCAATTATCATCCCCAATTGATGATAACAAGTTATCATCAATTGGGGATGATAATTTGTTTTAATTTTATTTTTACTTTTAGTCTGAAATAAATAAAACACAAAGCATACACACACACACAACATGCTACACACACACATACACACTGATGTTTTCAAGATAGATATCTACATTTTATTGTGTCCCAAAGATGACATGGGTTCACTTAAAAACACATAAATTCAAAGATAAATAAAAAATAAAAATACAGTACATGTAGTTTGAGCATAAAGAAATGAAAACTGACCTTGAACACTCTCATTCACAGTATTCTGACTGAGAATGATGAAAACACTTTCAGATTACATCGAACTAAATAATTTTTAATTCCACAGATTCAGTTAAAAATAGTTCACATTCCTTAAAGGAAACCAAACTGAAGAGAATCAAATAAAGGCAATGAGGCTATGAAGCCCTGCTAACTTAGAACGCTTGTTGCAGAGGATACAAATGGTTTAGCTTCTGCTTTCCGCTAATAGCTAATGAAAACACAACAATTAAAATTAGAATATTACATCAGAACAATACAATAAACACTTTTAATACAGAAAGAATATTTAATTCAAAAGAATATTTAATAGCTGCTTCAACATAAGGTCTACATTGTATTGCTGGCAAGCGTCACTAAATAACAAGATATTCTTCTGTTGAATAATGATGATACAGTTTTTTCAAGTCCTGAAGTTTGGAATGCCCCTCAAGACCTCTTCATAGCTGAACACCTGACATGCTATCTCGTCTGTAGCAGGTTTCTCTCCACACTCCATCAGACATGCAAACCAGCCATCTTCAATGTAAGTCAGGTCAGAGTAACCACTGTGTCCCTGGTTAATGACCCACGGTTGGCTCCATTCTCCACTAGAGTTTCCTTTTGAATTTAGTGGGGAAGTGCTCACATACACTCCCAGATCAAGTCTTTCCCAATCTGACTTCTGCTTTGTCGGGTGTGAAAAAAGTAGCCACCTTTCCTCACTGGTTTTTGCATCTCCAGACTGAGCTGGAAAAGAAATCACACTCCCCTGGCAACTCGTATGTAGTTCCTCAAGGGGTGTAACAGTTGTGAGTGTATGGACACCACTCTCATCAATCTTATCTTGGACTCGATGGCCTCCGAAACTGCGAGCACTGCAGTAGATCAAGCTATCTTTGCTGCTGCTTTCCAAAATTTCAGTCATCTCACATTCCATTGACATTTTAGACAGCATTTTCTCACATTTCCATGTGCTACCATAATCATCACTATAAAAGCAGAATGCATGTGGAATCGGTTGTTTGTCTTTTGAGTAAGCATAAGCTGGAATAATCATTCTGCCACTTTTAGTTTGAATGCCGTGGCCCGGTCCAATAGCAAACGTAGACCAGTTTTTAAACACAGGCAGGAGTTCGGTCACCTCAGTGAATTTACTCCACTTCTTGTCATTCTTCTTCTTTGTGATGTAGCGCAGACGGGCCTTGTTCTCGAGATGCTGTAGCTGCCATGACTCTTTCTCATTGACATAGTTGAAGAAAAGGAACAGTGTCTCTGTGTGTTTTTCATACACAACGCAGGGGTGCATCGGACGATATCCGCAGGTGCACTTCGTCACTAATGCTTTAGGCTTTGACCACTGAAAAAGATCAATTAGATTCGATTTAGGACCTAAAGCGAAACAATACATACAGCATGAAACATATTTATTTAATGTCTTAGGTTGTTTTCAGTTGAAATACATTAGTTGCCTCACATATGTGGAACCATTAATTTTTTTTTTTCATGTGTTTATCTCCACTCCCATTTTGTGAACTGAGAATGTTGGAAGTGGGACGGGGTTATAATGATGGAATGTTGAATTAAGTTGCATGGGTTATATAATTGATAAGTCAAAATTGTAAGCAGTCTGATGATTTTTGATAACTGAAGCTGAACACCTGACATGCTATCTCGTCTGTAGCAGATTTCTCTCCACACAAATATCAATAATGAATTAATATTGAACAATTGCCTCAATAATGGGAAATAATGTGGTGTACAAAGTAAGTCTTTGTCATTTAAATAGTGTTTTGTTTGCAAATGTATAAAATGTATTCATCGGTAAGATAAGGAACAGACACAGATGTGGTGTGAGAAAAGCAGAAGTTGTTTTGGACAGAGAGTATAGGTGGTTATCGGGAGACACTCACAACAGTTTCAATGCCAAAAAAGTAGAACTTTTCCAGTAAGGAGGGATGATTTTATCGATTCATGCAAAAAGTCATGTAGGCATCACCCAAAAACATATAAAGCAGAAGCACTCGCTAACATTCGGGGTTGTGCCTCAGAGACAGTCTTCGTGTTCACATCGGTAGAAGAAATCATGAAGACCATCAGGTTTTGAGAGAAAAAATGAGACTCAACCAGAGCGAAGAACCCTGATCAGGCCAAAGTTTGAGGTTTCAGAATTTGGATTTACTGTCATGACTGCTGCTTCATGCTGGGTTTTTCCTCTTTGTTTAATCCAAGAACTTTCCCATTTTTTGCCAAGAACAAGTTCAGGATTTTTTTTTTTCAATTAGATTTTTGGGGCTACTTCTGGCCACTGAGGAAAATTGGATTTTTTTTAAAACAGAAAACTAATGGATCAACCCAGGAAAGGGCTTTTCTTGTGGTATGAGTCTCTCTCTCTCTCTCTCTCTCTCTCTCTCTCTCTCTCTCTCTCTCTCTCTGTCTGTCTGTCTGTCTGTCTTCTTGCAAATTTATTACATTCAAAAGGTTCATTCAGCCACAATTTTAGGGTAAGATAATTTGGACATTTTTGCAATTTATGTAATGTTTCCTGTTTTGCTGGATTTCTTACTGTGTTCGATACATGCTAAGCTCAAATTCTCATAGATACCAACTTAAACAGACCCCTTGTTGACCCACTTGGGTCAGGCCCATCGGGCTCATTCGGTTTGGACCCTTTAAATGGAGAGCTGGTTCGGGCTGCTTTACTGTGGCCACAAACACATTCATTGTTTCATTTATGAAGCTGAAGGAGGCAGCAACAGCAACAGCAAAACACCAATTCCTACTGTGACCTACTCTGTCCTCTCCCTCTCTTTGGTCCTCAGCTTCATCTTGTGATTTCTACATTCCTATGAATTTCAACGGGCTTCAGTTCAATTTGAAAATATTTAATGACGTTACTCATCGTTCTTTTTGCTGGATGTAGCTAGCGTAGTCGGAATAAGCATACCCAGAATGCATTGCAGCATGAACAACAGGGCGCTCCTGTGACAATACATAATTAAAACGTATAAAAACTAAACAGCCTACAGTATTATTACTGCATTATTTTCAGATCTAAAATAAATATTTCTCAAATAAAGTATATTGTTTCAACTGAACATGGGTCCCTTTAAAATCAAATGTGATTCGATTCAGGCGTTGCTAAAGGGAGGTGGCAAACGGTTTTCTACTGTGCTGGGTTTTGAGTTACGTCTCATGTATTTGGTTCTACATGACATTGGCAGTACAATGGACACTGTAAATGGCTTTATGATTAAATCCAAATCATGAAGCGAATCTTGATTGAGCGCACGTACCAAAGCCTACCAGAAACATCATCATATTATTTTTATAATTACCTTCACTTCCGACTTAATGTTCACTTTTCCTGTTCTCATGACCAGCGCCACAACGTCAAAATCATCTTGTGATGTCCGCTTTTCTGCAAAGGCAAATAACTTGTTTTCATTTTCGCTGTAGTAAATGGCAGGAATCTTGAACACGTTTCCCTTCTTCGACTTAAAAAGTGTTTGTTTTTCGAATCTCGGTATGCCACTCTTTGAACTGGTTGTACCCATGGATGCTACTAGAGAGAAAAATTATTAACTAAAGAATTGGATAAGTGTTGACTGCTTGCTTCTTGTTTTGGGCAACGATTTTTGTAATGGCCGCTTACTTCCCGTTGTTTCTTGTTGCCATGACAATCCAGAAGCGTTATCACTTTGAGTGTCATCATCAAAATCATCAATATATTGATTCCATTTATCAAAAATAAATAAATAATGACTCAAAAGCGACTAAACAAGTGGGTTTTGATTTAAAGGAACTTTCAGTTTTGCCGTTTTCTGGAAGTTTGTTCCAGATTTGTGGTGCATAGAAGACGACCAGTAGATGGGGCAATTGTCCACCTCTTTGTACTTCTTTGTGCCATGTTGCCATGTAAACTATATTTTAATTCTTCTGTTTAACTCAGACACAGTAATTATGAAGAAAGTCAAAGTACTAAAAATGTTTTAAGTTTGGTAAATCAGTGACAGAGGGGTTAAATAAACCAGTATGAACAATGAATCAGAGATACAGTTTTATTTTCTTTTATTTGTTTTCAAACAAGTTTTTTTAAATTTTTTATTTTGTCTTATTTGTTCTGCTAAACTGTAAGTCAATGTGTCATAGATAGTGCTTTAAAAAGGGTCTCAGCTAAAACACTGCTGGTAAATGCAAAATATGCAATCATGGTCATGGAATTATTTTTTATTTTTATTGTAATTAATATGTTCCAGAAACAATTCTATGCAGGGCATACCTCCTACTTTGAAAATTCCCAATTTTAATAATTCCTTTGTTTTATTGTCATTAAATCAATTAAAAGGATTAATAATTTCACTAGATTTTATAATCTGTTTTGTTCCCAAAAGGATTTATTCTTGATAAAGTGAGATTCTGTTTTTACACTTTTGAGGATGTCTGGATCTGGTCACGCTCAGACAGTTCACTGTGAGAAAATAGTTTTCTTTATATTCTGCACCTGTCTGACTCAAAACCAGTGCTTGCTTGCATCATGTAGTTTGAGCATAAAAATTTTTAAACTGACCTGGAACACATTCATTGACAATACTCTGACCGAGAATGATGAAAACACTTTCAGGTCACGTTGAACAAAATCATCCTTCAATTCCACAGAGTCTGTGTCTGAGATTATCCAAAATGCAATCCTTTTCTTACAATGATGTATTCATAAATGATTGGTGAGATTTATATGTTTGTGAGTACATGGAATATTTTGTTCTCTTTAACCTCTTTAGGGGCAAAGAGGTTAAGTAACAATATTTGTCTCTGCTAATTATGTCTGTGCAGGTCTCAGAAACAGAAACCTGCTAGAACCTGGAACAAGAATCCCAACATGGTTCTATTGGGAATAAAAGTGACAAACTTGTGGAACATATAAAAACATGCAGGACTTGTATTTCTCAATGCTCTGGTCAAACGGGGAGAGATTTAGTGCTCATCTGTGAATTCACATTTTATTTTGTAAATGTGAAGCCTAAGTTAACAGAACAAATAAAAGTAAATAATGACTCAAACCTGCCAGGTGAGGACGCTCTGAAAAAGTGTCACCATCTATTATTTTTATTATTTTTATTTTTTCTTGTTTTTACTTTTTTTCCTGTTTGAAATAAATAAATAAATAAATAAAACACAAAATATAGGTTATTACACACACACACACACACACGCACTAATGTTTTCAAGATAGATATTTAGGCTTTATTGTGTCCCAAAGATGACATGGGTTCACTTAGAAACACATTCATTCAAAGATAAGTCAAACATAAAAATACAGACAGCTAAAAATAGTTCACATTCATTAAAGGAAACCAAACTGAAGAGAATCAAATAAAGGCAATGTGGCTATGAAGCCCTGCTAACTTAGAACGCTTGTTGCAGAGGATACAAATGGTTTAGCTTCTGCTTTCTGTCAATAGCTAATGAAAACACAACAATTAAAATTAATATATTACATCAGAACAATATAATAAACTATTTTAATACAGAAAGATGCGATTCATCAAAAGAATGTTTAATAGCTGCTCAAAGATTCAACATAAGGTCTACATTGCATTGCTGGCAAGTGTCACTAAATACACCACACAAGATATTCTTCTATTGAATAATAATGATACAGTTTTTTCAAGTCTGGAAGTCTGGAATGCCCCTCAGGACCTCTTCATAGGTGAACACCTGACATGCTATCTGGTCTATAGCAGATTTCTCTCCACACTCCATCAGACATGCAAACCAGCCATCTTCAATGTAAGTCAGGTCAGAGTAACCACTGGGTCCCTTGTTAATGACCCAGGGTTGGCTCCATACCAGATTTAATTCTCCAACTGATGTCACTGGGGAAGTGTTCAGATACACTCCCAGATCAAGTCTTTCCAAATCTGACCTCTGATTTGTCGGGTGTGAAAAAAGTAGCCACTTTTCCTCACTGGGTTTTGCATCTCCAGTCTGAGCTGGAAAAGAAATCACACTCCCCTGGCAACCTTTATGTACTTCCACAAGGGGTGTAGTAGTTCTGAGTGTACTGACACCACTCTTATCAATCTTAGCTTGGACTCGATGGCTTCCCAAACTGCGAGCATTGCAGTAGATCAAGCTCTCTCCGTTGCTGCTATCAAAAACCTCAGTCATCTCACATTCTCCTGATATTTCAGACAGCATTTCCTCACATTTCCATGTGCTACCATAATCATCACTATAAAAGTAGAATGCATGTGAAATTGGTTTTTCATCTTCCGGACCAATGTAAGCATAAGCTGGAACAATCATTCTGCCACTGTCAGTCTGAATGCCGTGGCCCGGTCCAACAGCAAATGTAGACCAGTTATTCATCTCAGGCAGCTGGTTGGTCAGATCAATGAATTCACTCCACTTGTCGTCATTCTTCTTTGTGATGTAGCACAGACGTGCCATGTTGAGGTGATGCTTTAGCTGAAACCACTGTGTCTCACTGACATAGTTGAAGAAAAGGAACAGTGTCTCTGTGTGTTTTTCATACACAACGCAGGGGTTCATCGGATGATATCCGCAGGTGCACTTCTTCATTATTTCTTTAGGCGTAGACCACTGAAAAAGATCAATTAGATTCGATTTAGGACCTAAAGTGAAACAATACATACAGCATGTGACATATTTATTTAATGTCTTAGGTTGTGTTCTGTTGAAATAATTAGTTGCTGCACATCTGTAGGAGTCATTCATTTTTTTTTTTTTTTTTTTTTTTTTTTCCATGCGATCATCTCCACCAGGGAGCGTATTTACAAGGACCGCTATTTCATTTTGTGTAGTGAGTACGTCGGAAAAGAGGTGAAGCTGCTTAAAATCAAATTTGATTCTGTTCAGGAGTTGCTAATCGTGGGGGCAAACGGTTTTCTACTGTTTTTGGTTTTCACACTGATTTATTGGTTCTAAATGAAAATTGCAATACTATGGACATTGTGAAGGAAATAAATGGCTTTATGATTAAGTCCAAATTAAGATCGGCATTGAACGCACGTAAAACCAAAGCCTACCAGGAACAACAGAACCAGTAGCCAGAACCAATATGGGACAACATAATTACCTTCACTCCCGACTCTCTCTTCACTTTTCCTACACTCATAACCAGCGCCACTGCGTCAGAATCATCTCGGGATATCCGCTTCTCTGCAAAGGCAAAGAGTTTTTTTTCATTTTCGTTGTAGTAAATAGCAGGAATCCTGAACACTTCTCCGTCCTTTGACTTAAAAATGATTTGTTTTTCGATTCTTTGTTCACCACTTTTTGAACTGGTTGTACCCATGGATGCTAATGGAGAGAAAAAATGATTAACTAAAGAATTAGAAAGCGTTGTATAAACAACGGTCTGCTTGCTGCTTGTTTTGGGAAACGATTTTTGTAATGGACGCTTACTTCCCGTTTGTTTCTTGTTGCCATGACAACCCAGACGTTATCAAGTCGCTGTTTCCTGTGGTCGACATATTACTTCTTAGAGTAATATTCTGTTATTATGTGCGTTAGGTGTCTGCAACATATTTCTTAGAATATATGTGTAGTTAATGAGTTAAAATTATTTGTTTTCAACACATAACAGCGAACCGGAAGCGGTATTTAAACCTTTTTCACCTTTTTCCCAGCACCGTTTCCGGGTGCTGGGAAACTAGACGCCTCATGGAGCGCTGAGTCCTACGTAACAGCGTCCGCCATCTTCTATGTGGCAGCAGGGCGATTGGAGCTCCTTAAGTCCTGTGCTGTGTGGACTTGTTTCAACCGTTTTACGAAACAAACTGGATTCATTGGCATTACCTTTCACAGGTAAGGATGAAAAATCAGAATTACTTTACTTTGCAGCCAGAAATTTGCTTCTAAACAACCGAGAAATATTTTCTATATAGCTAAATTGGCCCGAAGAAACCACTGATTGTTAGCGTAGCAGCTAGCGTTTTCATACTGTGTTTTCTAATGAGAGAGAGCTGATGATAAACCGCTGTTAGAGGAGAAGTTAATTATTAAAGACCAGTGGATTTAGTGAGGAAACATCAGTCAGGATCAGAGCTGGAGCTGCTGTTCTTCAGTCTGTTTCCCAGCTCAGCTTCACCATGTCGGTATTTAGCTATAAAGATGCTACGAGTCAGAGCCCAACATGCTGAAAATGTCTTTTTCTGAATGTGAAGTAAACTTATATTTTCTATTACACTTTTG
This sequence comes from Poecilia mexicana, assembly GCF_051168715.1. Lineage (NCBI taxonomy): Eukaryota > Metazoa > Chordata > Actinopteri > Cyprinodontiformes > Poeciliidae > Poecilia > Poecilia mexicana. The sequence goes on from NW_028263381.1 coordinate 2,988,568, forward strand.
GATAATTTCTCTTTTATCCTTGGCTTTAGCCTGTGAACCAGGACGTCTCAGAAGTCATTGAGTTCTCCCAGTGTGACCAGCAGACTGAAGCCCTGCCTGTGACCAGTGTTCACAGTATAATAAATGTTTTATTCTTTCACTTTTTGTGTATTTTTAAATATCTCAGTCTGAAGTATTAGTGTATTAATACAGCTATTGTAATGAAATAAAAATAACTTACTCTGTTAGAATTATTTTCACTCTTTGCTGTCAATAGCAGAGTTGATATTCTGTAATAAATATTTTTCTCTGGAAAAAAGTAAGAAAAATATGTAGTTTAATGTTTGACAATGACTGATTTATAAATCAAAAGTCATTGATTTCTCAATTATGTATAAAAAATAAATACAAGAAAATAATTTTCTTGTCTTAAAACATTAAATGTACATTAAATTATGGAATTATGTAAATGTGTTCTTTAATAAAACATTGTAAAAGTGTGTCTTCATCAATGTCAATATAAGACTTATCAGAATAATTTCTATCAAAAACATCATGCTCTTTATTCAGAAATGCCCCAAAACAATTAAATAATCACATCAAAAGTTAGAAACTCTGACTTTAGTAATTTCTTTGATTACCAAATATATTCTTGTGTGTGAGAAAATGTGTCAATGACAGGCATTAATTTACTTACACTTATTATAACTTACTGTACTTTGCAAGACGGCACTTTCTGAGGTTCTGTCTATTTACTTGTATTAGCTTACTGCATGCCAATAAACTTGAGAAAGCTGTGAAGAATATATCCACAGCTATTAAGGAAAGAAACTACTTAGCTTACTGAGCTAACCACTAGCTACAAAATATGAAGTACACAAACATTGTAATAAAGAATCCTGACTTGGTGTACTAAATTATTTGGAATATTAGAGATAGACATGGTGAAAAATTGTAAATTATATTTTGACATTCTGAAATGTGCCATTACAATTTGTGAAAAAAAGTATGCTAGATGCAAGTTATGAGATGTTAGATGATACTTGATGTTCAAATTGTGCTTTACTTCTGCATGCCTTTAGTGACCAAATTTATTGAGGGACAGATAGTTGTCAGTGCTAGATGCTCAGTGGTTACTATTTGTTTTCTGTTGCGGTTGCAACATAGTATGTGTTTTGTACTGCTGCTGTTGCAGCTTCTCTTCACACTAGAACCTATTAGTTGTTTAAAGCTAAAAACACTTCACCATTTTAGATCTCACTGGCTGTTGAAAAAGAAAAGGCTGATTTGTTGGATTTTTCCTGTAGCTGTGCAACTGTTGAAACATTTATGTAACCATGCAGTTGCACTTCTTTACCAGACTGCACACTTCAACTCCAGCTGCTTACTGTTCCTTCTGCACTGACCTGCACACATGATTTACAAAAATGGTACAGACCAAGAGCACACCCAGGTGAAAAAAAAGTATACTTTAGTATATTTCAAACAAATTTGTGAAAGTACACTTTAAGTATACTAAGTATTAAGTGTACTACCTATAAGTATATCTGAAGTATACTTGTACCAATTTTGAAATTAGAACTTCAAACACACTTAATTAACCAGGGAAATAAATGGCTTTATGATTAAGTCCAAATGAAGATCGCCATTGAACGCACGTAAAACCAAAGCCTACCAGGAACAACAGAACCAGTAGCCTACAATATGGGACAACATAATTACCTTCACTCCCGAGTTTCTCTTCACTTTTCCTACACTCATGACCAGCGCCACTGCGTCAGAATCATCTCGGGATATCTGCTTCTCTGCAAAGGGAAAGAGTTTTTTTTTTTCATTTTAGTTGTAGTAAATAGCAGGAATCCTGAACACTTCTCCGTCTTTTAACTTAAAAATGATTTGTTTTTCGATTCTTTGTTCACCACTTTTTGAACTGGTTGTACCCATGGATGCTAATGGAGAGAAAAAATTATTAACTAAAGAATTACAAGAATTACAAAATAAAACTAATTAATACTTATGCAGAAGTATGTCTTTTAGTGTGTTTAATGTAATATGTAGGCATACTTTTTAAGTATCTAAAAAGTATGAATTTTTAAGTGCCTTAATAATCTTTTAATTATTATTAAAATTGCATACAATAAAAAATTATAATCATGATGTAATGTTTAAAAAAGTACCCAATCCATTTTCAGATGTGTGATGTAAAACCTTTTAATCAACGGCATTAGCGCCAGTTTGTACTCCAGACCAGATGGTGGCGGTATTGCACACTTTCATTTATTTAAAAAACGCCACAAAGAGAAGAAAAAACTTGAACCCAGGGAAGATAAGCGCTGTTCAAATTCGCCATTTTTACTCACATAATATTGCCTTAAAAGTAGAGAGGGCCTTGACAATAGTTACTAATTTTGGTAAATTCAAGCTGGTGACGTCCTAATCCGAGCAAGGGTTCGCTGTAAATGTAGCGTTTACTTCATTTTTTCTACCGCAGAAGTTTTGTCAAAAAAGCGTAAAAGGCTAAATTTCAAAATATTGTAAAAACTTTTTTTATATATATAAAAATATCTGTGGGGGAAAAAAAACAGTCCATGCATTCTCATTTCAAAGATATTCACTTAAATTTTCACTTTATGGTACATGTTCACATTTTTTATTGACTGTATATCAAATATATTTTAAATTTAACTGAAGATATGACATAATACAATATATAATATTTAATAAAATACGAAGACTTAAATCTTATTGTATGGACTAGGTCATCAAATCACGACGTTACCTGTAGGAATTTTTAATGTCCAGCAGGTGTCAGTATTGAGTGACACAGTATCAACACAGAATCGACACAGTTTTGCTATGTGTCGAAACGATACATGACGCCTCATCTACCCATCACTACCGACCACCATGGCGTTGTAAGACGCCGGCCAGCCAGGCATGCCTGAACCCAAACAAAAACCCCTTTTAGTTTAGTCTGCCACACAGACTAAACTAAAAGCAGAAGCTGGCTCCACAGGGGTGGACCATGTTCAAATTCTAACTTCAGGACCCATCCTGCATTTCCTCTTTTTTTGTCTCTCATTTGTTACTTGTGTAATAACTGTGGGTAGAGTTATTACACAAATTCTTTAGAAAAAAGAAGGAAATATAGCTGAAAGCAATCATTGTGTGCTTTGCAGAGAGGTAACTAAATTGTTGCATTGATATACATGTGGAGCTAATGAAAGAAAAAATCTGTGTGGATTTTTAGTCATCTACAATCTGGATAAACTTGTAAACTCCCTGCAGGTTGCCAAGATCGACAGCGGATAAGGAGGAGAACAGATGCGGATAACTGAACAACGTCTTCTTAGAGATTGTTAGAAAATATTTGAGAAAGTTACAGCAAGTAACAAAGTTTAATACTATAGAACACATGTGTCAAACTCCAGTCCTCAAGGGCTGCTGTCCTGCAACTTTTAGATGTGCCTCTGATGCACCACACTTGAATAGAATAATTAGGTCATTAGCAGGACTCTGGAGAACTGATCTACACATGGAGGAGGTAATTAAGCCATTTCATTCCAGTGTTTTGTACCTGTGGCACATCTAAAAACTGCAGGACAGCAGGTCTTGAGGACTGGAGTTTGACACCCCTGCTATAGAAAGATGACTTTGTGTAGTTCATGTTTAGTTCTTCAGCTGTGACACTTCCTCATTTAAGAAAAACTCTACACAAAGTATTGTCAGTATTACCTTACAGGTACAAAAACAGGACAGTTAAAGAAAGATGTTCCTTCATATCTGTGATGAGATTATTTCATCAGAGAAGGTGTAGTAAAACATCCTTCATCTAAATCATTTTTCTAATCCTCTGACAAATCCAAGCTACCTTGAAGAGAAGAATAACATAGGAAGTTTCCTCCCACCTCAGACTCTGCTGTTGATGATTATAAAGGAGGCAATCACTGGACAGGAGGAGCCAGACTCACTTTCTTTGTAATACGTTGCACTCGAGACTTTAAGCTATGGGCTGCAGCAATTCAACTCCAATAGAAACCCAGAAAGAGAAAACAACTGTTTTTCTCTCCAAGGAAAAAATCTTCAGGATCCCTGCTCTCATATTTGTTGGGAATGAAACTCTGTTGGCCTTTGCAGAGAAACGAAAATCTAAAGACGATTCCAGCAGCGAGGCTCTTGTCATGAAGACAGGAAAACTGACCAAAGCTGGCAACTCTGTGGAAGTTGAGGTAAATATCAGCATTTGTTCTTTAATTTCTTTAGTGATCCATGTTTTTTTTGCATCACTGTTGCAAAAACAAAACAAAAAAAAAACATAAGTTCAATCAAAATGTTAAGTGTTGACATTTACTTTAATTGTTCCTGTTTAAGTGGTCAGATTCTAAAGAAGTCGTGAAGAAGGAAGATCTCGGTGGACACCGCCCTATGAACCCGTGCCCGATCTACGCAAAGGAAAGAAACACAATTTACCTGTTTTTCATCGGGGTTAAAGGAACCACTTCAGAAAGACATCAGATATTTTGGGGCATCAACGAGACCCGTCTGTACTACATCACCACCAAGGATGGCGGCGAATCCTGGAGCCACCCCATTGATCTGACTGAGACACTTCCTGAAATAAAGAATTGGGCAACATTTGCTGTCGGACCGGGTCATGGTATTCAGACCGAGACTGGCAAACTGATCGTTCCTGCTTATGCTTACCCTTCTTGTTCCAGCAGTTGTACAAGCTGCCGTAGTTGCCTGGCTAATTTGTTTTGTTGTTGTGATTCCTTGTGTTGTACAAAGTACTGTCCTCCTCCCCATGCGCTCATTATTTATAGTGACAATGAGGAGAACTTCAAATGTGGAAACATGCTAGAAAAAACATCACTAGAATGTGAAATAGCTGAGATGACAGACCAAGGCGAGAGGTTGTACTGCAACGCTCGAAGTCAGGGAAACATTCGGGTGGAAGCGTTCCTGGATGATAGTGGGGATGCTATCAGAGAAGTCACGTCTAAGCTTGTGGAAACAAAGTCAGGCTGTCAGGGCAGTGTGGTCTCCTTCCCAGCTCAACCTGAGGAAGATGGTTCAAATCAGGGAACTCTGTGGCTGCTTTACTCCCATCCAACGTGTAGATGTGAAAGAGAGAACTTAGGGGTGTATCTAAACAAATCCCCAACAGATCCAAGTGCATGGAGCCAACCCCGGGTCATTAACCAGGGACCCAGCGGTTATTCTGACCTGGCTTACATACAGAATGGCTGGTTTGCATGTCTGATGGAGCGTGGGGAGAAAACTTATATTGAAGAGATAGCATATTTACTATTCAGCTATGGTGACCTCCAGAAAGGGATCACAGGGTAAATGTGACTTCAAAAAAAAATGTGTATGAAGGGACGTTGAACCAAACAGATAGCCTGCTCATTTTTAACCTATGAAGAAGTCCAGCAGACCATTCCAAAGTAAAGGTCCATTCTGTTAACGTGATACATCATCCTCTTCAAATTCCTTCTCATTCAGTCCATGTAAAACTGCAGTACTGATGTGTTTTTGAGCATAAAACAAACACAGTTATTCACTTTTGCATTCTTGCTTTAGATTCAAATTATTATTGATAAAAATGATGCGATGATTTGCAGTATTCAGTGTGTAAAATTGATTCATAGTGTATTTGAGTTACATTGCATTTCAGTGTATAGACCTCTGACTTGTTAATAAAACCCTTGTATAAGGTTTTTCTTGTGTTTTTATTGATCAAAAAGTCAGTCTGTACCTGTCTGCATCTCTGTTGTTCAGATTTAAAGCAACCTTCATTTCACTCTCATGAGCTTCTCATACACATTCTCATGTAAAACAGCAAAGAAATATTTCAATCTTCAGGTTTCATGAGCGTGTCAGGAATGTCTCTGCTCGCATATACATAAAATGTGAAAACTGCTCGACTCCCTGATGGTTCGCCTTTTGCTCTTATGAAATTTCATGGCATGTAATCTATCACAAGTATACTTGTGATAAATCTAAGAGCTCATGCCCCCTATTTTTCTACTCATTTTTTCTTATTGTATTCTTTTTGAACGGCAAATTATGTTGTCAAAGACACTGGAATAGTTTGAGGAAAGTTTCACAACCCTTCTCAAATTCACGCTCTTTCTGTTCAAATGAGAATCTGGTTTTCTCCCGTTTTAAGCAGGACATGATGTCAGTCAGCCACTGAGCGAGAGAAAGTGGAGACGCTTTCCTTCACCTGAACAGAACGGCTCAGAAGAGAGATGAGCGATAGATGTTGGTGTTAACTTTGATTCACTGCTCTCTCTGCCATTTTGCTCATGTTCAAACTTGAGCAAAACCAAAACAAGTGGATGAGGGACACTTCAACATATTTGTGTTGCACACAGTGCAGGCTGACATTGAGACACATAGTGGATAGTTTCAGTTTAAAGATGTGAACTTTATGCACCACTTCAAGTTGGTGCATAGCACACTCTGTGTCTAGCTCACACAGTAGACTCCTCCATCACTCAGTTCAGATGACCCGAGTCCTGCTGGTTCCAAACTTCTTCTATTGACCAATGATGAAGGTCCCTGAGCTAATTGGGACCTAAAGAGCAGAAATGTTTCTGGATCCTCCCCAACATTTCTGCCTCAAGACAATCCTGTCTCTGAGATTAACAGACAATTCCTTTGATTTCATGCTTGGTGTTTGACCTCTGACCTGCTGTCAGCTGTTGGACATTATGTAGAATGGTGTGTATCTTTTCAAATCCAGTCCAATCAACTGAATTTATCACAGACGAGCTGCATTTAAGTTAACAGAAAGCTCAGTTTTAAGCTTCAAGGCAAAGACTGAATACTTCCTTAAACGTGATTTGATTAGGTATTTGTGGAAGGAGAGTTTTATGTCCGTCCGCCATCTTCTGATCACATCCACGCTTCTTCACTGCCACCTTGGTGTTTAAGATTTCCATTTAATCGTTACTGTGATGGCTGGTTAACATGACATCAGGAATCAATTGTTCAAAATTGTATTGATTTCTAATTCAGGAAATAATTATTTTATTAAAATTGTGTTTTTATTTATTTTTTTCTTCTCCTTTGAAACGCAGTTGAATGTCACTGACCAGTGACAGTAAAAATACAGGACAAACAACCATCAACATATCTAATGAATTTATGCTGCCAGACAGTGACATCTTGTGGTGAACTTGTAAATTGCAACCCATACTGCGTTTTTATGAAGAAATTGCTGTTTGGGCCCCCTTGGTGGCTGCAGTAGGTCATGATTTATGAGCTGCCGTGCAATGTGCATCGCATCCAAACTCCGAAAGACTTCTTCTTCAGGGGCAGAGAAAGGAAAGATTAAGAATACAAAAAATAAAAAATAATGCTCAGAAAAATGTATGTTTGCGTGTCTCTTGGTAATGCAATGTTTAAGAAAAATGTTTGTGTCACTGCCAATAGAAATTGAGAGCGTCCAGTTCAACAGCCAAACATTTATGCAAGCGTCTTTGTGTGAACTGAATTTAAACTTTAAATGTGTTGATTCTTGTGGTTGACTTCATATATTTTTGAGGGTTTTTTTTACTTCAAATTACATGTTTGAAATGTTTGCTAACAATATAACTTCTCAATGTTTTAGACATTTTGAATAGCAAAATATTTGTACATGTGGCTCATTGATATCTCGATGAGGTAGAAGCTATTTACTATAATCGGAGATATGTTGATTGCTGCTCAACATAATAAAATATGACTAAAACGAACATTAGTTTTACATCAACTTATAAGTTATGTGAAACTTCTCCAAGAACACAGTTAAAATTTCTTGGTGGCACAGAATCAGTCCCAATTCCCTGACCACATTATAAGAGAAATGTGACAGTATAAAATAAATGGCAATTAAAAATAACCAATTATGCTAATAAGTAAACTGAAATAGAAAACTTTTATATATAGTACATATACATATATAGTTCTACATTTCCTTGATTTAAAAAGTTCGTTTGGGCTTTCTGTGTGTTAGATATGTTAATATATTTTAGGAGGATTACAGTGTTGAGTGAGCATTTTGCAATTGGTATTGTTTTATTAATGCGTTTATGCCAGTCAAATAACTGCATATCGAGCAATGACAGACTTCATTTTGTTTTGTTTGTTTTATTTAAAATTTATTTGAACTTTATATAGAGGTGGGTAGTAACTTCTATGAAAAAAAGCCTTTGAAAGTATATTCACTACAACATACTTTTTACTTTCATTTGAGTAACATTATTATTAAGTATTACTTCTTTCTTTTGAGTAAAAGTGTGAATGTTACTCACATAGTGTGAGTAACCAAAATACACTTGACACAAACCCAGAATTTGTACATATGTTTATTTTTTGGCTGATTAAGTTATTTTAAAATCACAAATCAGCTGTTAAGCTCAGTGGCTTAGTACTTGAGAATAATTTTTTTTTTTAAATTTATTTATTTATTTTTAAACCAAATACTGTTTTTACGTTTACCTTATTTAAGTTTAAGTAACTTCTTGGACAATTATTTTTTTCTTGTGTTGAAGTAGTGGTACTGGACTACAATGTTTGGGTACTCTAAGTCACCTCTGTGTATTAATGATTGTTTTCTTCATCAAGCCTTTGCACTAAACTGACACTGGCATAAAATGAAGCAGAGCACTGCTTTATTTTACAGCAATAGAAGACTTGAACTCAAGGAGGACGTTTAAAAATGCCATAGTTCAAGAAAACCTTAATAATTACACAAAATTCAGGTTAAAAGTCTAATTTATTTTTTTTAATCTAATTTGATCATTTCTGCCACATTTTATCCAAATTATAACTGTACAAAAATCAGTAATCAACAATAAATAGCATACACAAATGTTTGAAAATATTATAAGTATTAATCTTACTCTAAAACAGAATTTAAAATTTCTATAATTGACTAAGGCATTTCCCTTCCAAATAAAACTGCCGCAAAACCCTTTGTCCAGATTCCCAGTAAAAGGTAAACAGTGCCCTCTGCTGGCAAGCTCTTAGAAATAATTATATCGGTCCACCTTAAAAATAACAAACATGGCGTTTTTCCGTGTTGGTGGGGCGAAGTGTCACGTCCTGCCCCGCCCGTCGGTGCTTTCAAGGCTCCGTAAATGCCACAGAGGGAACTTTACTGACAAAAGTCCACAGACATCATGAACTCCTGATATGCACTAAGTCCAATGGTCAACATCGCCAGGCTGGCCTTTGGATGTCCGCGGCGCCGCTCTTGCTCAAAGCAGCCAGTCTGCATGAGGACTTCAAAGCCGAGTGAGTGTGTGGCGGCCAACTGCGCGTGTTGATTTAAAAACAGAAAAAAAGAAAAAAGTTAGGCCGAGGGGACCGCAGGCATGTCTGAACCGAGAAGATTTGTGAGTCCGTTTCACCGACCGCAGTTTTTAGCTGCTGCAGCTCCGGCGGGGAAAGCCAAGCTAACGCACCCGGGCAAGGCTATTCTGGCAGGTAAGGAAGGGGTGACAGCGGGGCTGAGCGCTGGGGTCTGCGCCTGAGTTTACAAGCTCCAGCGCTGTCAGCTCACTGGACTCAAGTGTGTTTCCTTTCAGTTCCTAGGGAAACTATCACTTTTTTTAGGACTACCCTGCTAAATTACTAATGAATGTGGATATCTAAGAAAGTATGTGTGTTGACCAAGGTATTCTCAATAGTAATGCTAGTGTTTCTTTTCTTTTTTATATAGTCATTGCGGAACAAGTTGTTTCCGATCCAACTTTAGAATATATCTGAAGTGTACAAGAATTAAAAAATAAAATGAAATCCAAAAATGTTTATTTTACACATGAAATCAGACGCTCTTAAAATAAAATACTGGAGCAAGTGTCACAGGAATGTCTATGTACTTTTGACCTTTGACCCCTTCACCAGCAACATTGGAAATACAAACAGATTCCATAAATCCGAAACTCTGTTTTAAAGAAAAGATGTATTGGCTGCCTTTATTTTACAAGTTGCAACAAAATCAATGCAGATTCTGCTTTGTGCAAACTGCTATAGTTAAAGTTTGATCTGTTTAAATATTTTCTTTTGCGAACTAAGGATAAAATAACAACCCAGAATCCTTAATGATTCTGTGAATTAAGCCTTTAGTTAGCACTGAATCAGAAGTTCTGAATCAGCTACCAGCTTCAGCATCATGTGCGTTGCTCGTGCCACCCCCCTGCAAGAGTGGTTCCCTTGGCGGTGAGCCATTACAAGTTGATAGATTAACCTAATAAAGTTTTGGAGCTGTCTACATGGGTCCAGTTCTCTGTTATTTAATTACACTGACATAAAAATCATTTTGAGCAGAATAAAATCTAAAGTTGCATTGCAGAAGTTTAGCTAGTTCAACTTCAGAATTAAGTGTTTGCACTAAAGCATGTTGGCATCCTCACAGTATGATAATCTTGTGTAGTAATGCTACATTTCATTTGCAAATCTTAAACATGAATCTACATAGAATGCTTTCATTTCTGTGATGTTAAGCAGAAGAACAACCACGATTCTTCCATGTACTGAAATCTCTCTTTACATCTCAGTAAAAGGAGTTTAGAAATGGTGGAACATTTTAGTGCTGTTGAAACCACAACTTTTAAAAACGTCACCTTTTTTTCACACTATCTGACACTGGATCAAACTAAAGGTTTTCTGTTTTAGGTCAGTGAAGATTCCTATTTGCTCAATTAAAGAATTATAAGAGGTTTTCTTAAGACATTTGATTTGAATTTATTTAGATTTAGAGGTTTACGTAGACTTAAACAGGGGTCTGCAACCTTCACAATACAAAAAGCCATTTTTACCTTCAGTTCAGCGCCGCAAACGTTAGCGAATCTTTTGAAAAAATACATCTTATAGTTTTTTTTAAATATAAATATCTAATGACAGCAGATATTTTTAAATAAAAATATGCCGTCATATTTAAAGAGCAACCACTTTCTGCCTATTTTCAGGTTTCAATGTATATAAAAAATGCAGCACATTTCCAAAAAGATGTCTAATTTTTTTTTTTTTTTTACGTGGGATGTTGATATTTGCACATAGTTTTCAGCATAATAAAAAGAAACGTAGATCTGAATAAAAACGATCGGTACTTTTACTGTGATTCTGTGGTGAAAAATTAAATGTAATTATTCCATGAAAAATCAGAAAAAATGCTAAAACCTGCATTTGTTGCTATATCTATTTTTGAAACTGCAGCTGTTTCAGTTTTTAGTCAAAGTTTTTTGGATCCGTAGGTTGTAGACTCCTGCACTATGAGGAAGACTATACCCAAATAACATAGAACCACCCAGTCGATGATTTCATAGCTTAGCAAGCGTCTGATAGGTTAATTCAAAACATCTGAGTCAGGTGGAGGTGAACCTGTGGCTGTCATATTCACCATTTCAAGTTTTCTGCAGTTGTTTTTTTTTTTCTCTTTTAGAGTAACCGTATAGAGAATAGTTTACTTTAAGGGCAACATGGGCGGTCTGCAGCCTGACCCAGTTACAGCTGGTCCCTTGGGTGAAATGGGCCAAAATTCCAGCAAACTATTGTGTAAGAACGCACAAAGTGAGTCATAGAGTTTAAAGATGATTCTGAAGATCCCCATTGTAACTAAACACAACACACAGTGACTTTATTCTGGATATTTTTTGTGTGAAAACTTAATGTTTTTTTAATGAAAAAATTCCCAAAGGCTTCTGTCACTCATTATTAGTGATGATTAGATAGAGCAGATGAAATACTTTTTGATGAGAGCTGAATGGAAGTGTGTGATCAGAGAAGACTTTAGGACGGTTCTTAAAGGTGTTAGTCATTTTGTTCTGTAATGTTCCACTTTGCATCAGGTACCTCAGACTTCAGCTCAAGCCCCTTTTGCCCCCCGGCTCTCTAGTCAATCAATGACAGACGGTTGGACTCGCAGATCAGCATGTACTGGAGAATAATCTCCTATCGGCAACGTTGCGTCATGGGCACCGTTAACACAGATACCGTGACTATTGGACACTACTACTACTGATCACGTTTAAAACATCAATGAGATTCACAGTCGTCGCCCATCGTTTTCCTGAACGTGACTCCCTGTGTGTGTTTATTAACCTGCTGCCCTCATTGGGTTTGCTCAGAAGCCCGGGACCCGGCGCTCGTGGTCACGAGCCACAATGACGAAGCACTTTGCTCCCAGATTACAACACGCCTGCGCCGGCCCCAGGCTCAGTTCAGGGGCTCAGCACAGGGGCTTAACTTTCCTTTTTTTTTTTTTCACTGATGTTACAAACAGATTGCTTTTTTCAAACTTGTCCTCAGGGTGGAGTGGTCAGGGTAACATTTGAGGGCATAAAAGCAACAAGCTTACTCTATATGTTTATGTAAGACAAAACATGGAGAAAACACTGTAGTCCTCATAGTTGCTGCCATAGACTGGTTTTATGCACATCCACTTGTTTAAAGGTGCAGCTCAGAAATCTGCCTGTCTCTCTAGCAAATAAAAAAAGGAGAATAGACAAGCGAATTACTACCTAAGGATTATCTCTATTTAAACAGAACAACTTTAGAGATTCTGTGTTGGATTTTTCTAGTTCTAATTCTACTTCTAACTTTCCCTTAAATGGGATCTTAACTATAGTGGGGCTGAAACAATTAATTGGATTAATCGTCAACTAATTTAGTAATTGATTAATCATTGACTGCAGTATACAGACTCCATAAAGGCTATTAGCCTAAAGAACAACATATTCAGAGCACAAGTTAAGCCAGATCTGTACACATGTATATACATTTTATCTGTAAATGTGTTCAACACAGAAATCATGAAGTGGTATAACTTTAGCTTCACCTGGTTCAGATTTTATATATAAAAAAACTCCTATTAGACACCTTTTGCTAATCCAGTTGTTAATCACTTAATCCCACAAAAGTAATCAACAAATCATTGCTACCTTGTATTGATGTTAAGTCAAACATGTTGTGGATAGAAGTATTTTTAAAAATACAGATTCATATTTTTTTCTTTTTTTTTGCTAGAAATTATCTTGCATTCACTAAAAGAATACTGCTGTTGCATTTTAGGCAAAAATAAATGTTTTCCTTTTTAAAAAAGGAATTTAATTACTTGTTTTTTTTATGACTTAGTATATTTCTTGTATTGTATTAAAAAAAGGCTTATGTGGTTAAATGAAGAATCTGGAGAATGTGAAAATTACTCTTATCTGATTAATCATCAGAATAATTTTTAGAGTAATTCCTATTACTAATAATCATTAGTGCAGGCCTCAACTGAAGCCTAACTAGTTCAGATCTCTTGTGTTGTCACCATACTCACTATTTAAATGTTAAACGTTGCTGTTACTAGTGGAATCCCCCAGAGGCTAATTGTGTTCACAGATAACCTAAAACCAGTAAATAACTATGTAGGTATTTAGGTCTCGAATACTTTAGCAACTTTTTCGGCCACATTTTTTTTCCCTAAAGTCCAAAAAAAAAACAATACTTCATTCCAAATGTCAAGCTAACATATGTGACCAACTCTGTCGACAGTGTCGTTATGACAACGCGCTGCTCCTCAATTTCTGACTTGCAAACTTGCGGGACGAAAAGCAGCGTGATGCATGTTGTAGGAGGTTGTTTCAGGTCTTCAGCACAAATGAATGCAGATTTAGCTTGTTGTTCCTCTTAGATCTCCCTTTAGAGATAAATGTGTGTCTGTGTGCTTGAGGCGTTTCGACCTCAAGGAGACGTCCGCGCGCCTCCTCAAACGTCAGCATTCCATTCAGAGATATGGAGTTTTCACTGAAGGCAGCGATGATGTGCTAGTTTATCTGATGTTGACTCAGAGAAGAAGAAAATAAATAATTTTCAGTATTTGTATCCTTGTCAGATGTCTGTAGAGACACCTAGTAAGTGGGCCAAGATAATCTAATTTACTCTCATCAGAGTTCGATTCACATCTCCCCAGGTGAACCAGGTAAACAAACTAGAGTCGTATTAAGGCAGACTAAACAGGGCTGATGTGAATGCACCCTTAATGATCGTTTGACCATCTATGGCTAAAAGTAAAATACTCTATACACATGATTGTGTTCCTCCAAGTGGCCAAATTATTATTTTCTGAATTAATCAGAAAATGAGGTTGGGCTGCTGTCAGTAGAAGTCACTCCAAGTGTCCAGCGTACTGACGTGAGCCGATCTTCATTGTCGCAGACGAAACAGCCGCATGGCATAGCATGAGACTGAATACTGTGACTATTAAATCAAGAGTTTCAATGGCTTGTTTTTACTAGTTTGATAAATTCTCTCTGGAACCTGGTTAACTCTCATTAGAAGCACTACAGTGTGTTTTGCTTGTTTTCATCTTGTTAAAATGATGTTTAAATCGATGGAACACATCTGAACTCGATAAACTGGTTCTTTGTCTTTCCCCAGCTTGAATATGTGGACCACTGCAGGTACTGCCAAGTCTCGTCTCTTGATGACTGTGTTGTGCACTGTGATTTTGATCCTGGCTTAATTTGTAGTTAGAGCTTCAGAGCCAGCCTCTAACTACACTGCCTGGGTGTGTCGCATCCAGCACTGTTGACACATTTAGAACAGGCTTTCATGAAACACTAGAAGGTTTTTGTGCAAGCCCCGGTTTGGGAAGGCTGCAATTCTGTGGTTGTATTTTGCACAAAACCCCCAACTTGTTTGAGTTGATTGTTGGCTTGAACCACTGCTGTGCTGAATTTCACTGCATGACTTTTTTTTGTATTTTTTGTTGGAAATGCATGTTAAGAGCATCAACACACTATGCCTTTTTTATTCATAGGGGCACATTCAAGCACAGTTGTTTTTTTTATGAAGCAATCTTAAAAATAAGATTATATCTCCCATTTTATCAGTGTGTTTTGTCATGTTAGCTTCTTTCCCTTTATGCATACAGTACACCTCTTGTTTGCGTTACAAGAATGTGTCCACTCACAGACACTGGATCTGCTCTGGTGGCTCACCAAAGTGCTGATCAAGAGGTCACACGCCCCCTTTGACTTGGAGCGGGGCCAAGGGGCGTATCTGAGGGTAGAATCACTCTGAGATCAGCCCAGCCAATCAGCTGCAGGCGCCGTGTTTGCTGTTCAACAGCAGATGTGTGACTGCCAGGAATTTAAGGTGGAACGGCTCCACTCGGTACCGTACGTTGGGAGTTTTCACAATCCAGCACCGGCTTCACTAACAACTCTTTCTTTGTGTTTTGTTTACATCTTTATGTCTCACGTCGTGCGTAGCGCTTTATTCATGTTTTTAAAGCATGTTGTGTTGTATTTTATTCCGTGTGACAAAAACAAGAGCCTTTTTCATGTTTAGTTGTGTTAGATATGAATATTATTAGCACCCTTCTGACTTTTGTAACTTTACAACTTCAAAGTTGTTACATAAATTGGAATGGAAAGAAAATTATGAATGGTTTTCACATTATTTACACAGAATCTATAAATACTGACTTCTGGATGTACTGACATCTTATTTAGGGGTATGAAAGTAAAGGGGACTGAATACAAGTGCATACCATATATTTCAGATTTTATGTATTCTTATGCAATTCATCAATCAACATCAATGTGGATGATTTTTACTTTTAGATATTTTTTGTTTACAATTTTATAGGATACTTTGATCTATTTTATGTGTAATTTTTTTTAAACAGAACTTAAAAACAACAAGCCATGAAGGGGACATTTTTTTGCCCCGTATGTTGTTGTGTGATAAAGAGCTGTTGTGTCCCTCGGCGGCTCCCTTTGTGTTGGTTCTTTGACCCGGTTTCGCCTCAGGAAACCGTCTTCACCCAGATGTTTTGTGTTCACTCAGGCGGGATTGCAGGAGGCATTGAGATCTGCATCACCTTCCCAACAGAGTATGTAAAAACACAGCTGCAGCTCGACGAGAAAGCCAACCCTCCCAAATACAGAGGAATCGGTGAGTTTGCCCTGACTAGTGTAACCCAGTGTGGCCTAAGCAACATTTAACTGATTATTTGTTGGTTTTGGAACTTGAAGGTCGTCCACCATCTTCTTTTGTTCCAGAAACTAAAAGGGGCGGTGTTATGTCACATCGACTTTTCTGATGTTCATAATGTTATTCCCTCATGGTGCCTTTGCATCTTTGAGAAATCTTTTAATCTCCCGTTGCAACCATTCAGCCATTCAAAACGTCTGGGTGAACGTAGCCACGCCTTCAAGACGCAGCTCCTCCTCCTCAGAGTTACAGTTTCCAAGCTTCCCACCTTCCGCCTCATACAGGAGACCACCCTCCCCTCCCCTCTCCTCTACTCAGCTCCTTCAGACTAAATTTTCTTTTAAGTCGTATTTGACATACAGGATTTTTTATTTTATTTTTTTGGAAACCGCTATTGAGTTGAAGTGAAACAGAAGAATTAGTAAATAGTTCTCTGTTTTTATGATGTTTCCCCCACCATGTTTAATGGTTGGAAGTGTTTAGTTTGAAAATCATACATAAATGGACTAAATGGAAAATGGACTGAATTTTTATCAGAGGTTTTTTATCAGAGGTGTCTCGATACAACATTTTTTTTTTTACTTTGGATACTATACAGAGATCGTGGCTTTTAGATCAAGCATCTCAAACATTGAGGAGTCCCCAACATGGAACAAAAATCAAAAGTTGTTTCAGCCTGGATTTAAAAAACCGGCTTCAGTTATTACTGAATATTGTGACTGAACTGTATTCCATCACTCAGAACTACTGTCACCAAGAAAACAAAAACAGTTTTCCAAATATAACAAACTAGAAATGAACTCACCTTTTAAAGTGAGAAGAAAATCTTTTTATGCTCTATGTATATTTAACCTGTGATAACTTGTGTTATCACAGGTTAAGAGTCATGCAAACAGACGTTTGTTACATCGTAAGCCAACCTTTGACTTTTGAACCTTGGCACAGATCTTTATACAAGCCCAACTTGAAAACAAAACTCCTCAGATCTTTGTGTCCCTTCAGCCTATTTAGGTGCCATTAATGCTTTAAAAACTAACTTGTGTCCATTTTGTCCTAACAGTGGACTGTGTGAAGCAGACGGTGAACGGCCATGGGGTGAAGGGGCTGTACAGAGGCCTGAGCTCGCTGCTCTACGGCTCTATACCCAAAGCAGCAGTCAGGTACTGCAGCCACAACACTAAACACACACAAGTGGTTCTCTAATAAACTATAGAGTTTATGGTTTACATTCTCTGCAGCAGCCTCTTTCCTTTTACACTGATTGTGTTTGTTGTTGATACAATCATTGTAACATGCATTTGATTAGAAAGTAAAGACTTCTCCATGTGAAGCACTCATGATGTCAACAAATTGTCTGTTGTGTCAACAAACTATTTTTTTTTTTGTCTGAGAAGTTGCTAAACATAGCGATAAGATTGCTAAGTTGGCAACAGTGTTGTGACTATTGTTTAACTGTGTACATCCAGATGTGGCGCTGTGGGCAGGTGTGTGAGTCAGCCCTCTGTCCCTGCAGATCAAACAGGGATGATTTTCATACCTTTGTGAAAGTTAAGATTGGTGGATAAAATAGTTTTGGATTTCCCAAAATTAAGGAAATCTGGGCCAATTTATCGGCGCACCGCTAGTATTTACACTTATGCTACACTGAGGGACTCCACACAAAAACTGACCTTCATGGCTTATCTGACATATTCTGTGATGTTGTATAATAAACAACAACTTTCTTCATGCTTCAAATCGTGAAGCATGTAGCATGAAGGAAGCAGGAAGCTAAAACTTCCTGCTTTCAATTATGCAGAACCACCCAGAGTTTCTCTGCGGTGTCAGTGATCGTCTCCATGTCCTCCTCACCCTGGCAGGTTCGGGATGTTTGAATTCCTCAGTAATAAAATGCGAGACGAGAGCGGCAAACTAGACAGCAAACGAGGATTCCTCTGTGGTCTTGGAGCCGGAGTCGCCGAGGCCGTGATGGTAGTCTGTCCAATGGAGACTGTTAAGGTATAATTAAAAAGTTACAATACTTTGGGGAAGTTAAAATATTTTTGTGTACACACACAGGGCCTTGCAAAAGTGTTCATACCCCTTGAAGAGTCACTGTACAATCACAAATCTCTTTGGATTTTATTGAGATTTTATATGATAGAGCAGCAGAAAATGATGCATAATTATGAAATGACAAAAATTATACATAGTTTTTCCAACTATTTTGTAATTAAATATCTGAAATATATACTCTGATATCCCTAAATGAAATCCAATGTAGCCATTTATTCTTCGCAGGTCATTTACTTAATAAAATTTAAAAAAATATTAGTCAAAATAATTTTTTGTAGCACGATGAAATGGAAAAAAGCTTCAGGGGTATGACTGTTTTTTAAAGGCACCAAAAATGCAAATGAATGTCATAGAAAAAAAACAATGTGTGTTATGTGCCTCTCAGGAAATTCCCTGTTTTTCTTGTTCTATGAGAACTTACATTTCAAGAACAATCACTTCTCAGAGAAGAAGTAGAAGAAGAAGCTGCAGCAGTGGAAGTTCTTGTGCAAAAGAACAAGTGAAAATGTGTCTGGATATATTTTATTTTACTGTTTGGTGGATCTAAGCTAAACCCCAGCAGCTTCACTAAACTCAAAAACAGACTCTGGGCTCCTGCTGTGTAATTTTACTCATGTAAACAAACTTCTTATTCTTCTTTGTCTTTTTAGGTTAAATTCATCCATGATCAAACATCAGCTAACCCAAAGTATAGAGGATTTTTTCACGGGGTGAGGGAGATTGTAAGGACCCAAGGTGAGGAAGGTTTTATTTATATATACTGCCCCCTGCTGGTTAACCACCGCTATGCACATAATGATTCTGCCACATTGGAAATGATTGGTTCTGCTGGGTCCGTGTTCAGTTGAACGAAAACTACACGGACCAAGCAGTTCATCTTTCCTCTCTGATTCGTTTATGTTATTTTAACAGACCATATCCTCCTTCCACTTTGTTAATGAAGTGTTTTGTTGTTTTCAGGACTAAAGGGGACCTATCAGGGACTGACTGCCACTGTGCTGAAACAGGGCTCCAATCAGGCCATCCGCTTCTACGTCATGACCTCACTGAGAAACTGGTACAAAGGTATGAAAATAAACCGCTGCAGTAATAAAAGTCCATCTAAAGCTGCAGCTTTTTCAAACAGACCGCTTCTCGTCCCTCTTAAAGGTGACGACCCCAACAAAGTCATCAACCCCCTCATCACCGGGCTGTTTGGAGCTTTCGCCGGAGCCGCCAGTGTCTTTGGAAACACTCCACTGGATGTGATTAAGACCAGGATGCAGGTCAGCTCCCTCGCACATTTGATCCTTGCCTCAGAACTCGACCTGCAGCGCTGTTGGTGACGGGTTGTGTTTTTGTCAACAGGGACTCGATGCCCACAAGTACAAAAGCACAGTGGACTGTGCCGTTCAAATCATGAAGCATGAAGGGCCAATGGCGTAAGTGCAATGGGACAGACTGAAGCTGGGGATAAAAGTTTCTCTTTTTGATCTCTGCTGTGGTTGCCCGGTGAAGGGGTGGTGACCTGCAGGATGGACTCCGCCTCTCACCCAATGACTGCTGGAGATTGCCATCGCTCCTACTCAGAAACAACCAATAGGAGCCAGGAGGAGGGTCTTAGGACTGTCAGTCATGCTGGTGTACGCATTGCTCACTCCGTCCCCCACACAGCGTGTACGAGCTCACGATTGCTGGTTTGCCGACGCTGTGCTAATGGAAGCTAAGAGATCACCATGTACACAAGCATGATTGACAGTGCTAAGACCCTCCTCCTGGCTGTGATTGGTTGTTTCTGACCAAGATCGGTGCATTTCTGCAGATGACAGTAGGATCACAGGGAGAAGGCAGAAGAGTTAGATTATTTTCCCACAGATTTTCTGTCTCATATTCTACTGTCAGGACATAATGATGGCTTAAACAAATATGTAAAAAATGCATTTTCCTAAAAGCTAACTACATACTGCAGCTTTAAGTAGCAAAATCACAATTGAATCACAGTGTCTTCATGTAACATCATGCTCTCCCCATGTCCAGGTTCTACAAAGGTACCATTCCTCGTCTGGGTCGGGTGTGTATGGATGTCGCCATTGTCTTCATCATCTATGAGGAAGTTGTCAAGTTCTTGAACATTATGTGGAAGAATAACTAATCCGGACGCCCGCTTACTGCACTACCTGGAGCGCTCAAACAGTTACTAAAACAGGCTAAAAATCCCATCTTCTTAAATCGGGTCTTCTCGGTCCTAACGTTTACCTCCAAGTATTTTCAGGTAGAAATCAGAAACGGGTTGGTTTAGTACTTCATTCTTTGTTTCTTACAGCACAGCAGCACAGAAGCAGTGCAAGCATTACCACCTGCATTACCACATGCAACCAATGGTACCTTAGAGATGCAGAAATGCTGCTCACGTTTGCTCTTTCCTCCCGCCTCTCTCAAATTTCCTGATGGGGGAATTTTCCTTAAGAGCCAAGTGAAAAGCAGCCAGTAGATCTGCTCTACTAAGAGATGTTAGTGCCTTTCAGCACAAACTAATGCTGTGTTCACTTGATACAAAGCTAACAGCCAGCCCCTTATAATGTGATTTAAACACTAGAGGAAAAAATATATACTTGAAGAAAAACAAAAAACAACTCAGAGATCTAACATTTTAAACCCTTTATTATTATTATTTTTTACTTGTGAGGAAGTAGAAAGTTCATTAAATTGGTACCTAATGCAATAAATAATATGCTGCTGAGGGTCAAATAAATAAATAAACAAATGCCTTAATTCTAGAATGTTTAAACATGTAGATTATGTTATGAGGTGTAATTTAAAGATATTGTTGTATGACAATTTGTTTAATATCCTTTAAGGATGAGTCAGAGGCGGTGTGAGGAGGGTTCGCCTTTAATTCACAAAGATGTTCTATATTAATTTACGTGTTGCCCTGGGAAGTGCCTGTGTTTTCTGTGGTTCGTTTTGAGCTTAAGGATGAGAGAAGGATGTCTTCCATCACTACAGATTTAGGAGTGAACTCGGTTTTATACACTGTTGTTAATTCTCCAGCTGTGCCTAAGGTATTTCTAACACGTTTATATCTTCTCAACTCATCTGTATCAGCATCAGTGTTTCTTTATGCTTTTTTCTTTTTCTTTTTTTTTTGCTCTAAATTGTATACTTTGCTTTTAAAGTGCTTCGGATGCAACTAATGGTGCCTTTCATCTCTGTCCATAGATTCTTTTGTAATACAGGTACCTAATTTCGGTCTTTCTCAAGTTAATTGCCTTTACTTTTTATGCCATCTGAGGACCTAATGTGCCAACTGCTGCTCATAACACAATTGTATGTTATGGACTTAGAGCTTGTAGCTTGTGAAACTGGCTTGTTTACATGCAATGCTAATTCTTATTTTGCTTATTGCAGTCTTTGTGTGCAACACGCTATGTTTACTGTGAATTATACTTATCTTTCATGTTAATCTCTTAACCCTGGCCTCCATCACAGCTATTTAAATATATCTGGGGTTTTTGGATTAACACTGAAAATGTTCACAGACCATAGAACATCATGTCCCTTCTGTCTCATTACTACAAATAAACATGGTTCAGACTATTTGCTCTGTGTGTGTTTATTTTTTTGTTGTTCTTTGCTCACAAACTGTACTCACACTGTACCATTGTTCGTTTCGCATTAGATGGACGATGATTTTGTAAGGTGTACATGGAAATGTAATGCTTATATTCATTAAACCCTGGCAGATTAAAATGTTGAAATTATTTTCATTTCCCATAAGTTTCTGTCTTATAGAAAGTAAGACTAGAAAATATTAAAAGGAATAGGGAAAATGTTATTTTATTTGTCACAACAAATACTGCATGACCAAACCCTTCTGAAAATTATACACAAATTGTAGCAAGACAGAAATAAATACCTTATATAAGCCCACTTCTACTTATCGTTAAAAAATGTCTTCATATCGGGCAATACCGATTTTGATATTGATATATTGCGCATTCCTAAAAAGGAATTTCATTTAATCGGGTTTTATTTACATTTTAATAGAACATTAAATGGTAGAAATGATTTATATCTTTAATTTATACCCTTTTCTTTGATGCCTCCACAGATTGTATCAGATTCCACTCATAAGAATGATGATGGTAAAAAATTAAATAGGAAGCCCAAATCTGACCTGAATGAATATGAATTCAGCTCATCTAGAGATTTTTTTTTTTTACAAGTTTATAGCCTGAGTTTAATATACGAATAATAACTATGGACAATACTCTAAAAATAGAGTAAACTGTCAAACTGCAGAAAAAAGCGGAATATGCAAAATTTCTAAAATAGCATCGATGGGACCTGTTTTTCAGTTGCACAGTGGTTTATGACCTTGTTTGGCACTGTTTGGCCATCTCCCCCACCGTAGTTCTAGCAGCCTCTGTATCTGCTGTGGTTGGGCCGAACGATAGAAGATGTTTGTGTCTGTGTAGCGGCGTCCGGGAATGGTTAAACATGTCTCTGAATGGAGGAGGATGCAGAGGCTTCTACTTCAACACCGTGCTGTCTCTGGCTCGGTCGCTCGCGACTCACCAGCACGCGCCGTTAGACAAGGTAACGACCCGGCTAGCTGGTACTGATAGGCTAGTCACAACCCTTTACACTGAATTTGACATTGACGTCCTGAACTTCGCTGTTCTCTCTTTACCGGGTGTGTTCCTGTGGGTCGGAACTGACTTTAAGTTCCTCTGGTAGTTTGGAGGTTTATTGTTATTTGGAGGTTTAACGTAGCTACGCAGTGGGTTTTAGTGTCGGTTGGCTGTTTTTAGCCCGCAGTTAATCTGCTCAGGATGGAACTGAATGAGCTCTGTCTGATTTCTGCCGCTTCTTCCTCTATTTCGCTCTCCTTTAACTTCCAATGTGCGTCATGGACATAATGTAAGAAACTCTGTACAAAACAAACAGAAAATCTCTTAAGACCAATAAAACTTTCAGGACATTCTAAAGAGCAAGGGGAAAAAAAGAATCACATTTACAAAGTTCTTCTGTTTAAAATTAAATTGCAATGCACTCCGTTCGATTAGGTTTGAGAATCGGATTTATTTTAATAGTAAATACTATAATTACATCAAACATCCTGAGCATGCACAGCGTGGAGGGCGACTGTAGACAGGAAGAAACCTTGAAAGGAGCCAAACCCAGGAAGAGCAGACTGCAGTGTTCATGAAAACACTCTGGTTTGAAGTTACAGTCTGACCTTTTTGATAAGCAGCAATGAATTTATATTAAATAATTCATCCATCCAAGTGTTAATCAATTATTCAATCCATGCGTCTTGTCCTGTGGTTGAACTACTGTTTAAATGTTTAATCAATGTTCTGTTTCAGGCTCTCTCTTTTTTTAAAGATAACGCAGCACTCCTCCCTCTAACTTGTGTTTATTCTGTTTATCTCCTATGCCATCTTCATACTACTATATAAACGGTTTAATACTTTTTGTTGTTGCAGTGATGACAACAATAATCTCCCTTCTGATCAAATTTCAATTCAATTTTGATTTCCTTCAAACACATAGAGAACAAGAGTAAACACAATTAATCCCCCAAATGAATTTACACTTGGGAAGAAGTACAGACTTATTTAGTCCTACCTCCTCTCCAAGACTTCACAATCATTTGTTCTTCTGTTGCCTTATTTTAAATGCTACAATAATAAATTCAGCAGGACTTGAGCAATTATCCTTTTGCTTACTCCGTTAATTTTTCTATGTGTCAAGGTGGGACTAAACAACACACATTTCCATTGATATACTACTATATAAACTTATTGTTGCTTTTTGTTGAAATTAGACTTCCTATCGTTACACACACATACCCCCAACACCTTCCAACCATATATGGACAAATTCATATACAATTGTTTGTGTTCCTGTATTGTATGTGTTGCATTTACACATACATACCTGCACACCTACTAACACATGCATGCATATAAATGGTAATTAGCCATACCAAAGAAAGTGTGAGTTGTAAAGTTAATAATATGTTATACATACACATTATTACTTGTAATTTATCCATCTGTACCCGTTTATCTGTACAAGCAGCCAGAGGTTGAGCTGGTTGGAGGAGAGATTTCAGAATTGGGAAGTTTTGAACAGGAAGCACCTAATGTGATGAAAGGGCCGTTTCAATAACAATACAGCTGTACTTCATGGTGTTTTTACGATTAATGATCAGCCGGGTTTGTTTCTGCTTTTTTCTGGGTGTTTGAACTTTGATTTGAGAGAAATTGTTTGACTCACTGAGAAGGTTACAACACAGTAGGAAGCAGATCAGGAAGTCACAATAAAACAGCGATTATTATACAGTTAGTCAGTAAAGTCAGTCATTTTCATAGGGCTTTTAAAAGTACAACAGTTTTGTTTCCTTCAGGGTTTTTTGCACACTATGTTAAGTTGAATAACTTTTGTTCTAACAAGTCATTTTAATTAAATAAAAAAAAAGTAGCATGTTGCATAACTTTTGCTAGATGATCCTCACAGAGACTTTCTCCCATAGGAAAACTTTGAAGTTCACAAACAAGCATTTGTAATCACTCTTATATATTTGCTGGCAAATGTTCAAACAAGATCAATCCATGAGATCAAACTCTTAGCCACAATAAACAGATAAACCAAATTATTATGGTAATATTTTTTGTAGAAAGCTGGGTTGTTTTTATATCATTTTCCACTAATATTCCACAAATATCGACATCCCATAGAAGAAAATTAATCCATTTTCTTTTTGTAGATGTTTTTTTTATTTTCCTCATTTAAATTGTGGTTCTAGGGTAGATATTTCTCTGAAATTATAAGTTTTATTTTTTTAATAGACATTTGTGGCTGAAGTTTTTTTATTCTGCTGACCTCAGGGTAGAAATGGCTATTTGAGTTGTAACAAGAGGTTTTTGGCTTGGTTCCTAAAAGGCGTTTATCCCAACCCAATCATTAAGACTAATGGAGTTAAAGTATCCCTGCAGGGAAGGTCATGTCAACAGTAAATGTGTTAGTTACAGGTTCTCCTAACAATGTATTATATAAATAGGACATCAGTCACATAAAGAAGTGTAATTTGTATTAAAGTGCTCACAGTAACTGCAGTCATCATATTTTCAAATGCATTGATGTTTATTGATGCTTCCATTGAACAAACAGTGGAGAAAATAATAAAACTATACAGATAGTTTTGGAGTGTTTTAAACATTCATTGGAAATTATCGTCCCAGCAATAAATCTAAATTCTTATCATGATAGGAAGTTTATCATGATAAACAATAAGCGATAAGATAAATGCCCACTCCTGTACATAAATGCTTTTTTTAAAATCACAATACATTGATTTTACTGTGGCATCATTTATTAAACTATACATTTTCAAAACGGCTCTAAAATGACACATTTCTGAATTTAAGTCAATGCTCTCTTCAGCATTTGCCTTGGTTGCCTTCTAATTCATATAGTTGAACAAAAAAGTCTGTTTTATTAACCCTTGTTGTTGTTCTGCAGGTGCAGAAGCTGCACTGCATGTGCCCTGTGGACTTCAGAGGCGTCTTCCAGCTTGACGAGAGGAGGCGGGATGCTGTGACTGCTCTTGGGATTTTCCTGGTGGAGTCCAACCTACAGGTAAATCCCGTTCCTGCCGCTTCGTCGTGCGCTCACGCCAACGTTCACTACTTGCTAAACACGACGATCTTGTGTTGCAGCACAAAGACGTCATCGTCCCCTACCTTCTTGGGCTACTAAAAGGGCTTCCCAAGGTTCAGTGGATTGAGGAGAGCTCTGAACGCAAAGGGCGGGGTCAGTATCACTGTGGTGCTCAGGTCAAGTCTTGAAGATGTCACTGCAAGGTTTTAATCTCTGTTTTCATCTCGTCCTACAGACGCTCTTCCAGTCGCAGAAAACTTCAGCTTTTGTCTTGTGACGCTGCTCTCAGATGTTGCTCAGAGAGATGAGAACTTTAGAGGACAGGTGTGTGCTTCCTATTTACTCATCCGGATTCACAGACACATAGTGTTTAGTGAGTGCATTACTAGAATAGCTGTGGATAGATGCAGATTTGAAATAAAATCACAATGCCTTGGTTTTTAACCCCTTATTGCCTATATTTATTTCATATTATATAATAAAAAATAACAGAATCGTGGTTTTGTTGTCTGGCAGATACTAAATTAAATAAAGATTCTCTTTATTTATACCCAACACAAATTTATAGTGTGATGCAAATTAGTGATGTTGGGCATAATAGTAATTGAATGCATTTTCAATGTCAGATATGTAGATTCTTTCATTGATGCTGCTATGGTTAAACAGGAATACAGCATCTGTTTCTGTAATATCACTCTGGTCAACATTACAAAGTTTGAAATGCAATCTAATGCTGTAAAATCACAGCTAGTGGTGTCTTTATTTATTAGGTTTATTCGATAGGACACAGCATAAGATAATTTGATGTGTGTCATTCACGCTCTGACCACTAGATGTGAAGTGCTTCCAATAAAATCCTAGGTATGTGTAGAATATTCATCAGTAGGCATCTCTGCAGCATTTAGACACAAAACAGTTTGAGGTGATTTTGTGATAATAGTCCAAAAATGGTTAAGAGTTTGGAATGAAAAGATTGAACGGCAAGTAAGTGTGTTTGTGAATAAACAAGCTACACTTTTAGGCTATATTTGTATTAAAAGATTTATGAAATAGAACAAAACAACATGTGACTTATTTAAATTATATGGAGATCCTCAGAGATATAGACTTGTGTATGTTTTTCTTTCTCTTTCTGCCTTTATCCTTTCTTTGAGTCAACTTTTCCAAAAATTCAGTTGAGTTTTTTGATATGCTGATGATGCATAGATGACCTACTGAATGTTATCGTTTCTCCTAGAATGGTTGGCTGGTCACACCCTTCATATAATCCTACATGACAACAACAATGCTCTAAAAATGCAAATGTCCCAATACGCTAAGGTCAAAGAAAAACTGAATTTTGTCCTGTTGTTGTCGAGGTCTTGATGCACTGTGACACCGTAAGGGCCTAGAAAATCAATGCTGATTAAAAAAACATCTGTTCCCTTGTCTGAAGATAGAACTATACAGATATGATATACATGAGATTTAATGACTTTTGCGGTACGTCCTCATGAACTAGCTGAAAAGCCAGCCATGTATTTCAGATCCTGGAGGCGCTCATGGACATCATGCAGGTCCTCCAAGACATCTGCAAAAATCCAGATGCTCACGATAAAGGTACTAACCCAACACCCTTTACAGTTTCTCCATGTTTCCCCTAGTTATTCCAGATAATCTTATCCTTTGCGTCCATTTTGTCTCGCAGGATACCTGTGCAGGTACACTGTGCCCAGCCTGCTGGGTGTGGCCAGGGCGTTTGGCCGATACAGTAACACGGACGAGCCGCTGC
The DNA here is from genome assembly GCF_051168715.1 of Poecilia mexicana. NCBI lineage: Eukaryota > Metazoa > Chordata > Actinopteri > Cyprinodontiformes > Poeciliidae > Poecilia > Poecilia mexicana. Next base: position 3,016,004 of record NW_028263381.1, read on the forward strand.
TGTCCAAGCTGTTCCCCCGACCCGCTGCCCCGTTGCTCTCTGCAGGTGACTGCGGCGATGCGGCCCGACGGCGCTCCTTCAACGACTTCCGCTCCATCCTGCCAAGCTCTCTGCTCACGGTGTGTCAGGGAGACTCTCTGAAACGTAAAACCTCCTCTGTGTCCAGCGTTTCACAACAGGTATCGGCGGCTCCAGAGTGGAACAGGCAAGACGACTTGGGACTCGTGTTAAAATAAGAATCACCGTGTGTCTGTTTTGTAGGCAAGTCCAGAGAGAACGGGACTGACGCCCAGCTCTCCTGCCGATCCGTCTGCGCAGTACTTTGAAGGTAAACAGCCTGTGCAGTGCCATGATCGTCTCCACTGATCATATTATTCACAATTTGACAATTTTTAAAAATAAATTAACTTAATAGAAACAGGGCAATTTCGAAATTGGTTTATTTAGCAAATCTGCAGAGGAAACATTTTTTCTGCGTCACACGAGTCGCATGATCAACAACCAGTTGATGCCTCTGGAACAAACCAAGAAGAAGAAGACAGGAAGTGGTTGGACTATGATTATGTGGTGTGTTTACTTATTGCATGACCAAACTTATTCACATGTGATTTTAATTGCATTTCTTATTTAATGAAAGCATCACAATTGCAAAATTGTGTTGTTTGACATTAGTGGGATACTAACAAAGTTTTGCACACATTTATAATGGAAACGCTCCAGGAAGCATAATATAAACAGAGCATGTTCACATTTCCAAATGTTTATTTTTACTTACATTTCCATTGAAAATGTGTGTAAATTTTTGTCAGCATTCCATTAATGTTGAAAAAATACAATTTGGCAAATGTGTTGTTTCAATTAGATTAGAAATAAAATGAAAATCACACGTGAATAAGCTTGTTAATGCAAAAAATCATTAGCAGCTACCTATGCAGTGTTTTAGAGAAATTGCAATCTGTGATTTTACAGAGGAGCTGTGAATTCAACACGTTAGAATGACACACAACTTTACATGAGCTGTGTGACGCTGTGAGAACTCTGGTGGAGCCAGCTGCACGCTGTCTGAAAAACACAAAACAGTATTCCTCCGACCACTTCCTGTCCTCTTCTTCTTTGTTTTCAGCAGTAGCAGCATCCGGCTGTTGATCAAGTGACTCGTGTGATGCAAAGAAAATGTTTCCAATGCAGTTTTATAAAATACATCCATTTCAATGCAGTCGAAAAACCACCTCATCCCAGTACACAAACTTCTTACAATTGTTTTTTTTAATTGTTGTGATTCCATTAATTTTCCATTTATTTTCTTAATTTCAAGTTACACAATACGTTGACTTAATTCACCACTTTTTTCCCAAAAGAACCTCCTTTCCCCCTCAAAGCATTTTTTTTCTTCCCCCAGGCTCCTACCTCCCTGATGGCAGCGCCGTGGACCCCGATTATTACTTCTCCACCATCAGCTCCAGCTTCTCTGTCTCTCCTCTTTTCACTGGGAGCAGCTCTGGAGAGTTCCAGGTCCCTCTGGAGATGCTCAGGCAGCTCCTTCACATGGTTAGCGCTAACTCCACTCAACACTTTCACCACTAATCACAGCACAGTGCAAAACTGAAATCTGTTCTGTCTTCAGTCTTTGTAGTTACACTATTACCTCAGTAATGCAAACAGAAAATAGTTCATATCTTCTGCCATTAGTTTATTGTTAAAATAAACATTGTTTGCTTGTTTTCATCAGGTTGAGCAATTTGTTTCCGAGTCGTTTTTGAAGTCACTGGATGGCATCCTAGCAGAATACCAGGAAGTAAGACTCTTACACCAAGTTTGTTCTCTTTTCTGTGAAGATGTCATTAGATTAGCACCACTGTTGCCAACTTATCAACTCTGTTGCCTTATTTACCAACTTATCAGACTAAAAAATATCTGTAGGCCAAAATCATAGTCAGGCCAGAAAACTGCAATCTGTGCACCCGTACTTGTAACGGTTATTACTTACTGATGCTGTTCTCTTCATAGAGCAATCCAGAAATTCATCTTTACTACAAGACCTTCAGTGACCCGTTATATGTGGCCATATTTAAAATGCTGAGAGACACTCTGTACAATCTGAAAGGTGAGGAAACCGCTCTTGACGTTCTTCAAATCTTTTAGAAAAACTATGTCTAACAGTTAGTCATAGTTTCCCTAATAAATAAATATATTCTTCATGGTTCAGACCTTCAGACCGACTATGTGAAGGAGGTTCATGACTTCGTCCTGGAGCAGTTCAGCAGCAGCCAGTCAGAGCTGCAGAGGATTCTTCATGACGTGGAGTACCTTCAGAGCGAATTGAGCCCGCTCAAACTGCGTTGCCAGGCCAACGCTGCCTGTGTTGACCTCATGGTTTGGGCTGTCACAGAGGAACAGGGTGAGACTTGGATAATTTGATCCAGTCTAACAAAATGTAATTTGATTTTTCTCATGACTTGAAAGCTGTTTTGTTTTTTTTCACCAGGCGCTGAGAACCTTTGCACCAAACTGTCAGAGAAGCTGCAGTCGAAGACTTCTAGTAAAGTTATCATCGCCCACATGCCCCTCCTCATATGCTGCTTACAGGTGAGAAAAAAAAATGAGAGAAGTAAATTCTAAAATATGTTTTCATTGTTACAAAGCACTTAGAGTTTAATTGACTTTCATCTTTTGTTTGGTGAATTCTCAGCAATTACAGGAGAGCTTAGTCTGGCAAAGTATGCAATTTGATTTCATTAGTTTCCAAATCTGCAAAAGAATTGAAAAATAAAATCTGACTTGGGGGAGGGGGAATCTGAATTTGCAGATTTTTTGTTCCATTGACAATTTTGGTCCATGTGACAAAAACTTTTGGGCATTCCTAACCTAAAAGAAAAAATTATTTAAAGGTGCAATATTATGTAAAATTAACTTTTTTTGAGCTTCACATCGTGTTCTAATGTTCTCAGTTCCTTCAGACTAGCCAGCAACAATTAGTAAACACTGATGGAACTTCCCATCTGCTGATCTCATTATAGGAGCTACTTCTCAGTGCAACATAGGTAAAAACGTTGTTAAAGGGTTAATGGAGGAGCCATTTTGTGGTGACTTCCTGATGGCGGAGTTTCAGAAATGAGTTTCTTAAAGAGACAGAGGCTCAATTTCAAGGCGTTATATTATGAAGTAAAAAACTTCTTTTTTTAAGTCATCCTTGAGATATATATTGCATTTTTACAACAACTCAAGGTAATGTAGTTACTTAATCATCCTATAAAACAGTATTATGAGCCTGGAAAACACAGTACTGCCCCTTTAAATGATGGCCTTCATCTTTGCTTTGGCACATCAAATTTTGAGTTTTTGTCGAACCTGATGATTATTTTAGTTTATCTGAGTTACAAAGAGATGAACATGCATGCATTCAAAAACCTAACATTCTCTGCTTCTCTATGTGAACCATTCATTGTAATTCAATACAATCCGCCTATCCTAGTGAAAGCAGGAGTGCAGTGAACTAACATGATGTTGGTGTAACATTTAATCTGTTTAGCATATTGGTACGCTGCAAATTAGCAGATCACTTGGAGACTCCTATTGGGACTTCAGGTTTTCTATTTCTTTATCCTGACCTTCTATCCCAGCTCTGACTTCATTTGGTGACAAAAGCGTCACTGAGCTGCCACCATAGCTACACTGTTACTTCCTGACTGCATGAAATCAGTGGAAAGTGGTTCAAAGCTGGATGCCTAGCAGCTGTTAGCTGTTGTGTTTGTGTGCAGGGTTTGGGTCGTCTGTGCGAGCGCTTTCCTGTCGTGGCGCACTCCGTCACCACGTCTCTCAGAGACTTCCTGGTGGTGCCCTCTCCTGTTCTGGTGAAGCTCTACAAATATCACAGCCAGTGCGCTCCAGGTAACAACGTTGCTCCCAAGTGGACAAGTTGTCCTCCTCAGATAGAGGGGATGCATGTAGCATTATCATAAATGTCACAGACAACAAATAGTAAAAATACCCAATTTTTTTAATTCTATGAGATGAACCAACAAAAAGTGGCACATTATTATAAAGGGGAAGGAAAAGTGTAGCATGCAGCTCCTTGTACTGTTGTCTCTACTATTGCCATAATACGTAACTGAATTTCATTTTACTCTATCATTTTTTAAAAATACATTTTTAAAGGGTTTTAGCAGAATAATGTCACTATTTTATTTTTATTTCTAGCAGCTAATGCCGTAGCATTACCAAAAGCACTTAGCAACATGGTGTTTAGCAGAAGCTAATGCTGAGACTACAACCCTTGAGCACCAGTTTAATTTTGACATAATTTACATCCTATGTGATGCTCTTATATGATGTATTTATGTTTAAATCTTGTTCTCACCTGTCCATGTTTTATTTTCTTCTTGTATGTGTCTTGTTAAAAATAAAGTTATTGGGGGGGTGAAGGAAACATGAGAGAAAACAGAACTGCAGCATAACAGTCTTCACCCATATCAAAATAAGAGCATGAATATAAACATCTGATTACCTGAAGAACTCTTACTAGTCGATGACCAAATGTCGAACTTTATTCAACTGAACGCAAAACAGCCAACTAAAGAGGCCATTTGGAATTGGTTTGGAAACTTTAATTCAGGGGACGCTAACTGCGCTAAACGTTTTCAGTTAGGAAAAGCGCTAAACACAAACCTAGCTCATCTGTTGGTGGATTAGTGGAAATGTACCCACCACTGATCTAATACAGTGTGTCTTACTAAATAACTGTCTTTTCAAGGAGGAAGTGACATCAAGATCCATGTGACCAATGAACATTCTCAGTCAACCATCAGCACCAATGCAAGCAAGAAGAGCCAGCCGTCCATGTACGAACAGCTGCGGGACATCTCCATCGATAACATATGCAGGTGAGTTAGAGTGGAAAAAAAACCATTCAACCTTTCATCTTAAAATCTCCTCAAAAAGGCTTGATGTCTCTCCATATTTGAGGAAATTCTGAAAAAATAAAGTCCACTCTTCTTTTAATTGCTTTATTTTTATTTAGTTTGTAGGGTTTCATTAAAGTATTTGCATGCAAACTCTGTTTTAAATCCAGACTAGAATGTTTTTTTTTTTTTTTTTATGTTTCCACAATGTAAAGCACTTTGAACTGCCATGTTGCTGAACCTGCTATGCAAATAAACTTGCTTGGTTTTTAATTTTTACCAAGAAATTACCAAGCAGAGATTTTTTCAGGGTAGATTTCTATCTGCTTTTGTTTCATTTGGTTTTGGTTCCAGGGAGTAAAAATAAAAGGAGGAGGAAAAACTATTCCAGAAAACTGCACAAGGTCCTAATATGTATTTTAATGTACCAGGCCAGTAGAAAGGATCATGTAGCAAAACAGTTAGCATAACAGGAAGTTATGATTTTTTTATTCCAAGTTCCAAAGAAGGATTCCCTCTTTGCTCTCTCCAGGTGCCTGAAAGCTGGCCTCACGATGGATAACGTCATCGTGGAGGCTTTCCTCGCCAGTCTGTCCAACCGTCTCTACATCTACCAGGAAAATGACAAGTAAGCCAGATCCAGAAAAAAAATCACCCACCTAGTTGTGCTGAAACGGAGTGTTTAAAGTCCTTTCCTCCCTTACCAGGGATGCTCACCTGATCCCGGACCACACCATCAGAGCTCTGGGCCACATCGCCGTGGCGCTGCGCGACACGCCCAGGGTGATGGAGCCCATCCTGCAGATCCTGCAGCAGAAGTTCTGCCAGCCGCCTTCGCAGCTCGACGTCCTCATCATAGATCAGCTGGGCTGCATGGTGATCACAGGCAATGTGAGAGCTGACAGGTTCTTTTCTCACCTCCAGTCGCAGAGAAACTGCTGATTCACCGCTGCGAACCGTGATGTTAATTATTCAAATAAATGGATTTTTGCACATAACCAAAAAAAATGTAAAAGTGAGTCATCACTTTAAAAAATTTAATTTGTAGGAGGTCAATTAATCGCTCTTGTTTCTCTTTTAGCAATACATCTACCAGGAAGTGTGGAATTTGTTCCAGCAGATCAGTGTCAAAGCGAGCTCCATGGTTTACTCCACCAAAGACTACAAAGACCACGGTTACAGGTGAGGGGAACCTTGGCACAAGTTTACATCATACCTCTGGTGGTTATATGCAGGACAGTTAGTTTTTCTTCCATTATGCAACGCAGGAATATTCTCACGTTTCCCCTGATGACCACAAATTTTAATGCATTTATGGGGGATTTCATGTGATTGACCAACACAGAAATGTGAAGTGGAAAGAGAAGGACACACAGTTTTAAGCATTTTTACATCTGAAAATCTGTGGTGTGCATCTGTAAATAGTAAAGTCCAGTGCAACCAACGGCTTTAAGATGTCACTTAATATAGAGGTGCAGACATTTCCTTGGTTTTGGGTGATCGGCCGATGCATGTGAAGCCGATCTTGTCCTCCAGTCGTATTTGGCTCACCAAAGGTCTGATGAAGCTGCAGTATCCAAGCCCCCACCCAGCTCCTTCAGACTAGCCAGCAGTAATTAGCAAACACCTGGAGGAACTGTACATCTGCTAAGCTCTTTCTAGGAACTACTTTTCAGAGCAACGCTGGTAAAAACGTTGTTAGAATATTAATAGATGGTTAATGATATTGTGAAGACTTCCTGAAGGCAGAGCTTCAGAAAAAGTAGGAGTTTCTTAAAGAGACAGAGGCCCAATTTCAGGGCATTAAATTATAAAGTATAATTTAAGTCATATTTGTTACATACAGAATTTTTATAACAACTAAAGTTAACATAGTTACTTGATTGTGCTATAAAATGGCTCTATGTGCCTGGAAAACACAGTCCTGCCCCTTTAAAGATCCACAAGTGTTTAATAAAAACTACCTAAATGAAACATAAGAGACAGTTATAGATTAGATGTTGCTGCTTATTTACCATGATGTTATAAATCTGTATGCCGGACTTTGATCCTACTTGCTTCCCTCCTCTTTGTGCAGACACTGCTCTCTGGCTGTTATAAACGCTCTGGGTAACATAGCAGCCAACATGCAGGCCGAGCAGATGGTGGACGAGCTGCTGGTCAACCTGCTGGAGCTTTTTGTGCAGCTGGGCTTAGAGGGGAAGAGAGCGAGTGAGCGGGCCTCGGACAAAGGCCCGGCCCTGAAGGTACGCTTCTTATAAACATTTACATTTAACATTTGAACATTTACTGAACTCACAGTGAGTCCATTTTACTATTTTCATCCAACTGTCATGCAAATTTTGAGCAAAACTATCAAAATATTGCAAAAAAAAAAAAATCCAAATAAAGCACCCTTTCATCAGATGTTGATGCTACGTTTGGCTCTAACAAACAGGAAGTTGAGGTTATAAACTAGCATGAATCTCACATCTCAGAAAATTGGAGAGATTCCTCTTCTCTGAGCTGGAGATTTGGATTTAGAAGTTTCTCAGAGTTTCATACCTCTAGTAAAGCACAGAGCCACCAGTGGAGGTGAAAGGTCACCACGTCAAAACTTATTCATTACTTTTGTTTCCATCTTTCCTTTAGTACATTAACTCTGTTATTTTGGAGAAGCCAAACTTCAAGCGAGCATAAAAACTTTTCTGCTAAACTGAGGAAAATGTCTCCAGTTTTGCAGTTTCCACTATCCTTTTCAAATGTGCATTAAAACATTGAAGGAATCACAGTGAATTTTGACTTTATTTAGACTTTACATGTGGAGGAATTGTTACAGTAAAGCCATCTTTAATACCCACCGGTCTGCCCTCACACTGCTGGGTCAGTTGTTTACCTCGAATAATGATATCTTCTTTCTAACTGCGTTTTTTTTTTTTTTTTTTTAAGATTAAAATGATTCATGAAATTAATTTAAAATCCCGTTTATAGTTTTCATACAGACATCTTACGGAAATTAAATGATTGTGTGACAGCTCTTCACTAAGATTGAGGCCAAATGTTAAAGCTAAAATTTGCAGCTTTAACTTACTACATCCCAGCAATGTAACTGGGTTTTGTCTTTAATTATGTCGTCTTTGAAAATCTTCGAGCTGGAAAGCAGAAACATGTCTTTTTTTGTTTCTCTGCAGGCCTCTAGCAGTGCTGGAAACCTCGGCGTCCTCATTCCGGTAATCGCCGTGGTAAGTGATCCAGATGTTCAGCTCTTTGCTTGTTTTGTGTTTTTTTTTATCTTGAGACAAAACTGAAAGCTCCTTTTCTCACTATGCTGAATGCTAAACCTCCAGGTATACTTATGGCCGTTTTGAAGCATAATTCTGTTTTCCATGCTAGCTGACGAAGAGGTTGCCACCAATAAAGGAGGCAAAGCCGCGTCTGCAGAAGTTATTCAGAGACTTCTGGCTCTACTCTGTCGTCATGGGATTCGCAGTGGAGGGCTCAGGTACAATATGTTTACTCAACCCTGCTTGTAAATCATTTATGTTGTCGTTCACCTTTTCCAGTATCGTGATTTTTAGTATGGCAAGCTGGAAATGAACATTTAAACTTAAAGTTTTGAATCTTTTCAGGCTTTTATCAGAGAAATTAGAGTGATACATTGGCATAAAACCTCAGGTAACATTAAAACTAGCGATACAGTTCATAGCAACAGAATATTTGTTACTTTTTTAAATTATTATTTTAAATTTGTGTTTTGATAAGGCCCTGCAAAAGATAGTTAAGGGAATTGAATAGATTAATGGAGAATCTCAACCCTCTGGGCAAGTTTTAGTTTCAATCTGTTTAAGGATTTTTCACACTAATATGTCTAATCTCTCAGAAAAAATACTGTCTTGTTTTGTCTGGAAGCTTGGGCTAAGCAGAAATTCTCTCTGGGCTTCAAAATGTCAGGAAAGTGTCACATTTTGAAAGTGGATTTTCATGACTTTGTAAGCATCTGAGGTAAATTTAAGACAAACTAGCTTTTTGTGTCTACCACACATGGGGAGTGACGAACAATAGTGACAGGTGAAAGTCATCGCCAATCGAGGTGAAAATTTATCTGTGGTCAGGTCAGCATTTACGAGAATGTCATTGTTCACTTGGCTGGAGGAGAGCTACCGATTGTCAACCCTAAGCTGCATAGGAAATGAATGGAGATGGAGCCTTTAAGTGCAAATTTAAAAAACCTTAAAGCTGATGAGAAATACAAAGCTGATGCCAAGAGCCACAAACAAATCCCATGAAATTTCACAGCTTTTACTATTCTTTATTCTAATACAGCAGGATGGGGATGTTGTAGTTTTTTTTTGTCTTAAACTTCATTCATGGTGGCATTAAAAAGGTCTTAAAAAGTCTTAAATTTGACTTGCTGAAACCTGCAGATATCAAGAACAAGAATGATTGTCTTTTTACACAGAAAGTTTGTAAATCTATTCTTTGTGCTGCACTCAGCTCCTTTTTCTTTCCCTCTGTCCTTGTTGAAACAATCAGGTCTGTGGCCGGAGGAGTGGTATGAAGGAGTTTGTGAAATCGCGACCAAATCGCCGCTGTTGACGTTTCCCAGCGGGGAGCCTTTACGCTCCGAACTTCAGTATAATTCTGCGCTGAAGAACGACACCGTCACTCCAGTATGAACACACACACACACACACACACACACAGAGGCAGGTGCACAGTTTTCTGACTCCAGCTGCTACGTTTCAGGCGGAGCTGAATGACCTGCGCAGCACCATCATCAACCTGCTGGACCCGCCTCCAGAGGTGGCCGCACTCATCAACAAGCTGGACTTTGCCATGTCCACATACCTGCTGTCTGTCTACAGGCTGGAGTACATGAGGTAAAACGATGCCTCCAAACCAAAAGGACTTCTAATTTTTACTATGGCTGAAACGATTAATTGGATTAATCATTATACATTGATTATTAAAATAATCGTCCCTTAATTTAGCAATCGATTAATCGTTAACCAGAGCATACAGACTCAAAAATAGATAAGATAATCAGAGCAGTAACTAAGACAAAACTGTTTAAAATACATATATATTCCTCAAGTGGCATAGTTTTAGTTTCACTTGGTTTAAATGAATGCAATTTTATTGCATTTTAGGCAATAAAATGTTTATTGTCTTGTTTAAAACAAGAACAAATAGTTTGTTTGCGTCTTTAAATATATTTCTCACAGTGTATAAAAAAGTCTCAATGGTTAAATAATCTGTAGACTGTGGCTATTTTTTTTATCTGATTAATCATCAGAATTATCGATTACTAAAATAATCGGTAGTTGCAGCGTTGTTCTTTACATGAGTAACATGACCTCACTCCATCTTTGTTTTTGTTTATCATTATGTTTAGGATGCTGCACTCTCTGGACTCGGACCGCTTCCAGGTCATGTTTCGTTACTTTGAAGACCGAGCGATACAGAAGGATAAATCTGGTAACGGCCACAGACGAGGAAAACTGTTCTGACAGAGAAATACTGTCCTTGGTGTATTAAATCCATATTTTTCCAGGTATGATGCAGTGCGTGATCGCTGTCAGCGACAAGGTGTTTGAGGTTTTCCTTCAAATGATGGCTGAAAAAGTACGTGAGGCTTTCCACTCTTTCAGAACCAAAGCAACTTATCAAGCCTGATGTCTGCATTACATCGATAATTTCTAACCTCGTTAGAAAATGAACATATTTTTATAATACTGTTTGTTGTTTACTGTTTCTCAGCACAGTCCGTTTACCATATTTTTTTGTTTAAAAAGCCTAAAACCAAAGCTCACGAGGAGGAGCTGGAACGCCACGCTCAGTTTCTCCTGGTCAACTTCAACCACATCCACAAGAGGATCCGCAGAGTGGCCGACAAATATCTGTCTGGTCTGGCTGAAACGTAAGACGGCTCCGATCCACCGGTTCTTCTTCTCAAAATGACTTCTTTGTCTTTCATAAACACTCCAACGTCTCTCCCCTCAGCTTCCCCCACCTGCTTTGGAGCGGCCGGGTGCTGAAGACCATGTTGGACATCCTGCAGACTCTCTCCCTGTCCCTCAGTGCAGTGAGTGATGATTGTTTAATCCGTCAAAGCAGTGTGTATCTGTGAATCTGTACCAAGGTTTTATGAGTGTTGACGGTGTGTTGCAGGACATTCATAAAGATCAGCCGTATTATGACATCCCTGACACCCCGTACAGAATCACTGCCCCGGACACATATGAAGCTAGGGAGGTAACTTTTTGTTTTAACTCATCTTGATGCAAAATAAAATCCCAAAATTCAATTCTGAACATGTTATGTTAACGTTTCTTTCTATATTTAGAGCATTGTCAAAGATTTTGCTGCGCGGTGTGGAGAAATCCTTAAGGAGGCTATGAAGTGGGCTCCGTCTGTAACAAAGTCCCACCTACAGGTAATATTTCTCCTCTATCGTCTTGAAGAGTGCAGCACAAAGCAGTTCTACACAGTTCAAACTAGAAGTTTACATACGCAGAATAAAAAGACACATGGGCTGTTTTCTCTCGCTGTTTGAGGTTCAGTCAGACCAAATTACTCCTGTTTCAGGTTATAGTTTCTAAAATGATTTCCGTTTGCTAAATGTCAAAAAACTTAGTGAGAAAATTTTTTAAAGAAATTTTTCTTTATTCAGATTTAGATTTTTTTTAAAGAAAAACTGAAATTGAAAGTATCTGTAATAAGTCCTTATACTTCTATATTAACGGAATATTTGTATAAGGTCTAGTGAAAAAGTAAATTTTGTGCCATTTCTAAATGCCACTTGTCAATCCTAAGAAATGTTAATGTCAACTCAACATGTCCAACATGAGAGAGACTATCATTTAAAGTTTGAACTCCCCGTTTCCATGCGGCGTCAGGAGTACCTGAACAAACATCAGAACTGGGTCTCGGGTCTGTCCCAGCACACGGGTCTGGCCATGGCCACTGAAAGCATCCTGCACTTTGCTGGCTACAACAGACAGAGTACCACTCTGGGGGTGAGTCACAAACTGACTTCTTCATTTAACTTGCTTGAAAGTTGCATAACTGGATCATTCTGACCAATCAGACAGACACCTCTTTTATTTTCTTTTACTTTAAAAATGCAAAGAGAAATTTAGAGGTTTAAAAATGAGGAAATAAACGGAGGCCAAGAAAACAACCCTGAGGGATGCCAGGACTTTAGAAGATTTTAGTTATGACATAATGACCATGGAGTTAATAAATGATAATTCAATCCCTTTCTCCATTAGTCCACCCAGCTGACTGAGAGGCCAGCCTGTGTGAAGAAGGATTACTCCAACTTCATGGCATCTCTGAACCTACGGAACAGATACGCCGGAGAGGTACGGTCATCCGCATTGTGTTGAACGCCATGTAACACAGTATTGCTTATCGGACCAATACCGATATGTTAAAAAAATGACTAACATTGACCAATATCAATGGGAATGCAGGTATTTCATGCATCACTAGATTTATAAATCTGTTTAGCTGTTAGAAAAATTAGGTATGAAACTACAGATGTACAAAATGGCGAAGAAGTGAAATGACAATTACTGCAGGTCTGGCTCTGTGTTGTAGCAATGAAGAGCCGACATGCTTCTGTATGAAATGAGCTTCCAATTTAAAGAACTTTCTATAACCTTTGTTCTTCCTCTGACTTTATTTCTAAATGCTTTAAACGAGCAGTATTGTGTAAAATTGACTTTTTTAAGATTTCCATCATGTTATAATGTAATTCCCTCATCAAAAGCATATCTCGATATCTTTCATACCTTCATGTCTTTAATGTGTTTGAGAAACCCTTTAATCTTGCTTGGCAACCATTCAGTTATGCAAAACACCAGGGATGCCCAGAGCAGCCCTTCCACTACTTCAGACTAGCCATCAGCAATTAGCAAACAGCTGGTGGAACGTTACATCTGCTGAGATCACCATACGAGCTGCTTCTCAGTGGAACGCTGGTTAAAACAAATTTGTTAAAGGGTTAATGGAGAAGCCATGTTGTGATGACTTCCTGAAGGCGGAGTTTCACAAAGAGCAGGAGTTTCTTAAAGAAACAGAGGCCCAATTTCAAGGTGTTCAACTATGAAGTCAAATTTCTTTTAGATCATTTTTGATATAAATAGCATGTTTATGATAACATTACGTTGTGTCTCACATAGAAAAGTAAAGCAAATCAATATGAAGTGTGAAGGAAAACAATGTGCTAATAAAAACTAATCTACGAAACGTTTAGGACATTTGACTTGGCGTATTAAAGTTTTGATTGCCTGTTAGCATTAGGTTGGGTTATGTTTCCCCTCTGACCTTTGCAGTGTTTTTTCTCTCTTTAGGTTGCAGGAATGATCCACTTTGCGCAGGCAGTCAGGGGCCAGTCAGATCTGACCCGGATCATGATCAAGCAGATGGAGGAGGCTCTGGACTCTGCTCAGCCTGAGGCCTTCACTGAGGCCATGTTCAAGCTGGCCGCGTTGCTCATCAGCAGCAGAGGTACCACTTTATCGGTCCGTTATGTTTTTACGTTTCCCGATGCTCCGACTCAGCTCCCGTCGTGTTCCACTCTGTAGAGTGTGACCCGCAGCTCCTGCACCACCTCTGCTGGTCGCCCCTCAAGATGTTCACGGAGCACGGCATGGAAACAGCCATTGCATGCTGGGAGTGGCTGCTGGCGGCGCGTACGGGGGTGGAAGTACCGGTACGCTGTTCGATGTGTTTGACCTTCTCTTGTTTCCCTGTGTTTCGTTAGCATTGTCTCTTCACGGAGCTGCATCTTCTTCTTTTGCCCAGTTTATGCGGGAGATGGCGGGAGCGTGGCAGATGACGGTGGAGCTGAAGATGGGCCTGTTCTCCGACGCGCAGGTGGAGGCCGATCCTCTTGCTGCGTCAGAGGAAAGTCAGCCTGTGCCCTGCCCTCCAGATGTCACCCCTCACCACATCTGGATTGAAGTAAGAAAAAGTCCCCCCCACCCCCCAAGTAGACATCCCTGTTTTCACTGTTTTGCCTTTTATGTCAGTAACTTTCGTTCTTTTTTTTTATTTTTTTTATTCCAGTTTCTTGTCCAGAGGTTTGAAATAGCCAAATATTCCAGCGCGGATCAGGTGGAGATCTTTGGCAGCTTGCTGCAGCGCTCCCTGTCCCTGGGCGTCGGGGGATCCAACAGCGGCTTGAACCGCCACGTGGCTGCCATTGGACCACGTTTCAGGTATGGCGCATCCTTCAAGGCTGATATCCCCGCCTTTCAAATTCATACCGCCTGAACAGAAACTGCATTCTGTCAACACAGAACAACAACAGTTGTTGTATTTCACTGGGATCCAAAACGCTAATAGCAAATTTGGTAGAAAGAGAGAAAAGAGAAAAACAATTAATCATGCAAATAGAAATGATTGAGTTTGTTTTAATTTATCATGCAGTTAACTGATTTATTGCTTGTGGCGACCTAAAAGAAGCCCCAGAAATTTGCAAAGGTGACGCCTTTCTTTGACCCTACCTAAAAGCGACCTTTACAAGTCATTTTATTTCTTTATTTACCTTCTTTCAAAGTTAGTGGGTGCTGCATAAATGAGCTGAGTGTGAAGATTTGTAGAAAATGACTGGAGTTGATGACGACAGGCGTGTTTGTTGGTGTGTCAGGCTGCTGACTTTAGGTCTGGCTCTGCTGCACTCTGACGTTCTCACCAACTCAACTGTGAGAAACGTCATCAGGGAGAAGATCTACTCCACAGCCTTCGATTACTTCAGGTGAGATCTCAGACGTCGGCTGACAGATTAGCTGCCAAAGTACAATAAATAGATTACCGTACTTGGGAAATAGTTGTTTAATTCTATCATAAACTTTTCAAAACTAGAAATAATTTCAGAAATTATATGTGAATCAATAAATGTGTTGATTTCATTTTAAAAAGTAGAAATAATTATTTCATGACTTTATGCAATTTTTTATGTTTCTGTAAATTAATTTACACTTCTGAATTTATTTCCAGTTTTAAAACCATTTATGACACATTTAAATAATTATTTATTGCAATTTGGCAAAGAACATTTGTTAACTTTTAATTAATATAAAGTTTCTTAGTGAACCTACTAAAAATACAAGTTTACCAAGTAAAATCTTGTTTAGTTTTTAGTGCAAACGTCTCAGTTCACTTGAAATAAGACAAAACTAACATATGAGTAACTTTTCAGCAAGAAATAAAAGCTGGCAGATTGTTTCACTTCTATCATGGAAAAAATATCTTGTTATAATTTTAAAAAATCTGCTAGTGCAACAAGTACATTTTAATCAGTGTTGTAGAAGTATTAATTTAAAACAAGCTCTTATTCCAAGTGCATTAACATATTTCCACTAGAAACTAGAGCAAAATTACTTGGTAAGATTTTGTGTTTTTGCAGTGAACTAATTATTTCCAGCCTTATTTCTCTGGTCGGTTCATGTTTAGTGTCATTTTCTAACCTGTTACGCCCACATAGCGTCTCTCCTCACATGTGCCCAGCTTGGTTTATCTGGTGATCGTCTCCTTATCGACGGACTCTTTCCGATGTTTCACAGCGTGTCTCCGAAGTTTCCCACCCAGGCCGACAAGCGTCTCCGCGAGGACATCTGCATCATAATCCGCTTCTATGCCAGCATCCTGTCGGATAAGAAGTACCTGGCAGCGTACCAGCTGGTCCCACCCGGTGAGCTTGGTACTACCTCAGCCCCGAGCACTCTCTCTGCTGGGATATTCGGATCGCTAATCGTGTCCAGCACTACTCCGATATCGATCTTAAGTAAGCCTAAAGCGGTGGAGCTCGGGCTGCGCTGCAGCAAAGGGGGCATGCTGTCACGCCTGTCAGATTTGATGCAGCTTCTCCTCACGGTGCTGTCCAGGTCTAAATTTTCCAACTTTCATTTTCAAATTTTTTCTTTTTCTCTCTCTTACTTTGGGTTTTACTTTGAACACAGCTGTGAGGAAAAGCCCAAATTTGGCATCAGCGTCATGATGCATGATGATTCATCATCAAGCCCACCCGTCCGCCTCTCTCCTCAACCTGATCAGTTTGGTCTGAAAAGAAGAAATCCTAAAGAGTTTTTTTTTTTTTTTACTTGCACCTCAGAAAAATCCCATCCACCTCATTCTAGACGATCCAGAAAAAAAACAAAAAAACATGGTTTCATTCTCATACACATCAACCCGCTTCAGGTAGATTAGGCCTCTAATCCCAGAACCTGGATCAGATTTTCTACATCTGACCGAGTATCAGTGGATTAAGGCGACTGCTGCCTCCATTTCCAATCAAATATCCCGTTTACAAAGTGCATGACCATCGCAGCGGAAGAAGCGACACAACTCATCTCGCTTTCCAAACAAACCTTCATCATCGGCCATGTTGTTTGTTTGTTTATTGTTAAAAAGTTGCTATTTTGAACCAAATCACATTTTTTTCCACTCGAAAACCATGTGAATTAGTTCAGAATACATCTACAAGCTAAGCTAAATCTTGTAGATTCAACTTGTGGTCCTAAACCACGCAGCTCCGGCTTCGTTCGGTCCTGATTCCGTTTGTCTGTGGACAGATAATCAGGACCCGTCCTTGAACAGCCTGTCGGTGATGAACGCCGCCGACCTGAGGAGCAATGTGGACTCCAGCTCCCGATCCCAGCAGAGCGCCCAGGGCTGGATCAACACCTACCCTCTGTCCAGTGGGATGTCCACCACATCCAAGAAGTCAGGTACAGTGTTACCAATCGCACAAAGGGAACTAATTCAACCTTTTCATGCAATGCAAACCATCACCTATAATAGTTATGTTTCCTTTGACCATATATTTGCACAATTTGACATTTAGAAACTATGTTCGCTCAGTAGAAACACACCAATTTTGGGGGAAAAAAAAAAAACAACTCTAGTTTGCCGTTAGGATGAGGTGGTTTTTCGACCATATCGATATTGGTGCATTTTGCAAAACTGCAACGGGAACACTCTATCATCACACGACGCAAACCACACAGATGAAGAAGACAGGAAGTGTCTGGAGGATGTTTTTTAATGACTTGTTGTGTGAGGAAGCTTATTCATGTGTGGTTTTAATTTTCATTCCATTTATTTGTCTATTTGACAGGAACAAACAGAACAGATCAACACTGCAACTGATGTGTTGCAACAAGACAATATAACTACAGCTAATCTGCAACTCCAGCCTGTGGTTGGGCATTAAGTTCCTTATGTAATGAAAACACCACAATTACAAAACTGCGTTTTTCCAATATTAGCCGAATATAGACAGAGATTTGCGCTTATTTGTAATGGAAACACAGCTTATAGTAGGAGGTTCATGGTGTGGCATGTTTTTTAGTGACTTACTGACGTGTAATTTTAATTACCTTTCTTACTCAGTGGAAACACCGCAATTGCAAAATTGTTTTTTTTTTTTTTTTTTACATTAGCTAAATATAGACAAAGCTGTGCACACATTTGTTATGGAAACACACTTTAAAAGGTTTGGACACTTCTAAAGTGATCCTATTCTGGGCACGGTGGTGGTGCCGTGATAAAGCGTAACCAATGTATGGAGGCCTCACAGGTTCAAGTCTCAGCCCAATGACTTTGCCTGTCTGACAGCTGTCAAATAAAGGCCTCTAGAGCCAACAAGAGCTTTAAACAAAAGTGGTTCAGGTGACGTGTATTTGTGTAGTGAAAGAGTTTGTGGCCTAAGGAGATCAACACCCGATATCAAAGTGTGCATCATTGTTTTGCAGTTTCCATTCTTCAGGAAAAACTAGTCCAAAAACGAGATTTATCTGACTCTGAAAAGTCAAAGGTTTTCAAAAAGTTTTACGGACCAACAAGTAGACGGACCTTTTCGAGTGAAAGACTCAAAATCAACTCCCAGGTTTGACTTTCTCTGCTTTTTTATTTTTTTCATTTTTAAAAATTTTTTTTTGAAGGCACGTCTAAAAAGAGCAACAGAGGAACTCAGCTTCACAAGTACTACATGAAACGCCGGACTCTGCTGCTGGCGCTGCTGGTGAGTTCGGAGGACAGCGTTGACCGCGTCTCTTCGTGCAGCTCCTATGTTCACTCTCTTCGTCTTTTTCGACAGGCCAGTGAGATTGAGCGTCTGACAACGTGGTACAACCCGCTCTCCACTCAGGAGCTGGCCATCGCCACGGAGCAGTCGGTGGAGACCAGCATCGCCAACTGGAGGTCCAAGTACATCAGCCTGACGGAGAAACAGTGGAAGGACAACGTCAATCTGGCCTGGAGCATCGCACCATACCTGGCTATGCAGTTACCTACAAGGTGGACATTTGTTTTTGAATTGATAAAACAAGTTGAGATCTTTGTAGAGCAAAGCAAATAAATGTTTATTGTTGCTCCTAAAGGGTGGAGGTTCATGAAACACCCAACAAAACCTGCCATTAGACTCAGTCCAACTGGATAAATATGACATCAGCATGCTCACACTGTTATTGCAGTGCCATTATAATTACGATATGTTGGACAGCCATAGACTTCACTCTGAGCTGAGGCTCTGGACAAGTTTCCTGCACAGTCTGGAAAAGTCTGGAATTAGATTTCAGGGTTTTCTGACTAAACAAGACAGAAAATATTACTGTTTCCAGTCTTTAAAATATTTAAATATCTACATTTTGTTTCTTTGTTTCTTCCTTTCTCACTTTTTTCCCTTCTTTCATTCTTTGTCTTCCTTTTTTTTCTTTCATGCTTTCTTTCCTTCTTACTTTTTTTTTCTTTTTACCATTTTTCTTATTTCTTTCTTTCTTTTTGCGTTCTGGAGTCAAACTTTGAGTTTGTATTTTATGGCTTCTGTTAGAGAAGCAAGAAATATGCATCAAAAGATCAATCATAGAACAAACAAAAGAAACAATTCATTAAATAAAAAAAACAAGCGTCTCAATAGAAAGTTGTTTGCTGCCCCCCGGTGGTCCGTACAGTTATTGTTAAAGCTAAATAATCCTCCATGCTTTGATGTGATTCTCCTGCTCTGCCTCTTTTCCCTCCCAGGTTTAAAAACGATGCCATCGTTGCCGAAGTGACCCGGCTGGTGAGGCTGGACCCCGGAGCGGTGAGCGACGTACCCGAGGCCGTAAAGGTACGAACCATCAATGAATCTAGATCGGGAGAATTAAACGTCAGCGTTTTAAAACGTGGATGTTTTCCTCACTGTCCGTCGTCAGTTCCTGGTGACCTGGCACACCATCGACGCCGACTCCCCTGAGCTGAGCCACATCTTGTGTTGGGCTCCGGCTGACCCGCCCACGGGTCTGTCCTACTTCAGCAGCATGTACCCTCCTCATCCTCTCACTGCACAGTATGGAGTTAAAGTGCTGCGCTCCTTTCCTCCGGTAGGTCATGCATCTGTGGAATCTAGAAAAGTAGAAAAAGGTCCTTCTTTTTTTCTTTTTTTTTACAGCAAAACATTTTGTTTATCTCCGTAGGACGCCATCTTGTTCTACATTCCTCAGATTGTGCAAGCGCTTCGCTATGACAAGGTAAACATGGTTAAATACCTTCTCAACCATCGTGGAAAGACATGGGTATGAGCCGTTCTCTCCGTTCAGATGGGTTACGTGAGGGAGTACATCCTGTGGGCGGCGCAGAAGTCTCAGCTTCTCGCTCATCAGTTCATCTGGAACATGAAGACCAACATCTTCATGGATGAGGAGGGACACCAGAAAGATCGTGAGTCACATCGTCGACCCGGAGCAGACCGTAGGAGTCATGCCGTGGCTTTTTTGTTGACGCATTTCTCCGTGTAGCCGACATCGGGGAGCTGCTGGAGCAGATGGTGGAGGAGATCATGGGTTCTCTGTCCGGTCCGGCCAAAGACTTCTACCAAAGAGAGTTTGACTTCTTTAATAAGATCACCAACGTGTCCGCCATCATCAAGTAAGAGCAGCCGAACCTCTTCGCTGTCAAATTGCCAAGATAAAAAATGGTTTGAGAAGCTAAGATGAATTTGTTTTGTTTGTGTTTTTTGTTTTCAGGCCGGTTCCGAAGGGAGAGGAGAGAAAACGAGCTTGTCTCAAAGCGCTGTCGGACATCAAAGTGCAGCCAGGTAACCTGCTATCGCCTACAGGCTCTCTGGGATGGATCCAAAACTTTGTGTTTCTGCTTTCAAAGAAATATTATGTCTGAAACCATGAAAAAAAATTCCATTTAAAGAGGCAGTATGATGTAAAATTGACTTTCTTGAGTTTTACACCATGTTGTAATGTTATTCCTTCATCAAAGACAAACCTGGAGAGTTGCCTTCATTCTTTCATGCATGTTTAAGAAACCCTTTAATCTCCCTTAGCAACCATTCAGCTGTGCAAAATGCCTGACTGGATCTAGCCCCGCCTTCAATTTGAAGCTCCTCCTTAGAGCTGCAGTTTCCAGTACATGCTACTGCCCCTTTAAGGCTTATAAGTAGGTTTAACCCCGTTGCAGTAAGTCAGTTTATCACATAAGTTAAAACAAGCTTAGTAATTTCTGTTTGCATGATTCAGTTTGGTTCATTGGTCTCAACCAGCCTCTTTTCTGAAGGACAATTTTTTTTTACAGAGGCTTCAATGTTCATTTTATTAATAATATTGTTTTGTTTATTTATTTTGGATATTTGAAGTCCAGAGAAAAACTTACTTCTTGTGTGATGGCACTATGTGGATGCTCTCTTCAGCTTGTTGAATGTTAATTAAACCAAGTCAAAATTAAATGTAATTTAATATGTCATTAATTTCATTTTAAAAGTTGCTGGGTAAAAATAGATTCTGACTGGATTTCTTTTTGTCAGTCAAAATGACCGACACCGAATTAGTCTGGCTTTGGTTTTCAGTCTGCAAAACCAACGTTTCACATTGGAAAGCCTTTGCACCCTTTGCTTTTACTTTTACTTTATCCAACAAGCTTCTTTTCTTCTTCCAACTTGTCTCTTCTAAAATATCCAGTGTGTATTTTATCCAGAAAACTTTTAACAAGTAATAAAAAAAATAACCAAACCTCACACAACATCCCCAGGAGGGATGGAAAATGAACTGTCTCTCACCGCAGGAATAGAAATAAACATGAGAACATAGACAACCTGAGTTATCCATCTTCTTTACATCTTCCAGGTTGTTACCTACCCAGTAATCCAGAAGCCATAGTGCTGGACATCGACTACAAGTCTGGAACCCCCATGCAGAGGTAACTATATCTTATGTTGCAGAATATGTTTTCATTACCCCCATGGCTTCCTGTGTGTATTTCATAAGTGTGTGTGTGTGTGTGCATGTGTGTGTTTTCAGCGCTGCCAAGGCTCCCTATCTGGCCAAGTTTAAGGTGAAGCGCTGCGGGGTGAGCGAACTGGAGAGGGAGGGTCTTCGCTGTCTATCCGACTCCGTGGAAGACGGAGAGGAAAATCCAGACGGATCACGCAGGGTTTGTTGGCAGGCGGCCATCTTTAAAGTGGGAGATGACTGCAGACAGGTACGGCTGTCTGTTCAGCTGAATGCGTACATCTCCAGACTATCAGCAGTGGCTGAAGTTTTATTGACCGTTCTGTGATGCTCTCCGTTCGCCAGGACATGCTGGCTCTGCAGATTATTGGGCTGTTTAAGAACATCTTCCAGCTGGTGGGTCTGGACCTGTTTGTCTTTCCCTACAGAGTGGTTGCCACGGCGCCAGGGGTAACGCACTTTCTGAAACTATTCTTTCAAGACCTCTCTTTATTTTTGTAACTAACAATTATGTTAGTAATCTATTTATTCTATCAATTATTCCAACAATTTATCAGTTAATCAGATAAAAAAAATCGATACATTCTGCAGATTTTATATTTAACCATTTAAGCCTATTTCATTAAATGCAAAAACACCAATATGTGAAAAGCTCAGCCCTTTCTGTTTGACTTAACATCAGCACAGTGTAAATCTGATTCGATACCCAGTAATAATATTAATGTTTGATATTGATCCAAATTTTGAAATCGGTTCATCTGTACCAAATATTTATCTGTTATTTTTGGCATTTCAGATTCAGTGACTTTGATCTCCTGTTTGTCTGAATTGGAACAGTATTTATGAGATGTAGTCAAAGCACAGACTGCCGTCTTTATTTCCAAACGTTGAACGTCTCCATTGTTCATGCTGCTGAATTCTAGTTAAGTTTAGGGAACTTGATTGATTTGGACTGATGCTCCTTTCCTCAGTGCGGTGTAATCGAATGCATCCCTGACTGCAAATCCAGGGACCAGCTCGGTCGCCAGACAGACTTTGGGATGTACGATTATTTCCGTAACCAGTACGGCGATGAATCCACTCTGGCCTTCCAGAAGGTCTGGAGTTTGAAATATCTGACTTTGTTTTGATTATTGTCCTGTTTTTTTTTCCTCTTTTATTTGACAGATGCTGTTTTATTTAACTCCTCTCCTCTTTTCCTACAGGCTCGGTACAACTTCATCCGCAGTATGGCCGCCTACAGCCTCCTGTTGTTCCTGCTGCAGATCAAAGACAGACACAACGGCAACATCATGTTGGACAGCAAGGGTCACCTTATCCACATTGGTACGGCGGCTGCTTCCTGTGAAACTCCTATTTATGAACAATAATCCTGCGCTCTGTGTAGATGAGCTTTCATGGACCAACAGAATAATTTGTCACATTTGAAGGTCATTTTTTAAAAGTGATTTTGGATAAATGATTTTGTTTTATCCAGATTTCGGATTTATGTTTGAGAGCTCCCCAGGCGGCAACCTGGGCTGGGAGCCAGACATCAAGCTGACAGACGAGATGGTGATGATCATGGGAGGAAAAATGGAGGCTACGCCTTTCAAATGGTTCATGGAGATGTGTGTCAGAGGGTATCTGGCTGTGCGGTAAGAAACATCCAGATTTACACTCACTAATTTACACGCTAATAAGTTGTTTTTATTCTGTCAGCTGGGTTTTGTTGCAGATGTTGACCTTTTGTTCCCTTTTCGTTTTGTTTTTTTTCTATCTTCACAGGCCTTACATGGATGCAGTGGTTTCCCTGGTGACCCTCATGCTGGACACGGGGCTGCCATGTTTCAGAGGACAGACCATCAAACTTCTTAAGTTAGTAAAACTCACATAGATGCAAATTCTTTGTGTTGCAGGTCAGAACTTTTAGAGATTTTGTGTGTTATTATTCCATAATTCATTTCTTTCTTTTTCAGGGGACGTTTTAATCCGCAGATGAGTGAGAAAGAAGCAGCAGCATTCATGATAAAAGTCATCCAGAGTTGTTTCCTCAGTAGCAGGTGAGAAAAACATCAGTAGTGTCATAAATTTAAGTCTTAAATTTGACTTGCTGAAACCTGCAGATACCCCAGAATGTTGTCTGTCCCGTTCATTACAATGACAACCAACATGAAACTCCCCTTATGGATTACCATCTGTTGTCTGTTGTTTCTTTTGAACAGGAGCAAAACGTACGACATGCTGCAGTACTACCAGAACCAGATTCCTTACTGAAGCCCGTCCAGCAGAACTCCGCTCCCCTGACTGAATCCACAGCAGCATCTGTAGGACGATTGTTACCGAGGACCTGACCAGACAGCAACTGGGCACTTTAACCCTCCAGTTTTACTCTGCACACTATGATTTTATAATAATATCCATGTATGTTTTAGAGAATTTCTCGACAGGGATCTGATTACCCTTTAACTTTTGTCTTGATGCTATGTTTTCTGTTAGTTTACCAGCAAACACTAAAGATTTACACTTGGAGGATGAGGTCAAAAAGGGATTCGGTTTCTGCTCGTCAAAGCAGGAACCTCTGTTGTTGTCATGGTGTTGCTGTGCTGTTACCCACTTTAATGCACTTTATAGATCAGCAATAGATCAGTAGATTCCTTAGAGATGAAAACAATCCAGATAGTATTGTAGACTTAGAAGAACATGAATTGAAGTTGTTATATAGGTAAAATATATACATATATATCATTACAAGAGTCAGTCCACATTTATTCTAACAGTAATCTGTAGTCAGTTAAAGGAATTAAGACAATAAGCTGTGATTTTACAGTAGTGTGTACTGTAGAATATTTACTGTAGAGTCACACAGGCAGCTTTTTCAGTCATAGTTAGATGTTAACATTTACGTTCACCAGGGTTTTACAGCGAACCTCGTCCTCGTGTCGCACGTTTTGATGTCAGTGTTGATGGACACCCATTACAAAAAGGCAGTTTTCCACTACAGGAACTTCCCAACCCATAACTTGAATTTTCAGGGCTCTGCTGCTACTTCCACTTTCCAAAATGTTTTTAGCTCAGATGTTGCAGATTTGGTGGATGTAATCTTTTAGGTATGAAATGTCTGTAGAGTACTGGCATTAAGAAAAACAGCAGCAGTAATACACTCAAGAGTGAATTGTTTTACCTTTCTGTGTGAGACACAATGTAACGTTACTAATATTATCGCAAATTCTCAAAGACTGATATTAGAGATGCACCGATCAGACGTTTCCCGGCCAATACCGATTCCAATTATGACCGTTTTCTTTTTTTGTTTGTTTTTGGAAAATAGCAGGGAAATGTGCTGTCAGTGTTTTGACAGAGGTAGTGTTAAACCCAACAGAAATTACAATATTGTTGCAACTTTGTGAGTAAACTCAAAACAAAGTGCTTTAAAGTAGATGCTGTTGGTTGATTGCATTTATTGAATTCGGAGAAAAAAGGTTTTTTTTATTATTTCACCATTTTGATCCAAGTCTGACCACTGACCGGTTGAGTGGTGCATCGCTACGAAACGTAAACTTACAATTTTAGCATTAGTTCCACTAAGATGTAGGTTCAGAGCACCGGTCACAGTGGTCATCAGAAATGCGCCACTTTACATCAAGTGTATTATTATTATTATTATTATTATTATTAACATTGTATTCCTAAATACATCATTATAAATCTGAGGGCACTAGTGAAATGTCATAAGAAATGGGTGAAATAGTCACACTGAGTGAGTGGACATTGACAACAGGAGTAATACTCTGGGCGAGAGCTTTTTTTTTATTATTTCAAGAATACTATCAAAAAGCATTAACAGGTAAAATAACAATAATGTTCCAGCAACAGTTCAGAGTTTCTTCAACTAAACATTTTTTCATCTTTTCTACCTGAAGCAAAAACAATGATGTTTAAAAGTTATGAAACTTTTAAGTTGGAAGTTGGAAAAAGAGACAAGTTGCCCAACATAAACCACCTCAGACAAGAATAAAATCATGGCTTTACAGATCCCTATCCATACTTGGAAAAGTCAGTAATGTGAAATGCAAAGATGCATTTCCTCCTAGTACTCTGATGCTTATTACATAAGCAGCAGGTGGCAATGCCTCATGGAAACAAGCCAAAAAACGAAACTGGATTTATCACAGCCCCGTCTTAAAATGAAAAAGGTCCAATCTTATTTCAAACATGTTTGACATGTTTTTAAATAACTACATGCAACGAGTCCCTTTGATTTTAGCCTGATCAGCATATATTATGGCAAATAAAAACTGAAGTTTGGAATGATCAGAAAGAAATATTTATGGATTTACAGATGCTTCTCATACAGTATTCAACATGACAAATATAGCAAATGTTTAAAGTTTTTTAAATGCATATTGTTACAAGTTTATGCCGTTACAAAGTCATTGACAATCTCCTGCATTACTATGTAACAACTCTCTCTAAAGGGCATAACATAATTCGGAAAATAAAGAGCTGCAAATGTACCACATACGCTAAATCGGGATGTCCAAACACATTTCCTGAAAACAATCATGTTCCATTAGCTGTCATGTTAAAGTTGTTTTTCTTCCGTCTACAGAAAAAATACTGAGCCTGCATTAAAAATACAGCTGCAAGGTGGAGAACAGATGAAAAAGCACAAGTTCTAATTGTAGAAAGAGTGAGCATTTTTGCAACTTTTTTCTTTTCTTTCAGGTTTACCCTCTTAAATTTCGGAAATTTTAATGTTATATTCCCTTAGATTTCTTTTTCAGTAATCCCTAAATGTCTTTTTTTTCTCCTTTTCCCTTAATGACTCAGCTTTTCAGAGTCTGTCTTTACATTTATTTCCTGTCCAGTGAAGTTAGTCAGAATCAGTGCTTGCTGTTTTGAAACATTCCTCATATCTCATTATGTGTCTTTACATTTAAATCAAGCCTCTTGAAGACTGAGCTCAAGATGATATTACCTGATACAAGCCATTTATCCTACCCTCGGTAGAAAAAGCTGTAGTAACACTTGAGAAGAAAAAGACTCAATTTATGCAATATATTTCTGTGTACTGACGCTTCGTCTGAGTGCTGTATTGTATCTCCCTCTGTTACATTGCCGGGTGTGTGCGTGTGTGTGTGTGTGTGCGTGTGTGTGTGTGTGTGTGTGTGTGTGTGTGCGTGCGTGCGTGCGTGCGCGCGCTTGTGTGTCTACTTCTGCAGCTGTCTTCCTGCTGCTGTTGTGTTTGCAAATCAACCTGAAGTGTTCACCTCTGCTGTTATCAGAGAGATGTTTTTGAGATGTAAAGGAAATTCATCATGTCTACTGTTTGTGTGTGTGTGCGTGTGTGTGTGTGTCTGTCTGTAAAGGTATCTTCATGAGGACCAGTGGAGTTTTAGGGTGTTTAGAGGGATGATCTTTAAGGCGTGTTTCTCAGATCAGGGTCGGATAGAAAGCTTGAAAGCTTTTGGACTGATTTGTGTTTTTTCACACTCCAAAACATGTTATTGACCTCATTCTGATGGCATTATCTACATCTATATGCCACACCAAAAGATGCAATAAGATTCACAGCTTTAAGATATTATGTCTGTAATGCATTAATAAATGTCCTTATGAAGATTTCTGTGCAGACGTCAGTGTGTTTGTTTTGCTCGGTATATTTATGTATCATTGCACCTTTTAGATGGTCTGCTTTCTAAAACTGTAGTTATTTCCGCAATAAATGTGAAAATTTTCACTGCAGTGTGGCCCTTCTTTTTTTATTTATTTATTTATTTTTTGGGCACTGTAGTGGCCTCTATTCGTTAGTAGTTTGACAAGGAGAAGTGGAGGACTGGGAATCGAACCCCTGGGACGGCTGCGTTGAGAACTGGTGTTTCTTATGTGATGGATTTCCTCAGCCACGTGGTTCCACCCTTCTCACTAATTTTTGACCCGCGATTTACTTTTTAGTCAACTTTGTGTCCCTGACTGCCTTCAGAAAAAACTTATAAAATTTTGTGGAATGATGCTAAGTTCCCAATTTCTTTATCAATTACTTTTGACTATCATTTCTGATAGTATGAAGTTTGCATACAGAGAATATTACACAATTAGGTTATATTTTGTCTTTATATAAGAAACTGCCTTTATTCTCTCACTCTTACCTTTTGATGTATTTGTTTTGAAATGTACAAAATGACATTGTGGTTCTTAAATTTTACCACAAAAAATAATTTTAACATACCTATTAATCTGATCAATTAATATTTAAACCACAATCTTTTTGACAGGGTATCTACTATAGGTCTGCATCTTACAAATTTGGGTTTTTTTGAAAGGACGACAAACAGAAAGTCTTTAGAAAATGGGTTTCGTGTATTCCTCTGTCTCATTTGTATTTATGACAGCACATTGTGTGAGCTCTTCCTGTGGCTCAGATATGGGAACATTTTATTCAGGTGCTTATTTACAGCTGACTGAGTCACAGAGTGAGTGTGTGCGGCTCTCAGGTGTTATGCTGAAACTCTGCCACAGGTAAACTTCCCCCTCTGCGCGGTGACGTCAAAGGGATGGGCGGGTCACATGGTCCAGTACAGAGAAACCTGCGGTTTAATGTTACTGAAATGGGAGAAACAAGAAGTGGGGAACGAAGCAAAGTGAATAAGGTAAGAGACCTTCTTTCCAGCATCGTTTCGGTGGTACGGAGGAGAGGACACAAACAAAGAGGCTTTTTTAAGGACTATTAAAACTTAAAAAGTCAGCTGTAAAAATGACGCTGCGTTAATTCGCGGCCACTTCGAGTGAAATTCACTCCTCCGCCGCCCTTTTTACCGGATAAAAGCTATAAAATTAGCCGAAGTTAAAATGTAACGCTTTTTACACAAGAAAACAGACATTAAACATGTCATGAGTTAAAAAATGCAGCTAAAACAGGGTCTCGCCGACCTTTTACTCCTGCAGAGTTTCAGCCGCTGCCTCCTTAGGTTTATTTGTTATCACAGGCCTCCTCTACTGCACACAGTGCTCTGATTATTCTGGAAACAGAAGCATGCTGGGCTTTTTCTGCTTTGTGTTGTTGGGATAAGTTTGGAAGTTTTGGTATATTTTTATTCTATTTGCTTGGAAGAAAAAAATCCACCATGAGCTAAACTTCATTTCTACTAATACCTATTATGAAAAATATTTTTATTATTCTAAGAAGTTAAAGGGAAAAAAAAGCTTGAAAACTTAAGTTTGGCATATGATCATATTTTAAAGTTATAAACAACATTTTAAAGAAGATCATATATTTTTCTGATAAATACAGGTTGTAATATCAATTCAAAGTTAGGAAGCCAGTCAAAATGGTAAAACTCTTATAGATAGTTATAAATTTAACGTTTTTATTTACTTTTGTTATGTTGATGATAATACATTTAATGAAAGCCCAAAATTCAGCTTTTAGACAAATTAAAATATTTTTCTAATGGAAAAAAAAACAGCAGCAAAGATCCATTGAAAGCTTAGTGTGAGAACAGATGTGTTAGAAAAGGTTTTTGCTTGAAAATAACTTTTTTCTTGTGTGTGAGCAAGTGCACAGATATTTTATAGATATAAAATGCTGAAAAATCCACTTGAAATAAGTAACAATAGTTAGCCTGACCATGTTAGAAAAACACACTGGTTTTCTGATTTGCGACAGGAACGTGGTTAGATCAGTGGAATCATGTCCGACTTCTACAGTAAATGAAATTAATTATGTAAACATATTGCAACATTGATTTGTAACAGACTATGCTTCTGCCTGTCACACTAACCATTTTTGAAGTGGGTAGTTGTCATAAAGAATTGTAAAATGTTTCAACCACAGCTTATTTGCTGTTGAAGTCATTTTAACGCCCTTTGGATCTCGATGTCTCCTGTTGATATGATGGAATGACAACATGTGGTCATATTGTTCATCTAGTGTTTCAGAGATGCACTGTCCGATATTACTTAATCATTAATAAGCATAGAATTCAGTCCAATTCCATGCTTTATTACTTATTTTACATTATATTTAAAACTCTTATTTGCACTTTCTGAATCATTTGAAAAGATGTTTTTACATGTTTGCCTGAGTTGGTCCACTTATTGTTTTTGTCAGGCTCAGATTATTTACTATTTATTTAACATTGTCTGTTCTACTCCTAACTGCACTGACTGAACAAATTAAAGTTGTTTTTACATGTTTTTCTGTATCAGATCGATATCGGCTGATACTAAACCTCAGAAATTATCTGCATTGGTATGGGAAGTGGAAAAAGTTGTTTCAATCCGGTATTGAAACACTAGTTTTGAGATTGTTTTCTTTCTCTTTTTTTTTTTTTTTTTTTTTTAGAAGACTGCTGCGGTTCCTGGAGTTGACTGTACCCCATTTGCTTCAAGGTTCAGTATGTTAAAAGAAAAAAAATACTATTCTGCATACTTTGGTTATCGTGGGATAATTTCAGTCACTGTTTCCTTTTCATCATCTTCAAATGATTTACTTCTGTGATGTCACAAGTCGTTTTTATCCAAACAGCAGTCAGTCAATTCATTTTATTGATCAGCATTTTCTGAAGCAACTACTTAAATCCTCAGTGTCATTGTTGAGAAGACTTTAGACCTGAGCTGGCAGCGATCGCTTCAGAGTGTCCGACCAGAACAGATCACGGGGAGTCCAATTCAAGTTCACTCTCTTTATGTAGAAAGTCGCCAGAATGTGCATACATGTGGGTGTGTGTGTGTGTGTGTGTGTGTGTGTGTGTGTGTGTGTGTGTGCGTGTGTGTGTGTGTGTGTGGTTTCTGTAAACAAAACAGAATATTACAAGCTAATTAGAACCACACTTACAACATAAACATAGAGATGAAGCAAAGTTGTACTTAAATACACAATACAGCTAAATAAACCGGCATCTTACTTCTGACTAAACTTAAAGTCTGATATTATGAATTACCACACATTGATGCTATCGAGCTGCACACCTGTGTTGCATTCAGGGTGCATAGGAAATCCCATGTGCAATCATGCCCTTTTATACAGTCATGCTTGGTTTGAACCAAAGCAAATAGTCATCATGTGTAGATGACTGAC
This sequence comes from Poecilia mexicana, assembly GCF_051168715.1. Classification (NCBI taxonomy): domain Eukaryota; kingdom Metazoa; phylum Chordata; class Actinopteri; order Cyprinodontiformes; family Poeciliidae; genus Poecilia; species Poecilia mexicana. The sequence continues at coordinate 3,046,171 of NW_028263381.1, forward strand.
CTGGATAGTGAACGTCGAAGTGAATCAGAAGGACAGATGTTTCAGTGTTTGTTTTTCCTGTCTTCATTAGTGCTTGTTTGTCTCTACAGGTGATTCTGCGTTCATACAAGGTTTGCATACTGACCTGCAAGCCAATGTAAGTCGTGTTGAGTGACTGCGTGTGAAAGAGGTATTGAAGCTCCTTCTTTGGTTTGTTTTTTTTAACCCTCTTCATACTCCGGACTCGTCTGATTGGTTGTATAGAATGTATTTTTGTGCTGATTCCTGATGCCGGCGGTAAGTGCAACATTCCTGGAAACGATGCGTGGCAATTCCAACAGCACCGTGGGAATTCATTCCTTTTTATTTAGCTGCAGCACAAAAATGCATTCTTGCCCCAGCTTGCATGGAGGGACAAATCTTCACTCATGAGGGCTTTTGGCTGAAGGGTGTTTTCTGTGGTGACTCTTAGCAGCTGTGTTGATTACTCCATAGTTATTGCAAGAATGATTGGCATTTAATCTTTATCCGGTGGTTTCTTCTTCTCGTATTTCCTACTTATTTGCCTGTCCTGATGCAATATTAGTTTCAGTTGTTAAATCTTTTATGTCAGTAGATAAATATACTAATAGGGACGAGACTTACAGCTTGTCCTGTCACCATAACAGATTTTGTTGGACAACAATTTTGCTCTCTCAAAGACCAATAATCATTAATTTTGTAAGATGAAGCTGTAAGATATTTTCAATATCCAAAATAAAACACAACCAAAAACAATTAATAAAACAGAATCAAACACACACATTACTGAAAGCATAAATGAAATGGCTTATCAATTCTCTGTAATCAAAATTGCTCTTCAAAAAATATTAATCAAAGTGAAAATTATTGAGCTCATTTCAACTTATCATGTTATTGATTAATTGCTTATTGTGACAGAATCACTTAAAGGTATTTATTAATAATAAATAAAACTGAATTCTGTTTCTGATTATTGTGATGATGATAATGATGATAAAAAAATATTTAAAAATTACTACAAATGTTACTGCATTCTTCAAGGGCTTCACAAAAACAAACTGCATAAAAAATAATGCTTCCACATTATAAAACAAAATCTTCTTCACTACGTCAGCTGCATTCAGTAGTGGAACTCCACTGCTAAACAATATGTAATAATTTCATTCAATCCTACTTTAAAGTACATATAGTGATTATTAATGATGTAAAGAGGAAATTAGCTTGAAACGTAACAATTTCGATCATACTGACAGTTTTTGGAGTTAGTCTTCATCAGTTATCACAATCAAAAAGGCTTAAAACTTCCTCAAGTAGAAGCAAGTAACATGACAAGTGATAATTACAAAGACAAACGTCTCACCAGACGGAGATTTAAAAAGGAGCAGCAAAAGCAAATTAGATGGATTAACAGCTTGACAACAATTGACTGTCCTATGATGATACAGGACATGTTGCTGTGAAATATCGTCTCTGATGCCCTGATATTGAGCCGTTAGTTTCATACAGCAGCTGTCTTCAGTCAGAGGCCTCTTCAGACTCGTTGTAGGACTGACTGCTGCTGGAGAGCCCAGAGCATCACCATCAATCACAAATCTTTGAAGATGAGATTAGATAAGACATGTAATTTTCCTTTGAGATAAGTAGTTTTTCAATTGAATAAGTAAAATAATTTCTTATTGTAAAGTTTTTTCAGAGATGCCAACAGACTTTCTCTGTATTATATTCTCTTTTGTCTTAGTACACAGAGAGACAAACATGCAAAAAACAAATTCTATGCAAATGACAGAATGACTGGAAAGAGGAAAACAGAGGAGACCACACTGAAACTGACAGTGGTAAACAAACTAAAACCTAAATAAAGACGTTCATAGTAACAATAAAACCAGTAACTTTTCTCCAAAAATCTCTTAAAAATAACAGCTGAACGTTGAACTGAACTAATTTTGTGTTTGTAGGAGGATGTGGGCATTTACCATATCGTTTCTCATTTATCGTGATAAATTTCTTAACACAATACAATTTTGATTCATTATTGTCCCAATAAATTCCAATTAATTATGTTTGACTGTCTGTACTGTTGGGATTGTTCATTTTACTAACATTCTCCACTATTTGCTCAATAAAGGCGTACAAGTTGATATAAATACATTTGAAAATACGATGCACATTTTAGTGATACAAATCAGTTTTTATGTGACTGGTTTCCTAAAGGGGTTGCTGGGCCATATGGTTACCTAAAAAATATTTATCTTATTGTCACTTTTATCGTTATCACAATAGTACCCCAAAATATTGTGATAAATTGTTCAGTCCATGTAGCTGAATCGTAGTTTGTCATAAAAAATTTTCAGCACGATCTCTTCATTTTATGTGGATGTTTCCAGGGACCATCAGCATCCTCATGTCCTATGGAGGAGGTTACCACGGACGCACTGAGCGTGTCCGCCAGTCGCCGTTTTATGACCAGGTTCCCCATGAGCCCTTACCCCTGGCCGAATCGTACGACCTGCAGCCCTTGAGGGAGCAGAGTTCCCCCCATCTGGCCAAGAGCGCCGACCCTCTCCCTCCTCCGCCTCTGCCGGACCAGCCCCCTGTTGGCCCCGAGTTCAACCCCAGCGACAGCGAGCAGGACACCGACCCTGAGCCGGACCCCGCCATCGACATCAAGCCAGTCCACCGGTTCATCCCCGACTCCTGGAAGAACTTCTTCCGAGGGAGCAACCGCAGCAGCAAGAAGGCGTGGTCCATGCCCGAGTCCTCCAGCAACAACAACAACAGCACCACAGAGGGGGTGCGTTGCTCCCCGCCACACTCCCCGTCCCTCCCCGGATCCTACCGGGACCCGTACGGCGGCTCCGGGAGCAGCTACAACTCTGCCAAGGAGCTTCTAAACGGACAGGACACCCATGGGTCAGTGTCGGGCCGCACACAGCACACAGCTCTGACCTACAGCGAGCGGGTGGAGGAGTACCACCAGCGTTATGGCTACATGAAGTCGTGGGCGGGGCTACTGAGGATCCTGGGCTGCGTGGAGCTGCTGCTGGGGGCCGCTGTGTTCGCCTGCGTCTGCGCTTACATCCACAAAGACAATGAGTGGTACAACATGTTCGGCTACTCTTCTCCTGGAGGAGGGTATGGAGGAGGGTACGGAGGATATGGAGGAATGTATGGTGGATCGTACTACTCCGGGCCCAAGACTCCGTTTGTTCTTGTGGTGGCGGGACTGGCCTGGCTGGTGACTGTGATCCTGCTGGTGCTGGGGATGACCATGTACTACCGCACCATCCTGCTGGACTCCAACTGGTGGCCTCTGACCGAGTTCGTGTTAAACCTGGCTCTGGCCATACTGTACATGGCGGCAGGTAGGTTTAACCTGGGTAACACGTCTAGTGTTTTCATTTTTATTTTTATTTAATTAAATGTTTTTTGTTCTTAATAGAAGTGAATTCTGGAACCATGATTGTTTTTTAGTTTGATTTTAGTCAGTCCTTTAAACTGATTTTATTTTGATTAGTGGTGCACCAATGGCAGTTTTCTAGCCAATCTGTCTGAAAAGTTGCTAAATATAGAGACAACGTTAATTAATTGCATTATAAGTTAAAATAAGATAAATAATTTCCATTCTGACGATTAATATTTTTGAAGGGGCACTTTCCATTTAATCCATAGTAATTATTTTTTTTCCTGGTTTCGTTGTGTTTTTATTAATTGTTTTCAGTTGTATTTTATTTTAGACATTTAAAATATTTCCCAGTTAAAGTGTGGTGTGTTCCGTTGTGTAAATGATAAAATGTATCTAATTAAGGGAAATTACAGTTAAAGTCCTGACCCTAACTTGTACTCGAGGTTACCTCATCAGACTCCTCCAAAGATGAACTAATAGTCCCAGATCTGCAGAGCTGTTTGTTGATAAACCTGTTACTTTTAGAGGAACTGCACCTTTAATTTCCCCCCAGTTTCTGTCATGATGACACCTCCACCGTGTTTTCTTTCCCAGCCATCGTCTATGTCACAGACACCAATCGTGGAGGTCTCTGCTCCAACCCGGGCTTCAACAACCCAATAAACGGGGCCTTCTGCAGAGTAGAAGCCGGTCAGACCGCCGCCATCATCTTCCTCTTCGTCACCATGGTCGTGTATCTGATTGGGGCCATCGTTTGTCTCAAGCTATGGAGGCACGAGGCCGCCCGCAGGTACCGGGAGCAGTACGGCCAGCAGGTGAGAGCTCAGCCAGGTGTGTGTGCGTGTGTGTATGTTTGTTCCTGTAGCTGGGCTTGGTTCTGGGATTCCTGGAATTACTGAGTAGTTCCTGTTATTAGTGGAAGTTCATTTCAACAAGATCTGCAGAGATGTTAGGACATATCTAATCACAGAATGTACACACACACGCACACACACACACACACACACACACACCCACACACACACACACACACACACCACTGTAGGCGAATGAGTAGGTGTGGTCTGTGTAACAGATAAGGAATCTAAAACAGTGTCTGAAGCCTCCTGGGATTCCAGAAATCTTATGATAGACTTAAACTGTTATTTCTCTAAAAAGCAAACATGTTGGACAGGATTTATTATTTTTTACTTTATTAGCATTTCTGTATAAAATGTAGACCAGACAAGTCTACAAACAAGTGGTTTAATTTCCTGGTTTGGTCTGACCTACAGACCAAACCAGTAAACATCTATTTAAGAGATGTTTACAACCATCTTTTGTAAGCGACCACTGCAATGCTGCAACATTGCAGTGTTGCAGCATTGCAGATAAATATATAAGTTTATACTTGCTGGTAAATGTCAGGACAATGTTGCTTTTATTTTATTGCAACTTTTATTGCTCCAAGTTAAAATTTGAAAGGGGCCATTAGCACAACGGCGTAATAGGGCCACTGTAGATAGAAATAAAAAGGATTAATTTTCTGCCAAAAATACAGCTGTTTTCTAGGGAAAAAAACAAGGAAAATAACTGAATTTTTTAGATTAGTCATAGAAATTTTCTAAAAACAACCAAAAAAAATACATTTCTGAGTGTCAAAAGTCAAAGTGGGCTTTTGAAACTCAGAAAATGTCCTAGAAAATTTCTGAGATTAATCTGAAAATGTAATTTTTTAGCAAATTTGTTACTTTTCACACTCAGAAGTGTCCTTGATGGGTTTTTTTTCTAGAAAATTTCAGAGACTAATCTCAAAGCTTTTTGGTGGAAATCTCCTTTTCATTTTGTTTTGCTTTTTTCCTACCGTGGCCCTAATGAGCCGTCGTATGATGAAATTTGATGGAGTTAATTATGGGACAGTCCAGGAAGAAAACATTAGAGTCTGCATATGACCTGAGACTGTAGCAGAGGTTCAACATTTAGCTGAACAATCACCATAAACACACAGGTCAGTTAGATCAACGCATATCCTTACAATGGGCCAGTGTTACAATGGCCTAGTCAAAGCTAATAGCTGCAATATATTCTGAAAATTGTCGGCACAAGATTTTCGGATATTGTGTATCTTTAGGTACTGCAGTGATTCTATGCAACATGTTGAGTTTTGAAGTGTTAAACTTGCTTGTTGCGAGAAAAAAAACCATTTTCTTCCCTGTTTGTGCATTTAGATGGTGCCTTCTGAGATGCATGTTGTGCAGTCACTTGTAAGTACGCTGTTAGAAACTAACACCTTCATTTAGAAACAACACACAATTGATGTGCATTTGAGCTTTATAATCCCATTTATTTTGCTGCCTTTCTCTGCTCAGGCGGTTCCAGATTCTGCTCCGGCCCCCAGATTCCCAGAGCAGGTCCAAGGCTCCTCAGTCGTTCCCATCCAAGCTGCACCCAAACCACTTCCTCCAAAGGTCATTCAGGGAGCCATACCGTCGGGTCATATCCCCAAGCCGGTCATTGTGCCTGATTATCTTGCGTAAGTACTGCTGTAAACACAAAAGAAAAGGGAAGTAGTGGAGTTTGCACCAGAAGTGTAAACAGCTGGATGGGTGTTCTTTGACATGTACCACCTACATAAGCTTATACTCACTTTGGCAGAAATAATATTAGCTGTTGTCTGCAGCACAGTGCAGCCTCCCATAATGCAAAAAGGGTTCAGGAATAAGAGGTGGGCACAAGTTTGAGGTGTTGACTTTCCCTCTAAGTTCTCTAGATCTAAGTCCAATTTACTAAAAGTGGAATGTGCTAGACAAACATTTTCAGAACATCTGTTGCTCTCATACTAATGCCGGATAGAGGTGTTGTTGAGTTTGTATGGCAGCCACAGGGGAGATAGACGGTCATAATGTTCTGCTCAGTGATCTCCTGGATGTAGAAAACCTGGATATTTAATGACACTTCTCCACACCCTAAGAATTGAATCGCTACAGTCGGGATTAGCATGATGCTAAAATTGATATACAACACATATTTTTATGAGAACAAACAATAAAAGAAGTGAGATTATGAAAACACTCATGTTTTCAATGTTCCTGATGTTGGCTGATTTGCAGAAAGTACCCAGTGATCCGGTCCGATGAAGAGCGGGACCAGTACCGAGCCGTGTTCAACGACCAGTACGCAGAGTACAAGGAGCTCCACGCCGACGTGCAGGCCACGCTGAAGAAGTTTGATGAGATGGACACCATGATGCACAGTCTGCCTCAGAACCCCAGCACCCAAATGGTGACTGGTCACACACACACACACACACATGCAGTCCTCAGACTTTATATTCTTCAACGTTTAAACTTTTCCAGAACAGCACAAACTACAGAACTCATAAAATCTAAGTTTTTTTTATTATTATTATCATGTTAATTTGTGTGAAGCTGCAGAAAGAGGTTGTACTAAACAATTGCTGCATGTTGACCTTTTCACACTTCTTGTTACTGCAGGTAGTTCCTTTATTTGTTGACTTTTTCTGGCCCACATATATTGCAGGTCTCTCTTAGGGTTATTGTTTTTTCTATTTTTATGAAAAAGGACAGTTCTCGCAACATGGCTCCTTACTTTTTATTCCGAGGACTTAAATCCAGTTAAATAAGTTGTGGCATGACTTTAAATAGGCCGTTCATGCTGGAATACTCGCCAATATGCCTGAATTAAAACAATTCTGCTGAAGAGCAGGAGTTAAAATTACTTTTTACCAATACTAAATTAAATGATCACGTGACGTCTACATATATTTATTCAGTTGAGTGTTTTATTAATTAATAACAGAATTTTATGTATTTATTTATCTAATTTTGAATGAAACTGCTTTCCATATAATGAAGTAGGGAGTGATTAAAAGAAAAAGGAAAACAAGAAATCTTTCAGGAGACAAATACTTTTTCACAGCACTGATGCAGTAAATAATGGGGAATGTGTTGATCTACTGTAATCCAGTGAGCTTCATTCTGACTGCTTTGTGTTTATGTGTTGGTAACAGGGAGCAGACCAAACTCTCTCCTTGTTCAGGAAAATTCCTTCCATTGTCCGCGCTGTCAAACTGCGCCTCATTACTCCGTCCCGTCACTTCCTCTGTTTTTACTTCCTCTTCCTGCTCCCCCCACCTCCACCCTCAGATTCCTTATCAGCTCCATTCAGGCCGCTGTTTGAATACTGTCTCACTGCGCCTGATTTCCATACACAGTTTCACTCCGTCACCATCTCACCTGGGATAAATTCTTCCTCTGTGTTTGCAGGAGGTGGAGCGCATCAATAGGATCCGGCAGGAGTATCAGAAGAAGAAAAATGTGAGCTCAGTGTCTTTCTTCCTCTGTGGGGTTTGGATGGTTATCACAACTTTATCTGTAGTGAAGCAAGTGGAAACTCCCGTTTTGTAGATCCATTGCACATAGATTAATGTTGTTCTCCAAATCAAATGTCTAGATCAGGTGAAGGTTCCAGAACAGCTGCAGCTGTCTGTGTGACTCCAAGTCTGTGATGTTTGACTGGAATATAAACTCATATCATACATTTTTAACATCTCTAACTTTCCCGCCCCTTCTTAAAAGTGTATGTCCTTACACACAAGTGAACAAAATAAATCAGATAAACGTGTAAGAAGTCTTCAGATTCCCACACACAGAATATGTAGTTTGCTCAAAGTGACGGAGCTACGATGGAAGTTTTTTAAAAATCTTTTTAAAATTTCATGTTTGATAGTCAACTCACTTGTCTTAAACTTGACCTGCAGATACCCTGAGATCATTAAAGCTGCTGAGCTATATCGCATCGACCGAAACAAAAAAGCATATTGTGATTAAAGTTTTGCCCAACATCAGGTCCAGGTGCCACAAGCTTCCACATTTTTACATTCTGAAATGAAAAAATAAAATAACAGAACAATGTGGATTGCTGCTTGAATTTTAACTGGACAGCAAAGTTCTGCAGCTCAGGGAACGAAGACGTATCAGATTCCCATCCTCACACAGAGCAAGGTTGTTATGTTCTGTACGAAGAAACGAGGAGGAAACTGGAGCTTAATCTCCCTGTGACTCACGTTTCTGTTGCAGGACCCGACTTTCCTGGAGAAGAAGGAGCGTTGCGAGTATCTGAAGAGCAAACTGTCGCACATCAAACAGAGGATACAGGAATACGACAAAGTCATGGAGTGGAACGACGGATACAGCTAAAGCTAGAGCTGCTGTCTGCGGCAGAGCGACTCCAGTGGTGAAGATGGGACTAAAGAGGCAAATGAAGCCTGATTAAAACTGAAAAAGGACGCTAACAGCTACTGAGGCTTTTTTTTATAAATCTGTTGTCTGTCAGAAGCGTTTTTAAAGCTTACAAGTGGGAAATGAAAAGGGCAAACATGCTTCATCAATCCTGAAGATGATCAGATTGGTTTTCATGTGATCAGGCGATCTGTTAGTCTTCTCAAAGCAGCTGGTCGCCACGGTTACAAGTAACGGTAAACAAAATCTCCACATCAGCTCTTCTCAGAGCTTTTCTTCACTACAGTCAACTCGTTGAGTTATTCAAATACATTTCACCGCACTGTAGCGCACATAACGTTACACAACGCGTGTGTGTGAACACTTCAAATTAGATTTAATGATATTGTGCCTGGTAGCACTCCAAAGTGTCTGCTTTATTTCAGATTAGGAGAGATCGGGACTTGATTTTCCCCATTTAATTTTTTTTTTTTTAACGATTTCAATGAGCAAAGTTTAATATGAGAAGATGTAGCAGCCTTCCAATTACATTTTTTTATGACTTCCCACAGTAAACATGATTTATTTGTGCTGGGAAGAGAAGTGACGTCACAGTGCTGCAAATCAGGTAGTTGTTTTCAAGCAAAGTTAAAATGATCACAGAGTTGGTATGGAAACTTTTTTTTGGTTACCATTATAACTAACCAGCTGTGTTCAGTTTGTCATGCAGCATAATATAGTGCTGATGGAGATACACTTTCTGTAAATTTCATTCCTTTTTTCACTTAAAAATAAAAAAATTGACCAATTTATATCTTCTTAAATCAAAAATATTAGGTAAAAAAAAAATCTCTTGCTAGCCATTTTTATTGCTTACATTTTAACATGATAGTAAGTACCAGTGAGAAGAATCCCTTATATTAAATTTGACTAAATACTGCAAGTTTTTTTTTGTTTTTGTTTTTTTTTTTTGCTGGGAATACACTAAAATATTTTTTAGACCAACAAAGTAGAAAATATTCAACCCAAAAAGTTTGTGAACCGTACATCGTTCTTTTACTACGTCAAACATCTCTATTTCAAACCGCCTTTTCTACCATGTTTCAGTTAAATATTGCGAGTTTGATTTATTCCCAAACAGTTAAAAACTAAAGAATTCACTATAAAATGTTTTTATTACAAACATAATAAAATAATAGCCAATGAGTAATTTTATGTTGGTGATTTTGTTCCCCAGTGGAAAAAGTTTGGACAGTAGAGAAAGTAGATTCTCATCTTAGGATTTCTAAAATGGCCACCAATGTTTCCAAATTCACAATAAACTTCATTGTAGTAAGTTCAACCTTCCTGTAATCCATGTTGAAGTTAAATTTCAATGGTAATAAAAAATGAGCAGAAAAATAAGGAATATTAAGGCCAAAAGAAGTAATCTATAACAATAACTGAAAAGTTGCTCTCCATGGGTAAAAACCATTTAATTTAAATGTGGTGGTGTTTTTTTGTTTTGTTTTGTTTTTTGTTTTTTTGCAGCTGTGAAATCTGACTTGCTTTGAGGCAAAGCTTTTCTCAGGGTATAATAAACTGAATTAGTGCTGATAGGAAGAATTGGTTTGTTTCAAAGTCCACCCCTGCACCGTGTGTGTGTGCGTGTCCTTGGGTGTGAACAAATGTGAGGAAAAACCACAAGCTCTTTGTTTAAAAGTGGTCTGAATATGCAATTAATTATATAGATATATATAAATAAAACACTGTAGGACTGATTGTAAATGTAGCCAAACCTTAGAATTTCACGACACGCACTGCTGTCAGGTGAAAATGTTTGCGCTGAATCACTGAGATCTTTAAAAAAAAAGTTTGCCTTATTACTGTCACTGGTTATCTCTTCATTTCTGTGGCAGAGTTTGTGTTGTCTATTTAAAAAATGTCCTGAAAACTTTTAACTTCTGGGAGGACTGTTTTTACTGCTACACTGTCCCTTTTTTAATGCAGCTCTGTCTTTTAATGAGAAATATATATGTATATTGAACGTTTGATGTTTAATGCTGTTCTACCATTTCATAGAATAAAAATAAATGTTTTGTTGTTTTTCACTTAAAAATATCTTGCTTATCTAGATTTCTGTTCTTTTTAACATTTTAAGCGTCTATAGTTTTCTTTTTTAAATGTTTAAATGAAAATGTAACTGTGATGATAATGTGCGGTTCTCTAATTAAAGTAACCACGTGATCCCTTTAGATGCAATCCTGCTGTTTTTTTTTTTTTTTTTGATAAATATAATGGACAAATATTAATGAAAAACTATCTAATTTCTATTTAAAGGACCATTCAAAATTTTAAATGGGTGCAGCTTTAATGTGTTTAACCCTCTTGCGATCTTAGCACGAGATTCAGAAGACGCACAGCAGATCTCGCAGTCGGACAGCGGGGATGTAGGGGATTGTCCCATCAGACTGTCAGTTCCTGGAACCACATGCACGCAAAAAAAAAAAACAGCTGGGAATCAGGGGGTTGTCCCATCAGACCGTCAGTTCCTGGAACCACATGAACATGAAAAAAAACCTTGTAAAAGTGCAACACCACCTTAAGACCACATGAGGATTTTAGATAACATTTGTTAAGTAATATTGTTGTGGCATGATGTGCAACCTGAGCATTTTAGGTTGGCTAAGAAGATCGTTCTTCCGCCTTGTGTAAATTGAGATGACTGGTAGTTTCAAAACAGCTTTTCTGTTGCAGAACAATCAATCAAATGGAATCAAGTGGAAATGTTTTTGTTGGCTCTCTTTGCTTACATCATCTTGAGTCCTGTATGAGACACAGAAACTGGGATGGGTTGTAAAAGGCCTGGATGTTGAAGGCTAATGTTAAAGCTCCTGTGTTTTCTGCAATGGCGAGTAGGAGGCGACTCAAATGACTTCAAAAAGAAAACACAACGCACTAAGAGAATAATTCAAATTCTGCCTTGATATACAACCTAAATATTTATGTGGTGAGACTCTGATCTAAGTTCTCAACTGTTGTTTTTTACTGCATAACGTTCAGAGGACAAGTTGGGGCTTGCTCAGGTAATTTATCTGAGATCTGCGCTAACTGCAGCTTTAAATGGTGTTTATGAGGAGAGAAAAAGAATCCAAACCTCAATGGCTCTGTGTGAAAAAGTGATTGCCCCCTAAAGCTACTAACTGGTTGGACCACATTTAGCAGCAACAACTCCAGTCAAGGGTTACAAGTGTTTTCCAGCTGTGGAGAAATTTTAGTCGCTCAATCATTTTTGCAGGATTGTTCTAATTCAGACACACTGGAAGGTTTTCCAGCCTTTTTAAGATTATGCCACATCAGTTCTCCTTGAAGATGGTTTGGTTGATGGCAGAATTCAAGGTTCCATTTATTATCCCGAAGCAGCAAAACGGCCCCGGACCATCATACTACCACCACCATGTTTTACTGTTCTTTTTCTGAAATGTGTTACTTTCATACCAGATGTAACGTGACACATACCTTACAAAGAGTTCGGCTTTGGTCTCGTCAGTCCACAGAATGTTTTCCCGGAAGTCTAGGGGATCATCATGATGTGTTGTTAGGAAATTGAGAAGAGACTTACAGTACTTTGTTCTGTCAACAAAGTACTCTTTAAATCTGGACTTCTCATGGGAGGGAGGCCAAATTCCCCTTTACTTGACAGACATGTGGGTCCTTCAGCTCTTCAGATGTTGTTGTGGGTCTACTGTGACCTCTTGAATGAGTCAGTGCGTTGCCGTTGGGTTAATTCTGATGGGTCGGCTGCTCCTGGGAGGTTTCACCACTGTGTTGAACACTGTGATTACCTGGACTCCCAAAGCTTTAGGGACTAAAACTAAAGCCCTTTCCAGACTGGTAGATCCCAATTACATTCTATCTCATTTGTCCCTGAATTTCTTTGGATCTCTGATGTCTACCTTTAGTCACTTTGTCAGACCAGTCCCATTTAAGTGAAGTATTGATTGGGAACAGTTTTTTCCCACTTTAATAGTAAACACCTTGAATTAAAAACTTCCTTTTGTGTTTACCTGCGTTTTCTTTGACTGATACATTTAAACTGGTTTAATGTTCTGAAACAGCAAAGTGTGACAAACATGCAAAAAAATAGTAAATTAGGAAGGAGGCAAACATTATTTCACACTCTGCAAGTCAAGGTAGAAATATATATATATGATCAAAAATACAAACCATGCTGCACGTCTTGCTAATTGATAAAAATATTAGTTATTTATTATAGCCTTTAGTAAATATATTCATTTTAATAGTATGCTATCATAGTAGCTGTTGCTTTATTTGTGTAAATATAATTTTGAACATTTACATATTTTTAAGTTAGAGTGAATTCTTTTCCTTAGGTGGAAATTTTACTTATATTTATATCATTCATATTCAGTCTTAATTTTGCTACTCACTGTAATTTGTAGGCAGTCCATTTGATAACATACTTACCAATATAAATGTATAAATTATTGGAATTCAGATGTAATTGTTTAAGCACTTATTGTTGTCACGGTAAACCTTATATTGATAACTCTCAGCTCGCCTGTGTCATTATCACATCAACCTAAATATGAGCTGACTCTCTTTCCTCCCATGTTTACCGTCACACAGAGCTCAAAGACACTCTACAGTGCCCTCTGTAGGCAACAGATGAAATACTTCTACCTGATCTGAGGGAAACCAAAAGTCCGTTAATTATAAAATTGTAATTACTGCGGTTCAGAGTATGTTCTTTGACTTTTGTATCACTAACTACTCACAGTAACTGCATTTAACCATATTTTCAAATGTATTGACATTGATTGATACTCAAACAGTGGAGAAAAAAATTAAAACGAACAATATTGGCAATGCAGACAGTTTTGAGTGGCTAAACATTAAATTGAATTTATCGCGGCAATAATAAATCAAAATTCTTAACATGATAAGAAATTTATCACAATAAATGATAAACGATAAATGCTCACTTGTTTCCTAATTGGTTACTGTATTATATTTCTATCATGTAAAGCACTTTGAACTGCAGTGTTGCTGAAATATGCAATATTTAAACAACATAATTTAATTGTTATAAAATAACAATTAAACTTGACTTGAGGTTTATACCATTACTTTATTATCACAAAGGGCTTTGGTCATAAAACGCCTTAAAATCAGTATTTTATTTGGCAGATAAAGATTTTACAAACCCATATGTATTTTCTGCGATATTTTATTTATATATAAAATAATCCTGTGTCTGAGTAGTCTATGTAATAGACCTACCACTAGATTTAACTTGTCTAGAAATTAAATATTTAGTCCGCAATAATAATAAAGTTACAGTTAAAAAAAAACATTTGAGGCTTGACCGTAAATGTTTTAGATTTTAGAGCGTATTAAATAAAAATTAAATAAATTAAAAAGAATAATTGAAAGTAGCGGAATAGCCTTTTAGTCACGCGCCAACTCGGAAGATGTTAATCGGATGCCAACTTCAAGTGAGGTAGCTATCCCATTGTTGATTGTTACTAAGTGAAAATGGTTCACTATGGTCGTTTTACGTTCACTTACTTCGGTAAGCTTTATGTTTTAGATATTGTGATGGGGTTTATTCAAAGTAACCAGACAGGAAACGGGTGGAAAGAGATGACAGTGTCCTAGGTACTATAGGTGCCTCTACACCAGGTAAACATTCCGTTCTGTCTGTGTTACTACGCTCACCTTGCATTTCCAAATATGAACATCCGGTCTGGTTCAGTTCAGTGACACCTGTCGGGAGGGGCAGAGCTAAGATAACCGAGAGCGCAGCTCTCTAGGTGTGGCCCGGGTTGTTTTCAGCAGCTGCTGCGGTTTCACTAGAGACATTTCAGAGGAGACGAGCCTGACAGCAACAGGGAAAGAGACGATCTCAGTTCTTCAAAACTCTTTGGATTCAGTGGTAAAAAGTCCAGCGGAGCCCAGCGGCGTTTTGGTCGATTCAGCTTCAATTCAATTAAGGTACTGTAAACACCTTTAATGAGAGACACAAACAATTTTGTTCAATGCCACGAGGTTTAGACATGGAATATTTAGTCTGGGTATAGTACATGTATGTAAAAGTAATTGGTATGTCATAAATATGCACTTTTGATAGCCATGCGTCTCTTTTGCTCTCTATTTCATTTTCTTCGCGTGCAAGTGCGCCTCTGTTCTGTTACCGTAATGCGTCATGTATGCGCAAAGTCAATCTTTAAAGGAGAAAGTTACCGTCAACTGAATTGACCACAGTCTTGACAGGAAACATTTCCTGTCAAGGGACAAGTGCTTCACGCAATTTGTCTGTTGCGTGGATGGTCGCAGATTCACTTTAAAATGAGTATTAAAAGTGACATGTTTTTACATAATAGCATAATTTGTACCTTTAACAGAGTTTGATAACATGGATTTGGTATATGCAGTCTAACAGAAAACTTCTTGCAGGTTGTTTTGATTGGCACTGTTTAGTGGATCAAACAGCGATGTCCTCCAAACCCAATGGAAGCCCCCCTCCCTATGAAGAGGATGATAGATAGTAAGTTGTTTGTTTGTTTGTTTTTGTTGTTTATTTAGGGTTTTTCTGTCATCAAACCCTCATGAAACTGTCAGTTTTAATTTTTACTATTATTGTTATTATTGCTAATCTTGCTTTTTTATATTGCTTTTAACACTTTTTTAAGAACTTTTTGTGTGAATCTTTATACCTGGTGCTGCTGTTACACCTGAATGTCTCATTTACTGGAGAGTAAAGGCCGTTTCTACTCTGATCTATGCCAAATAAATATTTTTAAAAATCATTTATACCTGACATTTGTCTTCATAAAGTTCTAGTTCTCCTCCAGCACAACTCCCATCTCTGTCATTGAAGATTTTTTTGAAAAAAGTCCAAATTTGAGATTAAAGAAAGATTTTTCCCCCAGTGGTCCTAATCCTCTTCCATATGTGTATTAAAGTGTCTTCTTTGAATATATTGGATCAAATGCATTTTTAATTTTTTTGCTCACCATTACTCGATAAGCATTTTTTTGTTGTTGTTTGAACTGTAACGGATAGAAACAGGAAGAAGTATTACTGCTTTTAAAATTCATCTCATGGTTATGACTGTATTAACTTATTTGTAAGACAGACATCAGAACCAGAATCTTGCAACAACAACAACAAAAACAAATAAGAAATCTGTTCCAAAATCTCTGAGATTTGTTTTCTGCACTGTCCACTTATTAATAAAATCTAAACATTGTAGTTTGGGTTGTAACAGTGGTTTGTTTATTCCTCTTCCAGTAATGGACCTGCTCAACCAGCCTACTCTTATTACCCTGACGATGAGTTCCAGCACTTCTACCGCTGGTCCTCGCCTCCAGGAATCCTTAAAATCATGGCCGTCATTAACCTTGTGCTGTGTGTGGCCATCTTTGCCTGCGTTGCCTCAACACTGGCGTATGACAGTCAGGCCATGTCCAACTTTGGAGGAACGTATGGAGGATCTGGAGGAATGTACGGAGGATCTGGAGGAATGTATGGAGGATCTGGAGGAATGTATGGAGGATCTAGCTACTATGGAGCTGGAACCAATTATGGCTACGGTTCAATTGGGGGAAACTACAATGACCCGCGTTCCGGGAAAGGGTTTATGATCGCAATGGCCGCCTTTGTCTTCATCTTCTCCCTGGTCGTCTTTATCATCATCGTGTCTCATCAGAGCCTGTCTCAGAGCAGGAAGTTCTACTTGGCCGTGTTGATCATCTGTCCCATCCTGGCACTGTTGATGCTCATTGCCACCATCGTGTACTTGGTGGCAATAAACCCCTCATCCCAGACCTCGACAGTTTACGGCAGCCAGATTGCGGCTCTGTGTGCTCCATATCAACAACAACAGGTGTCAGGAATCTTTCAGAACCAGTACCTTTACCACTACTGTGTGGTGGAACCACAAGAGGTAAACCCCCCCAACATTGGCGTCATCCTGTAACACGCGTCCTGCGTGTGAAATAAACTCACACTCTGTGGTTTATGTTCCACTTCAGGCCATCGCCGTTGTGTTCGGCTTCTTGGTGACCGCAGCTTTGATCATCATGCTCGTCTTCGCCCTCAAGACTCGGCAAAAGATCAACAACTATGGAAAAGAGAACATCTTGTGGAAGAAAGTCAAAGTTGTGGATGATCTTGCACCTCCTGAGGACGTTGAGGCGTGGGTGAGTGATGGAGTATAGTCTTCATACTTTACTTTTTGAAGTCTTTCATATGGGCGAGTTGAGAGCAGATCGGCCTACAAAGTTTTGAAAACACATTTGCCATTTCTCTGTCCAATCAACTTCTGCCAGGTGTTTATTTTCAGAAAAGGGGAAGTATACTTAGTTTTTGCTTGAAATGCAGAAAACATTTGTTCTTGTTTCCATCACATCAGCTCCATTATGACTCAGCACGAGACATAGATGGAGACATAGATTCTGTTTGCATCTGATTGTAAGGATCAGTGCTCTGCCCTGTTCCATTTAATGCTTCAGGTAATATAACCTATGGTTTTAAATTGGAGTCAACCTTAGTACAAATAAAGCACAGTTGATTTTTTTTTTTACTTTTTAAATTATTATTTCATTGATTAGGTGGAAAAAGGCTGACCCAACCAACTGTGCCCAATGTGGAAAAAGTATTTACCCCTTTAACCTAAAAGCTGCTCATGTCACCCTTTAGAACATCTATTAGACAATGAGTGTTTTTGTTTTGTGAGACAGTGATATTATGGTTCATGGTTTCTTGGTTCCATCAATTATAGGAAGTCATCCAAACCCAGACAATCACACCACCACCACCATAATCCACCTTTCAAAAGTTTGGAAAAGCAGAACTTGATCAAACATTCCACCTTTGTGTTGTTAGTCCGCAGAACATATTTTCCAAAAATCTTGGATTGATTATATGTTTTTGCTAAATGTCAGCAGGACCTTTGGGCTCTTTTTGTTGGGCTTTGAAACTAACACCACTAACAACGACCTACATGGGGAGCTTGAGATGTTGTTCTTGGTTGTTTTGTGACCTGCCTGATGAGTTGTCGATGCACTCTTGGAGTAACTGTGGTTGGTAATCAGATTCATCGCCATGGAAACTGGCTCACACTGTGATTGACTGAGAATTGAAAACCTTGGGATTTGCTTTAAAACCCTTTTGAGATTTTGACCGTCAGTGACTTTGCTTCTTGTTTCTTCTTGAATTTCTTTAGATCAGGATAAGATGCGTTTATAACCTTTAGCCTGTCTCATGTTGGAAGACAGATCATTTTTAATTTGATGATTCTACAAGTGTAGCAGTGAGAGCTACAGGTGTGGATGAGAGATATTTGGCCAAAAAAAAAAACATGACAGTTAATCCATGATTTTTCAAGGGTATTTGGGATGTGAATTATTTTCAAATGAAACAGTTTGGTTCGTTTGGATAGCTATTCCAAACGATAAAATGATAGATAAATAGATAAAATGAACTGAAAACACCATTAACATTTTTCTGGTATTTATGTGTTTCACAAATGCAAAACTAAGTTCCTCTCAATTTATTTCTTGTGCTGAGTCATCATGGAGATGTGATGAAGGGTGGTTGATGGGGGTGCAAACAATGTTTTTTTTTTCTGCTTACCAAGCACAAACCATTCCACTAACACTGCAAAAGCACAAAGTCTTAACAAGGAGTTTTGGTTTAGTTTCTAATGCAAATATCATAGTACACTTTAAGACAAAACTAATTTGTAAGTACACCTGTCATGGTAACAAATTTTGCTGGATGATAAATTGCCCCAGATGTTATTGCGATAAATGATAATATTATTGTTGTTTTCTTGAGACCGTTTTTCAATTAATATAATGGTAATGGCAATATAATGCAAGAACACATTCTCAAAGATTTATAAACTTTAAATTCTGATGAACATTTAACCCTGGAACTGGGAGACATTTTAAATATAAAATAAATAAATAAGATAAACAAAACAACAGAAACTACAAATAATCTAGTCTTTGGTAGAAAGAGCGACAACAGAAATAACAATAAATTGTGAAAATAGAAATTGAGTTTGTTTTAATTGATCCTGCGATTAATTGATTTATTGCTTCCTGTGCCAGACCTACTTTTAGCAAGATATGCGAGCTTGTTTAAAGTCAATAATTCCTTAATATTGATATAAAAAAGTACTAGTTTCACTGACAGATTATTTCACTCATATTATGGTGAAAATGTTACAAGTGAAATAATCTGCCAGTGAAACTAGTACTTTTTAAAATTAACATTAATGAATTACTGACTTTAAACAAGCTCGCATATCTTGCTGAAAAGGTACTTATAAGTTAGTTTTGTCTTATTTAGAGTGTACTTAAATATTTGCTCTAGAAACTAGATCAAAGTACTTGGTAAAATGTTGTCTTTTTGTAGTTTAAGTAGCCAAACATCAGGCAGACGTAAAATGGATACATAAATGGTTTTAGGTGCTGCCGATCTAAATTTTGGGTGTTCTTTGACCGACGGCTTTAATGGTTAGGTAAACATTGTAGTCTGATACATCTGCAGGTTTAATTGGCTTGATTTAACGTGGACACTTTGATCGGTTTACTTAGTTGGCTGGAAGATGTCCAGTCAACTAAAAACATTGGACTTTTACACGCCTAAGCCTTAGCAGAACCTCTAAGCTAATGCTTAAAAAAAAAGGGTTAGCTTGTGGATTCTTTCTTTCTAGAAAGAATCTCTCTCTAGCCTGCTCATGTGCTCTCGGACTGTCAGCAGGTGAAGGAAGTGAAGGTAATAAGTGGTAAAACCAGTTTAGTTAGTGTCTTGTGTTTATGAACAGTGAAGAAGGTGGAGTTTAAAGTCCTTCCATCTACAGTTTCAAGGCGTGGCATGCAGACTGATAACAGTTTCAGTTTGGCTCAAGTAATCAGAGGAATCGACATTCTGAACATATTAGCCGCGAACGTTTCCACTGTTTGAAATGTCAGTGTTTACATTTAGCAATGAGTCATGCTTTTCGATGATACTTTTGAAATGTGTTTCATAACGTTACGGAGTGAGTAGTGTGAGTGTGTGAGTCATTTTTGATGGGAATTATGATGACATTCAGTTCTGCCAAGTCCCAGTATTTCAGCTCACTTCAGAGCAGCAAACAGGAAAAACGGGTCAGACTGCTGCTCTGCTGTATACCACTCAGCAGTTGGACCAATAGCACAACAACAACAACAGCATGATACTAAGAACCACAGACATTTTCCCTGCTGGTGTTTGTGATAACCTATTTGAAACTGCTTATGCAGACTGCAGAGACCTCTTTGGGGCGAGCTTCCTGTTTTTCTGGGCGTAGCCTAGTTATAAAACAAAGGGCAAGTTCATACAGGTGTATCATGCCAGAAATGTCAGAAATTCAGTGGATTTACTCAAGCAAGAGTCTGTCAAAGTGGCCATTCCAGAAACTGATATAAAGGTAAAACAACAGTTTTAAATGGACAGTTTTCTTATTCAATCAGGGCTTTGGTGGTCTGTCACTGCAAAATGAGGAGGAAAAAAAGAAAGCAAAATATTGTAGCTGAAGTGGAATCAGGGTGGATCCAAAGCATCTGTATATACAGAATATAATTATTGGGTATTAAAGCGTTGAAAAGTTTCAGTTTAAGTTGTCTAAGGAAGACAACTTAGACAACTTAATATTTGGAATGCTTCATAAGTTTTCAGAATTAGTTATTTAGGGATTTCATTAAATATATTAAAATGTGTCCAATTTTATATAATCAATTAGAAATTTATTACAAAGCAGTTTTGTTAGGAACGGATACTTGGGAAGTCCAGATCAAAAACTTTCCGTCCCCTTTTATTGAGTCATTCAAGATAATGCATTAGCACAGGCAGAGTCCTGGTACTAAAGTCAAATTCATGCCATGTAAATCCTTAAAAACTCCCCTATATCGTACAGTAAAATATCACATTTGCCTAACTGCAGCACACACAATGGCATTGATATTTTTTTCTTGACTGCACAAATAGTTCGTCCACAAGAGATTTAAGAAATAAACTGTGGTATTTAAAAAACGGATCTCCTAAAACAGGTTTAATTTATATTCTTCTAAATACGTATTTGCCTTGATTCATAAGGCCATGGTCTTCAATAAACAACAATCTTGATTTGGATAATGTTTTTTTTTTTTAACAAAGCAGTCTGCTGAAGTGCTAGGCTAATAATAACATGTCAGTTTTGATATGACTTGTTTCGCTTTGTAAAAAATTTAATTACTGCTACAGCTATTATTTATTTATTTATTTATTTGTCAAAGGACGGTACACGTTAATCAACATCACATAATGTAAATATGTTCAAGTTAGCTAAACAGGCTCATTTTTATTGCAGTTGTTAAAATTGACCTAAAAATGATCAAAATGAAAATTGCAAATCAAATGCAATTGACGCTGAAAGACATGAAGTGTGGACAAAGCTTTCAGAAAATGTTTTCTTGCCTTCCAGACTTTGCTATTAACATCATAAAATTGAACGCCTGTTGTTTCAGCTGCTTTCTGAACACTTGGTGGGAGACATCTGTAGATATCTGTGTTTTGCCCTCAGGGACACAGACAGACGGGGAAGTAAAACGACCAATAGACTCAGTTACTGTGAACATCGTTGTGAAATTTGAAAAAAAAAATTAATTAAATTTATAAAAGGGGGTTTAGAGCAGATCTCTGATTGTTAGCTCACAAGTTAAAATAGTTTGCAGCTGTGCACAAAACAGGATCTGATTGTTGGCAACATGACTTGCAGAAACTCCAGACAATAGACCTGAAGTTTCGCTTTACCGGGGAAATCGATACCAGTCATCTAAAAATGTCAAAACCAAGACCTTCCTCCAAACTATTATTCACTTATTAAATATACATGTAGATAATCACAGAAACTTTTACAATAGATATTTGTAAATAGTTTTGTCTTATCCAAAGTAACGGCACTTATTTGGTTAAGAAAAAGACGCAATTTGGCAAATAAACTTCCAGATTCACACTTGGACTAATTTTTAAATCAACAGTTTTTTTTTCTTATACGTTTAACTTAAAAAAAATTTTATTATCAACATTTACCGTAAATTACACTGTTTTAGCTTCATATTGAAATCTGTCATAAATCACAGGTCATGTATGTTGTAATGCATTTTAATAGTAATTTATTTTTTGTCTCTTCTATCAACCTGCTGGGAGACTTCAGATGAAAATTAGCCTCTCTGGCTAATTATTCATGTTGATTAATATGTGCAGCAAAATAAAGTTTAAAAAAATGATAAAATCTTTAATGTGATGTTTTTGTTTGAATCTCTCTTGAAGGTGAACAACGTCTCTGCTCCTCCTCAAGAGGCCCTAGCTGCAGACTACCCAGACTATCCAGACCACTCAGACCACTCAGACTACCCCGAGAAGCGGAGAGGCTCCAGGAGTTACCTGGATGATGAGAGCAACTATGACAAACCCCCCATAAGCTACACCCCACAGTGAGGATTCATACTTAATGCTACTAAAACTGTGTGTTTGAAAGGATTATTGCTTGCTAGTGGAAAATCAGCAAGCGTTTGTGGAAGTGACGCTGTAACAAAAGACAGCAGTTCACGAGACCAAAACCAACTGAGACATGAGTCATGTCTTACTTTCACTGTGAAACTATGGGAAATGTTTCTGTGCTGAGGGAAGATGACAGTGTCTAGTAGTAGTTGAGTTATGCAACTTTGTAGGGTCCCCACACCCTACATAGTTGGATGTGGGGGCCCAACTATAGGGTCCTCTTGGGGTCCTCTTCGGGGGCCCCCAAGAGCACATATACATATTTATAAAGTAAATAATAATGAATAATACAAAGTAAATCCTTTTACACATGAAAAAAACCCCAATTTCTTTATTTTTTATAGTTTGTATAGAAATAACAGGGACTCTCTTCCACTGTTGGGGAAATATAAGATATCAAACTTGCTTACTGTAAATTTAGAGTTTATCAGCTGATGTTCCTTTTAAATAATTAAAATAACATGTCACACTTAAAAAGACCTGTAACACTAACAGATTTTACTGGACGATGAATTCTCCCAAAAAATATTGCGATAATGTTGTTTTGAGACCATTTTTCTAGTGATATATTCATAACGACCCAATAGGGCGAGTTTACCCTCTCAAAGGCCAATAAAGTTTATTTTCTGTGAAGAACATCTCACGTTGGAGCTGGACGATATTTTAAATATTCAAATATAAATCACAACAACCAATAACAATAAATAAAATGTAAATAAAAACCACACACAACCGGAACCACAACTAAAATGGATTGTGATGTCACTGTAAACAAAATTGCCATTCAAGAAGTATTAGTCATGAGAATGGAAATGATTAAGCTCATTTTATTTTTTATGTTCATTGTGACAGGCTTACACTCAAATGCCACTCTGCATCTCAAAATCCAAACATTTTCTATTTGTTTGCTACTTTTGTAAGATTGTAAGACATAATAAACACTGGTATGATAGTTACAAATGATAGTAGGTATGCTACACATAAAGTAGCTTATGAATGATGAAGCAACTGGTGTCATGTTAGTGTGGGACGCCCCCAAATGAAAATCTGTAATTCTGCTTTTGTTTAGGAAGTTTTGCTTCGTCTCGTCTCAGGATGTTTGCTTTTAGTAAAACTTGGCCCTGCATCTAATATTAATATAATAATGGTTTTAAATTCTTTCCTTCACAGACCTATGGTTGAAAGGCCCTTGCAGAACGAGGCCCCTTACAGCAGCAGCAGCTCGGAGATCACGAGCTCAACCGGGCGGCCCAAAAAGAGGCGCGCAGGACGGCCACACCGCGCCGACGGGCAGGACTACGACACGGACTACAACTCGTCTGGGGACGAGCTGGACGACAATGACTTCGACAGGTAGCCAGGCAACCGGGACACGTCAAGCAAAGCTGAGACTCTCATATACGGTTCTGTGAAAGATTAAAGTTGATCTAATCGTCCTCCCTCCCGCAGCGAGTTCCCGCCGATAGCAAACGAGCAGGAGCGCAACAGCTACAAGCAGGAGTTCGACCGCGACCACCTGGAGTACAAAGACCTGCAGGCGGAGCTGGACATCCTCAACAAGGACCTGTCCAATCTGGACAGAGAGCTGGACGGGCTGGAGGAGGGAAGCCCACAGTTCCTGGTGAGGACTGACAAAACACAGCAGTGTTTTCCTGAGATGGGCAACTTTTATTTATCGTCCAGCCAAAGGCAACTCAAAGTGTTTCTAGATAGAAGTTAAAAACAACCTACATTAAAAAAAACAGCAGAGTCAGCAAAAGCAAATAAAAAGGTTTTTAGCCTCATTTTAAAGGCAACAACAAGCAGAAAAATCCTGTTTATTTTTCGACAAAGCTACATGTTGAAATGTGTGTTTGCTTGTTAACAGGACACTCTGGATGAGTACAACAAGCTGAAGAGAATCAAGAAGGTGAGTTTTATTGTTAAGGTTATAACTAAACAGTTTAGTTTCAGGAGAGCTTTGACAACACAAGACGAGACTGTTCCTCTGCAGGACATTTTCATGTTGCTTCAGCTTCTGCGCCCTGGTTTCCATTCACAAATCACCACCAGCTCAGTGAGGAAGCGTATATAACGTCTTAGAGGAAATTGCTTTCAAAAAGGTTTAGTTGTGTTCAAATAATTACAAGTGGGCTTTGAAAGCTTTTCTTTCCATACACATTGACGCATTCAGAAAACTGCAGGCTGTGTTTTGTAATAAAAATATGATGGCTGTAGCATTCAGTACTTTTCAGAAAAGAAAATCAAAATTGTAATTTTTTTTCACTCAAAATTCATAATTTTTGTCACAAAATTCTTTTTTTTCTCAGTTCATAATTTTTTTCTCAGAATTTTGACTTTTTGTTCTCAGATCAAAGTCAAAATTCTAAGGAGAAACAATGGAGTAAATAATTTTTCTATTAGCAGTAATAATTTTACTTATAACAAGAAATTGTTTTCCTACTAGTGAAATAATTAACTGGTATTTTACTGGGTACTTTACCATCAATATTAAGGAATGATTGATTTAAAACAAGCACCTATGTGAAGTTAGTTTCGTCTTGATTCAAGTGTACGGAGATGTTTTTACTGGAAACTAGACTGTTTTTGCAGTGTACTCCTCCTTTCTTGCCTTCTTGCTCATATAAACTTTATTTTGTCTCTTCAGTCTGCAGATTACCAGGTGAAGAAGCGCAGGTGTAAATATCTGAAGCACAAACTGAACCACATCAAGAAGATGGTCAGTGATTACGACCGCAGGACCTGAATGAGTCTGGAATAATGACTCTTGTCAAGTGCAGGAAGGACAGCTGTAAATCTGGGTTAGCACTTTTTTGTTTTTGACAGTAAGTTTGTCTCCAAAGGACAAAGATAGGGTGATTTACATGAAAGTTGTGACAGCTTGGTTGTATTTTATGTTTTTTAGCACCACAGAAACAGATTTTTTTTTCTTGTATTATGCCGTTGTTTGTATTTTGAGTGATTATCATCACACATATTTATTGTCTAGTGGAAGAGTTTTGCTACTTGTCTTTTAAGGGAACAGAATATGAAAAATAATGCTTGGTTATAGTAGGTTCCCCTACACCAAATTGATCTCAGCTGATTGATTTTTCATTACTATTTCACTGTAAAATGACTGTAAATATGCGGGTTGTGGTTTTGTAAAGGTTCTCTCTTGTACACAGTTTGGAATATTAGCATATCTCTTATGCTGTGATACGTTTTGCAATGATCTGTGATGCATTTTTATTTGAATAAAATCTTTTATTGAACACCGTTTTTGTTTTTTAACTGAGCAACAAACATTTTAAACATTTGCAGTCAGCAACAGAATTTCACAAACATTTTTTAAACATTAATATGAAGATTTCTTTCTTTTTTTTTTTACAGCAGCATCATTCAGACATTTTATAGCATTTTTTACTAATATCCAGTGTAAATTGGTGCCTTGTAATTCATCGGTCATTATTACCACAAGGGGGCATAACTGCTATTCATTTTCTAATCCTGCACACATCGTCATCAATGTTTCTGAAAGTGTCTGCTTTTGTAACTTTTGAAAGTAAAACTTTAAATACAGGCTTGAATTCAGGCTTTGATCCTGCGCTGTCTCTTCATTGGAAAGTTGTGATAAAGTCTTTTATACAAGAGCAGAGCACAAAACAACATTATTCCTCCACTTGTTGCTGGACATCAAAACAAGAGGAAACTGTATGTTCAAGTTGTTTGGTTAAAAGAAAAAAAAAAGCTGAGTTTTAAATAGTAAAGTCTGCTAAAATTGCCTAACTGGGACCTTCCTCCACTCTGAGGATGTATTTACTTTCCATCAAGCTCACAGTGATACATTAGTTATTACAGACAACATAAAGTTTAAGCCTTTCAGTTCATGCTTGAAAGTTTCATGGAAACAATACAGAAATGAGAAACATTGGGAAAGTCTTGACAAAAGGCTCCACTGCTAGTTTTTAATTTTTTTAATTTTTAAGCACAGATGGTGAGAGAGAATGAATTAGGCTGATATTTTAGCATTTCCAAAACCTCTACATTGGTAGACTGTATTTTTTTTTTTTAAAGTTATCCCCCAAAATCTATCTAGATGTGGATGAGAGGTACACAGAGAGGACAAACCATCATTATTACAACATACCTGGGATCTGGGATAGTGTGGACAGAACCTGAAGCAACAAACAACATAGCATATCCTGGCGTTGGACTGTCACTGAGGTACAGTGCTGTGAAGAAGAACTGGATTCAAAAACGAGTTTTCAAGTATGAAGAAGTCGTCCAAACCAGCTTGGTCTTACGTAAATCTGCACCTTTTGCCAGTCTTGCTAGCAACAATTATCAGAAGATCAAAATCAAACGAAGACTTGGCGCTGTGATTTGCATCCTTTTCTTGTCAAATGGTTGTACAACAAGTTGCAATAAACAAAGAATCAAAGTAAGAAATAAGAAATGAATATGAAATAAGAAAACAAAGAAGGATGAGATAAAATGGAGCTAAATTAAAATAGGATAAAAAAATTGGGGTTATGACAATAAGCACATGAAGACTATATCAGAACATTAACTAAAACGTTAAACCAAAGAGTAAAAATGTGTTTTCAGTGGTTTATAAAGCTGGCCAATGTACAAGCCTTCTTTATCGACAAGTGACGATGCATAACACAAAATACTTGAGCTTAAGTTCCAGAATCAATTATCCTCTTCAGGATTTTCTCATTGACTCAGTGATTGCAAACATTTAATCTCTTGTCTCACTCTTATGAGTTGTTGCTCATTAGGGCGGGACAACCAGGTTTTGGATCAGAGGGTTGGTTTGGCTATCACATTTCCACTAATAAAACAGATAAACATAGGAAATTGCTCATCATATTTGGTCTAGATATGTTTGTCTTGCCATCTGCAAAATTTAAGTTTACCAGAAAAGCAAAAAAAGAAGAAGTCTTTAGGGGGATTAATACTCTTTCACAGCACTGTACTGTGTTGTCTGTTTTCTTTGTCAAGCCCAGGGTGTGTTCGTTTTATTTTTTACTTTTCATAACAAATTTCACAATGATTTCACAACAGAAGCCGCCTTGAACACAGTGAACACTCCCTGTCTCTGTCGCCTCATTTTCAGACCGAGCTTTTGAACTGTTCGGTCTGCATCGAGTGTCTCCTCAACAGCATCCTCCGGGTCAGTTCCTTCGGTTGTCCAGGCGGGGCGCAGGGCAGGAAACCCTTCTGACCGAGCTCTTTTTCGGAGAAACAGCTTCCGTTGCCCAAACCATTACTAGCAACGTTGACGTTGGGGTTTTTGGTCAGCGGTGGCAGAGATCTAGGCCTGGCCTGATGGTTGTGATCCAACAGGAACGTCCCGGACCCCCTGCGCTCATACAAAGAGAACACTCTCTTGCTGTGGCCTTTCAGGGAGTCTCTAGAGCCCATCGTGGTCGAGCAACGCAGCGGCGCCAGTTTCTTGCCATCTAATGGTGCTTTGTCTCTCTGTTCTTCAGAGAGACTTTGAAGATCCACAGCTAGCTGTGGGTCGGAGCCGTAGATGTCTGCGCTCAGCTTATGTGTCTGTATGACATGATTAAGGCTCGATGAGGCCAAGCCGTGAAAGGTCGCACCAAGGTTGCTGCCACCACAAAGAGCTGAAGAGCCGGCAGCTGGGTCTGTGCCATGAGTTTCAGAGTGCAGGTTGGGGTGAGAGGCAGAGTGGGATGAAAGCAGACCTGATAAAGAAATCACGTCTCCTTCGTGTTCACTGCAGTCATTCTTGCCATCTTCTATGCTTCTATCCTTTGCTAATCTTCTTCCATAATGTCTGAAGCCTTTGGGGCTATTGCTGCTGTCCCTCTCCAGGTTGGGGACTGTGAAGGAAATATCTTCAGTCAGGTTAAAAGTTGCCTGGCGTGGTTCAGTAAGCAGAGACGCTGGGATCTTTATCCAAGGCTCAGAGTTCAGTCTCTGCAGAGGTTGCTGTAGTCCGCCTGGCGTCGCTTGTCCGAGACCTCGAAACCGAGATGGCGAACACGGATGGGAGCTGGCACCGCAGATCTGTCCTTCTTTGAAGGAAAACACTTGCTTGGGGGGACATAAAGAGGAGGACGTGCACTGCGGGGAGGTGATCAGCTGAATTTCAGAGGGAGACGCAGGTGCTGCTGTAATCGGATTGGTCTCGTCAACGGGATCGGCGACAGGCATGCTGAGGTACTGCTTGGCTGCCAGGTTTCCGTTTGGAAACTTGTCAGTGGTTATGATGATCACCTCCTTGCCCTTTGCCTTGCATGTGTCGAGCAAAAGCTTCAGTACCTTCCAGTCTCCGGCCACGACCGCGTAGACCAACGCCGATGTTCCGGACTGGTCCTCTAAGCTGATGTCGGCTCCGCTGGCCAGGAGCAAAGACACCACCTCGGGACCGGCCTGATCCCGGCAGGCATGCATCAACGCAGAGCGTCCTTCCTTATCCTGAATGTTTGGATCTGCTCCTCTCTCCAGGAGAAACTGGATCAGCTTAACCCGACTGGCACTCTGGGCGTCGGTATGCTTGGTTCGACAAGCCACCATTAAGGGCGTCTGGCCTTGGCTGTCACTCTCATTGATGTACGCTCCGCCCTCTAAAAGCAGCCTTGTGAGCCTCAGTCGTCTGAGGAAAACTGCTTTTAGCAATGGGTTACCTGAATCCACTGCTATGCCCGGATTGCAGACTTCTGCCTCCATCCCTCCTGGCCCCAGATTAAGATTCTCAAGATGTTGTAGGACCGATTTCTGTGAATAATTACAAAACAGTTTTAGAAAACAAGGTAAAGCACCACAAGAAATGCTACTTTAATCTAACATAGGAATCAGATGTAGAACAATGACCGTCATTATTTACGGTATATTAAATATTCTTTACACGGTTGGACCTGAGGTTGTTTTTAACTCATACTGTCAAGCGTTTCCCACTTTCTGGGTTTAATCTACAGTTTCTTCCACTTGAGAAGGCAGTTTGCATTAGAAGAGTTTGAACTGGACTTCACTCAATGACCGGGAATCAATTCTTTCTCTTGCTGTTTTATTATGAAAGTTATCAGAGCCAAAACAAGTGGAAAACCACAGAATACGTTAAAGAAAACACAAAGAAGTTAAAGAAAACATAAACCCAAAAAGGCACAATCAATTGACAAAACCCTCAAATTAACGCCCAGATATTACCCTTGAAACAACGAGGCGCCCAAAAGCAAGCAAACATATTTAAAGTATTATTCTGTTGTTGAAAATGAGAGTGTGTTCTCAATCAACATACCTGGCTGAATAAATGAATAAATAAAATGTTTTGAACAGGAAAACATGGAAAAGTTTGTCCTTATTTCTGCAGACAGAATCAGTTTGTCACTTCTTCTTCTGCAGTGGCAGCCGCATTCTGCCAGCCTTTGTACTGTTTGTCCTTGGTTCTTTCAATTAGACTGCATAAGATGCTAGGTACCAATGTCTCAGACTGTAACAAAACACTTTCCTACATGAGTCACAGGCACTAAAACAAATCTACAATATGTATATGATTCACACCTGCCTCCAAATACACTGAATCGGATTAAACAGAAATGAATCAGTAGGGTTTCTTTAAACTTTGTTCATTTGTTTGCATAAATAATTAGAATAACTGCACAAGATATTGTTGCATAAACAAACCAAAAAGGAGCAAGTTACAAAAATAAAAATCAATAACAAGAGGCCAACAGTCTGTAAAGAAATTTCCAGTTTGTGCTTGTGTTCATGATGCGACAACAATCTGCAGTCCGTTTGTCTGGACCAAGAAGTGAAGTTGCCAGACTGAATGACATGACATAATGACATGCAGGTTAGGCTGAAATCTTCCAAGAGGAAGGAGTTCAACTTCAGCTTTCAAACAATGCCGATGTTTGGCATGCCTGCAGTGAAACATGGAGATAGCGTCAGACTCTGGGTTCTTATCTTCAGATGGAACAGAGGTTTTTGTTAAAGTGGATGAAGTCATGATCCAGTTTGGCTCTCAAACCTCGTTCAGCGTCACAGTGGATCCGTGCATACGTGCAACTCAACAAAGGAATCTCTTCAGAGAAAAAAAGCAAGGTTTTGAAATGGCCTAGTCAAAGCCCAGAACTAAATCTGACAGAACATCTGTTATGGTCATCTGAAGAGGAAGACAGTTTCTCAAAGTCTGAGAGATGTGAAGAACTTTTGTAAAACACAGAGGGCAAATATCCTGATAGACTTTGACTGAAGAAATCTGACTACTGAAATTATTATATTTCAAAAGATATTTCAACAAAATATGTTTAAATCTGCAGTATGCAACTTTTACAAAAAAAAAGGTGTTTTGCACCTATATGTTAAAACTGTCATTATGTCATGACAGTATAATATGAGACAACCTGTGAAACAATCAAGCTCCTCTACTTTCTCCCTGTTCTCATACCGGAGCATGATTGAAAGCGCCAAGACCCTCCTCCTGGCTCTGATTGGTTGCTTCTATCCGGGAACAGTGTATTTCTGCAGATGGCACAGGCAGAAGGCAGAGGAGCTCTTATTTTTTTCACAGATTATTTGTCTCATACTCTACAGTGAGAGTTTGAACAAATATGTCAAAAACATGTTTTTTTTACTGACATACTGTATCTTTAAAGGAGGGATTTGTTTAGCAGCTGATCTTTGTAGGATAAATTACATGAGGGAAAAGTTTTGAAGTGATTTATAATTAGCAAATTTAGTAATATAACGAAAAAAATAACTGATCTTTTAACATTAGTGTTAAACAGCCACTTTTTAACACCTTTTATTATTCCTCTCAATACAAAATGTCATTATTTGGTACATATTTTTTCATAAGATCCAGAGTTGGACGTGAGGTCAGACTTTCCAGCAGTTCGTCTTCCTAAGCTGCAGCTGGAAGCATCAAGTTGAGTCCATTGACTTGGAAATTAGCAGAGGTCAAGCTTTCATCCCTCTGCTTGTCTGAGATGCTAAACCTTTTTGTCGACAGCTACAGACAAAACACCACCTCCAACAGAAGGGG
Source organism: Poecilia mexicana (assembly GCF_051168715.1). Taxonomy (NCBI): domain Eukaryota; kingdom Metazoa; phylum Chordata; class Actinopteri; order Cyprinodontiformes; family Poeciliidae; genus Poecilia; species Poecilia mexicana. Next base: position 3,077,381 of record NW_028263381.1, read on the forward strand.
TGGAGGTGGTGTGCCTTTAATCGTGTTCCCTATTTTGGTCATCACTCCAGTCTTTCCTTTGCTGTTGCTTGGTTGCACAAGTCAGTCATTAATTAAAGCAGTAGTGCCGTACTTTAATTGTTGCTCCTGCTCTCTGCACTCTGAGGTTTACTCGGCCTTGGTTAGAGTCTAACCGTGCTTCTTGGACAGACAAGTCAAATATTCCTGTAACAATAAAATTTGCCAAATATTTTTATATATCTGTTGGTGGCAAAGGGTTTCTGAGTTCTGAAACTGTAGCTGGAAACAATCTGACTTTGAAACAACTTTCCTTTTTTCACTATGTATGTGGTCAGCCATTTTGGTTCTCAACATCAGAGAGAGGTTTATGAAAAATATGCAGAATAAGCAGACATTTTGCATTTTTGAAGTGTTGCAAAGAATTTAAAGTCACTGAAGGCAGTTCTCCAGGGAACGTATTTTGAAAGAGAGACTTTCTGGATAGAACACAAGAACACAAAACCTGATTTTTAAAGTGAGCTTTTCTAGCAAATGTTCCGATCCACAATGTCATTAAGCAGCTAGAGCGAGTAAAGGCAATAAATAAGCTATTGCTGTAAATACCAATTTCAAGTATCTTCCAACCGGCTGAATGTAGCTTCTATTGTCATGCAAAGAGTTTTTTTTTCTTTTTTTTTACATTTTTGAACTATTCTGTGTTATTAGAATTGAACATAAATTCTAATAATACAGAAATGTCCAAATAACATAAATAAACACTAAAACATAAAGAGTAGATTGTTTTTAAGTGGTTGTAAATTGTGGGAAAGAAAGAAGGTAACTTCTGGTGAGGAATGAATCAGGACGCCCCCTCACTTACTCCCACGTTAAACGGCAGGTGTGTTACATCAGGTACACATGAACAGCAAAGCTCAGCATTTTGACAGAGCTTTGCCTTGTGAAAGCTCTGGTTGTTTAGTTTTGAGTTCCTCCCGACTGTTAACATGAGCTAACACTGCGGTACGATTAAAAGAGCTGATTGACGATCTGGGACTGTAAAAACACAGAATCTTACCGGCAGTTTTGGTCTAGTTTCTAGTGCAAATGTCTTAGTGCACTTGAATAAGAATGTTTTAAGTAAAAAATACCTTAATATTGATGAAAAAGTATCAGTTTCATTGGTAGATTATTTTACTTACAACATGGGAAAAATGTCTTGTTATAAGTTGAAACTTGTACTTTTTCATCAATGTTAAGAAATAATTGACTCAAAACAGGCTACCATTTCTTGTGGAAAAGTTACTTGTAAGTTTGTTTTGTCTTATTTTAAGTATGCCAAGATATTTGCACTAGAAACTAGAGCATTATTTTTTCATTCGGCTGTGATACAGCACACACACAGAGCAGTAGGTGTGGTGTAAATGAGTCTCTTTGTAGAGAGTGAATGCAGATAGGTGAGCTGAAGCATCTGACTGCAGGTCGGCTCTGGTAGTGATTTGGATGAAACAGTACCCCAATGCAGCCTTTCAACGAGGCACCGGCCCACATAGAGGACATGATTATGGTATCTCTGTGTCATTCCCAGGTCACCTAATGGTTCCCCAATAGAGTATGTTAGTGACCAGCTCTGACATCAGCTCTGACCCGGTGCTGATCTGCTGCAAATCAGGCGCCATTTACAAAAACTGTGGGCCAAATTCCCCAGTCTGACAACAGACAGAATGCTCCTCAAGCAATTTCCTGATTCCAAAGGTCTGGCGGTAACGAGGCCTGGGTGCGGCTGACGATGCTGGACCAAAAACGGAAGTGAAACCATTGTTTGAAGACAAGAACATTTTGCATCTACTCTGATATAAAAAAAAATGTATGATTTGAAACATATGTTTGTTAAGAATCAAAGCAGAGCTCAAATGTTGTTTGTGTGAAAGTGAGCATCTTCCTACACCACAGACATGTAACCCACACAATCCCAAAACCTCTCCATAACTGTTTAAAGTCTGAAAACTTAAACAATATGAACTGCAAATTAGCATAAAGTAAATCTGTACAAGTTGTTTTAGGATCAGCTTAATAGACAAAAAATACAGCTCAAGATATCAAGGTTGAAGGACACAAATTGAACATTGAAATTCTCATCCCACCACTTGTTTGCTCTTCCCTGCTAATTCACCACATACTGAGGGTTTATATCCTGCTTTGATCTCATAAAGCTTATACAATAATTATCCAAACAGGGGAGATAAAGGACAGAAGACTTCACCTGATCATTGTTAGCTTAACGTTCGTCCTGCAAGAGAACCAATGAGCACCGTGTGATATCCTCTCTACAATGCTTTAGTCAGAAATCATAAAAAAACTACATTGTTATATATCATATACTTTCTGCAAGAATTGGACATTATTCAAAAATATGCTACCTGCAATTTTCAACCACATTCCAAGGAAGAGATATTTTCTTTAAAAAAAAAAAAGAAAAAGAAGCTATGTTAAGTTGTAAAGTTTAAGAGTAAAAGCTGCCTGCCTAACTGTGAGTGTGTGTGTGTGTGTGTGTGTGTGTGTGTGTGTGTGTGTGTGTGTGTGTGTGTGTGTGTGTGTGTGTGTGTGTGTGTGTGTGTGCGTGCGTGTGTGTCCCCACTTACCAGGTTTCAGTCAGTCAGGATCAGTATCCTCATGCAGACGTTCACTCTTCTGGTGCAGAGCAGCAACTGAAGAGATGATTTATGTATGTGTCACTCTAAGAGAAAGGAGACACTAGAAACAGCAGTCAAGGCTCTGCAGGCTGACTTCTCTTCTTGGACAAAGAAAGTGATGAAAGACAGAGAGACAGACAGAGAGAGAGAGAAAAAGAGAGAGAGAGAGAGACAGAGAGAAAGATGGAGAGAGAGAGAGAGAGAGAGAGAGAGAGAGAGGGAGAGAGAGAGAGAGAAGGCTTGTTGTCAGGCAGGTCTAAGAGACAGTTAATCCACCACAGCATCAGCACCATCAGCATCAGCAGCAGCAGCAGCTCAGGAGAGTTGCAGAGAGGCAGAACAGGAAAGGTTCACAGAGATGAACGCACAAGGTGAAGCGCTATAGCAACCCGGCTCTGCTGCCTCGCCGGTTTGTCTTTTCATTAAAGGGGCTCTAATTCAGCATAGGCTCGCTAATGGTAAAAGTAGACAAGCAGGACTTTCAATAGTTCCACTAAGAAAGGAAAAATAATTTCATCCAGCTTATCAATGACATCTCCATGACAACCATCAAGGAGGCCGAATGACGGCACACGTTGTAATTGTGCTGGAGGAACTGTTCTCTCTCTGTGTGTGTGTGTGTGTGTGTGTGTGTGTGTGTGTGTGTGTGTGTGTGTGTGTGTGTGTGTGTGTGTGTGTGTGTGTGTGTGTGTGTGGGAGTGTGTATGCACCTGTGTGCGGGAACCAGAAGCCAACTGTTTACTTTAATCTGTGTGACATCAGAAAAAAGAAGAAGAAGATGATGATTTGATAGTTAACATGTTAACACACACACACACGCACACACACACACGCACACACACGCACACACACACACACACACACCAATTTTCCCGAAAATGTCAGTTCAGTTTGGTGGATTTCTGTTTCATTTTCCTACCAAGAGCCTGGAAGGTCACACAATTTCTCTTTTTCTTTTCTTTTTGAAAATCATGTTCACTGGATTTTAGTTCAAAATGTTTAACATATCAACCATTATGTTACAATGGACATAATACAAGAGTTGAATTGCTGGGATTGAAAAGTTATTTCAATCCCAGCTTTATTCAAATCCTGGTCAGGTTCCTTTTTACAAGAAGAGAAGTGTTCTCATGTGTGTATGGTTGTCTGTTTCTGGGATGGACTGCTGACCCAGCCAGAGTCCACTCTACCATTAGCCCATAGGCTGCCAGAGTGAAACACGTGTGCTGTTGAAAGTACAGGTGAAAATGTTAACTTTTTACAGGAACTGTGGTGACATCTGGTGGTGTAATTTCAGACTGCAACCACCTTTACAGAGAGGTATTGGGGCCATATAGTTTTTTTTTTTAAGAAAAAAAACTGAAGAATTATTTTGAAACTGAAAAATGTTTGAAGCTGAAAAAAATGTGAATATGAAAAGTAGTTAAAATTTTTGTTTCTGTTTCACATATTTTTTTTGTTTTTTCAATAAACTTCATGGGACCAAATTAGCTACATACAAATGTAGTACATTTAGCTCCATACAAAACCCTCCCTGACATATTTGAAAAATGTGCCTTTTGTTAATCCTCACCGTCTCACTGTGGTGGAATGCCGAGTGGACGTTTTAAAAAAGGAGCGGATGTTGAATGCAGCATCCAGCAAGGTGTGTGGTGTCTCTAGGCAACCATGACAACAGCGCCTGCGTGCAGCAGCGAGCGCGAGAGGGGGTATGGTACCTGTGTGGTTGCCTTAATATTTTTTATGTTTTGCTTTGTTCATTATTGTTTTAATTTACATTTAGTGTGACAGATGTGTCTATCGAAAATATATGAAAATGCGAAACAAAAACATGGGATAGTAGATAGCTCTGGCAGCGCGCGCATGCTCAGTAGTAGATCTCCTTCATTGTGCCCTGTCTTCAGAAAAAGCAACGCTTAGCTAGGCTAGCTGTCAATCCACTCAGCAGCATCACGCCAAGGTCCTCTGTAGGCTTTGTGGATAAGGTTGCTAATAGCTCTGCTGGACAGGTGAGGAGCCTTTGACAATATGAATGAACCTCAAACACACCGCAGGGCTTTTAGGGGGCGTGCGTCAGTATCAACTATCGCGTTTGTTTCCAGCCTTAGCTGCATTTCTTCCGAGCGCGTTGTAGCGCAGTAGCTAACGGTGTCCCTTATGTAATGATGCTGAGCCATGAAAAGCACAGCGTAATCCCTGGAGGAAGGCTTTTCCACGTTTTTAGGGCAAACATTTGGAAAGGCGGCGTTATCTTGGCCTTTATCAGCTGAGTGGGGGTTTAACTGGGTTTAGGGTGGGACCAACAAAACAGTCTCCTCATTCAGGCTGGCCTGAGCAGCAAGCAGCTCCCTTACTGGCCCATCTGCTGCCCTTTGTCCCCCTGCAGAGATGCTACAACTATCTGTTGATAACAGAGGAGGTTCCAACCTCTTCTACATCCCAGGTGGTATTAATGAAGGTTAACCCCTCTGAATGAAGCAGGGGACCCCCACAGTTCCCAGGCTCTCAGGAATATTATGGAATTAGACCTGGAACTTATTCCAGGTTTGAATAAGTTCGGTGAAAGGGGAAAAAAAGTGTTTACAGTTCCATATCCTATTGTCTAGAAATTATATTCTCCATTGATCAACTTCTTATCTCTCTATATACTTAATTCATTCTTCCTTCCACTAATTAGCCCCAGATTCATCCTTCCTTCTGTCCATTTACCCTTATCCTTCTTTGTGTTTATTCTTTCCTTGCTTCTATCCACCATCCATCATTCTGTCATCATCCTTATCCTCCCTTCCTTGCTTCTTTCTTTTTTCCCTTCTTTCCATCCCTCTCTTTCCTTCCATCCATCTGTTTTATCTAACCATCTGTTTGCTCTCTATCCATGAAACTAAAAGTACACTTTGGTGTCTTTAAAGGTTTATAGTTCCAAGATAACAAAATCTGAACACCTTTAAAACCCACTTGCGTTAGCAAATTAACTAATTCCAAATTTGCTTGCAACGTACAGCAATGGAATAAATTTTTATGAAAGTCAAAGGCAATAAAAGAAGAACATGTTTACAATTTTACCTTTTGTCTTATTTTGGGGTGAGGAGGCTATAATTAAACCATGAAAATATCAGTCTATTATCTAAATATTTTAGCTTTAGCCACTTATAATTTTTGTTGCTGTGGTTTAAACAGTTTTTCTACTTTTGTCTTTGTCAGAAAAATGGATAATCCTCCTACATACACGGACCTTGGCAAGGCCGCCAAGGACATCTTCAGCAAGGGCTATGGTGAGTAATCCTTTAACCACAGGGAAATATTATTCCCTGCTGGGAATTTCTGCAGAGCAACCTTTTTTGTTTTTTCGCTGAGTCGTAGTACAGACTAGAAAAATTGCTGTTCCTTGTGAATGCTAATCTGCTGAATGAACGTAGCAGAAGACGCTAAAGAGAGAATTCCATTGAGTAACACGGAGTGCATCATCTCGAAGAGACTCGTCTCATTTAAACACGGTTACCAGTATCCAAATAAATTCTTGAACTGTGAGGACCGGGACCCTTTGATCTAAAAATCTGACTGGACTCATGTCTTTGCACGATACCATTTAGGAGAGGGAGCCATTCAAAAATGACCCAACAAAAATATTTTCTACGGACGCCAGTGGAGGAAGGGACGTGACATAACAGCGCTCAACTAGTGTTTCAAAGAAAACCATAAAGTCTACGACAACGACACTTATATTTCCTAAAATCAGACGCACATGGCTACGTTATGACGCGTAAATTATTTCTGTAGAGAGAAATTTGTACAAACAGGAGCATTTTGTTTGTGAAAAATCCATGAAGTTTGGAAACACGTTAGTTACTAGAGTGGCAGAATTCCGTCATATTTAGTGTGTTGACTTTTTCACAGTCAGGAAGTGAGTACTTAAAACGGATTTGTTCACTTAAGTCAATTTATTGTTGGTACTAGTGTTCAGAGTGTCCATCCTTACAAAGTCTTAAATTCATGCATCTAAAATTCATTTTAGATACATTTTGACTGAATCCATATTAATGTACCGTTTAAGACATTTGGCACTAAATGTCTTAAATTCATCTGAAAAAATGCAAGTTAGCCTTAAGTATGTTAATCTTAAATGTTTTTGTGGCAGAACTATTTAATCTCGTAATTTTTCTTGCTGCACTTTTCTGTCAGGCGGGGTCCTGTGGTGCTGCAGGGGTTAAGCACAACCCACATAAGGAGGTCTTAGTCCTCGACACGGCCGTCGCAGGTTCGATTCCCGGCCTGGTGACCTTTGCCGCATGTCTTCCCTCTCTCTCTGTGTACCTACTTCCTGTCTTATCACTTTCAAATAAAGGCCACTAGAGCCAAAAAATACCCCATAAAAAATAATAAATAAATATAAAAAGTACTTTTCTGTCAGGCAAACGTTTCAGTTGCTTCCGTTCCGTTTTGTGACTTGAGATGGTTGAGGCTACTGCTAATTAGCTGCTAATATACCTTTGCTATATACCAATATATCAATACGCTGTTACATGCATTCTGTGCAAAAAACTCGGCACTACCAGAATAAATAAGACATGCCATTGTCTTTTGTACATTTCTGTCCTGATGCAGGTCTTAAATTTCGTTCACACTCGTCTTAAAAAGTATTAAAATTGAGTTGGTGAAACCTACAGAAACCCTGGTGTTGGTGAAGCTTCTCAGTGACATTCGATTGGCTAATACCTGCAGTGGAGTCCTCCTGCTCACTGTGTGTGTGTTTTGAACCCAACAGGTTTTGGGGCTGTGAAGATAGATCTGAAGACCAGGTCTCAGAGTGACGTGGTGAGAACTCCTTTTCTTTGCTCCATTTCTCCTTTCTCATCCTGCTGCTCTCCAGCCGTCCGATCACCACCGCTCAGTCACCTGCAGAGTTGCTGTTGCACATCTTCCGCTTCACGCTCCTTTAAGCACCAGTAACCGCTGTAAATCTGAGCTTTAAGGTTTCCCAGGATGCCGAGCGCCGCTGGCGTTCCAGCTGCTTTGCTTTACCTGACCTCACCCGCAGAGAAACTCGACGGTCCGTGATTGGTCGTGTGTCTCTCTGCCTTTCCTTTCCTAACCGCCGCTCTGTCTCCATGCTGCCGCCCCGGACTGCTCACACTCTAACGTAGATGGTAAGATGGACGTCCCGAACCTAACCGACCGCTCTGGCGGCCCACTCCCCATCTCCCCCACCGTGTCGCGCAGAGCTCCATTCACCCCATCCTTTGCTTTTACTGTCCGTTTCATATTTTCTTTTACGTTTCTTTTTGTCTGTAATGTTCAAATTTGTTTCTGTCAGTTGTGGTCTCAGAGCATAATATGAAGAATAGAGGAGCATTTTATCCTTCCTTACATATAGAGTTCAAAGGGAAACCTCTAGACGTCTAAAATATTCCTACTAACATCTATAAGTTTCTTAAAGGGGCAGTATTCTGAAAAATCAACTTTTTTGCACTTTACATCGTGTAAAGTGCAAAAACTTACCTGAAGTGTTGTTTTGATTATTTCACGCATGTTTGGCAAATTCTTTAATCTCCGTGGCAACCATTCAGTTGTGCAAATCGCCTGGGTGGACCTAGCCCCGCCTTCAAAGACAGAACTGCCGTTCCCAAGCTTCCACGCTTGAAAACTCGGTGTGACTCCCCCACTCAGCTCCTTCAGACCAGCCAGGAGCAATTAGCAAACACCTGGTGGAACTGAGCATCAGCTGAGCTCATTACAGGAGCTACTTCTCAGAGCAACACTGGTAAACACGTTAAAAGGTTAACAGAGGAGCCATGTTGTGACGACTTCCTGAAGGCAGAGTTTCAGAAAGAGCAGGGATTTCTTAAAGAGACAGTCAATTTTTGATTATATTTGATATGTAGCAGAACTTAACATAGTTACTTGCTTATGCTATAAAATGGCTCTGTGTGTTTCTGCTTCTTTCATCTTCTCCAAGTTAAAAAATGTCAACTCAGACAAGCCTTCAGGTTCCAGTGTCTTGTTATCTTTTATTTCTCCATCAAATCTGTTGCATAACAAATCCTGGTGAAATCATGGAAACATGTTCATAGCTCAGTCTATAGTGATATACGGGTTCAGGGAGTTGCAGACGTGTTCATCTACTTCCTGATGGCCGTCCTTGATTGTGTCATGATGCAATCTGTGTGTTTATTTGCAAGTGAAGCAGTGAAAGGGGATTCAGTCCCAAGAGAAAAACAGCAGGAAGAGGCTTTAGAAAGTTCACCACTGAAATGGCTGGTCTGGACTAACATTAGGCTTTTTTTGCTCTAAAACCGTCGAGTTTGGCTGAATAAAACCAGTTCTGTAAAAAAACAGTGGACAAAATCCTAATGTAAAACCTGCATGTTGTGTTTGTTTGATATTCAGATTAGTTTGATGATCTGAAACATTTAAGTGTGACAAAAAGTAAAGACGGAAAGTAGAACTTTGATTTTTTTTTCTTTCTTGTTTACCTTTTTACTTTTTTCCACCCTCAATGATAAACAAGTTTGTTTTTGGCGTTTATCTGAGGTGTTTTATTTTATTTGGTTCCTGTATGGTTACATAGAATCAAACATATTTATTTGTCTGTCTTCAGTCAGAGGCTTCCTCAAATTTGCTGTAATTTAGACTGCTACAGGAGACCCTTTCTGCCCACATTAGCCTCTCCAACTCGTATTACTTAAGGTTTTGGAAAACATTCAGTAATGTGAGATACATCATTTAATTGAGATCAAAATTAATTAATACACATTTTATGTCACGAGAAAATAATTATTGTGGAGAACTAAAATTCTTAATTTTAAACACCTTTATAATATTAAACAGCTTTAGGAAAATTCCATGCAGACAGGTATGTAATGTGTGTAGTTACATATTTCTGCCACTGGAAGGCAGTGTTGGCAAGTTCTTTAAGTTGTCTCCATGTAATTTGTGGAAACTTGAGAAAAACAAAGGTTTTCTAGTTTTTGTTGTTGTTGTTGTTGTTGTTTGTTTTTCCTCATCTTATTTGCTTTCTACTTTTACCAAACAGTGTGTGAAGACCCGCTCAGGGTTTTTATGAGAAACATAATTTGAGTTGAAAATGATAATCTGTGGGATACCCTAAAAACCTTTTGACATGTCCGTCTCAACAAGGAAGAAACCTAATACGAGATAAGCATCAGTGTTTGTATTGTTTTGACTTTGGTTTCAGCAGAAAAGCAGAACCAGTTTTGTCAAAATGCTGCAAAGTTCACTGAAACAAACTTTCAGTAAAGTTTACATTAGAAAAACTCATGACTGACCCAGCCCCAGCGGTTTAAGACGTATTACGCATATTTAGATAACAGTAGTAATATATGATGAATGGTCAAATACTGTTGAGGAAATGTTTAAAAAAATCTATAATTTAATCTGAATTAATGCTTTCATAAGAAAAAAAAGCCACGACCTAGCTAACAATTAAAATGTGGAAAAATGTATATTTTAAATTCTTTGACTGAATCTTTTCTGTCAATGGGAGAAAAAATGGTTTTATTACTATTTTATTACCATTTTTCAATCATTCTTGTTTTGTTTGCACCTAACGTTTCTGTCTGCTTATGTTAACTCTAGCTTTATTACATCAACATATGTTGTCAATATGGTGGTAGTATAAAAGATATATTTAAAAAAAAATTTTTACTTTTCTTGATTTTATCCACACTTTGTGTCAGTTTTCTGTCTGTTTCTTGTACATGCTTTGTTACTGGCGCCTCCTTGCATGAGATCAGAGATATCTACATGTGCAGGTGTTACTATAATGATTCAAGTGCATGTTGTGGAAAAAGAAAGGACAACTTCCTTTTAATACTATAGTTCTGTGTATCAGGACATGTTAAAAATGATGTTGGCATGTGAAATATTAGTGTTGGTGACTGGAAAGAATAAAAGACTGAACAATAGTGGTTTGCTTGCAAACGTCAAGAGCAAGACTCTCCTCTCTGCAAAGCAGCACGAGTTAGGGTTAGAAAGTTGATGATGAGCAGTGGACCTGTAGGAACAAGGTTCAGCTGCGTCAGAACGACTGGAAAATAGATCCGTAAAACCACAAACCTTAATGAGCTGTAGAAATGTGAGCTGATAAAGTGAGACAACAAGTTATTGCTGCTGAATACGGCTCTGTGAGCTATTAGTTAGAAAAATTGATAACACTTTATTTGACAGGGTGTGCATAAGACTCACATTGCATATGTCATATATATCGTAAACATGACATGACACCTGTGATGAAGATGAAGGCGTTTTCATGAATGCTTACGACTGCTGTCATGAAGTATCATTTGGTAAATAATGACACTTTTAATGCAAGTTTTAACGCAACTTTGCAATCAAAGTGTTATTTACTAAATGGCACTTAATGACAGCAGTCATAAACATTCATGAAAACGCCTCCATCTTCATGACAGGAGTCATGTTTATGACACTGTCATGTCAGTCTTATGCACACCCCGTCAAATAAAGTGTTACCCAAAAATCAGGTCCAGACACATAAAACCCTGGAATTGAAACATAATTTGTCCTTTCTTTTTTCCCTCCACTAACGTTTTTTTGTTGTTGTTCCTGGTCTGGTTCAGTTATGGTTGTGGGTTTTTTTTTTTTAACCTCTAATAATACCAGTTGAGGCGCTCCGCCAGGCTGTTACCTCGTCCCCCTTCTTCTCGCTGTGCAGGAGTTTCACACTACAGGCTTCAGTAACATGGACACAGGGAAGGCTACCGGCAACCTGGAGACCACGTACAAGGTTAAGGATCATAACGTGACCCTCAGCCAGAAGTGGAACACAGACAACATATTGACTAATGAGTTGACTGTGGAGGACAAGGTGTGTGTGTTTTTGTTGTTTATTTAGTTCCTCCCCACCCCAAGTCATTGTTAAATGTTGCAAATGTTCTATCAGTTTCAATGTGCTGACACTAAGCTTTCCTCTTCAGCTTGCTAAAGGACTGAAGATTGGCATGGAAACTTCATTTGTACCAAACACAGGGTGAGGCCGCTTTTGTTTGTCTCTGACTTTAGACCATGCCAACCTGTAGGTCAGGTGCAGTCCAAGAAGGTTCTGATATTGTATTTATTCACCTTCAGACATCTGAATACATTTGACAAAATTGATTGTCACAGATTTTTTTTCTTTTGTAACAATACAAGAAAAAGTCATATTACCCAAATAAAGTAATAATAATAGAAGAGTAAAGTAGCAATAATTTGGGAATGACGATGTGATGATACCAAAAAAAAGATGCAATAAGACGAAAATTGTCATAATATTATGAGAAAACAGTTGTAATAATCATTACGGTGTTGAAGTGGTCATTTTTTTGAGAAGAAAAAACTTAAACTGAGGAATGTTGAGCAGCTTGTGGAGTTATACTTTATCAGTTTTACAAATAAGGAAGTACTTACTCTTCACACATCTGCATCAAATTATTATCAGTAGCAGGACTCGATTTAGCAAATGTCTGTCTATTCCTCTTTATTCCGCTGTTACGACTTTATTATTGTATTTTAAAAAAGCAGTCCTTAGCCTGACCCAGTTGCTCCGTTGTAATTGCCAGATTTTTCTGTAAGCTATTAGAAAATGCAACAAAGTTGTTTTTCAAAAGCAGCCTGTTGCGTGTTCGTTAACAAATGTTGCTTCAACAGGAAGACGTACGAGTGAAACCACACATTTACATATACACTTATCAAAAGACACAATCTTTGTCTCAGTCGGCATTACATCAGATGAAGCTTTTCCTGTTTTAGGTCAGTTAGGATTAGTAAAATTATTTCTGTTTGCTAAATGAACTCAAAGTTAGAGTTTACATATACAAAAACAATCACGTTTTAACAATTTGGGAAAGCGTCGACACTTAGACTTAGACTTCGTAATGGAGGAACACATCTGGATGCATTGCCTCCTTGTGAGACATCATGGAGAAACCAAAAGAACCCAACCAAGATACCAGGAAGACAAATGTGGAGCGCCGCAAGTCTGGTCGGTTCATCCAGATGAGAGATGGGACGTTTTCCCAGTAATATGAGTTCTGTTCTCATGTGGGCTGGACAGCCGTTAGAACTTGGTGACCATCAACATCAGCCAGGAAGTTAAAGCTTGGAAACATATTGGTCCTCCGTACTGGACATGTACGTTCCGAATGGGGAAAAAAGATGTGCAGAATCTGGCCGACACAATTTTTACAGCGTTAATACTCTGGATCATTCCCGCTTGGTTGCAACATAGCGACACCTGAGAGGATGGAGGTGCTTATGGTCAGAATCATGAAGTCCTCTGTCTTTTTGAACCTCCACCAAGAGGAGCTCTTGCTTGTCCACCATGTTTTTCCAAACTGAACTGTCTGCATAGTTGCAAAATTTCAGAGATGCACTTTGTGGAAAATTTGCTCTGTGCAAAGTTGTTGTAGCAAGTTGGCGGATGTGTCACGCATAAAGAATACAACCAAAGTGATCGCGAAGAAAACAAAGTCGATGTTTTGTTGTTGACGTCACAAAACCTTGATCTTAGACCCACAGAAAATGAGTGGGAAGAGTGGAAAAGGTGTGTGTGGGTAAGGCATCCTCAGAAAACCTGCTAAGCCTGTTTGTAGGGGTGCTAGTCAGCCTGCCGTGCTTTTGTGTTAAGAAATGTTAAGTTACAAAAATTCGCAGGTGTATGAGAAGGCATCATAATGTGGAAGTAATAGTAACATGAGGCCAATGCTCAGGTTCAGGAATGGCACTTCCAGTTCAACATGTCAACTAAAAACCTAGCTACATCTGTCTTTACTGTCATTGGTGTACAAGAACCCTGTTCAAAATAAACATGGTACGCTGATGGGGAGAGGAGGGGGGCAAGTAAAGCCTGGTGGCCCGCCAGGCTGATAATTCACTGGGAGAAACCCTGAACCTACAAAGCTGTCTCAATTCGGTCATCCTGTCTTTAGGAATGGATCAGAATTCCAGGAAACTATTATTAGAAGTTTGTGGAGGAAGATCTGAAACATTTCAAGCTGAATTAGCAATTCTACCAAATATGTGGGAATTTTTTTGTAAACTTCTGATGGGAAGAAACCAAAGAAATTCTGTCATTGTTTTGTCATTTAGAAATAAAATTCATGTTTGTCATCCCAATAATCTACAAAATGTAAAAGTTTAAACTGATCCAATGTCTGACAGTGAGAAAAAAAAACCTGTTGTGCATCTTTTTGTACAGTAAGATTGTAAATATATGGTTTTAATGCAGTTCTGTAATGAAGAGTAAGAGTAGTTGCTGCTTGACTTTATAGCAAGAAAACTGGCAAGCTGAAGACGGGCTACAAGTGCCACAATATGAACCTGGCCTGTGACTTGGACCTCGCGGGCCCCATCGTCCATGGCTCTGTTGTGTTGGGCTACGAAGGCTTGCTGGGCGGCTACCAGACGCTCTACGACGCCACCAAATCCAAACCGAGCCACCACAACTTTGCCGTAGGATTCAACGCTGCGGACCTTCAGGTGCACGCCTGCGTGTGAGTATTTGGTTCGAGTTCACTGGGTCTGGGCCTCGGCGACACGTCTCCCAACGCTTTCTTCCTTCTTCTCTCTCAGTAACGAAGGCAGCGAGTTCAGCGGCTCAATCTACCATAGGGTGGACGACAAGCTGGACATGGCGGTCACCCTGGCCTGGACTGCCGGCAGCAACAACACCCGCTTCGGCATCGCAGGCAAATACATGCTGGACAAGGACACCTCTCTGTCTGTGAGTGCTCTGGTTTCTCTCTGGCGAAGGCTTTCAACCTCTTGTCGTTGTTTGTTCTTGGTTCACAGCTTATTATGTTTCCTCACTCAGGCCAAAGTGAACAATGCCAGCCTGATTGGACTCGGCTACACCCAGGGCCTTCGACAAGGTAGGCTCCGGCTCAGAACCGGGCGGCTCCGGCTCAGAAATTCCTGACCAGCCCAGGAATTTTGGTTGACATGTTCAGGTTGTGTAGAAACAAGTTTTGTAACCGTGGGTGTAAAGTCTATTTCAGTTTTCATCTACTGACAGAATTGCTCACACCCCTTGATCTTTTTCTTATTTTGTCACATTAAAACCACAAAATTTAATTAACTTAGTGTTTTGCAGCCTGTAACAGGTTCTAGTCCAGTACTGCAGTGTATTTAGTTCCACTCGTCTTCATCTCAGTGAACCGATTTCCTTCATTTTGGGTGATATGCGATCGGCCGATTCTCACGATCTTATCTGGGCGAAGATTTGAACATTTTTCCTCTGCCAAGAGAGAGGGGACTGACTGCAGTGACAAAAAAAAGTGTATGACTTCTGGAGCTGAAACGATTAATCGTGATGAATCGATTATTCAATTAGTTGCCAACCAATTTACAAATTGATTATACAGACTCAAATAAAGGCAATTTGCTGAAAAACAACAACACATTTAGAGTAAGTAATTAAGCCAAAGCTGTACAAAATAAATATACATTTTGCACTTGAATAAAATAATCTTCCCTGTTTTACCCAAAATGCCTCAAGTTGCAGTTGTGGCTTCACCTGGCTCACATTCATGAATGTCAGGCTGTTGCAATTTAATGTTCTTGTGTCCAATAAAATGTTCCTTATTTTAAAAAGTAAATTAATTAATTGATATTTGCATCTTTTACTGTATTTCTAATAGTCTATAAAAAGGTTTAAGTGGTAAAATGAAAAATCTGTGAAAGCTGCCAAATTTTCAGAACAATCAATGAAATAGTTGATGTCTAAAATAGCAGCAAGTTTCATGTTTTTCAGTAAAATAAGATTAGAACATTGGAGGTGAATTGTGACGTTATAACACTCGAGTTATTATTACATATATTGAAAAAGTGTTATTGATCAAAAAGGTCAGGCTGAAAACTTCACAAGTCTGCGTCTTTAATGGGATTCAAAAATCCCAATATATAAAGAGAAGTGAGGAAAAGATAGAATATCAATTCACCTTAGAGACATTAAGAACAGGAAGTGATGAAAATAAATCTTGTGTAACATTTTTGGTGCAAAGCGATGCTTGTTTAAATCAACTATTTTGCTTCTTGTTTGCCCAATCTTCTGCAACAAGTTTAGCGTCTATTTCATGTAATTGGCTGAAAAAAAAAATCAACAAAAATAAAGCATTGAAAATGCAAAGTTTTAAGTTCTAAGTGTCTTCACAGTCGTACTGGATTCTTTTCATATTTGCTCTACTCGGTTAAAAAGTGGAAAAAGTGCTGAAACTGAACAGCACGAGTTTAAAAATACATCTGGATTCATGAATGTAACAAGTCCATATGTTCAATGATTGGAAAATGATATTTCTAAGCTTTTCTGTTTGTGTGTAGCTGCAGCTACTGCCGCTTCATGCCTTCATTTTTAAAAACACATGAGCTTTAACTTGTGCTGGACGCTGCTGGAGACCTGTGGCTGTGGTGTGTCTGCAGGCGTGAAGCTCACCCTCTCTGCCCTCATCGACGGGAAGAACTTCAACGCAGGTGGACACAAGCTGGGGTTGGGCTTCGAGCTGGACGTGTAACGAGAACTCCACACCTGTACCGGACAGCACCACCTTTCATGTAGCTCCTCTCCTCTAGACTCTCCTCACCTTTACCCCCCCCCCCCACACACACACTCCCTGCACTCCTTTCTGACACTAAAAGTCAAGTCTGGAGTCGGGGGAGGGGAAGTGTCGGCCCTGAAATTTGGCGGTGCGCGGTTGCGAAGGAGTTCCTGATGTTCTGGCTGAAATCACACCATTTTATTTCGCTGTAGGTCTTGAAAGACGTAACCGATGGTGTAAAAGTGTGTAACTCATTCCAGCAGTCTTTACCTAAAAGCATGAAAGAATGAAAACATGGTCGCACAGGCTGGCTGATGTTTCTTTGCTTGGTTAAAAAGGTGCAGTGTGTCTGCTTTTTTAAAAAAAAATAAGTTCAAACACTTTTTAATTTTTTCTCATGCCTGTTTTTATTTGGTTTAAACTGAAATCCTTCTCGGTCATGAGAACCTTTTACGTCTGCGTGGCCGCTCTGTCTGACAGGTGAAATCAATGTGGTGGAATCTTCTGGTATCTTCCCGTAGTTTAGTTTTGCATTTCTACAGCGTTGCTTTCATCTGTCTCGGCTCAACGGCCACAAAGATAGCGAGGCTGTTTTGCATCGAGGCGCAGCTGGTTCCTCGAGCGATCTCTGGTCCGTAACAGCTGCTTGTCCTCACTGGTTCATCGCCACACCGTTAAAACCCCTTCAACCCCGTCAGCCTCCTAAACCCCTGAGCCCCTCCCTCAGCTTTACTGTTTCTACAGTCACATCTAAGATGTCTTATTTACTTTAGCCTTCAGATTGTTGTCATTTGTTTTTTAGACACAGTACCTCATTTTTTCCAATGTAAATTGAAGAATTCTAATAAAAAAACTGGAAACATGTCTTGATTGTTTTTTTTCCTGTACATTTCATGTCAGGATCACTGATCCACTTTTTTCACTTCTGGTGCCGAGGTTAGCATCAGCCGATACGCATCAGATACATAGAAACAGACCTGAATTGATTTAAAACTTTTCTCTTTTTTTTTTTTTTTTTTTCTTTTTTTACACAGAAATAAATGAAGCTGAATTACAAATATATTTGATAACTCTGCACTAGTGCAGCACTTAAATACACCAAAAGCTTCACAAGTTTGGTCAAACATGTAAAAACAATTTTCATTTGTTCAATAGAAATATGACAGCCAAAGTTAAAATAAATAAGAAATAGAAACTGACAAAAACAATATAAAAAATTAACTTCAACAAGCCTTTCAAATGTTCAGAAAGTGCAACTACAAATTCTAAATAAAATGTAAAATAAAGCAAGACGTCGCTCAGGGCACAAAGCATAGAATCAGGCTGAATAGATGTCACTGATACCTGATCTAGATTTTTTTTTCCAATATCCTGGCCGATACAGATATTAATATCAGATTGGTGCGTCTCTGTCAAGATCCATGAAGGAAATTATTAAAACCACAAACAATTATGAAAAATTATGTGCCAACACAAAGTTTTCCATTAAAATAAACTTGAAATAAATCTCTGAGTGTCTTTTGCACATTTTTGCCCATCTTTGTAAAATATGTGAATCCCAGATTAAACAGATTGCATCTGTGAATATCAATGTTCAAGATTTAACTCTGTTTCTCAACTGGATTTAGATTCAGACTTGGACTAGGCTATTCTAAGACATGGATATATAGTACATGGATGTACTGTAGCTAATGTAGCTAAAGTTAGTCTACGTTTACTAACTAGAGGATTTAATGGAAATTGATCACTTTGGATTTTATGCACGGCTGCGCAGTTGGTAGAGCTGTTGCCTTGCAGCAAGAAGGTTCTGGGTTCTTTCCGCATAGAGTTTGCATGTTCTCCCTGTGCATGCGTGGGTTTTCTCTGGTTTCCTCCCACAGTACAGAAACATGACTGTCAGGTTAAGTGGCCTCTCCAAATTGCCTCTAGGTGTGAGTGTGTGTGTGCATGGTTGTGTGTCTCTGTGTTGCCCTGCGTCCAGGGTGATCCCACCTCTCGCCCGGAACGTTAACTGGAGATAGGCACCAGCACCTCCTGACCCCACTAAGGAATAAGGGTGTAAAGAAAATGGATGGATGGATTTTATGTAGGGATATCAGAGTAAATGGTGCTGAATATTTACAGGCTTTTGTTTGAAAAGTATCTATCCTTTTCCTTCCACATCACAATGTCGCACTCTGTTGTGTAAGTAAAATCCCAAGGAAGTGAACTGACAAGTAACAAAAGATGACAAAAATACATCTATTCTATAAGGGTGTGAATATTTTTGGAAAGCCTTCCAAAAGGCTTTCCAGCCAAGATGGTTGTAGTAAAAAGGGCTAATATATCAAAGAGAAGCTATTAGACTCTACAAAGAGTTGGGCAGAGTTGAAACACTGCAACATTAAAGAAACCACAACATAATCACAAATGGAGTCAAATGCTGCCAAGCGGCTACAGACCAATGAAAATGATTCAACAGCTGGAAGGATGCAAAAAATATTAGCGGTTAGAAAGAAAACATGCACATGTTGGTGCTAATGTACTGACTGGGCTAAATGGGCCATAACAGGCCATCAGGCCCGTTTTGTTATGTGGAGGGTTGTGTTTCTGTTTTTAACTGGTCCAGGCCTCAGTGTTTTTGTAACCTCGCCTAAATGCTGCAACACTTATTGTAGAAGCACCGCCTTCCTTTCTTTTTTTTCCAGTGGCCTTAAATACAACTGTGGATATATCCTTTTTAAAGGGGCAATGTTATTTAAAAAGTATCTAACTTTTTAAAGCTTCCATCAGGTGATAATGTTATTCCCACATCAAAAACATACCTGGAGCGTTGCCTTGATTCTTTCATGGATGTTTGAGAAATCCATGAATCTCCTGTGGCAACCATTCAACTGTGCAAAACGCCTGGGTGGGCCTATCTCCGCCTCCCCCACTCAGCTCCTTCAGACTAGCCAGCAGCAATTAGCAAACACCTGGTGGAACTGTGTTTCTGCCAGTTACGTCTCAGTGCAATGCTGGTTAAAAAAAAAAGTTGTTAAAGGGTTAATAGCAGAGCCATGTCTTGATGACTTCCTGTAGGCAGAGTTTCAGAAAGAGTGTCTTAAAGAGACAGAAGCCCAATTTCAAGATGCTAAAATCTGAAGTCAAATTTCTTTTAAGTCATATTTGATGTAGCAATTTCATTGAACTTGAAGCAGCATAGTTACTTGATAGTGCTATAAATTGCAATATGCGGCTGGAAAACACATAATACTGCCGCTTTAAATGTTTTACTGGCCTGCATGAATCATTTCTGCTCTGTGGGGTGGGCAATCCTGGTCCTGGAGGGCCGGTGTGCTGCAACTCTTAGATGTCTCCCTGGTTCAATACACTTGAATCCAACAGCTGAATCACCTCCTAAGTGCAGTCAGGTTCTCCAGAGTCCTGCTAACAACCTCATTATTTGACTCAGGTATGTTGAAGTAGAGACACATCTAAAAGCTGCAGGTGACCGGCCCTCCAGGCCTGGAGTTGCCCCTGTTTGTTAGAGAACAAATAGTATCATGAAGATGAAAAGTCATCAGACTGTTGCTGTCTGACAGCAACAGTCTGTCAGTACATGCCAACAGCTTAATTTCCAGGTAGTATAGGCGATGTCTATACATCGCCTAATGCACATATGAAACTGTGCATTCGATGAATGCAGTTTCATATGTGCATTCACCGAACCCTTCTGTAGTGGGTTATGATCCCCCCAATTACTAATATAATTAGTGTATTATATTAGTAATACACTAATATAATGGGGTATTACCACCATTATATTAGTGGTAATACAACTAATATAATGTAATTATATTAGTTGTATTACCACCCCCACGCCACTAGAGGCAGTACCAACCCCGAAAAGATGCGACTAAGGAGCAGATTTAGAAGTATAGAATACATAGACATAATATAAGGATAGACGCCTCATGGACCGCTCTCGCCTATTGTCGCTGACGAGATTTAGGGCGGCCATCTTGGAGCGGTACTCCACTCCACTCAGCGTTATGTGTTTAGCAGGCACAATGATGTATCAGCGCATTTAATCGATCATAACACACTTTTTTGTTTCTGTAAACCATATTCAAACATCTATCAAAGCAACATTTATAAACAATTGTATTTTTTAAGTATGTTTTTAATACATAGTTCATCATATTTAAATATGCTTAGTGGCTATAACAATAGAATAGGAATGGAATATTCTGATATCGATGTATGAAGAGCATATTACAAAGCACACAGCCGTTCATAATTTATTTAATAAATTATTTAGTAATATCAATATCAATACATATTTTATATAACTATACAAACACTAATAAATAAAGATTAATAATGACACAAATAAATAATGATTAATACTGAATATATATATATATATATATATATATATATATATATATATATATATATATATATATATATATATATATATATATATATAAACATGTACATATATGTTTTTCAGCCAACGAGTCCAAAATCCGATGAGATTCATCCGTGCTGCAGTGAATCCGTCTCTCTTTATAGATTTCTCCCTCTTCTTCCTCACATCGTGTCTTTAGGAAACTTTCAAAACAAAAACGGAAGATTTAGGATGTATCTTACTTTTGACAGAGTGAAAGAATATAAATAATAGTCTTTACCACCTGTGTAAACTTTGCCGGTGAATGTTATAACACATAATATAAGTTTTATAATATGTGTTATATTGTTTCATTTCTAATATAGGCCCTTGTGTCAGATAATCTAAGTCAATGTTAGAGAATAATTATTTTTTTTAGATTTACGGAATCTTAGTTAGCCTTCATAGCGGGGCTGAACCCGTATTACACCAAGCACTGTAGCTAATATTAGCTGGTATCTCGCCGGTGGACATAAATACAGTAAAGTAATATTCTAATCACAATATATACACAATAATATGTCCATCTTACTTGTAAAATGTTGTCTGTGGAGCCCTCACATCAATAATCCATCGACCAGAACAACAATATCCCTCAGTGCTGAGGCATCTTCTGCTGTTTTGATTGAGCAAAGTAGGAGGGTATACCGCTCCAAGATGGCCGCCGTATTTCCTGCGCAGGAGCGGTCCATGAGGCGTCTATCAAACCTGGGTATCTTTACTTCCGGTGTGATTTTGCCTTGGGAACCAAGCTGAAAAATTCCCGCATTCTCATAATCTTAAGGATATAATAAAAGGTAAGTTTAATAATAACAGCATTTAAGTGTTAGATAGCTGTTATTAATCATTGTAAAATCACCATTCTCTAACTGTGTATAAAATAAACAGCCTCCGATCGGAGAGTAAACAACCTAGCAGCAGCTTTAGCCACATTTAGGAAAAAATATACTCTCTGTCAGCGCTGTAACGTTTAGAGGTTCACTTTCTGTATTTTATAAAACAGTGTTTACGTGTTAGATAACCGTTATTAGTCATTGTCAATTTACCATTCTCCAACCAGCCTCCGATCATGAGTAAACCAGCTAGCAGCAGCTTTAGCCACAGTTAGGAAACGTATACACCGCCGCCTGTCAGTGATGTAACGTTTAGAGGTTCATTTTCTGTATTAATGGAAAATAAAGGACATAAAAATAACTTTAATCTGATTACTGGGTTTGAAATACGAGCTCGTTAGATTATTCGTTACCGGAAAAAGTGGTCCGATTAGAGGAAGGCATTACAAAGCAGCGGCGGCACCGGACATCTCTGCTTATAACAAACAAACCCCTATTTTATGGGATGAGTGGCAACTCCAGTCTATAATTTAAGAATCTGATCAAGATTAGAGCCTAAAACGTCATAGTTCAAAAACAGTAAAAAGTTCAGGTTAAGGAACAGTTATGTCACGTAGTTAGCTAGCTAACAAAATTCACTAATGCTAAGCTAACGGTTATGCAAAACAAAAATACCTACCTTCATAGTCAAACAGGTATTGTTCGGTGAAGAATTTCTAGCCTTTGTCTAATTTAGATTTTGTTGTCAGAGAAAATTGGTTTGCAAATCGTGATCTATCTTCAAATCTTATTTTAGGCAAATGTTTTAGAGACTGTGTAAACTCCATGCTCCGGTGTTCTGTCTGATCAACATATGCTGTCAGATATATACACATATATATATATATATATATATATATATATATATATATATATATATATATATATATATATATATATATATATAATATCTAAATCTCTCTTTCTATATATATGTCTCTATAAAGATATATATGTGTCCATTTTACATATATGAAATAGACAACTTTATCGTTACTTACCATGTACACCGGAACTAAGGATACACAGCTTCGAGCCAAAACGGAGGTTGTGTGACGTCATATGAAAAGGGTCTATTTGGTAAAAACTGTGAGTTTTGCTGAAGTAATTAAACACACAAGTTCAAATCCATGCTGAGAGGAGCTCCTTCAATCAGTGCTTCTCCGCAGCTCTGATTGGCTCAGCAATGTAACGTGATCCTCTGCAGCAAGTGATGGCAAAGCGAGGCGTCATCACTTTACACAGTGCGTCTTTACCTCCGCGGCAGAGGCTCCGCCGAACCCCTGGGGTTCGATCGAACCCAGGTTAAGAACCACTGGTTTACAAGCTATAGTTAAATTTTGTAACGATTTCTCTAAGTTTTTAAGGCCTGTACCTTGAACTTTGTAAATCAACAGCTTGTGTGTTAAGACACAACTGACAGTTAAAGTCTATAAAAAAAAATCTTAAAGCATTTGGCACACGTGTTGAAGAAGAATCCCACAGCATCCATGTTTGTAAAACATTTTAAATGACTTTTATTGACATGGAACACAAAGATGACTGAACAACAACAGAAAAAAAAAATCCAACCTCCCAACTCCACGAAAACATTTAGACTGCCGGTGTGGGTCTGTGCTGACTCAGAGTTCATTCCCTCGGTAGTAAACTCGCTGTGAATCATTAAAACATGTCTGAATGTGTAATAAATAAACTGGTCATGGAAGGCGGGTTCCGTTTGAAAGATTATCGAATGCAAGCAAAAGTCACGTTGCTGCTAGTAGAAATAAAGAGCGACCTGAAGCCATCATACATGATGGCTTCAGGTCAGACTGTACGACAGAACAGGACTTTTGGTTTTAATGAGAAACGTCTCAGCCTGGTGGTTTAGTAGGTCCTGGAAGAAATGCTCCATTTTCCTTTTGTGGCAATGCAGAATCAAGTAATGCACGTCCTTCAGTCCTTATGGAGTCATTTCTGTTTGAGCTGCCTACTTTGGTTCAAGGATTAGTCCACCCAATTTACATACACATAGCAAAAATACATATATAAATAACAAAACCAAGCTTTTGCATTTTTCTTTTTAGAGTTCCACCCCTGACTTTTTTTTTTCTTTTGTTGAATTGCGGAGCGTAAATTTCACAGTATAAAAGGAAAAAGTCTTGATCACAAAACCTTGACATTATACCAAGCTTGTGTACAATTTAAGATCCACCCATATGGGCCCCCGAAGGGCCCCGATATCATCTGGAGACCAGAGGCCCTCAGTTTTAAAAATGTGTAGCTCTAAATTCAAACTTAAATGTTTAAAAATCTGCCAAAGATTTTACAATTTTACAAACATTACAGTCAGATAACATCACTTTTTAAGTTTACAAAGAGATTTCGACGTAATAGAATAGAAGAGTATTTGGGGAAAATTTCTGTGCAATAGCAGCAAAGTTACCTCATGCTAGCAACAATACTTACAATCCAATTCTTTCTCAGTTATTTAGATCCACACTGGTACTTGCGTGATTCTGATCCAAATACAACGGCAAAGTTTTTTTTTTAGTCCAGCACGCCCACCTTGCATTGTGCAAATGTGGTTTCCTGATGAAAGCTTTTCATGTTAACTTAGAAGATACTTTTAAGGAAATTCAAACCAACCGTGACCCAAATACACACCCTTGTCGACTTCCCTTCATCTGTGATTAATATAATGACAAAAGGTTGCTCTGGTTAGCTTCATGCTGAAACCAAACAAAATACAAGAGGTTCTTGTTGAAGTTATTAATACCAGAGCAGAAAGTCACATAATGGCAGGAATAAAAATAAATACATTGGAAAGAAATTATTGTATACCCAAAATTCAAATTTGTAGCACAATAATTTAATTTGTAGTGTAATGCTAGCTAAAATATTTGAAGGTAAAATGTTAGAATATGACCATTTATTGGTCTTAGGCATTCAAGGGCTTTTAAAAAGTTACAGCTACACAGCCACTAAAATGTTGTGTTGCATCATTTTAACCAAAGCTCCACACCCAGTTATTCAACTGGTTGAAACAACATCCTGTAGTTGTAGCCTGGGCTACAACAGTTTTACTAAGACAGCGTTGTTAGCAAGCTAACTACCTGCGCAGATGGCCTAGCTAAATAACTAGCTAGCTTCCTAGGCTGCAAAAAGAGGAACAATAAAAAGGCATAAAACTTTCCATAATAATAACTCTTTGAAAACAGCTTAAACTGCTTAAATCTGTTTATCATAACAGCATAGATAATATTATTATAGCTGTCATAACATTATCTATATTATAGTTAAGCTGCAACAACTTTTCTGTTTCAAAGCAAAAAGCAAGTAGGCTATGCAGCATGTTCAGTAAATACCCCAATAACAAACTCAATCATCTCATGAGAATTTCATACTGGTATTATAATAATAATAATAATAATAATAATAATTCTAATAATATTAATTATTAGACTTAATAATTAAGTCATATTAAGCCTATTAATTAATATCCATGAAGTCTATTTGGAATTTGCAATGTCCTGGGAAACTGTAAATGTACTGAATGGACAGAGATGCCAGCAGTAGCAAGTAATAAATAATGTGATATAATCTGGGTGGACCAACCCTCTAAGGAGTGTTTGGAATATTTTCACAGGATTTATTTCCCATCTGTCTGAAAAACCTCCAGCTCTGGTTTCTCCTGATGACTTCGGGTTTTCAGTTCTGCCTTTTCAAGTTTCAGATTTCATCACTGTCATGCTCTCCCCTCCCACTTTTATTCTTCATGGATAAAAGGAATGTAAAACAAAAAAAAAAAAAAAAAAATTCCAAAGGTTTCCTGCAAGAGCGTTTCACAGCAGATTGACCTTTGCCACCACCTGCTTGCAGCCCGACTGGGAATATTCGCGTCCTGCGACTACAGGGTAGTACTCGATCTCCCCCGCGAGGCGTTCGATGTTGCTGTGGTCTGGGTAGAAGCCCTCTCGAGTGATTTCTTCCAAAAAGCACTCCATCACGTGGCTTTTCTCCAGAAGTCCCAGAGGCAATATGTCGGCCTCAGTCCATAGCGGGTGATGCTTCTTCAATGTGTTGCGCAAAATAGGAGTCAGCTCCTTGACCAGGTTGCTGTGACGGCCCGAGGCCGTCATCGCCATGGAAATACTCGAGGAGTTCTGCAGCATGTGTTTGGTGATGTGCGAATGGCCCAGGTTGCTGAGGAACAGGTAAATGGCGTTCAGGTATTCGTTGGACTGCTTGGAGGCGACGAGCTGCAGCAGCACGTCCAGGATCTCCACGTGCATGTGCTCGGCCTCGTCGAAGATGAAGAGCGGGATCTTCTCCTCCTCCTCCGCCTTCTCCACCATCTCCGAGATGAGAGACGAGAGGTTGCGCGCGCACTGCATGGCCTCCGCCTCCCGGGGGCAGTGGTGGAGCACATAGTACTGCAGCACCAGCGCGTCCCCCACCACCGAGCGGAAGTGTCCGGCCAGGAGGCGGCCCAGGTGGCTCTTTCCCACCCCGCTGGGCCCGTGGACGGACACCACCAGCGGCTTGTTGTGTACGTATGTGGATAGGTAGTCTTTCAGGTGGTACACCAGGCCCTCCACCGCCCCCTGCTGGCCAAACACTTCCCGCCTCAGAGTCTTCTCCAAGCCTTCCAGATCGTATCGGAGAACGTGGTCGTCCAGGTTCTCTATGGCGTTGTACACCTGGGGAGAAACAGGAACACGTTTTAGAAATATTTTTGCTTCACTTTATTTGTGCGTTTTATAAAATAAACAATAAACTGTTTTATGCGTCTAAAAGCTAGCGATATTGCTAAAACCTGGGTCGTCTGTATAATCGATTATTCTATCAATTCTTTTGACAATAAGACACATTTATTTATTAGAAATACAATAACATAAGCAACTTAATACTTCAGTTCCTTTTTAACTCAGAACATAAACATTTTATTGCAATAGCAACGTATGACTAGTGACTGTAGCGAACCTTAACCTTGACATATATTTACCTATGTATGTTTATCTACACAGGCTGTTTTATTCATCTGTTAACAATTCATCTATTAGTTGATGATTATTTCAATAACCAATTCATCACAATTAATCCAATAAATCGTTGCAACCTTTAGTTTACTGTAAGCATCTTTTTGTATAACATCAAGTACGGTTTCCCATCAGCCACTGTGTACTAATATCTAACATTTTTTTGTTACCGTCCATTTTACTTGTCACAGTTCAGTCGTCTAGACTTCACCTTCCTGAAGAAGACTAAAAACAAAACTCCCCTGTTATTTTGAAGGTTTCGGTTCAGAAAAAGCTTTGGAAACCAGAGGTATGAATTAACTTTAAGTTCATCTCAAATCTATTTCCAGATGTACGCATGTTGAACCGAGCCTCGACCAGACAAACGTATCTAATTTTTTACATTTTTTTAGTCAGACCAACAAATGAAGCTAGTTCCAGAGAAATACCTGAAATGAATCCTTCACATTTAAATATTATTTAACAATTATTACTTTTGTTTTTCCGCGTTTGAACCTAGCCACATAGAAGAATGTTAGTTTGGACCATTTAGTACCAACAGTAACATGTGGGCGCTGATCTTTGGACGTCTCACTAGAGGAAGGCTTGTCTACCTTAAACTTATTTTGTAAACTGTGAAAAAAATTGCAGTGACTTTTCAAAACCTAAAACCTGTGGTTAAGGGGAAGTACTTGGTAACATATCTGTAAAAATGACTGTGCAACTCATCGTACTATGAGGATCACCCACAGCACATAGCTGTCAGAAATGACTTTTGATATAATAAATAATTCTTTATGGAAAAGTTCTTAAAAATATGCATTTATAAATTGTAGTTTTATTGAAATTGTAAAAGTAAAGCCTAAGGGTGATGAAAACTCACCATCACCTTTACATTCCTGTTAGTGGTTTGAAATGCAACGCATTCATAGCCACAATCATGTTCTGTGGAATGTGCAGGAAAGCTGGTATTTACTGTAGCCGTCTGCTCACAGAGCTGCAGGGCAGAAGTAACTGAATCTGCTTAATCACATCTGGATCAACCAGACTGCTGAATAATGACAGTTTGCTAATAATAGCGTCAACGAACAGAGGCGTGACAAAGCAGGCAGGGGAAAGGTATGGCTAAACTGAAACCTAAAAGTTCAAGCAAGACAAATCCCACTTGTTCAGGTTTAGCAGCGCAGAGAGAGAGGAGCGGCTTCATGAGGAGGCCTGCTCATTCATGTCAACGGTTTCTTCAGTCAAACTTACATTTTTCTTTTGTTAACATCCAGAATATTTTGAATGTTTTCTTATTGCACTGTATTTACAGGAAAGTTAATTTTGAAAAAAAAAAAAAAGTTCAAAATTGCAATGAAAACAGTTTTAAAAATCAGTTGTGGTGAGGTTATTTCTGAATGGTAGGCCAATCTTTTTTCATCTTGAAATCTTCTGTATGTTTTACATATATATATATATATATATATATATATATAAATAAAACAGTATTATCAATCAAGTAACTCTGTCAACATCAGCGGTTACAAAAATGCTATATAGTTTTTGATATTTAACACCTTGAAATTGGGCCTCTGTCCCTTTAAGAAGCTCCTGCTCTTTCTAAAACTCCGCCAACACGAAGTCATCGCAAAATGACTCCTGTATTAACCCTTTAACAATATTTTACCAGTGTAAGAAGTGTGAGAAGTTGTTTGTATAATGAGCTCAACAAATTCCAGGTGTTTGCTAATTGCTGCTGGCTAGTCTGAAGGAGCTGAGTGGGAACTGTGAAGAGAGGGCTGCTCTGTGAGGCAGAAGCTGGGAAACTGCATCTCAAAGGCGGGCCTAGGTCCCCCCATGCATTTTGCACAGCTGAATGGTTGCCACGGAGATTAAAGGGTCTCTCAAACATTCATAAATGAATCAAAGCAACACTCCAGGTGTGTTTTTGATGAGGGAATAACATTATAACAAGATGTAAATCTCAAAATATGTGATTTTACATAACCCTGCCTCTTTAAGTGAAGCCAGTTTTTTGTAACTTAACTTCTTGTTTCCTTTTGATTAGAGCTTCTACATAATAAAACCTCTCTGTGCTTTGCTTTTCCATAATCGCATAAATCAAAAAATTTGAGAATGTCTACAGCCGTCCGTCGTTTGGAGGACAGTCAGTGGTTTACCTGGACAAAGACTATTGCGAACAGCAGGTAGAGGCAGTACGTGGCCCGGCTGCGCTCCTGCTTGGGCACGGTTTTGCGCGGCCCGTCGTTGGGAAACAACACTCGTCTCTTCCTCCTTCTCTTCTTCTTCTGAGGGACAGAAGGAAAGGCGGGGAAGGTGGCCGGGGTGAGTCCGTCGAAGGTGAAGATTTTGGGGCTGGTGCGCCCAGGAGCCCCGGCGAGGCCGCTTGCCGCCAGGCTGTGGGCCATCTCCTGACGCCGCAGCTTCATGGCCTGGTACTTCTGCTTGATGCGGATGACGGCGCGCAGTGAGGCGAAGCTGGACAGCGGGGTCGGGCTGCTCCGTCCCGTCTGGTTCTTCCCTCCATCGCTGTCCACCTCCTCGTCCAGCTCCCCCTCGAAGTCCTCCACCACCTGAGAGGAAGAGGTGCTGCTGCTTTCGTCACTCATCTACGGAAAGAGAGGACAGACTTTACCAACAGGAGTCGGCACCGTCTGGAAACTAAAGGTCTGGAAAAGTCTAGAGCACGTTTCAGCAACAAGACCGTTCAAAAAAAAAAAAAAAACATAATACAGTAACCAATTATGAAACAGCAATAAACTTTACCTTTTGTCAAATGCAACCATCAAAATACTTAAACAAATACACACTAAACATGTTGATCAACCTGGTGGGTTTTTAGCCTCGACTTAAAGGAGCTCAGTGTTTGGACAGTTTTGTAGTTTTCTGGAAGTTTGAAAAAACATTCAGTTTGGTCATTTTCCCTGATAAAAACTTTGATTTAAGCTTCCAAACCTGTGATTCAATAAAAAACAGAAACCAGGCTCTCACTCCACAATAAAACTTTTTGACTCTCAAAGCTGAAACTGATGAAACATCCAGTTGTTTCCTAAAGCGTAGTTACAGGCTTGTGGTTTAACTATAATTGACGACTCCAAACCTATACACATTGTTTTGATCCCATTTTGACCTTCTGACCCCAACCGGGAGCTGAGGCGCCTCATTCCTTCAGGGCAATAAGAACTACAATGGATGCTGTGCCGTGAGCAGGAACTGTTTTTCTCTGTCTGAAACTCTGCGGGTGAGTTCCTGTCTCTTTAAGGAGCCCAGCCTGAAAGAACTTGTCTGTTTAAAAAGGAAAAGTATTTACAAGTTGGCAGTTTTGCCTTCAGAGTTTGAGGTATGAGAAGCCAGGAGAATACTGCAGTTATGGAAAGAATTTATTGTCACTTTATACTGTAGAACAAATTACTGTTTTGGAAAGTCTTTTTTCCCCCTTTGTCTTATGCAATGAAACACTTTTATGCTTCATTGAGGTCATGCTTGTTATAAAATGGGTTAGCTCACAAGTGGGAGGAGCAGTTTGACCTCCAGTCAGGAGGTTAAGGCCGGGCCAAACAAACTAGATCAGCTTCTTGTGGAGGATGAGAAAACTTGAAAAAGCTGTTAGTCTTACAGTTTTGTTTGTAATACTACAAAGTTAAAAACAGAACTTGGTTAATCCGTTTCAGATTCAAGGTGATGAGGAACCTTGTGCAAGATGCTACGAGAAAATATTACTCAGTCATTAGCCTCTTCAACAAAACCCATCAAGCAGACATCGACATCTTCACAAGTTGCCAGGACAACGACAGATCTCATGCAGCATCTTTGTCGGTCCATGCTACGCTTTTCAAAACGGTGACAGCGAGTCGTCGCCGCAGTTGTCCTGCTGCTGCCCAAACAAATGCTTCCGATTTAAAATGATGCATCTCGTCTTCTTAGTTTTCCCATCTTGTTTACACTTTAAAAATCCAATGATTGGCTGTTCGCACAAACCATACATCCTCACTGCATGACTCACGCTATACGATGCTGGCAGCTGATTGCTTTGTGAGTCAGAGGTGGCCCAGATGTCAACCCCCTAGTTTACCACACAGGTATGTTAATCCCACCTGCAGTGTTCAGTGGAAGGGGCCGGCGTCGAGCCTGCAGCAGATAACTCCAGTGTTTAGCCAGAGCCATGGCTCCTCTTCTAATGCTGTCTCATCCTTCCTGTTTTTAGCACATCCTGAATTTAGTCACCATGTTGCCATCAGTGTCGCAGAAAAAAAATATCACTACTTAATTGATAAAAAGAATTTTAACAGAGTTTTAATCACCGCAGCAGACATCTAAAGACAAAGAGTCTTTAGGAATCAAGCTGAAGTGACAGGATGCATCAAAATCAACAGCGACAATATAAAAGGCTGTGGACTCACTTATTCCTGTTAATTTGGCTATTTATGACTGCTGAAGTTCAGTATTTTATTTTTAGTCTTTAACCAAGCCAATGAAACGTTAATGTAACCACAGTCTTTAAACAACATTTGGACTGGCTCTTAGTCTCCATGACAACGCCAAAAAAATGACTCTGTAGACTCATCAGGTATGAGATGTTACCCTCTACCATGAGATGCTTTGGTTATCAATAATAAAAGTTTTCTATATTCTACACAGTCTACTATCAGGAAACGTGGTAATGTGACGAGTGAAACCGAATCTTTTCACACAGAGCCAACTTGATCTGAGGAGGTTTTTCTCCCTTGAAGTACTTTTTGTCTCGACTTTGATGTTGAAAAGTGTTTGATGAACTGAAACAGAAACAATCTGTGGCAAGAAAAAAAATGTATTTGAATGCACAATTAAATTTAGTTACCTGTGAGATTTGTGCATTTTATGCCCATTTATTTCCAAAATTAAATCAACAAATATAAACAATTTAGGCACACAGGTACAAAAGGAATGTGGGAAAGAGCATAAAATGGTGAATTTCCAATAAGCATTTTAACACAGGAGCAGGTTTCGTGACAAGGACGTCCTTTGTGGGTACAAGGAAACAAAATGCTGACTGTTGGGGGTTAAAACAACCACAGGTTGGAGAACATGACGCTGAACTCTCTCTTTTACAACTCTAAGGTTGGTTATTGATGCAGAAAATCGCAGTTAAAAACCACAGAAGGCCAATTTGGCCCATTGCAGCAACATTTCTACTTTGAAACATGCATTGCAAAGCGGAACCTGTCAGTAAGTTTGAAACACTTTCAGCCTGCTTTACTGTGGGGACATTTTTTTTCAAATGGGAGGGTCATCATAGAGGACCAGCCAGCTCTGCGTGATGCAAATGCATCTGCAGCGCCACGGCTCCGAAAATAGCATTTGGAGGAAGTGCAATAAAAGTTTAAGTTTGAAAGAGTTTGTCTCAGTTTGAACGGTGCTCCGTTTACACTGCAGACTCTAAGATATGTGGTTTTTCAGAACTAAAACATAGCAGGTCAAAAGGTTGAGTTATTTTACTTCCACAGGAAAAAAAAACAACCAAATAATAATAATAATAAATCAACATCGTGGTATTCGGGGCTTTTGGGTGTAGCTGTGGGGAAGGTTTGGCTCTGCGCTGATGGATTTAATGCTTCTACCATTTGTCTTGCTTTGCTCAGTTACCAAACCAAGTGTTGCTCAACGCCATATCGACAACACATGTACCCCCAACCACACAGATGTGAGATATTATAATGATGTTTCTTTTTAATTATAAATGCTTTCTTGCAAGGTTTCAGCTAAACTATTAGCAACTTTTCATGCAGCAGATCAATGAGTGTTGACTGAAAGAAAAAGGCAGATTGCTGTGAAACAGCAACAATGGAGGGAGATTCAGGCAAAGCCAAGTTTCCAGGCAGACATCAGATAAGATAAAGATCACATCCACATTTAAATGAAAACTTCTCTATCCTTTCTCTTTTTTTTCTTTTACATAATATTCAAATGGCATACAAGAGGAAAAAAAAATCACACCGTTACTGGAGAGAGAAAGGGAAGTACCAGATGATTCGGGAAGCTTCGCAAGGCCCTGCAGAGTGACAACACTCAACAGTTTTCTCTGGATGACATGCATGAGACACGTTCAACTTCATCCAGGTGGATTTTAACATTAATCTCTGCTGACGTGCTTTGGAACGACCCCATAAGTTCATCTGCAGAAACTTCTCACTCAGACTTTTGCAGCAGTTTGAATCTGCCCTCCCAGCATGCCCTGCTGATGAGCAGCAGGCCTCACAGCACAGGAACTATCAGTTACACCCAGGAGAGGCCAAGGACAGCGAAGGCTTTGTCTGACCGACCACAGAAAAATGGAAAAGTTATAAAACACACACACACACACACACACACACACACTCGGCTCTTTTGCATCAGCGCTAAAGAATTCCAGTGGGAGCAGAAAGCAGAGGGATATCAGAGCCCATCTGTTTGTTTTCCCTGCGTCTTCACATGCAGAGACCTGAAAGACCAGCAGCATTCCAGGCGGATCGAAAACTTCACCCTGCTACTACCACTAGTACTACTGCTACTATTACTGCTACTTAGAAATGTCGCTTTAATGAGTTTCCTACTCATAAATTCAGCATTTTTCCAGAACTTGCACGTCTGCGTACAGTTGAAACGACACAAACGCATCACAGGTTTGCAGGTTCGATTCCACTAATGCGTGTATTTCAAAATTAAATGACATATTTTCAGTCACACACACAGCGAAGACTGCGCATCCCTCCATCTACAGCTCAGCTGTGAACGCCAAACTCAAGACAGAACTCAAGAAAACTTGTCTCTCCGATTACCTTCAAATGTGGCATGAAACCGTCCAAAGTGAGCCGATTGTTGGTGAAGGTCTAGTCCATGGCTTGTTGGAATGGAGAAGGCAGAGAAAGCCCCACGCGGCGGAGCGCAGGAAGCCTGGCGATCTCAGCCCTCCGACTGCGGGCTCCGCCTCGTTCTTCCTCTTTTTATTCTCTCTGCCGACTCTCCTCTAACATGATTGTTTCCTTTAATTCACTCGAGCTTTTAAGACTCTAATTCTCTCTCTCTCTCTCTCTCAGGATCAGTTTTTTTCTGGCTTATTATATTTTATTTTATTTTTTTAAAGACATATTGAGAATCAGTTTGTGGTTATATTGAGCCTTTCTGTAGTGAGTTTAACTGGAAGTGCAGTTAATTGCTCCAGTCACCATGAAGACAGAGGAAACCATCAGTTAACCACAGAGGTTATGAGACACAGAGGGTCTTATACGAGCAAAAAAAAAAGAGATTATGTCTAGATTTTGTTTGGTTTGAATGTTTTCTGAAAAAAAATAGTTGAGGATAACAGAAAGATGCGTTATGGTGTGGAAATCGCAGTGAAATCGAGGCTATTTGCATAATTGAGGTTCTGGCATGAGCGACTGGAATGAAAACGAAAATTGTCATCTATGATTTGTAGTGAAAAGTCAGAAATGCCAAGCTGGAAATATGAACAACAGCTCCCCCAGTGGCTGGAAGTCAGAATTACAACTAGGAAATCCAGAAATGTAGCATGAATTACATACTGAGAGTCCCGTTAAATATTAATGGGTCTCTTCTGTACAAAACAAAGATTAGTCTCATGTTTAATGAAAATTAAATCTGAAGGGGGAATCCTCTCTATGAGGCGGTCTGGTCACATATTTTCAACAAGGAATGAATAAAGCCGCAAATACGATTTTATTTAAAAATGAGTGATAATTATTCTGCCGTTGAAATTGAATGATTCTTGGAGCTAATCACCAATAGGATCAATCTCTGAATTTAGAAATTATCTCACAAATCTGCTCTTGGATGACTGATAAAAAGAAAAAGAAAAGAAAAACTGAAACAATAAACATGAAATCTAACTCAAATTAAACAACGCTTTCTATAAACGTCCAGTATATTATTGCAGCTTAAAGTTAAAGTTGAGCTTTATCGGTGTTTCTGATGTCTGCAGTTTAAAGAAAGCAGCGAAATCCAGAGTCTTAATATCTAACGGTAACTTTGAAGGAAAATCTTTGGGAAACATAAAAAACGAAAGAAAAAAAAACCCAGGAGAAAGATTCAGATTGAGACCAACCTGTCAGAAGAACCAGAGCCTCTTACTGAGGTCCAGTAGCGTCATCCCCCAGTGACCCGGACCGGCTCTCTTCACTTTGAGGTTCCTGCTGTCCCGTTTTTCAGCTCAGCACCGAGTCGATAATGCGAGAAGAAAAGAGTATGGAGAGCCCGTCGTGCCAAGCAAAACTTCAAACAAAGTGCCTGAAATAAGTGCAAAGCCCAAACGAAACTAGACAAGCTGATGAGGCTTCAGTCCGAAGCAACTGGACCAAACTAGTCGGTTTCTGTGTTGTTTCTCTTCCTTCCCTAAGGAGAATTCAAGCATATCAGCTGCAGCTTCCAGGGGGCGGAGCCATCACTGGCATGTCAACCAATCAGAGGAGGACCTTAGGACGCGCGCCCACATCGTGTAACACACAGCCAATGAAAAAAATTCAAAAGTATTTCTTCCTGAAGGCATTTAGTTAGAAGCAGAGAAAATGTAAACACTCTGTAGAAAAGACATGAAGGCTGAGACGGCTTAGATCTCAGGATAAAATATGCACCTTTGTCCCTGTGTGAAGTTACAAATCAATGAAATGGATTATTTTAAAAGCCTTCTAAAGAACAAAAATCACATTATGATTTACATAGATTTCAACAAACACATTTTGGTCTGGTAAAGAACTTTCAAGGAGATGGAGGAAAGCAGTGAACAGTGAAACGGTTGGAACTGAGATGTTTGTAGGAACTACAGAGGTTCCTCAACGAAAATGTCATAAACTGCTATTTGCATGTCAGGAGTTCACATCTCATTAAATGTCCTAAAAGTGAAAACAAAAAACAAAAGAAATATGTGTTTATCAGGAGTGACAGGTGCAGAACTAAAACGGTCTGATTTTTGACGGTTTCTCTCTCACCAAATCAGTCACTTGTTTTAATAATAATATTAATAATAAATTTTATTATAGTGACTCAAGGTCACCGAACAGGCAATACAAGGACTGCGGCTCGACTCCACAGGGAGGAAGGACGATGAGGACGATGAGGACATCTCACTGGTTTTCGCTGCAAGCGGAACAGTTTATTCCATTCTGCAACTTCTTGATTTTATTTTTAGAACACAAACTCAAATATCACACAGTGGCTGTTTAACGCTGCAATAAAGATTCGTCTTTATTCCAGTGTTTATTTTGTTTGTTTATTTTGTTATTTTGCTGGAGGTGTAACTATGTGCTCAATTGAACTCGGAAGTTTGAGTTTTTGATTTAGAAATCTGCAAAAATATATATATATTTATCTGTGGACTTGTTGGAAAGTTAGGCAAAAAATAAAAAATAAAAATCCAATATGGCTGCTGTCAAATTCTGCTGAGTTTCATGAAATCAGACTTAGCTGTCCAATATGTTGCTATGGAGTTTAAATGCATAAAGGCCAGAAAAACTCCAGCATGTCGGTTCTGATTTGTGAGGTAGATAACACACACCCCTCTCTGATCAGCAGCACACACACACGTGCAGAGCAGCATTCCAGCTGCTTACTGTGAACTAAATAACTGGATCCTCTGCTGGTTGGCTGGTGCAGGTTGGTAGATAAAACAGGCCTCCATCTTTATCTCAGCATCAAACATGACTGAAAACAAACCAGGCCTGTGACATGTCTTCCTCCTCTGCTCCAAAAAAAAAACAAAAACAAAGAACCTTGATGATGTACCTGATCTCTGTTGAAGTTTTTTCACGTTTCCTTCCCTCTTAATAAAACCACATATTTCATTTTTTTCACATGGCTTCTCTGCGCCGGCTGAATGGGTTGCAGCAGTCAGACCACAGCCTTGCTGAGCTCAGCAGTTCTCACATCGCAGCAGGCAGGTGGAGAGGACCTGAGGGGGGGTTGTGGACACACAGCCATCTGTTAGTGGAAGTTTTATTTTGTTGCTTCACATTTTTAAAAAAAGGGGGGATTTTTTTTAATACTTTGAAAGCAGGTGTTCCTACATCCTATCTGTACGCATCTGGTCCTTATTTATCTACGGGGGATATAAATAGAAAAGGTGTGAACCATGTTTGCATAGAGCGTGATCCGCCTGCCCCGGTATCGCTGCCCGTCACTGGGTCACGCCAACCATGCTTCACACAGAAGCAGTCACGTTTCCCCTGCAGCCTGTGTGACATTTGAGAATCCGTCAGAAGGAAGTTTGCATGTCTGTGAGCCGCGGCGCTCGGCCTCTATACACAGTTTACTCTCAGCAAGCAGCTGCGCGTAAACTGTTAGTGTTGCAGTGGGAAGCAGAGGGATTAGTCAGAGACCTGCCGTGTCACTCAGGGCAGGACAGAAAGTTGCACTTTTGACTTTGTTTGCCACTGAAACCCGACAAAAGGGATATCTGGAATATTACCTGACAGATCGCTTAACAACTTAGTTTAAAAAAAAAGTGTATTTTTTATCATTTGAGAAGGATTAAAAAATAAATTTGTAGAGCAGCTCGTTTTCTTAATGAATAATACAGCAAAGACACAACTGACTGTTTTGAGAGGCAAAAAGAGGAACTTTTTTCTTGTAAAGTGGCGGGTTGCTCTAATTTGGGAAACACTTTTTTAAATGTAGATTTAAAAAGAGAACATTTTTATTATTTACAAAAAATGTTGATGTTAATCTAAAAATAAAAAAAATTGTATTTTATATATATATATATATATATATATATATATATATATATATATATATATATAAATAAAAGGGGGGAAAAGAACAAGAAGGAGAAATATGTAAGGAAGATCTTTTTTTATCCAACACCTGGTAAATATGTCGCCTTTTCTAATCAAATGACAGAACAAAAAACTCAAAGAAGTATGAAGGAAAAAATCCTTTGTATTTTAAAATTAAACAAATCATGATCAAAAGATCAAAATAATGCTTCATACTATACATGACAATAACTTAAGTGTTCTTTGTACAGTAAATACAAAAACAGGAGAAGATGACATTTAGTTTCCCTGTGTTCAATATGTTTATTGGTCTACTTCTTTATAGTTTTTTCCCCGCAACAAGATCGTATTTAAATCCAAACTGAAGTAGATGTTTCTCTATGAAAACAACATGCTGGGGCCACTGTAGATAGAAGAAAAAAGAGAAAATTTCCACCACAAAATCTCAGAAAATTAAAAAAAAAAATCTGGAAATTCCTGAGTTCAAGTCAAAAATTTGCTTGAAAAAAAAACAACACTTTTTTTTTTTAGAAAAAACAAGAACATTTCTGAGAAAATGTTTTGACGTCTGAAATTGAAATTTCCAAGTTTTTTTCCTCTAATATCAAAATTTCTGAGGTTTTTTTCTAGCAAATTCTCAACATTTCAAGCTCAGAAATTTCTATGAATCTCAAAATCTGAGTTTTCTGATGGAAATGTACATTGTTTTAATCTACAGTGGTCCTAATATACAGTCATATGCAGCAGTGCAAGTAATAGAGCAGAATAAAAACAAAAAATAAGAAAAGAGAAAATCCTTACCATTTCCTTTTTTATTATTTATAAAAAAATGTTGAAACTTTGATCTAAAAATAAAAAACCAATACTGAGATAAAATGAACTCAGTCGGGCAGAAAGTCCGTTCCGCTCAGCTTGTCAGTCGATTACTGATCATAAAAAATGTATGAATATTACTGATTAAATGTTTTTCCGTCTATATTTCCCTGCCTTCCTGTGGAGTGTTAACACTGACTGAGAAATGTAAAAAAGTTAAATTTGATCTTTCTTCTGCAACAGCTCCTGCTCCTGATTTCACGCTTACAGGAAAATATGATTTCAGATAATTTTATCAGGCTCGTTTGAACTGCAAGCACTTATTTCATCAGATAAAACACTATTTAACCAAAGCAGCAATACTAAAAGAAAATAGCTGAATCATCACAAAATATGTGAGATGTCCCACTTTTCCTTTTGAAAGCTACTTTAAAGTTGAAGGTTTAGCTGAAGACATGGTTGCTGTTCTGTCCAGCTGTCCTCCTCAGGAGGCTGAATGAATTCCACAGCTCAGCAGTAAAAGACTTGCAGTCATGGTTCCTGCACGCGTTCCAGCAGAGTGGGGCTTCCTGTCTACTTCCTCTTCCTGCCCCGGCCTCGGCGGCCCCGGCCTGACGAGGGGCCCGCTCCGTCCGGGCCCAGGGCGCCGTCCGCCTGGCCGGCCGGGATGTTGATGTGGCCCTCCTGGATTTCGCTGCGGGCCTCGGAGGACAGCTGCTCGATCTTCTGCTGCGTCTCCAGGTAGAACATCACGTCTCTCAGCTGCTCCTGCAGCTCCGTTATCACCACGTCCTTCCGCTCACCTGCAGCACGTTTCAATAAAGCACAGAAAAATTATCTGTTTAAATATTATTAACAGACAAACTTTGGTTCTTTATCTACTAGAGGGATTCTGCAGGTTTCACAAACTCAAATTTAAGACCTTCTTACGACCGCTATGAATGAAATTTAAGACCCAAATTGCCAAAGAAAAGTACAAAAGAAAATTGTATATTTCATATAGTAGTAGTGCTGAGCTTTTTTGCACAGAATGAACATAACATTTTAGGGGTTTTTAACAGAAATAAGCAAATATCGTCCAGCCAACTGACGATAAATGGACACATACCCTTGATGGACGCAAAAAAGCGAGCTAGCAAGGGTATACTAGCGTCTAGTCAGCGGTAGCCTCAACCGCCCTGAGTTACAGAACAGAAGTTCGATGTCTGCGTGAGACTCAAATGTTTGAGTGGAGAAAAAAAAATTACATAGAACATACAACATTAAATAGCTCTGCTACAAAGACCATTGTTTAGCTAACAACCATGCTAATTGTGGCGATAATTAAACACGACAGAATTTAAGACCTGTGATTAAGGTATTTAAGGCCAACTCACATAAAAACAAATTTAAGACATTTTAAGGCCTTAACTTGAGACACATTAATTTAAGACTTAAGACTGTGCGGACAGCGTGTGTTAGAGGACTACAGAGATATTGACTGGCTGGTCAGACACCAAGAACAACTGAATGCACCGTTGCTAAGCGATGACAGGTCATATTAACAAAACCCCTCTTTAGCTAATGATGCTAACCATGCAAACTGTGCTGGTAAGATGTTGAACTACATAATCATTTACTCTCTTTTTAAAACAGTTGAACATTGACACTAGATGCTTCTTAATAGCATTCATCCTACAACAATGACCATCATTCTAACGTCTTATAAAATCTGAATACTGGCAATCAGCCATATGTTTCTGATCAGTTCTGATTAAATGTAGGCGTAGCAGAAATGTACAAAAACCCCCTTTGCATATTAAGACCATTTTATGATAACACAACCTCAGTAGGAGGGACGTCTTTTTACCAAATATGTGTCATCATGAAAAGGACTGAGGTAGAACAGTGTGAGGCAAGATGGATGCTTTCTGTTATCATCTGAGTCACTAAAAGAGGAGGGAGCAGAGCTGAGTTACACTAAAGATAACATCGCATTTGGTTTAACAGAAATCCATAACAGTTAGTCATATTCAGTACATTAGCCTTTACTTCTGTTAATTATGACACATATTCACTTACAGCTAATGAAGACATCTCATTTAAGGTCAGAATATCACATCAGACCAATAAAAAAAAATACTTTCAATACAAAAATGTGGATTTGATAAAAATGTGGTTTTTAAGGTGCTGTCAGAACACTCATTCCAATTCTCTAAAAATGACTGTACTTTTACAAATAATATTTGATGCAATTATAACAACTAACATAACTGAATAATTAGCTTCCCTATCTTCATACTTCAACTGTTTTTAGAGGGAAACATTTCTGTCCGTTCTACAAATGGGATCGACATCTGCAGTAAAAACCAGAGAGAGGACAAAATCCCTCTGAAAGCCCCGGTTTGAAATCCCCGAACCAGCCTCAACATTAAATTTATACTATGAGAAAAGATGATGTTTGTTCAGACAGTTTGCATTCCCCGTTTTAAAAATAACAACGTTTCTATAAACGGTGATTCGTGCTAAATGGGAAAGTCCAGAAACATGAGCGCTGCAGCTGGGCTGGGTGATGTAGTTCCTTCCTGGTTTGATAAGCGGTGCCTCACATGAGGAAGCTAACGGCCGACACTTTCAGATAGAGGAAGGGAGTGTTAGCAGTAACACTGACCCTCACACGGCCACATTAGAGTCAACACACTCTCTCTGGTTAATCTGTGTTAGTGTGTGTGTATTGGTTGGATAGAATAGAGAAACGTTATCGTTACAGAAGCAAATGTCAGTGGATGCAGTCAGTACTTTAGGTCAGTTAGCCAAAAATAATAAACACCGCCTTAACGCCAACATACATTTCTGTACATGCAAGTAATTCAAAGTGGTTCATAATTTCCACACAGACATGAACTTACTTAATACTAATTACATTTTTTTAAAATGTAATAAAAATTATTTTTTTAAAAAGATGACAGATCTGTGCAACCACAAACTCCTCTTTACGAATTACTTTTGGTTGATCTGCTGGAGTCACTGGGGTGTGTGTGTGTGTGTGTGTGTGTGTGTGGGCTTTCAAAGAAAGCAGCAGGGATAGAGCGGGGAATGACAACATGTCAGCAGAGAGGAATCTGGTATTTAGATAAAA
Organism: Poecilia mexicana; assembly: GCF_051168715.1. Lineage (NCBI taxonomy): Eukaryota > Metazoa > Chordata > Actinopteri > Cyprinodontiformes > Poeciliidae > Poecilia > Poecilia mexicana. The sequence goes on from NW_028263381.1 coordinate 3,118,556, forward strand.
TATATTCTGTCTCCTCCTCTACAGGTCAGGGTTTGCATCAGATTCAGTTGATCAACACGATTCAATTAGACATACTGGAAGATTAGAGAGTGAGCAACTAATTGAAAAACCTATTCCCTCCCTCACCTGTGGTGGTGCTGTACCAAGAACCACTGAGGGAAATGACACAAAAACCTCTGAAGAAGACACTGAGTTCAACTTCCTTCTTCATGAAATGTAAACAAAAATGGAGTGGCACTGGATTTTAGCGGTCATAGAAATTTCTCCAGCTAGCGCTAGAACCCCACGTTTGTTTTGGTATTGACCCAGAATGCCCTGCGTTGTAGTCCACTTCCTGCTTTTGGAGCAGACTACAAAGTTCACCTTAATTGAACCAAGACAACCAGAGTTTATTTTTTTGGTTTGCATCAAAGTTTGATTACACATTCACACCTCCCCAAACAAACCGGACCGAAAAAAGAAAAAACACAGAAGAAGTATTCCTGTCTGTGGTGAACATAAAAACAAACGCATTGTATTTTTGAACACCCAGAATGGATCCGCGCCAAGTTCTAATAACTTAAATCCACACAGACATGTCTACTGATCCAATAATCCAAAAGAACCGTTTTCATGTCCGGAACATCAGACTCCCAATTTGCCATGGATGTAACCCTGCCCGTTGCTAAGCATGGATTCGGTTTGCTTCACAAGCATCTCCGCTCAACGGCGTGTTTTCCTGGAAAGAAGGGGCTGGTCCAGAATGCCATCACACCTGCTACCCCTAAAAGGTAGGACCCTTGGGGGTGGACATGGGTCAGCTCCAGCCCCCAGGGTTGCAGCTGTAAAACTCCTCTCTCCGACACATTCCTGTCACTGTTTTCACATCTATGTGTCACAGAACCAAAAACTAGAGGTCTTCTAAAGGGTTGTTTCTCAACCCTGGTCCTCGAGGCACACTGCCCTACGTGTTTTAGGTGTTTCCTTGCTTCAGCCCAGCTAATTTCAATTGATGGCTGATAAACAGGTGTTTGTTGAACAGCAACCAGGTGAATCAGGGGACAAAAACCCTTTGAGAGCACCGGTTCAAAATCCCTACAACAGCCTAATCATCCAAATTATACGAAAAGCTGATGTTTGTTCAGACAGTTTCCATTAACCATTAAAAAAAATAACGTTTCAATAGACAGTGATTCGTGCAAAGTGGGAAGACCAGAAAAGCGAGTGCTGCAGCTGGGCTGGGTGATGTAGTTCCTTCATGGTTTAATAAGTGGCGCCTCACATGAGGAAGCTAACGGCCACTTGGTCATGTGGAAACGCATGACTGAGCGCATGTTTCCTCAGTCTGTTTATAACCATTTATATGGTTTATAAATGTCAGCTGTAAATACACATCAGTTGTCTTGGACATCATTTGTCTATTTACAATAAGCGATGCTCAGCCTGGCAGGGGGCAAGTAAAGCCTGGTGGCCCGCCAGGCTTATGAACACACTGGGGGAACCCTGTGTTTAGAGCAACCTTTCATTAGTAGTAAGTGGAGCACTGATCAATATATTTGATGTGTGATTAATCTGGTGATGGCTTCTGACAAAATGTAATGTTTATTGCTCGTCTCATAATTATGTTCTTACGGTGTAAAGCACTTTGAACTGTCTTATTGCTAAAATGTGCTACACAAATAAACTTGACTGACTCGACTTGCTGCTGTCATGACAGACGTTTTTGGAGTACGACAGCACGTTGCTATCGCTACTTAGCAGGACATGAACACTCCTTAAATGTTGGAGGAAAAACAAATGGCTTTTGAAGCTCGTCCGAGGAAACTTTACATGAGCAGCAGCAGAAAGGTCATGATGACATGGGAGAGAATACTCAAACATAAGATCTATGAGCTGCATGAAAGGCTTGTTTGACTTGTAAAGGATGACCTCCGACAACTCAGGGACAACAAGAGAAACATTATGAGGCCATTATTTACACGGAAGCTACAGTGGTTATGAGAGGACCATAAAGTCTAAAAGGGAAGGTACCAATCCTCATAGGGCGGATGTGAAGAGAGGGAACTTCGTCTGAATGCTTCCTGTAAGAAAAACCCAGAGGTAGAAGGAAAACTACTACAGGTAGACTGCCCTCAGGCACTCATGATGAAAACATTCCTGAGTTGAACGTAATAATGGTGGGACTAAGAAACAATGTTATTCCAAAAGGTTAGCACCTCAGGCCATTTATTCTAGCAAGAAAGGAGAATATGCCTCATAAAGACTCGCTTACTACTCATTCCTCCTCCTCTCCACCCGCTTGCAGACGGCTACTACACTCAGTTATAGCTGCGGCTTGGTTGTGTTGCAGTAATTTGTATCTCATTTGCAAATGTGACCACGTAAAGAGGAAGTAGTCTCTGACAGTGATATTCTGTCAAAAATAAATCATTCTGTTCTAGCTGGCATTTCTAAAGGGTCCTGGCAGAGGAGCAGCTGATCAGGAACAAACAAGATAACAATGAGCGAAAGAACTTATTTGATTATGTAAACCAGCCAAAACATTTCCCGGCAGTCATTTCTCGTAGCATAGCGCTCTCCACGGCCCACCTTTTGTTCCACAGAGAGAGGGAGTTCATCTGGAAATGAGTTGATCACACATGGAAATAGTAAACTACGACCATCAACAGAACCACTTTTGGCAGCTGTAATGTGTAGGTAGTTACCTTCCATCAGATCTCGCCAGTCGCTCAAATTGTCGTGGAGGAAATTCCCCCCGCTCTTCTTTATGACATTGCCTCATTCATTCTAATGTAATACAATGTATTTTATTTAATGACTGTAAATCTGGATTCTCTGTGAAACAGACAAGAAAGCTGTAATTGGAGTCCCAGAAACATGTCCGCTAATCCACTAATAGTGGAGCTACTTTTTCGTTTAGCGCTTTAGGTAACTTTGAAAACCATTAGCGCACATAGCTTCCCCTAAATAGAAGATTTTTTTTTAAATTCTATTGCACTAATTTACTTAGCTGTTTTGTAAACTTTTAGCTGAATAAAGTTTGACATCTGTGTTAAGTGCCTTAAAAACATGTAAATTCTAATGTCAAATTAAATTGGTGCCCTAGGTGTGGAGTCTTTCAAGGGAAGTTATGCTTTTAATTGAAGTTAGCGCTTTAGCATTAGCTTCCGTTAAAGTATGTGTTGGTGTAGCATTTTAGCATTAGTTTCCACTAAATAAGGTCTTGGCGTAGCACTTATCGATAGCTTCTGATAAATAACATGTTGGTGTAGTGTTTTAGTATTAGCTTCTTCTGTATAACATGTTGTAGTACTACAGCAGTAGCTTCTGCTATGCAATATGTTGGTGTAGTGTTTTAGCATTGGATGAAATATTTACCGTTAGAAGAAAGAGACACCTGTTTTGCAGAATGGAGACTGAAGTAGTACTAGTGGACAGACATTACTGAGGCAGAAATGTGGAGGAAGCTCCATGACTTACCGCTCTCTTTTCCTTTGCGTTCCTCCTCAGCCAGCTGGGCTTGCAGCTGCGTCTGATTGGCTCTCAGACAGCGGTTCATCTCCTGCTCCTCCTTCAGCTCCTGGCTCAGCTTCAGCACTCGACTGTTGAGCTGAGTGCACCTGAAAGAGCCCGATACGTAAAGACTGTGGCTTCACCACTTCATCCTTAGAAAACAAGCGTGGCTGGAGAAGAGCTGTTTTCCTTTAACACTATGATTAACAGCAGGACTTCCAGATATTTGTGGCAGGAAAATATCATGACAAGCACAAGTCTGACATATGCAATACAGGGAAATGGCGGTCAGGCTAAACAAGATATTGGCATTTCTTAGGAATTGACAACAGATTCCTGTAATTTCTCAGTAAAGGCTGTTGGTAGATCTACTGAAATGTGTTTTTGTAGGAAGTGGAGCAGCAACTGAACAGTCACGAAACCATGGCAACAAGATACAATAATGTGCTTAGTCATGATAACTCAATTATTGAAATAATCATCAGCTAATTTAATAATTGATTAATCGTTTATTGGGAGAACAACACACTCAGAACTGTAATTAAGCTAAAACTATACAAAAATATGCACTTTCTATTTAACACACAAAAAAAACTTGTCTGTAAAAATATTCTACCTAGATCTTCAAGTGGCAATTTTAGTTTCACCTGGTTCAAATTCTATAAAAAACTTCTAGCTTCTTATGCTATCTAGTTAATCTAGGTTAATCCAAAAACTAATTACCAGATTATTTCTACACTGTATTGATGTTAAATCAAGCAGAAACGTTTTAGCTGCAAATTCATCCTTTGCTACAAATGACCAAGTGTACACTGTTACTGCATTTTAGGGAACTAAATGTTTATTTTCTTATCTAAAAAAGGAATTGAATGTGTTTATTTGCATTTTTTATGTATTTTTTAGTACTGTATAAAATAAGCTTTAGTGGTTAAATAAAAAAAATCTGCAGTGTGCCAAATTTTTTATCCGATTAATCATCAGAATAACGATTAATCACTGCAACTAACGATTATTACTGAATATAATTGCTATTTGCAGGCCTGAATACAAGCTCACATCGTACACACACACAAACACACACTCTCTCCCCATTTAAAGACAAACCTACTTCTTCTCTAGGCTCTGCTTCTCTTTGCTTATTTCTCCTAATCGCTGCTCCAGGTTATCGCAGCGCTCCAGGGTCTCCTTAAACTTCACCTTCATGTTGTTGATCTGAGGGCAGAATCAAAGAGTTTGAATCCAGAACTCAGAACCTGACACGACACCGAGACATATTGTTGCTTCTCTACCTCCTCGGCCGTCTCCTTCTCCAGATGAACGATCTTGTTCTCCCAGTAGATCCTCTGGGACTCCAGCTGGCTGGTCAGCAGGTACGAGTACTGCAGACAGAGGCAGATCGTTGGAATCTGTCTGGGCTCGTTCAGGGGAACCGAATCTCATCTAAACAACATTTAAAAAATAACTGCTTACCTCCAACTGGAGAGCATCTATTTTCTCATCTTGGCAAGTGTCTCCTTCGCACTCAAACTGCACCATCTTCCCGTCGGTCTTACTGGCCACCAGGCGGTGCACGTAGTTATCTGCATTAGAAGAGTTACACAGCAATCACTGCAGAAAGGCTTTTCTATTTCAGGTAAAAAAAAAAAAAAATCCTAGGAAAATCATCATTGGGACAATTGTTGATCCTCCTAGCGATTTTTTTTTTAAAATAAATGTAACTACAGCATTTTTTAAAATTTGTTCTCAACCTTTCTTCAGTTGATCAGAAATGGCTGATTCCATGACACCATGTATCTCTGTCTCACCACCACAGTGAGAGAGCAGGATGGAAGGAGAGCTTAAAAAAAAAGAACCCCCAAAACTTAGTGAAGAATGGGATCTTGGAGTTATCAAGTCTCTATGTCAACCATTGGAAGCTCTGTATGTGCCAAGGGGAGCAAGGTTAAGATGACCTACCATCATAAATGTAAACATATTGAGTTTGCGAAACTCTACTGAGACTTTAAGTGGAACTGTGAGCTTTGGTCAGTCGAGGCTAAGGCAGGAAACTCTGCCCACATCAGGAGCTTCTCATGGCAGCCCAGTTATGTTATGAAATATAAAAGAAGTGAAACATAATGAGCTGAAAACACCAACTGGAAGCTAAGGTAGTACAAATTACATGTGGTCTTTAAGACATTAATTATACAATAAGGCTGAAATAATTAATCGGTTTAGTCATGATTAATCGATTCTTGAAATAATGATCGACTAATTTAGTAATCAAATAATCGTTCGTTGGATAATAGAGTCTAAAAAAAGGCCATTTGCTGAGAAAACACAGTTACAGCAGTGATAACGACAAAAGTCAACAAAATATATATATAAATTTTGCATCTAACATAAAAAAACTTTGTAAATATGTTCTACATAAAACAGAACAAATTCTGTGAAAATAAGGTTTTTAGTTGCAGAAATGATCAAACATACGTTACAGGAATGTGTCGATATTTTATATTTGTTTAATTACTTTTAAAAAGCAACAGGATTAATTGTTTATTTGCATTTTTAATATTGGACAAAATAAGCTTAATGAAAGAAATGAAAAATCTGCAGAACGTGGCAATAATTTTCTGATTAATCGATTAATCGCCCGAATAATCGATTAGTAAAATAATTGCTTGTTTCAGTATAATAAATCTGGAAGAATGGAGGAGTAAAAAAACATATTCAGCATTTAAAATGATTCACTGTTTTGTTCTGTAAAACAATGAAGCTAAAATATCCACTTTATATCAAGTGAAGCATCAAGTTCACTGTTTGTTTTAACCCCAACTTGTTAGTTTGGGTTGAACCAGTAAGAACTGCTCCGTGTTTGCGGCAGACAGATAAGAGAAACAGAAGCACTCTGACTTAGTTACTAATTTACGGAAACTGTGTGTTGAGTAAACTGGTTTTATGATGTCTTACTTCTCCCTCTCTTAAAACACACACACACCAGCAGGTTACCTCTTATACTCAATTTGCTCTGAACTATATTGGTGAAGAATGAAAATAGGTTGATAACTTTTTATCTGGTGCTACCGCTGACTCAGTACCAGCTCCTTATGTTTCCACCAGGTCAAGAAAATCAGACAAACTCAGCACCAGATCACTGCTGGAGCAGAGGAAACATTCCCACCGGCCAGAAACACGAGGCGGACCCGCAGGGAACAGCAGCCAATCAAAACATTGTAAATGCCATGTTCAAAACTGTTTGTTTGTTTTAAATCTGAAAAAAATCAAAAACAAAATCTCGAACAAAGAAACCCAGAAAAACCACATCTAGATTCATAGCCTTGATTAGCATCAGATTAGCGCGAGCTAATGAAACTCAATTTATAGGACTTAATCGGATCTCACTGAGTTTTTCCTCAGAGTTCAATGGGTCAAGGTGTCGTTTACATCTGATTATTTTCCATCAGATCCATAACAACCATATCCTACTCAGTTCTTCAGTATCTTTGGTCTTTAAATATCACCAAGAGGTTTTAAATAAATGTTTAAAGGCTGTTTATGCTCCGGTTTCCAGCTGCTGTTCTGGTTTACAGTTTATCTGTAAGTCATGGCAGCCATTCCACTCTGAATGAAAAAGACTCCCTTTTTGACATTTTTAGGGTTTCTTCTGCCCCCTGGTGGACAAAATTCATTGCAGCAACAACAGAAATGGTTTCCTATCAATAAACCTTCTTTGCAGTCGCCACCCTGTTTTCCCACACAAATCCCGTCATCAAATGCGCAGTACCTCCAGCGTAGTCCCACACACGGTGATTTGTGAGCTGCATGGCGTAGGTGTGCTGCGTCTCCTCAAAGTGCTTGTAGGCATGTCGACTGACGTAGCGCCCGCAGCCGATGTGCCCGCAGATCAAACAGATCCACAGGTTCTGCAGGGGAAAAAAACCCACACACAATAATTAAAAGAAAAGTTCAATAAACAACACCGTCAGTCAGAGAGTGATTGGTCACCTCCTGGACGCCGCACTCAAAGCATTTGTTCTCTTCCACCGGCTCTGGCGTCTGACAGTACCGACACACCGGACACCTAGAAAACACACAGTGCACTCAGCTGAGGTCAAAGGTCCTTTGTGAAACACAAAAATACACACAGCAGAACAAACACATCACACAAAGCTGGGCGAGACGTCCAGAATCACGTAGACACATGGAGCAGAGACAATCAGAGACGCAGCCGACCGGCACGGAGAAACTGAGCGAAGAACAAACATGGAGGACGGAAACAAGTCAGATTAAAAAAAAAAAAAAAAAAACGACAACAGCTTTCAGATCGAGACGCTGAGCAGGTGTAAAACAACGTTTCGGAGAAGGAAAGGTTGAGTGTTGGACTCACGAGGCGTCTTCCCACCGCTGGAGACACTGGCTGTGAAAGCTGTGGTTGCAGAGGGTGGTGAGGATGCCGTTGACCGACTCGTCCATCCTCTCCAGGCACACGGTGCACTTCGGCAGCTCGGTCAGCTCCATCACCGGCAGGCTGGCTCCCTGCAGCAGAACAGACAGGAAGAGGAGAAACACGGAGGAATTAAATGTACAGAGGAAGGAGAAACCAGGAAAGGTTGAAGGTCAGGGTTGAGACGCTAGTAAAGGCTGGTTTTGTTTGAAATAAAGCTGAAATGTTAAATGTGGATACAACAAATACATCTGGGAAAACAAACAAAAAATCCAAAGAAAATAATGTTGAGACAAAGTATCACAAAGTATTTTTTTCTTTATTGAATTGTTTTTCTTCCAGATCATAGTTGGGTGGATGTATTAATATAAAGCTGTAGCCACTCTATACTTAATTTTCTGGACAATAAACTATTCCAGTAACTATTTCACTAAACAATAACATTGTTGCTCTGAGACCATTTTCAAGTATTGTTAATAATGCAATTTTGCTCTCTCAAAAAATAATAGACTTTAATTTTGCATAGAACATTTAACACTGGAACTTGATATTTTAAATATTCAAAGTAAAACAAGCAAAAACCTGGGATGCATCGATCCACTTTTTTCACTTCCGATACCGATACCGACACTGATACCGATATTTGAGGTTTAGTATCTGCTAAAGCCAATCCCATACTGAAAAACAGAGCTGAATTGAATTAAAATGTTTCCTGTTTTTAAACACAAACATAAATGTACTGAGTTACAAATGTATTTGCTGACTCTACACCAGAACAACACACTTAAATACACCAATAGCTTTATAAGCTATTGGTGTATTGTTGTACAACTTTAATTTGTTCAGTCAGTCCAATTAAGAGTCTAAGAACCAATGTAAAATAATAAAAAAATGCACAAAAACAATGTAAAAAACAAATTACAATAAACCTTCCAAATGGTTCAGAAAGTGCAAATAGGAATTCTAAGTATAATGTAAATTAAATAATCGCTCAGAGAACAAAGCATAGAACTAGACTGAATAGATCTGCCCTTATGAATTGGGCTCTTTGTCAACGATACCTGATCTAGATTGTTTTTTTCATTATCAGGACCGATACAGATATTAATGTCTGATCGGTGTATGTCAACCAAAAACAATAAACAAAATGGAAAAAAAAAAACACACACACACACACAACCGAATCATAAATAAAATGGACTGTGACGCCAAACTAAACAAAATTTTCCTTCAAAAAATATTATAATTTAAACTTTTTATGCGATTGATTATGTGCTTAATTGAAAAAATTCCCAGAAACGTTGTTCACCTGCAGCCAAGCGACTCTCCCACGTGGTTCAGTGATTAAGGTCGAGGTCGGAGGTCAAGAAGCCACAGAGCTTACCTTGCCTTTATCTGTGAGCCCAGAGCTCTCCATGTCTGTCTGTCTGTCTGAGCTGTCTGAGCTGTCTGTCTGTCTGTCTGAGCTGTCTGTCCGTCCGTCCAAACACGCATCACCTTAAACTGACGGCTCACTAACAGACCTCGGAGCCACTTGCCTTGTGGAAACTTGTTCTTGGAATTAGAGCAAAGCAGCAGGTTCAGAAGGAAACGACAAGCATTCTTACGTCCTCAGACTTTATGACCTCCGCTCGCTCCACGTAGACCAGCTGGCACACTGCTTCCTCGATGGAGTTGAACTGGCGTCCGTTGCAGGCCGTGTAGAAGCTGTCTGCATCAGCCTGGGAGACGCAAAACAGACGGCATGTTGAGAAACAGCCGAGTCAGAGGCGCTCCTGATTGGCTGATCTGTCTTTCAGAATGTTAATAATGCTCACCAAAAAAAAATAAAAAATAGAGTAGTAATGGTAGAGAAAGGGCAGTTTCCTGGGAAACGCAAAAGATTTAGGATGTAAATCAATGTTTTACAGACATTGTACCTTACATAAAACTCATAGGCTCATATGAAATTTTATTATTGTTACGTTGTTACTAATGTATACAATACCCAAATATATGAAAATGCCGAGATAATTTCCATTTGGAAATTTGGGCTGCAATTAACCATCATCATAGCTGTTGATTATTCTGACAATTAATTGGTTACACAGAAAAACAAACTGGAATATTCTGCTTGAATTTTTTATTTTTATTTTTTACAATGTTATATTACAAGAAATACATTTACATGATGTAAAAGCTAAACTTGAATTTCTTTTCAAATTAAGAAAATAGACATTTTATTACCTCAAATGCAACAGCGCAGAACTGCTTTGCTAATTTGTTGACCATTTTCTGGATTAACCCATTAACAACCAGACAGCAAAAGATTTTTGATAGCAGACGGAGTTACCTGAGAGGAGAATTTGATGAGAACCATGTACTGATTGGGAGTGGAGTCCCGTATGATCTTCATGTGCTCCATGACGTCATTAAATGGAGCCATGAGCTTCATGAGGTCGTGGCTGGTCATGGTGGCCGGAACGGTTAGGATGCACACCATGGCGCTGCGCCGCACGTCTTCGGTCAGCGACGTCATCTTACTGCAGGCAGAGTGGACAAAAAAGACGTTTTACATTCACAAAAAGATTTATTTATTTATCTGATTTAATGCTGTATTAGTGGTAGTTAAGGAGAGCAGCAGGACATCCCAGGTCAGGGTTGTGACAGATTTGAAAAACTGGAATATCCAGAGTTCTTAGTGCCTTACAATCAATTACAACATAACATGCAAAAATGACACATCAGCCATTAATTTACAGGAAGGAAAGACACGAAGGAGGAGGAACACAAGGAAAAAACATAGTAAGGAAACAAGAAATAAAAAAGAAAGAGGGAAATAATTAAGGAAATAAGGAAGAAATTAAGGAAAGAAAATATGAAAATAAATTAAAAACTAAGGAAAAATAGAAGGAAACAAGAAAGGCACTAAGGAAAGTGAGTCAACTAAGGAAACAAGCAAAGAACTTAGGAAAGAAAGAAAACGAGCAAGGAACTAATGAAAGAAGGAAACTAGGAAGGAGTTAAGGAAAGAACATGACAACTAAGGAAACAAACATCAAATAAGAAAAGAAGATAGGAAAACACAAGAAACTGAGGAAAGAGAAGGAAACAAGGAGGGAGGAAAGACAGAAGGAAGGACAAGATAGGAAGTAAATAAAAGATGATAAGGAAGGACAAAAGGGAGGAAAAGATGAAAAACGGATGGAAATAAGAGAGAGAATGAGGAAAAAGAAAGGAGGGATAAAGGGAAGATGAAAGGAAGGATATCAGAAAGGACAGTGGGATACTGGACAGGAAATAAAATCCCTTCTCTTTTCTTTCTTCCCTGCATAGTTATCCAGAGCTGGAAAAAACTGAAATTAAGCTCCATCGTCTTCCAGGGTGGAGGCGGACGGAACCCAGTACTAGTTTTCAGAACGTGTCCGATCAGAACCCACAACGACTCACTTGGTCTTGTAGAGGTGCATAATGCCATGGACAATCTCCACCGACGGATTCCCGCTGAAGAAGGAGATCTGTTCCGGTAGCTGCTTGGAGGGCGAGTCCGGAGCCGTCTGCGAGGCGCCGCTGGTCTCCTGGGAAACCGGTGTCTCAGTCCATGCACTCTGAGGACTGCTGCTTCCTTCGTCACTTCCTACTGCACGAGAAAAGAAACGTTAGCTCAATCAGAGGCAACGACCACGGTTTGCTAAAAATCATACAGTGTGATCAGTTCTGGATCTAATATTACACTCATAACCAAGCATGGGTCAGTTAAAGCCCTCCATCAGGAGTAGAGTCTGAAAGTCAGGTGTGTTTATAATTGCTGTCAATTAGATTTAGGAGAGGAAGATGATGAAGGATTCTACAGGTAGTTATGCTTAAAGAACAGAACATGAGATTCTAAAAACCTCCAGGAACCTTTTAGTTCAGGCTTTTACTTGATGGAAAGTGGCAGCTGACAGAAAACAGCAGCAGCAGCTGTTTCACCCTAGTGTCAGCTGCCGGAAGCGGACACCGGAAGCGCCGTTACCAGCTGCGGCTTGCCGTCTCTCCTGTCGTTTGTGGCACCAAGACGTGGGCAGGAGGCTGGTCAAGTCCGTCAAAGCTACAAAGCCCCACAGAATGGACTCATTTGCCCATCACTTAACAAAGATAGTAAAATGGACTGAACCCCTTCTCTGAATCATTTTTTTGTGTTGTGACAGAGCACAATACTCTGCTAAAACAGACCACAACTATCAAGTTTCCTTCATAGAGTGTACACGGTCTCTAACAATGTTTAGTTTGGTGGTTTGTGTCAAGGTGACATCTAGGTCGAGGTAAATTAAGCACAAGGAGCAACAACGTGTTCCCAGCTCTTCATATGTATAAATGCTTACCTGAGGTGGGCTCATAGGTTTCTATCACCATGTCCCCCACGGATCTGCTGCCCATATGCTGGTGCAGGATGGCTGCTCTCTCCAGCTCACTCTTCCCACTCAGGGCATGTTTGGCTAAACCGAGACTTTTTTCCCGGAGCTCCTCCTCGGACATGCCTTCAACTAGAGGTGAAACAAACGGCATCATCTCGGCACAAAAAGCCTAAACATTAGACCAGCACAACACCCAGGCTAAGCTAAGCAGCGGGCAGAGCTGCTTTTACTGTCACTGCTGGTCAGTCTTTGGCTCAGCACTCACTTTCAAAATAGAAACTCGAAAATGCTCACTTACCAGCAGAGTATTGAAAACCTCGTGGAAAAGGAGACTGGTCGGCTATTTCCAGACGGATAACAACCAGCGAAACACTCATGTGTTAAAAGGGAAAGAAAGCACTTTAACAGAAACAAAAACAAACAGCTGACAGCTGAGCTAGCTCCACAAGGCTAGCTGGATGACTAGCAGTTCACTTTGGGCCCGCAAAACTATCAGCTGAGAGCAAAATAAAATAGATCGAATAATTTTTTTTTAGTTCAGCCAAACAATATAGTAACTTCCCTGCTTTTAAATGTAAACATTATATTAGTGTTATAATGTTCAACTACCTAAACTTCAGCTAGGTGGTCTAATGGTAGAGGGATCCAATTCTTCCTCTACACCTCAAAGAGCTACGGAATAATTTGGTGCCCCCTGCTGGCAAGGACGCGTAATTATAAGATACACAAACTCAAATTCGCTAAAAAAAAATAAAAAAAAAATACTCCTAAAAAGTTGCTGGGGGGATTGGATAGAAAAAAAAACAATTGTCAAACCCAAAGAGGTTTAAAAATGATTAAGAATCTTCCAAATCTCAGATATTTGTCTGACAAATTAAATATCTATAAAAAAGTTATAATTTTTTTCACAGCACTCGACTCATAAGTTTATGAGATGGGTAAAAATTATTTAAAATCATAAGTTATTTAACAGCATCCCACAAAGGTATTTGCACCCCTTGAACTTTTTCCATTTCTATCAAGTTTGATAGAAATGGTCACACCCACAGAATTCAGTGTACTTCATGTACCAGATCAACAATGGAGAACACAATTCTAAAATAGAAAATGTTTTAGGTGGTTTTACAATTTTCTTGCATATAAAACCTGTCACACAATCCTACAATACTAACCATACAGTACATTGGAATAGTATACATCAAAGCATGGTTTTGTTGGAACAGCCCAGCTAAAGTTAGGAAATAAAATAAATTCAGAATCTGTGGCAAAACCAGAAAAAAAAAAAATGTTGTTCAGGCCCTCTTGATCCAATTTGACTGACAGTCTAATAGGTTGCAAAGAATGTGTTTGCTTTTTTTGTCTGGCACATCAAATTGTCAGCTCCCTAAAATGACGGCATAAATCATCTTTTGCCAAAATAAAAAAAACAAAAACAAAAACTCATTTGGCAAAAAATGACGTAGGCCTTTATTTTAAGGTGACAATATCATACATTGAATGCAACAGAAAATGTGAAAAAAGTTCCTAAGATGTGAATAGATAATGGATGTAAGGAACTCCTGTTGTAGTGAAGAGACAACATTACACATAAATTGTCACATTTACCCTTTTTATTTAAAAAAGAAAAAAAAGCATTGACATTCCAGTGTTTGTGTTTTTCCATTTTCTAACAAAAGGGGGCAATGAGACGAAACTAGATTGTCAAACCCTTATTGTGAGCACATGTAAGATCACCAACATCTTTTCTGCAGCCACAAACCCAGACAATAAAAAAATAGGGAAAAAAAAAAAAACACATGATATTATCGGATATGAAAAAAAAAAAAAGAGGAAATAGGAAGGTGTTATTAGGGATACCGTTTACCATGTGTTCATATTTCAATGCCAAAGTCAAAAACCCCACAACACGGGGTTCAACAGTCATCAGTGCTCCCCCAAGTGAGGCAGTTATTAAAAAAAAAATAAAAAAAAAGCATGACAAGATTCAGTTTTTTTGTACTTTTAAAATTGGGTGTCAAAAGCAGGGAGGGACAAACGACCCCTTTCTACTTTAGCTGCTTAAAAAACAAAAACAAACACAAAGTCCTTCGAAAAGGCTGCGCTCAGCTTTTATTTACACTTAGGTCCAATGTTCTATTGGTTGGAGACCCGTCTCAGAGCAGAATGATCGCAACACACACACACACACACACACACACACACACACGCGCACGCATTCAAGCTTCTGGCAAATGGGTGTTTCTAAGTGTGTCACTACATACAACGGTATCCGTCGGTTGCATAGAGACGGATTCTTCTCACCAGAGCAGCGCGTGTTCCTGGTAAACATTCAAGTTCGGATCATCGCTTGAAATGATCCTTAAATAATGGGAATCAGTCGAGTTTTAAACCGAGTCAACAGATTTGTTCACAAGCACCACTTCTGTAAAAAAAAAAAAAAAAGAAAGAAAGAAAAAAAGGAAATAAAGATGGACACACCAATTATTAAAAAACAAAAGATTAGCTCTCTCTTTGTAATACTGTAACTACATGTGGTTCAAAGCGACACACAACATACAGGAAAAAGACAACCGCAACAAAAGAAGACAAAACTACTTTGAAACGGAGGAGGGGGGTTATCTGTCAGTCTGAGTGGCTCCCTGCTCGGCTGCCGCCAAAAAAAAAAAAAAAAAAAGAAGCAGCATGTCGACGGATCCTTCCTCCCTCAGAGATGAAGTTGTGCGTCTCGCTGCGATTGTTCTCGACGTGACCAGAAAACAGGAAACTCGCCGACAGACGGGATAGTGGTTCGTTGTGTCTTATACTCTCATTCAATCGAGGAGTTATGGTTTATATTATGTACAATAATTTATTAGATTCTAAAACTGTATATTCATTTTTTCTTCTTCCTAATGTAAGATAACTCTTTAAAAGAGAGTGCACCTTTTTTTTTGTTTTGTTTTGAATTTCGCAGATGCTGCATCAGTTCATGAGCTTGTTTTTGTTTACTTACAGGCTTTATGTGCTATTAGAGTTGCAGGTGTTCCAGAGAGAGGGGCTGGGAGGGAGGAAAAGTAAGAGCTCCAGACAGAAAGTAGTGAGGATGGATCAGAACCGGACAGCGTGGCCGGGTTTTCTGCTCGACTCGCAGGGCAGAGCAGGTGGGCTGGTAGGTGATGGAGTGAGGGGCGTACAGTCATCTTCAGTCCAGGATGTGTAGTTTTTCTTATTTTTTTCAGATTTTAAGGTTCTTTATAGTTTCGGCTCTCTTTTTGAGCAGATCTCCCACCTCCTGTAGCGAACGCAGGTAACTGCTCTGCACCTTGTCCATAGCAGCCTTCGTAAACGACGCCTCCTCCTGAAACACAAACATCAGCCGCTTATTTTCCCACTGATGCCAACTGAGTGACTTGGTTGCTATATTTAGCAACTTTTTACACACACACACACACACACACACACACACACACACACACACACACACACACACAAAATTAAAACGGTATCGTATTGGCCAGATAGGTACAAGCGGTGCATCATTAAAAGACAATCTTTGAAAAACATGCAAAAAGCTGGTCAACAATTACTTTAATATTTCAAATGCTGTCACACGAACAATGAACTTTTCCATTTACCATTTTATTGAGTAGAAATATTTCTTGCACCTACCCTTGAGCATCCTTCCAAGGTTAAACTGGCCAGTTTTAGGGCAGTGATGCCAGACTCTTGCCCCCTGATGTGCTCCACTGCCTGGGTAAGTAAGTCCTGCAAGTTCCCAGTCAGCTCCTGGAATCCACACACCACCAACGGCTGCAGCACAGGACGACGACACGGCAGGGAGACAACATGAGACACATAGACAGACACCTCACAGAACTGCATAGGAGGAGTGTGTGTGTGTGTGTACCATTGCAGTATTGGCATCCTTTTTCTTCTTTTTCTTCTTCTGTAAACTTGTCTTCAGTGGTCGCAGGATCTTGGCACAGTAGCTAGCACTCCACAACACTATGCTCACTGTCTGCAGAACAAACCCAACAAAGTATTGTTTCAAATTATTAGAGTATTTCGGAAAAAAATAAATAAATAAAACAGAGAAGAGTTTTACCTCTAGAAAGAAAACTAGATTTTCTAATAAAGAGGGTTGGGTTTTTAATTTGCTCTCTTTCACTTCCAATAAGTCTCCTTTGCTTTTATTAAGTATTTCTGTGGAGAGAACATAGAATTATGAAACATATGAACAAACAAATGGAGCCTAAAATATAACCCAGCCGGTACCTCACCTTGAAGTTGAACAACTAATGACTTAAAAACATTACAGATCTGAATTTGAAGCTCCGATGATTCGTCTAGGACAGAGAACACACACACATAAAAAAAAAGAAAAAAAAAAAAAATTAAGTGTCAGGTGGAACACAGCGAGCCACGTCATTGGGCCTCAAAGCTGAGGTCATTTCATCTCACCGAGTCCGGCTGACTCCAGCTCCTGCAGGTGGACCGAGAGCTGCAGCGCCGCAGCCTGACAGTGGCAGCTGCCGACGGACAGTGCCGAGGCCAGTCGGGTGGAGGGGGGGCCCAGCAGGGGGTACTGGGACCATAAAAGAAAAACAATCGCTGTATTAAAGAGACAGTGCTGTGTGTTTTCCAGCCACATGAAATCCTTTTAAAGCAGTCATTTTTATAACTTCAGTCAATATAAAAATGTGATATAGATCAAATATGACTTCAATTACAAGGACAAATTTCTTTCAACACCTTAAAGAGTTTGTCTCTTTAAAAACTCCTGCTCTTCCTGAAGCTCCGCCTTCAGGAAGTCATCACAACATGGCTCCTCTATTAATCCTCTAGCAACGTTTTTACCAGTGATTCACAGAGAAGAGAAGTAGCTCCTATTATGAGCTCAGCTGATGTGCAGTTCCACCAGGTGTTTGCTAATTGCTGCTGGCTAGTCTGAAGGAGCTGAGTGAGGGAAACAGTACCTCAGAGGAGGAGCTTTGTCCTCCTCCTCGCCTGGGTGTTTTTGAACAACTGAATGGTTGCCACGGGTGATTAATGGATTTCTCGAACATGCGTGAAAGAATCAAGGCAACACTCACAGGTGTGTTTTTGAAAATATCATAACATTTTAAACATGATGTAAAGCTCAAAAAAGTTGATTTTTGGAGCTGCCTCTTTAAGAAACGGTGCCTCATATCCTGTTCTTCTTGCTGAGAATACACACAAACCTAGCCCAATGCTAACAGAGCAAGCATGAGAGCTGGCCTGACCTGTACCTGTGTGCGTTTCTCTGCGATCTGAGCCGCTGCGTGCAGCGTCTGGTTGAGCTGCGACAGCAGGCTGCGGTGGAGCGAGCTCCTGTCGCCGACGCCGTTCTCATTGGACATCTCAGAGTTCTGCTGCGAGGCGGCGTGTCCCGACGGCGTGAGCGAGGCGAGCAGGCGCAACGTCAGTGAGCGGATCCGCAGCCAGGCCGTCTCCTCCTCCAGAGAGCGAGTCCGGTGCTCATCAGTTAACTGCCTGTAAAGGGGGGGGAGGGCAAAAAAGGAAAAAAGGCGAACATGTGGGTCCGTTTTTTGTTTCTGTGAAAGAAAAAGAGAGAAGAAATATATATTCCATACCTTTGTTTAGGGTCCCAGTTTGTGAATACAGTAAGGTCTCTGTTGTCCCTTAAAGTATCCCAGGGGACATCGTCTTCCTCTGAAGACAAAGACATGGCCTTAACACTTTCCTCTAGACTCAAGACGCTGAAAAAACAAAGACAGCTCAATCAAAGGAGAACCGTCTGCAAAACCCGACGGCTGTTACTCTGCGGCGCCTGGCCTTACATGTCCGCCTCCAGGTACAAGTCCAGCAGCATCCTCTCAGTGCGGACCTGGGCGAAGTGCAGCGATTGGTTCAGCCGGTTCCTGAGAGCGATGAACTCTGGGATTTTTTCAAACGCGCCGTACTTGTACGCCTGGATGATGTACTCGGAGGTCTGGAACGGAGCGGCAGGAAAAAAAAAAAAAAAAAAAAAAAAGAAACGGTGTTTAGGGAGTCGAGGGCAGTGAGAGGGTGAGATTCGGAGCAGGGGGATGGAGGGGACACACGCTTACATCTTTCTGGTTGGAGTGGAAAAACCTGAGGGAGAAGTTGCAGGACTGGGAGGCAGCAGAGAACTGACCCAGAGACTCGGCGTAACGCGTTAAAAGAAACCTGTGGGAGAAAAAAAAAAAAAAAAAAAAAAAAAAAAAAAAAAAAAAAGGATCAGAATATGTAGGCAGAATGTCAGAGGCGACTTTTACTACCGTTAGAAAGTAAATTATACACAGAGTTTGCACAGGAATATTGAAGGGCTTTAAGCATTTTGAAGGTAAGTTTTAAACATTTTCCAGCACCAAACACAAAAAAATAAAAAATAAAAAAAGCTTCAATTCACTAATATGACATTATTAATAATGTCTTGTGATTGCATTCTAAATTCCACAGCAAAATAAACTAAAACCTAAGAAATTTAAAGTTTTGAAATGTCTCAAACACTAATTTCACAAAAAAAAATCATACACTAAAGGAATGCTATGCTTTTTCATTTTTGACAAAAAATATGTTTATTTGGTCATTAAAAATAAATGAAATAAAAATCTCTTAAAATGTTCTTGGTAAGTTTTCTAGCATTTAGCAAATAGAAATAATTTTGGTAATTATAACTGATCTAAAACAAGAAAAGTTTTGTCTCATTTAATTTCAGATGTTGAGAGAAAAA
This sequence comes from Poecilia mexicana, assembly GCF_051168715.1. Lineage (NCBI taxonomy): Eukaryota > Metazoa > Chordata > Actinopteri > Cyprinodontiformes > Poeciliidae > Poecilia > Poecilia mexicana. The sequence continues at coordinate 3,137,565 of NW_028263381.1, forward strand.
AAATGTGTCTTTTTATTAGATGTATGAAAATATCTGGTTTCAACTGTAAATATTGGTCTCCAAATGTAGGCCTAAAGCAAACAGACTGCACTTTATTACAAAACTGCAAAGTTAGAATTCACACAGAAATCAAGCACTTTCCTTGAAAACATCCAAATTAAATTCAAGCATTTTCAAGGTTTTTAAGTTCTTATGCGAATTTTGCCTATAGGTTTTATAGTTATATATAAAAAAAGCTGCACCTAAATAAAGTTCTATCAGTTATTCAGCTGAAAAAGTTAAATGTGTTTCACAAGGAGAACAGATGACCTGAAACATGTCCAGTCAGACAAAAAGACAAAAGTTAAAGAAACAGAGATGAAAAATTGAGTGGAAGGGAAAAGCCAGCTGAAAAAGATACACAAATTTATATAAAATTCACAGATTGCGTCTCCTGAACCACGTGGTTGAACTGACCCTATGGTGTCGTGCTGTATGTGCTTGGCATCCAGGCTGGAGTAAAGATCCACCACAGGCTCAAAGGAGCCCAGGCGGCAGTAGAGGAGCAGCAGCAGCAGCTTGAACTGGGCGTTGGAGGAGCTGTGAGACAGACCCTCCTCCAGGAGGCCCAGACACTGCCACACCATGTCCTCATCTCCTACACGTGCAAACACAAGGACAACGTGGAGACGATGCTTTGGCTGGAGTTACAAGAATGACAAAAATGATTCTAAAAAGAGGCTGACCTGTTTCTGTCCACAGGTCTATGTACACATGAGCTGCCATGAGGCAGTACATGTCAGAGAACTGCAGCTCGGTCTTCAGGGCGCTGTTCCCTGTGACAAAAAAACAAACAAAACAAAACAATAACAATAAATAAATCTGGGACTAAAGAAACCATGAACCCTTTGATTTGTTTTTTAAATCATCCAACCCTTTAACGTTTCAAACAGCAAGTTTCAAAATCGCAAAGCAGAAGTCCTCCAGGCCACTAGGGGGAGTCGACCAACAAATCAACCAGACCCTCAGTAAAAGGAAAAGAAGTTGGAGGAAAAAAGTAAAGGTGTGCTATACTTCATATCTTTTACAATAACATACAACAGCAGCATATTTATGTAGGTAATATCATCTACTCCACCCTGCCCCTAGTGGTCTGGAGCACTTCTGATTTTGTGACGTTTCATATTTGCCGTTTGTGGCATTTTTCCAAAATAGGACAAACATTCAGCAGATCTCTGAAGTTTCACTTCATAAGAGCCGTTTGTTTTCAAATGTTTGGATGAACCGCCAAGAAAGAGACTTAATTCTACCATGCTGGGTCAGAAACATAAACATAAAAATGTGGAGAATGTATCGATAATTGAGCCTTTGGGGATACTACACTCAACATGGTGGACTTCGAGCCTCTCGCACTTCTTTACTCTGATGTTCAGAACAATGTACGATGCTGAAAGGTCGATACAAAATAAAATAAAAACAGAAACAGTCACCAGCCATACCAAACTTGAGGCCGTGGTGATAGTGAGCCTTGAGCTCGGCGATGAGGTGCAGCTTCCCACTGACGTCCAGGGAGTGATGCAACCCCAGGGCCCGACTCAGCTGACAAACACACAGATGCCTCTGGAGGGCCTTGGTGTCCTCTGGGAAAGCGAAGCCGTCCTCTCCCTGCTCTCCCAGTGGAACCACTTCACTCAGCCGGTTAATAAACTGCAGGAAGGAAACAACACAGAACATAATCTATGTTTTACACATCAAACCTTCGCTGTTCCACAGGCAGGCACGTCTCTGAAAGCTGCCCTACCAGGGCTATGAGTTTTTGGGTTTTTCATTATAGTTCAGTTTTATTTTGTTGTGACTTTTTATTTGTCTGATTCAATTAGTTTTAGTTCATTTTAAGAGTGTGTTTGATAGTTTTTATGACTTAGTTCAATATTGTTTAGTTTTAGTTTTTTTTTGTATGTTTTAGTTTTATCGTATTAAAAAAACAAAATATTTGTTTTAATTTTAGAGTGTGCTTGCTAGTTTTTACCAAGTTATTAAAATAGTTTTTAGTTTACTTTGTTGTTTATAGTAATAGTTTTAGTTTTTCCATATTTTGGTTCATTTTTAGCAGAAAGTATTGTATTGTGAGTATGAATGTATTGATTCGGTAATGAATACTCAGCAGAAAATAAAATTTTTAAAAAACAAATTCAATTATTGCTCAACAACCAACTGACCAGTGTTTTCTCCCATCTTTTGCTGTTGTCGTCTGCAAACGACGTTTGCAGCGCCGCATGTTTTAGTTAGTTTTATAAATGCACAATATAAATCCTGTTATAGTTTTTCCAAATTAAATTACTGTTTTTATTGATTTCGGTTAACAAAACTGTTTTCCCAAGTTCAGTTTCCTCGTTGTGGTGGACTACAGTAACCTTGGTCCTACCTGGACATGCTGGTCTGGACTCAGCAGATGAAGGTATATTTTCAGGTCGGTGATGCAGCACGGCTTGTCTCCGAACTTCCTGAAGAACTGCACCATCAGGTTTAGAGGCTCGCCTGTTTAAACCCAAACAGCAGAGTGTGAGGTAAAGCAGCAGCAGCAGCATCAGGTAGGTGAACAACTCGTCTCCAGCCCAGAGCGTCCCGCCCTACCTGGCAGGTTCTCCTCAGGGTAGCCTCGTTCTCTCAGTCGGTGCATCAACTCCAGCCGGGCTAAGTACGGCCCTCTGAGAGAACGAGAGTCTTTTTCATCTTCTACTTTGATTCTCTCCTCCACAAACCTCACCACCTCGGCCACGGTGTGATGCACCGAACCCTCCGAGCAGCTGGAGACACAGAAACATGGTGAGAGCGCCGCCTCCTTTTCCCCAACACCAAGCTTCCTTATTAGAATTCCGCTCACTGTTCTCCGTCCTCCGGTGGGCTCCACGACTGGTCCATCAGGTGGAACAGAGAGTCGAAGTAGGAGGGGTAGAACTGCCAGTCGTCAGGACTGAAACAGGAAACAGATTTAAGGCTTTTTAAGGCCACCATGAATGGAATTTAAGACCTGCATCTGTACAGGAAGGTAACTGGCAATAAATTTGGACTTACCTATGAAGAAAAGCTAGCTAACAGGGGCATGTCAGCAATTAGCTACTGATAGCCTCAGCCATAGACATAATAAAGGTATTTATTATTTCATTATTATGCGTCTATGGCCGTAACTGAAGACACAGAACACAAAGTAAATGTCTGAGTGCAACTTTCAGAAAAGTTCTACAGTAAAAAAAACCAAAAAAAAAAACCAGAATATACAAATTTAATAGTTCTGTCAAGACAAAATGTAAGACCTGTGATTAACATATTAATGGCCAACTTACTTTTTAAAATGAAATGAAGACACTGATACTTTTAAACGCATGAATTTAAGAATTTTTAAGGGTACATGGACAGTTTGTATTACTGACGTCGTAGCAGCGATCTGTAGGAGACTGAACGGTGTTTCATGTCAAATCTTCAAACAAAGACAGGAGGTGCTTTGATTGATGACACCTACAGTATTTCCATTGACCGTAAAACTGTGTAAATTAGGAGTCGCTCAATAGAAACACGTTTTCAGATAAAGTTTACGTGCTAGGATAAGGTGGTTCTTCAGCGGTATTAAAACTGACGTAATTCGCAAAACTGAAACGGAAACACTTTGGCCTCCTTGGACAATGTGCAGCATCACAGTTCATATAAACTTGTGTGTCATTTTAACGTGTTGAATCCATAACTCTCTGTAAAATCACCAACTACAATTTCCCCAAAGTGTCGCATACACAGTCGCTCCAAAGTAGGCGGGGCCAATCTTCTTATAAATGTTTACCCACTTTTTCAGCAGCAGCTTTTGGGCCAGGGCGTTGCACTCCGGCCAGCGTTCCAGTCGAGTGTAGAGCATCATGCACTTCCTCTCCCTGCTCTGCAGCTCACTGGTCAGTTTCTCTGTGGAACAAAGTTCAAAATGAACACTGAAGATAAAAACAATACCGACTTTTTCCAACATTTATGTGCCATATAAATATTAGGAAATCAACAGGAAAAAACAGATCACTGCTGTTGCGTACACCAAGAGGGAAGACCACAAACAGCAGTTATTCAGTCATAATTGATCCAAGAACTTTGTTCTATTATATATAAAACAGAAATATTGCAAAAAAAAAAAAAAAAAAAATCACTAAACACATCCACCTACCTCCCAGTGGACCCCTGATCACATCTAGAGCTTCTTCACACTTCCCCAGACGCTCCAGGATCATAAAATACAGCTGCACCTGCAGCCACATGGTGGAAGAAAAAAACTACGCTGAAATTCTGTTACCAAGTGAACGTTTTAGAGTTAAACATACTAGTTTGTATGCAACTTCAGTCTGTTTGACGATTAAACAATTATTAAATTAGTTGACGATTATTTCAGTAATCGATTCCTCACGATCAATCGTTTTGGCCCTACCCTGTCCAGGCTAGAGGGCAAAGGTCAGAGGATGACGCAGACTCAGTGAGGCTTACCTCTGCTTCGGCTTCGATCTTCTCCTCCTTCACCATTTTCTCCACCATGCGCTCGGCCAGAGGCAGGAACATGGTCTGGGCCAGTTTCTCATCCTTCGCTGAGATCGCCTACATTAAAAACAGAGTTGCCTTTTAACTTCATGTAGAAAAAGCAAAAGACATGCCAACAGAAAGCCTGGCTGTACCTGCATCACCAGACTCATGACAGACCAGAAGTAATATGGATTCTTGGGGACAATTTTGTACAAGGCCATCCCTGCCTGTGAAGTTACGAATAAAGTTGTTTTTATCCATCTCATTACCGACAGGGAAGAAAAATCAGCCATTAGTAACGTTTGTTCCCTCACCTGCTGCATCTTCTTGTACTCTCCCACGCGGGCATAAGCCATGAAGAGGTGAGAGTGGTACTCCTCGCTGAGCGGGACCTTCTTCACCGCCGCTTCGTACAGCTTGGTGACCAGCTCGGCTGGAAGCGGACGGTGAACCATTAACTCAGAGTGTTAACATCAGCTGGCAGGAACGGGGGCGTGAATACTTACGGCGGTGCATCTCCCTGTACAGAATGGTCAGCGCCTGCAGAGAGTTGTCGTCTGTGGGCTCCAGGGTGGTCACCTCCTGGGCCAACGAGAAGGCTTCATCCTGCTTCCCCGTCCTCTGCAGGCCGATGGCCTTTAAAACCTGCAGAAAAAAACAAAAAAAAAAAAAAACAAAAAGCAGAACATTTGAAAAAAAAAAAAAAAATACTGATGATGCCGTTTACTGAAGGTGAGGCTGTATGGATATGTTGCCAACGTGACATCACGTACACAAGATCCCCCACCCCCGGCTCCCTGCTAGAGGGCAAAAAGCTGCTAACATTGGTTTTAGTTGTCAAGGCGTCAACGTAATGCACTAAATCTTAAACGTACGAGAGATGTATACAAGAAAAAGGAGTTCAATGCTTTGCTACTAATTGTCAGCGCTACAACAAGTAGATAAGATCAGAAAAAAGTTTTAATTAAAAAAAAATAGAGGAAGAGGAGAGGAAGATAGAAGTAGATCAGTCGCTAGCTTGACTATGACAATTTTAACATGTAGATGTTCTGTGGAATTCAGTGTGTTTTGGTTCAGCTAAAGAAAAAAAAGGCGACCCACACACCACCTCTCTGACAGCTCATCAGTAGAGCAGGTGTTTAAATTAGCTAAATACCACAGCGATCATTTATTAATAATTGCATTAACAATTGTTATACAAGCATCAAGCCTGAAAACATAAAACTAACAGACTGAATGTTCTGTTCTTTGTGTGGGAAATGTTTGCATGTTTTTTTTCAGGGGTTGAATCCTGATATGCTAGTTCATTACAGTGTGTTAGGACCATTGTAGATGGAAAAAGAGAAAATCTCAGCCCAAAGAAAAATTCTGAAACTTTGAGATTCATCTCAGAAATTCTCTAGAAAAAAAAAACATTGATTTTTTTTGAGTTTGAAAAGTTGAAAATTTGCCAGAAAAAAAAAAAATCCCACTCACCTTGGCACAGTGCAGGTCCTTGTGTTTTTTCAGCAGTTTATCTGCCTGCTGTATTGCCATCTTATTGTTGCCATTATCAAGATAATCTGAGGAAACATAATAAAAGAAGAACTGCTACAGTCATTCAGATTCAGAAGATGTATTATTTTTCCTAGGAAGGGAAAAAACTCACTTCATTAATAACCCCCTCAAGAGCAATCGCTTCATCTGAGGAGATGAGTAATTAACAAGATTGTTTTTAAGTAAGCAGTATTTTTATGGGTCATATGATAGGAAATGATTTTCTGATCTTTGGAAGACTTTCAGAACTTCTTGGAGAAGGTTTCACTGATTAACTGGAGATTTTCACACCACCAAATCCAAATAAGGAAGAAGCTCAATGATTGAAGGATGTCTACTTTCAAGATTTTTATTTTTTTTAAAGATATAACTTAAAAAGTGTAAAAATGAAATACATAAAAATGGTCTGTCAAAATATTTGTTGTTTAATGTACTCTAATGTTGCAGCAAAAAACAAAAAATAAACTTTAATGGACAAAGAGTCTCCCCCTCCCCTGCCTGTTGCTGTACACTGCCAGTCAGCTGGCTCCTACACTTTTTCCCTTTGCCTATACGACAGAGAAATTCAGCTTTTGGAAACACTGGCTGTCATGAAAACAAAGAGTTGTGAGTGAAGCTAAAAGAAAACTCCACTCTCATTTTTATTAGGCAACATTTTTTCCCCCAAGTGTTCCACCGTTAAATCAGCCACAAGTTCCTTCATTTTCAGACAGACCATTTACCATGCTAACAGCTCCAAAGGAAACAATACATTTTCTTGTCATTCTTAAATCTTTCTATTGATTAATGTATTGTTAGGATTCAACGACTGCTGTATTCTAGCCGATCACCAATTGTTAAAAAGCCTGGCCTATTGTTTCCCACTTTGGCCAACTCCTTTTTTTTTCCTTTTTTTTTTAATTAGAAAAGTTGCTAGACATAGCAACAAAAATAAGTAAATTGGCAACAGCTGTTAGATTTTCAGATAAGTATCTGCCAACAGTCCACAATGTAGCATATCTGGGTCAATTTATCGGTGCGCCATTAATATATTACTAATAAAGACAATACAATAATGTTATACACATAATGTACCTTTAACCAATGTAGATATCTATTATTAATTGCTGCTTTTCTGCTTGAAATAAAGGCAGTTAATGTAGATTTTTATTTGAATGGTATTATTATTAAACTCATCACACCAGCAGATGATTTTAAAGTCATTTCTCTTTACAGCCATATTTTGTGCCGTTACTGCACAAGGATGTCAAAAACTATAAAATAATTAGCTTACATTCTAGTGAAGCCTCAACATAAAACTACAAACTACACGTTTTCCCCGAATGCCTCACGAGTATTGCAGTGTGTGGACGCAGAGCCACAAACTGTTTCAGTCCCTCCAGGACAGCTGGCTGCCAAAATTAACCGGCCGGCGCGGCAGTATGTTGTGATTATGTCACATCTATTCTCTCTGCTCAAGCTGCCGTCACAGGGAAGGCAAAACCGCTGAAAACTCTGAGGAACGGGTTGGACACCGACATCAGGATGCGGTTTATAAGTGGGACACATGACAGGCAGCACAGAGGGTCCTGAAAAAATCAGGGGCATGCAAAATAAAATACTCTTAAAAAGTTGACACAAATTTATTTCCATTTCCGTTTTGAGTTTTTCCATCCGACTGGTTTTCTGAGTTCTGAAGGCCAAATTTAAGCATCACCTTAAATACTAACCTGATGCAGTTGAGCTTTTTCAATCCCAGGTATCAGATCAAGATCCTAAATTTTTCAGCATTTATTATTTTTTTTATGATCTTGATCCAGACATGCTACTTAAGCTTAATAGAACAACTGCTTTGTGACAGCAAAGTGATGAAATTACTTTTCTTCTTCCCTCTGGTGTTGAGCTGCAATGATAATGACAGTACAGGGCTGCCATTACTTTTTTTTTTTTTTTACAAAAGTAGCTCGTTTTCAAAAACATTTGAAATCTGACGATGCCAGTCTGTCCTGGTCTTCTTAAACTGCTTCATTGTGTGTTACTGTAGTTAAATTCTCCAAAAGGGGTCATTTGATCCAGATTAAATACTGACTTATAGCAAAGAAGCAAAACAAAAACTCAAACCTACTATACCTGAATTAAGTTTAATTGTGCAGAAAAGTCTCCATATGAAACTTCAATAAAACTCTACCTTACAAACACCTTAAAGCTGCTAACTGAGATCCGACATGTATGCAGTTTCTATTAATACCTGATGGCTAACTTTGTGGCCGTAATAAAATAGCCAAAAACCACATAAAAGCGGGTGAAATTTCGGTTAAATTTGCCAACAAAAACCTAATGGACGCCTCTTATAAAGGTTGCTTGGCGGTTTGAGCGGAGCTCTGACAGCTCCACACAGCTAGCCAGCTACAAAGCATTGTCCTTAACTGTTGTGATGCTAATGCTAACTAAAGGCTAACTATACAACTATGCCTTTCAAATATTCCAGCTGCCGCGTTATGTCGGACATTGTAGTCCAAACCTGACAGGAAATATCTTGTGAAGTTCGTAAAGTTCTTCAAATGTATCGGGAATGTACCTACAATTTGACAGGCTGATTATCTTGACACATTAGCCAGCTGAGCTATCTGTCAAACACCCACCGTTAGCAAAAGGAGAAACCTTTCGACTTTGAGAGGGAGCTACAACACCTTAAAATCGCCCAAACCTTAAAGTGCTTCAACACAACTGCTAATGAGCGTAGTTTTTGAAACGGGAGGTGCGAGAATTCGTTCAGACGTCCGCCGCAGCAGCGGTGTCCTTCTCCGGCTTAGCGTTAGACCGGGTAAGGTGCACTGTCATTGGACCCTGCATGCAGCAGAGTCCGCGGCTGGAACCTGAGGGGCCGCATCACTGCACTTAAAACTCCAACAGCCTGTATTGAAATCATATAGTCCCCGATAGAATACGGTCTTGTTCTTCAAACCTGCCCCACTGAATAAATATGTATCTCCTAATTGATATCTTACCATAAATAGGTCTGAGTCTCCTGTCGTTAGGATCTTGCACATGGCCCCTCGCCGCCATGGTGGAGTTTACCTGCTGTGTAAATGTTGGCGCATGCGTACTTCCGGCTGTATCATGCGTGATTTAAGGATTTTTTCCCCCCTGCTGAAATCAGAATAGCATGCGTATATGGAAACCCATTACTGTCAATAAATGAAAATAAGAAGCCACGATTTAAAATATATATTGTGAGAAATTGGAAATTAAAATTTTCCTTCAAAGATGTCTTTGCATCACGAGATGTACATCACTAAGACTGAATTACTATGACAACTAAAGTACTCTTAAGTAAAATCTGCAACAAAAATTGAGCAACAGGTGAAAAATATTATTCCATTAAGTAACAATCTTTAAAAATAAAAAAAACATTTCTGTCAAAGGTTTTTAAAATAGATATCAGTGTATGTTAGAATGTCTTAATTCAGTAGCATTCCTCAACGAATTACCTTTTTGAGATCACACCACAGCATCTTACATCTTATGTTTTACATTTTTCATTTTATAAAATATTTAGAGGTGAACTTGTTGAGTTGCTTGAGATTAATGAATAATTCATGTGCACTTGAGCTTAAAAGTCATGAAATGATGGGCAAACATTTTTCTCGTCAAGATCTTGAAGCAGTAAACACAACTCAAACCATTACCACTGTATGGTGTGATGGTTGCTTTTTTGTACACGAGAGTACAAAAAAGGTACTGAGATGTACATTTTTTATGTCAGTCTACAGAATGTTTTGCCAAATATCTTGGGGGTCAAGCTTTACCTTTCTTGGAAAATGTTACAGAACTTTGAGTTCTTCATAGCCGAAAGTGGCATTACCTCGGAACTCTCCCTGCTGAAATTAAACCAAAAAATGTGATTAATTACAGTTGTATGATTTAACATGGCGGCAATTACTTCCTCAAAGAGGTCAGGTTGATTTGGAAACCTTTTGTTTCCTTAAAAACCGAAATAATGAAAAATCTCTTTTTGCATTTTTACTCAGATTATCACTGTATAATATACAAAAAATAACATTGGTATAATCTATAACATATCTATATGATATGCTATGTAAATCCTTTTCATAGAATCGATTTTGGAAGTGCCTCATGATTACAGTTTCTTCTGATTATACGTTTTATTACCCTTGGCACTTTTACAATATTTGGTCAGAAATAAGGCTGATATTATAAAAAATAAACTTCTTAAATATTGGTTATATTGCTTTGCAGACATTGACTCAAACAAAACCAATCTAAACTGATCATAATCAGCACAAACATGGATTTATTTTTACAAAATAAAAATAAATCCATCGACAATCCAGAACAAGATTTAGCCATATGAAAAAAAATTATGACATAGGCTATGAAATGGAGTTACCAGATCATTACTACATCCTTTGCTAAGCTAGACAGATTCATATTAATCATAAGTGTAAAAAATATTATATACTGCTAAAAAAAATAAAGGGAATATTTCACTTTAATTTTGTGTGGCTCCAAATCCAGGCCTCCATTAGTTAATAAATTTGATTTCCATTGAGGATTTTTGTGTGATTTTGTTGTCAGCACATTCAGCTTTGTACAGAACAAAGTATTCAATGAGAATATTTCATTCATTCAGATCTAGGATGTGTTATTTGAGTGTTCCCTTTATTTTTTTGAGCAGTGTAGTTCAATAAGTATATTACATTGATTATCCATGTATTGAAACACAAATAATCATGTTTACATGATTACATTCAAAAATTGGTCTTAAGACCAAATCATAAATGTAGTTGGGGTTATTTGTATTCCACAAGCGAGCGGTTCGGCCTGGTCTCACGCCCATGTGTGCTTTTACAAGTTTTTTTTGTGCATGTGGTTCCGAGAACTAACGGTCTAATGGAATAAACCCATCCCACTGCATCTGCGCTCCTGAGCACCACGCTAAGACAGGTACTTCTTTTTCTCAACGTTGCTAAATTGTAAAAGTATTCACACTTTAATATTTTTGATAAAAATATAAACTTCAATGTTTACTACACACTACTGTGATGTGGAAGTAAAATAAATTTACTTTTGTCAGCAAATGAAAATTGCAAGTGTGATGTGCAATTTAGTTTATAAGTGAAAGAAAATGACAAAGCACTCCTAATAAAACAATCATCTCATGAAGGAGACAAGTCAAACACTGCTCATTTTACTTGTTCAAATTTATTAGATATTCTGTTATGCTCCATTGTCTAGACCTTCTGTCACAGCCTGAAAGCTATGAACGAGGAAAAAGGTACTAATTGTTTTACATTCACTACTAATTCCCCTGAATGTTTGCCTTATCAGAAAGAGAAAATTGAATACATTGTGAATCTTTGTCTTTCAAAAACAAAAACAAAAAAACATAGAAAAAAAACAGATTTTGCAAGTGCTTATTCATGATTACAATAAGAAAACAGTATTTTTGGACTCCATCTATCTCTCTTTTTTTTTCTCCATATATGCTCCAACCCCTTTCCTCCTTACAGTATCCGTTGGCTGGGATAACTCCGCTGGTTCCACTCCCATCATGACCAGACTCCCAGGCTTTTCACTCCTCGTCTCGTAAATCAGAGGTCCAGCTGAGGAGAGTCTGATTGTGAGGGGAAGTCCGCCCCTTTAACTGTCCACCTCGTCTGATGCGCTTCGAGAAACTCGCAAAAAAAGTTGGCGAAAATAAAGTGTTTAAAAACAAAACAAAAAAAAAAATTTAAACCGAACATGCAAATCAAGCTTTAGTCAAACCATTTGTCCTCATGTACTGGTGATATCGACATCTGTCCCTCTTATGCATGTAGAGCTACACATTCATAAGCATGGATGAGGTACGGTCGGCTCTGCTTTACACACAGGGCTGATTTTACCTGCCGTTAAGAAATCAGAGCGATATTGTAAATTAATAAACCTGACATTGCTAATAGCCCAGTGGCACTCATATCTACAGTTTGTCCGCTTTATCGGATTTCATAAAGAGCACGCCTACAGTCGAGCTTTCATGTAACTATGTGACAAAACTCAATTTTAGAGACACTTGGACCAGATCGCCAGCCTTAAAGCCACAACACTAACTACATTTTACCCCAAGCTCAAAATAATAATAAAAATACTAAAAAAACAAACAAACACCTAAACCCCAACCTGCAGATGTGAAAATCTCATGTAACGTAGCCAAAGAAGCGAACAGGATCGCTTCAAAGCCATTTCCAAACTTGGCCTAAATCAGAATAAAAAAATTTTTTAGGCTCATTTCCTGGAAACATAAACGCAAATGGAGAGGGAAAAAAAAAAAAAAATCCCCAACAAACATGGCGGATCTGCCTGGACCCATTTCTGACATTTGAGAAATTTCTGGTTTTGGATACATAATCATACATATATTTATTTGAAAAAGAAAAAAAACAAACAAAAAAAAAAACCCCTAACCCGATTCATGCACGCAGCGATGCACACTCACACTTTAGTTTTGCTTTGTTTCGTTGTGGAGGCTGTGCGAGCCGTCCGGTTAAAGCCCTAGCCGTAGGAGAGAAGGCCATGCAGCGACAGCATGAGGCAAAGTTCAGAAGGCTGGTTTAACCTGGATTTGAAGCTATCCATCTCAATCCCACTCCAAAAAAAAAAAGAAAAAGAAAAAAAAAAAACCCAGACAGTCCTTTAAGAGTGAAGGCAGTTAAAAACACTGACAAGCACACAAACGTTCACGCTGACACAAGTAGAAGGTGCTCCCTTGCACTCTGAACTCAGTAGAACTGAGAAAAGCTGCACTGCAGCTACTACATGCAGCAAAGGGTAAAAAAAATAAAAAATACAGATTCCACTGTTTGACAAAAAACATGTGTTTGAATGCGGAGGAAAAATAAATGTTTGATATCATCAAAACCACCTCAGATTTCCAAACAGTGGGAGAAAATATTCCCAGCAAACTGTCAGACAGATGGGACAGCAGGATGAAGCAGAGGAGCGGAAAACAAACGAGCTTTCAGGACAAAACGAAACAGACAGTAGTGAGGGAGAAGTAAAATAGAAACAGTTATATTACAAGACAGGGTAAACGGTCCGACACCTGCTTAAATAAACTGAATTTGTGGTGCGGACCTGTGAAGCTAGAAAACAACATTCTAATTTAAAAGGCTTGGCTTCTGGAGTCATGGTTTACAGACCTGAATAAAAACAAAGCCCATTAGAATCAACTAACAATTACATATCAGGCAATTTTATGTTCTGTGCAAATGTTTTTTTGTTGTTTTTTTGTTTTTTTATACATGTATGCAAAAACATTTTTTTTCTTACATTTTCTTATATGCTTTTGTGTGTGTGTGTGTGTGTCAACTGAGTGAACAGGAGGCTTGTGACGTGGATGGGATCTGTACAGTACTGTTAACCAATCGCATCAAACCCCCCCAATATGTGACACAGGACGAGAAGAGGCGAAGTCGGGGGGCCATTTTCTCAGCGGGGTGGGCGCGTCTCTGATGACATCATCATGACAGGGTTTGGTTGATTTTCCTCACTGCTCATGAGCAGCACTGGTGCCTCGAATCGGACCTATTTTACGCAGCTGGAAGTGTGGGAGAGAGAGAGGAGAGAGAAACGGCATTTCTGCGGGTTAACGAAAGCCGACTAGCTGGTTGTGTGCACACTTAAAAGTCAATGCGCATGTTTTGTTAGCGGCGATGCCCATGCAGTCCACTGAAGGAAGCAAATTCAGGTTAGCTTCATTCCTGTTAGGCATGGGCCAGCTACCAGTGTGGAGGAATGGAAAACCACTGGTGTTTTCCTGAAGCTGTTTAAAAAGCTTTCACGTTGCTGCCCCTCCCCAATCTATTGCTGCACATTGTCGGTCAGCTAGTTAAATTAAAAAAAAGAAGAAAAAAAAAAAAAGAAAAAGAAAGGCTACCAATTAGTGTTAATTTAGACCAGGTGTCTGAAACTGTTACAAATCCAAATAGACATTTTGCCTTCAGTCCAACTAAATAAAACTCATTGAATGTTAAATAAAACGTATAATTTTCAGTTGATATTTACTATAGGAAATTTGCTATTTAAAAAATCCCCGTTATTTCCATTTTTAGATTTTAAAACAAATTCAAACTTGAGGATGGATACGTTTTCTTCTACTGGATGTTGATATCAACCGAGTCCCAGAAAATAACTGGGACTTTTTGCATAATTCTGTTGAAATCGTTCAGTCGAATTATTCCATGAAAAAAGTGGGAAAAACGATTAAAACATGCATATATCTATATTTAGAAGCAGTTATTTTTTAAATTAAACTTTTAATTAGCCATTATGAAAGTCTCAAAGAGAGACTGGTGGAAATATTTGAAGTGTTGGATCTACAATCCCATTTAAAAAAAAAGCAGAAATTCATACTTAGTTTATTGTTGAGTAGGTTAGAAAAAAATAAATAAATAAAAAACTTTTGGTGATGTTAGATTTTAAAAATTATCTTTTTGACTCAAAAACTTTGGCTGATAGCCATTTTCCAATACCACTAAATTCACCACAAAGCTCAAGTTTTTTCTGATTGGTGGAGGCAGCAGATTGGTTCTGTTTTCCATGGCAACCTGCTTCCATTTAAACACCAATACTAAATTCAGGAGCTATTCATTCTACTTCATTGCTTAAGATTTCATATCAAAATAAAATGTAAAAAAAATTGTTACAGAAAATACACATTTAAAATATTAATACTCAAAGTTATCATACTTTGTGAATGTCCAACTGGCCCATGCCTAAATCCACCAATTAAAAAACATCAGGAAGAAAACAAAAACAAGATCAGCAGAAAACAAGATGGGACAAAACTTTATGAGCTGGAAGAAAATATTAGAATGGAAGTGAGAAAGATGTGAACAAACTGCAGACACTAAAACACTGAAAGACATGCAGAACATGACCCTGTTCTTCATATATGGATCCCTCAGTAACGCTAACCAATTACACATCAGAGGCTCCTAATCTGTCCAGTTATATTTAGGATTTCCTGCAAAACAGCTCAACCTGATGCTGACATGATTGTAGATGCAAAATAGTTTTGCATCTACCCCTTTTAAAGATCAATATCTGAAAAATCTGAACCTAAAAGTCAGCTTTTCTGTTAAATGAATGATTTAAATATGATACTTCACAGTGTCCACATCTAAAGCTTTAAAACATATCTTTCAAGGGATAATTCTTTGGATCTTCAGCAGAGGTTTTTCAGTTCATTCTCATTTTTTTATGGAAATAACCGCCCTGTTAAAATGTAATTTTCAGACCAGGTTAACACAAACTGGTGGGTCCATGGTAGAAAAACAGGGTTTATTAGTGAAAAGCAGAGCGATGTCAGAGGTAAAACGAAGCACAAACGTCTGGTTGGACAAAAAGTGAAACAGGTGGGCTGGGTGACGGAGTGAGGAAGAGGAGGGAGGTCGGTCCATGCAGCACTGCCACCTCTCCTGGCCACAAACTTACTCAGCCTGCCTCTAGTGTCTGACCTACAGCGCAGCGCCTCTACTCGTCTGTTGCCGTGGTGCCTCGCACGTCACCTTTCTGACGCATCTGATTAGGGAGTAAACGCAGGTTAAGTCAGGAACGCTCACTGTGAAGTGTCGTCTCCTGCAGGCTGCTGAAATTACAACAAAAGTCTAGAAATCCAAGAGAGAAAAACAAACTGGACGTCTGCTTAAGTTGCTGTGACTCATCAGAGAAAGAGGGCAGTGTGTTCTAGTTCAGGTCTGAATGAATTACCTCCTCTAGCTCTTTCTGGGTCTCCTCCTCCATCCGCCGGATGTCCTCCATAGTCAAACCAACCCATTTGTCAATCCAGCAGAACAGCTGACGGTGGAAGTTGGTGAAAATTCGCTTTTCTTGCTGTGGGAAAAGAAAAAGAAAGAAAACAAAAGACAGAACAAATGTGATTTAAATGACAGTTCCTCTTTATGGGCATCTATAAAGCATGTGGACTGTTGTTCCAGAAAAGATTTTTAAAAATACTTGTAAAAGTATTCATACTGTAACATTTCCACTTATTTTAAAAGTGGAACAAAACTGCAGGATGAAATGTAAATGAGGTGAAAGGGTTTTACAAAAACATAAATAATGAAAACTGTGGTTTTCACCATTTTTCCTCAGTCCCAAAATTAAATCATGTTGCTCAGCTAATGCCTGGTTCACACGGCAAGATTTTGAAAGTATCAGCTGATTTCCCAAACCTGAGAGATCCCCCACACACAACGATGTGTGGCATCCAGCAAACTGATTTCACTCACCGACATTCAGCTGTCCGACATGAAATCTCGCAAAACCTCTCGAGCTCAAACGTGACTTTGGAGTAAACAAAGATGGTCGACTGGGAAGAAGCAACTGTGATAGTGTGTGGACAATATTTATTTCTAGAAATGGACCTCCAAAAGCAGGACGTGGACTACAGCGCAGGGCATTCTGGGTAAATACAACCAAAACAAACACACAAGTCTAGCGCTAGTGAGAGAAATAGTTTGTGGTCTTTTACCAAAGATGAAAAATATCCTACAGCCGCTGAAATCAGACGCCACTCCATTTTTGTTTGCATTTTGTGAAAAGGGAAGTTGAGCTCCTTTCTTCTTCAGAGGTTTTTGTGCAATTTCCTTCAGTGGTTCTTGATGCAGCACCACCATAGGTGAGGAGGGGAACAGTTTTTCCAAAGGGTTTGACACAGAGCATTGTGAAAGAGAACCACAGCAGATGAAAATGCAACAAATGTAGCAATTTTGGTCCCAAACTGAAGTGAGTCTACCGGACTATGGGATGTGAAAACACCCTTAAATCAGAGCGGTACCGACATCATTCTGAACAGACCAGATCTCTCTTTACACAGCACACACAGCAGGAATATCTCTTTAGAGCCATCCTGATAATCTGGGCATCTTTAAGAAATTCTGAAGGGGAAAATCGGCAGGAAAATCTCACCGTGTGAACTAGGGGTAGCCTGAAACATAAAGAAGTCTTGAGCATGTGTGATAAAGAGCAGTGTATGGTACCCTATGGATGAAGTTTTCCACTTTGGTCTGCAGACCCCACCATCTGAACTTGACAGTGACCAGTTTATAAGCACACATGTAAGGACAATCTGGCTTCAGCTCGTTCTGGAGGGACACATCAGCGGAAAACAGAGGTGATCAATAACAGCTGTCACCAGGCCATAAACAAACACGATGGTGCTCGTTGTTCATGGCAGGCACCTTCCAGTCGGAACCCAGCGGTCCTCTGCCCGTCTTCGGGGAGTGGAAAAGGGCGGGATCTTCTTCTGGCTTGTAGTCCTGAAAGAAAAAGAACTAAAATGTTCAAATTCTTGCTGCAGACAAATTAAAAATGCAGGCAGAAAACAGACAGTTTTTTTTTTTTGTTTTATGGACGACAGCTTGTGAAAGCATTGTGATGAAGAAAGGAAATGGTTTGTGTCACTGTAGCTTTAAAAGGTTGACCTTTCCAGGAAGAGAATCCTGTCTACAGAGTAAATACAGCAAGGAAAAGTCAAGCGCAGTCAGACCATCTAATTATTCCCAAATTAGCATGAAGTTTGACAAGCCCAGTGAAATTTGAAAATGTATGAATCTCCATTTCATTTTTTTACTCCAACCCCATCCAAGGTCTTGGTTCTGCTTTAGTCTGTCAGCTCTGCTGTAAAAAGTAGGTGAATACTGGGAACAGATGGACATTTAAGTTTAGCTGCGTCCAACAAGCTGATCCACTTAAGTCATTACTGTATAAGAACCAATGTAAGAAAGGCAGGGCCAGCAGAGACGCATCTACAGTGAAATGTCTTTTATCAAACCCCGCTCGATTTTAAACAACCACTGTTCAGCAATGATCAATCAGAATAAGGCCTTTCAAACGGGGAACTTTTCTCTCTGCTCAGTGCAACAAAACTACTTATTATTCTGTTGGCTAATTTTAGAGAAAAAAAAACAAAACGTTATGAATTGGTGTTTAAGGTAGATCATAAGAGGGCGAGGTTTTTATACGTTACCAGGCCAACAAAGCTGCTATCGAAGTTTTGCATAAAAGTAGTTCACTGTGTGAAAGACCAAGTTCTTTTCTCGCACGACCAAAAGACAATAGATAACACTCAAGAAAATGTTTTCCTCTAAAAAAAAAAAAAAACATCCCAGATTCTTGATCAAATTTTTACTTCATATCAACCATCTCCCCCCAGAAATCAATAAGTATGGTGTCTACATATCAAAATATAATTGAATGCAATTGTTGTGCACAACAGCTCTGCTTGATGTGGTGAAATACAGCAGATTTGGTATTAGGTAAGTTTTAAAAATGTGCATTCACAAACCTCTGACTCTGGCCATTTAAAGTGCTTTACACTCTGGCAACAACAGAATAATAAGCAGAATAACTTAATTGATAGATATTAAAAACTTAAACTCTGACAGGAATTAAATGAATTCCTTTTTAGTGAAATCATGTATTAAAATCTAAGCAGAATGAAGAGATAAGTTATTAAATTGTGCAGTTGCTTTTTCATGCTATTGAATAGACTGTTGTTTTGTGTCCAACCTGCACAGGCTGACAGGTTGTGATTGGATCTTGAATGTCCAATCAAGCCTTGAGTAACATTTGCCCTAAGTGACTGGATCAATCATTAATTAGACCAAAAGTAAAGCTCAGTGTTTCACCAAGCAGTAACCTTGTTAGATTGTTTTGTTGTTCCAATAGAAACTTTTAACATTTCTATTGTCATTTGAAGAGTTTTCCAGTTACTATTCTTCTTAATCCAGAACTCTGGTATAAAATCATCCATTTCTTTTCTCAATCCAAAACACCCAACATGAACCCAAAGAAGCTCTTCACCTTGAATTAGGCTAACAAACCAATCAGAAGTTGGTCAATTAAAATATTCTTCAAATTTAATATTCTTTAAATTTATTTCCTTTTTTTCACTTCAAAGGTTTAACTGAACCCTGACGTATCAGAAGCAGTCTGACTCACCCCAGGGGCCACTTCTTCTTTGTTTGCAATATCTATGCGCACTACGTCTACGGTCCTCCATGTTTCCTCATCCAGGTCGTGCACCTAAAACAAAAACAACTACTTCATCAAAATGCAACCAGGATGTCAGGAATAGACGAGATCATTCCCTATCCCAAGGCTTAAAAATGATAGACCTGGAAGTATGCAATATGCTTAACATGGTCTGCTTCTGTCAGTTCATCTCACAAAGAATTATTACGACTGTTTTCTTTTACAGAAGGAAAACAGATGTTTCTTTTAGATGCTCCATGTGGGCCGTGCTTAACTCCTGCATCACCACAGCACCCCACATATTAGACTTTTAAGGGTTGCTTTAGGCCTAAAGTTAGAAAAACAAAATAACACCCCTAGGGCTCCATAAGAGTCACTACATAACACCTGATTCAGAGCGACCGTTGATGGGTGTGGTCTGTGAATCCCAGGTGACTACATAGCCACTTGGTCTGACTGATTTACAGAATGAAGCGGGTCCACAGAAACCAGGCTAGTCTTCCTCTATAGACCAGCTAAAAAAGTCCTTAAAAGTCCTGATTGGGGTAAAACTCAGGCAGACTTAGGGATCTTAGAACCTGTTGGATGGAGAGCTGGTCAAATGTTAGTCTCTCTGAGTAGGGAGGCAGGAGGGGAGCAGTTTGGGACTAAAATAAAAAAAGTGTATTTTGTTTGGGAATTCCAATCTCTTGTAAAGTAAAGCTAATTCTTGTTGATACAAGTGGTGCTGCAAAGGTTGTCTGGATGCAAATTAATGAAAATATTTATATTTTAACTATTGGGATGAGTTTCTACACAGGGTGTGTGTTTAAAAACGGACTAAGACTCATGAAACAAGAAAACACTAGAAGTTTCATGGCAGCATGACTTATGGCGCATTATGGAGAAATGTACAATCCACTGTTTATACATTCACAATCTTGATTAATTCCTTACTTACGTTTTCTATTGTTCCCATGTCGGGTTTGTGCCACGTCTCAATCTTTATCATGAAGTCGTCTTTCATGTACTCATTCTGAGAAAGCAGAACAGAAAACAGATTCAGTCGGCGCGTAATGCGTCGGTCTATAATCAGACGGACCGTGCCCCATGGTGACTAGCGGAGCTCATCTCAGCACGGAGGGTTAGCTAAACAAAACGAATGGAGGGTCGTGAGGGACACACTTAAAGCCCACAGTTTAATCCAATTAGCAAAGCAGACTTTGGACTGAAAGTACAGTAGTGATGTTGCATCGCTCAGCTCTGATCCATTTTAAACCTCAGCAGCAATTGTTAGCTTGCAGGGAACTGGAACGCTGGCCAATGAGTAACGCTTGTAAAATGGAGTTGGACATGGTTATGTTAAATAACAATGGAAACAAATACCTGCATTCATAGGGGTTATATGGATCATTTCAAGAGGTAGAAATAATGGCAATAAATATTTTAAAATAAAAATCAAACAGTGCTTGATTAAGAGTTCCTACACATAAAACAGATGGAATACCATTTATTTTAGTTATGCTGCTGCTCCAACAACAGTTTTGGTGGGTCTGCTGTTGTGCTGACATCTTTTGGTTTTCAGGCCATGGATTGAACAGAGCTGTGATGTATTCAAACCCTGGCACTTTGTTTTAGAACCTGACCCTGATTCTCCACCACCGTCTCCCTGATCTGTCTGCTCTGCTCCTCACTCTCTATGATGCTGCTTGTACCTGAATGTTCTGACATTAACTCTTCCAGAAATAGGAAAAGTGGATTAAATCACAACTATTATCACAACAGCAAAGTTGGCAATTTTGAAACTTCGAAGGATTTGATAGAATATATGGTTTATTTTAAGCTCCAGTAATATACTTTCACTACCCTCACTGGAAATACTTTAAGTATGGCTTTAATGGAAGCTAAAGCTCACAAATAGCATTCTGGTTATTGTGATTGCTTTCATCAAGTCAAATTTAAGACTTTTTAAGACCTTTTCAATGTCACCTTAAATGAAATTTAAGACCTGGAAAATTTAAATATAGGTGATAGTTGGGGAATCCTGCTGTATTACAGTCAAAGATAACAAGTGTATCCCACACTGAGATACATTCAAGTTTTGTTTCTGTGTAAAATTACATATTAGAGAATATATGACACATAGTCCTGCTGAAAGAAAATTTAATGTAAATAAGACAGACTTACGTTTTTTTTGTTACTTTAGTTCCCAAGTTATTCTACTCTATTATTTATTACTAATCTATTAATTAGGTAACTTCTAAAGGTCATTGGTAAAACTGTATTTTATTTAGCAGCATTAGAGTAAAGCGAACTCAGTAGAAATTAATGCTGGTTTTCATGGTATATTTATATTATATATAAAAAAACTTTCACTTTGTAATTATGTATGAAGATTAGCTTTTACGCTAATATTTTAAACCCAAACAACATACATTGAAGTTGGATAGTTTTGATGTTACAAAAATTGAGAAATCAGTTATGCTGCTAATTTCTCAGCATGCTAACTTTTTCAATGTGACGTCATTTAACTTATTAAAAACAATCCCTCGATCACCTGAAACTTTTCACAGCAACTGTATCAAAACAAAATGAAAGGTTCTTCTAGTCTAAAGTGATCAGAACTCCATTCTATTGTCCCCAGAGATGAGATTCAACAAATTGTGAACAGGATGAATAAAATCTTTATGAAAAGATCGTAAACTCACCGTCACAACTGAACAGCAAGGAGGGAAAGGCAGAAAGAAGGAAGAGAAAAAATATCATTAGTAAAAAAAAACCAAAAAAAAAAAACAAACAACAACAGAGTTTCAGGATATGCAAACAAACAAGTCCATTACTACACCATTGTCATTATTATTATTACACTATGAAGGTGGAGCGTAACCATGAGTTTGTTTCTGTTCAGTGTGAACTTACTAGTGCGGCAGTATGGGTAAGCGTTCCAAGCTTTTTCGTGAAAAACTAATGCTCCCTCTGGTGCAATCATCTTCACATACCCAGGAACTTTACTGCAGTCAGAGAGACACAAAGAACATTTTTACACAAATAAGACATGTAAATTCATAAATATTATAGTGGGTAGTTTGTAACAGCCTCTTGTCTATTTTATCATTGTCAACAACTTCTAATGCAATCATTAGTGTTAAAGTCTAATCACTAAGCCAAGCAGGAGGAACACAGATCAGAACTGTGATTCTTCAGGAAGACTTGAATAAAAAATAGCTTTTCAATCTGAATTTATTCACATTTTATCTAAAATAGATGTGAAGGTTGTTCCCTCACTAAACTGAACATTTCTTTCCCACTCACAGATTTATGCAGCTGTTCATGACAGCCATTCAGAGGTTTGTGTAAAGATCAGCTGCACAGTGCACCATTAGGTTTGGTGTTGGACATGACTTGTTAAGACTTAACTAGATAAAGTGTGTGTTGTCATTTTCCACATGTTACTCCTTCCTTCTGTTCATGCACTAGTTTTCTGCTTTTGCTTTGAAAGTATTCAGGCATGTTGCTGAACTCATCCTGGGTTCTGTTGTAAACTACACTGTGAAAAGCTCGGGCCACCAAATGTAGATTAGAGTCCTGCAGAACACATCTGTCATAAAACCTTACAAACACAGCACAGACTAGATGTTTGGCTGACTGAACATTTAAGGAATGCTGGAAATGCAATTAGTAATCACACCAGTCAACAGAAAGACACAAAAGCAGGTTTAAACATGAATCTTAATGGATTCGCTTCTCACACGTTCCAGTTTCTGTTAGTGTGCAGCAAAAAGGATAACACAGCTGTCTAAGTGTCAAACAGAGCAGCTGGATTATGGAAAATACTAATTATTTTGGTAAATGTTGAAAATGACTATTATTTACTGAAATTAATACAGGAGTTTTCAAAAACACTGCATGTATTGCACCCAAACTAATGAACAAAAACCCTAGGGCCTGTGGAAATCTCTTCATTTTATTTCAAATTTCATCTTGTTTCTATTTGTATTTCTCTATTTTCCATGTTTTGGGTGAGGCAGGATGCACCCTGGACTGGTTTCCAGGGCAACACCAGGTAGTCACGTTTCTGGACTGTGGGAGGAAACCGGAGTGCCAGGAGGGAACCCCTGAATGCACAGGGAGAACATGCAGGAAGATGGCAGGCTGGACCTGAAAGCCTGGACCGTCTTACTGAAAGGCAGCAGAACTGATCAGGGCTCCACTTAAAACATTTAATTAATATTGAAAAGGCTGTGAGGAGCAGAACAGTCAGTGGCTGTCTTTTCATTGGGAATGTGAGAGTAAAGAAAAAGTCAAAGCTTGTTAATCACCCACTTATGTAAAAAAAAAAAAAAAAAAAAAAATCAGCAATATTCTTGGGTTTTTTATATAGCAAATTCCATTTTATTGAAGAAATTCCTAAATTCCCAGTGCTTTTTCCAGAGAGCCTTAGGACAGAACATGAAAAATTATTCTAATAATGATGTTTTTATTTGTTGTTTTTAAGATTGTTTGATAATTATTGAGAGTCGAAACTGGAAAACAAACTCAGATTAATTGCACACCTAATGACAAGCATCTTAAACCAACTTTAGGTATTTTATATTGGCCTACAGAATTTGCCAACTCACAGAATGGGTTCAGTGATAGACATGAAATCCGTACAAATGAAAAACACAACAACAATGGAAATGTTTAACATGTAGGTTAGGATATTTTAACTTGAAACCTTTTTTTGTTGTTGCTTGTTCTCATTTTCTCGGTTGACACTTCTGTTTATTTTGTACGCACAAATTGGTGAATAAAAAATTATTTAAAAAAAGCAACAACAAAAAAAAGACGTGAAACTCCTTCTTTAGCGCCTTCATGGCCTTAAGAATTTAAAAAGCTCTGACAAACCAAGGACTGATAAAACCCCAACACCAACTTTTCCTCAACACATTTAAATTGTTCAGAGCTAAAAAAAGAAGTTAGTGTTTAATGATATGTCAAGACCCATAGGTAGTTTTTCTGATTTTCAACACTTAACAGAGCAATTACACAAAAACAAGACTTGCCTCTTTAGATGATATATTTTGTGTGTATATTGTCCCTTCTCTCCTTCCTTCTCGTACGGTTCATTTTTCAGAACTTCGATTCCTTCTCCTCCTCCCGTCTCATTCTTGCTAGCCTCAGCCACAGAGTACAGTTGCCCTACTTGATACTGTAGGAAAAAAATTTAATAAAAGCAGAGTGATAATGCAAATGTCACAAATCCTTACGAAGTAGAACAAAAAGTAAAGATTAAGCAGAGAAGCAGCAGTTCCACTAAAAGACACCAGAGGCTGTAAGTTACTGGACAAAATGTTTTGACTCAAATGAAGCATTTGGTACCAAAAAAAAGAAAAAAAAAAAAAAAAAAACACAAAAAGACAATATCACTCACCTCTTCAACAGAGACCGGCAACACGACACGGCTGGGAAGGAAAACAGGGAAGATGTAGAAAAACTGATGTTAGACACAACCAAAACAATGAGAAGTCACAAAACTCAGGAAAGGAGCGATAGAAGTGAGCCTGTCGCAATAAATAAATTTAAACAAGATGCATAATTTCTGTTTACATGATTGTTTTTCTCTTTCTACCAAAGACTGGATGATAAAAGTCTTCAGTATCAACCAGCCTCCTGTTTTAAGGGCAATTTTGATTGCAGAGTTCAGTATGCATTTTATTATTTTTTGTTTTGTTTGTTGTTTTTTTTTTTTGTTTGTTTCTCTAAATGCATTTTGAATATTTAGAATGTCTTCCAGAAATGACTTCCCCCTCCCAATTGATGAGAGGTGTACTTTGCCATAATCAAATTACTTGAAATTGGTCTCAAAAACATTATCATTTACTGTAATAACTTCTAGGAGAATTTATCGTCCAGCAACATAAGACAGGTCTAGTTATAAGTTGATTAAACGTATTGTTTTAAAAAGATTCTGTCATACTGTTCCTAAAGTCTTTTTCATTTAATTTTATTTTCTAGCCATCTAAAGCTAAATTCATGTAAGTAAACTCCTCTTTTTAAAGGTGCAGGCTCTGTTCTGGTGTCAATGGGTTTTTTTTTTTTTTTTTTTTTGGGGGGGGGGGTTCAGTTGCTCAGCAAGATTTTGAAGGCGTGTCTACTGCTTACATATCGCAACTTAAGCATGGCATTCGTGAAGCGAGAACCTTGTGGTGGTAAAAGTGTTGTGCTGTGCCTCCCACCTACTGCACACTTGCCAATTTGGCTCCTTGACAAGCTGCTCTGCTGCCTCAAAGGACTCATCAAATTCAACCCACTGTTCTGACTTTGTGCTTTGGCACAAAACGCAGGAGCGCTATGAGGAGAAAGCATCAGGAATACCACATGGATTAAAAAAAAAAAAAAGCCTTCATATAACATGAATATGAATTATGTTTTTGAAGCATATTTCAGTTTCTATAGAGCTTTTCTGAAAGGGAGAAACATGTTACATGTGCAAAATAATTTGAAAAAGTACTGTTAGCTTCTTGGCTAGATTTTGGTCAATGTGAGTAAGAGTGAGAAACTTCATGACTGATCACTTTTTTTAAACAAAGAGATGCATTTAGAATTCAGCTGAACCTTTCAACCTCTAGGAAATCTCAGAGTTAGCTAGAGTCAGCTGCTGGTTTCGATTGGACATAGCTACTTACAGCTAGCAAAGCTAAAGGTGCTAACCGCTTAGCTAAGATGCTAAACACAGCTTAAATGTCTACTGAGATAATTTTGGCTTTTACATAATGTGACATTGCCTCTTATTAGAACATGAATATTGACAGTCTGGGCCAGATATTAGAAAGGGCGCACAAGGGCAGTAGCCCTGGGCGCCAATTTTTTTTGGGGGAAACGAAGACTATTTTTTAAATGAATGAATGTTTTGCACTGTACTTTATATAAAACTTAAGTCAGTGTCAGATGAATTGTAGCAATAGTTTGGGATTCTCATAAACATAAATGTAAAGTGTTTGAAAATTATAAAGTTATAGTCAATTTTTTGCGAACAAAATTAAGCTACTGCTGCGTTGATGTTTTACACCTACCATGCATCAAGACATGAATATGACGACTAATTAATGTAATGTCACTTGTATAAGTAGAAGAACTTTCCTATGGTAGACAGGACACCATCACTGTCTCCAGCCCATATGCCCTCTTCCTTGTATATCAGACCCTGGAGGCTGCTCACAGCAAGAGAAAGGGATGTTTTGTTGTTTTTTTTTTACACACACACACACACACACACACACACACACACACACACACACACACCCCCACACACACACACACACACACACACACACACACACATAATTCCTAAAGAGATTTTGGACTTGGCTAAAATCAGTATCAAGAAATTGGAAAGTAGCCACAAATCTCTGGCTGTTTTTCTGCCACCATAGAGTCAATGCCAAGTCTTTCTTGAGCTACTGCGCAAATAATGAATTTACATTTTTTAATGCATGTTTCTTGATAAATATGCCACGTTTATGGCAACTGAGGCGTTTCAACTTAGAGAAGTGATTCACAGTGAGCAGCTACCTTTTATCGTTTTACCTTCTGTACACACTCAAGTCTATAATGTGATGAATGAGGTATCAAAGCCAGATCAGCAACATAAAAAGCCAGACAAATAAAAAATGAGTCAAACAAAAACCACACGAAATGTCTTTGTTTTGCTTCAGTTTGAGAGTCAGAACTTCATAAAAATTTCCTGCTAAAAAGGTTACTATTTCTGACAGCACGCCATGTCTGCTATTCACACCTAGTGTAGACTTTAGACTGGTCTCCTGATAAAGAACTAGCTGTAGTTGCATATCTTCACTGCAGATAGTAGCAAAGCTACACACTATAACCGCTTTGATGTTAGCGTAAACAATGTGTCTTTAAATATAATCACTACAGGGCAACAATCATTTTTAACTCTCTTGTGAAAATCAACTATTGATCACGCCTCGCATCTGTCTGTGGTTTCATTGATAAATATGCTTTAAAAAACATCTGAAGCAGAATGTGTGTTTGCTCTGACAGACGTTACATTTAGGGGAAAGATATTGGGCAGAATTAATTTTTTTTTTTAACCAAAAGTTCATTTTAGTTTTCATATGGAAGATTTTTCTCAGTTTTCTCATATGTGAAATTATGAAATAAGATTTTTTTTCCCCCCAAATGTATTTTCTAATCAGTCCTTCGTGACTTTTAGTTGTTTTTCCATTTCACTGATGCATTCGGGGGGAGATCATAACATTAGAGTGGTTTGTACTTTTGATTAAATTATGCAGATGAACATGAGTGCAAGGTAAGGAGACCAAGCATGAATGGGAAACTTGGAAGTGGATAGATAACATAACTACAAATAAATATTTAATGTTCTGATGTCTTTTTATTGTAGAGAGTAAAACCTTCACTGACCATTGGAAATGACAGCTCTCACAGCAGATGTGTAACATAACTATGAAAATAATCACAGCTTAAGACAGGAAGACAACTGGCTTTAACTGTAATATTCAACATGGTGTCATTTATGCTGCAGCATAAATATGTGTTGCTTTTCTGTTGTACAAAAAAGTTACTGTTATGCATTTTTATGTCTAATTTTTGAGTAAATACTGTTACTTCTTACTGGCCCCATTCCCAACTGCAACCAGCACATTTTTAAAAGTTACTGGCAAACTGTGCTATTGAATAAACTGAGGGGGGAGGGGAGGGGATAGCTTAAAGCACACACATTTACAGTCACAGAATAAAAAGTGCCATTGTGTCAAGCCTGTCTGACTTACTATTACAGTACGTTCCAGTGTTTAGCATCTAGATTAGTGGTGATGACTGACATTTTCTCCATACCTCCATTGTTTAAGATTTACATTCAGAGAATCTGGATGAGAAGTCTCAACGAGTTCAGACAAAATCTGGTTTGTGCTCAAAACAACAGGTATATAGCAGGTATGGGCTAGCCACAAAGTAAAGCTTAGGCCTAAAATTTATTAAACTGAGAAAAAAAAAACCAAGAGAATGACTAAGTAGGATGCAGTAATATACAACAGTCCGAGGGTCTTTACAGTACACTTAAAATCCTAACATGTTAACCTAGCCGCCCATGACATAAGGCTAACTCTCTGTTAACGCCTGTTAAAGTAACAGCAAAGTAACCCTAAAGCTAACTGAAAAGGCGCAAATACAGTATGAGCGAGACTAAATGACCCGACAACGTTTTTGTTGAAGTTCCGCCTTGACATTAAGCTTTAATTCAGCTGTTAGGCGTGTAGGGAATTGTCATGCTAGCAGCTAGCCCGGCTGCTGCAGCTAACGGTGCCACCTAGCATTTCTGGTAAATCCGTCAGAGAAGCAGCCTTAATCTGTCACTCACGAGACCACAGCTTAACATTACGGCAATTTAAACATAAGGCTCGTTGCTAACAGGCTACAAGCTCCCAGCACTGGACCCTGCGTAATTAAGTTTGTGTTATTATTTTTGGTGTTGTTATCTAACTAAACGTGTAGCGTGGCTGTGGGTAACCAGGGCAGCCTTTTAGCGCAAGCCGTTTCCATTAAGGAGCTAATTATTCCCTCCGCTGGTACAACTTGGAGGCTAACGCTAGCTTGCACTAGCAACGCCTAAAAAAGACCGGTGTGTCCCGTTATCCACGTCCTGATCCACCCTGCTCAAAGCTGCCTTTTCACGCTAAAGTGCCCTTAAATACCGACAACGACGTCTTTAAACGACTCACAGGTCTTTAGTTCATGCTAATATGTCAATACAAAAATGGAAATATCCGGTTTAAAGATGGTAAAATATATCTTTTTAAAAACACTTCAGACTCACTATTCCTTGATGAGCACCATCTTCGTCACCTGGGCTGCGGCTGCGCAGTAGACTATAACTTCTTACTGTGGCAGATCGTTGTGGTATATAATCAAACCACTCATCTGATCATAAAGATGAGATTTATAAAATTAATCTTATGTAAAAAATCTTAATTGAAAGTAAACTAGAGTTATTTTACTTGAAAATTAAACATAAATCTAAATGCACCAGAAAGAAAGTTTCAAATATCTTAAAGTCCATGTAAATTTGAAGTTGTTTCAATATTTAATTGTTAGATTTGGATATAAAATCAGACATGATTAGTGTACATCCTATAAGTCAAAATGAAAAATGTTCGCTATTTTGTATCATTTCAAGTGTCTAAACTGTCATCCGAATAGAATAAATATAATTGCTTTTGTCATTTAAGTATATTTGTCTGCAGTCTTGGGTTTGCCGCCTACATTCATTCTCTCTGAAGATTATGGGAATCTATTCCATCATCAAAATTTATCTCCACAAATTACAATTACATTTTGTATTTTACAATAGTCAAAATACAAATTCTATTTGAAAATATATGTAAATTGTAGGTACATCAAAATGAATTTTATCCAGTTGCAACTCCCTTTCTGAGATCTACTATGTACTTGTTACACATAAATTTTATTTCAAATATGTAAAATAGAAATGTGAAGCTAATGTCAATGCTCAAAGGTCTGAGATTTCACTGCTCAATAAGGCAGTATCTTCCTAATGTCTAAAATATAGGCAAAGCTATGACTGATCACTACCATATTTCTCTAGAAGAGATGAACTGATGACACAAAACTCCCTTCTCACCCTCCGCAGGTGGTCTCTCTCATCCTCTGAGCTCGGGTCCTCTACCAGAGGTCTGGGGGCTTGAGGGTTCTGTGCAGCAATATATATATATTGCTGCACATATATATATATATATATATATATATATATGCTCGGAGCCTCCTCTTCCTCCAGGAAGAGTTGGGGCCGAGAAGAACCGCTGGAAACGGGAGGCAGGAGAAACAAGTACATATATATATATATATATATACAAACACACACACACACACACACACACACACACACACACACACACACGATGTGGACTTTAGAACTGCATTCTGCAGAGGTAAAATGCTCACTCACTTTGACAAAGAATTTTATTTTTATCTGCTTTGAAGGCTTGTCTAATCATTAATTACTAAACAGCTTGCCATACAGCAGCTCTATTAAGTCTATTCACCCCTTTAGTACTAAAGGTGATTGGAAGAAACTGCTATCCCTCACATTGAGTTAGGTATTCAGTATTTTTGAATAAAATTCAACATATTGTCATTTCCTGCTAGACAGTCAGACTGCTAGTCTGACTGTGGACTTTAGGAAACTAAAATTTGACCAACAGTGCAGATTAGGTGACAACCCAAATCATCACCAACAGTGGAAACGTCACACTGAAGTCTTCTGTGACTCTTCTCTTCTTCCAGACTTCGATTTCTACAAGGAAGAAAATTATTACACTGTTTTCGGAATGGATCTCCCTGACCACTGCTGAAATAGTTGAACATTAATACAAATTTATTAAAACCCGACGACAAGAATTTGACATATGCAAATGAAAATTAACTTCCATAAAAATATCAAGTTTTTTTTCTTCTTTGTGTTGTAATTGTCTTTATAAAATGTGTAGCATCGAGTGGAAAACAGCTAAATAAAAGAAAAGGATAACCCTAGCAAATAAAAATAATTATTACATATTAACTTAGGATCATACTCAGGTAAACTTACACAAATAGCGAGCGTTTTAAACATGAAAAAAAAAAGTCGGGACATTTCAGTGTACGTCAAAACACGTGCTCTGTAGTCAGACATGAAAACACTCAAACACTTTTCTGTGTGAGAAGGCACAGTCAGTCACCACATCCACACCGCTCACCATGCTTTGCAATGGCAGTCGTCTCGCTTGAACGTTTTCACATTTTGTCACTTTACAACCACAGACTTCAATGGATTTTGGTAGGATTTTAAAAGATAGACCAAACCAAAGTAAAGGTGGAGTGAATTAATGCAGGATTGAATAATAATAATAATAATAATACAAACCCACCAATACCCCATTTCAAGTTTGGCACAGTCACATAGAAAGCCTGTTAAAAAGGACAGCAGCCACAAGTAACAATAATAAAACAATGTAGCAGCTAATAATGCAATAACAGATAACAATATAAAATGAAGTAAAGTTTTTGCAACTTTAAGTAAAAGCAATAATGTCAACAGTGTGATTAATTGTCAATAATTTAAGAAAATTTTTAGTGAATTTTGTAATATCTTGCCAATATTGCAATGTTGATACATTTTTAGCATAGCATTCAAAAATAACTTGAAGCTGTAGTAACTAACAGTAATAATGTAGTAAGTAACACATACACAGGACTGTATTTCTTGTTGGATTGTGTTAGATTTTAGGAAGACAAAAGTGGTCACATATCTCAAATGTGTTTTATAATTATATTTTATTGCTTATATGCTATTATACTATATCTGCATGAAGTTAGCATGGTGACCGTGGCGACGTTGACTTTACGTTGTCCAGTGTCTTAACCAGCCCCTGTATAGATCCATCATCCATAGATGATGGATGAATATGTTTACAGCACGGTGGTGACTGCATCATGGTATGGGGGTTTCTTTTTCTGCAGCGTGGTCAGAGAAATGAGTCAATGTTGATGGGAAAAAGGATAGAAATCCTGACATAAAACACGTTAGAGGCTGAAAAACCTTGAGACTAGAAGAGGTTTACCACCCAGCAGGACAACAACTCAAAAAATACAACTGAAGCTGCAGTCAAATGGTTAAGATCAAAGCCTATTAATATGTTAGAATGTCCTAGTCGAAGTCCAGACCCAAATTAAAATTAAGAATGTTAAAATCCCAGTTAGATAGTTTAGTCGTGCAAAAACATTTTTTTAAAAAAGTACCACCAAAAGACTACAGAGCTGACTCAGGGGGCTGAAATGTGTCACCCTTTTAAGTCTTTTATTGGGGAAAAGTTTTGAAAATTATAAATTTTCTTCCGTCTAACAATTATGCATTACTTTGTCTTTTATATAAAATGCAAATAAAATGAAGTTTGTGGTCCTAACATGACAAAATGTGAAAATATTCACAAATGTCTTAATTTGCAAGGCACTGTACATCCTACATACACACACCCACCCACACACGTAAAATCAAAGAGACCAGTGTGAAATGGTCCATTTTAGGTCCCACCTTCAGCAGGGACTAGTAGTAAAACTGTACTTTATTGAAAAAAAAAGGACAGTTTCTGTCAGTCTACGTAGAAAGTGAACCCTCGGATGAGTCTGCTGCCTGAGAATTCATTAGGGTAAATATCCAAACCTTTAACATTTAGAAGATGGAAAAAACTGTCCAGGTGAGAGAAACTTGTATCCGTTCCCAGAGGGAAGTTTGATGCCTCCTTTGTGGTTTGTTGGAAGACCAGCAGATGGAGCAAGTGGAGGTTTGGGCTCCAGCTTGCGGTGCCCGTTGGGTCTGTCGTGGTCTTCCTGTCTGTCCGCGTGTTTCCTGCCAGACACGTGTCTGGGCGAGAGGTTCAGCAAACCCAAAACGTCTTTCTGAACCGTACTCATTTTTTTGCCGCTGCCTCGGAGCGATGCCAAACGGCCGGGCGCCTCCTGTTTCTGGCCGACGCCGGCCCAGAAGGTCTTCAGGTTGTGCATCGCCTGGACCTTGTTGTCCTGCTTTGACTGGCTGAGCTCTGAAGGGTCCGTCGGGCTGGACGCCACCGAGACGGAGCCTCTGGAGGAGTAGGAGAGGGCTGGAGACGAGGCGCTGTCGGCAGGAGAGCGAGACGGCGATATGTGGCAGCTATAAGGCGAGCCGGAGTATTTGGGTTTGTGTTGGGCTGGCTCGTCTGAGATGATGGGGGACTTCCTCTCCTTAGCGGGGAGAGATGAAGAAGGAGAAGAAGAGGCGGACGTGTTGATTTTCTGCAGCGATGACGAGCGGGACGGCGGTTTGGGAGGAGTTGGGGGAGGCCTCGAATCAGAGGCATGGGGTGAAAGGTGCTTATGGACGGTAAAAGGGGACGAGCCGGCCTTCAGACTAGCCCTGCTGGGAGGTCTGCTGAACGCACTGGTCTCGGACGCCTGGAACCCACGCGCCCCTCTGGCGGGTTTAAAGGTCGGGGTCGTGGGGGTAGACAGAGACGGTTGCCTGGTGTGAGGGTCTTCTCGGCCCCCGGCTCCTCTCAGAGATGTCACTCTGGTGTTTGCTTTCTGCAGCGTCTCCACAGCTTGCATGTGGCTGTGGGTCTCCTCCAGGATCTTCTGGGCCAATTCGTGGGGATCCAGTTGTCCGGCAGGGCCCATCCTCTCTTCTTGGGATTTGACGGTGCTGTCCGTTTCGGTGCTCGACTGGTCTGACTCGGAGCTGCTAACCTTCCCTTTAACTGTCTGTGTGGGTAATGAGCTACAGGAGAGAAAGGAAACTGTCTTTAGCATATTTGGACACCCAACCAGCCTGGAACTGTGAAAATATAATTTCCTGCAATTAAGTCATAAACTAAACAGGATCAACCACATTTTCATGGTTCAGCTACACTTACTGTACCCATTTTAAAGCTCGTCTTAAAACCCATCTATTTTACTTGGCTTACAACTCCAGCGGGATCCAGTTTTAAATTGTATGTTTGTTTGTTTTTAAACTGTAAGAGTTTTTTTTTTTTTTTTTTTTTATTTTATTTTAATTGTTATGTTGTGTTTTAATGTACAGCACTTTGTATCAGCTGTGGTTGCTTAAAAGTGTGTTATAAATAAAGTTGGTATGGTAAGGTATCCCAATAATCTGAAGTACACCAGAAAACTAAAGTTTACACAGGGAAACTGACTGTATTTTGGGGGAAAGTCTCCATGTGTAGATGACACTGCATCACCATTTACACAAGATCACCAAGAAACCTTGAATCTGCTGTAGTTGTCATGCTGAGGCACTACATGATGATTTGATTTCTGTCTTTGAGATGCATTAGCTTTGACCCTTAACCTCGACCTCATCTTGCACTTTCAAAATACGAGACTCCAATCACTGGTGTTGTGTAAACGAGTGGCTGAATCACAACAAGTGGTTGTGATTCAGCCAACAAATCTCGTTTTGATTCGTTGGCTGTAACAACTGCTACAGTTGTTAGTTTCATCTGTAATATTTTTGTTACAGTTTCACTCAAAACTGACTTTGTGAAAATGAATACTAAGGCTATGTTTACATAAGACCACTGTCTGATAACTGCGGGTATTTTCAGATGAT
This sequence comes from Poecilia mexicana, assembly GCF_051168715.1. Lineage (NCBI taxonomy): Eukaryota > Metazoa > Chordata > Actinopteri > Cyprinodontiformes > Poeciliidae > Poecilia > Poecilia mexicana. Next base: position 3,171,784 of record NW_028263381.1, read on the forward strand.
GGTCAGGGAAAATTTTAAGATTTGACAAGACCACCAAGTTGTTATGCCAACCCACCAGATGGCGCTGTTATTTTAGCAAGTGGCCAAATTGCACATGGTCTTTTAACTCTTAGAGTGCACCTTGCACTGACAGTAACCCGTCTTCGATAAACCAAGTGCTCGGGTGTATTGTGTGTATTCTGTGAGCTGTGCATACGTGAGATTTCATAGTCGAGCGTACCACTTGCATTCATCTCTTATGACAAATTACTTCATTTCCCACAATCCAAATAAATACTAACAAGTGTGACGAGCTACTTGGTCACCAAGTCCAGTTTCTTCTCCACCAGGACAGCTCCTCATGATAAATCGAAACTCAAAGAAGAAGGACCAAAATTCCTCCACAGTGACATAGAAGACTCATTGGCATTCACTGCAAACACTTGAAGGAAGTTGTTGCTACAAAGGTTGGAACGACTAGGTTTTAAAGTCAGGGGTAAGTTTGTAAAATAAATAACCCTAAGTCAGCGTTTTTGACTGAATTAATCCTAAACTTACATTTTTTGGGTGACCTTGGAGCTTGGATGGTCCGGCAGTGCCAGTGGTGGAGCTTTGAGTGGGGACGTCGGCATGCTGATGCTCCCCTTGGAAGAAACTATCAGAGTCTGGCCCACCGCAGACCCTCTGCTGGAACCACCTCTGCCCTGCCGGTGTCCCGCAGGGAGCGGCAGCGTGTCGCACTCCCTCCCCGCCCGCCCCAGCGGCTCGCTGCTTATAATGGAGAAGCCCTCGTACTCCTCGTCCTCTCCTCCTGCCGACGCTCCTCCGTGATTGGCCAGCCGGCCTCTTGCCAGGCGTTGCGAGGAGTAGTACAGACCCATTCCTCCGCCCTGCTTCTCTGGCTCCTGTTGATGCGAGCGATGACTGATGATGTCACTTCCCGCCGGCTCGGGCCGAGACAGGAAGCTGAGGGAGGAGGCGAGGGAGCTGAGGCTGTAGACGGAGATGGCGTCGCAGGAGAGGTTGTCAGAACAACCAGGAGGTAAGAAGGGCTGGGGAGGGTAACAGCTGAGAGAGAGGGGCAAAGACTGAGGCTGGGAGGCCGACTGGGAGGACGACAGAGACTCTAAAGACGACGAACTGTCCATGCTCAGTCGCTTGGGAAGCTCTGTGGAGTCTTAATAAGAAAAGGAAGACAATTAATAGAGAAGTGTAATGTGAAAAAGTTAAAAATAATTTGATTTAGAAACAAAAACAATCATTATTCTCACCAAACAGGGCAAGAAGGGCCTGAAGGGCGAAATGCATGTTACGTCTGCTGGCCTGTTTTCCCGTCTTTAACACGACTTCCTCCTGTCCGACCTCACACAGATCAAAACCTGCAAACACGAGACGCTTCTCGATATCAGAGTCAGCTAATAAGCTTAGCAGAAATTCATAAATTAAACTTTTTGCTTGTTTTTACAAACAGCAGTGGCAAGGCGATGCCCTACAGATTTACTTTCTCTGGTAGCATATTACAAGTTTCGCCATGGCTTTATTAGAAATCGCTTTGGGTTTATTTAAAATTTTATGGGTATGGAGATGGAAAGGAAAGGGAGAAAGGTGGGGAAAAAGTTTTAAAAGGAAATAAGGAGATGTGAGTAAAGGAGAGAAAGAATGCCAGCTCACCCAGAGCAGCCAGGAACTCATGGCAGCCCGGCAGCCTCCAGAGCTGAACGCTGATCGACACCTGGATGGGAGCCAGGGGGAAGTCTTGGTCTTTGTCGCCGGACTGCAGCTGCACCAGGACCTGATGAAGCTTCAGACAGGAAGTGAGATGTAACAGGAAGCATGGACTGATTGATTGTTTGGGGGTTTTTTTCCCACCACATTCCCTGAATGCCTTTCCTACCTCTGACATATTTCTATTTGGAAGCATACATAGAGTCAATAGGATAAAATAAAACATCTCACTCTAAATCACACCAAGTACACTTACCGTCACCACCATGCTTTTCACGGCCTTTGAGACGCAAGTGTAAGAGAAGAGGATACAGAACTTCAGCGTTTTATGCTCCACACTCTGTCACGTATGTATTCATTTATGGTATCAATGAATGATAACTAGGATGCGGTTTGGTAGGAATGTCAGGATGACGTACAAGCAAAGAGTGATGCCTGACAGTGTCCTCCGTTAACTGTATGACCGATGTGTTTGACAGCTGGTGAAAATGTGGAAATATGAGATGAACATGTCCGGATAGAAAAGGCTCACTGGGATGTCAGGATCAGGGCTGAGAGGTAATAATTTCACATGGCAACCGCTTAGCTTAGATATCCAATCAACTAATGGGAATGTTGAACTCCTTCCTGTCTGTGTGCTGTGGCTTCAGCTCAGACATGATGTGTTCTTGCAAATATGGTTAGGAGTTTTCAAGAAGAAGAATAGATACCTAATTATGCAATAACTGGTTTGTTTTATGACATTATGAAAAGTGTTCATGGACATATGTCTGAATGTCCATGAACACTGGCTGTCTGGTCCATGAAGACGCTAGTCATACAATTTTTAGCTACCAGCAACAAGATTTGAACATTTTAAATAACATTAAAGATGAAACAAAAAAAAAAGAATAGAAATCAAATTCCAAGTGGATGTGACAATGGCGCCGCAAGAAAATATTCATGGGGTAAAAATGTTGGGGTGGCACAGCTAAAATACACATATTTTTTATTATTTATTTTAGCTTGAAGAAGAAGACGACTGTATGCATTTATTTGAAGTTAACATGATTTTCTATGTGGTCAGTGGCAAGATCAGCATTTTTCAGGGAGGACTACGGCCCCCCTAAACCCCCCCTGTCAGGAGCGCTGCTGAGTAGTGAATTTAAATTTAAAATCCATTTTGAATTCGAGTCAATGGAACATGGAAATGCTGAAGGGACACCCGGCCAATGAAATTCTACAACATGCATCAACATAGTCAAAGTTATGCAAATATTCAACATGTTAAAACAACAGCAAAAATATATGCAGAGATGGAGAATTTTTTTTGCACTTAGCATTGGGTTTCAGACAGTCATACTGAAAGAAATGTTCTGAAGTAATTATGATTTTCTTTGTTGAATTTGATGAGTACATGTTTTTTTATTTATTTGTTTGGAATCTAAACTGAAATACAGATTTGATATATTGCTCAATTGTGTTTCAAATCCACAAATTCTCTTAATAATCAATACCAAGAGCCTTTTAAAACCGCTAGGACAGGGAACTGTAGTAGAACAGATTTCCTTTGAGAACTTTCATCAACACAATGTTGTTGGATTTTCCAGCTTGGAAAACAGATTTTTATTTTTTATTTTATTTAATTTTAAAAACTATTAAAAATCAGTTTATGCATTTTTCTTTCAGACGCCACGTGAAGACGTGTGAGCCGCTGCTGTACCTTGTGAATGAGCTGCTCTCCTGCTTCAGATGTTGTGACCAGCTTACACAGAGCCTGCAGAGCCGCAGGAGTCAGACCTGCAGGGGAGCATATGAGCTTTAGTAGAGCTTCAACAGGAACACTGTAGATTTAATACTGACTTAAAATCTACATCGTTTCTGGAACCTTTTTGCTTTTTGATCTGAACATGAGCAGTCCACAACTAGTTATTTTTAAAACATCAAATACATCAAACATAAATCTTTCCAAGGTTTTAGGCCAGGAGTGTCAAATGACTGCAATTCAAAAATGGCACAGATCTGTCTCACCTAATCCATAGTCAGTTGACGCAGATGGAGATTTTTTTATTCTTAATGAGGGTAAAAATATTCCTGATAAATTAGAAACAATCAAGCGTTTCACTTCCTTTTTTTCCACAGTAAATAAAACCCCAACTATACAGGGACTTTTACTGAGAAGCCAATTCTGCTGCTCTCAGATCTGCTTTTAATGAATGAATAAATTCACACAACAAGCTTTTATAAAAACATTGACACAAGTCCTGGTCTGATTGCTGAAAACAGACTAAATGCTTTGTTTTGGTATATTTTTCAAGTGATGCCTTTCTTTTATTAATGCAAACATGCAAAACCCTTTTTAAGTTTCTCATATACAACAATTTACACAGAACTTTATTTATTTAATTAAAATATTTCATACTCAGCTAATGGGGGTTAAGTAGGTATTCCCCAAATAAACAAAATCTTACCAAATAATTTTGGTCTAGTTTCTAGAGCAAATTTCTCACCACACTTGAAATAAGATAAACTAACTTAAAAGTAACTTTTTAGAAAAAAGATAGAGGCTTATTCTAAGTCAATAATTCCTCAATATTCATGAAAAAGTTCAAATTCCACTGGAAGATTAATTAATTATAACATTAAAAATATCTTGGTACAAGTGGAATATTGCCAACAGCTGTGTTACCGAGCAGAGCCTGCAGCGTGTTGCTGCACTGCTGCAGACGATCTCCGGGGTCAGAGGTCGGGAAGAACACGGCCGCAGGGAGTCCGCCACCACAGCCAGAGACCTCCAGCCGAAAGCCCACGGCGGACAGGAGGGCCTGCCACCCAGGAACGCCGCCGACCTTAACGGGGGGAGAGGGAGACATGAGGGGAGGAGCGGCAGAGCGGGAGCACAGCCTGGCATTTACACACACACACACACGCACGCACACACACACACATGCACGCACGCACGCACGCACGCACGCACGCACACGCACACACACACACACACACACCTTGTTCTCCACGCTCTGCTGCGACGTGTACATGGGGTTGCAGTGACCGCTCTGAATGCGCTGCAGCGACTTTTCTACCTGAGAAGAGAAATAACAAAACAACAATGTCTGCCTTAAGATCGGCTAAATTAGACCTGTGCAGAGCCGCAAAATGTTTTAAAAACAAACAAAAAAGTTTAAAATGCTGTCATTCTTTTTAAGAAATTCATTAAATTGATACTGACATTATACATATATTTCACTTCTGCTTTGACAAGAAAACAACAAAAACACAACCAGAAAGATAAAAATATACATCAGTTCTTTATATCATGGCAGCTCACCAGGTGCAGCAGCACCCTGAGGGCGTCCCGGGCTTTCTCTGGGTACTGCAGGATCTCTGCCAGGGCCTGACCCACCAGCGACATGGGGCTGTTCAGCTTCAAATCGCTGCCTATCAGCAGGTAACCTGGAGGAAGACGCACAGCAGGGCGGCACAGATAAATCACTAAGAGTTAGTTTGGAACAGCAGAAACAAAACGACGTCTGCCTTCAGGATCCAAGGGACACAAACGCATTTCTGACAGAAACATTACAAAACTACAATCTGCACATTAGAGAGGCACAGCCCAGGTCAGCTTCAAAAACATCTTTCAACCTCCACACACGTAGTTCATTAAACTCCTAATGCTCCATGGTAAATACTTGCTGTCTCTAAATACAAATATATATATGAATAGTTGTATTTTGGCTGTCGAACTGATACGAAATTAAATGCTGATTGTTAGACATAAGTGTGCATAATACTAACATAATTAAAGGTTCCAGTCTCAAGTGTGCATAGCATTTTGTGATGATGTCAATGTTAATCAGAGCTTTGAAAGTGAACTACAACATGAACAACATTAAAGTTTGTAATTGAGTTAACTGAGTTGGTCTGTAATTAATTAATTAATAAAAACTATACATCGACAAAATAAGCAACATTTTCAATTATAAAATTATTAAATAACTACATATATGAGCTCAACTACATAAACATGTATTGTTTTCACAATGTAATGTAGACTAAATATTTAGCTCCAAATTGAATATTTAGTTAGCAAACTAAATGTCTCATTGGAAGCTAAATAGTTAGTTTGAAGATAAATATTTAGTCTTAATAACATTAAAAACAATAAATATTTTTGTTGCAAGCTAAAGATTTTACTTGGTGGTTCAAATTAAATATGTAGCAAGTTAAGTATTTCATTTGAAACTAAATATTTAGTCTTTTGTCAAAATAACATTAAAAATAATAAATATCTCAAATATATATTTAGAGAAAAAAATATTTATTTTGAAGCTAAATATTTAGCTATAAAATAAATATTTAGCACAGTATAAATAATATTTATACATAATAAATATTATCAGTATTTAGCTAACTATGTAACTTGTGTGCAAAGTCATACAAAAGCCGAGTCTTGAGAACCATTCAGTCACTGATGCTGTAGATACAAACAAAAAATTTAGTTTAAAGTTAAATATTAAGCTGATATTGAGTTTGAAACTGTAACATGCATAACTGAACAAATAACATGGTGAAAATATGACTTTGAAACATGAACTCCCATTTTTTCCCTCTTATGACTAAATAACTCAAGTTACTGATGCTCAATTTTGACTGTAACTTTAAAAAATGGCGCCCTTTATGTAACTGTGTCTCCAGGAGGACCTCAGTTCACCCTCACAAACTGAACAAATTTACATTTGCACGGCTAATACAAAGCTACCTTGGAAGAAAACTGCTGTCCGCACACAGAACAGAGGCTGACTTGAGATAGCTTTAATATTCCATCAGGAATCTGTGGATGTTTTATTCTTTTAGCTCACCGGCCCAGTTGGAAGGGTGTGAGAAGTGCTTGCTGCTCTGCAGGTTCCTCATGGCCTCCGTCAGAGCCACGCTGGCTTTGCTGCCGTTTAGCAGCGCCGTGTAGAACGTGTGCATGAAGAGCTTGGAAGCAGCGACCTGCACCGGCCACAGAGACACGCACACACACTGAACGCCCGCAGCCAAGAAGGCCCGGGTCAGACCCACCACTCCGTCGGCCGTCACTCTGCAGCTAGACTCCGGGTATGACCTGAAACAACAAATGAGTCAGATGTCATCTGCATCTGCAGGGGTGGGAAGTTTGACCCAAAAATCAAGTAAGAGTAAAAATGCTTCATAATAAAATTACTGAAGTAGAACATAGACGTACAGCACAGTAAACATACTCCTAAAAGTAATTTTTTTCCAAAAAGTTACTCAAGTAAATGTAATTGAGTAAATGTAACTAGTTACTATCAAACATAAATACCTCAGAACCACCAGCTTGACCGAGAGGCACAGGTCAAGGATGTCGGCGGCAGTGAGGAGGAAGTCGTGGAGCGGCGCGCTGTCGCACACGCTCTCCACGTCCTCGCTTCTTTCTTCCGCTCCTCGGAGTCTCTCTGGGCTGCTGTGACTCCTGGGAAACAAACGGTCAACCTTCCCGTCGTGGTCTGCGCCGTCCGCTAACGCCGCCGTCCCGCTCAGAGCGTTCTCCTGCGGCCCGTCCCCGGCGCTGCGCTCGTGGTTAGGGGACAGGACGATGGCGGCAAGCTTCCAGGACGTGTGGGTCGCAAAGTGAACGCACTCGGCCTGACTCAGCGCCGCTAAGACGCGCTCCTTGGTGGCGTTTGCCCCGGTAAGGGGGTGACAGCCCAGCTGCTCACCCAAAGACAGAGCCTCGTCCTGGGCCGAGGGTAAGGGCCCCCACAGCCAGCGGTCCATGACGCTGGGAGGCAGCTGAGGGGCCCCAACCACGGCGGCCACCGAGCCTCCGTCCGGACACAGCAGGGGGCCGCTGGGGCGAGGGTGAGGCTGTAGGGAGAACACACAAGCAATTATGCTTACAGATTTTTATTTTATTTTATTTTTTACAAAAGGTGACGTCTTTAGATGAATCGCCTAAAGAACAAAAGGGAACGATAAAGATTCCAAAAATGTGTACAAAAGTTTTAATGTGGCCGATAAAAGAATGCGGTTCGGCTGCAGGTCATGTCATTATTCACCACTTTAAAACTTTCCTGTGTGTTTTTGGAGTGCTGGTTATTCCCATTTCTTGTAGTTCTTCAAAACTGACCACCCATTTTCCCCATTTTTCATTTTTTTCTTTTACATTGGAGTTGTGCACTCTACTGCCCTCCTCAGGATGAAGGGCCTACCTTGCTTGTAGCCTGCAGGCTGGCCAGGGACGGTACAGAAATGATGTTAAACCTTTCATACAGGTACTCATTGGAGGAGCTGCCTTTCAGCAAGGCAAAGGGGATCAGGTACAGTTCTCCCTCCAGAACTACCACAAGCTGCCTGTTCCTGCCAACAGATCCACTGCTGTGCATCAGACCCTGCAGCAGAAACATTAAAGATATAAAAAAAAAAAACAAAAAAAAAAACATGAAAGCTCAACATTCAAGTGAAAGAATGACAGAAAAGGAGCCTTGTCACAAACACACACACGCACACACACACACACACCCCTTCCATGGGAGCGATGAGTAAGTCGTAGAGGGCTCGTAGAGGAGGTTTGGCAACGTTAGACGGTCGGCAAACAGGAGATAAGCCGTCCTTCACTGGAGACACGGTGGCGCTGTAAAGGCTCGTCATGCTCCGACAGCTCCTGCTGGAGGACATTTACATAAAACACGGAATATATGGACTTAACAGGATTACAAATACGCTTTCATTGAGAGTTAGTGTTCAGACTGATGGGTCTATGAAGGCTTGCCCAGGAATTACACCCAGCAGCTTCCTGTACTGGAGTATACAGGTATATTTCATTTTCCTTGTAAGGAAAATAACAAGGGATAAATCGGCCCAGATTTCCTTCACTTTGGGTGATGAAACAGACCTTATCCAACAACAGTCACCCTACTGTTGCCAACTTAGCAACTTTGTCGCTATATTTAGCAACTTTTAAGACAAAACAAAAAATCTGTATTGACCAAACTTGCAATCAGCAGGTCAGGTTTTTTAAGGATCGGCCAGAAAACTGAAATCAGTGCACTTCTAAAGATAACATACTGAAAGGTTTCCAAGCATGGTGTACTCAACAACAACAAAAGGTACAAGTTATTACCCAGGACCAGTTTGGATATCAAAAAAATAAATAAATAAAAAGATTTCTCTTAAAGAAGATTTTTTGTTGTTGTTACAAATAATTCAAATTGTGCTACAAATTTTAGTGTTTAATATTGAAAGGTTTTTATTGCAAATACACAATGAGAAAAAATAAAGTAGTAGTGTTACAAATTTTAATATCAGAAAAAAAGAACCTGACTGAAACACCAGAGGATTTTATATACACAAAACACCTAAATGTATTTTTGCTGTAGTCACTGCATGCGAGTGAAAAGGCGTTATTGAAAGCTGCAGTGGAACCTGTTGAAGCGGTTATTTCTGGACACCATGCGGAGGTAGCCGGTTGGATCGGCGGCCGAGGCCAGATTGTTGTTTAGCTCCTCAAACTGTTGCTCCAACAGATCTCCAGCTTCACTCTCCGTCTCACTGCCGGAGCACACTCTGAAAACACAGATTCATGTTCAGTGGTACGCAGTCGGGTTGACTACTGTCTTTTTGGAAGCTCTTTTCTTTCTCATCACATCTGAAGTGAATTTTGAAATCTCTGAGCTGCAGATGCAACAGTAATCTCACTTGTGCTCAATTTAGCAAAAGTACAGCAATACTTGCCAACACTGTTCCCGACACTAGGGGGCGCCCACTCCCCACTGGATAAACAATTAATTGATACACGGCTTAGTTGGGAAGTAACTAGTTATATTTACTCAGTTACATTTACTTGAGGAACTTATTGGAAAAAAAATACTTTTAGGAGTACTTATTGTACTTCTTTTACTTCAGTAACTTTATTATGAAGTATCTCTGGTCTTACTTGAGTAAAATTTCTGAATTTTCTGCCCACATGTTTTAACCAAAACTCACCAGACTCAGACACACACCTGCAGTTTTTGTCTTGTTAAAGTTTCATAAGTTTTTTTTTTGTTTGTTTTTTTTTTTAATCAAAAGAAACTGATTAGGAATTTTTTTTTTTCTTTTGTTGCTTATATGAATTATTGTAATTTTGGTCCTTAAAATACAAAACTTTCCACTTAACTTTACATTTTGGTCCGTCTGATGATCTCATTTTTAAATATTAAATGACTGATAATTTGATCAGTTACTCAGAACTTGAGAAGAGTTTTTACAAAATACTTTTTTACTCTTTCTTGAGTCATTTCTTGAATGAATACTTTTTACTTTTACTTGAGTAAAAATATGTTGAAGTAGTTCTACTTTTGAGTACAGTCTTACTCTCCCTCCTCCCCCACCCCTGAGGTCACGTCGCCCTGGGCAGGAAGTCAAATCATCTGAATCCATTTTCACAGGAACCTCTTTCTGGAGCTAAAGTTCTGATTTCTGATTGATCTGTCTCTGCGTCAGCCTCTACCTGCTGTGATGGCTGTCCACTCCCAGAGCCTCTCTGGCGTTGCAGATGTACTGATCCAGAGACACGGGGCCTCCACCGTGCGGGCTCCCGCCGCCGTCCTGGAACTCAGAGGCCTCGGGCCCCGCCTCTCCCAGGTACGCCTCGTTGAACTTCACGATGCCTGTCGCAAGGTTCAGGAAGGACACGCAACAAGTTGAGCAGCTTGTTTACCTGACATGAGCGACGTGAAACAGAGCTAAGGAGTTTGGCATGATAAGGGGCCCCCGACCTTTATCATGCTGTGGCCCCCAAACGGCTTCAGCTTCTGTCTGGGGAAACATTTAGCAAACCCACAGACGAAGCTACATAATGTGTCAAGAAACATTACATTTTTCCCTCACTTTTCAATGATCACTAGATTATTACATGTGGTGGAGCAGGTGATCAGGTAACATGTTATGATTTTATTAATGTAATCTTAAACATATGACCAGATAAAACATTTCCACCACAATCCTACGGAGCTAAATTAAGTTTGTTCAGAAGAAAAAAAAAGTTTGAAACTGAAAAAAAGTTTTACTTTCAAATCTTTTCTTCAGTTTCAATATGTTTTCTTTAGAACAAACTTTTTGTTTGTCCAAAACAAAAAGTATGTCATATTTTTATATTAATCCCACCAAATTGTATTTAATTTCTCCACAGCAGTGCTGCTGGACGCTTCCTTTGGTCTTATTCTTATCATAAACTTTTCTATTTCTAAGTTGACGAGCAAAACAACTTCATAAATTTGACCGGCAGCCAATCAGAAAGTCGGGCATCTTCCATCTCCATCTTCAATTAGTTATTTTAACTTATATTTTATTGTAATGACTGAAAAAGTAGATATATATTTGTATAAAAATGTCTGATTTTATAATCATAAACAAACATCAACAAAAGATCCATCCATCCATCCATCCATCCATCCATCCATCCATCCATCCATCCATCCATCCATCCATCCATCCATCCATCCATCCATCCATCCATCCATCCATCCATCCATCCATCCATCCATCCATCCATCCATCCATCCATCTTCTTTACACCCTTGTCCCTCAGTGGGGTCGGCAGGGTTGCTGGTGCCTATCATTTGAACAACACTGCAGTAGATGGTGCCATTAAAATCCTGATGTTTTCTTTCTTCGGTGGAAAATATGATCAAATACCACATCACGAATCTGAATAAAGTTGTTGTTTTAACAACAACTTCGTATCGGCACAATCTTACAAGAAGAGATAGATTTGCAACATGTCATTGATCCAGCGTTTCGATGGAGTCAGGATAATGTGGTAGTGCCGGTTCTGTGTGGACTCAGCTGCGTACCTGTGCCTGGAGATATGAGCCAGCTGTAGAGAAAGCCTCCAGCCAGCGAGTAGTAGAGGATCAGTGCCTTCTGGCCGTTGACCGTCTCCAGGATGTGCTCCACAGTGACCGGGATGTAAGGGTCGGCGCCGGCTGCATGCCTGCTTCCTCTCTGGCGTTCCACCAGCAGATCGGCGAACGCTCGAGTGCGCCCCCGCTCGGCTATGGCCAGAGCCTCGTCATGCCGCCCTGGAAAAACGGACCAACATATGAAGATGGATCAAACAAGCTTTGGTGCAAAGTTATATTTCATGTTTGATAATAATAATAATAATAATAATAATAATAATAATAATAATAATAATAATAATAATAATAAAAAGAAAAAAACAGAGAGGGGTAAAACATTTCACCTAGGCTGACGAGGACTCTCTGGAGAGCCTGGTACGAGCTGGTTTGCAGATCAAACAAGGACAGCTTGTAATCCAGGTTGTGTTGCGTCTCATGGCGGATTGTCTCGAACAACGCAGAAGTTCTGTACAGCTGGAACCAAACAAAACGATCCAACAATCAGACAACATGAACAAACCTTCCACTGAAAACTTCTCATTCAGAACTTAATTCACATGCTTTTCTTTCACTTTCATTATATTGTCTTTTTTTTAAAAAATGTTTCAAGCAGAACTTACTGATCTCAAATGGTTAAAACTTCAGTATCCCTGCAGTTACAATACTAACCACTGGGTGGTGCCAGCACACAGCCTTCATAAGCTCAGAAATGATCAATTAATGCAGCAACTAGAAATCAGTGAGGAAAAGAAGTATCAAAATAAAACGTGTTGAACTGTGCGGCTGATCAGTACTGGATGAGTATTTGACACTCTACTGTTACTGTTTCATCTTTCAGTTTCCCAACACATTTTTTGGTCATTAGTTACTTAAAAAAAACAGCTATATTTCATAAAGTACGAGAGAAAAATGCACTTACACTGGGTTCTGTTTATGGCTGAACCTGAATCTAGGCATTACTAAAAACTGCGCTCTAGTTATAAGAAAGAAAAAAAGCAGGTTTTCCTAGTTGTATTACTCAATGACCAAGATAATTAGGGTAAACAATACAGATTTAATAATCTTGTTTTTGTAAAATAATATGTTGAAGTTACACCAGTGTATTAGGGAAATTGTAAACAGAAATAAATGGAATAAATTTCTACCAAAAAATCTCTGAAAAAGAGAGAAAACTTCTGAGCTTAAAACTCAGAAATATGCTTTAAAAAAAAGTAGAAATTTTGAGATTAAGCTCCCGCAAACATTTTCTTGAAAAAGACTTGGACATTTTTGAGTTTCTCTGCAAATTCCCAAAAGTCAAAGATGTTCAACTTTTCAAACTCAGATATTTCCATGCTTTATCTAGACAATTTCTGAGATTATTCCCAAAATTTCAGAAGTTTTTCAGCAGAAATTTCCTCCTCTTTTTTTTCTCAGTGGCCCTTATTAGCCGTCGTGCGAAGTAGTGCTAATCCTTTTGGCTACTCTACACACCTTTGTCGTTTATTAATTGTGTTACAGTGGACTAAGTGACATAGCGGCATTCCTGCTTCTCATTTCTTGAAACGTAATAACTTCATAAACCTGGTGCTGTGCCTCCTCCAGGTTTCCGCTGGCCCACAGAGAAAGCCCGAGGCGATGGCGGAGCTTGGCTTCGTCTTCTCTCCGGCTCAGCTGCTCAGCCAGCCGCAGACCTGGGAGGGAATCACACCACGGAGATCAGACGACAGCTCATCAAAACAACAACAACAACAACAACAAAAAACCGTGACAACAGTTGCTGCTCTGAAGCAGGCTCCACTGATTAGCCCATGATGCTCGGATGCGTCATTCACTTTCTCCCACTGTTCCTTTCCTCTTGTTTTTGATCAGCCCATTCAAATTCAGACTCGCTGTATTGTCTCTCTCTTGTCTTCGGTTTGTCCCAGACATGTTTGATGTCGGCTCCTGGGAGGGGCGCGGGCGGTCTCACCCGCTTCGGTTTAGTTCTCATTAGGGCCTTGGATTGAGCAGAATCTCATCAGATAAAGAAAACCTTCCCGCCTCTGTGTGTGTTCGTCTCCTTCGAGGTTGCGTGCTCTTCTGTGTGTTTTACCCGTGAGGGTTAATTGGAGGCTCATTTCCAAACGTTTCCTCACCTCATCGCTGAGAGCAGTCCTGTGCTGCTTGTGGAGGTAATGATCAATTTACAGCCAAAGGATCTGAGAGACACACAGAGGTCAGGAATGATCAAATAACAGCTGCTTAAGTCTGGATTTGGACTGAATGAAGCTGCAGCAGTTTTAACTGTGGATGATGTTATAAGAGCACACAGATTATTACACCAGAAAACGTTTTCCAGATTACATAAATAACTCTGCAAAATCTAAAAATAGCTCAAAGTACACTATAAAGAGTTAGCAAACGTTAGCAATTAAAATAATTTAAATTTGGAGCAGTAAGTAGTACCGTAAGCTTGCAGGGTTTGAGATTAAAACGACTAAATTGTCTAAAAGCAATAAATACAAACATCAATTTACAATTTAAGTTTCAAAAATGCAGTAAATACAGCAAAAAGTTCTAATTTATATTAAAACTAAAGTAGTTTTGTAACTTTTTTCAGTTTCAATGTTTTTTTTTTTTATGTGACCTACTCTGCCACATGTACCTTTTGCATGTTTTTGTAGTTTGGGTTTCTGCTGCTGCTGGAAACAGTCCAAGTGCTTAAGGAAAATAATTTAAAGTATTTCAGTTTCAAAAATCTCCTGATATTGAGGTCACAGTCGGCGGGCGCCGCTCCTCACCAAGCAACTAAAGTGTAGTGACCTTGCAGGACAGCACTGAGGGTAAAAAACCCAGGAGTCCAAATGACCCCATCTCTGAAACAAGTAATTCTGAAAGGTCAAAACAGGCAGGACTGAACTGGTGACGTCTCATTACTTCAGAATTTTGTGCAAATGAACATGTTTTGCACAGCATATAGACCTACCCTAAACTGTTTGAAAGGAAGTTTTAATTCTAAGCATGAATTCAAAACACTTTGCCTCCCCACCCCAAAAAACTACTAAAGAAATCTACATCTGATGTGGAGAGTGTGTAGACGTGATGCACAGGTTGACATGGTAACTATTCAGCCAAATCTCACCTTGCTTTGAACAATCAATTTAATCTGGGCTGAAGAATAAATGCTTGGTCAAATATGTAAAAACAACTTTAATTTGTTCAGTCAGAGTAATAAGGAGAAAAATAAATAATGGAAAATAAATAATGAGGAAACTGACAAAAATAATAGCTTGACTACTTTGGTCAAACATGTAAAAAATAAACATTGAAAAGAGCACAAAGCATAGAATTAGACTGAATAGATCTGTCTTTATGGATCAGACACCTTGTTGTCGATATCAGATCTAGAATGGTTTTCAATATCAGCACTGATACAGATATTAGTATCGGATCGGTGCAGCTCTAATTTTCCTGCCCTGAAAACAAACAACTAGCAAAACTTTATGAGGCAAATGTGAAATATTTAAACGATAGAAATCACAACATTTTTATAAATAAATCTTGTAAACTACTGGCAAAGAAGAGAAACTCTGTTTGCGTCTGTATAACTGAAGGTGTGTGTGTGTGTGCGTGCGTGGGTGTGTGCGTGTGTGTGTGTATCTTGTGCATCACCTTCCTGCAGGTACATCACAGCCTGAGTGTAGTTCTGCAGGGCATGGTGTGTCCTCCCCAGGCTTCCGTAGGCCATAGTTTTGGCCGTCAGGTCGTTGGTCTGCGCCGCCACGCTGAGGTGCTGCTCCTGAAACACCACGGCCCGCTCGTAGTTCCCCAGAGCCTCGTAGGTCAGGCCCAGGTTGCCGTAGGCACGGCCCTGGCTCCTCACGCAGCCCGTCTGCTCGGCGATGCTCAGCGCCCTCTGGTGCCACTGCAGCAGGAACAGCAGGTTTAATTACATCATCTCACTTTAATCAGGAATGTGTGTGTAAATGAAGCCTGCCTGCCTCTTATTTGAGTAAAATTTCTGGAAACACACTGTGAGTTAGGCCTGTCGCAACCAGCAATAAATCAATAAATGGCTGGCCTGGTAAATGAAAATAATTTAATAAGCTCAATAATTTCCATTTGCATGATTTACTGTTTTTCTCTTTCTACCAAATCGTTTCGTGACAGAAGGCTTCAGTCTGGTGCTTTGGTCTCAACCAGCCCTTATTCTGTTCATAGAGCCTTCATCATTCATTTTATTTGTTGCTTCTGTTGTTTTGTTTTGGATATTTAAAAAGTCTTTCAGTTTCAGCGTAAAATGTTCAATAGAATGTGAAGTTTATTCATCATTGAGAATGTGTTCTTTCATTAATTTGCCATTAACATTGTATTACTTGAAAATGGTCCAAAACAACAATATCACCATTTATTGCAATATCTTCTGGGACAATTTATAGTCCAGCAAAATTTGTTATAGTGACAGGCCTACTGTGAGGAACTTCACTGAATGACTCAATCAACCTTGTGTATGTGCTGCTAAATGTGCTAAAGGTGGAGAAACAATTGGAAAACTGTTTATCTGAAGTCATTAGTGGCTATGCTAACTAGCCTTAGCATTCACAACAGGCTATGCTAGCTGCAGTGCAGCAGAGAGCAAAGGGGGAAGAAAAAGACTGAATGAGCAATTCCATAGGAGGGATGATTGACAGCGCTAAGACCCGCCTCCTGGCTCTGATTGGTTGTTTCAAGTTAGGCAGAGGAGATGGATATTTGTCACAGGTTATCTGCCTCATATCATTCTGTTATGGCATTTTGACAGTTCCAACAAATACATAAAAAAAATCATTTTTAAAAATTTGCACACTGCAGCTTTGGTCTTTTTTAAACATTAAAAGATATTTTGATTTGTTACTACTTGATTTTTTACCAAACCGCTCTTACTTGAGTCGTTTCTTTTTACTTTAACTTGAGTAGAAACATGTTGATGTGGTGCAAATCTCACTTGAACACAACTTTTGGACACTGTATACACCTCTGGACGTTTCCTCACCTGTCTCTGCTCTTTATGCTGAGCTGACTAGACAGATAGAAATAAAGAGCAGCATAGTACAAACCTGCAGAGCAGTTTCGTTGTCTGCCATCAGCTGATAAACGCCTCCCAGGGCGTCGCTCGCCTCGGCCTCCAGGGATTTATCCTGCCACATGAAACGAGGGATTATTACTGTCTCCGATATACATTTCACAAATACTATTTCCTGCCAGACTGGCAGCCTGGCAATGTGAACCTTACCCCTGCTGAGCGAGCGATGCTGAGCTGGTGCTCCAGACAGGACAGGGCCTGCTCGTAGTTCCCCAGCTGGCTGTGCAGGGTGCCCAGCTCCCCGTAAGCCTGCGCCTTCCCCCCGCCCTCGCCGCCCAGCTCGTGGGCCACCACCAACCGCTTCTCGAAGCACACCAGCGCCTGCTGGAGACTGCCCATGGACCTGCACCCACAGGGAAAACGGAAGAAAAGAAAAGAAAAGAAAAAAATAACAGATTGTTTAGATATATTTTTGCTGTATTAAAGTGCTTTTACACTCTTTTCATGCTTTAACAGAAGCTGAGTTTGAGCCAAATCAGGCTCTCCTTTCTCTTCACTAACGTCTCATTCACAGTCTGGAGAGCAGAAACACCAGATGGAGGAGAGAAACTCCTCGTTAAGACTTCTGTCTGTTAACACGACTTGTGTTGAATTACATGGAAACAGGCTGATGAAGGGATCCGACTGAAAGACAAAACTGATGTACAAGCAACTTTCCAGTGAGATATAGGACCTTGTTTTAAGTAATTGATTGTTGAATATAAATAAAAAGTTGTTGATCCGGGGAGTCTTTTTCAATTTTAACATGAGCAAAATGTCTTGTAATAAGTGAAATAATCTGCCACTGGAACAAGTTTAGTCTTATTTTTAGTGTAATTAGATATTAGAGTTATAAACTAGAAAAAAAATACTTGGTAAGATTTTGTGTTTTTGTTCTTTGTAAATGAACTACAAAGTTTACAATTTGAAAACCTTCAAAACTACGATTTAAAGCCTGTGGTGGTTTCTTCATGAATTCACCTACTATACTCTAAAAATCATTACTTTCAAATTGATGGTTTTCATTTTTTGTTTTTGTCTGTTTGACTTGTTCCTAGTTTTGGCCTGGAGAGTCAAATATGACTCAAAATATTTTGTTTAGTGTGTTTTTACCAATCATTTCGCCAGGATTATCTGGATTAAAAAAACAACTTGTTCTTTAACAAAGAAATGTGTGCAAAAACTCGTTTTGAAAAAAACCAGAAAATAAAAGTTGAAAGCCAATATTACAAGAATATGCACAATAAAAGTGTATTCATGTTTTGTGTGAGAAACAATTGTGTTGCCATTTTGAATGAGCTCCATTGTTTTTAGCTCCAGTTCAAATCCAGATGTTTACTTTGCCGGCAGACTCTCAGCTTACTGTAAGTCAATATCAGAATTATAAATGTAACCCAGTTCCAGGCATGTACACAATGTCACAGTCAGCTAACTTGTTGCATGGCAAACTTCCTGTCAACTCAACAGACTTCCAGTTTTTTAAAGGAAAATAAAGGAAAATAAATGTAAAAAATAGAAATAGAACTATTAACCCCTTACAGTTGGGTTACAAAAGAGAAAAAGGAAAACAATAATATTCAGAAGAAATAGGTCAGAAAGTAAAGTAGAGGTTCCTAAAACAGTAAGGACTCCAACAAACAAGGAACAGGTTTTGGAGGTTTTCCTTCCACCAGCTGACACCAACCTGTGTGCGTTTCCCAGGCCTCTGTAGGCCTTCTCTTGGTCCTGGACGTGGTTGAGACTCTGAGCCACCGTCAGGTACTTCTCGTAGTACTGGATGGCCTCCTCGTAATCTCCCAGGGCATCGTAGCAGTCGGCCAGGCTCCCGTAGGCCCTCCCTCTGTCCAGCATGCCCTCGCTGCTGCTCAGCTGCTGCAGCATGGCCAGCTGCTGCTCAAAGTATCCGATGGCTTCCTCGAACACCGCCATGTTCATCTTGGTGATGCCCATGTTTCCGTGGACCTGCGCCTCCAGTCGGGCGTCCCGGAGGCCCTGCGCCAGCCCCAGCTGGGCCTCGTAGCACTGGAAGGTCGTGGTGTAGTCGCCCAGCGCCATGTGGACCGCCGCCAGGCGGCCCAGCGCCCGGCACTCCCCCTGGGGGTCGGCCAGGTCCTTACGGAGAGTCAGCTCCCGGCTGTGGAAGGACAGGGCGGCGTCCAGCTGGCGGAGCAGCCTGTATGGGAGAGAAGGGTGAGGAGGCAGAGGAAGAGGAGTTACAAATGAAGGGAGAGGAAAGTCAAGAAAGGTTTGCTGTTCCTTCAGGATGGGAGAGAGAGCAGATAACAGTAAGGCTGAGCAGATTACAGTAAAATCTCTCTTTAACTCTGTTGACATGTTGGATTTGGAAATGTTGGCCCTTTTGGGAATCTATAAAAACATTGAGGTAAAGATTCTGATCCAGAGATGCAAATTTTGTTCTCCAAAGAAAACAAAGCGTAATCCCAGCACCCGCTGTCACAGTGCAGAGGTCGAAGCACACAGCGGTGAACTTCCTCACTACCTGTGAACTGATCCCAGTGCAGCGTATGCGTCGGCTTCCATCTTCTGGTTGGCAGCTTTCTGAGCCACAGCCAGTTGCTGCTGGTAGAACTTGAGCGCTCCGGGCGGATCCCCCCGACACACAAACACGTCCCCGAGGTTCCCGAAGGCCCTGAAAACCGCCTGCTGAGCAACAGAAACACAACACCGCCGGTTAACGTCGACTGCTGCCTGAAAACCAGCAGCTCCACGGTGTGTGAGTGAACAGAGCGTCAGCTGGGTGACCTGTGTGTTGTCCAGAGCCTGAGCCAGAGAGAGCAGGTATCTCTGACACTCCTCTGCTCGGCTGTACTCTCCGAGAGCTTTGTGGGCCAAACCCAGGTTACAGTAGGCTTTAGCTTGTGCTAATTTGTCCTGCAGATCTTTAGCCAGGGCCAGGTCCTGCTCATAATACCTGAGGAATCGACGAAAATGTTTCAAATCAGGAGGTTTTCACCAAGTATGCAAAAAAGAAAAGCTTTCACCTGCGTAGCAACGCTTCGCTCACCTGACAGAATCTTTGTACTGTCCCAGGCAGTAGTGAGCATAGGCCAGGTTGTGGCAGACTTTCCCTTCGCCCTCCAGGTCCTGCAGCCCCGGGGACAGAGCCAGGTACTGCTGGAAGTAGGGCAGAGCCTGAGCATACTCTCCCCTCCAGCTGTGGAAGTTCCCCAGGTTTGCTGCAGAGCAAAATCAGAAGCGTTAGCACACCTGCTCAGGAAGTCATTTAAAAAATCCATCTTTCTCTTTTGTTTGGCCTGCCTAGGGCTCTCGCTTCCGTCTGAGTGTCTCTGAGTTCCCGTGCGATGGTCAGGTGGTGACGGTAATGCTGGAGAGCACGGTCATGAGCTCCCAGCGCCTGATAAGCCACCGCCAGGTTACCATGAGTGGAGGCCTGCGACTGGCGATCGTTCACCTGCAGCGCCAAGACAGAAGAGTCACTCAAGACAAATGTGATTTTCACTCTTCAACTAACCATTATTTTAGGAATCGACTTTTCAGATGATTAATCGATTATTCTGATATTCTATCAATTATTCGGAGATTAATCGATTAATTGGATACAAAAATTTCACATTCTGCAAATTTTTCAATAAACCATGCCAATTTTTAAATACAATTTAACAAATATATTAAATGATGGCACCAATCAATTCCATTTTTAAAAAGGAAAATAAAAAAATTTAATGCCTAAAATGCAAAAAAAAAAAAAAAGTATTTCTTTATTTATCAATTTATCAATTCATTAAATAATGAGCTACAACTTTTATTTGAAAAGTTCTTTTTACAAAGTTTTTTGTTCATCTTACTTGCAAGTGTTCATATCTTTGGCTTAATTACAGTTCTGAGTATTTAGTTCTTTCAGCAAATTGCCAATTTCTGAGTCTGTACTCCAGTTAGCAATTAATTGATGATTAAATTAATTGAAGATTACTTGAATAATCGATTGATCACAGTTAATCGTTTCAGCCCAAGTTACCAAAGTGAAGACTGCAGGAATTCACCTCCAGAGAGATCTGCAGTTCCTGCCTGTGGTACCGCACCGCCTGGTCGTAGACACCCAGTGCATGATGTGCGTTACCCATGTTCCCGTAGGCCCTGCCCTGTGCCGCATAGTCACCCAGCTCCTGCGCCAACGACAGGTGGGCTTTGTGGAGCTTCAGCGCTGTTTCATACTCCCCCTTCATGTGATGTATGATGCCTGATTCAGAACAGGAGAGAAAATAACAGCATGACACTCAGCGAAGCAAATAAAGGGAATGAAACATAATCTCACTCATCTTTAGCTTTAGCCAAAGGTTTTTTGTTTTTTTTTTAAATCTAAGAGTAAACAAGAAGGAGCCAAATTAATAAACTATTATTCACAATCATTGCATTATCGCTTATGGATTGAGAAAAGCCGTCAGGAACAGGATCCCTCCTTTTAAATGTCAGAACAGAGAGAACCCAGTCGCCAGGAAGAATAATTTTATGTGCAAAAGTAAATGAGGCGGATTAGCAGTGCTAGCTAACAACTGACGGAGTCATCCAGGATATGTTGTCCTGGAAATGGAGATGTTAGTATGTATAACAGTTATGAGACTGTAATGAAGCAACAGAAGCCTCATCAAATGTGTAGCAACACAGACTGCTACAGGAGATTCTTCCTTGCATCACCAACTGCAGTGACTCTTTAAAGATACTTGGATGGTAAAAGTCACAACAATGCTTAGTTTCCCTTTGGGATAAATAAAGCATTTTTGAATTTGAGTTGAATTTTAAATCTTTTCTTTGGTAGAGCTTTGTGATGATTATGGATTAACTACTTTGCTTTTGTCTTGCAGGTTCAAAACCATAGTAATAACCCACTATAAGATTTAGAAATGTAAATATAAAACATCCCTGTGAAAATCTGGGTTGACATTATTGTCAGACCTGTGAAATATGAGATATTGTTGCAGAGCAGTAAATAATTCATAAGCTTTGGTGCGGAAACCCAACAAATCTAATAATATCTGCCGCTGAGGCTCTTCAGTGCAGACGCACGGATCAGATTCTCTGTCCAGGGACAGGAAGCTACTGTGAGTATCCTGACGTTTCCTGTGATGAAGTTTTCCTCCGTCAACAACGCAGATTTTAGAGACAGAGCTAGAAAAGTTTGATCATTCAAGAATGAGGAGCTTGGGACACTTGAAACAAAGAGTTTCACCTCAGAAATAATCTACAATCTAAAACAGGAAATGGAAGAATTTTACTTTAATTCCACATTTTTGTATTTACTGTATAATTTTAGTTTTCTTGAGTGTTTTGAATTAGTCATAATTTAGGGTTTTCAAAGTTTTTTTTAAGGCATAGAAATCTTAGGAAATGAAAGTTTATGGAGTCAGAAATAACTCTCTCAGTCATTCTGTTGGGAATTGGCTAATCTAAATGATTTTAGTTATTCTATTAGAACTAAGACTGGAAAATTTTTGTAGTTTAGAAAAACAGGATACGTTCATACAGTTGATAGTTAAAAGACGCGGTCTGAAAATCCTTGACGGTTTTGGAAACCGTCAAACAGAAAGAACTTGCTGCAGAATCGATTTCTCACAGACAGAAAAGCAGAGAACCTGGGTGATGTACAGATTCTGTTGCTCTTGAAAGAGACTGGGACAAATGATGAATGACAGAGGGAAGTGTGATTACGGGGGGCGTCGAGACACCAGATGGACGAGGTCACATGTTGACTCTGGTTTCATGCGTGTCTTTTGGATGTTCTTTTCTTTCTGCCAGTGATGCCGCTAAAAGCCAAAATCAGCAGCTACTTTACTAAAAACACATTAAAGTGACACACCAGCTGTGTTTTGTTTCTATCACAAGTGTGCACACGACTTTGCCGTTATTCCATTAATGTCGAAAAGACACAATTTTGCAATTGCGGTGTTTCCATTAAATAAGGAACACAGTTAAGATCATTTGAATAAGTTCGTTCACGAGATAAGTCATTAAAAATCATGTGCCATCATCCGCTAACACTTCCTGTCGCCTACTTTGTTGTTTTTGCCAGTAGTAACGCCCTGTTGTTGATCACATGACTTGTGATGTGAATAAAGCATTTCCCTTGGAATACAGTACTTTCAATACGTCCAAAAAACCAATTGAAGAACAAGAGTTTTCTTTTTCAAAACTAATTAAGCTAATTTATTAACAAAATTCAAATAAATTCCAATCCGCAAATCCGTTTCCATTAAGCAAATTTATTTTCTGATTTTGAATAAATTCCTATGTTTTTTTTTGTTTTTTTTCCAAATTGGAGTATTTGCATTAAACCAAATTATTAATGAATTTTGAAGAAAAAATCCAATTAAAATAATGGTTTGAAAACAACCCCGCTTCCCAAAACGTGACCTTAGATTCAGTGTTGTGGTACTCGAAGTTGGTCTTGGTCTTAAGACCGGTCTTAAGACCATTTTTTGATGGTCTCGGTCTCGTCTCGGACTCGACCGCATTTGGTCTCGGTCTTGTCTCGGTCTCGGGCGCTGCGGACTCGGCATTTTATTTCAAGACCAGTCAAGACCGCAACTGTGAAAATATCACTAAACGTACAGCATTCTGTCCACTTTATTTGTTAACATCTTTGTTTTCAGTGGATGCAAAACGCACCGATTAAAATCCAAGCAACTACTGTTTCTGTTACTCCCCCCTCCCCTCCCCTCCCCACCTTTTACTCTCCCTCCCCCTCCCCTCCCCACTTTCCACTCGCGCGTGGCGCTCCAGGACATGCGCAGTGGTTTCCTCTCAGCAGCAGAAAATGTTTGTCTAATCGTCAGTAATATAATAGCGCTGCATAAATAGTAAGAAATCCGATGGCCACAGCTAACTCAGCACCGCTTCGCTTTCACAGACGGTGGGGACAACGTCTAACTTTTTTCATCACTTAGAAAAGTAGCTCAAAGAAGGTAAGCTCCATTAACGTGATGTTATCAAAGCTAGCTGTACAGAGACACATAAGCATTGTGATGAAAAATGGTATCACTCACTGTGCTGAATTATTGTGCGGAGGTGTTGACTGACTTGTCGCATATATGGGACAACGCTATGTCCAAAAGTCTGCAATATAGTGAGGTGACATTCAGAAACAGTCGATTCTTCTCCACGGCTCTTTACTTATTAGATAGGACTGGAGTGTCACTGAGAGCCGTTGTTCTATCAGATAGCCATACGCTGTCAGGATAGCATACATGCATTAAGCATTAAGAAATCCGACCGTCAGAGGAGTTGTCAGTTCACCATACGCAGCAAGTTATGATGAACATAAGTCATTAAATTGTTTTCGATGATAACTATATAGATATATGTGTTGTCATGGTTTCAAAGTGTATTTAAAGCAGGGTCTGGCTGCTGCTGGAGTCAGCTACAACACACGCCCGTATAAAACTCACTTAACCGCTAAGTCAGGATGCCATACAACTGTTAATAGCAAAGTATTACGATCTACGTCATGATTCTGTGTTGTTGATTAAATGAAATCTTATGGTAATGACGTGTCTGACAGATATAGCCGGTGTTCTATCAGATAGCCATACGCTGTTAGAATAGCATACATGCAGTGAGTACCATGCCAGCGCATGCGCATTAAGTCCGACCGTCAGTGTGGTTGTCAGTATACGCAACAAGTTATGACGAAAATAAGTAATTAATTATAATATGACATAATGTGATAACTAGATGGATATACATGCGTTGTCGTGGTTTCAAAGTGTGTTTAAAGCAGGTCTGGCTGCAGCTGGATGCCATACAACTGTTAATAACTGTTAATAATGATCTACGTCATGATTCTATGTTGCTGATTAAATAAAATCATATGGTAATGACAGTGTATGCATGTCTGAGCTAAGTGTACGACTATCTGACAACGTATGCTGATCTGACAGAACACCGTGATCTGACCTGACAGAACACCCGTTCTTTGTTCTTGTAATGCTCTGTGTACACTGCATTATTATTTTATTTAATTATGTACGTTGATATTTAAATTAACAAATAACTAAAACACAAGAACGAAAGAGCACGCAGAGCATGCACATTGCTCTTTGTTTTTGTTCAAAGTGGCAGCTGTAATGTCTGCCATGGTGTCAGACTACCTGGCATCATGTACTGGGATAGAGAGTGAAAACAGTCACGATGAGCGCCTTCTGTTTGGTCACTTCTTGCTTGTTGCTCCTTGGTCAGTGTTCATAGTTGAGCGTTATTTACCGTCAGGGCATTGCCTCAATTGCTAATGGTGCAGACAGTGGTGGTTTCTTATATGAGCAATATGGGCAAATGCCCAGGGCGTTATGTTTTTAGGGATGGCATGAGACCATCACACTTTTTAGCACATAAATGGAATATTTAATATTGGTAAAATGTATTAAGTATTTAATATCTAGGTGTTTTATGGTAATATGGATCTTTCAGATTATTTTGAGAAGCAATTTCGATCATATTTTACATTTTATTGTGTCATGTAGCGCGGGCCGCTGGTCTTGGTCTTGACTCGGTCTCGACTCCCCTCGGTCTTGGTCTTGACTTGGTCTCGGACCCCAAAAGTCTTGGTCTTGTCTCGGTCTCGATACACTCTGGTCTTGGTCTTGTCTTGGTCTCGGGTTAGGTGGTCTTGAACACAACACTGCTTAGATTAGATCCTTTCATAAATACTTTCAGTGCTTTTTGCAAGGTGAGATAAATTCAATATGCTATGAGAGCAACAACTGCTAGTTTAATATAAATGTCATCATTATGAAAAGCTATCATTTGTTATAATGGTCATTTATCTAACCTGCTCTAAAATATAAGAAAACACAGAATAGTATACAACCAAGAATAAACTAAACAGAAGTAAAATTAATAATCATGAATAAATATCAGAAGTAAATTAATAATTATAAATCAACATAGAGAGAAATTGACTAATTAAATCACACATATTTTATTCAAAGTGTCCTTTAATTGGAATTTCACCATACGGTTTGCAGCTGTGTAAAACGTAGTGGTCGGTGAGACGTGAACTCAAAGAGCTTTTGTATGCATGAGGTGCTCACAGACATGACACATGCATGTTTTTGCACACATTATGAAAAGTGAAGCTAAGTGAAGCAGGCAGCTGTGAAGATGCAGGAAAACATCCAGTAGCCCGTCATGCTGCCGTCTGCATGGAGCTTTTCCACATCAAATACAAACTTCTCTGCTCTTTATCGTGATTTGTTTTTTCCTGTGACAGACGAACACAAGGTGGCAGATAATTAATGGAATTGTGAAACATTTAGCGTAACTGCAGTCACTTCATTAGTAAATAGAGTTCACTTTTGTATCATCAGTGACCAAAAGGCACCATGGAGACCAAGAAGTCCAGCAGAAAGGTCAGGGAGAAAGTTTTGGATAGATTTAAAGCAGGGTTTAAAATTAAAGGTGACCTCTTCGGCTTCTTGGACAAGTTAGGATACATTACACATTACATTACATTTTGCACAGAATCATTCATAGATACTGAGACTTTAGTTGCTCAGTTTTGTCTACATTTGAGCTCAATTCAGAAAGAGCTGCTTCACAGCCTCTGTCACTTTAAATCAAAATTGGCTGCTGCTGGCCACGCCCTCCAAACTCTACATTTACACTCGCACGAGAAAATGGCTGCAAACAGACGCGCAATTATACAACTGAACATCTTCGAAAAGTAGAAGTGGAGCCTCCTGCACAGCCAAACAAGAATTGAACAAGTGGTTTCTGGATCGTAAGCCTGCTGATTTGTGATGTTACATTCTGGAGGTCTTTGGCCTAAAAACATGAACTTATTGAAAAAAACCGTGTTGGTGCTCGTCAAGGAGGACTGAATTCTGCAGGTCAGTGACTCAGTGGGTTTCCTTAGATAGAAAACTTTAACTAATCTGAATAATGAACAGAACTTGATGCACTGTTTGATAACTGAGATAAACTAGAATATATGTATGATTGAACTGAAATCACTTTTTATGTTATGTCCATATAAATGACGTTTGTAGATCGATTGAATTGAAAGGAAATAAATTTAACTTTGTGAAAAGGTGCTAAAAAGAAAGCTATTATTCAGAGAAAGCATAAAAAGTACTGTTTTCAACTTGTCACATGTCATACAGGAGACAGAAGTCATGTGGAGGAAGGCGGTTCGTTCAGGTTGGACTAAAGCTGACCTTCTGACTGACCTGTAAGATGCTGTGAAAATCATGACATGGCTCAGATTAATATGCCTTAGAACGGCCCAGTCCAAAGTAAGAATCTGTGGTGAGATTTGAAACGAGTTGAATTTAGAAGAACAGGCAAAAATGTTGAAACACACCCCAAACACACAAAATGTGGCGCTGCAATGACAAAATACAAATGCACACACTTTCCAGATAGCTATTTGTAAAAAAAAAAACAAATAAACAAACAAACAAAAAAAACTTCTAATGCCGTGTATCATTTTCAGGTTAAATACATAAAACATAAATGCTGAAACATGACGGAATATCAAGACGCACCTGGGGCATGAATGCTTCTGCTAGCCTCAGTATATATTGGAAAAGGGGCTGATGGGAGTTGAGGATGTGGCTGATTATGAAACCTCGCTCGTTGGGGTCTTGAGCTAAGAGGATTACACCGACGCCTGCAGAGTTGGCAGAAAGACTCGGTAATGTTTACACGCCGCCTCGATAACACCGCAAATGGCGGGGTAATCACAAACCAACGAAGAGCTTCCCCTATGACGACAGCGCAGCGTGTCTGGTGAGCAGACACTCTGGAGGACGGCGGGATCCCCCCTCCTGAGTGGACGGGCCGCAGCGTGAGCAGCCGGGATTAGAGATGTGGAAAATGAGCTGAGATCTGATGAGCAGGCACTCTGCTGAGGGAGATTAGGGAGGACATCAGTGACCTATGACCTCCTTCCTCCACAGAGAGAGGGAAGCGGTTGCTGTGAATTAACCGGGTCTGCTTAAATATAGTCCAAAGAGTCAAAACGCCCGATGAAAAAAACCTGTTACCTTCTTATTTCACTGTTCCCTGGTAAAAACGCTTCGCCTCATCCAGATGGTCTGGACCCTCGGACGTTGAGAAGCGATTGCCTCCTGGAGGAGAGGCGACACGGTGAAGCTGAAACTAGGTGTTTTTTGGCTAAGCCATATTTACAGACAAAGGTTTGTTCTTATCTTAAAGTCAAAATGTATTTATTTTTTGTAGTTTCTTTGAGTATGTTTTTCTTTTAGCGAATGGCCTCCAGTTAACGATTAATCGATTCCTAAATTAGTTGACGATTATCTGAATTCATCACGATTAACTCAATTCATCGTTTCAGCCCAATATTAAACAAAGATCCTCAGTGCGCAGCTGGGCAATCGGATCTGTTTAGGCTAAAGGGATTCATTCAATTGAACTCCCTCTGATTCTTACTAGATATTAGAGCAGAGGTAAGAACAAGAGAGGTAGAGAATAAAAAACAAGACGGAGACACAGATGGAGGAGAGGAGAGTGGAGGCTTGTCAAGTCAGCAGTCAAAGAACTGTAATCATCCATAAATGATGAGCTGAAACATTGATCTGAACCACAGACTGAGGCTCGTCTGTCAGGAGAGTGTCAGCACTCCAGCTTAGGCCTGTTAGTCACACATCAAAGCAGCTCCTGTGCTCCGTTTTCTCTCTCTCTTACTTCAGACGACAAAAACACGACTCTGTGACGACGGCGCAACTTTGTTGTCTTTAAACCAACATGAGAAGGCAAGAGGAAACGGAATGAATCCGGTTCATCTGCTCGATTTCGGGCCTTTTAGTTCAGAGAGTCAGAGGCTCATCCCGCAGCCGGTGAAGTTCAGGTGGATGTTAGGATTCGTCTTCTGTAGACAGAGCTGTCAGTGAGCAATGTGAACAAGCTGCCCAATACACAACACTGCAGCCGGCTGCAGAGAATGAAAACACCATTTTACCACAGTAAGAGGTCAAGAACTCACTGATAAACTCAGCTGAATGTTTCCAACCTTTTCAGGTTGAAGAACAAATGCAAAAGCAGGGGTTGTGTTACAAAAGCAGGCACTTTTATTTAGATTATTTAGGGACCTTCTGAAACAGACCGCAGAGATGAGTAATGCTGTGGGCCCTTACACACAGAAACGAGGATGTGCTGCACACAGAGACCACTCCACGTGTTCCCCCCCACAGTTTCCAGCTGAGGAAAGGCACCCCCACCTCCATATTGTGCATATTGGTAAGTTGGTGGGAGACAGAGGGAAGTTGTGTTTTTCCCGCACTGCAATTCAAATGCAAAACTCATTTATGACGCCCAACGGGAAATCCTGGATAATTCTGAAGAGCAGAAACAGAAAACAGATAAAACCGCTAATTTCTGAGATAAAAAGTTATTTTTTATTTTATTTTATTTTATTTTATTTTGCTAAATATTTTAGTTGAAATCACTAAGAAACCAAGATTTAACTAGCAATTCTGGGATGTTAAAATGGTAAACTCTGTGTCTGAATCCAACCTGTTTACAGAGTGAGTCTGAGCCGTTTCAGAGGATGTGGGAGGAAACTCAAAGCTGATTAACACACCGGGCTTTACTGGCCGTTTGCACATTTTTTCTATTACTGGTTTCAGCTAATAAGATGAAAGGTTGAAAGAAACATATTGTTACTTAATATCATCACATGACCCACGGCAGAATGACAATTGATGATAAAAGCCAGGGGTGTGCAAAAAAAGATTCCCTTAAGAATCCAGATTTTAATATACTATGATTCATAATCAATTCAAAATGTCGCAAACTTGATTTTAAAAAAATAAAACAAATACGCTGTCTGTCGACTTCACAGGACGCTCTGACGTCGCCATGCAGACGGTAACACGGGAGAAAGCAACGAAACAAAGACGAAACGACAAAAATTAAAGAGAGGGATTCGACTGGTCCTGTCTTTGTTGATGGCAAACATCTGAACATTTTTTTTTAATTATTATTATTTTACC
This sequence comes from Poecilia mexicana, assembly GCF_051168715.1. NCBI lineage: Eukaryota > Metazoa > Chordata > Actinopteri > Cyprinodontiformes > Poeciliidae > Poecilia > Poecilia mexicana. Next base: position 3,201,402 of record NW_028263381.1, read on the forward strand.
AAATACCAAGAAAACAGAGCTTGACATGAGCTTCACAGTGTGCAACATTCGCAAAACACAGATTAAGAACATTGAGAACTTTCACAAATTCACAAAGCTAAAGCAGCTGAGCTACGTTCGCCGTACAGAGCAACCAGAGGAGTGCTCTGTGATTGGTCAGAAGTTTGTCGCCGTGTTTTATGCAGAAAGATGTTCTAACAGCAATGTTGATATTTTGCTAAAGCCAGTTCGCTTCCAGTGTCCGGTTGTTTGTATCTCCAGGCAACATGACTACGGGACGTTTATCTGACGTGGTGCAGAATTATGTACGCTTCTTACAATTATTTGCTAAATAATTCCAAAGACTATCAAATGGCTAAAAATCTCTGGATGGAAATTTGCAAAGCAGTTATCCACAGAGGAGTCTGTGGTCAGAGAAGTGTAGGGTTCTCTCTGTGAAAACAAACATTTAAAATTTAATAAACGTGTCACTTTATCTCCATTTTGTCATTCCACCTTCCAAAGCAGACTGGAGTAATTCATGAGGATCCTTTACACACCAAGAGGTTTAAGCAGAAATCATTATGAATAATTGTTTTGACTTGAAAAAAAATAAATTTTGAATCTAATTGTGGCCCCAAAAACTAGAATCAAATCGTACCGTGAGTTAGTGAACGATTCCCACCACTAATAAAAGCTCTCATTTCATAATACTTTCATTATCAGCAGCTTAATGGGGTCATATTTGAATTGCTGGCCCCTTTCAGGGCCCAAACGTCTGTGCTGGATGGTGAGCTGTCCACTCAGCACTGGAGTTGGGTTCACAGCCTCTCAGATATCACTGGAGCCGCAGAAACCAAAACCTACTTAATAAAACATGAGCATTGCTCATCCAGAGAGCCTCCAATGGGGTTGTATGATAGGCTCTGAAAACAGAAACAGGTGGGGTCATGGAGTCTCGCATTATCTAACGCTCCCATCACCCGTTTCACCACAGCAGACCAGGTTGTCACAGTGTCACAGTGTGAGCGCTATGGCCAACTCTGATGCAGAAACGTATCAACACCGCTTCATTGGGCTTGCTAACGACGCTGTTCAATGCAAACCAGATTGTCCAAAGTGGTTCAACAGCTTAATGAGACTTAAAAGGTTCCTGTGTAGATATGCTGACAGAGCTTTCCGCCACCAAGAGAAAAACCAGCGATCACAAACAAAACCCAAAGCACAGCCTGAACAACGGTGGGAGTGGAGTTACCCAGGTTGGAGGAAGCCCGGCCCTGAGCAGCCCTGTCTTGCAGCTCCTGAGCAATCTCTAACTGGCTTTGGTGGTACTGACGGGCCCTCTCCAGGTCCTGGAAAAAGGTCACAATAAAAATGACATTCATCAAGTTGTAGTTCAGGAATGACGATGTGCGGTGAGCGTCTTGAAAAGGTTTTCTGCCCACCTGCATGCATCGAGCAGCGTGACCCAGACCGGCGTACGCCCTCATCTCAATCGATCTGTCCGACAGTTCCTGTGCCAACTCCAGCACCTTGGTATGGTAAGATATGGCCTTGTCAAAGTCCCGCTGCGAGTGGTAGGCGCTGCCGAGGTTGCTGTACGCCCGGGCCTCCTCTCTCCGGTTCTCCAAAGACTGCCAAAGACATCAACACTGTATTGATAAAGTCCTGCTATTCATGACAAGACATACTGTACGTTGCTGCTAATAATGAAAAAAGTTGAAATATTTGCTGTTAGCAAAGGTCGTCTGGTGACATGGAAAATAAAACCAACAACTATTAGCCAGGACTTATTTAATTTGTGGCCATAAATTGCTATAATTAAGTTGTCCCCACAAAATAAATAAGTTGTGTCCATGAGACATTAAGTCGTGGCCATGAATAACACATCTCCTTACCATGAGTCACAACTTAAAATCTCGTGGACACTAATTAAGTTGTGCTCACAACTTAATAATCGGTGACCACAAATTAATAACTTATGCCCATGAGTAAATAAGTCATGTTATAGTAAAGTTGGTCCCACAAAATAAATAAGTCATTTACAGAAGTTATCTAAGTCGTGGTCACAATTTTATTTTTCTTCCATGTCACCAAAAATCACCATAGCTGACAGACTTCAAGAAAACATTTAGTTTGTAAGACTCTAATATAAAAATGCACGTTTGTCCACATGCTACCTAAAGATAACCTAAAGAGATTACCGTATTTTCCGCACTATAAGGCGCACCGGATTATAAGGCGCACCTTCAATGAATGGCCTATTTTAGGACTTTCTTCATACATTAGGCGCACCGCATTATAAGGCGCATAGACGCTTCATACTCTATTATTACACATCCACATTAATAAAGAAATGGTCCCCGAGTACTTTATATAGTAGGCTGGCCCAGCCGTTGTTTCACTCACGGTGTTGGTGTTGCGATATTATGCCCAACTGCTTTCTGGGTAACACAGACCAACCGACACGCTGCCGCTGCAGTCTCTGTCTCTCTTCCCCTGCCCCTCCCCCCCTTTAAATGTATTATCAAACTTTATTAACAAACCAGTGTTCTGACAACTATCCCAGCATGCACCGCGCACTACTTCTTCTACGGGGGAAAAAGAAGTTGGCGGCTGCTTACTGTAGTGGACCAACTACGTAAGCAGCCTACTGCATGTCTGTGTAAACATGACGTCTTTCATTTCGATCTGAGTTAATTAGCGTAGCATTTCTGCCGGATTTTCACAACATATCAGCCACGACAATGGACAGGGGAACCAACAAGTTCATGTCATCTTTTTTGGACGACATCAAGGTGTTTGAGCCACTGGATGCCTCCAACATTGTGCGCGTCACAGCTAAAAGCTACCGATAGATGAGGAAAACAGCAGATCCTCACACCCTCAGCATAAATATAGCTGTGGACAAGATCACTGATGCCTATTGTTCTTGCAAGGCTGGGTAAGTCGGCATTCATGGTTTTGATGGTCCACAATGTACATTAGCATATGTTTACTACTGTAGCTTGTGTTTGTGAGACGGTCACGCACGTGGTAGCTGCACTGTGACCTAAAATGGGCATTAGCCAATGAAACGCGGCCCCTGTGGTAAGGTCCGTTGCTGGACCTGTTGTGGCTCAATATTGGTCCATATATAAGGCGCACCGGATTATAAGGCGCACTGTCGGCTTTTGAGGAAATTGAAGGTTTTTAGGTGCGTCTTATAGTGCGGAAAATACGGTATTAGTATACATAGTATAGTGTAGCATAGTCCTGAACAGCGTAGTATAATATGGTGTGGTATAGCACACTGCAGCACAGCACAGTGCAGTATAGTGTAACAGAATAGTATGGTGTAGCATAGCATTGTGTAGTACAGCGCAGCACAGTATAGCACAGTACAGTATAATGTAGAATGGTTTAGCATAGTGCGGTGTGGCATAGTACAGTATAGTATAGTGTAGTGTTGCATAGTATAGTATGGCATAGCATAGTATAGTGTAGCAAGGTGTAGTATGGTATAGTATTTGTGTCCCGTTTTGAATGATAATTTCTCTGCCACAATAATACATTTTAAAAAAGTGGACTAGTTTTCATTTTCATTGTTTATCCTAAGTACAAAAATGTTCACTTATAGAGTCAAAGGCAAATATTCTTCTTATGGATTAAACATTTACTTTGGAATTAAAGACAAATGAAGGGCAACGCAAGAAATGACCACTATACAGAAAGGAACTGTTTGATTTGACTATAATGCTAAACGATGTCTCCAAAGTCTCAAATGGGATTTAACTGACAAATAAAATAAAACAGGCATTTCTTACTTAATATTATTTTCTTAAAGCTCCCTCTGTAAAATAGTTCACAAAGACAACAGTCTGAGTTTGATTTAAAAAAAAAAGTAGCAGATTTATTTGGAGGAATTTAGTGGAAATATCAACACCAGCAGACTATTGATGCCAAATGGGGTCAAAATAACCTTTTTCCTTCAATCTTCATCGCTGTGAGGTTACAAGCTGGGAAATAACAAAAGGGAAAAGTCCAAAAGGCTGTTATGAGACCATTAAATTGATTTTCACATGGATTCAATGGATTTTATTGGGATTTTATCTGATAGAACAACACTCTGGTGCAGTTTTGTTACGTAAAAGGAAAGAGATACAGGGTTTAAAAATTCTTATAGGTATATAAACTATATTCACATATAAAAATATGTTTATATATATAAAGAAGAAAAGAAGGAGGAGTAAATTTCCACCAAAAAGCTCAGAAATTAGCTAAAATTGAGATTAATCTAATAAATTTCCATGCTTTTCTAGAAAATTTCTGAGATTGATCTCATAATTTCTGCGTTTTCTTTCCAGCAAATTTCTAGCAAAGAGTTTTTTGGTGAAAATATCTTCAATGTCCCTAACATGCCATCAGACAGTTCACCATCATGTGCTACTTTTTGTTGTCCTGTCACAAAATCACCTCAAAAACATTAACAGAACCACATAATGCAGCATAATGTGGGAAAAAAAACCTGAAAGGTGGGTGAATACTTCTCACGTCACGTATCTCGTACCTTTGCGATATCGAGGTGTTGCTCGTGACACTGGACGGCGTTGGTGAAGTCTCCCAGTGCGGTGTAAACGGCGCCCATGTCGCCCAGCTGGCGCGCCTCAGACAGCTGGCAGTCAGTCTGGCGGGCCAGCAGGACACACTGTTTGTGGCTGGCCAGAGCGTTGGGGTAGTCCCCTATGGCGGTGTACACATGGCCCAGGCTGCTGAGGGCCCCCGACGCCGCCTGCAATCACACAGTATGCACAATCACAACTCGCACAAGCAAATACAAGGACATGCTGGTCATAGTGGGGAGAGGAAAATTATCCTTGACCTTCCAATTTGGCAAGACAAAGTAATACCTGGTAGAAAATAAGGATAGTTACCCAAAGGATTTCAGTCTTAAATGTCTTAATGTCTTTTGACATTTTGTGAAATCCATTTATCTGTCGTGAAAAGTCGTCCAGGTCCTGATGGACCATGATCCCGACCATCACACCACCGCCTCCACGTTTGACTATGGTGTTCAGTTACCAAAGGATGTTTTCACACTTGATAGTCCAGTAAACTCATCAACACATTTGCTCCTTTTTCAGCTGCTGCAGTTCTCTTTCACACTGCACTGTTAATCAAACCTGTTCCTCACCTCACCTGTGGTGGCGCTGCACCAAGAACCTCTGAAGATGCTGTGACTGCATCCTTAAACTCCAGGGACTCATGAAGATGTTCTTTGGCCAACGTGATACAGACATTTGTGTCCGTTTTACATTAAGATCCATGCAGTTTTTCATGAATGTTATTGTTGCCCTGTCTCTTTATTGATGTTGAATCATGAACAAGAACCTCAGTTCTGAGGATTGCTGTGCTTTTGATTTATTTTAGTTTGTTTTCTGACCAGCTACTGATGGTCTCTTTAAGTCATTTTGGTAGGCTGACCACTCCTTGGTAAAGTTCTCCATGTTCTCATGTGTTTTATTTTTGTCTCATTTACTAATGACTCTCACTGTGGTTTGCTGCAGTCCCAAATCCTTAGAAATTTATGTGTAGATCTTTACATACTTATATATGTTGTTTCTCATTTGGTTTTTTATCAATTATTAGTAAGAAATAAAATAAGGGACTAAAAACTGCATTTTGTATTTGCTCTCACAAAAATCTGTTTGATGGTTTGAAAGATTTAAGTATAAAAAAACCCAGCAAAAACAACAGATGAGGAAAAACCTGTTTCAACACTTTGCAGTTACATAATAAAACAATAACATAACGTGTTGGCCGGTCAGTATGACACAGCACTTCCACTGCCCTGCAGAAACAGTCCTGTTTTCCTGGCAGCAGCCACAATGACTTTAATTTGTCGAGTTCCAACGTAACACAGATCTCCGAACACACAGGCTGATGAAATTATCCACAAACTCTGTCCTGAAGTGAAGACCAGTCCTGTAAGAACACATGCAATCACAGTCTCTGTAATCATGCTGCTTGGTTTTGGAGTACAAGCAGGAGTCGCACTCTGAATCAGGCCTAACAGTAACAACAACAACACACCACTTTGAATTTCTATTTCTATCACTCACCAGAGGATGGGAGCGTTGCACCACTCCCATCCCAGCCTGGAGCGCCTCTCGCTGGGCACTCCAGGTCAAAACCTGCCCCCCCGCCCCCCGCAACACCCAGGAGGTCTGGCAGGTATCACTTGGTTATTATTTTTATGCAAAAAACAAAACAAAAAACCCCCAAAAAAACCAAACTTAAATTGTCAATATTTTATATTGAAGAAAATAAAATGTGTGAAATGACACACATTAGATCCAGCTTCAGTGACCTCTGAGAAGAAAAAAAACTGTAATCCTTCATTTAACCAGCCACTTACCAGACAATACACAATCACATTACATTAAATCGGGGCCTTAACGAGCGCTAAAAAGTGTCACTGAAAACAGCCGGTCTGACCTTTTAGTGGAATTTAGCCCGTCTAATTAACACGAGGACGCCCTGCTCTTTTCATCTCAGCCCGATGTGTATTCATGAGTCTGTCTGCGATGACAGAAAAGCCCAATTCCCAGCATGGTGATGAGTGCAAACACATAAAATCCAGCTGACATATCTCCGGCCGAGGAAAAGGGAAATTTAATAAATGACGAGCAAGCCTGTGTGTGTACAGTCAACTAGCCTGACAAGAGTTTGATTTCCCTCAAGGAGGAATATTTTTTTCTTCCCTGCAGCAGAAAACACACACACATACACACGCACACGCACACACACACACACTCTCTCACATACACACACACATAAAACAAAAATTAAAAAAATCCAATCATGTCGTGTCTGGGACTCTCAGGTTCTGCCCTCAATGTCTGGATTGTTTATTTCAACTTGAGAAGGAGAAACTGAGAGAGGAGAAATAAAAAATAAAAACATAAACAAAACATCCATCCTCTCACAGCTTTATATCCGCTTCTTTTGTCGCTGTGAATAAATCTAATCAGGAGAGGTAAAAAAAAAAAAAACAACAACAAAAATAAGGGAGGAAACCAGATCGGGAAAGGCAAAATCTAACACACTTTTTTCAAAAAAGGAAATGAGCAAAGACGGAGGAATATTGGTGCTGGCACTCCTTCGCCCTGAGCTCCATAAACGAACCGGAGCGGATTCGGGAGCTTCGGAACAGTTGAAGCTCGATCGCGTGGAAAAAAACAAGGTTTTACCCTCGGCGAGGCGTTCTGGAAAGAAAAAAAAACTATAGTTGATGTAAAACTGGCTTAACTTGCTTCATGTTAACCTCTGCGGTTAGGTGATGAAATCTGCCTGCCCAAATAAAGCGGGAGAAATCTGAGGCAAGACCCGAGTTTCATCTGCCAGGTTTTCTGTGTGGGAGATCCAGAATGCTAAACATTTAAACTCCCATCGTTTTCATACTGCTTCTTAATCTTATTTTTTATTTAAAGAAGCTAACTTGATCTGATTAGATCAATCTTAAAGTCTGCATATGCAAAGAAAACAAAACAGATCTCACAAGCTGCTGCCTCATCTGCAAATAGCAGCTTTCAATCATGTCTTTTAGTTCACTGTAAGCAGAGGAGAGGCGCCGCTAGAGAGAATTTTTTCTGATTGCTTTTGTCCTGTTACTCTTAAGAAAACCAGTTTTGACTGACTAATACTTATAATTATTACAGTGGCCTGCCAGAACACTGCAAAAACACAAAAGTATTTTTGGTCTAGTTTCTATAGTGCAAATATCTTAGTACGGTTGAAATAAGACAAAACTAACTCAAGTAACTTTTCAGTAAGGTATAGGAGTTTATTTTAAGTAAATAATCCCTTAATATTGATGAAAAAGTTCCACTATAGATTATTTCACCCGTAAATATGAGGAAAGTTTCCCTTTTAGAAGTAGAGATGAACCTGTGGAACATGGACTCCAAATTATTTGCAAGAATTTTGCCTATTTTTTTTGTAGAGCATATTGTAAACTTCCTGAAACACAGGCCTAAGTATTTTTTATTTTTTGCCAAAAGTTATTTTGTTTGTGCAAAAAGAGGAAAGAAAATAAATAAATAAATCTCTTTTTTAAAAAAAGAAAAAGTATTTAGGTGCGCGGGGAGAAGAGGGGGGGAAGGAATCACTTTTGTCAAAAAATAAGCCATTGTTTCAGGAAGGAGACAATATATAAAATATATTAAATAAAACTCATATTGGGAAGCTGAAATCCTGGGTGCTGCTGCATTTTAGGTCCCAAAACAACATTTCACCATGTGTGAACATGACGTCAAACATGACGTCAAACTTTCCAACAGCCTCCCACTCAATGGGCTTTGCTTGACAAAGGTAAATGTTTGCTTAATTACTTCAAACTGCTCAATTTTTTTTTTATTATTGTTTTGTGTTGTCAAATGAGTGACTCGGTTAAAACGACAGCAGCAGATGTGCTGGACTCAGTTGTCTAGCTGAGGCCGTTTCCCCCGTTTTCCCGTCCGCCCCTGCAGGTTAAACATCAGTTCTCAGCAAGCTGCGTCTTTGTTTGGATGGAGGCGCTCTGCCGCAGTGCGAGCCGGGCAGGCGCGGCGGGAGGATGTAGATTTCTGTGGACGACCACGTGCTAGCCAGCCGCCTCAGGCTGAGCACCTGTGGATGGGGAGGCTCAGTGACCCGCCGTCGGAGAAAAGAGCGCCGAGACGGAACAAAAAGTTTATGTCGTTTCAGAACGGCTTCCAGCTCAGTCTGTGCCAATATGAGATACAAGAATTTGACATAAAAAAGTTCACGGAAGCTTCAACTTGACATAAAAAAAAAAAAAAACACAAAACAGCACAAATACATGACTCTACATGCCACGTGCTTTCATTCAGATGAATTGACTCCAGCGTTCATTGTTTTTTCTAGCAGGTGTTCCATTATGCGCCAAATCTGAGATAAAGCCTCGTGTTTTATCTCGGTCGGATCCAGTGGAGCCTCTGAAAATGTAAAAAGGTGATGGAGCTGCTGATTGGGTTTATTGACTTATAATTAGGGCTTATATCATGTCATGATAGAAGTGTTGCCAAACAGATGACGTGCCTTTTCCTGTTTTATCCACAGTTTTCACTCTGGTATTATTTTTTAAAGCAGTTATGAGGCACAGAGGCCACACCTGTTACTCAACAGGTTGTCGCTAGGTAACCAACGCGAGTTAGTTAGTCGATACCTTGCTCAGATGGCTGTGAGAGGTTGAGCGGCTAAAACTGTTCCTACAATCCCCAGAATGCTGTGCGGCTCAAGACCAGAGTTCAGTCAAATTATTTTATCTGACGTGTTATCTATTGATCTTAATCACATCTATCATGACATGTTAGTGATTTACTGTACAGCTCCAGTTACAATAAATCAACCTGTCCAGATGAATCTGATTTTGTGTTGATATTCATAAAAAATATTGAGTGTAGATTTAGATTCCTGTGTGGAAACAGAAAAACTAAAGTGTGTGAAATTAGTAGTTATGAATAACATTTGCTATCAGATTTTCATTTCTTATGATTGCAGTACAAACATGGCCAGCAATGCTCTGAAAGGTTTCTGGAAAACATTAAAACTGTTGGCAAAATGGAGGATACAAATGAATTTTAAAATTAAATGAAATAGAAAATAAAATCATTGACTTTGTTTTGTAGAGTGCTGTAAGCATTTGTCGTTTCCCAGATTTAATCTGTTTTTGCTTTTTTTGTGTCACACTTTAATGTTTCAGATCATTGAACAAATTTGTAGAAAAGCAGTATGGATGCACTTCAACATTTTGACCAGCTATTTCTGTGATTCTTCTGTCTGCGTGTCATTTAGCGTGTGCGTGTGTGTGTGTACCAGGTTTTTATATCCTTATGGGAACCTATTTCTGTCTACAATGTGGGGTTATGGGGACCATTGCTCTTTGTGGGGACATTTACTTGGTCCCCATGAGGGAAATTGTGTTTTTGGGTTAGTGGTTAGGTCTGTGATGGGCTAGGATTAGGGTAAGAGTTAGCCTGTAGAAATTAATGTAAGTCAATGCGAAGTCCCCACATGTGATGAAAACACGACTGTGTGTGTGTCCGCGTGTGTGCGTGTGTTAATGTTTGAAAGTGAATTTTAACAGAAGCTGGTGATTTTACGTATAATTTTTGTTGAAATACTAAGCTACCATTACAATGATACTTTCGTGTTCACATGGTAAATGTCTAAATTCAGAATGTGAATTATTATTGGTCACACTCAACATCAGTGCAATATTAATTCTTCTGTTATCCATTCATCACACTGACTTTTTGCTCTTCTGACACATTCATGTGATGAAATTATTGTAAACTATTCAGAGTTCTCCATGAATTCAGACTTTTCTCAGTAACACTTTATTTGAAGGGGGTTGAATAAGACTGACATGACACTGTCATAAACATGCCATAACACCTGTCATGAACATGAATAAGCCTTCATGAATATTTATGACTGTTGTCATAAGGCGTCATTCGGTAAATTATGACACTTTTAATACAAAGTTGACATTATTCAAAATGTCTTTGTTATGACAACTTGACATTAACCAAGAAATCATTACTGATATAAATTTGTTATAAAAGTATTACTGATTGCACTTTAAAAATTAGGTAACTTTATGTTATTAAAGGTAAAGTTTAAACAGTAATGATTTCTTGGTTAATGTCAAGTTGTCATAACAAAGACATTTTGAATAATGTCAACTTTGTATTAAAAGTGTCATAATTTACCGAATGACGCTTTATGACAACAGTCATAAATATTCATGAAGGCTTATTCATGTTCATGACAGGTGTCATGTCATCTTTATGAAAGTGTCATGTCAGTCTTATTCAACCCCCTTCAAATAAAGTGTTACCTTTTCTCTTTGTGGTTTGGTATAAAATTATAAAATCTAATTGAATTCTGCTACTTTCCAGCTTCACAGTGATTATAACATATCCATAACGCAGCTACAGGAAAGTGTTTTTCATGGACCTTGTTTCTCCACTCCTGTTTCCTACTTTAAGAACACATGCAGAAAATGTTTTCCTCTGTGAAGGCAGGGAAACAACAGACGAGAAAATCTGATGATGGACGTTCTCAACAGACTCCACAGAAAATGGATTTTTCCCCCCATCCGCCTTTAGACCAGCCAGGATAGAGAGACAGCAGGGGGGATGGAGGCATAAGAAGTGATAAATAATAAATCAGTCTCACCCTGGATCATAAAAATCCAGCTGTTGGGAGATGAGGTTTAGTGAAATCCCAGTTTTTTGTTTTAAATTATTTGTTTTTGTCTATAGAAAAACAAAAATAACCTTCTTGTTTTCCTGAGGTCACTTTTTTTGTGCATATCCAGCAAAAAATGACTAAATTACAAAAAGTTCTACTCTTTAGAGTCTTCTACAATCTGTTAGGATCTTTTAAGTAGTGCAGAACTGTGAAGCTGAAGAAAATGTAATTTTTCAAGCGTGGCATGAATTTGTTTTTAACCCTTTAAAAGAAGATTCACTACATCCAACTGCATTGAGAAGTGACTTATTTAGAAAATAATGTCCACTCCATGTGAATAATACATCCAGTTTGTTCATGAAGGCCTTATAGGATTGCTGGACAGTGTTAAGCTACATTCACACAGAAGGTCCAAATCATATTTTTTTGCCAAAATGTGACCCATTTCACCCCAATTCAGATCTTTTCTACCCTCAAAAATCTGATTTGTTCCACTTGATACTAAATTGGACATGTATCCGACCGTTTTCAAAGTCTTTGCAGTCTGAGTGGTCCTGCTGCATTTTATCCAACTTTTACCTCATTGAAGACAGACATGCGTTATACTTCTACATCAGAAAAAGTCAGATGTGGTAAATCAGAATGAAAACAACGGCTGAAGCAGGACACTTGACTTATTATTTTCCTCTGTCTTTGTTATGATCTCGTGATAGTACTGTCTGCTCCTGTTGCTCAATAACTTTAAAATCGATCCACAGACTGTGGCGTCCATTATTATCTGTAAACACTGCGCTGCTGTTTGACATCAAAGTTCTTCTGTACCTGCTTGTTGCTTTGGGATCGTAAACCGATATTCCGCTTGTGATCCCATTTAACTAGTAGTCTGAACGACCATGCAAAAAAAATAAAATAAAATAAAAATGGACCTAAACATAGCCATAAAGACTTAAGTTCATCTACGCACAGCATCATGAAGACCCAAGGGTCAGCAGAAAGGTCAGGGAAGCTGAAAGCAGAGTTAGCTTATAAATCAAGACCCAATAGGTTTAATGACCACAAAAGAAAAAGAGTTCAGTACAGCAGCAAACCAACAAGAACACGTCCACCTGAACTGAACGGTGGACTGAAAGCAGCAGCCGGTGTTATCTGAGTGCAGTGCAGACATACTTCTCTGTCCTTGAGCTTCATGGCCAGCACCAGCTGGTTCCTGTGGTGGGCCAGTGATTCTCTGTAGCTGCTTTTAGAGAACAACGCCGAGCCGAGGTTCCCGTGAGCCCGGCATTCACCCGACTGGTCTCCTGCAAAGTTCAACGTACTCCCCGTAAGTCACTTTTCACACGTTTTACACATTATCGTCCTTTTCGTTGCTCCATACCTAGAGTCTTGGTCACCTCCAGGTCCTGCTGCATGTGAGCCATGCTTCTCTCCACGTCTCCGAGGTTCCAGTACGCCGAGCTGAGAGCGGAGAAGACGGAGCCGCGCAGCTTCAGCGAGCACGTGCCGATCTTCAGCCCTGCCTCCAGCACCACCACCGAGGCGCCGTGGTAACCGTGCGTCAGCAGCTCCTGGCCGATGACGGACACCACCACGAACGGGCTCTTGTCCAGCTTCATCCTCTGAAGCTGCTGGTAGGTGGGCTCAAGCGTGTCTGCAAACAAAATGATGTCATTTAGAGAGAGATAAGCATCCGAGAACCGACGGAGATTCACTTCGTACAAATGAGGCAACATGAGTTGTGACTGTGACCCTTCACTTGTGTTCAATACGTTTCACTCCACTGATGAAGGAAAGGCCTTCAGTATGATAATAGATGTCGCTAAGGTATGACGGGCCATTGTAGATAAAAACAAAACAAAACAGAAATAAATTCAAATTTTATAGAAAAAGCTATGAAATTTTAGAGTTTCAAAGGTGAAAATTTTTTCAATATTTTAATTTCAGAAATTCTGAGATTTGACTTATTAAACCCAGAAATTTCCTTATCAGAAAATTTGTGAGCTTATTCTCAAAATTTTATGTTTTTTTTTTTTTTTACGTTTTTACGCAAATGTTTAATTTTTTAAAGTCAAACTAGTGTTTTTTTCTAGAAGATTTTTTTTTAGGATTAATCTCAAAACTCTTTTTTTTTTCTACCAAATTTTCAACTTTTCCAAACCAAGAATGTCTTAGATTTTTCAAGCAAACTTTTTGACTTTTCAAATCAGAAATGTTCTTCTCTTTATAGAACATTTCTTAATTCTTTGGCACAAATTTATTCCTTCTCTCTTTCTTTTCTGTCTACAGTGTCCTTCATATGCCATCGTACTGAAGTGATATATACCCTACAAATAATATTTCTGAGAATTGCTAATTCATGTCAAAAGGCCAATTGAAATGAATGATCTCATTCTGCTACCATAGAACTCAGTCGGTTTTTGAACTGATTCATAATTTTTCAGCGGTTTTACTTTTTAATAGAAATGATTTACTATCAATACCCACTTGCCTTTTTTCTCTTCTCTGAAAGATGTGTGAAAAATTGAAGAGAATTCTCTTCCAGTCACGAAAGTTTTATCTAAACATTGTTTGCGTCGACATTTCACTCCTTGCAGATTAAAAAACTCTTTGAAATTGTCTATTTTGGCCTTGAACACGCAGCATGGTACTGGAACTCACAACTTTAATGGAGACAAAAAGAAACACACAGAACCAAGAGGAACCTCCAACCCAATCCGGATCGACCGGGCTTTAGCACCCGACTTCTGGATTTTATTTAAAAGTTCCAGAAAACTTAGTTTTTGTTGACACACCTGTGTGTGAAGGACAAAATCTTATTTAGCAATCTTACTTTTTGTACTGTTCAAAATTAGCTTTTCGTTTTTCCAAAAACCTAAAATTGTGGATAAATTAAATCTATTATCTATTATCCCTCTCCCCCACAAAATAACAAAACGGTTCTCATAAAAAGCTTGATGGTTTTGATTTGATCTGCGAGAAACTGTTTGTTTACATGTAAACATCTTGGTTGGGAACGTCACAAACAAATTTCCTGAAGAGTGTCGTAGATTAGAGAAGAAATACCTGTGGATTATTACAAACTTACTTTAAGTTTGATAGGATTTTTAATCAATTTCAGATGTGATAAAACATCTTGATTAAAACATCTTTAATCAAGATGTTTTATCAATGCAGTGCATTAAATTTGTTGTGGTTACATCTCTCCAAAACCACAAAGAATCTGTAACTACAACCTCTACAGGTTTGACTAATCTGTATGTTGAGGTCAGACAACATATAGACACTAATATTAATTCTGTCTGAAAAAATATACCAATTACCAAAAAAAAAAGAACAACAATAAAAACAAAAACAAATTCCATCATGGTACAAAGGGATCCAAGGAATCAAAGAGTCAATCAAACAAAGGTCCAGAAGTCTAACATGGGGAATCCAGTGTCGCTCATCAGTAAAGAAAAAGATCCTCCATTTTGGTAAGCTGCAGTAAATGCTTATGAACATGTGAAGTCTCATCTGTTCTTGCATCATTAATCAAGACATTTTGTCATAAAAACAAGCAAATGAAAGAGTCTTTGGATGGTGATGGGAGTGTGGTGTAATATCCAGCAGCAGCTATGACAACATGACTTGAAACTGAATCCTGGAGCGGAGCGGCTACCGCAGATGTGATACATGACAGGGAGGTAGTTCTGCCACCCAGCAGCAGCCGTCCTCAGAACTTCATCCTCTGTAATCTTCAAAGCAAGCGATCCTCCATGTGTTACTGGGATCACAACACTGGGGTAAGCAGCAGGCGGTCCAACAGGTGGGGCCACAGTGAAGGCCAGTGGAGGAAGAGGAGGGAGGCAGAGACCGACAGCGGTGAAGAGGAGGATCCTTCTCAAGATTCATGTCTTTTTTTTAAAGAGTTCTATAAAAATTAGAGATTTCTTACATGTTGACACTCCATCTCCCAAGGTAACCTCCTTATTAGTTTATGCTTAGCAAAAATTGGCATCAACAACGACAGTTTGATGTAACAGTCAGCATCCTGACAGGAGTTTGAGGATCAAATGATAGACGTCCAATGTTTCGCTTCTTCAGTTTCTGTTTTTGACAGATTTTAACTTTATAAGTACATCCTGCAAGATTTGTCCTGAAGGGACAAGAAGGAGACACACTGACAAGCAACATCTGATGCAACGGGTCTGATAAACCAATGTTAGGGAGCGTTCACACCAGTTCTGTTTAGTTTGCTTTAATCCAACTCTACTAGTTTTGTCTAGAAAGTCCGGTTTGGTTGGGGAGATGTGAATGTGTAATCAAACTCCGATGAAGATCAAAAAGGTGATGTCTGCTCCAGCAAACCTCGGTCTGGGTTCTTTTGAAATTAACTCTGACGCTGTTTGAATGAACATGTGAACGGGACTCCAAAAGCAGGAAGCAGACTACTGTACAACTGCTACAGTCTGACCACACTCCAATTTTTGTTCACATTTCGGGAAGAAGGAAGCTAAGGTCACTGTCTTCCTCTGAGATTTTCATGTCATTTCCTTCAATGGTTCTTGTTGCAGTGCCACCTCAGGCGAGGAGGTGAACAGGTTTTCACAAAGGGTTTGGTTTGTTTGACACTGCAGTGTGAAAGTGAAACGCATCATCTGAAAATGTAACAAATGTTGCAATTTTGGTTCCCAAGCAAACCAAGTCTACCAGACTGTCAGATGTGAAAACACCTTTAAAATAATAATTTTCTTTCTTTAGTTTCAAAATAAGGCAACCTCTAACTGGTTGAGGGGCAACTTAAAGAAAATCAGCTATGCAAGATAATTTAAACAACAACTAATGGAACGATCACTTATTATATTCTTTCTAAGTAAGATTACATGGCAGCAGTTTTTACCCTTTATAAGTAAAGCGAACTCACAAGACCACCCTGGAAATAACTAAATATGAATGACATACCTGAAGTTGTTTTGGTTTCATCTTGTGTATGCTTCTCTTCTGTTACATCAAAATACTTTGCCTCATTTCCTGCCTTCGTCCTACTTTTTCATGGTTTTCTTTTCTCTCATCTCTGTTTCAAATCAGAGCTTCTTCTGTTTCAGTCAGAATAATCACAGACACTTTCCATCACACTCCAACAGGAGTCGTCTACTGAATAAAACAACAAAACGAAAGTAGATGCTTTTTTTTGTTGCTTTGAAAGGCTTCTTTGTTCCAGTATCTCTAACCTGGTTAAAACCATAATTTATATATATTTTTTTTGTTTCATATTTTTGTTGGATTGCTTCAGCATTGCTGTGGTTGAAAAGCAGAGTGAGGTTATCTATATGACTAGATTACCTCTGAGTGGTGATTTCATTGCCGCCTCCACCATGCCGACAAGCAGCTGGAGACTCTTGGGGTCCTGCGCCAGGCCCGACGCGAACGCTGCCAGCGCGTCGGCATGACGACCCAGGTACTGCAGGGCAACCCCTTGTCGAAAGTAAGCCTGCAGAGACAAAAATTTCTTTTGATCATTCAGTTTAAACATGTCGTATTTTGCTGGTTACATTTCCCATGGAAGGTCAATGCTACAAATTTGTAGCAATTATTTTGATTGGTTGCTGTTTTTCTTTTTTTTTTTTTTACAGATCAGGCTCATATTAAACTGCCATGACATAGTAACATATTTTTCTGACAGATATGTAAAAAACAACAACATATTTTTTAGAAAAGTTACGTACTGCAGCTCTAAATTTATATTTAAAATCTGAAATGTCAATCTGAGACACTTGGGTTGGATATTTTAGGCCCCCGATCTAAACTCTAATTTTCAGATAAGGACAGCTTGGTTTGAAGACCTAGTAAATGAAATTTGAAAACAACTTTTTGTACTTTCTCAAATTATCTTTGATGATCAAATGTGTTTGATGACATTTAATTGTGACGAAAAGGGAAAAAGTGGAATCTGTGAGGCTGAAATGCCTTTTCACAGCACCCTGTTGGCAACACGGCAGAGTTATTCAGCGATCTCCACCTGAACTGAACTGATTAAAAAGTCAATGCAGCATCGCATATACACACACACACGCTCACTTCATTAGCAGCCCTCACACATTTTCTCAGCGAGATTAGAGACAATGAATCATGACATCAAATTCATGAGGAGGATCAAGCTGGCATGCTCCACAAACACACTCTCCTACTGCTGACCTCACTGTAACTTAATTGTCTTGTCTACCTCTGTCTTCACATTCATTCTCCTCCTTCTCCCTCATTTATCATCCTACCCTCTCTGCTCCCGTTCAACTTTATCTGTCATTGTGCCGAGCGAATGAAGACAAAGAAGAGAGGAATTAGATTACGTGTTTACTCTCGTTCCCGCCCGCCACTTTGCGCGCCCACGCCACCTTTGTCCCGGCCCTCGTCTTTAGACAGATAGATTGAAACGAATGGAGTCAGCAGTCGGGTTTAATCTAATGGCTGAAGACTCTGGTTCTCTGTATGTTAGCGCTAATGCTAACTGTGAGCAGGTCCGGGTGTCATTTCACTTCTGATTAACGCAAAGTGGGATAAATTGTTAGGAGTTACAGCTGAGGCCTTGAAAGCTCTTTGTCAGACAAAACACGTTTATCGATGCAATCGTTGCAACGCATTAAATTAAAAGTCAGCTTTTTTTTTTAATAGGCTTAGGAAGCAAAGATTCTACCAGTGTTTTAAGTAAAATCTTTAAAAGTCTTTAAGGGGCAAGTCTAATTCAAGTCTGATTTTTTTTTTTTTTAAATAAGTCTTAAAGTTCTGAGAGGCTGACCCAACGGTCTGTAACATGTGGCTCGAAAGCTGCATGTGGCTCTTAAAGGCCTCCATAGAAACTCTTAATGGCTTTTGCCAAAAACAATAACGAACTGAGGAATATTTTTAAATATCAAGCAAATAAAAATGATTATTTTCAGATTCAAATCACAGTTTTGTGTGTGTCTTAAGGTCATTTCTGCATAGTGCTTCTAGAACAGAGCTGCACTAGTGTATTTGATTAATCGCTACAATTAATACAATTAATAGAATCGCTGAAAAGATTAATTAAATCAGTCGTGATCAACTGATGTAATCGTCAACTAATTTAGTAATCGATTAATCATTAACTGCTGCATGCAGACTCTAAAGGACATTTACTGAAAGAACAACACTCACAGAGCTGCAATTAAGCCAAAAGTTTACAAAAAATATGTACATTTTGCATTTAGGATTAAAAAGTCCATATGTCAGTGTACATGTTCTACCCAGAAATCCTCAATAATTACATTATAACATGATGTGAAGTTCCAAAAAAGTCTATTTCGCATAATATCTCCCCTAAATATTCAGCAAGATACGAGCCCATGTGATGGTAGTCTAAGATTCCTCTGGTTTAGATTTTCTGCATAATCAAACTGAAAAAAAAAAAAAAAAAAATCAGTTTTCACAGTGAGGTCTCCGCTTTAAAGCAGCATCAGAAGGACAGATTCTCACTTTGTTTGAGCTCAAAGTGTCGATGCCAAGAGTCCATGCTGAGTGAGAGAGAGACAGCCGGGTGACCTCTGACCCCCATCCAAGCTGGAGAGGAGAGCAGCAGGTCTGGACCGGGATGGGCAGCCGAGTCGGTAGCCGTGGCGACATATGGATGCCCCACCTGTCTCCCCGACTCTACTTAGCACTTCCCCTCCCATCCGTCTCCTTCACACTGATTCGGCTTCTGGAAAGAGGATGCACTGCTCCCCGTACCGTCTATTCTTGAGCTTGTGGAACAGTGATTTCTATCAAACCACGATGATTACATCCAAGGAGGAATATTACAATCACAGAACGTATGCAATTATCTCTGCACGGCTGTGCGAGAGCGGATGTGTGTGCAGCACCACGTGTAAGGTGGGGATGTGTGCAGTGGTGGGAGCCAAGATATGTGCAGGTGTGTGTGTGTGTGTGTGTGTGTGTGTTGGAGTTTTTTAGCCCTATCTGGGGTGTGAACATGCCAGAAACTGACAGCAGGAAGAGTCTGCCTCTACCACCACCTACAGCCCCAATACACACACGCACACACATGTTTGTCTGGCTATCTTTGTGGGGACTTTCCATTGACTTCCATTCATTTCTACAGCCTAAACCTTACCTTTACCCTTTTCCTAACCCTAACCCTAACCAAAACTTAATTCATACCTTAGCCCTAAATCTGACCCCTGACTCAAAAACAGGGTCTCCCCTCGTGGGGACCAGGCTCCGGTCCCCACGAGCAATTGGTCTCCACAACGTAGTATATGTCAGGAAAATTGTCCCCACAAGGTGTTACAAACAAACGCACACACACACACACACACACACACACATTCTGACTTTTAGCTCAGTCTGGCCCCGCTACCTGTGGGACACACAAAAGGACGGAGACGCCCTCATAAACAAACACCACCGCCTCCTCTCTGAGCATCCGAGGCACATCTTCTCCCTCTCTCCTTGTGTTTTTCGCGACAAACACTCTGAAAGAGCTTGTCAGATATCAGAGATTCGTCTGGACTGCAGGTATCTCCCACCGATTCCCCATCGGCCTCGCAGACAGACCCTTCACCGTCAGCTGACAGCGAAGAGATCGATAAAAAGGGACAGGGCTAATTTAGCTGCTGTGTACAGTACTACAGTCTGTTTAAATTAATGACATATGGTGTGTGTGCGTGTGTGTGCGTGTGTATTCATTTCTCTCTGTACACATAAAAGCATCCAGGGAGAGCTTTCAGCGGCTGCGGCTAATAATCGATCAGACGACGCGAACGAGGCTGCCCACTGTGAAAATGGAGGAGCGCTTCGCTCAGCGGCCGCTCCTCTGAGCTTTAAAACTTCGCCGTTTAGTTTCAGTCTCATGGAGTTCCTGTCAGCCGCAGCGGGGAGCTGCTTTCTTTCACATGAAAACATTTTTAAAAGCCCACTCCACACAAGCCGTTCACTAATAAACCGATAAACACAGCTCAGGAAACCAGACATTAGCAGCCAGAGAGCGGATGCATCCCTCTCCAGGCGGTGGAGCTCATTTTGGCCTCTCATGTAGGAAGAAGGAAACGTCTCCCAATGCAGTTTTAGCAACTTCTGCACTTTCATTTGTTGCTCTTCTCTGTGCTGAACATAGTTTTGTACAGGTGCTACACCACTGATAGTCTAATAGCACCAATGTTTGTTGATTAGGGATGAGAAACAAACAAACAAAAAGAGAAAGATGGACTATTCTGATTCAATTAATAAACATGAAAATTTGATCTTAAAGTTAATTTAAGGTCTCATTTTCAGAAATGAAAAAAGGAAACTTGGAACCATGTGCAGAATGTTTGACATGGTTTATGAACATGACATAATTTATCCTTCATCCACTACATCAAAGCAAACATGACTTGGAAAAAGTCTAGATTAGTCTAGAGTCTAGATTAACTAGATTAACTCTGTATTAAATTCAAAGAAATTGAACCAATCGTGGGACTCAACTAAAATTTTTGATAGCATTTGATAGCAGGGTATGTAACAAATTAATCCCAATTAATCACATTTAATAGAAAACTCTGTCCTGACAATATGAAAAACATTTTCAATTCAGAAACACCTTTTTTGCCTGAATTATTGAATAAATAGACATGAGAACATATGGATTTAAACTAAAATACATATTCCGACATGGACTTAACGATATTTTCAGGTACTATTGCGAATTTAAGATAATAATGAAAGTAGTGATAAAAACGATTTATTACGCCTTTTTGTAAGGTGGCTGTGACTGCATGGCACAATAACAGCACCAAACATACAAACTGCTCTCATAAACTTATGTATCTGTAATACACTTCTTTCAGACACCAGTAGTCACATACAGAGTGTGATCTGTATCACTAAGCTACACAGAGTCTCTGCATTTAACCCTATTTTCAAAGGTATTGATATTTATTAATACTCCCATTGAACAAACAGTGGAGAAAATAGTAAAATATTAATCCTGACATCACAATAAATGATAAACAATAAATCCTCCCCTCATAGCGATACAAAGAAAAGTATTAAACTTTGCGTTGTAAGGACTTGTTCATATGAAATGAAACAGTAATTCTGACCTAAATGGAAAACTGAGAGCACAGGAAAAAAAAATCATTGTAAAGCAACAAAGTATGACGGAAAGTCTAAGGGAGCTTCAAGTCGGTTAAAAAAAGAAACAACCCATAAATCTGAATTGAGATATTTCCGTCTATCACAAAGTGGAGAAGAGAATAAAAACCTTTCTGACTTCTGCTCAGCTCTAACGCAGAAACACATCAGTGAAAGCAAAACCCTGGAGTGCGAGCCATCCAGCGAGGGAGGTGTTGTACGTGTCGGAGCAAAGGATGCGCACCGGATGAACAGATGCTTCAATTACCGCTCGTAACTCACATTAATCGAGAGCAGATGGGAGCACAAATGGCGGCAGAAAGAGAGAGAGAGAGAGAAAGAGAGAGAATCACAAAAACACAGACGTGATAGAGATTGATGCATTTGGAAATCCCAGGATCTGTGCTAAAAACGCCCAGACGAGACCTTCACTCTGGATCTGGATGGAGCGAAAGCGGATCTGACCCGACTTCTTTCCACCGCCTCCATCCTAAGTGAACACATTTAACAGATAGCAGAGGACGACGCTCTGAGGATAAACACTCAGAACATGAGAGACATGCAGACATCGTATCTGCTGGTACATTCACAGGAGATGTTAGTTCATTGAGATGCTATTTCTGTAGGCAGGTATCTTAAGATCTAAAGTCTGTATCAAGACAGAAGTTAAAGTGATGGGGGGAAAAGTGTTTGCCCCTTTCCTGATTTCATATTTCTGTGCATGTTTGTCACACTTAAGTGTTTCAGAACATCAAATCAGTTTAAATATCAGTCAAAGACAACGCAGGCAAACATAAAATGCAATTCTGAAATGAAATACAAACCCTACATGGCTCTTTGTGAAAACGAGATTTCCCCCGTTTAAACGTAGCTGTTATTGTTGTTTATCACACCTGAATTCAATGTCTTCAGCCACAACCAGGCCTGATGATTATTGACACACCTGGTCTCAATCAAGACGTCACTTAAACCAGACCGGGGTGAAGCAAAGATCACCAATAGATTCTCACAAGCTGGACGTCGTGCAGAGATCCAAAGAAATTCAGGAACAAATGAGAAAGAAATTAATTGCCTGGAAAGGGTTAGACTGAAATTTCTAAAGCTTTGGGACTCCAGATCATCACAGTGAGAGTCGTGAACAACACATGGAGAAAACCTGGAGCAGTGGGGAAGCTGGGAGCGGCCGACCCATCAGAATGAACCCACCAGGACAGTCCAGCCTGAAACCTACCGAGATGAGCTTTTTCAAAAATGCCGTTTTTCAATTCAGCAAATTTATCTTCGAAATGTCAAATTGTGCAATTATATGGTCAATGGAAGTACAGTTAGTGTCCTGTTAGTTATTATCTATGCTGTTTAAAGTACAATGTAAAATATGTTATCTTCAGAAATTACTACAATACCCATAATTAAATTACAAATCTGCATTTTAAATACTGCAAAAGTAACAGGAAGAGGCTGCATGTGTCCCAAAAGGAAAACACAAAGAAAATCTGAGTTGGATGTGCGATAATGTGAGGATGAATATAAACAGTAGAGGCAGATATTCTAAAAATGAGGTTGCAACCTGCAGACGTAGTATCCACCTGTCACCTGTATAAACCATGATGAAATTAGAAATGATAGAACAGAACTCAGAGTTTACACACATTTTTCAGCTTATGGAAAAAGACACACACACACGCATGCACACCTACACACACACACACACCCCCCCCCACACACACACACACACACACACTCACTAATTGGTGCTAGGTTAATCTGCATGAATATTTATCATCGTTTCTCTGGGACACTCGCTAAGATGCGATAATTGAGTTGGAGTGGCTATAAGCACCGTTTCCACTGGGGCCAATAAAGATGTTACAGGACCAGCTGTGGACTATCCAGCGGATACCACACCACACAGAAGTGTGTGTTTCACATAGAAGTGTGTGTTCTCATAGAACACACACTTCTATGTGTGTGTTTCACATAGAAGTGTGTGTTCTATGAGAACACACACTTCTATGTGAAACACACACTTCTGTGTGGTGGAGGTACAGCTGAAGATTTACATTCTTAGAAAGCGTTTTTTTCTTTACGAAAAGCCCAAACTTGTCAAGGTCACAGATGAGTGGACTCTTTCTGACACGCGAGTCTCTGATGCTGCACTTAACGTCGCTCGTCTTTAACAACTGCATTCATTTTTAACCAAGTGGGAGAAACATCTCAACTGTGAGTCTCAATACACAAACAAAACAAAAACAGCCAACAATTTATCCTGAGTGAAGTGAGTAATCACTCTGTGGAAGTCTTCCACGTCCTCCCACATGAATGCAGCTGCTAGATTTGGCAGCTGCTCTTGTACTGTAATTGCACAATTCAGTTAGAACATAATGTGAATTAAGATGATGCAGGCAGGCGTTCTGTGCTACTCCATCACACTCAGGTCACTTTTGCAAAGACGTGGCAGATCAAAGGAACAGGGACAGGAAGCATCAGGCTGCAGGTCTCACCTTCCAAACTTCACTCTTTGACTTCATTATTATCGGCTAATAACTTACAATAAAGACTTAAAGACAGCAGTAATGCAACTGAATAAATTATATATTAATAAATCATAAATAATTTCAGCAGTAAAATATTTCATATCACTTACTATTTTTATAATTTTACATTCTAATTGTATATGAGAGCATTAGTGTTATTCTTCAATATGTGTGTTTTTTTTTTTTTTTATTTTATTACCAAAATTTAAACTAAAATAGCCACTTTAGGAGATCTGGGAAAAACATATTTGCAGACAAAAAATGTTTTTATTGTCCAAAGTGAAAAATGTATCGATTTTGGACACTTTTGACTTTATTACAGGGTTGATCTCTCAGAAAATGGTCTTTTTTAAATCTGTATATTCCAGTTAATGATTAATTAATTAGTAAATTGGTTGACGGCTGTTTCAACAATTGATTCAACACGATTAATAAGCCCTACATGAGACGGCAACAACCAATACAACAGACTATAGTTAGAAACCAAACTAATACTGTGATGACAATAAGTAGATGGAATTGTTGCTTCCTGTCTTTTGGTAAGACAACTGAGAGCTACGGAAAAAGTTCCAGATAAAAAGTTCTTATTTAGGACATAAGATCCAGTTGTAGACAGAAAAAAAAACCCTCAAGTGTGTGTGTGTGTGTGTGTGTGTGGGTGTGTGTGTGTGTGTGTGTCTGTGTGCATTGTCTACTGGCTCAGGGGTCACGGGGTTAAAGAGGTGCTGCTGATGTGAGTGCTGCTACAGCAGAGGGAACTTATCAGCTTCTCTTTGAAATGTGATTTCTGGAGGTCAACCAAGAGAAGCAGCTGACATTTTTTTTTTTTTTTTCATTCTCTGTTTTTATCTGTCTTAAAGTGGTCCAACCTTAACTCGGCTGCAGCTGTTCAAACACCTGATCCCTGGCACTTATTCCACGGGCTTCCAGAAAACACTATTTGCAGCTTGAGCACACAAACATGCGGGCCACAAGTGTTACTTTCCACTAAGTGCATTTTAAGTCTGCCAGGATAAGCAGAGTGGGACGCCTGGGACTTTGACGCAAGACTGAAAAAGAAAGAAAGAAAGAAAAAAAAAGGCATTCTCTCTGTCATAACCAAGTTAACCTCAGCGAACACACTTCTCTGGTCTCTGGGTGACAGAAAGCAATTCCCTTTTTTTTTTTTTTTTTTTTATCTTTAGGCACAGAACTCAAGTCATTCCCTTGATGCTCTCCCGGATGTAAAAACACTCCCAGGCGCCGACACCCCATCTCTCTCTGGACCTAATCCACACACACACATCTACACACGCGCATATCGGCACTTGAATGGAAAAATATGCACAAAGGGGAATCAGGCAGGGCGTACCAGCAGCCTTCTGATCATGTTAACTGTATCACAGTGGAGGGGTTGTTCCTGGTTTCCTGGGTAATTAGGCTGCCACTCAACGGGAAGCTGCTGGATTTGTGGATATGGTTGTTCATTAACATAGGTCTGATTGCCCTGTGACCTTTAACAAAACAGAAGCATGTCTACCTGCTGGGGTCAACAACATTTTTTTTTCTTTACATTATTCCTTCCTCAAAAACATCCCTGGAGTGTTGCTTGATTCTTTCATTCATATTTGAGAAACCCTTTAGTCTCCCATGGCAACCATTCCGGGATGCCTAAACACGTCCGCTCACAAAGCCCCACCTATTTCCACAAAGCTTCTCCTTCTGAGCTGCAGTCTCCAAGCCGAGCTACACAGGGCTCCTCCGAACCCCCACTCAGCTCCTTCAGACTAGCCAGCAGCAATTAGCTAACACCTGGTGGAACCATCCAGCCCAACACTACTATAAAAGAAGTCAAAGGCTTAATGGAGGACCGTTGATGTGATAATGTGTCAGACAGCAGGAGCTTCTTAAAGAGACAGAGGCCCAATTTCAAGGTGTTATATTGAGAAATAAAATTTCTTTTGAGTCATATTTTATATTTGTAGCATTTTCATAATAACTGAAGGACTAATGTCTCAGCACGATCTAGAGAAACTCATCCATGCGTTTATCTTCAGCCGCATTGATTACTGCAACAGCGTCTTCACAGGTCTGACTAACAAATCAATCCTCCAGCTGCAGCTGATCCAGAACGCTGCTGCTGCAGGAAGATAGAGCACATAACACCAGTTTTAAAGTCCCTACACTGGCTCCCTGTAGCTCAGAGGATAGACTTTAAAATACTGTTAGTTTATAAATCACTGAACGGTTTAGCACCACAATACATTAAAGATCTGTTATTGCTGTACCAACCATTTGGACCCCTCAGATCTTCTGGTTCTGGTTCTGCTCTGCATCCCCAGAACCAGAACCAAACAAGGAGAAGCAGCATTCAGTTTCTATGCACCACAGATTTGGAACAAACTTCTAGAAAACTTTAAAACAGCTGAAACACTGAGAGCCTTTAAATCTCAACTTAAAACCCACCTGTTTAAAGTTGCTTATGGCTAAATTAGGGTTAGAGTGTGGGTTTTGATGTCTTCGATGTTTTTAATGTTTTTATCTTTAGTCTTTATCTATTTATTAATTTCTTTTTATTTCTCTTTCTCACTGTTTACGTTTTAATGATGTAAAGCCCCCCCGGAAAATGTACATGATAACAACAGAAACGTAAGTGAATTTTAAAAGAGCTATATCTAGAGGTTAGAGTCCTTGTCAAACGGCGTTTTGACTAAAGTCCAAAAGGTTGGAGTCCCAGTTGACGGAGTCTCAACTAAAGTTCTACAGCTTTTTATTTCTCTTTCTCACTGTTTATTACATGCTGTTTTTATTTTAATTATGTGAAGTACTTTGAAATGCCTTGTTGCTGAAATGTGCTATACAAATAAAATTTGATTGATTGATTGATTGATTGATTGATTGATCATGCTATAAAATGGCACTATGTGCCTGGAAAACATATAACTGCTGCAGATCAGATACTAATAAAATACTAAATTTATACGAAATTTTACAAGTCGAATTAGAAAACTCAACAAGGCAATAATTATAATGCAATGCAAATACTGTATTTTCTTAAAGGTACTGTAGGGGCTATTAATATTAGTTGTTTGACATATACAGCATTTCTATAACTGAAGGTAATATAATTACTTTATTGTGGTACTATGTGCCTGGAAAACACACAGTACCGCCCCTTTAACTGGACTTTTACTGGAGAACTAGCTTACTAGCATCATAAATTTGAAGTCAGGAAAAAAAAACTTCACATCTGTGAAATTACATAAATCTTCTCTGATGGTCCTACATAAAATTTTAAAAAGTCACCCGAAGTCCACCTGTGTGTAATTTAATGTTGGTACAAATCCAGCTGCTCTTGTGACGTTTGTTGATGAACAAACAGGAACACAGCAGCCACGGTTTGAAACAGGGTGAGGATATAAAACAATATTCCAAAAAGCTTTGACCATCTCTCACAGCTCTCTTCAATCCATTCACTTGAAAGTGGAAATAGGGTGACACAAAAGCAAATATACCAAGACATGGCCATGCACCTAAAGTCAACAGGATTTATATCCTACTTTTATACAAAGTGGTTCAGGTTAATCAACACGCTGCATTCTGGTAAAACTTTCCAAAATAACACACCAGACAGCTGTCTGGTTCAGTGTAAACACACATTCTTCATGGCTTTAAACACACACCTCATCAACTCACCACCATCCTTATTGCGTATATGTTACTTTATGTACAGAGGATTTTTTGGAAACCCTACATTGTGTCCCAGGGCTGGATCCTCAGGCACCTGTCTTCCCCGTCTTCTTTGGACAGGCTGAACTGGAATGAAATTCCACTGCCTCTCTGCACAACGACAATGAACGTATTCTGAGGCTGATTCTAAAATCAGGTTCATTTTAATATCTAAAACCTGACGTAAAGAGACTTTTCATTCCTCCGTTTTAACACTCGGGCTTTTTAACTTCTGAACCCTCCGCCCATCGCAGCGAGCGCCGTCTGGGCTCTCCCTCTCTTAATTAGGCCCGAATCGTCCAGGGAGAGGTGGGGAGAGGCGGAGGGCAGCAGGGAGGGCGGCAGACTGGAACGGGCTCCAGGGATGAACAGAGTGCATGAACTTCCCACTCTGTGAGTCAGGGCGAGGAGAGAACACGTCCTAATGGTTCCCCGCAAAGTTAATTAGAGCGACTCCGTCTGGAAAGCCCGGCCCAGATCGAGCTCACAATTTGCAACAACTCGCATTAAAGGCAAAGAAGAACACTCAGGCGTTAATGTGCCGTATCCTCAGTGCTCTGCCATCCCTCTGATCTTGGAAGCTACTTCTGCTGCTCAGCACACTGGATTCATTTTATGTATGAGCGCTGCATGTACGTTTATGTTTCTTTTTTTTCCCTCCCCTTGGCTAGCTGATTCAGCCGCAGCTCTTTTTTCAGCCTGACTAATCCAATTAAAGGATTATCTGTTTTGAACGTGACAGATAATAGCGAAAGAAAGGAAATGTACATGCCGTTACATTACAAGCTTACCGTCCGTATGCGGATTATTAATTATTTCATATTTTTTCTTGTATCATTTAGGGAAAATGGAACAAGTGTCAACAGATGGATTGAAAATAAATAGGGGAAACCTATGAAGGGAATCTATACCGTGAATTACAGGAAAAATCTCATTTATTGATATTTACATTGAGTAAATGTTACTTTTGTTTGCTTATAAAAAGATTATGCAAAGCTGTTCACATCATATACATCTTGAATAACTTGCATAACTTTGAAACATGTAGAACACAATGCAAACATAAGAACAGAAAGAAAAAATATTAAGAGGAAAAAAAGGGTGTGTGAAAGAAGAAAGAATATTTTACCTGCCGTTTTAACTTAGTGGCATTCTACACACTGAAAAGGAAAAAGATTTGAGGTACTCCACAAAGGGTCTACCCTTCACCCTTCACACTTCAATGTGATTTTATTTCTACCCTCAAAAATGTCCTCACACTGTTAAGCCCATAGTAACGTTACTGGAGGTGTAGGAGAGAAAAATACAGCATGTAGCAAGAAGGGAACAGAAAGTCAAAGTCATATTTTAGTGCAGAGGCAGGTTCAGTGTGGTCCCTGGAACTCCAGTAATGCTAATTAGTGGGTCTGGGTTGCTATTGTACAGTTTTTATATCAGAGTGGAAAGAACATCCCAGGCTGGATCTGTCCATCCCAACATATGTACACACTCTCTCTATTAGCAGAAAATTACACCTGAGCACACCAAACCTTTAAGAAGACGGCCTCCAGCTGCGGATAAGTACAGTGGCTATTGCTAGCTGAGAGCAGGACACTGAGGCACAGCTCACCAACACTGGACAGAAACAGTTTAGGAAGGACCGGCCTAGCCATGCTGGTCACCAGCCTCTCCAAAGATAACATCTTTTCATAAAGCGCCGGTTGCTCAGTTACCGTTGTTGGTCTGTCAGTAATCAAATTAGTAGCCGACTTCAGCCTTGTACGACAAGGAAGTAGCTACTGCTGGGTCAAATCATCTCAGGCTGGTTTGTTGAACATGGTAAGGAGTTCACTGCACTTCAATGGTCTGAATCTGTGTCATGAAGAATTAAAACACATCTGTCAACTAAAGGGACTCCAGTTCAGTGCTAAGTGCGGCTAATAACGTGGCCTCTGATAATAATATCGACTTTAATTTTGAAAGTTGTAGTATCATCAATTGTTAAAGGACATGGTCATTGTTCTGATCTAAAATGTGAGACCCAGTGAGGTTTTTCTAACTTCTTTTTATGTGTGAAACTTTTTTTGTAGATTAGTTTTGTAAAACCTCCATGCAGCACAGAGGCAATAAACACGTCTCACAAATGGAAGCTGTTTTTCTAGATTTGATCTCCTCAGGACGTCGTTTGCAGCAAACTCACCCTCATTAGCAACCCAGTCTGCTGATGAAAGCAAGAGTTTAAATCAGTTCAAACTGAAGCAAAAAGAGCTGGAAATAGGATGTTATTTTTGTGGTTGTGTTACACAACAACACATCCATTGTTTAAAAAGTAATTCTCATCAATCTTACCTGAGCAAGCTGGTCAGTGTCACACAAGAGCAGATCAGCCAAGATCACAAGCATGTCTAGTGTTTAATCAGGAAAAATTGAGTTAATAAATGATGCTAAAATAAATCAGCATGGACTCACTCTGTATTTTGCTTACAAATACATTCTCTTTGCATTTGATTCTCTTTTTAAATCATTCAGTCCCTTAAATATGCCATATTGTTCTGACAATCTGCTCTATTTTCATCAAATTATTCAGACTTCTCAGCTTTTCCTTGTTTGATAGATCTTATACTCTCTGGATTAAACACAAACTTTTCTCTTGTTCTGTTTGACTGCTCTGGAAAGAACAAAAATATTTCCCAAATATAAAATTTGCTACAGAATTTTACGTATTTGACTTGCCACCCCACGTAGTTCAGCGCGGTCTTCTCGGTTTGATATCAAACTGTGCATAAATATCATTTTTTGTTGGCACAGCAATAAGATCCCCAGAGAAATGATGTGTTTGCTAACCGCGATTTAAAACAACATTAAAACAGTTTACACCTGCAGGTTCACTAATGTTGGGAATCTTTCATAATGATGATAATAACAACCGGATGTTTTGTGTTGTACGTCACGTTCGGTAGTGTCTGGTTACATTTAATCAGTTATATTTACTTCAGTAACTTTTTGGGGAAAAAAAATACTTAGAATTATTTTTATCATGCTATATTTTTTACATTTACCTGAGTAATTTACTATGAAGTGAGTGAAATCTCTGATCTCTACCCATCGTGAGTAACTTCACTTAATAAAGAATAAGCTGGTTTTAACCAAAAATTCAGGCAAACACCTGTAGTTTTTGTGAAAATGTCATCAGCTTCTCACTGAAAGAAGCTGATTTGGAGGAAAAAAAATCATTTGCCTGATTTTTGTATTTTCAAATTATGGTATTTCCGGGAATTCTTTTCATTTTGGTGCTTAAAATACCTAAATTTGGTTCGTCTGATCATTTTAAAATATTATTTGATATCATATTAATTTTAAAATTATTTAGTCAAAATATGTTGAAGTAGTGCTGCTACCCTTGGCTGCTCTACCCACCTCTAGTTGTGTTGAGTAAGATGTTTTACTCACAGAGATAAAAACAAAGGTCATGAAATCACATAATTTATTCTTTCTAGTTGAAACAATACGCTTATAAAGCCAAAATTGTCCATTAGAAAAATAGTTGATCTAGTGAACACTACGTCTGAACGGGTCAAAGCCCTAAAATCACCAGAATCCAACACATTGAAGCTTTGGAGATGTAATTCTGCTGTCAGAACATCGGCATATTTAGCTTCAACATTGAGTTTTTGGATAAACTCATTTCTCAAAGTTAATTCCCAGCATTCCCACACAAGGTTGATGGAAAAACGTAATCCTGTTCCAGAAAACATGCTTCCTTCAAAAATATTTGCTGTTGCTCATCACTTCCTCCGTTAATCCAAACACACATTTTTCCCCCGTTATTTCTCCTCTGTTTCTCCACAGCGGCTCATCCAGGTACATCGCAGAGGAGGTAAACATTCTGCCGCTGGTGTCACATGCAATAATTACTAATGGCGGCGGTCCAAAAGGGCAATTAATTTTCAGCGATAGTGCGCCTAGTTTCTCCCTCTCTGCCTGCACGCTTCCAACTCTGGCTTGCGTTTTCTCGTTAACGCCCTGGGCTCATCAGTAACCATGGCCCACTTTCAGATCAATTTAGACGAGCTGCTTCTGTATGAGCCAGCCAATGAATTGAGATGTCACGCCCATTGTCTGCCCATTACAATTCAATTTGGGAAAAGAAACGCTCTGAAATGTGATTATAGGCAATAGATGGGCTGTGTGTTTGTGTCTGCATGAAAAGGAGAATGGGAGAAACTCAGAGGGGTGAATCGCTGTACGGAGATTTTCTATGTTTTCCACCTTTCAATCAGCACTTTCATATTCTGAAGAGACTTTTATTATTTTCAGAAGACTTGCTACAGTGATTTGGTATAGCTTTTTCAGACAGCTTGACATTTCCCACTGAAATACGGCAGGCTGCAACACAAACACACCCAAATAATCCAAAAGCTTGAAGGCCACACAAACACAGATTCATATTTTATTAATGCAACCTGTCTACTTTGATATCACATGCAACTCTGATTTAATAAGGTCAAGACAAGCAATAAGGATGTCCTCTTCAGATATATGTGTTTTTGTACAGCGCAGGTATATTTGGTGTTTGATAGTTTAAACACCAAATATACCTTAAAAGACATCAAACTGTCTTAAAGCTGCAGTAGAAACTAATATCCCTGGTTTATTGTACTTGGTGGTTCAGTCAATTAATGACACAGGAAATGAATGACGCCCCTGAATTGGCTGTTTTGCAAACGGCAGCAAGGAACCCATTTCAAAAAGGTTTAATTAACACCTTGATAAAATATTAGCATAATTTACTTGTGACACCTTTCTTAAGATGTTGCAAGAAATACCAAAGTTTTTAATTCTCAATCCAGTTTCCACCTAATTTTCACTTCGACTAAAAAACAAAAAAATAAATAAATAACTAAATCTCACCAGGAAGAGTGAAGATCCAACCAACTCAAAGAACCAAAGACACTCAGGGCTTGCAAATATATTCAGACCTCTGATACTTTTCCATTTTTGTCAAATTACAACCAGAATATTCAATGTATTTTTTTATATATCATTTTGTGATAAACTGATGCGGAGCAACACTTTCTTATGAAGTGAACGGAAACTCACACATTTTTAGCATTTTTAGCTCCCTTTGGGCTGAGTAAAATGATCAATTCAATCAATAAAGTATTTGAAAATGGTCTCACATTTTCAAATTAAGTACTGTATTGCTTTTCAACCATAACAAATGAAACACTGACCAACATATTTGATGTGCATTGATGATTTTAGTGATGGCTCTTGACAAAATGTAATGTCTGTTACTGGTTTTCACTGGTTGTATGATGTGTTTATGGTGTTTTTATGTTTTCATGATGTAAAGCACTTTGAACTGCCTTGAAATGAAGCCTAGGCGCAAATTCAAATGGAAGACTCTTGCCTCACCTGCTTCATCAATCAGTGCCTCCCTCTCATCACCCTGGACCTATCAGCGCTGGACCAAGCCTCGTCATGGCCAATCATCGACTGAGCTCCAGTTGCTAAGGACCTTCATCCATGGCCTCCTCCGCTTACCAGCTGTGATCAACCCACCTCCGCCCCATCTCCACCTTCACACCCCCGGCTCTTCAGGCACCCATCCTTCTTCGACCTCAACCACCAGAATAGGCCCCGGGGGGATTGCATACCTATCCAGCACCACTGATGTCCATGGAGCTTATCGCCGTTCCAGCTCGACGTCCTCGGCTGGGGCCTGAACGCCAAAGAACTTTAATGTTTTCTTGTCAATAAACTTTTTTAATTGCCTTCTTTCTCTGTCTGAGTCTCTCCAGATTGAAATGTACTATAATAATTACCAGGACAATTTATGATCAAGCAAAATTTACTACTGTGACAGGTCTACTGCTAAATTGTACCGCTTTGCATGATTTTGTGTTTGTTGTGAAATCTTAACTAAAATCATGGAAGTGTTTGGTTATAACCTGACAAAATGTGGAAAAAAGTTAAAGCAGAATGAATACTTTAGGTGACTGTTAGGTTTTGAGGAATCCACCGTCCTCTTGGACCCAGCGCTCCTAGAGTCATGGGTCGGATCCAAACAGTCGTCCCTATGATGCTATTGATAGGTTTGGCTACTAAACATATGCACACACATCATCCATTTTCTCTCTGGTATTCCAGTAGCGGCAGAAGCAGGTCTTCTCCCTGTCACCTCCCCCACTCTCCATTACTTTTCCTTTCTTCTCCACTTGTTCAGTGACTCTCCACCATCCTGCTCTGGTAAGTAAGCGAGACCTGGACAGTGTTTCGCGTTTCCATGTGGGAAGAATTCCAGTGGTTGCATATTCTGCATAATGTACAACATTCCTGGAGATGTGCTCACTTTCACTGGATCCACTCAATTCTTACTGGCACTTTTTTTTTCTTTTAATGGATTTTGTGTGACAGTATCTTTTTCCAGGAGAATGAAAAAAGGCTAGAACGCATAAAGAGGCAGCATGAAGGACGGAGGAGATCCATCACGTCCAGGATGAGAGGAAAGAAAAATACAGGACGTTTAGTTTGTTTGGCGAGTAAAGAACAAAAAGAAACTGTGTTTTTAGGTAATCCTCTGTAATCTTTGTTTGCTCCGTGATTACATTTTGCTCTCCGCTGAAGCGCCGGCGAAACGGACTGAGGTAAAGAAGCGGAGGAAAATAACAGGGAGCATCAGAGTTGTAAGGGTCTGCGATAAGAAATGGGTTTCACTTCAAAAACGAGCAAATACCTCACTGCAGGTGAGGTTTTAGCTTGAGATGCAACAGATCCTGATGGATTTTATTAATGTACAGGCCATCTGCAATTCCCACTGCCTCCACATATCATTAGAAGAGCTAAACGAGAGGCTCTGTGCTCTGATTAGTCAGTCACAGTGGCCTTGGTCATTGCTGTCCACTGTTAGACACGGACTTGGCAGAAATTCAGAATTTAAGGGGGCTTTGATTGGATAGTTTCAAGCGCAGGCTGAGTGACCTGCTTGGTTTCTATCTTATAGAAAAGAAAAATATTTAAATTCCATTTTTAGATACACTTTTTCAGTTTCTATAATATGAACTATGGTGTGATGGATTCTTAGTCAAGCACAAATTATTCTTTGTCGAGTATACTTTTGTAGTTCACTAGACTACCAAGATAATTTGCAAATCAGAGACATTAAAAGACTAATGTTAGGGTTTTAACTCTCCAACATCTCATAGGGGCAGCATTATGTTTTCCAGAAACATAGTGACATTTTATAATACAATCAAGTAACTATGTTAACTTAAGTTGTTGTAAAAATGCTGTTTATACTAAATATAATTTTAAAGAAATTTTACTTCATAATTTAACTCTTTGAAATTGGGCCTTTGTCTCTTTAAAAACTCCTGCTCTTTCTGAAGCTCCACGTTCAGGAAGTCATCACAAAATGGCTCCTCTATTAACCCTTTAGCAACTTTTTTACCAGACTTTCACCAAGAAGTAGCTTGTATAATGAGTTCAGCAGATGTTCAATTCCACCAGGAGTTTGCTAATTGCTGCTGGCTAGTCTGAAGGGGCCGAGTGGGAAAACTGCAGCTCTGAGGAGGAGTTTCCTCCTCAAAGGCGGAGCTAGGTCCACCCAGGCATTTTGCACAGCTGAATGGTTATCATGGGAGATTAAAGGATTTCTCAAACATGTATAAAATAATCAAAGCAACACTCCATGTATGTTTTTGATGAGAATGATTAAAACATGATGTGAAGTTCAGAAAAGTCGATTTTACATAATACCGCCCCTTTAGAACCATGAGTAAAGTCAACTTTCAGACATGAGTTAAATCAATGTTGACAAATCTAAAAACAGCCTGGATAATTTTACAGCTGTAAGTTAAACACTGGGAAACACACAAACACTTATTTTCTGTCTAAAGCACATAAGTGTTTTTAAGAGACTATTTGCATTTAACATAATGGGGGTGTCAGTTTTTACAGTGATCAGTCCCTTGTTTTCAGTTTGACTTTTACTGGATCATTATTGTTGCTTTAGGTTATGTATTTAAGTGTGTACTTCAGACTCTGTTTCGGTGGTGATGTCTGACTTTTCTACCTTTACTCTGATCTTTGAACATTTGACACCTTGTTCTTTTGAAGCCTCCCCCTAAACAGAAACTACAGATTAATGAGTTTCTGGTGGCTCAGAGTTAAATCTTGAAGACACAACTTTCTTTTTATCTTTTTTTGCTACATCTCTTGATATTATAATTCGGTGGTAAAGAGCTATTTCAAATGTGTTTCACCAGTCTAAAGCAGTGTTCAACTCTACTCTGAAACTGTCTTCCCTGCACTGTTCTAAGGAACTTTTCACACTTATTTAAACCCCAGTGGGTCGTATTTTCACTAACGTGTGAGGTTCAGGGTAGAAGAAGTTGGATCTGTGGTGACTGGACAACAAGATGTTAGTCTTTGCAAACACGAAGTGTGGTTTCAATACAATGTATTTGGGATTGTGCTTGGTCAATGTCTTTAGCAGATGTTACAATGGCTGAAAGTGGAAGTTTGTGATTCATTTCAAATCTTAAAATTATAGCTAAACATTTCCACTTTTTGAGTTTGGAGTATTTATGTAACCATTATGAACCAATCTAGACTTGGGTAGTTCTGAGTTACCACATTTCCTGTCGTATAACATGAACGTTTGATAATTAAATAGGAAGGACTGAAGTAGAACGTTAAGAATGCCAAGCACCGCCCACATCGTAGCTCGTTTCTGAGGGTTTGGGATCATTTAAAAACATAATTTTCCTAATTTGGTACATTTTCTGGGGTACAAGTCCTTTACAGATACTACTTTTTGTATCAAGTCGCTATGGCTTCTAGGAAATGTTCCTGCAACTTCAAAGGGCTTCATAAAGGTTTATCCTTGACTCTGAAAATATTTTTGTGGAGTTATTTTAGAAATGTAAATGTGAAGTCATTTGTTTTTTCAGTAAATACCAATTCAGTACATTGAAAACAGCAGTATCTTTGCTAATTTTCATTTAGCATGAAAAATTGTTGATTGGAATTAATTATAGTATGTCCAAAACTTCTCCAATCTAAAAGTCCAAAGAATGAATCGAGTGAAAAAAGAATATGATCAACTTTAACACCAAAGTCACGAACAGAGAGTGGTCATTTCTTAGCAAACCATGGATCAGTTTGTACCCGACAGCACACATAATGAATTAAAATCAAATATCTTGACCCATTCATCAACCCCGACCTCCTCTCCACGGGAACTTTGTGGCTTTGCCTTTAATGGCCACTGAATGTTGTCATTACAGTCAATCTGAGCTCTGGTTTACAATGAGCTTCCTGCAGTAGAAAACACCTATGCAGTTGTTTTCTAATGAACAAAACTATGAAAATCACATTTACTGCAGAGCGTGGAGAGCTGAAGAGACAAAATGACGACCTTGGCTCATTTTTCATCCGTGTACTACAGAGCTCATTTCAATAAATAACTCATTCAAATCATGTACTTTCTGTCCAACTGACTAAATCCCATTTGTTGGTCATAAAGCACAGGAGGGAACACACACATACACACACACACACACACATATGGAAGCTCAGGAGTGCTTGTTCAGACAGCGTTACAGAAGAAGTAAGAGTTGTATTCCGTCACTGCATTGCCTCCTTGCCATCAACCTATTCTTAAGATTTTCACCAGAAATTCTCAGTCATGTTCAAGACCTGGACTCTGGATAGATCACTCCAAAGCATTAGTTTTAAGACGCGTCCACACCTGGCCTGTTCAGTCTGCTTTAGTCTAACTCTAATCCATTTAGAAAGTTGGGTTTGTTTGGGGATCAATCAAACTCTGATGTGAACTCTAGTCTGTCTACAAATCTCAGTCTTGGTTCGGTTGAGGTGAACTTTGGTGCGGTTTAAATGCATATGTGAACGCTGAGTGGACCAGAGACCGCTCCAAGAGCGTGAAGCAGACTACAGCGTAGGGAATTCTGGGTAAATACAATCAAAGCAAATCTGAGAGTCTAGCGTTAGCAGGAGAAATGGTTCGTGGCCTTTTACCAAGAACAAAAGAGAAATCCTACAACCGCTAAAATCAGACTCTGCTCCATTTTTGTTTACATTTTGTGAAGAAGAAAGTTGCGCTCAGTGTCTTCTTCTCAGGTTTTTGTGTTGTTTCCTTGAGTGGGTCTTGATACAGCGCCACCACAGGTGGAGGAGGTGAACAGGTTTTTCTAAGGGTTTGGTTCATTTGAGTCAGTGGAGTGTGAAGCGAAAAGCACCAGCTGAAAATTTAGCAAATGTTGCAGTTTTGGTCCCCAATTGAACAGAGTCTATCAGGTGTGAAAAAACACCCTCAATCTCAGTCAGAATAAACATGTCGGTAAAATTAAAGGATCACTTCAAACCTAAATCTGACAGGAGTATGAATGGTTCTGGCCTTATCCGTATGACTGATGTTAACCAAAGATGCTGATGCTTGGAAAAACAACCGGTTTTTGGCACATTTCCTTTTTTTTCCGAAGAGTCATTACAGGCAGATGAAGTGGTTCTGGTCTGATGTTTGTGCACATCTGTTCTGGTTCAGTGGGCCCAAAGTGAGGGATCTACAGAGAGGCGGCGGGGCGATGCATGTAGCCATTGTCTCATTCAAACAAGGTTACAGGCAAACTTTACAGACAAAAGGCAAGAAAACCCAAAGGAGCAGGAAGAGGATGGCAGCAGAGGGGAAGGGGGGAGTTACGAGGCACGATGGAGTCCTGCACCATCCTCCTCTTGTAAAGTATATATTCTCGTTATGTGAAAGGAAAACTGTTTTATACTCACTCCCCATCTGCAAGGGTGGGTCGTAAAAAAAGGAAGATGGAAGGAGCAGATGAACAGAGGGGAGAAAGAAAGGGAATAACGTCGTCCCAGGGACATATTATAACTCGGTAAGAGACGGTATCTCTGCAAGCAGATACGGTGACAGGCGTGAAATAAGCTGAGAGGTGTATCAGGAGGACGGAGACGGGGAAAACATGTCCTGAGGATATTGGAGCTGTGCAGCTCTATAAACATGACAAGCTCCTGGAGGAGTGCTGTCTTCTCGTCTCTCTGAGGGGGGGGACTGTAGCGTTGGTCACCACGTGGGGAGTTCCTTCATTCAAAATCATTTTCTCTTGTTCGCAATTCAAAGTCAGAAGGAGAGGCAGGAGACACAACAGTCGTTTAAATCTGCTTTTCCTCACTGCTGAACCTCACATGATTTTTCACCTCAAACTATGCTGAGAAAAACTTTTATTCTAGGGTTGGTTATAGGAAGTGTTACGGTATACCGGGGTACCCATAAGTAATCAGTCCAGGGCTTCACCCAGTGTGTTATAAGTCTGGCGGGCCACCAGGCTTTATTAGCGCCCCCTCCAGGCTGAGTGTTGTTTGTTTACACTGGTCAACAGACAAAAAACTGTCTGAGGTTTTTCAACTGTTTTAGGGTAATTTTGATGAGCTGAATTAAAAAAATCACTTTGGTTTTGCTCAATCAGGTCAACTTTCTGAACTATGGAACAACGTGAGCATCAAAATGCAGGACTTGTTCTCACATATGGATCAGTTTCCTGAGAATCTGAACAACGAGTGATGAGCAGGAGGAGAGATTCCATCAGGACAGAAAAGAGACAGAGAATTTTACACAATGAAGACGAAATATGACGTAACCTATAAGTGTTTATTATTCAATTTACAGAAATCCAAGTTTGTAGCATTTAATTAATACACTCTGTTAGAAAACATTTTTTTTCTCCTGAAACCTTTTTTGAATGAGAAGTAGGAACAGAAATGAACTGATGATATCACAAAAATGTCATCAATTTAGTCAGAAGATCGGATTTCTCTAAAGAAAATTAGAATAAAAACCTGACTGAGAAAAATGGATGTCATTTTTAGATTCAGTAGTGCAAAAATATTCCTAATTCAGTTGAAAAAACACAGACAACTTCCAAGAAAATATTTTTTGTAACCCAGTGTTGTTTATTGTGATAGCAAGAATGGGTTAAATAAAACGGTTGGAAGCAAAACGGCAACATGTTATGGTCAGTACTATGTTACCACTTCCTGTCTTTACTGGACACGCTAACAACTTCAGAAAATAAAATGACAAGTCACAGATAAATCTAAATATTTTGGACATTTTAATTTGGATGAAACAAATGAAGTGCAAAGAATTATATTTATTTTAGTTGCAATTGTAGTTCTTTTTTTATCTTTGCCTTTTCTAAAGACTTTATAGTTGATGTTGAGGTAAGTTAAAGGCTTCCAAAAATAATTACCTGGTGATATTTTCACATTTCTTGTCGGCTTTAACCGTTTTGTAACTCAAAAACACGGTAAGCCGGTGGATGGCTGCTCTGCCACAGGGCTTAGCAAGTTTTCCTGGAAAAACTCTGCTGTTCCTCCATGATGTTGCATTGTTGTTTAGGTTTTTTTGTTTTTTGTGCATGTTTTAAGGACTTGCAAAAAAGTTGAAAATACTGCCAATACTGTTCCTTTTAAAGTTGGCGCCTCAGCAGTCAACTTTAAATACTAAAAACTTTAATGTGATTGGTCTGATTTGCTGAAAAGTTGTCATGACTGGTGAAAATCGACAGTTCAAGAAAAACTTTGTGAATGATAGTTGAGATTGCAACATTGTAACTTTCTGGAGGGATGGATCAGTAGGTGGTTATGTTTGAATATTGTAACAAAAAACTGCTACTGTTAGCATGGCTGCGCAAAGATACC
This sequence comes from Poecilia mexicana, assembly GCF_051168715.1. Lineage (NCBI taxonomy): Eukaryota > Metazoa > Chordata > Actinopteri > Cyprinodontiformes > Poeciliidae > Poecilia > Poecilia mexicana. Next base: position 3,241,688 of record NW_028263381.1, read on the forward strand.
TTTAAATGTGTTACATGCAATGTGAATGATGAGTGAATCTCCTGTCATGGATTTAAAAAAACAAAATTTTCTACTTAAAAGTAATTTGACCAAGTTACAAAACAAAAACTATTCATTATTATTATTATTATTATTATTATTATTATTATTATTATTATTTTAATAGTAATGATAATAACAAATGAAGTGCAATTATTATTATTATTATTATTATTATTATTATTATTATTATTATTATTATTATTATTATTATTAATTACTGTTCCATGTGTATTTAAAGCCTCCCAGAATCAGCTCAGGGACCTATTCTGAAAATCACTAATGAATGCTAGTGATCTCCAGAGCTTCAGGCAGCGCTGCATTAAAACCAGACATCCACTCTGTAGTCGCTGCTTGGGTCCAGCAACACTTCTGGAAACCATTGTCAGGGAACAAAGTCCATCACAGTATCCGCAAGTGCAGTTAAAAGGAAAAGAAAAACAACCAGAAACAAGATCCAGGAACACTGCAGCTTTGTTTGTTTGACCTGAGCTCCTTTAGCTTGGACCGAGAGGAGAAAGAAACTGTAAAACTCTGTAATAGCTAATCAGACTGCTTAGGAAGCTCTACTTGGAAATAACTGAAGCACTTTCCTCCATGTCGAGGTAATCAGCACACACTTCAGTAGCTGCTATCTGTGATGTTATGGGGGTGCAGTAACAAGCATATTTGGGGCGACTCGGCCACCTGGAATGCCCCATGCGGAAAGGAAAAGGTTTTAGAGCCGCAGAAGAAATCTTTTTCGAAGAAGCCTTACACGCTGACAAACACTGTGGCCCATAATGTTGGACTAATTTCTACTTTTTATGATGGGTCCTGTGGTCGTTTGGAAGAGATTGATTGTTGTAATTTTGATAATTTCTACACTTTTGTGTCAACAATAGATCAGATTAAATTAAAATAAAATAGTCAGGAGCAACAAATTCTTAGTTCCAACAATGGGCATAACTGTCTAGTCAAGATTGAAGAAGGAACTGTATCTATCTATCTATCTATCTATCTATCTATCTATCTATCTATCTATTTATCTATCTATCTATCTATCTGTCTGAGTAGCTAGCCTAGATAGCAAAGTAGATAGATAGGTAGTGTGCTATCTAGCTATCTGTCTAGTCAAGTAGTTAGCTAGCTAGCTAGTTAGCCAAGTAGCTAGCTAGCTAGTTAGGCAAGTAGCTAGCAAGCTAGCTAGATATGCTTGTGGAAGAATACTCAAAACATCTGAACCAACTCATTCAATTTAAAAGGCAATTCTACAAACACTAGCACAAAGTAAAGGTAAACTTCTGAATTTGAGTAAAAAAAATATGTAATTTATAAATTCATTATTCTGGCATTTAGCAAGTGGAAATATGTTAGTACTCATAGCTGAGCTAAAACAGGAGATGTTTCGTCTGATCTAACTTTAGACAGGAACAAGGATGTCTGCTTCTCTGCACAAATCTAACAAACAATACTCCAGTTTGTCATCAAAAGGACTTTAACATTAAAAACAGCAGTTTGTGGTTTTGAAAGCTTAACTTTTAAAAACCTTGCTATACTTTGCAAGTGGTCCTACAGCGTCAAAAACCAAATTATTTGTGTATTTCAGCAGGAATGCAGTAAAACAGTTCTGGCCCTAAAATCAAGTCGCGAACATTCACCCCCCTGTAATCTGTAAGACGTCCCACTGAAAAGAGAAGATGAAAAGCTTTTAGGGGGGGTAATTGTGCAGATGAATGAAAGTATTAAGTCTTTTATCTTTATACCTCATTTTTGGAAGATTGAACAAGTTTCAAAGTTGTAAAAAGGACCTTGTGATATCTAAAGAAAAAAAAATCTACGCTTAATTAACTCAAGTGAAGTCGTTAAACATCAAAAACATCAACTTTTATGCCTAAAGGATTTAGTTTCCACAGAACACGATTCCATCAAGCAGACTGGTGCCTGCAGCACGTCTTTACCTCCAAATTCTAAAAGCTTGTGCTGCTTTCTTGGTGGACGCATTTTAACAATACATCTGAGTGCAAAAATAAAAGAAAAAAAGAGTTCTGTTGGAGGGCAAAGTTTTAAATCAGAAACAGGAGAGCAGCTTTAAGAAGCTTAGCCGCTTTGTAAGTAAACACGTTACACTCCGAGTTCTGCCAGTCCGACGACGCAGGGCAGAACAGAACATGCTGCATGATCTCCTGCAGGGTAAACACATATCCCCCACAGACAAAGGCAGAAAAGCACAACTTCTCATCCTTTCCAGTTGAAAAAAAGTAAAAGATTAAGAGAACCTTGGGTGCTGCTCTTGAGCCCCTGAAACCAAAATGCACTCATTATTGAACACTGAAGCCAGTCATATGTGATAAACCTCTGGATTCTGCAAAATGCCACATGGGTTTCGTACATGAGAGCAATTAAACTTAAACGGGTCCCACTTCTCTGCTACTGTTACATCTCTGATTTTTTTCTCTTTCACCACTGGATACGTAGGTATAGTCAAAGTAACTGTCTTTAGGTTAACTTGTTCTTAGAAGGTTTAATCACAGCACAGGAGAAAATCAAAGAGGATGAGCTTTGGTTGCAGAGAGATAATTGTTTTTTTTCTTTGTTTTTTTTATCCATGAAAAATGTTTCTGGCTCAATATTTTATTGTTCTACTTACAAGAAATTGTGAACGTCATTTGAATTTCCTGGCTCCTGGCACAGTCCACAACATTTTCAACAGGATTGAGGACAAGCTCCAGCCTGCTTTGTGTTTTCCAGTCCCAGATTCAATGTGTGTTTGGGATCATTCATTGTTGGAACAACAACTTCTGTCCCCATTTCATCCCTGTGACTGTTGATTTAAGAGAGAACCCTGAGAATTTGACGGTGATCCTCTCATTTCTTAATGCCATCCATTTTGTTCAATCCATCTGACACAAACAACAGTAGAGGTTTCCCAGAGCATGACACTGCTGCCGCCACTCTGTGGTTACAGGTACAGAGTGGCTTCACTGCAACGAGGTAATTTTGTTTGCCAGGTTTGGGCCTCCTCAGTTTTCTCTTGACTGTAAACTACAAACGTTGGACCCTTCGTCTGTTGAGGTTGCTTCTTAAGGTTTGCACATAATATACATCTATATCCATAAATATGCATATTAGAACTCGTCTTAGGACTACCTTAGAAGCTTATTCAAAATGATAGCTATTAAAAATATAACCTACATTTGTGTGAAAACTCAGTTAGTTGTGGGTTGGGCTAAGCCCAGAATGTTTCAGGATTCAGACGAAGGAAATCTGTTACAGCAGCTTGCTGTAAGTTTTTATTATTAATGCTATATTTAGATAAAACCAAATAGGTCAAACAGGGATACCTATCCATAAATCAGGCTCTAATTAGGACAGTTCTAAATACACAGCTGCTCTTTGGAGATTAAAATAGCAAAAAAATGTAAAGATATAATTGCCACCATCTGAAATGCTACATGAGACTAGCAAAATACATTTATTTCTGAAAAAACAATACAGCTCATCTTCACTCCTGATCTGATTTTCTCTTAAAATAATAGTATTTTAAATTTCTTAACCAAAGCAGACAATAACAAACAAGCGAATCAGCAGGAATCAATAGTTGTGTTTCCACTGACCTTATAAATTGCACAATTTGACATATCGAAAATAAGTTAGCTTAATGGAAACACACCCATGTTGAATTTGGCAGGATTTTTAATGACTTACCATGTAAACAAACTTATTCATGTGTTATTAGAATTGCGTTAATTTAATAAAAACACCTCAATTGCAAAGTTGTGTTTTCTTGACATTAGCGGACATTTGTAATGATAAGGCAGCTTCGGTCAATATATCAAAATCATTCACAATATCAATATGATTCTGAACAGAAACAGCATGTCCATGTCATGGCCACATCCTGTTTGAATCACATTTACACACAGCAACCACACAATACCATACTTCAATCTGAATTCTATCTTAGGGCTCTAAAACTAAAAAATTCAAACATTTGATAAATATGTATCCTTGAAACAGTTGTGAACAGGACTTTAGACTCACAACATCTTAACACATTCACAGCGTCTCTTTCTGGTGCTTTCGTCACCCTGAAAACCAAAGTGAGATGTCAGGACCACCTAGAGTTTTCACAGGCCCAGTCATGCATATCTTCTTCAAAGTAAACTTCGGTTAAAAGCCCTTTTTTCCCCCAAGTTCAATAGAATATTACTGGATCTATAGAGAGCCAGTGTTTGGTCACTGACTGTGCTTCAAAGCTCTCTCACTTTAATTACTGAAATATCTTTAAAGCCTTTGCTTCATAGTGACAAAGTGCAACCAAAGGCAATTATAACCGTGAGCAAATCGAATTAGCTTTCCAAAAATGTTTATGTTTGGTCATGTTTATTGTAACTTATAAGAATAAAACGATCTTATCTGAAATAGGTCCTACTTCAAGACGCTGATGAACCAGGAGTTCTCAGAGTTAAGGTCTGAACATCAAAATCTAAATCCTAGATAAGTGGCCTTCTGCTTTAGGGAAGATGGTTTTTGCATAACCCACATTTTACGCAATGTGGGTTATGCAAAAACCCGCACTCCCATGTTATTCGGCAGAACTTATTAGGCGAATAAGTGCACTGGTGGATCTGTGCCTTACCACAGGCACGAAACTCCAGCACAGAAGTGAAGACTCTCCTTGTTTCTGAGATGTGTGGTCCATGCTCGCTGGTAATCTCTACATCTTGTTTGCTGCAGCCATACGTAGCATCAACATCTAACGGAATCATGTTTTGTGTACCCTGGTTGATTCCCTCCAATCCAGAAGATGGAAACACAAAATTTGCATTTTCTTTGTTTGTTTGTTTGTTTTTGCAACATTTTCAAAGTTTGCCTAAAATTTGCACGACAATCAGATGGAAACAAAGCTGGACACACTGAACAGCCATAGAACAGACCACACACCCACACATGCACACACACCTAAGGATAACTTAGAGCAGTGTTTCTCAATTCCGGTTCTCACGCCCCCCTGCCCTGCATGTTTTAGGTGTTTCCCTTCTGCCACACACCTGGACTGAATATTTCGGTGATTAACAGGCTTCTGCAGTACTTGATGGTCATGCAATCATTTGAATCAGCTGTTCTGGAATAGAGGCACATCTAAAACATGCAGAGCAGGGGGGGGGTGAGAACTGTAATTGAGAAGGGCTGACTTAGAGTAAGAATCATGTTTTTGGACTGGAGGAAGCCGGAGTACCTGGAGGGAACACACACAAGTAAATGAAGAATGTAATAAGGAATAAAAGAAGCAGTGTGTAAGTACTAATTCAGTGAGTTTACTGGGATTTATTTATTCAAGTACCTGCAGACTAAGTCCTACTAACACTTTTTACAGTCTTAGAACAAAGACAGGAACACTGATAGTGGCCTAAAAATATCCATCAGTATATCATCATAAATCACCCAAAATTCCTCCAATCAGCTTGAGTGTACTGGATAAATCTGTGCTTCTTCGTCTCCTCTCATCATCACCGCCATCAGCGCCTCAGCAGCCAACTGTCTGGCCTTATCAGTTAACACTTCTCAACGGAGGAGAGGGCAACTTTCGCCCCCAGACTCCCTCCGCGCTGGGATCCCTACAGTCTTCACAGCCAGATCAACCACTTCAAGACCAGGGCTCACACTCCTTTCCAGAGCAAACCGCTGCTGCCTGTGATCTTTGAGCCAAATACAAATTTGGTTAGGCGTTGAATCCCCTGCCAGTTCACACTTCCCACTCTCTAGATGGAGGAGGTTTTAAAATATAACCAACTGCCTCCTGAAACATATCCTCCCGAGTGCTCAGAGGGATTTCTCTTACATGGAGCGTAAAGACGAGCTGCATTTGGTCTCAAACGTGATTTGAGCTAAATACTTACATGAGGGATAACATGAAGTGGATGCATATTCCACATGATGCTAAGATATGGGAACGGTGGGTACTTTTAAAACCTGTAACTTCTGTTCATTTGTATTGCGTCCAATGGAAAAATAAATTGTATACTGGACTCTATCTTTCGTAACATGGGATTTGATGGAAGAAATGGTTTGAATTTCCTTCTTCTTGCTCTGCTCTTCAACTCATCTGGGACTTGAGGTTGTATTTAAGGAGTGTTTTTTTTACTTTTGACCTGCTCTCTGCTGTAAAAACAAAACCATGTTGCCACAGTTACCAGTGCCTCAACCCAAACAACTATGAACTAAAGGCTACTAATAGAACAAATCAGAACTATTGTCAGCTGCTGCAACATGCTAGCACCATGAGCAGCGCAATTCTAGAATTTTGCAATTTTTCAAATTAATTAGTTTTTTTTGTTATCCATGGATGCATTCACACTTGAGCCGTTTTGTCTGCTTTAATCAAACTTTAGTTTGTTTGTCTATAAAGTCTGGTTCATTTGGGGAGGTGTGAATGCGCAATCACACTTTGATGCGGGCCACAAAAAATTATCTTTGGTCCGTTTACAAACCTCGGTCTCGGTTTGGTCGAAGTGAACTCTAGTGTGTTTTAAATGCATAGGTAAATGCCAGGCGGACCAGAGACCGCTCCGAAAACAGGAAGTGGACTATAACACAGGGCATTCTGGGTAAACATAAACAAAACAAATGTGGGAGTCTAGTGCTAGCAGGAGAAATGCCTCGTGGTCTTTTGCCAACAACAAAACTGAAATCCTACAACCACTAAAATCTGATGTCACTCCATTTTTGTTTACATTTCATAAAGAAGGAAGTTCAGAGGTTTTCATGTTTCCTTCAGTGGTTCAGTGGTGCAGCGCCTCCACAGGCAAGGAAGGGAACAGGTTTCTCAAAGGGTTTAGTTTTTTTGTTACAGTGTAGTGTGACAGAGAACCACAGCAAATAAAAATCAAACAAATGTTGAATCTTTGATCCCCAGTCCAACCGAGTCTACTGGACTATCAGGTGTGAAAACACCCTGAACGTTTAAACCCCTAATGTGTCTCATGAGAGCCCTGATCTTTTGGGCCGCTGGTGACTGTAGATCAGCTCAATAATCTGCCTGTTCTGTCCGACATCTCATTAATATTGTAGATATCAGGTCATGAATTATACATTTAACAAGACAAGCTATTACAACCCACCCAGTGGGGAACACATATGTGCACATACATTTCAAAACAATGAATTCAGTATTTGATCTGTTTCCAGATGCAATGTAAATATGCCAGCCTCATGAAGGAGCGCCAGAAAATGTTCAGGAGAGTCAAGCTGATATCCTACTGACGTAAACCTGGTCTGCTGCTGATGGGGGGATATTTCACATTTAAACAGTCACATACATCCAAGTCACAAAGGTCATGTGCAGAATGAAACACATGAGAAAATGTGTGCTGCTCAGATGAGACCAAAAATACAACTATCTCCAAAACGAAGCTTGGCAGTGGCAGCATGGAAAAGTTCACCTTCTAGCAGGTCAAAGGTCATAAAAAGCTGTATGTTTTACTGAATGGTTTAGATCCGGGGTATCCAAACCTTTCATCATATGGGTCAAAAATGTCAGCTCAAAGCTACTCGCGGGTGAAAAAAAATAAATAAATACTGTTTTCAAAATCTAAAATTCCTAAAAATGTGGTGATTTTTTTATACCTACTCAACAATATACTAAACAAAAACCAGTGTAATAAAACAAAGCAGATTTTTTTTTTTGTAGGAACAGTATTGTAGATCCTAAACATCAAATGGTTTTTGCATGTTTTTCTTTTTTCCAATAATGCATTGCTATCAACTTTATTTTCAAATTTTCTGTCAACTTTGATCGTCATTTAACTCAAAAACATGGCAGCCGGCTGGATGACTGCCCCGGCGCCCCAAAAACCAGGATAAGCATGTTTTCTGGCTGAAACCCTGAAAATGATGTTCACAGGTGTTTTCCATCAAATGTGACTGATCTTGAGCTGTTTTGTAAAGAAAAATGAGCAAACATGACAGTCTATGTGCAAAACAGCTGGAGAGATGAACCAAAAGACAACAAAAGTCCTTCCATTACTGCAGCTTGAATCCAAATGCACTCTACACTTCTCTACGTAAAAAATCATATTTATTTCCCAGAATCAGACACAGCTTCTTGTTGGTCTGTCATGGAAAATCGCCATGAAATACGTTGAATGTTGTGGTTGTAATTTGACAAAATGTGAAACAATTCAGGACGCGTGAACACAATAAGTCATCACACTGAGCCAAAGTTTTCTGCCGAGGTTAAACACAGCAGAAAACCTAGATCACTCCTAAAGCAGCCAGTTTATACTTAGACAGCAGATTTAAGGTTTTGCCACAATTAAATTATAACCCAGAAACTGACAGCAGCAGCAGAGGACCAGCACTCCCAAATACTCACAATCATCTTATAATCAGATTTCATTTATTGTAATGTGCAAGTAAACACAGCGACATTTTAAAAAAATAGAAACTCTTGAAGGTTGTGCAAATAAATAAACATTAAAAAAATAATAATAACAACTGGGATGTTAAGAAAATGAAGAGGTTTGGATGAATTTGTGGCATTCAGGGCAATTTCTAGCTTCTAAACATCCAATTCTCCCAAAAAGAACATCCTCTGTGCTGTGAATGGTGACTTTTCATTTAGCTTTGTGGAATTTTTCCTCTTATAATCCTCTAATAATCCCATCCAGGCATGTTGCAGAAGTGTCTCTCTGAAAAGGGGGACTATTAACGGATTATCCTTAATAAAGTGGCCGTGACTGCGCTTTCTTCCTGAGGGCTTAAAAAGCTCCATTAATCCAAAGATGTGTCACTCACTCACTCACTCACTCACTCACTCACTCACTCACTCACTCACTCCGTTGTTCTGCCACAACTTTGGAGAGAAAACGCAGAGTTTTGCTCACCTTCTTCCGGGGCTGCCATTTCATCATATTTGTAAGGCAGGTGGGCGCAGCATCAAAGTGTCACAACAGTGGCAGAGGCATGTCAAACGCCTCGATCAGGACCGCCGAGCGAAGAGCAGGTCAGGGAGGGATGTGTGTGATGTAGGAGGGAGGTTGTTATAATCCAGATATAATGAGGCGGCAGAGCAATGGTCCAGTTATCCAGCAGCAGCATCAGCAGCAGCGGTTCCTGCAGCTCTTGCCGCTCCGAGGACGCAACTGAGGCGAGAGCCGAAGGAGAGGAGAGCAGAGGAGAGGGAAACCCAACACCGGTACACACCCCCCGTCTCTCCTGCACACTCCCTCTCTTTCTCTCTTACACACACAGACACACTGGACTTCAATTTTTTTTGATGAATCCCAATAAGAAAAAGTGTTTATTGTCCTAAAATAACCTCGTATTCATCAATGCCAAATATCATGTATTTAAAGGGGAAGTATTATGTGTTTTCCAGGCACGTAGTGTCATTTTATAGCACAATAAAGTAACTCTGCTGCTTTCAATTGTTATAACAAGTGTTATAAAACGACTGCAATTTAACACATAGAAATTGAGTCTCTGTCTCTTTAAGAAACTCCACCTTCAGGAAGTATTTCAGCAATTTTTGGTCTTTTGTGTGAGCCTGCATACATCAGTGCTGCTGTTATACCTGAATCTCACAACTGTGGGATAATCAAGAATATTTCTAAAAATGACTTTATGACTGGCCAATCATAAAGTCATTTAATTGTCAAACTTATGAAGCTACTTTGCTTCCCAAGCCAGGCAGTAGGAACCATCCAGCAACCCTGCAAAAAACCCTAAGAACGCCTGGCTGACTATAATCAGCAGGTATGAATGTAATAATTACTGAATAGTGCAGAAAAGTGACCAAAAAGATTCTAAAATCTGATGTTTCTTTGCATATTTTGCAGCATTGTCTGTGGGTTAGAAAAGGCTTTCCCTGGCCAGACGCTGATGCTGTTTGGTGCCATGACATAAAAAGTTTAGGCACCCCTACTCTTTAACACAAGGTTTAACTACAGAGTCTCTGATGTCCTACATCAGAGACTCTGTAGTTAAACCTTGAACTGATTAAAATGCTATTCTTTGTTTATTTACAAATTAAATCAAGGACAAAGTCATATGGTTCAGCCAGAAAGTATTCATATTTAGATTTAAAACTATCTTCATTCAGCCTTGATGTTTGTTTCTGATAAATATGACAGGAATCTGTAAACAGGAGATTCAGTCTTTGGGGACGGGGGGTGGAATAATCCACCTGAATTTTATTTCCATTTTAATTAGAAATGGATTACTGAAAATTATTTCAACTTTTCTAAACAATCACAAAAAAGAAATCATTCCTCCACATTACAGCAAACAAACTCTTCTTCTAATTTCTGACCGACTTTTCCACATGTTTCCTCTGGAATCAATTTATCTGAAATCAAAAGCCTCCATGCCATCACCCTAATCTTTAGCTTTCACCACAGATTCTTTATCAGATTCAAGTTGGGACTCCAAAACGTTAATATCACTTCCAGTTAAGAGTGATATGTTTCAACTATGTCAGATCTTAACACACTCCAGCCTGTGTACTAAGAAAGAAACAGCCCTTTACTTTATCACATAATAATAAGCTGCAACTTAGACACACCACAAGAGGGCGCTCATCACATTGACAGGATATTCCAGAAGTTTGATAATTTTGATCTTTTGAGGTTGTGTGTGTGTGTGTGTGTGTGTGTGTGCGTGTGTGTGTGTGTGTGTGTGTGTGTGTGTGTGTGTGTGTGTGTGTGTGTGTGTGTGTGTGTGTGTGCGCGTGCGTGTTGCATCCTGTCCTGCTTTCCTTTTTTTTTTTTTTTTGGCTTATTCTTCCATTACTTTATTTAATGATGTTCTCTTGTTCCCTCTTGGTACTCATAAACTCGACAAAAATTAAGACACTTCAGGACTTTATGGACAACAGCGATTTACAGTTCTCCTCTTTCTTCAGCTCTAACAATTTGGGAGTGAACATTAAAGCTCTGACCAGGTTTTTCAAAGCGCTGTAGTTCATTTTAACACAGTGCAGTGTGAAAGTAAACCACAGCAGCTGAAAATGCAACAAATAACGCAATTTTGACATAATTTTTACTTCCTGCTGCAGCAGCTGTAGCCTCAATAGCTTCAGACTCAGCATCTTCCTCAACTTCCACTTCTTTCCTCCTTTACTATTACTGCTAGTCATTCTCTTATAGTTTGATGAAGACACCTAAATAGTTAACAGTGATGGTGTCTCTTTCTGTTTAGCAACCATATTGGTCATCTGTATTATACCATGAAACATCAGGAAACCATCCTAAAACAGAAGGAAATATTACCAAATTGTGCTCATCTCGTATTTGAAATAGCCAAATGGTGTCCGTACTGCTTCTGGTGCCTGATGAACCAATCAAAATACTCAAAGAATGCATCACAGCAGTCGGCCACGGAGTGATGATTTCTTCAACCGAAATCATCAAGCTAGGTTTATAGAGAGACTGAACTGGGTGCAAAGGTCCTTGCACCAATCGCGCTGTTCCCGCCTCTGCGCATTGGCCTCATGCCGTCTGGTCGCCCACCTCTGAATTGTTGTTGTATCCTGGGGCAGGCCGCGCGCAGCCTTTCACTCAAATTGGACTTGCCAAGCAGGTTCGCCTGTACCGGCATAAACCTTCTACGTGTAACTACGTTATTGCTGTCTTCACTTCTTAGAGACAATTTGAGGATTTGGAAGTTTCAATGCTTTTGAGTAGTTAGACTGTTTTCACACTGACAGAACAGACATAGAGGGACATGGCGTACGCTACAAATCAGAGGTTCTCTGGTGTTGCAGTGGTCAGGAAGTGCTGCTTGAAATCAGAGCTGGGGAAGTGGTAGGGGTCGATCTGTGGAGCTAAGTGGGCCAGGACAGTGGATTCCACAGAAAAACCTTGATAAGTAAAGTCAGACTCTAAAAAGGTCTGGAGAAAAAGGCTGGAGAAAATCAAAAGCCATTCTACACAAATAATTTCTGTGTGCAATGTTGTATTTTCCATCAGAGAGCTGAAATAGCAGAGGGATTTTTAGATGTTCATGTGTGGATTATAACTCTATAACGCAATGGGCTTGTCCAATCGATAACCAATAAAGTTCACAGAGGGATGGTGAAGTTAAGCTGTGGTGACAGATAAATATCAGTGAACAACACCATTCCTAAAGCAGACAGGAACGCTCTGGTGAGGCAACCGCTGATGGATGACTGTCGTTTAAAGAACAAAACAAATCCACTATATCTACAATAAAAGCTCTGAGTTTTGGTTTAGGGTATATATATATATATATATATATATATATATATATATATATATATATATATATAAACTGTTCAGATTTTATTGCTTTTGATGCAAATATCCTAAAAATGTTATTAGTTGTTTTAAAAACCCTACTTCACAACGGACACCATCGGCCATTACAGCTGCTTGCTTCTATTCCATGCTGTCAAATGATCAAAAAATTCAGTCTCTCAAAATGAACGGGTCAACAGACTTTCATGTCTAGACTGTTTATGCATGACTGCAGGTCTTTGAATCGATGAAAAGTAAAGTTCAAAAAGAGATAGTGAAGGTAAACCACAGTGACATAAATATCACCAAACATGTTCCTAGAAAACAAGCAGACACACTGAAGATACATGCAACTCTGGATAGATGGACAGAAAGTTGATCAGCTCCAACTGGAGCCCGGAAATTCAAAAATCTGATATCAATCAGTGAGCACACCATAACTTTACCAGTTTGGACTTTTAAAAACCAAACCCATCCTGATGGAAGAAGACTTGAAGGCATCAGTATCAACTCATATTTATCATCCCATCTACTGGTGGTGGCAGAAAGCTCCAAAAATGTCTAAGTCCAAGTCTTCAGCATTGTGGGGAGAACTTTCTGCATTTTTCTGAGATGTGTAATCCATGCTAGTTTGCAACCTCTACTTCCTGTGTCAGCTAAAATCGGAAGGACCACAAATCTCTGATTGTAACATCTCTATCCAATATGAAGAAAGAAGTAAGAAGAAAACAAACAAATAATAGGGACTATAACATATATCTGCATTAACATCTGCACCAGATGATGTTAGTCATTTTTTAGCATACTGGGATCAGTCCGATAAGCAGAACAGCTGATATTAATAACCTATATTTATTTTGTTTTGTGTTTCAGGAGGGGGAGGGAACAGGGTTGGTGACAGTGACAGTGATGCAGCAAAGGTTTGAAGGAAAATCTATTTTTAATGTGTACTGTATAATATTGGCTTTCAGCCAGTATCAGTATTGGCCCAAATTTGCAAATTGGTGCATCCCAAATGGATAACATGTAAAATGTTTTAATTATGTGAATATATATTGACACATGTCATGTTTTGTGACACGTGTCACAAAACATGACATGTGTTTATGTGTCATGTTTTGTGTATCCCATAATCCCTACAAAGTGTTTTTGTACTGCTGAGGGACGTCCTCAGTCTGCTGTAGGCTTAAACTGCAGACTGAGCTCAGATTTTATGATTTATATATACCAGGCCCATGAAAGTCAGCGCAAATAAATGGTGATGTAACACAGTTGTAACTTTGTGAAGGAAGCAGGAGGTATAAGGTAGCAGATGACAAACTGCACCTCCTCCTTATCCACCAACTTCACTCTGCTGACGTCTTTTGAAAACTCGACACGGCCAGAAAGAACTTCGACTGTCAGCCGCATGACAAGAGTTAAAGTGCAGAACTGAAGTGCAGACACGTGAGGACCTGCAGCCAGGAGACGCAGCGCATCAGAGCGAGTTAATTAGGATGATCGGCCTGACACCTTTCTACTCTGGGCTGTGATGAAACCAAACACCATGGAAGGCATGAGACGTGTTGGTAAAGAGAGCATTAATAATTCACCACACCGTTCTGAACGCCGAGGCGATCCGCTCCGCCTTTGGCTGAATTCTTATAGAAGCGTCGATGTCAACGTCTCAATTGCTGTAACATCTGCCACCTGTAGCTACAAGCTGCAGCTAAAGCTTTTCCATATGATAGAACAAAAAGCATGTACAGATTAAAGAGAACGTTAGAAATTAAACAACATGGCACTCAATTACATTCCATGATTTTACATATACTAAATTATTAACTTTTCGGTAGAGAATTATCTTTTGTCCAGATGTCTTACAAGAACATACTGATGCTTAGATATCACCACTAAAGCAAATAAAAAAATTAAAACAACATTTTACGATCACCTACTAGGGCCATTGAAGACAGAAAAAAAGAGTAGCATTATATTTCCGCCAAAAAAAAGTTCCACGTTAATCTCATTAGAAATTTTCTAGAAAAATCCTTGGAAATTTCTAGGTTTGAAAAGTCAAAAAATTGCAAGAGAAATATGTGAAATTTTGAGATTGATCTCAGAAATTGTCTAGAAAAAATATGGATATTTCAGTTTAAAAAGTAAAAAAAATTGATGTGAAAATTTCAAAAATTCAAAGATTTTTGACATTTAAAAAAATTCTAGAAAATTTCTGAGGTTTTTTTTTGTCAGAAGTATACTTTTTTTCATCTCCAGTAGCCCTTATGCACGGTCATAGTTTTCTACTTATTTTCAAAATGTTATCAGAAAACATCAAAGCAGCCAAAATATTTTTCATCCTTTTAACAATGTGACTCCTGGTCACCTATTTCGCATTAATTTCAATGACTGAAACCAGAAGCCTTGCATCAGGCTCTGGTAACATGATAGGGGTGTGCCAAAAAAAAAAAAAAATCAATTCACGTGAAATGGGGACGAGGCCATCTGCAGAAAGGTGGCGCTCTCTCCGTTACTGCTCCATAAAAACAAAATGGAGGATGCGTGGCCAGAGTTAAATTCCATTTAAGCATGGATTGATATTCAAAATTCAAGAAGCGTGACACGTTAATGTCTCCATTTGTCATTCTGCCTCGCAAAGCAGACTAAAGTAGATCATGAGGATGCTTTGCACACCAACAGATTAAAGCAGATTATAGACAGGCAATAATGATAAAACAACTCTGCAGCTGCAGAGCACAGCTATAACTCACATACATGGTACGGCGCAGAGCCGCATCTAAAGTGTGAATTTAGACATATAAATATAGTTTACAAACATAATACTCACTTTGGGATTAAAAGCAATTGTCAAAATGTAAGCAGTGATTTATAAATGAGTCACAGTGAGATTTGACAGGTTGGCGGTGCGAGTTAGACGCCCAGAGCGACAGAACAGACGCCTGCTGGGTTATTATGAACATCAAAAGCAAACTGGAGTATTGAAACCCCCAGTTTCAATCAACACTGTAACTACTGAAGGAAGGATTTTACCACTGAAAACGACCACCGCTATGCTCTGCCTCATACCTGAACTGATTTGTTTTGGTTTTCCAATGATGTCTGAGGTCCATCTGCCCATCCCTTGTCTTAAGATTAGGTTGCTGGGGCAACAGGTCCAGCTCATTCTGGGGAATCCCAAGGTGAAGTTCGCAGGCTAGAAGAGACATCTCAGTCCAACCGTTGAGTTCTAGATCTCCCACAGGGTCTCCTTCCAGTTGGACGTTTTTCCTGAAAATCTTCCAAAGGAAGACAGCTGGGGTGCAATCGGTTAAAATTTCTGGACCACCTCCACTGATTCCTTTCATTGCAGAAAAGCAGCAGCTCTACTTTAAGCTCGACTAGGTGAGGGGGGTCATCACTTTATGTCTACAGCTGAGTCTAGCCACAGTCTGAAGGAAGCCCATCTCGACTGCTTACATCAGTGTTTGATGGGTTTAAATACCGATTTTTCTACATTAAAATAGAATGTCAATAGTATTAACTAATATAAAAGAGGAAAAGTTTAGTCTGAAAGAAAATGTTATGTGCTTTATATGGTAACTATGGCGTTTTGACAGCGGACAGTCTGGTCGACTTGGTCCGATTGGGGACCAAAACTGCAACACACTACATTTTCAGCTGGTGTGGTTCTCTTTCACTGCACTGTCACAAAAAACCAAACCCTCTGAAAAACCTGTTCTACGTCGTAGCTAAGGTCAGGCAGTGAGAGCTTAGTGGTTCTGAACTAGGACCACACAGGCATGTAAATGAACTACGGTGACATTTGCTGGTGCATTAACATGCTGACCTTAATGGTCCACTTTTCCATAACCGATGCTTGTTCAGGGGCTCTTTAAACACGATGAGGCCCAGAGCAAGGCGAGGGTCAGAGATGGAAGATCATGTGGAATCATACAGATATCATATATGTTTTAAATCTGCTAGCTTGGCTAACTAGGAACAGCATAGGTAAACATTAATGTCTAATTTCTACTATATATATATAAATATATGTAGCCTTAGAATACATCACACTAAATGGAATCGCTGGAAATTGAGACATTTTGTTTTAGTTTAAACAAACTAATAGGAGGATGATTCGGCTTCAGAATGTAAAACTCAGCCTGCGTGTCCTGCCTCGCAACACATTAAAGATTTAAAGTGATCAAATGCTTCTTTACCGAGTTAGACAACTACAGCTGATCTTAAGCCACACACAGCCCCCGGATCCAATCAATAATGTACAAGTAGCTTTAATGAAAGCATGCGTATGCGTCGGTGAGAAAGATTTGTTTATGCTCATGGCTGGTGCCAACCTCATTTCTTTTTCATAAAAAGTGTAAACTGCACATTTGCAACCTGCTACAAGCGGCAAACAAAGAAGCAGCACAAGCGTGCAGACACCAGAGGCATGCAAATAGTGTTACTCCAGCAGACTGGAGTCATTAAAATACACTTCAGCTCCACATTATTCGGAAAAGACACAAGGATGAGATTCTACAATGGAGAAGGAGGGAAACTAAGAGGAGAGAAAAATCAACAAATGCTGCCTCACAGGTGAGCTGCATGATATTAAGCAAACATTCAACCATGATGTGGGACAAGCACAGACACCGAGGAGCTACGGGGGGAAAGCAGAAGTTGATGTTTGTTTCATATTAACAGGGGAAAGTGGATTAGGTAGCAGTAATAAGTTCAGTGTTCCCAAAACTATTCTCAGGAGTTTATTGAGATAAAGGGAAAAACAACGGTTCAGGAGGTTACATTCTGCAGTTATTTTATTGAAAGTGATTGGAAAATGTACAAAGATTCACCCAAACAGATGTGGGTTTGTTTTTTTAACTACCATATTTTTTGGACTATAAGTTGCTACTTTTTTTCCCACGCTTTGAACCAGGCGGCTTATATATGTACGTTTCCAGTTTTTTTTTTACTTTGCGGGTGCGGCTTACAGCTCTATAGTCCGGAAAATACGGTGATTGTCAAATTAGTCTAGGTTTATGACCACCATTTTGTGAAACACAAATTCCTGTTTAATCTATGAAATATGTTATTTATGGTGTTTCCTTGTTTTGTATCATCATGTGGTCAGCATTGGAGATAATAAGTAACTTTTGGTATGGAACCACCTTTCTCCCCTTGATACCTAATGATTGACCATCTGAGGACAAAAATTCAACGACTTATACACAGTCCACCATTATATATTTCATTTCAAGCATAAGAGTTTTATGAACATTTGGGTTACGCAATATATAGAGAAACTCGAAATATATTTTCAGTAATTACTGATCTTCATATCAGCAGTGATAACATAATATTTAAATGATACTATTTAATATTATTATAACATTTAAATGATTTTTCTTGATTAATGTGTACCAAACTGTGATCTTTGTTCAGACACAACCCACACAGAAGATCAGACAATTCATCTTCATCTGCAAATAAAACGTGAGGTAGATATGTGATGGTGCGAAAAAAAAAAGTCATAGGAAAAAACTATGTTGTGTTTACACAAAACAGGGAATTTAAAGATCCATATTAAACGGTTGCAACAAATGTTCAACTTGCTTAAAATATATTTTTGAAGGTTAAAAAAACAGAAAAATGATACCAGTCAGCCATGACACAATGGTGTTATTTCAGCTTCCAGTACCAAACGCTGGAATGGTCACTGGATGGACTCTGCCCTTCTTTTTCTCTTTTCCCTCATCCCCCTTTCTTTTAGAGTTGGATAGCTAATCCAAAAATTGAAGAAAAAAATCTGAAAACGTCTTACAGCTCTTAGACCTTGAATTGGTTGAATCACAGGTTGCTTAAGGTTCATTTATTATTCTAGCCAAAGCTTCTTACAACAGTTTTCAGCATAAGTAGATTATGGGTTTTTGGTTGTTTGTTTTTGTTTTTATGTCCCCTTTGTTGCGTACGTTTCGTTTGATTCATAATGAATATACACTTTGATTCAAGCAGGAGTTTCTGGTGTCCTTATTTCTGATAAAGTGCCGAGAAATAAATGAACTTCTGGAACTTTTGAGGGCATAAAAATGATTGTTCAATGGGCTGAGAAAAAAAAATCAGATTAACAAATAGCTCATTTATTTAACTGATTTATCTACTAAGTCATATTGTGGTGAGATTTACAGTGATGCTAATCCACACTCTTTGATTCTGGATGTTTCACAGCAGCATTGAAACCCAGTGCAAAAGTCAGACCGTCTCACAGGTCTTACTGCCAGACACGCATCGAGATGACAAAGTCAGCCCTGACCTGCGACCCTTGACCTTTTCCTTCAGCAGCTGGAAGATGAATTTGTTAAAAAAAAAAAAAAAAGCTGAGATGAGCTGCATATATTTATACAATCTCTGTCTCAGTCATCTCTGTGTGCAGCATCATCACGGCCGTCAAGGAACACTCACACCTGCACACTCCACATGTCACCAAAAAGTCGGCATGATTGAGCACTTTCTACACCAAACATGGCCACTAGACACATAGATGCACAACCTGGCAATGATGAATGTTGCAACTCAGAGTGTGCCTGCACGAACAGCTACAGTTTGGATCTCTGTGCGCTTTATGCTCCGGTTTCTATTGCGATAATAATGCTCACTTTCTGAATTATTTAAACATTGATCACAGCCATTTTATGACCAGCAACTGAGATCTCAGGTGGAGAGACGTACAGGACCATGAAGCAGACAGCAGAGAGAAAAGGAGAGTAGAGTGCAAGTACATTTCCAGACAAGCACCAACAGAAGTACCAACGAGAACTTAGAAGGTACAATTGTTTTAAAGAAAGAAGTTAGGAATGCACTAAAACGTTACGGCTTCTATGCATATTTACCACGTAAGTCTTAGCTATTTGAGAAAAAATATGTTAAATTGCTTTGAAGGTTCATGGATAACACTTAACAAGCAAACCTGTGAAATACTGGGAGGTTATGGTCCAGTCAGATGAGACCAAAACTGAATTTTTAGGGGTCAAAGGTCATTGCACATCATCTGAATTCCCCCATACAAGCCGACTGGGAAGTTCACAGTTGGGAACATCATGCTGAACATTATATCTCAAATATATCATCTTTGCAATATTATTGTTCTGAAAGTAGGACTGTGATGCAGCTTTCAGCCTTGCCACTAGAGGGCGCGGCCGTTTTGTGAGCAATGTTTTTGTTTGGTGTTCATGTAAATCAGGAGAAGTCATGTTTAGAGGCAGCTTGAGAGAGAGAGAGTCCATAAGACTGGAGGGGAACAGTTTGTGTTTGAGAAGGATAAATGGCCAGATAAATTGATCTGGACCTTTTAACTCATTCTTGACTAAGCTAAGCTAAGAGTTACTTTTAAATGGTGAATTTTATCATGTTTAGTTGTTTTCTTATACTTTAACATTATAAGTTATTTAAAAAAAAAAAACGGGACTGGAGTAATGGAAAAAAGTGTTTTTATTTTATTTATTACTAAACGTGACTAAATAGCTATAAGGTCATTGTGCGTAGTTGTAAGGGCTAAAAGGCATGTTTGTGGCTGTCATAGGTAATGTAGCGTGCTTATATAATAATCAGTGTTTACATTGGATTATATAGTTTGTCTTTTGTTTATTCTGTTTTGAAGAACCACTCACACACTAACCCATCCTCAATAGAAATCTGCTGCCATCTACCAGGATGATTAGGGTTGATGTCTTGACTCAATGACCTCAAACTTACAGTCAGGATAATAAGGTAGATGATAGTAATGAAACTGAAAAAACAAATACCTTTCAAGAGCACCTGAAGGCAACAAGGAGAAACAGCCAGAAGTATGACTGACAGAAAAATCAAGAGGATCTGACAATGAATGAATCAACTAGGCAGAGGCGTTTAAATCATGGGAAGGCTGATCACTGGCATGAAAAACAAGCGACTAATTATGATGTAAACGGCAGACGGAGGCTGAGGGAAAGTAATGGCTGAGTAAACACAGAAACAACATGAAGCAGGCGTCTAAACAACGAGGAAACGGAATTTTCCCTTGATGAGCTCTGATGAAAGATCATCAGGCCAAAAACTGAAAAATCTATTTATTCAGAGCGTCAAAACAAGAAGTCACCATTACACAAACACATCAACTAACAATAAGCACAAGGACTTGCTGCAAAGTGAAATAAACCCCAAACGACAAGAAAAATCCAAACCAAAGTGACAGAACGGAGCTTTAAAGCAACACAACAAACACTTTAAATGCTCATACAGACAAAAGCAAAAGCTTTGTTCAACATTTATCAGCGTTTGGTGTTGACGGGGTGTCGCCGTGACATAAAGTCTGCGGCGGTGTGGCTGCATCGGTCTGTGTGGCCTCCAGGCACACACCGCAAATGAATCCATTCATCTTAGCTCCTGTACGCTGCCATATACACTTGTTCTGTGCTACACAAACCAAATACATGCTGCCCTCTAATCCACTCATTCCTCTCTGCAGCCACAGCAGGTATTTCACCTGCTGTTGTTTCTCTTTTGCTTCTCCTGTGCACACACTGCATCTGCTCACCAATCCCACAGCTCTCTCTCATCCATGTCGTCCAGGATTTCAAATTTCCAGGTGGTTGGTTTATTTGAATCTGTAGAATAATCCTGACTGGTTGAAAACACATTTACATACAAGTTTTTATTCATAATTGTTTAGCCTTGTCAGTGTCGCTTGGTTAAACAGATATGTTTAGGTCATTTTTCTGCTATATTAACAGCATTACTGTATTCCCTGTTAGATATTTTGTCTGTTTTTCTTTTTGTCACTCCTAGACAGTTAGATCATCGTACATATTTTAAGGTCAGGCAAAAGTAGCATGAGTAAAATTAAAAGAAGTTTTTGTAAAATTGCTATTCAAACCAACACAGTCCTATATTGAAAAAATAAAAAAAATAGTTTGATTTGCAGCTTTTGATTGGTTCTGTATTTGATTGGCTGGTGGTGAGCTTCTTTGATAAACACTAAGTTGTGAGCGAAGAGCTAGAGTTAATCAGTTGAGTGTGAGAAGAGAACACTATTAATCGAGCATGTGTGAGACTTAAACACACACACCACTCGTTATTCTTTGCTCACATAGACATCTGAACTTACTGCGGTCTCACTGTGTGCTCAGATTGGTGGTGCAAATATAAAACCATAGTTACAGCATAAAAATAAGGAAGTCAAATTTCTTAATTCTTCTCCACAGTCCTCATCCCAAACAGATCTCTGGATTCCTACTGGAGCTTTCAGAAACTGTAAAACCGACAATAAAAACTGCTTTCTAAACCTTCTAGCTTCTGTGCTACTGTTTTCTGTTTTACTTAAAGGCAATATGAAATCAGCGATAATACAGCAGAAACACAAACTCACTCCCTCCATCTCTGGCTGTGAAATGGGCATTAAGAGTTCAGATAGTCTAGGTCAAAGTGTAGCCTGATAACATGAGACCTAGCAACGTGGAGATGTTTGGTTATCAGATCAGCCTGTGCACGTGTGAATGTGTGTGCGTGCGTGTGTGTGTGTGTGGGTGTGTGCGTTTGACTTATCTGTGTACAGGTTTTGTGCATTTAGATAAAAACCCATATTGACTCAGTAACAAGGCAGGAGGCTTCGGCATTGATCTGCCTCCACTGAGAACTCTGTCAGAGCAGAAAGGGGCTTCGCCCCTTAGCAAGAGGCATTATTGAACAGTGATAAAACTATTAACCCTTCCAGCTCAACACCTAACATTTCATCTAGTGAAGAGCCTTTCAGTGCTAAGAAGAACCATATTCAAGTGGCACAGGTCTAAATGCATTCAGGTATTTATTTCCCCAATTGAATGTTCATTATATGTTAAATAAGTAGAAATTGATTCAAACTTTCAGATAAAAACAAGCCATTCTAGTGGAACAGTGTCTATGCTGTGATCTGGGAGCAGGTTTAGGTTTGTTGTCTCTACCTCTCCTCTTCGCTCCTCCCTTTCTGTACCTCTGATCTCTTAACGGGCAGCATTGTTCCTGAGGCACTGGCTCCCTCACCTGAAAATCACCTGCTCAGCAGGGAACATTGCTGAAGAGGACCGACAGGAATCATAGATGTTGCCAGATTGTCAATAGTTGTGGTAGCCTGGTTCTCCTAGCTGTTGTGCTAAAAGGCTCGTTGCTCTATCTCCATCTCCCTGAACCCAGACACTCGCCTACCTTGAATCTACTTGATGTTACTCTTGTCCTCCAGCACCTTATTTGCTCTTCTGCTACGATGCACACCTCAAAACGATTGGGTCTCCAGAGAAGTCCTTTCCTGATTGATTGAGAGTCTTCAACTTACCTCTCCCTGCCTTCCTCAAGTTTATACCATCTAGAGATCAGCAAATATCACCAGAACCAGTTCTTGTAAAACTGCTACAAAACTGGTTCTAACCAACACTCACTGAGCTTCAGATGAGCTCATTCACCCTTTGATCCACAGTAACCTGCCAACAACTACAACGCCACCATGTGTGAATGAGAAACCAATTCATAAGTCACTTATATCAACTTTGATCACGTAAAGTTTCAGACAACTCCTTTGACCTCCTACCAAGCAGACCTACAGCAAAGTTTAAGTTATTCGTTCCCCAACATTTTCACTATTACTACTATTCACTTTCATGTTCTCGTTCATGCCTGGTTCTTCCATCCAAGTCTACGACAAAACATCTAAACACAATGAAATTTGACCTTCCTCTTCTCTTAAACCAGGGTGTTGCATCGGTAAAAGCTGTGAAGGAGTTAGCCAAACTGCTCATGGAACAATTCACTTCGCCATGCCTAAAATACCGAGGCCGAGTTTGCACATACATTTTCCAAGCGTCTAACCAGAAGGGGCCTCTCACAGAACGTCAAAGGAAGTAGAGATATCTGGAGGTGAAAAAACATGTTTAGCGATTCTGGAGTGTTTAAAACATCCTTCACCACCTTCAAAAAGCGGTTCTAGCTTTCCTCCTCAAAGATGAGCCTCTGCTTGAAGCGCCTCTGGTCATTTATGAATTAAAAATAATGCTGGCAATTTCCCACACACACCTGAGCCTTCAAAGGTCAAACTGGCATCGTGGAGCTAAAGAAAGATCAGGTAGATATAAAGCATTAGCATAAAATGAGAGTCGGGGGGGGAAAAAATTACAAAAATATGTATTTATATTTGTCAAATTTATTGCAAAAACATAGAATCTATACTCAATTTAATATTAAGGTCTGAGCGTTCACTGATTCCCGGAGGCGAAAACCTCGGAGCAGATTAAAACTACTGCAAAATAACTGCCACTAATAAGCTAACAGTGTCAAAGGTCTGTGTGTCTCTATGAATAAATTATTCCATAGCGACCAGCGAAACTACGCAGGACGTATCACTGCTTGCGCGTTGGACGTGCTGTTTATACATCGTACATTAAGTCTGCTTACTAATAGCTAATTTGGTGAGTTTGTGCCTTATGGCAAGGTTGTAGTCACTTGTCCAGGCCAACAGGTACACTCAGGTAGACTCTGTATGTCTTTGTGAGCAGCTTGCGGCTGACAGGAATGCTGGTGGAGCTGCAGCCTGGGCCTGCTGCGCTCCCTCAGGACTCTTATGAAGGTCGTTTTCAGCCAGCTGCCCCCAATATCACAGCGTCAGAGAGGAGGAGCCGCTAACAATTACACCACCCTGGAGAGATGTGCCTACTTAGCACCGGGGTTGTTGTTTAGCTATTTTCCACTATAAAAATGATAAATTATCTGTTTCCACTTTAGTAAATTATAATGCCTAAGAGGTTTTATTAATAATAAATTAGCTTTTCCACATAACGGAATTATTCATCTTTACTACGTAGATGCTGTGTTGCTGTGGCAGACTGGTGAACTTTTAATTAGCGCTTCACTTTCTGGGAAAACTATGATTTACTCTAACAAGCTGGAAACATCCTGTTCTACTGTAAACACCTTAAGAGGCAGTGTTATGTAAAATCAACCTTTGTTGAGCTTTACATCATGTTTATAGTGTTATTCCCTCATTAGAAACATACCTGGAGTGTTGCCTTGATTCTTTCATGAAAGTTTGAGAAATCCTTTAATCTCCATGGCAACCATTCAGCTTCGCAAAACGCTTGGGTGGAACAAGCCCCGCCTCCAAGACGCAGCTCCTCCTCAGAGCTGCTGTTTCTAAGGATCCGGGCAACCAGAGACAGGTTGTCGTCTTTGGACCAGAACCTCTGAAACAGAAACTGATTGGTCAAATCTCAGAGTCCTGGTGGCATTAACTTGGCCTCCGATGACAAAATAAAGAACCTGTACGTTATTTTTAACCAGGATATGTCACTTTAATTCCATACAAGTTCCTCAGATTTCCTTCTGCTATACCTGGAATTTTGCCAAAATTAGAAATATCCTGTCCAGGAGTGGCTGCAAAAAACTAGATCATGATTTGTTACTTCAGTTCTGAACTACTGTAACTCTTTACTGTCCACAAAATGCGGTTAAAATCCTCCAGCTGATCCAAAATGCAGCAGCAAGAGTTCTGATAGAAATTAAAAAGAGAGAGATCATATTTCTGCTGGTTTAGCTTCCCTTCATCAGCTCGCTGTTGAATCCAGAATGTGTTTGTTTTTTTCAGTCGAACCACTGCAGTCCTCCTCCAGCAGCGTTGTCCTGCTCTCTTCTGTTCCTTATTTAACCGTTTTGTTTTGCGTTACCTCAGTCAGAGCGTCTGACCGTATCAACGGAAGCTAAACGTTGCACTATGTGGACATATTCGGATGAACAGAACATCATATGTACCAATCAATTCAGAAAAAAAAAAAAACAATGAACATGTGGAGCAGAAGCAAACTTTACAAGCTTAAAAAGCCTTGTCTTGAATTCCTATTTAACATCCCTGCAGTGACACTGTGTGACAGCAAAAGCCGCCGAAGCTTTTGAAGGGTTCCACTTAAACCCATGAATGCATAATTTAATTTGAGGGTGGCGTTGTGGGGGGTGGGGGGGTTAAAGATAAGCAGAAAACATTCAAGACAGAATTAACCCTATCTGACAGCGAAACTGCTGAGCCCTCTGTTCGCTAATCCTTTGACGGCTGCACATTTCCCTACTAATATGAAAATACAAGATGGAGATTTTTTTTTTTAAACGATTACTAAAATGACTGTTTTAGTAATGCTGACAATTAATAAAACATTTTTATTATTGTCTAAAATGCAACAGCATATTATACTTTAAGTGAATTTGAACCGAGTGAAGCTAAAGCTATGCCACTTTAGGAGTAAAACATTCTTACAGGCAGAGGAGTTTTTTTTATCCTAAATGCAAAATATATATTTATTTTGTAAAGATTTGGCTTAATTACTGATTTGAATGTGTTGTGTTTTCAGCAAGTTGCCCTTTTTCAGAGTCTGTATACTCCAGTTAATGATTAATCAACTTCTAAATTAGTTGACGATTATCTCAATAATCAGTTAATCGGGAATAAATCAATTAATCGTTTCAGCCCTATGAAGGTATTTTTGATCATCTTCACTGAGAGCGAAACGGACAAACAGTCGGTGCCACATATGCCCAGCTGAGCTCCGCATCCAGCAGCTTGGCATGCTGTTGCTGTGGAAACGCCAAACAGATGAACCTGTAATTGTTTGTTTTAATAGTGAGGAGACCTTAGACCGTTTAAATGTGTCAGTTTGTCTATTTGTCTCACCGCCAAACTTCAGGAAAAACAGAAATCTGGGATTATTTTACAACGGTGAAACATGGAGGAAACAGTCAAAGGGCACAGCTTTGTTTTTGCTTTAATTACACTGGAGAGTATGTAATTATGCAGACTATCACATTGTGACACAAGGAAATACCAAATTAAACAGAAACGTGGGATTCATAGACTGATAGTTGAATTCTGAGAGTTGGCTTTTGAACCAGTTTTTTCCTGGGGGTTTTTTTGTTGTTGTTTTTTTTAAGAGCTGCACCAAAAAAATATATATGTTGGTTAATTGGAAGCTCAAACATCAGCTCTATTTCTGCAAAGTGAATGCACCTTCGGCAGCCACTGGGGAAACGTCTGCCTTCCAACAAGAAGGTCCTGGGTTTAAATCCTGGCCTGGGGTCTTTTCGTACGGAGTTTGAATGTTCTCTGCATACTGGCTGCTGGCAGGTTTTAATTGAAAAGCACTTCCTGTGAAAGTCGGCCTTTTCTTTTTCCTGTTACTTTACCAAGCAATGAATGGCATGACTGCTGCAGGAGGTCTGTCCGTTTTGAACAAGTTATTTTACATGATTGCAAATGCTACACAATGGATGAATGACTACAATTAAACAGCTGATTCATTTATATCAGGTCTGTAACACTGAATTAAGTTTAGTTAAATAAATTGTTTCTGTCAATTTAAAGGATTCTGTTTTTACAACTTCATTTGTTGGATTAATTCATAACTAATAAAAATATATTTTTCTATATGAATATCATTAAAAATTCTCTACATACCAAATACGACTTTAGAGAAAATCAACTTCATATTTGAACACCTTGAAATTGTGCTTCTGTCTCTTTAAGAAGAGACAGAAGCACAACATGGCTCCTCCCTTTTACAACGTTTTCACCAGCGTAGGACTGACAAGTAGCTTGTATAACGAGCGCAGTAGATACACGGTGGCACCAGGTGTTTGCTAATTGTTTCTAGCTAGTTTGAAGGAGCTGAGTGGGGGGTTCATGAGGGAGGGCTGTTCTGTGAGGCAGAAACTTGGTAGCTTGGAAACTGCGGTCTGATGAGGAGCTGCATCTCGAAGGCGGGGCTAGGACCACCCAGGCGTTTTCTAGAGCAAAATGGTTGCCATGGAGATTAAAGGATTCCTCAAACATTCATGGAAGAATCAAGGCAACACTCCAGGTGTGTTTTTTGATGAGGCAATAACATTATCACTATGCAAAGCTGAAAAAAGTCAATTCTAGGTAATACAGCCCCTTTAAATAAAGATCAGATTTATGGCTGGCGTACTGCCGTTGCTGTAGAAACTGAGCCGCTCACTGGCTAGCCGCTGCTGCCAGTGTGTGCTTAAAGATCTGCAGAGTGAAAGCCAGCTAAATCCTCGTCATGCGACATTCCCACCATGCTTCGTTCACATCAAACTGAGACAATCTTTCATTAAGATCCACTCCTCTTATCTTTCCCCTTCCTTTGCACATACAGTTGAGTTCCTCCACCAGCAGCTTGTGTTTAATTGCTGAGTCAGCAGCTTTTGGTTCGAGCTGGCTACGTATTAAAAAAAGTGGAAGGATAGGCACACATCTTCCGATTACCTGAAAATTAACCCCAACTCTCCTTGCAGGCTAAAATAAAACTCACTATGTTCTGCAGAAGTGTTTCGGCAGCAGGAGACCCAGAGCCAGCAGTACGGGAGAATATTATCAGGTCTGAGAGACGCAAAGGAAGCTGCAGCAGGCCCTCCTGCTGATGCACATAATGGGAGAGATAAGTTTCAGGGGAACAAAAAAAGAAAAAGAAGAAGTAGAACAAAAAGAAAGCAAACACTAAGTGGCCGATAACACGAGTTCCAGAGCAGCTTCTGAGACAGATTTTTGGAGAAGTCAGTCAGCTGGGGTGGATTACAGGGCCTGTGTGTTACCAAGCCTCATGTGATGTGGGTCATCAGAGGGCAACGCAGTCGCTTTGGCAACAAGAACTGTTCACTTTCCTCTGTGGATGAGAGGGGAATTTCACAAGTCAGTGCTGCTCTCTAGTGGTTTCTCCAAAAATCCTCTTCAGTCATATTCTGACACCACACGATGAACTGATCTGTGTTTCTCTCTGAAGTCTGAATAAAATATGTTTTTTGGAGTAGTCTTCAATTAGAGGAACGATACAGGTAGAATAGATTCTGTTATTTTAATACGTCATCTATGTGATGTTTTGGTAAAAATGATCTGTCTTTTTATGTGAACTAGAAAGAATAGCGGAAGCTGCTGATGCTAATGGGGATCTGAAGGAACAACAAACAAAACAGGTTCTGCATAAAAGTAGCACAATTGACAATAACGTATTTGGAAAAAAAATAGAGGAGTACGTTCCTGCCAAAACACGCAACAAATTTTGAGATTAAAATTGATTTTTTTTTCTAGAAGATTTCTCAGATTTTCTAGAAAAAAAAACCCTGGAAATTTCTTAGTTTGAAAAGCTGAAAAATTGCAACAAAAAAACTAATATTTTGAAATTAATATCAGAAAATTTCTAGACATTTTTAGATTCATCTAAATCTAGAAAGAAAAGTTTGAAAAGTAAAAAAAAAAGAACTTTTAAAACTCAGAAATATCCACATTTTATCTAGAAAATGCTTAATCTTAAAATTTCTGAGTTTTTTTGGCAGAAATTTACTCCAGTCTACAAATGCACAAATATGGCATTGCAAAAAGTTTCAATTTTGTAAATCTCTAAAGCACAAGTGTTTTTTCCCCTAAAAAATCTTTTCTTTTATGTAAAGAAAAACAAGTTTTTTTCAAAAATATTTTCTGACATGAATTGCTAAAACAGGTAATTTTAGTGTGATTCAGTTGTGAAAATTAATTGTAGTTATTCAATAAAAAACTGAAAACTGCATTTATTATTATACCTATTTTCAGCATTTGTTTCTTTACCATCTGTATTTGAAGTTTTAAATAGCCCTTGTGGAAGATCCAAAGAGGCTCAGGACCCGCAGGTTGCAGCTACATCATTTATTTTAAAAGAAAAACTGAATAAAGATGGAAAATTCTGTATTTCAAGTCCACAGAAACTAATTTAAATGAAATCATTTCCTCTGGAGACTCCTTTCCTTCCCCATCTCATGCTCTGACCTGGACAAAGCTCTCCACCACTTTTCACTCTCAGCACAAACATCAGTAAAGCAGCTTTTACTCTGAAGGAGCCTGAACAGTTTGATGTGGGGAGGCTTCCCAAAGCAAACCCTTCCTGCTCGTCCCACTTGAAGAAACGAGAGCGTCTTTGCCCGTATGCGAGTAATCGTCCGTGCAGCGTGCGGTCAGCGAGACGTTTCTTAATGACAGAGTTATCCAGAGCGACGCGGGGCCAACTCCTCTGGCTGCTCTGTAAACAGGCGGAGCGGGGCAGCCATCTGGTCTGCCTCCACCTTCCTGATGATCTGCACTGATTCCTTCTGAGTGAACCCTCAGTGTAACGTCGAGCTGAACCAGACTGCAGCGAAACGTGAGCCAGCAAAGAATGAAGCTGCTTTTACTTTCACAAGTCCAAGTTTACACCTCCAATCAAAATTATTCTCTATGTTTAGTGTTATCATTTCTAAAAATATATATATTGGTTTTACTTATTGGTTGAAGTATCTCTGATAACCAGAACATTAAAAAAAAAATCTTAAATTTTTTCTAATTGTATTGTGGCGCCCCCATTGGGGAGCACCCAGTTGGCTCATCTATTTTGCAAAAAGAGAACAAAAAAAGAAGAAAAAGACAAATTTCAGTTTCTAGATGCTGCAGAGACTTCCCCTGAAAGACTCACAGCTCTATCTGGGGTGAAAGGCTGTTCGAAGGGCCTCCTTCAGGTTTTCTGTAAACTAACACTTCTTCACCTGTGAGCTGACAAATTGAACAGAAAGTTTCACTTTCTTCATGAGCTTAGCTATCTAAGAGAAACAAAAAGAACCTGCTCGGTCTTCAAAAGTACCAAACAATAAAAAATACAGGCAGAGTGTGTGTGTGCGTGTGTGTGTGTGTGTGTGTGTGTGTGTGTGTGCGTGTGTGTGTGTGTGGGGGTGTGTGTGTGTGTGTGTGTGTGTGTGTGTGTGGGGGTGTGTGTGTGCGTGTGTGTGTGTGGACGACAGCAAACAGCCTGGTCGGTGTAAGCATATAAAAAACTTCTTCTCAGTCAAAGGAAAGGCTTTCGCTCTTGCAGCAAGTTTTACTTCATTTGAATCACAAAGAAACAAAAAGGCTTTCTCGAAAATCTTTGCATCGGATGAACGAAACGAAAACATCGAAATGCAGAGAAGCGCTGCCAGCCTGCCTGCGCGCTGTTGTTATCCAGATAAGCGCCCAAACTTCAGCGACTTTTGACCGACTCCTCCACTCCGTTCCCATGACCGAGTCGCTCCATTTGTGTGTGTGTGTGTGTGTGTGTGTGTGTGTGTGTGTGTGTGTGTGTGTGCGTGTGCGTGTGTGTGGGTGTGTGTGTGTGTGTGTGTGTGTGTGTGTGTGTGTGTGAGATTCAGATAATGCGCGTGTTTGAGAGTGCTGTGCCAACAGACAAGTCAGCGGGGGCAGCAATGGGACAAACTGTGGGAGGCAAACACAGAAGAAGAAAAGGAGGAGAGAAGAAAGCAAAGATGGCCGACTGAAGGGTAGAAAGAAGGAAGTGAAGCAGAAAGATTCTCTCTTTCTGGTAGTTCATCGGTTCTGACCTTAGCTTTGACCCAAAGCGAATGCTGCAGTGAGCTCACAGCAATGACACCGCCACTATGCAGACACACACACACACACACACACGCACACACACACGCATACTCTCTCTCTCACACACACACAGGAATGCTGCTTCTGGTATTGTCTTTAAGTACCAAACTCGGGCCAAGGCCTCGCCAGGGTT
This sequence comes from Poecilia mexicana, assembly GCF_051168715.1. Taxonomy (NCBI): domain Eukaryota; kingdom Metazoa; phylum Chordata; class Actinopteri; order Cyprinodontiformes; family Poeciliidae; genus Poecilia; species Poecilia mexicana. The sequence continues at coordinate 3,272,541 of NW_028263381.1, forward strand.
TCCAAAACAAAATAACAGCCGTGCAAAGCTATCTCACACTTGCACACAAACACACACATACACACACTGCTCGGATACACACCCAAACACCACTTCCGTCCATTCTCTCTCACTGTGAAAGGAAGCGGAGCGGAGCTGGCTGGGAACCAGCTGTCCCGACAGAGGTAGTCCTCCGACTGCCCACTTTCCTCTCTGAAAGGACTTGAAGGACTCGGAGTATATTCTCTGACTTTCCACTGTTTAGATGCAAGCGACCACTTCAAGCCTTTGGGGGAGGAGAGAAGCAATTCATGCGGTCTAAATCTGGTTTTCTTCAAGCGAGTGGTTTGATTTAGGGTCATTACTATAGATGCATCATTAACACAAAGCTCTAAAATAAAAATACCCACTTTGACCAAGTAGTTTTTATTTCAAACAGCTTTCCAACCAGCTGAATCAAATAACTGAATTACCTTTTCAATATGTCATCAAGTTTGGCAAAAGCTGCATCTCCAGGACGACGGTTGGAGACGCCTGCTCTAGAGACATTCCCTAAAGGACTGGCGGCTGTAAGCGAGCTAAATGCAGTTCCACGCAGCATTCACTCAGGATGGCTGCATGCAAATGTGTGAGACACTTTAAAAAAAAACAACCAACCTCCAGACTAAAATTTGGTTTCCAGTCACAATTACACACTACTTTGCGTTGGTTTATCACAAATAACACTTTTACAAGGCATCGTAAAAGCACAGCTGGAGCTGACCACATCCCACAAGTTGCAGACGTTTAACTTTTATTTGAGCAACATTTTACGCTGGTGTACCGAAGACGATTAGCGCCAAGAAATAAAAATAATTCTGACTTTTGATCTCAGGAAATCATTGTTCTTCTTTCTCCAACCTGATCATTACTTACACTTTTAAATCCAATTACTCTGCTCAACCGACAACTACAATTAAAGCAGTAAGGTCATCAAAGGTCAAACGTCTTACCTTGGGCCATTTGGGGTTAATTAGACGGGCTTTGATTGCGTCGTCCAGAGCCTTGGCGTGCTGTCCCAGTCTGAGGTAGGCCGCAGACCGGTTGCTGTACAGGATGCAGTTTTGCGGGTCCGCGGTGAGGGCCTCGGTGTAGAGACGAACAGCCAGCGCAAACTCCCCCTGCTGGCAGGCCTGGTTACTGCGGCGCACACGCTCCAAGAACTCAGCTTTGCTCAGGGCGGCTGGACCGCCGGAGCCAGAAATCCGATCCAGCCTTTTCCCAACTTGGGCCGAGGGGATCCCGGGAGATGAAGAGCGAGAGGATGAGGAGGAAGGGTTGGTGGCTCTGCCGGCGGAGCGAGAGCCAAAAAGGGAGAACTGTGGAGAAGACGGAGGAGGAAGAGGAAGAGGACACGCTTAGCAAGACATAGCAACACATTTCTGTGTCTATTAATAAAAAACATCATCAAAATTACTTGTATTTTTCTTTTCTTTTTTTTTTTAAATAACTGCTTTACATTGAGTAGCTGTCATATTCAATTGTTGAGATAACATTTGTCTCGTTACAGTTGTCGTACCACCAGGCTAATAGATAAATGATCTTCATCAGACTACTGTCCGATATATTCCATGGAATTTGGTCTAATCAAAATCCTGCAGAAATCATATTTGTAAAAAAAACACTACTACTTTGAACAACATATTCAAAACCATATAATTTACATCTGAATCATCAGATATTTGCGACTGTGTATTAGGGCCACTGTAGAAAAAAAAACTTAATTTCCTCCAAAAAACTCAGAAATTTTGGAGGAAATCAAGCCCAGACATTTTCTAGAAAAAAACTAAAAAAAATAATCTAAAAATTTCTGCATTTTATCTTGAAAATTTTTAATTTCTCAAACTCAGAAATTTCCTTGTTTTTTCTTAGAAAATGTCTGAGAAATTTTGGTGGAAATGTACTCAATGTTAAATTTTATCTACAATGGCCATCGTAGAAATTGAATCTAGCATATTTTATTTCTTTAGTATTGGATTCAAATAACTTTGGTTTTAAAAATGCTCAAAAGACCAATTGACATTGACCTGCATGTCATTAAACAAGACATGCAGGTCATTTTTCTTTAGTTGGATCTAAAGAAAAACAAAGAACAACTGAGAACTGACTGAAGAACGATCTGATGCAGTGAGATCTGGACTGGCTGGACAATAACGAGTTCATCCAAATGGAAACAGGAAAAAACTAAACCCAAACATTACACTGGATGCACTGAACTCCAAAGGATCTGTGTTCATACTAAAACTTAGAAATATTTTTTGAATTATCCATCATGTCAGGACAAGGACAAAGAAAATTTGAAAGGATTTTAGAAACTATTCCATTCTCTAATGATGCTTCATAAAACAGACATTTGAGAAGTAAAAACTGATTTAAGTGTAATTTTCCAGTATTTGAAGCTGTCACTAAAACAACAGCCCACTCGAAGAATATTGTCAGTCAGTTACATTTTCACACACAAAAAAAACATTATTGAAGATGGAAAGATACCCAAAATAACGGCAAACAGTAGCTGCTTCATATGAATTTTATGATGCAGTGAAAAACTGCTGCGTTCACGTCTCTGTTCTGCTGTAACCACTTCAACTCTTCAGGAAGACGCGGAGGAAAAAAGTGACAAAGTCAAAGTGGGTTCTGCTCTTATTCCCGTCGCCACGGCTGCTGAAACTTGGGCTCAAATGTTCTCACTACGGCCGAGAGCGAGGCGCTTCCACAGAGCTGCCTCCTCTGATCTGGTGTTTCCAAATCCGGGTTTTCACCAGAGCTTACACCAAGGCCGTCATTATCTCTCTACAAATTGCCACAGGCACACACACACACACACACACACACACACGCACGCACACACACGCACACAGAAGCTTAAGGGATTCCTAAACCTTCAAAATGCATCAGCCAACATTGTTGACGAAGACGCCAGAAAACTTGAAGTGGTACTTAAGATTTACTTGAAATAGACCAGAGGCGTTTGTCAGTCTCACGTTTCTGATACGAGTGAAGCATCTGCTCTGTGGAGGTTTTCATTGTTTTAAACAAGCCTGTTTATCCACCTCCACTTATTTCAATGGGTTTTATTTCTAAGAACAAACCGGGATGACTGTGGCATCAAACTAAACATCGCTGCCTGGATATCAACAACCTCTTTTTTTGTTGTCATAATATCTTTATTGAAGTTGCACTCATGTAGAACTGCTACAAAATAACAATGCAATGGAAATGTGAATGGAAAACAATAGCTTTCCATTCACAGAGGTCCATAAAAATAAATCATTTTTAGCTAACAGGAAAAAACACTTTTCTTTTAAGAAATGACAGATGTAGATTATATCTAGGATGTATTAGACCAAAACTAAAACGATGAATATCATTCTCATCAGTTATTAATCTGTCTGAAAGACAGAACAAAACAAATACGTGTATATATGCGTGTGTGCATAAAGTTGTAAAAAACAAAACTTTAGCCAACACTTTGGTCAACTGTCATATTTTTAATAGATTAGATTAGATTCCATTTTGTGTTTCCCCCACCCCCCATTTTTTTTATAATTGGAAGATTTAAAAGAGCAGCTTCTTTTGGGCTTTTCACAGGTGTGAAGGGTTGACGAAGGAGAAGCTGCGTGGCTAAACAAGTTACCTTGTTTGCCACTGTTCCCTTCACATTATTTGTTTTAAGTAGAGCTGTCCGGATCCCACAATGAAATCGGAAATCGGTCTGGAAAATAGCCCGAAAAACAGCATCGGATCTATAATCTCTGATATACGCAAGCTGATAGAAGTACTCCACTCCAGCATTTAGTCCATCTCAGAAATCAGTCCATCCCAGAATTTAGTCTGCTCCTGCATTTGTATCCAGCAGTGCTTGTATCCTGAACACAGACCCATTGGTTGATAATGGTTGGGTCAGTTGTTGTTGACTATTGTTCTCTTCTTGACTAGTATCACCAGATCAACTATTTCCTAACATTTCACACAGCAAAATACGTAACAAAAGTGTGTATGATTCTTGCTGTTATCTTATCTGGCCGATATCGGTATCGGTCAACACTCAAAGCAGCGATATCGGTAATGTCGTATTGGAACACCCCTAATTTTAAATACATAATCAAGCACAAAACAGCATCACCTGATGAATGGGTTTTGTGTTAGCTGGTCAGTACCGTACACACACACGCACACACACCCACAAGGTCAGGTGAGAAGAAAAAAGACTCAACAAGACACTCAGCAGGATAAATCTATAGTTGTATAAATATCCCTGCATGTTGCATTTGCTCCATAAGACAAAGCATATTTCAGTAGACACACAGATGATCAAAGTTTTAAAGAAGAATTTGCTGGAGCTGCAGTCAGTAGAGCAGCGCTGCAACAGGAACACAGCATGAATATCCTGCTCAGTCCTTCCAAGACTGCTGGCAAACACACGCTTCCCCTGTCGTCCCGTCTTACTATTCACTGCCCCCCGACTCTGCCCAGGTCACAGGGAGGACATTCCTGAAGAACACCACCAATATGAGGAGAAAAATCTCCATAGAAAGAACGACTGCTCCACCTGAATATGATTATTAATCTTCTAATTTAAGATTAAGAAGTATCAAACAACAGGCTGGTGGCCAAATATGAAATGAACTCCTGACAATTTCACCAGTGGCTCAAGCTCAGCCATTAGATCTGCAAACATTCATTTTCGAGTCATGACTCAGATTCTCAGTTGGGTTTAGGTCTGTACTTTGACTGACCAGTCATGGGGTCACTGTCCTGGCCCGGTCTGAAATCTGCTGCTTCCCTCTGTGTCCTGAAGACAGTAATACCCACAGTACTATGCTGCCATCACCATGTTTCACAGTGGGAATGTTGTGTTCAAGGTACAGTCAGACCCTTAGGTTTTGTTTTGTTTTTTTGCTACATGTAGCACATGCCTGTAGGCCAAAAAGTTATATTTTGGTTACATCTGACTAAAGAAACTTCTTCCTATTCTTTTCATATTTTTAATTTGCTAAAAATATATATTTTTTTATTCTTACTAATAAGAATAATAGTATAATACTGTCTCAACCTTATTTCACATTGGGATGTATGTTCACGATGATCAATGTTAGCTTTCTAAAATCTATGACTATTTGTTGGTTAGCCAAAACATTGCCAAAAAGTTCCCAAGTAACTATGTTACCTTCAGTTGTTATAAAAATGCTGTATATATATCAAATATGACTTAAAAGATATTTGACTTCATAATTTGATGCCTTGAAAGTGGGCCTTTCTGCTCTTTCTGAAACTCTTCCTCCAGGAAGTCATCACCACATGGCTCCCTTAAAAACATTTTTACCAACTTCAGACTGAGAAGTCGCTTGTGTAATGAGCTCAGCAGATGCACAGTTCCACCAGATGTTTGCTAATAGGTGCTGGCTAGTTTGAAGGAGCAGAATGGGGGCACGGTGGGGGAGTACTGCTCTGAAGCTTAAATTTTCCACTCAACAGGTACAAACCTCTGACAGGGGTCTCCAACACAGTACCTGTTCAAAATCACATAAATGATTAAGTGATGTAAAAAAATAAACTGTCAGTTTGGCAGCCCTTTGTATCACTTAGTACTCATGAAGAGCCTCTTTAGCAAAAAGTTTGGTGACTCATGCTCTAAAATATAACAGAATTTCTACATGAAAAAACAACTGATTCTAAATAGATTTAAATGAGCACATTTAAAATATAAAAATAATGTTAAGTATAAGTTATTCATGAAACAATTTTTACTAAGCAGTATATATATATATATATATATATATATATATATATATATAATTTATACTATAGATAAGGATATGTTGGATGCAAAATGCATAAATAGTGATTAAAAATAAGTAAATAAGCCACTGGGTTAGCTGTGGTGACTGTCAGTTGGAAAGCCCCCAAACCAAATTCTGCTCAGGGCCCCAAACAGCTTTGGACCGCCTATGTTTTCAGACATTTCCTCATAAATCCTGAAGGATGTCAACACCTCATAATACGTGAGCAACCTGCATTTATTTAAAAAAAAAAAAAAAAAAAAGCTCCAGCAAACTTTCTTTATCTCTTCCCTCCGGCAGTCCCCACATTTCACCCCCACAATTTACGTTTCCACCGGCCTCACCTTCTCTTTCCTCGCTCTGGGCTTTTCCATCTCCGCTAAATCCTCCGCCTGCTGCTCCAAACTTTGATCCCGCAGCAGCAGCAGCAGCAGAACTGAGGGAGGGCAGGAAAAGCCTCCGACACCATCCAAAACAAGCCCAGGAGTCGGCCGTCGGTTCCCCGGTGATGAGTCCTGCGAGTCCGCTCACGATTCAGCCGCACGCGCGCGTTTCATCGCCACTTTCCAAAGTTTTTCTCGGTGGAGAGTTAATCCGCAGTGAATGCGCCATGTTCCCCGCTGCCGATCCTCCCCATAGCGGAATTTTTGTCCGGTGAGAGGCGGGGATCCGGTCGGCTCCATGGCTGCAGCTCTCAGCAAGGTTTCAATTACTCCTCATGACATCAGAGGGGAATTGAGTTACCTGATGGACATTATAAGGCCCGACAAAGCCGCACACAGTGACGGTGTGTGCGGGGGGAATAAGCACCACGTGGACTTAGTTCTTTTAGACATGAAAGCTAAACGCGCACGAGTAAAATTAAAACCAAACACAACAGGAAACTGATCTTTTTTATATATACATTTTTAAAAATCTTCTCTAAAATGTCCAGAAACTTTTTTTTTTAACATTGTTATTGGGAAATTAGATTTTTATAAACACCGAGTTTAAACCATCTGGAAAAATGTTTTAGAAAAAACTGGTTTATTTGCCCGTATCCAAACTGAACTGGTGTGTAAAAATTCTTAGCATGGGCAGTCCACCCAGGGCGCCAGTCTGTCAAGAGCAGCACCTGGAGAAAAATGCTGCCATTTACGCATTAAACAACTTTCCTCCTGCTTTTCTCATGATTATTCAAGCCATTCCTGTTCTATTTCTGGTTAAAGTGTTCTACCTTTTCCCCAGCAGCTTCTCTCTCTTATTTTGCTTTGTTTTTGCTTAATAATGAACATGTGTATTTTCTATATTTCAGGTCACACTTCAATAATGTTACAATCTGTGAGGACCAGATTATATTTTGTGTGCTTTGGTACATTAAAATTTTCCAGAAGAAAAACTTTTTTTTTTTTACCATCAGCTACAAATTTCCTTCTCTGACAAACTAAAAGAAACACAATGAAAACATTTTTATGTTCATAAATCTCAACTTTTATGAGTGCTTCTCATGTACAAGTATTTACAAATGATTTCCAGTTCATTGCAACACCAACCAAAATTTACAAAGGCTTTCACAAAAATTCTGTACAAATACAACTTCAACGTGCTCTTCTAGGAGCTGGGCTACAGACGGACAGCGGCTATCAAATGTGTTCACACCAGATTTTTTTTTAATTTTTTGTTTTTTATGTAAAAAGAGAACATAACTTTTTCCCCGCATATCATGCGACATTTATCCTGTGCAGCTTTTTGGAGAAAAGTTATTCATTCGTAATTGTTATTTCGACAGCAAAGGATGGTAGTGGCAGGATCATGCTCTGGGGTTACTTTACTTTAAATACAATCAAGATGGACGAAGCTGAAGAAAAATAAATACTTCATTAGGGGAATATTAAAGTTCTGGGATGGCCTAGTCAAAGTCTAGAGCTAAAATTGCCCTCATAATCGAATAAGTCTGATTTTTTTTCCTTCTGACACATTTGTTTGTTTTTCAGTTGAACTCCACTTAATAAAGGTCACATTATCTGAAAAACCTTTGAAAGGATTTATGATGGTCACTTTTTTTTGTTTGTTTTTTCTCACATCACCAACAGGTGGCGTTGTAACAGGAGTGTCAACATTTTTGAAGTCGCTGTCATTTTTCACATTTTCGAACCAACTAGGGAGAGAAACAGACATCAGGTCTGGAGGAGATGAACACATTATATGAAGTACAGCAGTAAAGACGTGAACCATCCTCAGGCTCAGTTTTCGTCTTAGAAATAAATTCTGCTACATTTCACTAAAGAACTACATTTACCAGATTCCAGAAGGAGTTTGGCTTAAGCTCCACAGTGACTCAAAGGTTGCTCAAATAAATATATAATAGTGCAATATTTAATAGGGTCCCAAAGAAGTTTCCATAACTTAATAAAACATAAGACATTGTGAAATAAATATCTGCCTTTTATCATCTCAGAAATGTTGAGAAAAAAAAATTCAATTCAACCTCTATTGTAAAAATCTTTGTATCCTGATTTCTTATTTTATTTCTTTATTATTTTTTTTTCTTACTAAAATACATTGCTTGGGGGCAAATTTTGCTTATTGAACAGAACAGACGAAAAAACTACTTGTTTTGTTGTCAGTCTAAGAGCCGATTAAAGATTGTGGTTTCAAAGTTTGGAAACCACCGCCCCCTCGTGGTCATGAGGCAACACAGCATGCATTTCCAGAAGGATGAACTCTGCTTTTACAGTCATTATTTAACAGCGTTGCCTTGGAAATTATGTCTGAAAGTTTTCCATATTAACCGTTTTATTTAATGTTTCAACTGAAAATCTTATTATCGCTGAAATAAGAATAATAATGATTTGCTAAGGGTTGATTTGTATAAGCAACTAAAACTTAATTAGGCTGAATTCTGAACGTTTTTTTCCCCCTCAGTTCAATAAACAAAGGAAGAAATGTAAAGTCTAGTCTTTACTTGAGGTAGTTACTGATCTATCTGGCTTTTAATATGGAACTTTCTCAGAAAATGATTAAAATAATTACCTCATTATTACCACCTTATTTGTCTTTCCTCTGTGAAAGACAAATAATCTTTCACAGAGGAAAAAAAATAGAACTTAAAATAGCTGAAATGTGTTCCTTTGTTTGAATCAAATCCTATAAAACAGTTTTTAATCATTTATTTCACAATGTCTTTTTTCCTCCCTGCTACCGGCCGTTCAGTTGACCTGAGTTCCTGTGATACGAGGCTGTTCTGTGCTTTGGACTCGTTTTCTGTTCTTCCCGGTTTGCTTGGGTCGAGTCATTCTCACACACAGTTTGTAAAGTCTCACAGCTCGGTCTTTCTTCTTGGCTTTCGTCGCGCCTGGCCTCCTGCCCCTCCGTCTCTCTGCCTGCAGATGGCGCTGCTCCGCCACTTCAACACTCGTTGGGTCAAGACGAGGAAGTTCTGCTTTCACCACCGTAGCAGTGCAGCTGATGAATCAAAGCAGGAAATAAAAAAAACAAAAACATTTTTATCGTGTGTGTGTGTGCTGTTATCTCTACCTCTGTAACTTTACTGTTCTTATATTAATGTAGAATATATAAGAGATAAGGGGTCAATTAGATGAGGTTTTTTTTTCTCCCCTTCAAACTACTGCTTTTCGTTTAAAACTTTCGTTCATGTCAGCATGCCGCATGTTCATTTTAAACAGTGAACAAATGAAATAAATAAAAATTAAAATGAATGGGTTCAGACGCGGCACTCTGAACAGTCAACTTATGCAGCAACAAATCTTCGTAAATGTGGAGACGTCAATAACATCTGTCAGTCTTTGCTGGTTGTTTCTCAAGATTTTGTCCCAACTTAACATTTGTGGATTGACAATACTTTGATCTTCGGATGTGAAAAATGCTAATTTGATCTGGTTGCTTTTACAAACCCACTGGGTTCACATCAATCACAAATTTTTAGCTCTGAATTCCATTTGTGTTATGCAATGTTAATGTTAACAATTCAGCGCATCTCTGCACTCATTTTTGTGAATGCAGAGAATTAGATTATTGTTATTCATTCTATACATTTTCAGCTTTTTGCCACGATGGAAGAAGATGAAAATCTGCTACAGACTCTTCAGCCAATCAAAGACTAACATTTTTATCCAAATGTTTTGTCTTTTTGTACATCTTTGCACAGCTTTTAAGCACTTTTTTAAAAGTTCTTAGACAAACTTTTACGGTGGGTTAATTAAAGAGTTTCTCCCACAGAGTGATTATGCGATATTAGACACACAAAGCAGTATGTTTTTGTAAATACTGACTTGCTGCTTGATGCGCAGTCCTGGGGCAGGAAGCAGGACTGAGACACATGTCCAGTCAGAAGAGTCTCCACTTTGCTCAGTTGTCTCTGTTGAGTCAGAGAGTGGAACAGTCTGGAAGGACATTCAGAGAAACGTCAGATATGTTTCAGAAAAAAAAAAAAAAAAAAAAAAAAAAAAACACTCAAAAGTCTGTTAAAACAAGCTGACAGACTGATAACCTGTGTGATACTCCGGCTCTACGGTAACGTTCAGAGACCTAAAGGCCCGTCAGAGAGCAGAGAGCTGCCGTCTTACATAAGTTGGTGAATGTTTACACTGGCCCTGGTCTAGGTCTGTGTTATGAAATGTCTCCCCACGTCTGATTTGTTTAAGCAACCACACACACACGCACACACACGGATGCACACAGAAAGGGGAGTGTTCTGTTACCACTAGGTCTGATGTTGCTTTGCAAAAATTAAGGTTCAATATTTTAGAGATGATGTACGAGTTGGTACTTTATTATTAATACATACTGAGACTACACTGATGTGCTGAAGTATTTTTACCCCTAAAACTTTTTCAGTTTCTGTCACATTACAGCCACAAACTTTATTATACTTTAATGGGGATTTTGTGTGTCAACTGCAAACAGACGAAGACATCATCGAACATAAAATGAAAATAAGCCATAAAAACAGTTTCTCCCATTTAAGAGCAGACTAAATATGTGTTAGAAGGTGGAACCGAAACGTAGCTTACTGGCCAATGAACGGACCAATTAACCAACTAACTAAAAACCTGGACTGCCCACCAGTCTGAATCAGGAGTCACGTTGACCAAATATCTTTCATCTTTGACTGTTTTTTGTTGTTTTAAATGCTGACAAAAAAATAAAATCTTAAGCCCATTGGTCACTGTGACGGATTACACACAGCTGACCTGCTGCCTCTGTTGGGGAAATATAAGATGTTTAACTTAAGCACTGAGTTTGTTTACAGTAAACTGTGTGTTTTTCTGCTGACGTTACTTTCAAGTAGTTTCAAAATATGACACAAACACCACTCTGCATTTCAAAATCCAAATACTTTTTTTTTTTTAGTTTGATACTCCTGTAAAGTTAAACTCAATAACCATAATGGCACTGATGTGATGCAAGTTAATTAGAAATAACACCAATTGCATCTGGTGTGGGGGGGGACCTAAATGAAAATCTGTTAAAAGGTTTGGGCCGGCCCTGGACACAGATGTTAATGTGAAAACATGGTTGGACTTACCTGGCGGTGCAGTTGCAGTGATAAATCGTTCCTGTCTCCGTGTTGTGGAGACCATATTTCCTCTGCTGCGGTAGGATCTTGTTCTTACACTCATCAAGTTCTTTGTACAGAACACAAGACCTGTCCTCCTCTGTGGACGGGATACAAACGTCAGGGGGGATTTCAGTTTCAGTAACGGAGTGTAAAACTAAACCGACTGTGCCAGGCGCCGTCAGGTTGAAGTACCTGTAACGGCGTTGTGCTGCCCAACCACAGCGACCGGCGTGGAGGGTACAACGTTCCCCAGGCCATCTCTCCGCACAGTCGATCCTGACGCCTCGGCGTCTGTGGGGTTCGTAGCTTCAGTTGCTGCGGTGACGGAGGGGATGGGAGAGGATGCGGGGACCGTGTCCGTGGCAGCGGTGGAGGACAGCAGGTGCGGACGTGACGCGTTTGTTTCCTGGAGTTGTGCAGATGCGGTGGAGTTGACGTCGGAGCAGGTGCTGTTGACGCAGCCCTCTTGGGACTCGCTGGACTCGTACAGCATGGGTGAGTGGACGTCAGCGTACAGCGCCATCTGAGTCGTTTTACACCTGTGAGGTCAGAGCAGAGGGAGAAATGACGAGAGGGAAAAGAGAAAGGTTGACGGACACGTAGTGAAATTATTCTACGCAGGAACATTTAAGGTAACCAATAAGAACACTTTGAGTCGCCCTCCAAGGCTAAACAACTCCTATGAGAGACCGTCTTCACAAATGTCTGAAATGAAAATCTCACACAGAAACTGCCAGAAAGAAGTTGGGAAAGTCTTCTGGATGCATATATCCAAAGATCTCAGAGACGACCTGCACTGTCAGGTGAAAGGAAATTGGTTAGGATGTTCGTCCAGGCAGGACTCCACTGTCTGGGTCATTTTCCAAAGATGAGCAACATCACCATCGACTGATGGGTGCCAAACCTGCATTAACTCACCACTTCAACCTCAACTTCAAATTCAAGCTTAAGGTGGCCACTTTGACAAGATGAAGATGAAGGCTTTGTCAACTGAGAAAAAAACTTGCCAGTTGACAACAATGAGACGATGTACATCTACTGTCAAACATGGAGGTGGTAGCATCCTGCTGCGGGGGGATACGGTGGAAACCCGCCTATTGGTGGTTCGGAGTTTGTGGAAATGATCAAAATTTACAGAAATTTTAGGGAAGATTTGCAGAAAATGTATCTATTTGCGTTCTTTTCTTTTTTCTTGTAGAGCATATCTGAAACAGTCGAGAGAAAATGCAGCTCAGGAAGCTGGGATACGTAGGCGCAACGCTACCTGACACGCTATTGGCTGATGTTTGCAATTCAGGAGCGTCATTCATTTTTCTTGGTGCTAATTGGCACCAAGTGCTGAAGTGGTTTCTAGTGTATGCATATTGCATATTAAGGTACATTTTGCTGCTTGAACTATTGAAATATGAACATACGAGACTTTTCAGAAGGAGTCCTAAATACTCTCAAATTTTTTGGGTGGCTGTACTGTAGTTACTAACCTTTGCGATTATCAGCGATGCATTTACTGTATATCCAACGTAATCCCAGAGACATGAATGAAGTGTGACACTAATATAAGATCAGTTTGCTGCAGATTTAGCTTTTAGTAATGGCATTAACGTACTTATGTTTTCTTTCAAAGTACTGTCATTGTCCAAGTACATGCAAAATTGATTCTTTACACACACTAAAAAAAAAAAAGTTATTATTTGCTCATTGGATAACTTTGTTTGTCTGTCCAAAAGTTCTGGCCAGTTCCTTGAACTGCTTTTGAAACGTTTCTTTCTAGAAACTGAGATCAATGCTCTCAAAGTATTGCTACATGTTGCCCGACGTTTGGAATCAAAACGAGACTCACATTCCGAACCAGTTCCTCTCGGCGCACTGGAGTCGGTGAGAAAAGGTGAAGCAGTGCATCTTCAGCAGGTTGAAGAAGGTGTAGCCCACCACGTCAGCTATGCTGTCATTCGCCTCCATCAGGCAGCTGCGAAACCTGGAGCGCAGAGAGCGTAGTGGGGGAAGGGGGACCGTGAGCAAAATCACAGATAGCGGCGATTTTGTCCGCTGGGGACGGAGCAGGGTTGGTTTGGGAGGCGGCGAGTTACTTGTCGTCGCAGTCACAGTGGGACATGGTAAAGATGTTGCTGTTGAAGACGCCGAAGTCGGACTGGAAGGACAGGATGGTGTGTTTGCACTGGTCATGCTCCCTGCAGCAGCTGTCTGTGTCTGAAAACACACCTGCAAGAGGGGAGAGCGTGGAACAGGAGTTTTACTCAGAAGAAGTGGTTATGAGTTTTCATAAAGCACCTTTTATTGATGTGCAATTAAGAATCTTTTTTTAATGGATTATTTTGCACATGTTGCCTTGGAAACCCACATGGAGAAAAACAAATATGAATACAAGAATGTTATGGGCAGGTGAGACAACAGACGTTGGTAGGATGAGTCTTTCAAAACCTAAGACGATTTTACTGACTGTAAAGCATGGTGGTGGAGGCATCATGCTGTTTTGCAAAAATGTTGAAAAACTATCAAATTTTTTAAATTTTTCAACACAAATCAGCAGCTGAATGGTGATTATTCAACAAGACAGTAGATACATCAAAACTTTTTCAGAAATATTTTTTGTCATAGGTAAAATAGACTCGGGATTTACTCTATTGAAACTATGTGGCGTCATTAAGATATTTATCTTAATTTGTGTTTTATGGCTTTAGAAGAAGCCATAAAACTATAAACATTAATAGACAAAATGTAATGTTTTGTTGGTTGTTTCATAATTTCTTGTTACTGCGTGATGATTTTATCACGTAAAAACTTTGAACTACCATGTCGCTGAAATGGTTGCTATAAACTTGACTTATAATTTTGATCCTATGTGGATTAGAGAAAATTCTCAATTAAAACTTGTGCAGCAAAATTCTGCTTTTGAAAATCAAAGTGGCATTATACAATCATTTAAACTTGGATTAGAAGGCTAAAAAAATAAAGATTACATTAATGTACACGATATATTTAAATCAGAGCCCTGCAACTTTGGATTCTGTCTGATTTTTCTCTTTTGTTGCTATTGTTGTTGCTTCCCTAGCCATTTTTAAACCCAAAAGGTTTTTGACTTTGCCCTCAAACCTTACAGAAAGTTTCTCAAATACCCCAATAGAGACCAGCAGGTCTGGTACCAATAACTACCCCACATTAAATCCCCATTCTTCCTTCCTCTCATTTGCCATTGAACTTCAACAGGTCGTTTTTATCTAGAAGCCCAGATGTCTAGTTGTCTATATAAATACACTGAGTTGCCAGCATTTTACAGGCCGATTAGCTATTTGATAAGATAAACGGTTATATCTGATAAAGTGGCCAGTGAGAGTATAACAAATCATAGCTGCATTTCTCAAAAGGGACATAATAAGGCTGATAAAATTTTGTGATATAACTTAAAGTTTTATCACTATACTTTGCGGTAATATTGTGAAAGCAATAAAAGTGACGATAAAAACTGTTTATAGTTACTTTTTAAGTGGCTGTGGCGCAGCAACCATAGCAATTTCTAATACTTAAGACGCCATCATATAAAAAGTTTGATTTATATCACTAAACTGCACACAGAGACTGCATTTAGAAATATTTTCTAATTTATTGATATGCTATGATACACTCATTGAACAAACAGTGGAGAAAATACTAAAACTAAATCCAGACAATATGGATGTTTTTTTTTTTTTATCATGACAATGGTAAATCAAAACTTAAGAAATTTGCCACGTTCAAACACAGCATCACTCACCCAAATCTGCGTATGATGGCGCTTTGTTGCCAGAGCCGCACCACAGAGTCCCGGGGACGATAAATCCGCGCTTTACACGCGCGTGAATCCTAACCTCTGACCTTTCACCTTCACCTTGATCTCCGAGGCTCCTCACGTGTCTCCCCGCTGTGTGCTCCGGGAGATTAGCAAAGCTCGGAGAGGCCAGAGAGACGCACCGATCCGCGTTAAACAAAGACTCCAGATCCAACGTTTTCTCCGCGCGGTCGTTAAATTCCCGCGTGCGCCCCCGACACGCAGACAGGTAGCTCTGGATCAGCGCTGCGTCATCACTCCAGGTGCAGCCGAGCAGGGCGCGCTCCCCGGACCAGACGCCGTGGTATAGGCGCGGTGCCGCGGCGCTGCCGTGCGGATCCCCCCGGAGGAAGCTGACGTGCAGTTGGCCGCTGGAAGAAACTTTGGTCCAGCTGCAGTGGGTGGAGGCTCGCGCGGCCATACAGCCCAGGAGAGCTGATGTTACAGTGAGAGCCAGGAGAGCGGAGATGTGCGTCATCTTGGCGCATCGATGGAGCTGCGGCCGGATGAGAGAGAAAGAGAGGCTGTTTGACTAACTCTGCAGCAAAGTGCTAACTTCTGCCTCTGGGAGGTTTTTCATTCATTTGCAGAGTCCAGGTCGGTTTTAAATGTGAAGGCGAAAAAGAACAGGAGGAGGAGAGGAAGGTTTTCCGGTGGATTAACAGTACATCCAGATCAGACACGTGACCAGGCAGCGTAGCCAAAACACTCCCCATCTCTCTGCCCCACATTTACAGCCACAATATTAATGAGGATACACACACACACACACACACACACACACAGAAAAACGTTTTTAACTGTAAATCTGACTAATGCATCAGTGCTGCTCAGACACACCCCTAACATGTTGAATGGAGATGTGATCAACTAAACTATTGATTTTTACACAGACACTTCTGGACTTGCCTTCTCTGCTGTGTTGAATCAACCTGAACATGTCAGATGTGTTGTGAAAATCCAGAACAGTCGCAACTCTATTGTTAGGCAACTAATGAGGGCCGCTTTGTTTGGCTGAACCGCGCGCGCACGCACGCGCGCACACACACACGTTTGTTTTGCTATCTTTGTGGGGACTTTCCATTGACTTCCATTCATTTCTACAGCCTAAACCTTACCTTTACCCTTTTCCTAACCATAACCATCACATACCTAACCCTAACCCTAACCAAAACTCAATTCATACCTTAGCCCTAACTCTGACCCCTGACCCAAAAACAGGGTTTCCCCTCGTGGGGACCTGAGCCTGGTCCCCACGAGGAGCGACTGGTCCCCACAACGTAGCATATGTCAGGAAAATCGTCCCCACAAGGTATTGCGCGCGCACACACACACACACACACACACACACACACACACACACAGTGCGTACCGGGATGATCCGGTGTTGAAACAGGTGTTATGCCAGTTTCCATTACCACATTACTATGCTTTAGACCTGGTTTGATATATTTTGTCATGAGTTTCTGTTATCTTCTTCTTTCAACCATTTTTTTTCTCTGAATTAGAATTTTATTGTCTAAATTATACTCACTATTTGAGAACAAGGGGCACATATTGTCTAATTTAAAACATTGAGCAAAAATAAAACAGAAATTCAGTAATAATAAAATAAACACTATTTGTAAAGTAAAATGTAACAAAGTGGACACAGGATGGGTGATGCCAGCCAGGTGCCAGGATGTTTTCAAGTGTATAAAATGGTTTCATTACTCATCTGCTGGATGTCAAAGTTCAATATTTGACCAATATGGATCTAATCTGAGATGATATTCTTCTAAGCAGTTTTTAAAACAGAAGTGACTAAGTCCAGACCTTGAGAGACTCCATCCTGCAGCTTTTAGGTCCTTCTCTTCCCCACACACCTGAAGCAGATTCTCTCTTCTTCTTCTTTTTTGCTGTTTATTGGCTGTTGTCGAACACTAACTGGTATGGAGCGTGGACCAGAATGTCAGAATCCCTCATCAGCAGCTATTGCCTGGTATCAACCATTCATTTGATTCAGGTGTGTGGAAGACAACATACAATATCACCACAGCACCCAGTCATCCAGTTAGAAAGCAGTCGTAGGGAAGTCATCGTCCAATCATTGTGTAGTTGCTTCAGGGTTCTTTTGGCTGACATATTTGCAGTTTTAATTCTCTTCTTGCAATTTTTAAAAAAGGTTTCCTACTTTGTTGAAAATAAAATGTACTTTTTGTTACTAAATGTTATTTCATATCTTTTAATCTGTTCGCACCGTTACGATACAAATGTGTTTAATTCACGTACAACCTTCTTCTGGGGATCATTTTGCAGAACTTGTTGTCGACAGACGCCTTTTTTCAATTTGCAGTTATATCTCGTTTTATAGACTTTCTTGGTTCTTATACATAAGCTTTTCACATGGGCTACATCTAATCAAATATTCTTCATGTCTCGTTCACTTTTGATTTTGCATATGCTTTTGTTCCGCTTGAGCGACATGCTGAACTTTAGTTTCATTGAATTAAACGCATTAATTAATTAGCCTGGTATTATCGGGCGTTTCTGCGGGATCAATACCTGAATTTATTTGACTGCGGATTCAAGGTCAGACGGAGTCAATCAGGCATGTGACCTTTCACCCACTTGGAGGGAAAGTGCATTATCAAGAAAGGTCAAAATCCACTTGATTCTCATCTGCGTGTCTGCATCAGCTGATTGGATTAGACCTCGCCTGATTCAGACAAAGTTTATGCCATGTCACAGGAAAAAAAAAACACTGCTCCAAATCAAGTGCCATCATGTCTTTATTAATTAGCCACATGTATGCAACAACATGGGTTCATACAGGCATCAGCAGCAATACAGGGAGAATAAGCAGCTGGAAACATTTTACCTGACTCTAAAACATAGAGTTAGATCAGAACAGGAATATTTCATTATGTTTTATTGAACCATTGCTTGGTCTAATTTAGTTTTATGATCATTTCATAGAGAAGGTCCTTGCAGAAGCGTTACTTTTGCCCTTTGAATTTCTCCAGCAGAAAGGCAGACTGCTAGCACATGCACAGAGAAAGGTTTTAGCTGCGTGGAGCCAAAAGCATTTCTACAGCGGTATATTAAAGCCATTGTAGATAGAAAAAAAGAGTAAATTTCCATCAAAAACTTCATGTTTGCAATTGCAACTCAGAAATGTGCATGTTTTCCCTAGAACATTCTGAGATTAATTTCAAAATTTCAGCAACTTTTTGACTTCTCAAAATCAGAAATTATCTTGTTCTTTTTTGTTCTGTTTTTCAAGCAAATTTCTGAGATTAATTTTCAACTTTTCAAACTCAGAAATTTCATGTCAAATTTCTAAGATTAATTTGATCATTTCTGTTTTGTTGACTGGATTGTACTGTTCTCTTTTTCTCTGGCTACAACAGCCCTAATACGCCGTCATACATTTCACACCCACAAATAAAAATGTATTATGTACTATATGCGACGCACAGTGGCACTACCCTACAGAGGGCACCAAAACGAAAAATTATTCCAGGTCGAGAACGTTCTGGGCCGCGTCTTTTTTCGTCCATTTGAATTGTGTTGTCGTCTGATGACAGCTAGCTACGTTGTCTGACCGCAAATAAAAATCAAGAAGAAGGCAGCTAGCTAAAGATGGAGAGGTGTAAAAGAAAGGCAGGAAGAAAGGTCAGGAAACAAAAAAAAAGAAATATAGAAAGAAAAACGAAAGAGGGAGAAGAACAAAGATGTCGTAGGGATGAAAAAAGCTTTTCAAAGTGGTTGACAGACAGTAGGTAAGTTATTTCAGTCTATCAAGAAAAGGCTTGTAAATATTCAGGTTAGCTAACATTACTAGTAAAATGACAGGTCACTGTTAGCTTGCCACTGTGTGCTACAAACTGTCTGCATGTCAGAAAGTTCACAACTGGGCTCTTGTCCACAACTTTGTTGATTCAGTCTCAAATTCATAATTTAACATATGCAAAACGCATGGTCGGTTGGCACAATAACACAAATAAAATATATAGAGAGACATATATATTTTTGCTTGCTTTGTTTTGGACGACGCACACACCAGAATAACATTACACATCAGCTAATAAAATGTGATTAGATACATCAGGAAAGCCGACCTCTTCACCCAGCAATGACGTGGTCACCAGAATGACATGATCGGGTGGGAAAAGGTCAGACAGACGACCGGGAATTCCCTCTGTTGAGTCTGAGCATCTGTGCACACTTCAATACAACACTCTCACCTGATAACAGTGATAACAAAGACTTTATCTTCCCCGAGAATTATGATAAACGCTCAGTTCAGAGGCTCCTTTATCATGTTTTATGAGGTGTGATACAATTAGCTTCCTGGATTAGTTTAGGAGGACTGGGTGGGTAGGTGATGGGGTCGGGGTAAGGGAGGGGGGTACTTTAGATCGACACCCATGTTTGTCACAAGAAATTTAAAATTCACATTGGAGTTCTGGGGAAAACTCCATACGAACACACGGAGGAATCGGTCTAACTTTTGAAACTGAAAAATAACATTTAGCAGAGAAATGATCAAATAAAGAAGCAGATAACTGAATCATTACAGCGTGAACTAATCCTCAAACTGGACAGTATTGTCATTAAGCAGGACATGCCAGCGCTCAATCTTCTTGTCTTTGTTCTTGAGGCATTCGTACCAGTGTTTCAAACTCTCTCCTTTAGCCTGGATGCCTAGCTGACATCCCCCTGAAAACAAGAGACAGGAGAACAAGAATAATATGGTAATTTATACAGAAATGCTTCCATTGATATTGTACTTCTACTTGTTTTAATCTCATATTTATTCATTTCATTATTTTTATCCATTATAATTGCTTGTTTTGGGTTTTTTTTATCAGTGTTTTCATGGGAGTGTTTAACTGCCAGAGCTTAGAAATAAATGCAGGAGCAGGTTTCTTCTTAAAATGAGATGTGTTGGTTTTAATAAATCTAGTTAGAGCAAGTTTTTTAATCTCATTAAAACCAAAACGTTCTCTTGTTTTAACAAGTTTTGCATCAACGACAAGGTTTTCTCGTCTAAATTAGTTTATTTCCTTAAATGCTTCTGTATGTTCTTTGCAAACAAGCTAAAAATATTTTGTCTTTTCCGACCACCTCACCATTAATGATATTAATGGTGAGGTGGTCATCATAGCCTCAGATAACAGACTGATGCAGATTTCTCCTCTCAGAGGCAAAGACACAACCTCAGATCAGATAGTGAACATGCGTCTGTGCTTGTGCTACTAGACCTCAATGCTGCTTTTGATACAGTGGGTCTCAGTAATATAGGTGGGGTTTGACTAGTTTAGATCATTTTCCTCATAAAGTGCTGTCCTGGTGCAGATTTATTAAATAAATCTGTATTTCAGTTCATTCATGTCTGTTTTTTTTTTTAAATAAAGAAACATTTTAAGTCAGTTCAGCACTGTTTTTCCGTATTGGCTGATACTAAACCTCAAATATTGGTATCGGTATCAGAAGTGAAAAAAGTGGATCGGTGCATCTGTAGGATAAACTCTGATTGCAATTTCTTGTACCAATTTGTGTCAAAGTACAGTGATGCAGCTTATGGTCATTGTAACGAATGTTACTGGATGATAAACTATACCAGAAGTTATCACAATACATGATAATATTGTTGCTATGAGACCATTTTCAAGTATCATAGTAATGGCCTAAAAATGAAAGAACACATTCTGAAAGATCAGTAAAGTTCACATTCTAATGAACATTTCATTCTGGAGCTGGAAGACACTTTAAATATCCAAAAGAAATCAACAAAACAACAAATAAAATGAATTATGAAGTCTCTGTAAACAAATTGGCCAAAGCACCAGACTGGAGACTTTTGTTATTCAGTCTTTGATAGAAAGAGAGAAAAGAGAAAAACACTAAATCATGCAAATGAAAATTTTTGAGTTGGTTTTAATTCATCATACCAGTTCTTGATTTGTTGCTTATAAAACCAAGACAAGCCTGACTCATTGTCACATCTTTTTAAATTTCTGACGCCATCAAATATAAACAACCCAACAAAGGCTGAAGTTATGAAGAAATCTATCCATGGACTTACCAATGAAATCGTTGGATTTCCCCATGTCATAGTCCCAGACCGATACGTCCAGGGTTTTCTTGGCAAGCTCAGCGTGTTTAATTTCGTAACTGAACTCCTGAAACCCAGTGAAGAAACGCGGGGTTTGTTACATAACCTGCGGGTGGAGTCAGTAAGGAGGGTGCGGTTCGGAAGCAGCAACTGACCTCGTTGAACTCTGGGTTGAGGGTCTTCTTTTTGATCTGCGTCTTGTTCTTGGCTTTCTTTCCCATGTCTGGCTTCAGACATCTACGGCAACAAAGGAGCAGAAAGTTCTGGACGTGATTCATTCGACAAAAAAAAAAAAAAAAGAAAAGTAAATTAAATAAAGGCAGATGAAAGGAGGACGCACATTTTGACGAAAGGGTCTGAGTAGCCGTTGGAGTCCATGGCGGCCAGGTGAGCGCAGCGGACCACGCCCACTACCAGACGGCTCTGCTGACTGTTGTACGTCAGCGATATCAGGATGCGGCCCCTCTCCTCTGAGTCTTCGCCTTCCTTCAACTGTGAACACACACACTCGGCTAATGAATGCAGAAGCTTTTCAAAGAAACGCATTTTCTCTTGATCTTAATGTCCCTTTGTGCTGATCTCATATCTGGACAGATTATCCTCTAATTGGAGCAAAGCATACATGTCCAGTCTCAAATTGATAATAATAGGTTGTCTTTCTATTTTTCTCTAAGAGTGATGCAATATAATTCATATAATTTTGATGTCCTAACTTAATTTTTACTGCGACTGTTAGATGTTGGACATCAGTCGTGTAAAGTATGACTGAGGACTCTAGGGCTGCGCTGCTAAAATCAGCTTTTCCTAAAAAGCAAGTTTAACCTTCTTTGTCTTTGTGTCATGGCTCCTAGATTTGACATATCCATGGCAACACAACAAAACAAGTCCTGGAAGTCAGATGAAAGCAACTTAATACAGAAAACAGTTTAGGAAAGCAGGTTCTGGATCAGTTTGATTTAGTGAATCTGTTTCCAAAGGTCAGACAGACTCCAGCTGTGCACAGGATCACAACTGGAACTGATGTCTGAAGCTGAAAACACGCAGAATGTCTGTCACAGTGTCTTAAAGTAGCTTTGTAAAAACAAAAATAAGAAATCTGAAGACATATTAGTTCAGAAGTATTATGCTAACCTTGTCGAGGTTTGGAGTAATTGTGACAATAATAATGAAACTTACATCGTCCTCATAAAGTGCCATGCCACGAATCGACCCTCCAACAGCCTTCTTCACCTGCAAGTAAACCAAAACATTTGTCATCATCGTAGCAGAAAAAATCCTGCATCTTTTACCTGCTTAACAACCTATATGAATATTTAAAAGGGCAGTATTATGTAAAATCTAACCTTTTTTTAAGTTATATTATGTTATAATGTTATTTCCTCACCAAAAACATACCTGGAGTGTTGCTTTGATTCTTTCATGCATGTTTGAGAAAACCTTGGCAACCATTCAGCTGTGCAAAACGCCTGGGTGGAGTAAGCCCCGCCTTCAAGGATGAAACTCCTCTTCTGAGCTGCAGTTTCCACATTTCTGAGCTTCTGCCTCACACAGCAGCCTTCCCCCGCCCATCCCCCTCTCAGCTCCTTCAGACTAGCCAGCAGCAATTAGCAAACACCTGGTGGAACTGCGCATCTGCTGAGCTCATCATACTAACTACTTCTAAGTGAAATGCTGGTAAAAACGTTGTTAAAGGGGTTAGTAGAGGAGCCATGTTGTGATGACTTCCTGAAGGTGGAGTTTCATAAAGACAGAGGCCCAATTACAAGGTGTTGAATTACGAAGTCATATTTCTTTTAAGTCATATTTGATGTATAGTGATATATAGCATTTTTACAACAACTGACAGTAACAGTCATTTGAGTGTACTATAAAATGGCATTATATGACTAAAAAATATGTAATACTGCCCCTTTAAAGATATAAATATTGGTAGATGAGGCAAAATGGTGGTAGTTCCCTGTCAGACCACAAGGTGAATCAGTCAGAGCCCCTTCAAAATACAAAATATTATTTGGAATTATGTTTAAGTAACTAGATGAATGGATATAGATATTTAGAATGGTCACTGGTTCTGTTTAACAGTGAAGTGGGTCAAATGGTCCTCCATATCGGCTCGTACTGCGTGAGTAGTGAATGATCTTGCTTACCGGGATCACTCTCTCCAAGCAAACATTGAAATTCTTCTTCTGGTCAAACTTCAGTTTCTTGAGCGCAACCCGTGTCTCTCCAATGAATTCGTTATGTCCAAACTTGTCCTCATCGCTCACCGACAGCCTGCGGGAAGACGACCACGAGTTCTACAAATCCTTCCATTTCAAAGCTGGCGTCACAGTAACGCAGGTAAAGGTGATCCACGGTACCTGAGCGTTTTGCGTTGCATCTCGTCGTCAGTGATGCCGTGGTAGATCAGCGTCTCGTTCCACAGGGGGTTCAGGGTGTTTTTAAGAGTCTTGGTGCGAAGCTTGTTGGACTTAGAACAGAACAGAGTCTTTCTAAGAAAGGAGCAAATGCTAAAGATTGACTGAGAAACCACAAGGCTAATATATTAGAATGAAAAACAAATCTCATTTTTTAGCTTGTAAAAGAGTTCAATCACATTTATTGCATCCTTGAACTTTTTTTTTAACTGGTCACAGTAACATATTTATTGTTGCAATAAATATGTTGGTAAATACCTTACTGGCTCCAGGCAGCAGATGTAGCTTTACATACGGATCTGCCAGTCCATTGGAATCCATTGGTTTCAAACCCTAAACGTAAAAAATCAGAGTTTAGATGACCTCGTTGCTTTGCCTTGTCCAGTTTGTCCCAGTTTTCTTCTCTATCATCACCTCATCTCATTCTACAGTACAAGGTTTTATTTTAACTTCTTTTATTTGTCCAGTATGCTGTTTTTATATCTTACCCTTTTGTCGACCTTTCTTGCCTTCCCTTTTCATTTAGCTTTGCCCTTTCTCTTTGTGACACATTCCTTTTATTTTTATCTAAATTCAACTTATTTTTTTAAATCACATTTGTCATTGTTGCTCTGTGAACAGCTGAAACCAGATATTTACATACTCTATATATTAAGACATGTAACCTTTTTCCCTCACTTTTTGTCATTAACTCAGAATAAACCTTTTCTTTTTTGGTCAGGATTATCAAAATGGTTTATATTTGCTAAAGGCCAGAAGAACGAGAGAATTTCTCGAGAATTTTCTTTAAATTCAGAAAATTCTCTGAATTTTCTTTCTGCTACGTGCAGGCCAGTATTCCAAAAACCATTTGTTCTGATCCATCTTGGTTTCAAATATTCATAGATTTATTACTCATTACTAATTGTATTTTAGACATGTACTTAAAATTTCTTATAATTTTCTCTTCTCTGGTTAAATTAAAAACACACACAATAAATAAAGTCAATGTTAATTTTATAGTCACATTTATGAATAAAGCCACTGTAAATTCTGGCTTTTATTCCAAGTGAAGGATATCTTTACTTCAGTCTTTAAAGTTGACAGCTTTTGTCTTGTTGACATTAAGGCATTAGATTGTTGTCGTGACAACGTCTTTATAACTGTTGCATCAAAGCATTGTAATATATTTCATTCTTGTGATGAATGGTCACAGGCAGTACAGCCTTGAAGAACACCTGTGTTCAATTTGCTACAATCAGATGTCCTTTTTTTTCTCTTTTTCTTTTTTTTTTTAAACTTCTTTTTTGTCTCTAATTTTTGACGGTATTAAAGTTTGAAGTAAATTCACTTTCTTGGAGTAATACAGAGAGAAGGGTTGCATTGCTATGTCTGGTGAAGAGATGTTGTTAAAGTCCATTGTAATGTTTGTGCTGCATCCGTTCTGTCTTGTGTTAAAGCCCTTTTCTTGACATATTAACTTATCTAGTTTAATGTTTTTCTTTTTGAACTTGAGCTTTTATTCATTGTTCTTTATTTGTTGTAGTTCGTATTTAATCTTTTTCAACTGTCTTGTCGTTTCTTCTGTCTTATCATCTACATTTCTAGCAACTCTACTCATTTTGCTGACTTCTGTTTAATATTTCCTTCAAGGATTCTCATCCTGGCTCAACTCCTTCAGTTGAGTTGCCAGGTCTTTGGTTAGTTTGGTGTTTTGTCTTTTCTCTTTTTGCCTCGTCTCCTTCTGTGCTCTCTCATGTGAGGTTTTCTCTTCTTTTCCTACTGTACATGCCGTCCTTCGGCTCTGTTTTCTTTTGTTAATCGCCTCCTGTCTCATCTTATATTGCTTCAGTTTTGTTACATCCTCCCCCATCTTCTGTTGCATTATCGCGTCTCTTACATCTCCTTGTTTTGTCTCTTGTTGTCCTGTCTCGTTATGTCTCTTTCCCTTCCCCTTTTATCTGCTCATGTTGAACCATCTGGCCTTGTTGTGTCTTATTGAATCTTGTTTTATTTGTCCCGTCCTGTTTGATCTCGTCCCATTTTAACATGTTTATTGATTTAGCCACACTCCGTATTGTATTGCTGTCCTCTCCTGACTTGTCTTGCTCTACTTTTTTCTCTTTTGTTTTCTCAGCTTAACCAAATGTTGGTCTTTTTTTTTCTTTTACAGTTTTTCACTGTCATTTTTACAGTTCTGTCAATGTATAAAAGAAAATAAACAAACCACTGTTAAAATGCAAATTACTGCTAGTGTGAAAACCTAGGCCAAAAAACTTTTTAGAACTTTAATGTGACGTCTGTCCTGCACAATTCAAAAGAAAAACTAATAAAATATTAGTGGGAAAACACAGCAAGTTAAAAAACTGCAGTATTCTAATAGCACTGTTTTGCATACTCTAACATTTGGTCGGATCTTTTTTTGATTTAGCTTCAGGATTTACGTTTTCACAGTCCACACATGCAACAACCACAATCAGTACTAACCTGAGATCATCTTGATCCTTTTAAACCTCTCTGTAAACTATGGTTCTAATGCTGCCAATTAGAAAATGTCAGAGAAATCAGTAAAGCTGACCTTAAATACAGTTCAGTAGATAAAAATCAGGTTAGTTGTGTGTTCAAAAAAACTAATAGCTAAAATTTGACCAAAAGATGTGTTAAACAAGACTTTGTGTGAAGTCATGCACACAATCTTATTTTTTTTCCTGTACACTGAAACTAACAGCTACAGAGTATCATAAGGGTCATGGGGGATTTTATTTATTTTCTGTTACCTCATTCCCATTCCTGCATAATGAGTTTTGCATTCCCTCACAATGCACTGATGAATTTAATGGTCAGTTCATGCAGTATATTGAATACTGAAAGATTCTCTCTTACAATTTAAGCTTTTTGTAAGGAATTCTGTGTTAAAATATTGTTTGAGTTATCTGAAGTTTTATTTTTGGATAAAAAATAAAACCCTTGTGCCTATGTGCAAAATATCAAAGAAAAACAGGTCAAACATGGGTTGTCCATCTCTACTCTAAAACACAAACAAGAAGGGACAGAAGACGGAAGAATTACATCCAAATTTTTTGCTGTGTCTTCACTATCTGATGGTTTTGCTGTGCCTGTTAGTCTGAATGGTTACTAAAGGGTCGTTTTCATGCGCAGTCCAGTCTTCGCTGAAAGATATTACGCAAACATGAACTTTAAAAGACGGATTTTGAACCAGTTTTCTGCACCAAAGGGCTAAGATTGATTAAGTATGTTTTTAATGTGCATCTTTTAAGGGGTACATATGTACAATTTTAAATTATCATTTGTTATCAATGTGACTCAATACAAAATAGACAATTGTGCATTCGCAAATTTATTGCAAGGTAACGAAAGAAAAAAAATCTCCCTATAACCACTAGGGGGCTCTGTAGATAGCCCCCTTTAGTTAAAGGCACTTCGCCTGAACTCTACTTGTTATAGGGATAAGTGTAAATTATCCTGAGAGTTTGTAAGCTGGTCAGCAGAGATTTAACTTAAATCTAAAAGTTGACTAACTTTAAGGCACCTTTTCAACTTTTGTTTCTAAGATAAATGACTTACAATTCACTACAGTGAAACAGATTTGTTTGATTTTCAGCTAAACTGTGGAGGATGTCCTATTAAACATGGAAAAAGTTCTGAGATTACTCATTTTGGACTTTTTACATCACAAAACATTTGAGTGCCGTCATCCTGTCCAGGTATATTTACTTTGTCTTGTGTCACCATCTTGTTTTTCCTGTACATGTGGTTTTGTGTTCACCTTAGCTTTAATGATGCAGCAGTGTAGAGCATGATTCTCCTGTTCATAAAGAAGGCTGAACTCCAGAGATCCCAGTGTGGCTGTAAGAATAACGACACAGAAGCGCAATATACATATGCAACTGAAAGTAGATTTTAAAAGCAAAAAAAAAAAAGGAAAAAATTTTGAAATTTTTGAAAAATTGATCTGAATGGACGAGTTTCAACCGTCTTACTGGCATCGTCAGAGTCGTAGTCATTGTCGTCGTTCTCTGTGTGATTTGGAGGGGGTTTCTGGGGCGTCGCGTTGTTGGAAGGTGGATTCGCAGGTGGATTGATCCTGGTTGCAGGTATGTAAGTGGGACCTGAGGAGACGACCGGTTGCCGCTTGTTTTCCAGATCCGCCGCTGGAACTACAGACACGGTAAGTCTGGGCCGTCTTTTCTTAGAAAGTGCTAGCTTAAATGTTTGGACCCCCGTCCCGTCGTCCCCCTGCAGCGTTGGGCTTATTCTTAGAGGGAGGAGTGTGATTTTACCTGGGGTGGGTGCCGTCTGCTGCATGTTTGCCTGAGGTGTTTTGGACGCCAACACAGGCCTCTCTGTCTTGGTTCCAGCTGCCTGAGTAGAATGAGTCTCATCACAGCTGTCAGTTGTTGTTGTTCTTGCTGTCTGCTCCCATTGTTCTGACGCACTGGACTGCTTCTGCCGAGGATCTGAGGAGACAAAGGAAGATGATCAGAGCTGCCACAATAGTCGGCACCACAGCAGCTACATCAAAGCTGCTGCTTCGATAGATGGATCGGTAATGGCTGCTGGGAGTGGGAACGGTAACAGTCACCAGCGCATTCTGGATCCAGTGTAATGTACATACCTGTTCAGAAAAACACGGTGATTAGTACCAGTAGCTACGTTTCAATTAATAACAGAGTTGCACAAATTGAAAAATAAATTTGCTTCATGGAAACGCGGCAATTTAGAAAAAACTGGAGACCTGCGCTAAAACTTTTCTCCACTAGGATGAGGTGGTTATTTGACCATATCAAGAAAGACGTATTTTTGCAAAAATGCAACTTTTTTTTGTTTTGTTTTTTTTTTTTGCTTGATACTAGTCACGTGATCAACAACTACTGGTAAAAACGACAAAGAAGACAACAGGAAGTGGCAGGAGGATGTTGGATATGCTTTTGTTTGTTTTTTGGGTAATGTGCAGCTGGCTCCAAAAGTTGTGCCACTTGAACACGTTGAATCTGTAGCTCTTATGTAAAATCGCTAACTACAATTTCCCCAAAACGCTGCATACGTATAGCCACTCCCAAGTAGGCGGGGTTTTTCGCTCCAACACCAACGTCTCCTCTGATTGGCTGATACCACGAGAGGTTGTGACGTATTTCCGTTTGAATTTATGCCACATAGATCGGTTCCGGATCCTGCTATTTTTTTTAGCCAAAGCTTCAAGATCTGTACCATGAAAAAGATGCAAAACTTAAAATATCTGCGAGCTACTGGTACAACAATCGAGTTTTTTGGTGTTCCGTTGTGTCCAGTAATTAGCCGGTACCATCCAGTGCTTAGTTTTTTCATTTTCCTGCTGATATCAAGGCGTCAGCGGACTGTAGCCAAAACTTAGCCACTACAGCTAACACACGGTTTGTAGCTGCCTGCATTTCAAAGCTTGAGGATATTGAAGATCCAGCGTCAGAAATGGGAAGACGGAGGTTAAAAGGAAGCTGTACGTGCTTCGTTCACTGGAATAATTTGTTGGAGGAAAATAATGCAGGAGGAAATATCCCTCAGTGCTGAGGCATCTTCTGCTGTTTTGATTGAGCAAAGTAGGAGGGTATACCGCTCCAAGATGGCCGCCGTATTTCCTGCGCCGGAGCGGTCCATGAGGCGTCTATGCTTATATTATGTCTATGTATACCCCATTATGAACATGTCTCATGTAGCTGTTCACATCCGTAGCTGTCAAGATTTTTAATGACTTATCATGTAGACAAGCTTATTCATATGTGATTTTAATTTAATTCCTTATTTAATGGAAACACCTCAACTATGAAATTGTGTTTTTTCAACATCAGCAGAATATCAACAAATACTTGCGTGCATTTGCATTGTTAATGCAGCTAGCGGTACAGTGCCATGTAAAAGTATTCATACCCTCATTTGTAGAACATTTTCTTCCCTGATCCTGTATTGGCACTGCAGGCACAGCATGTAATATAACCGGCTGCCTACAGGGAACAGAAATAATATCTGGAGATGGTATTCTGTCAGCCTGATTGGATTTATTAAATCACTGTTGCATCTGGCATCAGAGTGGATGGGTCGAATTAATGTCATTTGACTTTGTGACCTTCAACTACTAAAACGTGGAAAAAGGATTTTACTCAAGCAACTAATTTTAGTCGTTTATAAGTTCATACAATGTATGAAATATAAACATGCAAGGTTCCACATTTCCTGATTTTGCAAAATACATCTGTTGTCAAATCAATACCCTCTTGAAATCTAATATTAATTTTAAACAATGCATATTCAAGTTTGATGTTTTAATTCTTCTTCTTCTGACACTGAAGTTAATCTCTTACATTTCCAAACACACAGCAGGACAAAGTTAATGACTCTGTTCAGTTGAGCAATCCAGTCTGCGACAACATTAGACGTGTGTGTGATGAGTGTGTGCTTTGTGTTGTAATCAGATCTGTCATATTTCATCAGAATTCCATGTTTATCCCTCTGTGTGTCTGCAAAGAACAGAAAACATATTCATGGTTTGCTGTGGATGAAAACAGATTTTAAATTTCAAGGAATGACGAATTGGACGAGACAGATGCTGCAAAAGAGGCGCTGTGGTTATGTATTCATGCATTTATTCAGATATTACAGTATGACAGATTAAAACCTTTCTGAATCACTCAAGAAAAGGCCAAAGGCCTTTCAAATGAAATATAATACAGCTAGTAGTATCAGCAGGAAGTAAATAACTCCACCCGAGCTTATGCAACACTACACCTCCCACATATGAAGAGCTTACCTCTCATTTTTTAGTTCTTTAAATTAAATAATTTTTTACCATAATTATTTGTCATGACCACACCAGACGAGCCCCCTGCTGTTGTTGCCTCTCAATTAATTACAGTGAGAAAATTAAACTGTCTGTGAAGGATTAAATGCAGAGCATAAGAATGTAAACTAGGCTAGCTGTTTCAAGCAGCAAACAGGGGACGCTAACACATGATGCTAACTTCCCATTGACTGCACATGTATTGAAGCCATAAAAAACTTGTTCAGGTCAAAATTTATAGATTTTTTTTTTCTGGTGTTCATGCACTCCCCCTTTGTCATGGTGCCCTGGGCAACTCCCCGAATGGCCCACATCAAAAACTGACAGTGAAATATTAAAACAGAGTTTATCATTTTGCGAAAGTGAGCCCAGAAAACTTAGAACGTTATTCACAAACACAGATAGGCTACAACCAAGCCAATGAGCAATTAATCAATTAAAATTAAGAATTTTATTTTATTTTGGATATTTAAAATATCTTTCAGTTTTAGTGTTGTGTGTTCTTTACAAAATTAAAGTTTATTTTGAAAGAGCAAAATTGCATGAATGTCCCATTGTCAATATATTACTTGAAAATAGTCTCAAAACAACAAAATTATGGTTTATCGCAATAATTCCTGGGACAATTTATCATCCAGCACATGTTTTATTTGACAGGCCTCACTACAACAGATATGTGTCCTTAAGCCTTACAACACCTGACCAATGAATTTCGGATGTAAACTAGCCTTTGTAGTTAGAATCATATTTCTAAATCAAACTGTAGGTTACAAGTAAGTGGAACAGTTAGTGTTTTGGTTACCATCAGTCTGATGACTTGGTCTGTGTCCCTGTGACCAGCCTGGACCGGTGCCGTCCTCTGAGTTGGACTGAGGAGGTCTGGAGAGAGGCAGAGGGGAGGGCAGGCCCTGCTGATCTCTTCCTTTATAAAACCAGGCCCCTGAACGTTTCTGTACCTGCAACATCGCACAATAAAACCGTTAGCATGAGCCCAACGAGGACTGGAATAATTCACTGAACATAATAACACAGCAAAGAGCTGAGGTTAAAATACATTTCTTTAAAATGATTTTTTTGATGTGGTCCACCGTTCAAAAGACACCTCAGGACAGGTTAAAGTTTGTTAGGACTAGATTGTAAAACTAGAAGAACAAAAAACAAATGAGCTGAATCCTGCAAGGCCACATGTTTACTGTTTGAAAGAAATTTCTCTACCAAGTTTGTACTTTCCTCATCAACTTGCTGTTTTACTTCTTGCCCTCTGATGGAGGATCTAAGTACTACATGTACTAACTGAATATTTAATTTCTCAATTATTCATAAAGTAGCTTTGAGAAGTAACATATTTTTAAGGCTTAAACACTTGCTACATCCTCTTTTATTGTTTTTTTTCTTCTTCTTTTAACAAATTTAGGGTTTTAGTTTAATTTTACAGGATAAATTTCGAAAAAACAAAAAACTTTCACATCACGAAGCTTGACATTTTAAACAAGGGTGTGTTGACTTTTGAGATCCAGTGTACGACATGATTGACAAGAATCCATAGCTGAGTGTTCCCTATATGCTGCTATCACCAACCTGCAGATGTTACATTTGATTTATCCTCCTCTATAGTGTAATTTTAAAAGCATAGGTTAATAACTCATGCACAATTTTAAAAATTCAATGAGCATTACATAATATAGTGACAACACCACAACAAAACATGTTACCAATGGCACCACAGGGTTTTACATTGATATAGTTAGTCTACATGATAAGAGAGAGCATCAATTTAAGGATTTCTAAAGACAGTCACACATTATCAAGAATGTATTGTGTAACAATATCACAAGGACAGCATGAAGCAGGACATGTTAATTTTCCCTCATCTGAATGCTATTATCCTCAATCATGTTCTAAATTAAAAAGGCCTAAATATATCATTACTTCCTCCCTATTTTTGATATCTACAGTCTATTAATGGAAGCCAATTTTCCAGGTCAGTGGGCAGTGAAATACTATTGTGTGCTAAAGCATGGGTGTAAAAGCGTGAAAACGGTTCACAGGATAAGCTGAGCTTCTCCTGGCAGAGCAGTGACATAACGCCGAGAATCAGCCTGGAGGTCTGAAACCTCCTGGCTTCTCCATCCCTGCAGTTCACCTCTTGCTGCTCGTTGCAGATCCGGCAGAGCCACATCGGACAAGTCCTGCTGTTAATCCAAATCCCACATTTGCTGCACATGTGCTGCAGGAAGAGAAGTGCACACACACCAACACAGAGAGAGGGAGAGAGAGGATTTAGCGCAACATGACAGGTGCACAAAGTACATACATTTTCACAGTTCATATGGCATTAACCCCCTACTTGAGTAGTGAGAGCAAAGTGAGGCAGAGTGTCACACACAGAGCCTGGGAATACACCGTGTGCATCAGAGCAAGTTAGCACACGGACCGCTGGCTGCTCAGAACCGCACAGAACTGTAGAATGTTTTGTAGAAAGTAGAAGGGGAGGAATGATTGCTGAGTTAAAAAAAACAAAAAACTTTAAACATTCGTTTAAGTGGGGAAGATGGAAGCCAGCTGATTAGCTGCTGCTCAGGGCTCTCACACCACCAGGGGCCCCCAAGAGCACCGAGCTAACGTGACAAAAAAAAAGGTTTTTATTTAATAACTTTGAATGATACAAACTAAATGCTATTACACATGGAAAATAATTCCTATATTATTCTTATAGCTGGTACACATATAACAGGGTGATCTCTACCTGTATTTCTTTGCTGCCACTGTAAGGAAAATGTAAGATATTAATCTTGTTAACTTGTTTTCTTAAAATTCAGTGTTTGTTTCCTGATGTTACTGTCAAGTAGTTAAAATGACGGAGCACATTTAAATACCTCTCTATATTTTAAAATCAAAATATTTCTGTTAGTTTGCTACTCTTGTAAGGTTAAAATCAACAGCCGTGACACCACTGCATTAGGTATGTTGCACACTGTTGGGGCCCCATTTGGGGCCCCCAATACCTGTTGGTATTGGGGGCCCCAAATGAAAATCCACCTGGGGCTCCAAAAAGGCTTGGAGCTGCACATGTTTGCTTCCACAGCAAACATGTGGAACAGGATGCTCAGGCCAGATAAGATCAAATTTAACTTTTTGGCCTACATGCAAAATGCTGCTTCGTGTTGCAGAAAACTAACACTCCATATCACCCTGAACACAGCATTTCTTACAGAAAACATTCAAAAAACTAACATCTCCACCACATTGTTTAAAAAAATAAAACCGTACACACGGGGTTGGTTTCAGAAAGGTTTTCATCTACATGAACTTTCACAAATCCACCACTGAGCGTTGTTTTAAGCATGCCAAACCCATGCTTAAAACATGGTTTGGCACTGGCGTACTTTTGCTACGCCACCGCGTAGCAAAAGTACAACGCACTGGCGTAGCGTACTTTTGCTCTACGCCAGTGTAGCGCAAAAGTAAAACGTATGTCAGCCAATCAGAATCCTTCAAAACAACCACAACTTCCTATTGGGAATTAAATATGGCATCATGAGGTTCATTTGTGTGGACAGGTTTGTAATTTAGAGCTATTGTTAAACATTGAATTAGATTGTTAAATTGATAATACTTTATAATCAATACAATGACGTTAATTGGGGATCATGTCAGAGTAAGTATGTGGATATATTTGCTCATATTTTGTTGCAGACTGTAATGCATGGGACCTCAGATCTATACGCAAACACAAATATGGAGTTTTCTCAAATCTCTACTTTGGTCAGGAACAATGACCCTGAAGGGTTAGGGTTAGTTACTCGGACCTGAGTATTTACTTCATAGAGATGTTCATATTATAGCCTGACTGAGTTTGAAGTTAAGAATAATTGACAGAACTGTGAATCCTTCCTGTACAAAGCCAAAGAATTACATTTTACTTGTATTTTTGGTCTAATTTCTAGTGCATTTGAAATAGAAAAACTAACTTACAAGTAACTTTTCATCAATATAGACGATGTTGTTTTAAGTCCCTGATACTTTAATATTGATGAAAAAGTATGAGTTCCACTGGCAGATTATTAACTAGTACTTTTTCATCAATATTAAGGAATTATTGACTTAAAACAAGATTCTACAACTTACTAAAAGGCTGTATGTCACACTTTTTCAACCTTTTGGTGTAAATATGTTGAAATTTGTGATTTTAATGAGTCAAAAACTGGAAAATTCAAGCTACCAAACTGCATAAAAAGAAACTCTTGTTAATCCAACATTTCAAACAGAAATCCATCCTCTGGGAGAATCTGCCTTTGTGTACAGAGGACTCTGTGTCGTATTTGTCGCTAGAATAACAACTGTACCTTTTTGCACTGCGAACAGAGAACAGCTGTGACCCCCTGCGCTCCGAAGGACGTCCCACACAGCAGGCAGCGAGACTGTCCATCACCACATGCCGTCTTCTTAATGCTGTCCAGGCGACTGGACAGACGCCTAAGAGAACATCCGAAAACGTATCAGCACAGTGACACACTAAGGCCTCTGGGTTTTTACACCAAAACGTTAACGGACAACAGCGAGGCTTTCTGGACAGAATCCAGAACAACAGAGGCAGCGTTTCTCCGTCTCACTCGATGCGCTGCTGCTCCATGGCCTCCATCATGGCGGCGCGGGCCAGAACGCTGTTGATGATCTCCTTCTCCTCATCCGTAAGGTCGCCTCCCAGGGCGCCCCCAGACACGTTCATCGTCCACCCGGTCCTGCTAACATGAAACGCACACACACCAACACCAAAATAGATACAAAATTGTTAGAGGCATGTGGCAAAAAAAAAAAAAAAAAAAGCAAAATGTGCTGAAATTGCATCAGTACAAAGAGTTAGATGTTAAAATCTGAGGACAGGAGCACAGCTGGAAGCATGTTGGAGTTTCACCAATGCTGAGCTTCAGTGGAAAATTGTCATACAGAAATATCACACGGAGATTAAAGAGTTGTGGGGAAGACAAAGAATCAGAAAGACGACAAATATCGTCTTGGTTCAGACTCCTGTTTTATCACAAAGTGTCTGTATTGTTACTGACCGTAACATTTCCTTTAATAACTCCAAATTTGTGTTTGCTGCAGTTCTTTGGTCGTCAAGCTGCTCTGAAGGTCCACACATGCAGCAACTCCAAAAAGTGTTGAAATATTAAAGTTCTGCTGCTAGAAGTCATGACAAAGCCTTTCAGAATGTTTCCATGTCTAATCTGCATCTGATTTAAGAGAAAAATAAATCTGTTAAGAAGTGAAAAAATGTGAAAAACTATAATAGGTGGAAAAAATAAAAAAAAATGAAATAAAAAAAAATCTAGCAGTGAGTATATGAGCATGATTGTTAGCACTAGGACCCTCCTCTTGGCTCTGATTGGTTGTTTTGGACCAGGAGTGGTATATTTTTGCAGATAGCGGTAGTAGCTCAGGGAAGAGGTGGAGGAGCTTGATTTTTTTTCACGTTTTATTTGTCTCACTCTGTCACAACATAGTGACAGGTTTTTTTTTTTTTTGGGTGGGGGGGGGTTGTGAAAGTTACATACTGCAGCTTTAATCTGCAGTATGTAACTACAGATTACAGTTACATACTGTAATCTGCAGTTACAGATTACAAATCTCCCTAGATTTTCAGTAATCTAGGGAGGATGCAGAAGGAAAAACTGCTTCTAGTACATAATAAGGTTGGACAGATCATATTTTCGTAATGTTTGTTATCTGAATCTTACCCGACTGAACAGCAGACGGTATAATCTGTGAGTCAAAGGTTAAGGATAAGAGTAAAGCGGCTACACAGCTCCAAGGTCGACTACTTCCTGTTTTGCTTTACCTCATTTTACTTTTTTTTCTTTGAACTTTTTTTGTAAATAATGCCTAAAGTTCTCAGACCTGTTGATGGTTTTTATTGACTGTTGCAACCAAATGTGGCCGCTTGGGCTGGGAACCTGAACCATACAGTCGATGCAGTGAGAGAATGATGGAGCTCTAGGTGCGAGCCAGAGTAAATGTCTGAGTGAATTGTGTTTCTCTCTCCATCTTGAAGTGTTTATCTTTCAGCTCTAACAGTGTGATGGTCGGATGAGCTGACTAATGCTGCTGATGTTGATAATTGCCTGGAAGATGCCCGGCATAATTGACTTTGAGGTTTAAGCTCACTGACAGAACAGAACTCACTTCTCCTGCCAGCTTAAATCATTTGCAGTCGGTTTTTGAGTCGTATTTACCATCATAAATAAGCGCAAATATTTCGAAATTAGTACCACAAACACTTGGATTTTTATTGCAAAAAAAATCACAAAAAGTATCACAAAATTCTGGAGGGACTGAAAAGATGTTCAATAACATTGTTTAATTTTAAGAATTCATTAATATTGTAACAGCTTGTGAACATGTTTTATCAACACATTCTGGCAGAACCGGCCCTTTAAGAGCCTTCATGATCTTGATTTGGCCCAAAACTAAAATGAGTTTGACACCGCTGCCTTAGAGAGCTGAAAAGCACAATGTAAGTCTGATGTCATTTCATAATCTTAAATTAGCATCGCTCATACCTCCATTGACTGGTTTCATTCCCACCTCTGTGATTCACTCAGTTTGTTCAACTCAGGTCCTTTTGTTCCCATCTTCCCCTCTGTTACAACCGGTGTTCCCCAGGGCTCTGTCCTGGGACCCTCATTCTTTATAATTTACTTTCTTCCCTCTTGGCAATATTTTCTGGAAATTTAACATTCATTCTTACTGCTATGTGGACAACAACCAGCTCCTTCTTCCCACCCCATTCCCTAACCTCCTGTTTATCACAAATACAATCCTAATTCACCTCCAATGTCCTTAAACTGAACACATACACATGTGTAGACAAAGAGGCCGAGTCTGATCACCCCTATCAACATTTTTCTCCTCACTGCTCAGTGTTAACATCCAAAACAACTTTTTGAAGACATTTGATTGAAATTTAATTTCTTTTTGGGGACAAAGTACCTTTGGATTTTAATTAAATGTCTGCCAGTGAACTTTTTTTAAAACCCAGTGCTGCCACAACGACACTCCCTTACTTTTCTTCAGCAAAACCTCTCAGTGCTGCATCCATGACAGTCTTGTGTTGCATTAGAAAACAGATACACTTTCACAAATATGGAATGCTGTTACAAATGCATGTAAAATGAGATTCTATTCATAGAAAAATAATGACAAAAAAAATAACTGCTGTCAGACCGGACAGGACAGGAGAGAGCCGCTACTTTTATTCATCTCAGCTCTGTCACATCTACAGTTATTAGCGCTGCTGGCCATTAAAATCCTAAAAAATCTGCAGCTGGTGACCGCGCGCTGCTGTGTGTTTGAGCTGGAAAAACAGCGCATTAATTAGGGCTGGCTGTGGAAAGTGACCCTTCAGAAGCTAACAATGTCTGGTCAGCAGCAGCAGCAGCAGTGTGCCTGGAGACATTCTCACCGCTCATTATCTTCTCATAACGATGATGTTAGGAAGAAAGCAACTTCTCACCTCTGGCCCAAGCAGGCCTGCAGGGTGCAGAGAAGCTGATCATTGACATTTAAGGGGACGTGTAGAGGGAAGCCTGTTTGAGTTCAAAGCCTGCATAATGTTATCCTTTTTTGCAAAAGACTCCCGGGATTAGCTGCTTGACCTCGTGTCCACTGAATGTCACACAGGAGACGGAGCCACGGCTGCTGAGTAAGAGGAGCACTGGCTTAACGGCTCAGCGCCCTTCAGCTCTCGCATCCTCTTCCTCGGCTCCCTGGAAACGTCCCCATCCTCAAAGCGTGGAAATGTCAAGGGTCGCTGCCGTGGACAGCATGGCAACCTGACAGGCGGCCGTCGCATCTGTTTGCATGCGAGTGTGTGCCTTGAGGTGTTCGGGGTGAGGAGACGCGGTAATGGGGATACTCTGATGAAAAATGGGAGAAACTCTTCAAACACACACACACACAAAATATAACTGTGG
Source organism: Poecilia mexicana (assembly GCF_051168715.1). Classification (NCBI taxonomy): domain Eukaryota; kingdom Metazoa; phylum Chordata; class Actinopteri; order Cyprinodontiformes; family Poeciliidae; genus Poecilia; species Poecilia mexicana. The sequence goes on from NW_028263381.1 coordinate 3,311,023, forward strand.
GCATTATGAACACATACTTTTCACCGCAGTTCATGCTGAAAGGATGACTTTCTGTTGTGATCTGTGTTTTTCTGTGTAGTTATTTTGAGGTTTTCTGTGTTAAGTCCTGTTTCCCTGTGAGTCTCTGTCCTGTCCCCCCTGTTGATTGATTCCAGCTGTGTCTAGCTTACTGATTACCCTCCCTGTGTATTTAAGTCCAACTGTTGTCTTTGTCTCTTGTCGGATCCTCGTCATGTGTACGTCTGTGTACGTCTTGTGTGCATCTCTGTCATCCAAGTTGCTTCCTGTGCGGCCCGTTTGAATTCTGTTCCGTCTGGATTATCTCATTAAATTATCATCATCATCACTTTACCTGGGTCTGCCTGCGTCCTCTCTCACCTCACCGCCACTACAAATTATGACACTTTCATACAAGCATCATTTCATCGTTCTATGGTTTTCATTGACCATAGAATTGCACAAATTGAAATTACATAAATGTAATTGTTTAATGCAAAAATGCCAATTTCAGACAAGGGTTTTGCACTAGCATGAGGTGGTATTTTGGTCATATTTAGCAAAACTGCAATGGAAACACTTTTTTCCACATCACAGGAGTCACATGATCAGCAGCCGGATGTTACTAGTGGCAGAAACGACGAAGGAGACGACAGGAAGTGGTATGAGAAGAATGTTTTTGTCTGTTTTCATCTGACAATGTGCAGCTGGCTCCACGGCATCACAGCATCACACAATTTAATAAAAGGTTGTGTGTCATTTTGACATGTAGCTCTTATGTAAAACAACTGACTACAATTTGCACAAAAGGCAATAATGGTCACTTCCAAGTAGGCGGGGCTTGTCACTCCAACCCCTGAGTAAGATGCCAGCGTCTCCTCTGATTGGTTGAGAGATGATGAGTGCCATGGCTCAGTTATGAATATCTCATTTAACTGTTTACATCTGTCATTGCCAAGATTTGTAATGATTTGTCGCATGAACAAACTTTGATTTTGATTTTTTATTTAATTTTTTTATCACAATTGCAAAATTGTGATTTTTTTTTATATTAGAAGAATAGTGACAAAGATTTGCACACATTCGCAATGGAAATGCTCTTAGTGTAAGGTTTATAGGGGAAGAGTCAATCACTCCAACAACCATAAAAATAATGTACAAAGTATTCTTATAAGCATTAAAGTCATTAGCTGTGTTTCCATCAATGTCTTTAATGCACATTTTCAAGTGTTACATTAGAAATGGTTAATGGAAACAGCAAAATTTGAAATAATTTAATCAATTTTGGGGTGGTTTTTTTGGCTTTTTGTCCCGAAGAAGAGTTAATGTGCTAGATGGAAGATGGAAACACATTTACTGAATAAGTTCTGACATAGTGAACATTTCCCTGTTTATTACAGCCGTGCATAATGTCAACATCTGACATAATTATGCTGAAGCCTGTTGATTCGCTCCAAACCAGTAGATGGAAACACACCTAATTAGCATTTTTTTTTTTTTTTTTTTTTTGCAAAATTTTAAGTTTGCATGACAGTTAGATAGTAAAATAGCTTTTGTTTGAATTAACTTAACAAGCTCCACTTTGGGGCCACACACTAATCTTCAATCCAACATAAATTAAAATCAATGTTTTAAAGAAAAGCTTCCCAAAGAGCTGATATGAAATAATACGGGTGGAGTTTAATGAGACTGGTGTCCCACCACACACATTACGCACTGGCAAGTTTACACACTCACCATTAGAGCCCTGATGTGATTTATTTTGCTTGTTTAATAATTCATCTGAATGGATCTTATTTCAGGGTGAAATGATAAACAGCCTCGACCAAAGCACAGCCTTCTGAAGGCTGTGTAATGATTCTGTGTGGACCCGGACCACAAATCCAAACCAGTACAAATTTGGACCCCATGTTGTTCTTTTGACTGACAAATTGAAATCTCCATATAATGGATCATGTTAAGCACATATCCAAGTATCCATCATGTACCAGCCTCCAATTTGTGCTTAATTTCAGAGTAAAGATAATCATAAATATATGGATATAGTAATAATATGCACTGTTTACTGTATCTTTTTGACCTCCAGATGACACAACAGGCACTGGTGAGAACATCAGGACTACAAAGTTTAAGAAGTCTAAGGCTACGTTCACATAGCAGGTATTGATGATCAATTCTGGGTTTTTTGGGGGGTTTTTTTGCTGAAACCTGATTGGTTCGTTCATACTACCAATTAAATTGGCTGCAGTCAGACTTCTGTGTGAACGGTTTACAACCCAAAGCGAACATTGAAAAAGAACGTAGGACATCACGCAGCAGAGCACTGTTTACTGATGTGATGATGGCTACTGCTGTTTATGGATCACTTTAAAATTTGACAGAATTATCAGAAGATTATAATAACAGAAAGAAAGTCAATAATAAAATGTAAGCAACTAATGGCCTCTTGTGGAGCATCGACTGGAGCTTCTGTAGAGAAGTCTGATTGGGTGTGCAGTCAGAGGCAGCAGTGCTGGGATCTTCACCGACACACACTAGTTAGAATGGTCAGGCATCGTTTACGTCCTGATTTACTTCATCTGGCTTCTTCTGTTGCAGAATTATGAAGTAAAAGTCAAATTAAATGCGATGGAACCGTTCAGACTGCTGTTGCTTTGCGAACAGTTGGATACATATTCGATTTAGTACCACATATGGAAGCGACACAGATTGGACATTTTTCAGGAATGAAAAGATTACAGTTGGGCCGATCAGTCTGCCATCAAAAATCCAGATGGAGGTCACATATTGGGGAAAAAAGAGAGGATTTGCCTGTTGTTTGATCATGGCCTAACTTTAACAAAAATTGTAGATTTGTGTCTGTTTCAGGTGGATTTTTGGTTAAAACAAACTGGTGAATTAGGAAGAGTATCCAGAACCTTTACACATGTAAGATCAGCAAAGCTTTATAATAAGATTACTCAAGTACGGGTAAGAAATCTGGCTAAGAAAAACTAGTCCTAAAAAGTAAGTTTTATGAAAAAAGTTACTTAAGTAAACGTAACAGAGTAAAAGTAACCGAACTTGTCTGCTTGACATAAGAGGATGAGGGCTGTAAGCTATACACTAAACACAGTTGTTGATTATAAATTATACTCTACTGAATAATGAACTCCCCACTAATGGACAGAAACCACTTATAGTATTTTATGCGTCGTAGATTGTACACCGACTGTTTTCATCAATCAGTGATACACACACACACACACACACACACACACACACACACACACAAACACCTGAACACACTCATGTGGGCTGAATCATTACCGAGTGGAGCTCTGCTGTACAACAGTACAGAACAAAAACTGCTCCTACATGACAGCATATCAATATCTCTCCGGTTTTTGCTCCATTACTCTCAGTTTGTCTCACACACGCAGCGGCCGCAGCGGCGCTGATGCTATTACTGCAGAGCTGACTGGGACCGACCCCAGAGTCAAACGCTGATATATTCCCATGTGGTGACGTCGTTTCCCAGTTCAGGACCATCAGTTTCTCACAGCAGGTAAAATCTTTTTATTAAACAAAATACATTTACAATGTGAGGTAAAGTGAGAAGGAGGGATGGGCTTAGTTCACTGACTCTAATAAAATACACAAACCATTTTGGCATCCCTTGTTTAAAAATCCTTTAAATAAATGGATCTTTTGTTGCAGTGAAGTAGTGTTTTGCTCATTATCTTAGAAAAGAAAAGTCTACATCTAATTTCGGTACATCTCATCAATGGAGAAAAACACACCATGCTAATTGTTAAAAAATAAAATAATAATTTGTAAGCAACAACTTCATGTATCTTGAGCATTGCCAAAGATTCATTGGAGGTCAACTCAAAGCTGGATTCAGGTGTGAATGTGTGCATCTCCGGGGCAACACCTTGATAGATTGGCTGAGTGAGTGGCAGATGAAGAAGCTCTGAGACGAGTGGCGTCAACTGAGAAGAAGCTTTCTATTTTTTTTTTACCACTGCAGCTGTGGTTTAAAATCAAGCTTTCCAAACCAAAGCTAACCTTGTTGCTCTGACCAGATCTGAGCAGGTTTTCTTAGATAGAAATTTGTTTTCATGGCTGAAAATAAATAGCAAAGCACACACAACTACTCACTGAAAGTGTGTCAGAAAACAACTCAGTAGCTTAATCTCTGCATAAAACCATGCAGTAAATTCTTCTAACGTTAACCTTTTTTGACTTATCTAATTCTTTTGCGTATCCTCACCGTCATTATCCACTCTAAGGTCAAATCAACATCATTTAAAGTGAAGTGTCCTTTCTGCCTCCGTATCTCTGCAGGTGCACTGGAGTAGACTTTCCTGCGACCGAGACCTCCGCCGGCCCGGTACTAACTTTAATACAAATTGACATGCAAATAAACATACACACAATCATTTCCTCTGACTCGTTCTCATGCACCCGGACACGAGGGTTTGCAGAGCAGCGACCTGTCACATGGAGTTAGCAGACTACGGGGAAAGCATTGCAAATGGATGAGAATTAGCAGACAACTGAGCGACTTTAATTTCATGCGACGGTGTGGGCTTTCCAAGAGCTCCGAGGCCGCTGGCTTAACACACACACACACACACACACACACACACACACACACACACACACACACACACACACACACACACACACACACACACATGCACGCACACACACAATAGCACAAGTTATACTGTATGTTTCATAAGAGAAAAACGCATTGTGGGTGTGAATGTGCCGCTACTGCAGAGGGAAAACTCCAACAGCCTTGTAATCCTTCTGTTTTTTCATTAATGCCAGGAGGTTTTCCCTGCTCCAAACTGCCCTGAATTCTTTCCATATTCATGTTTTCAAGATTAAATATGCTGACATATGTTCCAAGTAGATATTCATGTAGGTATGAGGACAGAATATTAAATTATTTCACGCTCGACGTTGTCAGTGCCGTGACAATGTATTGGCTCCATTACAGGGCGCTTCTGTTTTCATGTCACTCGTAAATGTTCTCCATCATCAAACAAATTTTAATCTCAGCCAAAGATAACCTGGGGAAATACAAGAAAGCTGCTTTTAATCATGATTTTATTTATTACGGGAAAAGGCTGTCTCAGCCAGTCGGGTCTCACACGATGAAACAGAACAGTGATGAACTGAAATAGATCCAACATATTAAATGGTCCCCTCGGTGCAGTTAGCAAAAAATGACCAGGTCGGCTCTTTTGAAAGGAGAGAGCCTTCTCTACGGTGGCCCGGAAGTGAAAACCACTTCATTACACACAACTCCAAATTTAAAAGCGCTAAACATATTCAGTAACACAACGATATTAACTAAGCACAAATTAAGAAAACAACATAAATGAAACTGAAGAGGAGGGTGCCAGTGGGAAACTTTAGACGCCGCTGATTGGACGAGACCAATTTTTGTCTGTCTGTCTGTCTGCCTACTAAAACAAAGAGAGCACAAATGTCAGAATAATGTAGCTCTGAAGTCAACCATGACTACTAAGTCATAAAAACAACGTACAGTCACCAATTAAGAAACCAGTAACCAGAGTGTCATCATCGATACACATGCTGGTTCTGTTTATTATGGCTCAAATGCCACTAAAAAAAATGTTGAACAGTGACTTGTTGAAGTGGGTTGCACTTCAGAGCCACCGTACCTCTCTCTCCCTCTGAGGAAAATATTCCTCGTGACTCAAAAACAGGCAGAAAATAATCCTTTAAAAAAGCAGCCGGAGCGGCGTAGGTGAGGCAGCACAGACTCTAAGACGATTGGTTGTGGCACATCGGAAAGCTTGTTAGACCTGAAATGAGGTGAATCATCCCAGGACAGTCAGTGTGGGCCAACCTCTTCCACAACAGCAAACACCCCCCCGTTATTTATGGTACACAGAACATTCCCTAAGGAGTCCAAACACTCCCATCTGAGTTAGACAGGAACATTTCAACCCCCATTGTTTGTTTCCCTCGTCCATCTCCTCCCGCCCCCACTCGTTTCCCCACAGCTGTCACTTCTCAAATCTCGTCATTTCCAGTGACTTCATTCACCAGCCTCTCCACACAGGCTTCAGGACCCTTCAGCCATTCACCCTCACTCGTCTATCCGTTCAACACTATCTCGCCTCCCCCGTAGGTTTCCCTTCCCCCTCTTCCCCCTCCTTCTCCATCTTGGACCCAGATTTGTCAGAATCGTGAGGAAGCAGCTTATGGGGCTTAACTTTACAAAGGCGCTTCCCCACCTACTTTATTCCTCTTCGGATCCGCAGCCCTTCATCACACATACGTAAGTGCACACAAGTGCAGTTCTGACAACTGCTGTGTAAAACCCTTTATAAATGCATGAGCATAATCTGCTTCATTAATCCCATCATGGTCATCTCAAGGTTTGACATAAGAGTTGGAATAACTGCTCCACCACCTTATAGGGGAAGTCAGGACGTCAATATCAGCTGTGTTTCCATTAAACACAAAATTGGACAAATTGGATTAGGAAAATAAATTTGCTTAGTGGAAACATGGCAATTACGAAAAAATGTGTGTTTATTGATAAAATGTTGTTGTGCTGGGATGAGGTGGGGGCGGGGGGGTAGCCGTATCTAAATAGATGCATTTCCCAAAACTACAAGGGAAACACTTTTGTCACATCACGAGTCATGTGATCAACAGCAGGATGTTACTACTGGCGGAAACAACAAAGATGACAACAGGAAGTAGTAGGAGGAGGACGGATTGTTTTTGTTTTTTTCAGACAATGTTCAGCTGGCTCCACCAGAGCTACCCCAGTTTCAATTTATATTTTGTTGCATCACCAGACAGTGAACTGTCTCCTAAATCTATAACACTTTCAGCAATTTGACACTTTACAAAATCACAAAGTGTCAGTTTATCAAAATATCTAACATTGGTGAGAATTATTTTAGGGATTCCTCATGTTTGTAGTTAACTGATTCAAAAATCTCAGAGGATTTGACTAAAACTGTCAAAATAAAAAGCTGTCAGGCATTGTCTTCTTGGCCAAATCACTGCGGTGACTCACTTGACTGCTAGTCGGTAATGATGCGCTGCAGGTTTGGCTTCTCTGAATGCAAAATCCATTTTCATCCCCTTCTGAGGTTATGTTTCCTTCCAGATTACCATTTGTTTTCATTATCTGCATTTACTGCTTTCAAAAACAAACTGCAAATTTAATTTCTCAACTTTATTGGGGAAAAAAGTTGCCATTGTTCTTAACACAACTGATTTTCAGGCATATATGACAAATTAAGTGATGTAGCATTGTTATAGCGAACAGTCTGCCTGCATGTCAGGGTTATGAATGTTAAATGGGTTTATATGTGGAGTACAATGTGAGTTGACAGATTGCTTGTCGGTCTGGATTTATGGTGAGCTGTGTCTTTAATTTAAGATCTCTGATGGAAGAGTGTCGTTCCATGTAATCCCTCATCATTCTCCTACTTCCTGCTATCAGCTGCTCACAACATTAACAGTAAACTTAAAAGTAGAACATAGTAAGAGTAAATGTAAAGGCAGCAGCTTAACTGTGTTGCTTTTTTGCTCTATCCATCTGTGTGTGTGCGTGCGTGCGTGCGTGCGTGCGTGCGTGTGTGTCTAGAAGGCTGGGTTGCTTTGAATGGTTTTTTGTAGCAGATTTACAATGTGTGTAGATAGAAACGTAGATGACAAGAACTGCAGGATCAATCGCCTGTTTACTTCCTGCTTTTCAAATGTTTCCCCTTGAAGATGTATTTTTAAATTCGTTAATTAAATCTGTTTGAGATGCTGATAATTTTGCCATTTTTTCTAATTCACGCAAACATATGCGCAGTGACACAACCGCACATCTTTGAAAGGCATTAGTAGCGCTTCCTGCACAACCAACAAGGATGCAGAAAGTGGTTTCTGGATGGTAAGTTAACAACAAAACACTTGTCTTTTCCAGCAGCCATTGTAGAGCGCATTCTGCAGCTGACCAAAAGTGCTGGAGCTCAGCTCGGGTTGTTGGGCAACACGCTAGGCTTCATCCCAAAGTGACTTTGGCAAGGAAAAAAAACAAAGAAAGTAAATAAGCAGCCATTATTTTTAGGAAAGTGACAATATGCTGTTTTATTGTTTTTCAGTCCCATAAAATCCCGGCAACATAAATAAAAGTTTTGGTTGTTACACAACAAAATGTAAAACATTTAAAGACACAAACTTTGAACAATTAGCTAAATGCAAACCTATCATTATCCCTCATTTTCAGCATTACGTCTTTCTGTCTTGGAGCTCAGCAAATCTGATCTGCATGACTGAACAAGCATCAGTTAATTAAATGTACACTGACAAAAGACATTTTGTCGCCAAGATGTTTCGCTACCAAAAGCAGCTTTCAAGACAATTAAGCCTTTAAATGCTGCCGTCTCAGAAGCACAGGCACAGGGAAGAAATAAAGGGGGAAAAAAAACCTAAAGTAAGAAGGATTTTCCCTGACTTCAGCAAGCAGGAGGTGTTGAGCTGGCTTTAAGCGTTTCTGCTCAAGCACATTTGCTACATCACTCAGCACCTGAATGCTCAGCAGCCTGTCTAATCCGGCAGCACCTTCCTCACTCACACCTCAGTCAATACAGCTGATAGAGGGCCAAAAGGGGGTATTCAGCTGGGATTACACGGAGCATGAGAAAGAAGAGAGGGTTCAAAAAAATCTGAACTGTGGCAGAGGATGATAGAGTGAATAAAAAAAACAACTGTGCGTTATAGCATTGCAAATCAATTCTACCCCTCTCGACTCACACACAGAGTCACTGCCATCTTTCTTTCTCTCCTCTCATTTCTGCCCGTTCGGCCCTGAATGCTCCTCTGCCACTGGGTGTTAGGCTGACGGCTCCGTTCCCCTTCACTTTGAGGACTGACGGTTTGTAAATGGGAGGCGAAGTGGACGACAACCCACCTCCTCCTCTCAGACGCACGCCCAGTTTCAACTGGCTTTGCTTGATAAAGACAAAAGTTTTGATGCTCGGATGAGGTGGTTTTTTGGCCATATTGAAATAGATGCATTTCGCAAAACTGCAGTGGAAACACTTTTTTCCGAAACACACGAGTCACGTGATCAACAGCCGGATGTTACTACTGGCGGAAATGAAGAAGACAACAATGATAGGAAGTGGTAGGAGAATGATTGTTTGTTTTTGTTTTATTCGGACGACGTTCATAAAAAGTTGTCATTCAAACGTGTTCACTCCATGGCCATGGTTTAAGTTAGCCGTGTTTAAACGTTTGTGTTGCTCTCTTTGTGAAACACTTTGATTTTTATGTGCAAAAAGGACAAAATACATCCTTATGAAGGCGTTTCTAAGCATTTCATGTCCTCCAAACTATGCAGCAACATTTCCATTTCATGATTGATTCCATTACATGAAAGTTATCAGAAGTTCAAATAAAACATTCATGACAGCGGCTATAAATATGATTCATACACAGCAGTAGTATTGGGTTGTGATTTGATCTTAAGGCCATTACATAGCCGCAGGGCTCTGAAGCTCTATGTTCAAAGGTCTAAATCTTATTTCTAGATCCAGAACAACTAGACATGAGCTAATCCCTTTTTATTAAGCTTACTTACAACTGACAAGCAAAAAAGGTACTTGCTACGATGTTTGTGAACCTGCACTACTCTGATCTTTGACAGTTCAGCTTCACAAGCACAAGAAATAAAGTTAATTAGTCGTCATGCCTCAGAAAATAAAATATTCTGTTTTCACACATGAGTAACCAAACTACATTACTTCAGTCTAGTGCAACCAGATGGTCATCTGAACAACTGAGGTAAAAGTTACAGTCTTAATTCACAGCAGCATAGTGTGGAATATGATATCTGGAGCATGTTCATTAACCATACAATTGCACAAATCCAGCACTTTAAAAAAAAGCTAGTTTTTCGATAAAAAAAGTTTTTGTGAAATTTCAAAGTTTCACAAAACTGTAATGGAAATACTTTTTTTGCATCACACGAGTCACATGACTGGCCAGATGTTACTACTGGTGAAAACCATGAAGAAGACGACAGGAAGTGGCAGGACAATGATGAGCGAGCAGCTGGCTCCTCCAGAGTTCTCACAGCATCATACGAATTATAAATTGTGTGAACAATCTAACTCACATGTGATTTTAGTTGTATTTATTACTTAATGAAAACACTGCAATCACAAAATTTGATTTATTTTTCTAATTTTTTTTTTGACTGACAGGAGGAATAAATGAAAATGGCAAGCTGGAAGAAAACAAACAATAAGGAAAAGATCAAGACAGGAAATAAGTGAAACAAATCCACATATGTATGGATTGTAACCCTACTGAGATTTTGCAGAGTGCTCAGATAATCCTGTGATCTCAAAATAAGGATTATTTTCAGCAGCTTATTAAATCTCATCAAAACTGACATCAGCTGAAGGTTGCTTTTATGTGAAGAAAGAGACCCGCCTCCTTCCTCTCTGTTGAGCTTGAGTTTTTCCATCCCTCTGCAGATGAACAGATGATCGATAAGCAAACCCGATTGGCTGCTTCTTAATCAGTATTAACTGGAGTTAGAATCACAACAAAAAGCCAGATGAACTGGATCTGAACATATCATCAAAACTTAACGAGTTTCATCAGATATGATAAAATATTTCATTTTGTTCCAGAATCAAACCCTCTTTATTAGGGTTTGACATATATATATAATGTTGGTGATCCTGTGCTCTACAGATCAACGCAAGATTCAAGACGACTCTTTGGTAATTATTTAATATCGGAATTTTAGAGAAATTGCATCTTAATTTGAGCAAATAAAACATCTGCAAAAAAACCTTTCATGGTATTTTTTGTTTCGAACAATAATACATTTTTAAAAAATATTTTTTCTCTATTATGCATACCACTTACACAGTTTCCTAACCAAGCATCGTAGTGAATTCATAGTAAAGAAAAAAGTCCAAACCAACTTGTGCATCGTATAAACATTGTTAAAACAAACCTGAGTGTCTCAGCTTGGTCTTACCTGAGGCTGTGGGACAGACGCGGTGCTGTTCTCTGGTTCTGGTCCGGATGTAAACGGCTTCAGCTCTCAGCATCCCTCCAGCAGCATCTTCTCCCCCGTTCTCTTCCTCACTGACAGCCTCTCCAGCCCCACACGCTGTAGTAGGAGCTGTGCTGCCTCCCCTCCTCTCTCGCTCTCTCTCTCTCGCTCTCATTTTACTAAGCCTGTCCGCTCTCATCACGTCAGCATCGGGCGAAACGGTGATGCCTCCTCAACTCTTGGCAAAGTGAATTAAAAGAGAGGCAAAAGAAGCAGTTAGCTGCTTCATTAAAGTATAATCCTACAGAACTGGAGGCAGATTCATGACTACAGTAGAATTCTGAGATAAAACCTGGAGATTTCAATACTTGATTTTTCTAAAAATATGTATTTCTAATTAGTAATTAATTAAATAAAATTAAATAAAATTAATTATTCATACATAAAACAACACATGATCCGTTCTTATGTTTTTAGAGTCTGTTGTAAATCACATTGTGGCTTCTACATTCATTTTTAATTAAATTAATTTCTTTAGCTTATACTTGTCACTTGAAAAATGAGGTTTTTCTCTTATGAAAGGGGCAGAATTTTGAATTTACCAGGCATACATTGCCATTTTATAGCACAATCAACTATGGTCCTATAGGATTGGAACAAGTAATTATGTAACCTTCAATTGTTATTTTTTTTAAAAAGGATATATATATATATATATATATATATATATATATATATATATATATATATATATATATATATATATATTTGTCTTCAATGACATTTTCCTTCCTGATTTAACACCTTGAAATTCGGTCTGTCTCTTTAAGAAACTCCTGCTCTTTCTGAAACTTCACCTTCAGGAAGTCATCACAACATGACCCCTCTATTAACCCTTTAACGTTTTCACTGAGCAATAGTTGACATGATATCAGCAGATGCTCAGTTCCACCAGGTGTTTGCTAATTGCTGCTGGCTAGTCTGAAGGAGCTGAGCGGAGCTGGAGGGAGTCACAGGGCCAACGTTTAGAGCTTTATTTTCCTATGTAAACATATGTAACAACCAAACTATTCTGCTGCTTTAGAACAGTGTCCATTAGATAAATCTATAAAAAATATATTCATAATGCAATTTGGTTGCAAGGTTTTGCTTATTTGTTCTGATGGACATGTTATTTTGGATTTAAAATGCAAAAAAAAAAGATTTCTTTTCAAAACAAACACTCCTATTTGAATTATTATTATTATTATTATTATTTCTAGTTCTATCTCCCATCTAGCTGAAATGTATTCCTGTGCTGGAGAAACTCGTAGTGAATCTCCACATGAGCCCACTATACTAAATAGATCTATTTTAGGAGCTTTATTTTCCTCAAGCAAAACAGCTGCACTTGTTATGTACAACACAACACAAATCCAAAGCCTCGCTGCAGTGTGCAATTAGAGCCCATGATGATTATGTAATTCCGTTATTCAGCTAAGAGATAACCGTAAGGCCTTTCCGAGGAGCGATCGCCGCAACAATAAGGACAAACACTGTTACAGTAACATGACATGTCACGCGTGTCTTTGTGCTGCAGTACTGACAGCAGATCATCATAAGCGGGGCCGATTCTCAGTTTTACTAAACTCTGGTTCGGATTTCTGTCTGCAGGTTGAGCTGAAGAAGTTGAAGCAGCTTCTCGGACTGAGACGGGAGCTGGCTCACTGTTGCCCTCTCGTGGCATTTTAACTGCACTGCGTCATAAAATGCCAGGACACTTCAACTTGTCCACGTGGGAACCACATTTTATATCCCTTAAATTTCAACTAAATCCTTATCCAAAGATAAGTGAAGCCGAAAAACACAATAAGATTGGTTGTTTGTTTTTTTTTAAATTATGGAATAAAATAAAATAGAATATACTGTAAACATAAAACACTAGAGTGCTGTTTATTGTGAGTGAAAATATTACTTTTCTTATATTTCTTTCACTATTTCACATGTTGTGAAATTACAAACGCAAACTTCAACATATTTTATTTGGGAAACATTTCATTAGACAACACAAAACTAGCACATAACTCAAGTGGAAAGAAAACAAAATGTTTCCCTCTTATTTTACTAAAGAAAATGGCTAATTTGCATTCTGCCCCTTTACTCTGTCACTCCTGAATACAATCTAGTGGGATTTATTGCTTTCATAGGTCAGCTGCATCCTGAACAGAGTCCCCCTTGTGTAACTTTTACAAAGAATGGACAAAATCTTTTGTCTCTGAAGGTGAGAGAGACATACATCAAAAGACTTGGATTGTGTGAACAAAATATTTAGTTTGCTTACTAAATATAATTTGGAGTTACATAATTAGCTTCAAGCTTAATATTTAGTCAGCAAGCTAAATATTTCTCTTCAAACTCAATGTTTAGTTTCAGGCTAAAGAATTATCTGGTTAAGTACTTACTTTCAAAACTGGATATTTAGTTAGCAAACTAAATATTTAGCTTCAAAACTGAATATCTATTCGGCAAGCCAAATATTTCTTCTCACTATATATTTAGCTTCAAATTGAATATTTAATTAGCAAGCTAAATGTTTAGCCTAAATTTAATATTTAGTTAGCTAACTAAATATTTACCTTACTAATGAAATACTTAGTTTGACGTTTCTGGCTATATTTAAAGAGAGATGAGGCACAAACAACCTTTAAAAAAAAATTTAAAAATCACATCTGCTTCATTCTGAGAGATCCATGTGAAATCTGGGACGGCGTGTGGATGATGCCGGTGCCCTTCAGAGGAACTCTGGAAAGCTGCGGCGGAGCCGGGCGACAGAAAGCGGAGGGGGAGATTTAATGACGAACGACAGATAAATGCCAAACTCATGACCACACATGCTGATAGCTCTGGGTCAGTGACGTGTTGTGCGCGTGTTTTGTGACAGCCGGCATGAATTCGACGTGTTTTTGTTCAGCAAAGTCGTTGGTAACCCAGGGTAAGACGCCCCTCACAGAGGCTGGACAGAGGCCGTTTGTTCCACTCCACTGCCTTTTTGTGTGTATTTATAAGGAGTAGTTGGTACTGAACACCCTGTATACAGTAATGGTTTGTTGGATGCAGTTTTTTTTTTCCAATACCATGTTTTAAATTTGCAATGATAAGAGTGTAAGGGTTAGAGCTCACTATGGATTACAGATCATCCTCAGCAACAGGCTGGGTTTTCCAACAGTGAATTACATTGTTTTCAAGGCCCAATATGTTTTTATTTTTCACCTATCTGAATAAACTTAAAAAAAAAAATCCCTTATAAAGGTTTCAGATTTGTTCGTTAAATCAGACAAAAAATAAAAAAATAAATAAAAAAAAAAAGCCATGTTCCTAAAGCCAACTTCAGCATTATTTAGGTGAAGACTTTCTTTGGCAGCTGACCCTCCATTTCTGTTCCAATTCACAGCATGTGAACAATGAGACTTTGTAAAAATGAAATCAATAGCCGTTTCAGTGCTTTATTCTACATCTAAACTATCTACAACAATGCTCAGCTTAAGAATCACAGTTCCAGTTAAAACTTTGATTCATAAAAGCTGTAAAATTGTCCTTGTTTTTTTTAAATCAGGAATGAGTGTTGTAGTGCTGGATTTTAAGTTAAAAGATGCTCTAATGCTTTTTTATTTAAGTGATGCATTTCAGTCAGTCAGAGTCAAAGGTCATCGTCTTAATGGGCGTTGTGAATCAACACCCAAACGCTTCCTCCAACACTTTGAAACAAAAAAAAAGATTATAGCTGTGAAACCGAGACGCATCGGTGCCGTCGCAGGGCGAGTTCACATTCACAAGCTGAATAACAGCAGTGTTGATTCTTCAACAGGCCAAACAGCCAAGCAGAGGACTTTTACAGGCATAAAATGATGAGTACTCATATTCTTTAGCTATAGTTGCTGCAATTGTAAGCTAGCATCTCAACAGACTATCACAATTAATGAGAGCCAAATGTTGTAAGTTGGTATTTATTTTAAAGCTTATGTACAAGAAGGGAAGACTACGGTTAGTTGGGTGCTAGCATGACGCCAGATGGAACTAAAAATGTCACAGACGACTTTGCTAATGCTAACAACGACCAAGCTAGCTTACTGTGTAAATTAACATTTAATACAGTTATACAATTATTGTTGTTGTTGTATATTTTTGTCAACAAGTTTCTGCTGACCGAAGATGATATTAAAGTTTTGGAGTAGACAGATTAGGGTGATGCCAAGGAGGCAAACTCAGATTTGCAGCTCATTACCAAAGATAAATTATCGAAATACCAGTAGAAAGATGGGGAAGAACAAGCTGTTCAGCAATGAATTTTATTACTATTTTATATATATATATATATATATATATATATATATATATATATATATATATATATATATATATATATATATATATATATATATATATATATATATATATATATATATAAACATTGTTTATGGTATAAATCATTTTCCCTCATGCCATTTTTAATAAAATGTAAGTTAAAAATACATTTCAGATTGCTTTATGATATTTGAAGCAACGTCTTTTCTTTCAGAACAAAAAAACTTAGTTGTTTAATAGAAATAATTTAAACCTACATTTGACAGAGGTATGAATAACTGTTCCTAGCTGAATGTGTTTCAATGATTAAAAAAAAAAAAAAATCTGGAAGGATTGGCAATACCCGATGACGCACACAGATAACTAATTTTCTGAGTTCAAAAAAGGCTCATCTTCAAGATTGTGACAGAATGTCACCATAACAACTTCAATGTCACATTTTTCAAACAGTAATTGTTTTTTTAACTCTCCTGCAGTCTTAGCGCAAGACTCAGGAGACGCACATCAAATGTCACAGTCGAACAGCAGTGAAGTAGGGCAGGATGTCCCGTTAGACCGTCAGTTCCCAAAACTACACACATACATACACAAAAACCTAGTAAAAGCTTTTGGGGTCCACATGACCCCATCTAATAAGACCGCAGGAGGGTTAAAGTTCACACATATAACGTAAGTAAACTTTCTGCTACACCAATTTTGGGCGTTTTTGTAAGCCATAATTCAAATTACAAAAAATAAATGCTTGGGATATTTAATTCTGTAGGTAATGACTTTTTGTGAATTTCACTTTCTAAAATGAGTGACAAATAATACAGTTTTTTTATATTTACATGTACATATAGCAGTGATGTAAACGTAAAGAATATATTAACCTTTAGGACACTAAAGATTTTAACATGCCTACTATATATATATATATATATATATATATATATATATATATATATATACACACACACACATCTGTTGCAGCATGGCATAGCAACATGTTAGATGCTTAGAAAGTCCAAACCACAGTGGCCACAGTACGCCATTAAAATCCAAGGTTGTCACTAAAGTTACATTTTCAACATTCTAACAGCTACGCAGCCACCTTTTTCTCCCCTCCAACTGATGTTAAAGTTCATATTTGAAACACCTCACTCTTGTTTCTGAAACAGCATCCGAGCTAACAAATTTCCAAAATGAAAGTTTACAAAAGCAAATCTGAGCCGCAAGTAACACACAAGACGCAAGACGTTGCATTAACAAGGCATGAGCTAGCCATTTATTGTTTAGAGGAAGTTAACATGGTTAACTGTATTCAAAGTCATACAATACACCTCTTAAGCTCTGTGAGAGGCTCCTCCCCATGTCTCAGGGACAAGAGCTGCGAGGAATATACATACAGTATATTTTATTGGCAAGTAGATATGTTTTAGCAAGTACATTCTCTTCTACTTGGTGTTCATGTACAATATACATGTCAAAAAAATATAGTTTGTTTGGTTCGGGATCCTGCTTTTGTTTTTGTTTTTTTTCTTCCTTTTTTTGTTCAGGATGTTCATGATGAAGGAATTCACATTTAGTTGTTACTCGTTCTTAAGATGGCGCCGGAGCTAGAAGAGCAGCCATTTTATTATACACATATACGTTATGCATAGAAGGCACCTCTATGCATTAAAATTGCTTTCATGATTCATAGAGAAGAGCAATCATCTGGGAAGAAAAAGGGGGGGAAAAAAAAGAGAAAAAAGCATCTGAGAACACGAGCACACCACGGAAAAACAAATAAAAAAAAAACTAAAGAAAGAAAGCAAGTGCTCTAGAAGAGACCAGACGAGAACAAAGTCATCCTCTCAACGAGAAAACTGCATACAGTACACCACACCACAGAGCGTCTCTACCAGAGGATGGACTTCGATCAGAATAATCAAAGAACACTTTGAAGCAGGAGAGATCCGCGCTGGGAGAACTTCATGATTCCTACAGTAAAAGAGAAGCTGGTCGGCCCTGATTCAGTGGTTGTGAAAAAAGTGTCTCCAAAGGCAAAGAGCACAGCGACTTCCTCTTCGTTCCCCACGCCCCTAAACAGCCAAAAGCAAGTGGAGCAACGCTTAAGTTACATGTCTGAGTGAGAGTTAGGACTGCTCTGCGCAAGTGCAGCTGATTGTGGAGTTTGACATTTAGAAAAAGTAAAATAAAATTTAAAAAAATCCCTCCAATTTTATGATTCTTAAAAGAAAATGTATGTTTAAAATAAAAATAAAAAAAAGAAAAAGAGATACTGATTAGTCTCGTCAACCTAACGTATGAAACTAGCCCGAAAATAAGTCCAGCACTTAACTTCCTCTTGAAACTGCTTCTTGTTTTAGCCCCGTTCGAACCCGCAGCCCCTAGATACATATCTCATTCAGTCGGTTTGTAGCCGTCAGCTACATTTTAGTACAGCTACCTGATAAAATATATATTAATTGATAAGATACGATTTGAAATCGTTGGTGCAGAAGTATTACAAAGCTTACATGTCTTTTAGATGCATTTTAGTTCAATACCACCCCAAATGTGCCTACAGTGATGTTAGGGTTGCTGCTGAGGAGCCATTTCCTGTTTAAAAATTAAGATGGCGCCACGGTTTCCACCCAGGCTAGAGGACCTAAGAGAGAATGCTGGGATATCATAAACCGCTGACCCTCTTAGGAAGTTCTATCAGCATTTCTGCCTGTTTCTGGATACATGTACTAACAAGCTGAGCAGTGGGCTCAGGACACTGCCCTGTGGAACACCGGAATTAACGAGAAGCAACATTTTTCTTCTTTATGTGTCAATATATGTTGGTTAGAAAATCCACAAAATTCTATAAAACACGACTAAATTCTGGATTCAGCAGTTTGAGTAAATTTTGACAACAATGTAAAAGAAAAAAAATGCAATTGTCTAAATGAACGCAAGCCTTGATAAAGTAAATCAGTTCTTTTCACAAAATGTCAAACATTTTCTTTAAACACCAGTTGAAATGACTTTCCTAAAAAGCTGTATAGATGTGTGTGTATGTATGTGTGTGTGTGTGTGTGTGTGTGTGCACGCATAAACCAAGTCAATGACCAATGTTACGCTCTAGAAGCTGAGAGATGTGCGATTGTTTCGTTAAACGGTGACTCTCAAACTTAAGTACATGTGGTGTTCGTAAAAAGGCAATGGTACACAACAGGCATTTGTCTTCAATAGTGGAAAAATAAAAATAAAGAAATGCACTTAAAAAAAAAAAAAAGAGGAATTAAAAAATAAGAAAAAAAAAACACTGTGGCAGCCATGGACCTGTGACGATGCCAGCAGGTGAAACAGACAACAGATTCCCCTGAAATCTCAGTATGTCAACATACTGTGTGTGGCAGAAATACAGGCCGCCGTGGTGACTCCTCCCCTAAAACATAGAATGAGACCATTTATAAAAAGCTAATTCAAGACTGAAACTGCTCTGCTGCTCAACAAAAAGCGCAGCATTAAGGATATCCGGCTTCAGCTAAGGAATGGTTAATAAACAGACTGAATTCCACTGAAAGAATATTAAGTCTATGTAAACTAGAAGACAGAAAAAAAAGATCATTTACACTCTAAACAAGTTCAGTTTGAGTGCATTTCAGGTGGTTCAACACCTGAAAAAAAAACAAAAAAAAAAACAACCTAAACCCTCATTTTAGAAGTCACTGGGTTATAAATCTAAATTAATATTCAATCATTTCATTAATTACAAACATTAATGGATGGTAATTTTGCCCTACAATGCAGAAACCATCGTCTTTTCTCCTGTGTCGAAGGCTAACCGGTTCACATAATGGAGCTAAAATAAAAACAACCAATGAAAATAAGAAATCACTTGTGGGTTTGGCACAGGCCTTTTCCAAGAAACTCCTCACATCTTTTTCTAAATACTCTACCTTAACTTTGGTTAATAAAGAAAAAAAAACATAAAATATACAGAAGATGAGCGAAGGTTAACTGTGTATCCCCCCTGTTGACACCCAAGGACTGAACTGGAGCTGGGCTTTAAGCAGGTGACGCGTTTGGCTTCTCAAAGGCTCCTCTGATGATCACAGTGGTTTAGAGTTCAACTTGAGGGAAAATGGTCGAGTAGAAAGCGCGACAAGATTATGAGCCCGCCATCTGGTTCTCCCTCAGGTTTTAGTTTGGTTGTTGTATGTCCAATAGCCCCCCACCCATCCCTCCACCCACCCAACCCCACCTCCTATTGTTCCACATGGTCAAGTCTCAGGCGTCAAGGTGTAGCTGGCGAAAAACTGTCAGATATCAGGATCCTGGAAGGAGAAACATAATTGGGGGAGATAGGGAGTGAGGGGGGAGTTTTCTTAAAAACTGGTTTGAATACAAGATAGAATATTATAATAAGATCACTTCTTGGAGATGTCATCTGTTGATCTAGCTTCTTCAGATATGTCTGCTGTTTCTTAGTTGGACCCACTGGATTTTGTTGAATTTGCAGGATGGATTTTCTTTTCTTTTCTTTGAACTTTAATGAATAGCTTCATTTTTGCATTAACCAACTAAATGTTTTAACTTTTGTTGAGAACTCAATTTGCAAAAACTAAAGCAGGGAATTTAACCCGTTCATTTCAATGAATTAATTACAGAAATTTTAAACGCATGTACAGTCGCATGGTTCGGATTATTTTTTTTTTTTTAAATGCAAAAACTTTCGGCAGGAACCTTCGTATTCGCACATTTCTGGTACGCCCGCAAATCTGATGCACAAGAGTCGATTTAGGACATTGAAACAGATACGTAGATTCAACTCAAGCTTTTACTTGACACGAAAAAAGCATCAAATATAAATATGCGTGTAATATATACAGTCCTGTCAAGACAAAATGTTAAACTTGTGATTATCGTATTAAAGCCAACCTTTTAAAATGAATTTAGGACGTCTTAAGGCTTTAATTGTAGATACACTTTGGATTTAGATGTAGATAAACTTTAGGAATATGTGGACACCCTGAATTAATAAATATAATTTTTGAAGTGAACTGACCTCTCTTGAATTAAGAGCTTGCATATAATTTAATTGTCATTATGTTGTAGAAATTAGTTTTCACTTTGACACTGAAGAGATATTTTTGTCTTTTTTTTTGCAAAAAAAAAAAAAAAAAAGCTAACGTCTGTTGATTATGATTGATTTATGAAGGCAATAAAAACGGCATAAGATCCAAGGGGTTGAATAGAACTGCATAATGCAGGGATTTGATATATGCAGTAAGTTACCTGGTACTGATAGAGTCCTGGAATTAAAGGCGAGTCTCATCTGAAGGTCTTCTGCTGTTGCATCAGCCCCACGTTCTCATAAACTCTGGAGCTGTCGTCCCTCATCCTAACCACACCAACACCGTTCAGTCAGAAACAACATCAGCGTTAGAAATATCGGAAATTCGCTCCGCCTTCTCCCACGATTACTCACTCTGTGCAGACGGGAGTCGGACTGGGCGAGCAGAGCGGTAAGGGGCTCTGCTCTCCGCCGGACAGGTCAGACAACGAGTACTTGATGTTGGTGTACTCGCGTCCTTTGATCTTGCTTTTCTGTGGACGGGGAAGAGAGCACACAGATCGTTACAGCAAACAGCCGTGCGGTTGGAGGCGAAGCCGTGATGCGACCTGCTCCACACCAGCTCCTCCTCGATGCGCCTCTGCAGTGTTTCTATGTAGTGCTGCACGGCCATGTAGATGAACCGGTACTGCGCCTCCGTCTGCACCATCCCCGAGCGCTGGGAGCGAACCATCTGGATGGTCTTCGGCACGTCGATGTCACAGTCCACCCCTGCCGTGGGACGGAGACACTTTCAGACGACGGCGTCTCGTATAAATCAGGTTTACAGGTTTTGGATCTTTCTATGATGAAATGAACCAGACAACTTCTTTTTTTTTTTTTTTTTTTTTTTTAATACAAGCCTCTTGAAATATGTTTTCCCAACTATACTTTGTTTTTGGGTTCTTTTACTGTATTTATTAATGTATGAATGTTTGTATTTTTTTTTGTTTGTTTTATGGATGGAAATTGTCAATTTGCTAAATCTGATATATTTACAAAAACACTGTAAGTTCATTTTATTAATTACCAATACATGAAGTTTGTTCCTCCCAGTCTGCTTCATGAGGCCTGCTCTAAGCGGCTCTGCCTAGACTTTACCTCGCGTTGCAGGAACTACACTTCACACTTTGAGCTACAGATTACAGTGTTTATTGGGCCATTAAGCGTATGCTGCGTTTGTGAGTTTAAAAGCACAGTCCTTACCCTTTAATTTCAAAGTAAACCACAGAAAATTCTGTGGGCTGAAAAGACGTGCCGCTTCGCCTGCACCCTGCTGCAAAACACTAGAGGGGGGATCTACCTCAAAATGTTGGGTTAGAGCTAAAAAAAAAAAAAAGTGGCAACGAGCTCCACTGGATTCAGCCTTAGTTTGTCGCAAGACTCAGTGGGGGGAGGGTTCAACATTTTGTTCACTACTGTGTTTATTTGATTTAAAGCAGCATTCAGCTTCTATATGCTCCACAAATCTGGAACAAACGTTCACAAAACTGCAAGACACTGAGATCCTTTAAACTAAGGCTATTTGTTTAGAGATGCCTTTGATTAGTAATAAATAGAAAATTGATCAACATATTTTGTGTATTGGCTTAATGATTTTGATGATGACATTTGACAAAATGTCATGTTTACTGCTTGTTTCACAGTTGGTGACTTTACCATGTTTTCATAATGTAAAGCACTTTGAACTGGCTTGTTGCTGAAATGTCCTATACAAATAAACTTGACTTAAAATACTAGAACATGTCATTTTTCTCCTTTTGTCAGAATTAACTGCTTTATAAACATTACACAAAATAATATAATTAAATGGTAACACTTTTTAATCATTTTTGTATCCTTATAAAAGAAGTTCTCACCTTTTTCTCTGATCACATCGATCAGGATGTCGATCACTATAAACGTCCCTGTCCGTCCGATCCCTGCACTAATGGATGGGTGGGAAAACCAAAGTCTGAGTTAAAGTTGCTTCTGTATGAAAGCTGCAGTATGTAAGTTTTACAAAACTATGCGACAATGATGCAGATAATCTGTGAAAAGACCAATCTCATCCACCTCCTCTATAATGCTGTCTGAAGAAATGCAACGCAAAAACAACCAATCAGAGCCAGGAGGCGGGTCTTAGCGCTGTAAATCATTCTCATCTACTTGTTGCTCAATATGTTAATGGCCAGAAACAACTCACTGATAAATAAAAAACGTTTATCCACCATCATTGGTGGCTATGCTAACTAGCCCAGCATTCATAGCAGGCTATGCTAGTGCTAAGACCTGCCTCCTGGCTCTGATTGGTTATTTCTAAGAGCACTGGGAGAAGGTTGACAGTTTCAAGAAATATGTAAAAATACTTTTATAAATGTTACATACTGCAGCTTTAAGTGAGATTTTTTTTTTTTTTTAGTGTAGATCTGTGAGTACCTGCAGTGTACTGTTATGGGCCCAGCATCCAAAATGCTCTCCTGTTTCAGGTTGACTTCCTCCAAGAAGTCCAGCACGCCGCCCGGGTCAGCGGGGACGCCGTGGTCCGGCCAGGTTCTGAAGTGGTACTGCCACACTGTGCGTTCTGTGTTACCCTGAAGCCAGTTTGGGATTGCAAGTATAACGTTTTCCAATCAGAAATGTGATGCATCCATTGTCTGAAACTTTTAAATTCCCAAATCCTCATGGTGCTGCTCCGACAAACCTTCTTGACGGGTAGATGGGCAACTCACCTGACCAACTTCGGACAGCTTCAGTTCTCTGAGGATGAAGTCGTGAGCTTTCGTCTCCTTGACATTGCGGACACGCATTGCGCCATACTCCTTCAGAGCCGACATCTCGGGCCAGTACTTTACACACTTGCTCTGTGGAGATAATTCCATCATTTTAAAGTCTGATTCTAATCTGTCCAGTTGGATTTAAAGGGCCGCTGCTAAAAGACAGATGAAAAACAACCGGCTAACACAACAAACAAATCTAACTCCAGGAATCCTTACCTTCCCTCGTTCCACCTCTTTGGTGGTCATCACGATGACCCGAGAGTTCTCCTGAAACACCATCCTCCAGAAGTCACTGATGGTGTTCTGCAAACAACCCTGAGTGGCAATGTAGCTCTTCTTCGGCTTGGCATTGTTGCACTTGGAGTCTGCCTCAGGCTGCAAAGCACACATTCAGGCCAAGAAACACAAATCAACTGGCAAGGAAAGAAACTGATTCTCTGGAATAAAAATGTTTTTGATGTAATATTCTAAGCATTAAGCGGCAGCATTATGCATTTCCCATGCACATAGTTCCATTTTATAGCACCATCAAGTAACTATGTTAACATCAGCTGTTATTTGTAATGAAACGTCTTGAAATTGGGCCTCTGTCTCTTTAAAAACTCCTGCTCTTTCTGAAACTCCGCCTTCAGGAAGTGATCACAACATGGTCTGCTCTGTGAGGCGGAAGCTCTGAGGAGGCGATGCGCCTTCGGTTCTCCCAAGAGTTTTTTGAATGGTTGCCAGGGGAGACTAAAGGATTTCTCAAACATTCATGAAAGAAGCAAGGCAACACCTCATGTATGTTTTTGATGTGGGGGGGGGACATTATAACATGATGTAAAGCTCAAAAAAGTCAATTTTACATAATACTGTCCCTTTAAACTTCATGGGTGTTTTTTTTTTTTAGCTGAACTGAGAAAGTCATTATAATTCACAGCAATAAAGGCTTGTCTATGTGAGTTACTAAGCTTTCCAACAATATACTAAATAACTTCTGGTGTTACAAACAAATTATATCTGTATTTGTTTGGGCCCTGAAGGAGGTGATGGGGACAGGAAAGTCTACCATGATGATGTTGGCGTTGATGTAGTCGGAGCCGGCCTCGCTCGGGTCGCCATCGTTCAGCACGACGCGCGAGTGGTCGACTGTCAAACAGAAAAAACAAGACACTTAGTACAAAAGCCGACTCAAGTTGTTTTATATCTAAAGAGCCGTGTGCAATACTCACAAGGCAAAATGTTCTTGTATCTGTTCTTGTTTTTGTTTTCTGGTCGCTGACCCTCTTTGCGGCTGTAGAGCAGCTTGCACTCCTGTTGCTGCAGAGTCTGAACGAGAGAAAAGAAGAGACAAAATGGTGTCACTGTGGGGTTTTTTGTTTGTTTTTTTAACAGGCCCTGAGATGAACTGATGAGGGTTTGGAGGCCTTTCAAAACTACTTGCAGTGCTTGTTTGTTTTTATTTATTTATTTGTCCATCAATTACTGTTGACTAAAACAACATTTCATATCATTTGGTTTGGGTCTAGAAAAAGAAAGATGAATTCTGCAGAAAAAAAGGCACAAATTTCCCCAAACCTAGCATGGATTTGAGTAAGTATCTGTTGTGGATGGTGAACACTGAAGTGTGCACCAACATCAGATTTTTATGAAAATCTTACACTACTTTCGTATTGCTCCAGCCGTGTGGGTAGAAGACTTTATGTTAGTCTTTTTGCATAAAAAAGATGTTTAAGGTTCACAGAAAATTTGAATGAGTTTTAAAAAAATACAATTAAAATTACTTTTTTCACTTCTGTTAAATAAACACCAGGATTATTGATTAGATCATTGCGATAAATAATAATATGATGGTTTTGAGACCATTTCCAGGTATTATATCGATAAAATATTAAATCATCAGAATGGAAATTGAATTGAGCTCATTTTGATTTATCATGCCGACTGCGACAGGTTTAGTGCCAACAAAATACTAAAACTTTTGTACTTTATTATCAAATATTTGCTAGGAAGATTTGGTTATTGTCTGTTGCATTGGAAAATAACTCCCCATGACTCTCATTATGCACATCTATAAACATACGTTTAATATCAGAGTAGAAAAAGATGAAATGTATTTGTTCTGTAAACAGTAAGATTTTTTTTTACCTCAAATTCTTCCCAGAAGCCTTGCTTGACCTTGTCCGTGGCCTCTGCCAGCTTGCTCAGCTCCCGAACTCGACTTTCGATCTCGGCTGCGTTAATGCGGGTAGTGTTCAGCGGCTGCAGAGGGAAGGACAGGTTAGCTTTCTACTGAGCAGAAATTGTCCTACTGAACTGAAAACAGAGCAGACCTGCTTCAGCTGGAGGACGGTGCCAAGAGTTTCCACCATGGGGTTTTTCTTGTAGTGCTCTACAAGGTCTGTGAGGGAGTCGAACTTCTCTCCTCCCCCCACGTCGTACTTCAGGTCACCCTGAGAAAGAACGCACGTGTTAAGTTTGTGCTGGTAAATGTGACCTTTTTAGATATACGACTTGAACGTATCGTAACGTCATACCGGAAGCTGGACATAAAAGAATTGACCTCTCTCACCTGGCAGCGGATCATGACGTGAGTGACCTTGGGTTTGCCGTCGTTGGTGTCCGTTTTGTCGTCTCCGGTGCGGACCGACAGAACAAAGTCCCCGGGGTGGCTCTGGCTCTCCCTCACCAGGAAGCTGCCGTTCTTGCCTTTCTCCGTCAGCAGCTTCTCCGCGTCGCGGCCTGACAGATGTCCGTGAAACCATCTGGGTGAAGAAGAGGAAGAAAAAAAAAATAAACCTTGTAATAAATCAAGAGAGTAGCACACAAACTAAAACATGTTGCAATCCAAAAGGATCAAAGTATCGAGGTAAAACCTTTGTTAAAATAACAAAACTACATCACATCCTCAAGTATATATCCTTACACTCAAACCGAGCTTTTAATGCCATTTTATAGCACAATCAAGTAACTAAGTTAAGTTCAGCTGTTATAAAAATGCTATATTTATATAAGAATTAAAATTTCTTTGACAATACACTTTCAAAATAACTGAAAATAAAACTGGACTGA
Source organism: Poecilia mexicana (assembly GCF_051168715.1). NCBI lineage: Eukaryota > Metazoa > Chordata > Actinopteri > Cyprinodontiformes > Poeciliidae > Poecilia > Poecilia mexicana. The sequence continues at coordinate 3,337,301 of NW_028263381.1, forward strand.
AATATTTCTGTAGATTTCCTTTGAGGTGGCATGCATTAAGTGAAGCCGAATTTAAATATCATAAGCCTGTAATCTGTTGTGTGTCTTCCTTGGATTTCCATGGCATAAGATGACATGTTGCTTTTGTTCCATGATGCTAGCAAAGCCAGGCAGCCATGGGTGTTTTTGACATGTCAAAAACTTCTCCTCCTTCAGCACTGTGGCTCTCACACGCCAAGCCCACCACACCATTACCTCACCTCAAGATCCCAGTTATCTAAACCTGAAAGTGAAACTGATGCCATGACCTACATTCTGATTATTCTGCCAATAAGTAACTCTACCCTTGACAGCTACTGCAGTGAAACTTTATTCACAGGTGGTCATTTCAAGAAAGTAAGCACAGTGGAAAAATAAATAAATAAATAAATAAATGTTCTGTGGAATATATTGAATGCCACAACCTTGATCCCAATACACACATATTGTTTAAACCACAAATACATTGAAATAAATATACAGTAATATCAAAGATGTAATGGGACTTAATTTTCTACAAAACCCACGTCGCTTCCCCTGATTCAGACCAGTGTATTCATTGAGTTTCAATACATCACAGTATGGGTAACAGTTGTAACAGCAGCATTAGGATCATTTTTTGTCTGATGTTACAAGTTGAAAATTTTGACTGGGAAAGTTGGAACTCGCCAAGGAAACCTGACTTTTGTATCCAATATGGCCGCCATGTTTATACCATGTAGATAAAGTTGCTTCTATCTCATTAAACTAGTGGTACGTATAGTTCTGGAAAATATCATGAATCTTTTGTGTTTACATGCATTAAATGAAGAGAAATATGTTATAAACTTGGATTGCTAACAATATAAGTTTAAACCAAACCCAAATACCACTGGTTTCTGACTTTATAAGAAAAATGTAACAGTATTTATCTCCAAACTAAAATCCCATCACTTAATTTAATCTGGAAACTGTAAGAATTTGGACATGATGTAACAAAACACCTTTATGTGTACACCTGAAAAGATATAGTCTCGTGACATTACCGCATCATCATCGGACCTCAATGATCTGGATGTCTGACAGCATCCTTCGCTCACCTCTCTGATGTGGGGTCAGCACAGTTGAGCGGATACTTGAGCTCGATAACGTCTCCGTTTTTCTCCTTCAGTTGCCCATGATGCTCCATGTAATACTGCACCAGCTCAGCTAGCGTGGCAAACTTCTCCCCGCCGTACAGGTCGTAGTAGTCTCCTGTGTTTTGGATCTTAATGTGGGTGACGGCTCCATTTCGCCTAAACAGAGGGACAAAAAAATGTTCAGGAAATGTGAATGCAATCAAATCAAAACAAAGAGCAGAGTTTACAGCCAAACTGTTAGCTCTGAGAGCAAATTTTATTCAAAAAAGACTAAAGTCAACAACTATGTGGTAAAAATGCTTGAAACAAAAAAAATAAAAATACTAATTCTTTAGAAGTAAATTTGCCTCATGTTTTCAGTCTTGTAGATGTACAGTAAACAAGATAAGATAAAAAAAAAACTGGGTTATATTTTTTAAAACAAGAGAAACAAGCTTTGAGTGCGTCTGTGGAGAAAAATTAGGGATGCATCAATAAATTGACCTTAATTTCCTTCACTTTGGGTGTTTTCACAGCTGATAGCGGTTCAGTTGGAGACCAAAACTGTGACGTGTCACAACTTCAGATGCTGTGGTTCTTTTTCACACTGAACTGTAACAAACCAACCAAAACCTTTAAAAAAAATGTAAATGTTCATCTCCTAGCCTATGGGGGTGCTGTACCAAGAACCACTGAAGGAAACTACACAAAAACCTCTGAAGAAGACATTGAGCTCAACTTCCTTCTTCACAAAATGTAAACAAAAATGGAGTGGCGTCAGATTTTAGTGGTTGAAGGATTTGCCTTTTCTCTTTGGTAGAAGAAAATGAGCCAATTCTCCTGCTGGCGTTAGACTTTGTTTTGGTTGAACTCGACTTTATAGGCGACAGAACAAGAGTTCTGCGGATTAAAGAGGGCTGGAGTCGATACAGTTAGCTCCACTTAAAAAAAAAAAAAAACGGAATCGGCAGTTTAGGATTTTTAAATATCAGTAATGGGCCAGAAAACTGCAATTGGTGCACCCCAACTATAAACTAATGTTTTATTATTTAATCCAGGAGCCCCTTATACCAACTGCACATATTGAAAGTGCAGTTAAAGAAGCTGTCAGATGAATGGTGAGCGTTTTGTAACCAACAAAAAAAAAGAAAGAAAAAAAAGCATATCTCTTCTTCCTGATTCAACCCAACAGATTAAATAAACTTAGTCATTGCAGGCGACCACCGCTCTCTGAGAAAATAGAAAAAGAGAACTTGTGGCAGGTCAGAGGCTCACCAACATGTAACTGTCGCCAGCTTACTGGTGGCTGTGGGAGTTAAGAGACGAGACTTGCTGGTCTGAACCAGCAGCGACTGGTTCTCCCCTGTGAGAACGCCCCGTGTCCACGAGGCGAGCGGGACTTGTTTTGTCTCCACAGGAAGTAAATACAGAGAAAGATGAGAGAGCGTACAGCTGAAATACAAGCCTGCGACTAAAATAACATCGTCTCTTGTCAGCTGCACTGACTTAATGATACTTCATCTGAAAAATGAACGTCCTGACAGACCAGAGATAAAACCACGTTTCATATTAGAAAAAAAAAAAAAAAAAAAAAAGAATGGTGCTTTTTTTCCTGGCAATCATTCACTCAGTTTAATATAAATATCCTAGAATGATTCTACTGTCAATTTAGTTCTCTAGGGAGAGGCACACTAACATGCTTTAAATCCACATTTCCAGAAAACACTGAGCTTTCATTCCAAGTCATGTTTGTGTCTGGCTTATAAATGAAAGTCTAATATTTGCTCTCCTTTTAGGCCTGGATTGCTCTTTACGAGCTCCTGGTGGACCATCTGCTGCATGCTGCCCGGCTAGCAGCTAACCGCCTCTCTGTTAGGTTAGTTTAGAGAAGCAGATGCAAAGTGGGGGATCTCTGGTAAAGCTAGTATTGGGTGACATTACTTAAAAATAAAATATCCAATTATTTCATACCAGATTCAATATTACTCTCTTTTTTCTATTTTTTTTTTTACAAATGAAAGAAAATATTTTCTGCCATTTATTAATCATCCCTCCTAGGGCTGTTGTAAACGAATATTTTAGTAATCGAGTAATCTATCGATTATTCTTACGATTAATCGAGTAATCGGATAAAAAAAATTATAAAATGAAATATTGGTAAATCTGGCATAATACCGGTGTTACTATCAGATATCAATATCAGTTCAATTTTTCATATTTGAGCATCCCTAACAGTTGCTTTTTTGTAGTTTAGAAAACTAACCTGTAACAATAATAGCTCACTTTCTAAGTTAACCAGAAGAAAAGTTATAGAAAAATCTGAAATTATATTGAATTTAATAACAAAGAGGCAGGCTCACAAATATGCTTATAAAAAATGTGTACAATCCAGCTTTTAGTTTATGTATTCATCTTCAGTGAGTTTAATAGATTAATTAAACTCACCTTGCCACCTAACCTGTCACGCTTTGGGTTTGAAAATACGGGAAATGCCGCCTGGAGTGGGAGGAGAGGGCGAATGAACGAACATGGGGTGGAGGGGAAGAAATAGACCAGCGGACTGACGAACCGTTAGACCGGGGGACGAACACGGGGGGAAGCAATACGGGATATTTACGACACCTTCACTGGTCACACTCAGAAACTCATCTACCAGTCATGTACGATGCGCTCCGCCACCCGTTTCTTCAGACCGGGATATGAAATTTATTGTGCGGTTCGTCGGTAAAGCTACATTTACACGGTAAGCATCAGCTACTCAGTCGCCCGCCCTGTTCAGTCTATCCGCTCACCTCAGCGCTCTTCCCGCCGTTCGCTTTCAACCAGCAGCCCCGGAGGAGAAATGCTTCCGTACTCCAGGCATCCCCCAGTCATTTTAAGGACGCTTATTGGTTCCCCAAAAACGATAAAAAGTCGGGCATTATCATCAATCAATAAAATCCCCACGGGCCAATCTTGAAGATTGGACTTTATGCCGCTGAGACTTATATTAGCTTTTGTCAACAACTCAGAGGCGGAAGTGAGAGCTCCGCGCAACGCAAATGAAGTCCCGGCCGGAACACGGTGCGCTAACTAATAAAACATAAATTAACGAAGCTTCGAGGCAGGTAAATTTTCCTCGAGGAATTTTAGTAATCGAGGTACTCGAATCATTCGAGGAATCGTTTCAGCCCTAATCCCTCCTGTGAGCTGTACATCAGAGCATTAAGGCCAAACTGCAAGGATTTTTGCTTTTCTACTAGAATATAGTCTGGATATTAGCAAGATAAAGACGCAATATTGCAAGAAAAACGTCTTAAAATTACAAGAAAAAAAATGTTGCTTTAACGAGAAAAAAAAAAGTTTCCATAGAGTTATCAGGAATTTATTTGACCAGCTCAGTTTGTGTGGTTATTTCTTCGAAATAGACTTGGTCGTTTTCCCGATAGTTTCAAAGTACTGCTGCTGATAATTATGTTAATATATTAAAAGACGAAGGATTTATATTTAGTATTTTCTGTAAAACATATACTAAGTATATGTTTTACAGAACATATACTTAGCATTTTGTGAAGTAAAACTTCACAAAATGCTCAACATTCCTCATCTGTTATTTTTTTGTTTTGGAGTTTGTGTAAATTACAACTTTATTCTGGTAATATTATGACTTCATTCTCGTATTTTTTTTTTTTTAAATCCTAGTCTGACCCTAATATTTTATAACAGAATTCACTTAATTTTAAAGACCTAATAAGTAGAAGATTTATTAAAACACACTTGTCAACTGGGAGCGCTGACATCCCTCTGACCTATGGAAACCTAGGAAGCGGATTTGTGAAAGAAAAAAAAAACAGATTGTCCAAAAAAAAATCATTAAAAAAACAACAAACAAAAAAACAACAACAAATCAATTTATTGCCCAGCCCTACGTAAAGCACCTGTCTGCAAAATATTAAGTTTCTAAATTGCATATCCAATACTTTCAAATCCCGAGTTTCTATTTATTGATGCCACCGTTTTCAGAAAATTACATTTTAGGTGACGTAAAGTCGTGTATTCCAAGGCTCCGACAGCGTTTCCTGCAAAGATTGCGATTAAAATGTGTAGTATGTTCCCTTTTCATTCCGGACAAATCCAAGAAGAAGCTTGCCAATTTGCAATTTATTGCTTTGGATATCCCATCTGAATTCCAACTGTGTCCTGAGCCTCGCGGCTTACCGTACTGAGAGGGTGAAGTCTCCTGGATTGCTTTTGCTGGGTCTGGCTAAAAAGCTCCCGTCCACTCCTCGGGTCAGCAGGAGGTTCTCCGCCTCCACGCCTGAGATGTTGGGGTGAAACCACCTAGAACATGGAGGAATGAGGATAAACCATAAGTGGATTCAATTTTAAATGGGGAACTAAGTTTGAAAAATATAAAGCATCACTCCCATAACTACCCATTTAAAAAAAAAAAATAAAAATAAAACACTCATCTTCCAGAACGCAAACGCATGAAATGAACTATCAATATAGTTCTGGCAGTAACTTAGGGTGGAATTTTTTTTCATAATATTGTGTAGCACTATTAAGATAACAATAAAAATCCTAAGAAATTGATTGTTTTGTTTTCTAGTTAACTGCATAGCTGTGACTCCATAGCGCCACAAACACACACGCGCGCACACACACACACACACACACACACAAAAACATTATCATTTAAAAACAGGCTTCTTCAGGACACCACTTACTTAAAAAATAGTGTCAGAAATGATATTCCGCAGTAAAATGTTCTAGATGACAACCAGTTGCTGGCTGCTAATCCTCCTCATTTGCTTTTGCTGCTCTGCATTATCATAGGCCGGCAGAGATGGATGCAAATTAATAAATAAATTACAAACATATTTCAACAGATGTGCAAATAGAACTTAAGCATAGCTTTCTTTAATTGCAAAATATAAACTTCTAGTTTTTCTTACTTTTCAGGGTGAAACTGATTTTATTTATTAGGCTATTATTATTATTATTATTATTATTGGGGCCTGCCATAGCATTACATAAGGAAGGGCAGTGACTGCCTTCCATGTAATTCATGGAAGGCATCTATTGTTCTACACCTAATAGAATGTCTCTTTATTGGGGCCTACCCATAGCAATACATAGGAAGGACAGTGATTGACTTTCAAAGGAAGTCAGTCACTGCCTCTCATGCAATGCATGGAAGGCATTGCATGGCAGTGCCTTCCATGTATTGCAAGGCAGTGCATTAACATTAGCACAAACATTAGCATTTCACTCCGCCCACTAATGCACTCCCTTGCAAAGCAATGAGATGTTGCTTTGCAAGGCAGTGCATTAGCATTTTCCCTAATAAAAGCTTTTACCTATTTTTCTTACTTATTAGCCATGTTTACTATACTGAATGGAATAAGTCAATGACAGACAACATGCTAGTGATGCCCCACATGCTACTGACAGCATTCACACCAACATTAGCACTTTAGATAATTTTAGCTTATGCATTAATTTGAATATACTGAATGGTGCAAGTCCATGTTAGTTAACATTCTTGTGACTCTCCACATTCTATTTTGTAATTGTTAGCTAAACTTAGTATTGACGCTAATTTTTAGCATCAGAACGCTGGGCACACTTTGGCAGGCCCCGTTTAAATTTATTCAGAAATTTTCAAGTTATTATTATTGCTGAACACAACAAGGTTTTCGAAATGTTAGCCAGAGAAACATTTACCAGCATTTTCCGTTAATCCATTCAGACCAAATATAAACGTATGCTGAGCAGAGATGATATTTTGCATGTGATGCTGACTCGGTATTTTTCCCAGAACAGACTCAGTTTCTGTCATGTCTACCAGCGGACCTTCATTGAGCAGAGGTCTGCGACTCCAGTCAAACCCAACAGGGACCAACTTATTCTGTTAAACACATAACCTAGAGGAAGTCATATTTTTAGTCCTCTGCCACAACCTTTCACGCTTATTCAAGTTTCACACATATTAATTATTCTATCACTGAAATGACTCAAAGACATTTCATTCAGCAAATGTCTTTTTGATGCATATTATGTATGCAGATGCAACGGCTACCCTTAAAAACGTGACCACTCATAGACTCATTGGTATTTATTTAGTATCTTGAACTTTTATGAATATGAATTGAAGAAAGAGAAATACAAGCCGTAAACCTTCAAAATAGTTACATGCAAATTAACTTATTTGAAAGAGATTAAAATAAACTTTCGAAGACAGCTACAACTCTTTAAAAATTTCTCACCATCCCTTCCAAAACCTTTTAAATGCTTGCAAAAAAAAAAAAAAACATTAGCAACATTAGCTTGATGCTAATAAAGTAAAATCTTACTTTAATGTGATATGATCGGATTCCTCAGTTTTGAAACTTTATTTCTGACGATTAATTAAACATGTTCAGTGTAAGTACAATACCTAAGAATTTCGGACTTTATTTTATTTGTATGTTTATTTTTAATAAATACCAGAGTTTCAGTGATGTGATACCTGATATAATTATACACTACATACACATTGAATAAAAAGCTCATCTTAATAGCCAATATATGTCCCCCCCCCCCCCCTACACGGATAAATGATGCATAGGGAAACGTGTGAATGTGAAAAGAGTTGCTGAAAACAGAGTAAAAAGTATTGTTTACTGAACATGTTCAGAGTGGGCTTTTCAAGTGACCGTTAGCGCTGCCCCCGGCAACCTAACCAAGCTAACTGTTTCACTCTCTTCGCTTTTCTTCCAGAACCTTCATTACCCCCAACAAACCGAACCCCAAACAGCTGAGCGCTGTTAAACTTAGCTGGCTCAGCTAACATTGTGACCAGACATTGTTTTCCAGACAGCAAAATCCCCCCTACACCCCCCTTACCTCCGAGATGTCATTTTTTTTCCGTTTCTTACTTCCTCGCTGGCACTTAGCGGTAGCGTCAACAAGATGACGAACGTTTGCGACCGTTTCCGCTTCAGCTAGTCAATAAAGTGCTTCATCGGACAACACCCCATCAGACCGGGCACTGAAAACTGGCTAGACATCCACATAAAATGACAGTAGCGTCCGCTGCAAAAAGTCTCTAGGCCTCGGCCCTGAAGACTTCACAGCCAGTCGGCTGTTGGACGTCACCAAACATGCGACGCCACAAAGGCTGCTCGGATTTTGTTACCGTGAGTGTCCGTTTTCTGAGAACCTTGATATAAAGTTAGCTTTTGTACAGTCTCCGCCCGAGCCCCCTAATCGGCAAACGGTGTGACTAAAATGAAAAGCCCCGATAACCCTTACGTTGCGCATGCCCACTAAAGTCCTTTTTTATGTTATTTAGCTGCGAGAGAGACGGCTCATCAGAAAAAAAAGAGTTAACTCCGGAGTGTGTCAGATCCAAGCAAACTATAATTGTCTTTAGGAGTTTTAAAGAAGCAGTTTTCCGCTGAATCTTGGACTCAAGCTTTTGCTTGTTTATATATTTTTGTTTGAGTATATTTCAATAAGGATAGTTGAAACCAGATATTACACTAAATCCGAATAAACCTTTCCCGTTTTTGGCACTTCACCAAGTGTATGATATTATGAGGGTAGAGGATTATGTGAAAATAAAAAAAGATTCTATTCTATTCTTCAGAAGTTTATTTATAGCACGTTTTCAGCAACAAGGCAGTTCAAAATGCTTTACATGATTAGAAGAAAAACAAAAATAAGCACAGCAAAAGAAAAACTACACTATAAAATGTTTCAGTTGATCTTAATCTGAGGTAACACGTGAGTTTTCACTCTTGATTTAAATAAGATTAGTGAAGTATAAAACTGAATTTTGGTTCCTCATGACATTGTAAAAACACAAAAAGACAGTCATAGATTTAAAGGCACTTGAGATTAAATGCTAAAAACAAGCTGAGAAACAGGTAATACATTGCATTTTGATAATAAAGTGACAAGTATGTTGTTTGTGTAGCCACCTGAAATTAAAAGTGCTGTGAAAAATTATCTGACCCCTATTTTTTGGTCCTGCTTAAATATTTCAGACGATCAAGGAAATGTCAATTTCTAAGATAACCTGAGTAAATGCAACATGTGATATCCAATTTGATAATTACTTTAATGAAAAAAGTCCAAATTATCCTGCTCATATGTGATAAAATAATTGTCTTGTAAGATCAAACTAACCTGACAAATGAAGCAAAAGGCAACAAAAACACTTAAATAGAAGTCAGAATTTTTAAAGTCATTTGAGTTATGATTATTATTTTCACTTTTAAGGGTTAACTTGAATAACAAAACACAACAATATGACAAAGACTGTTCATCAAATCAACCCCTAAGAACATTGTGTTATTTAGGTTCTGCGTACTAACTTGCTTTTTAATCATGACTTCCATTAGAAATCAGTGAATTTATTCAAGACTTTCATCGGAATTCTTTCGATTGTGATTTGGAAATTAATTCTCATATAAGTCGTAAAGTGTCTCATCCTGAGGCGCTGCCGTAAAGATTGGCCCTTGCAGCTTGTCGTTTAATAAACCGTACGTGGCAGTCAGAGAGCGGAACACGGCTGTAGAGTGGAGCGCCTTCCCTGTTCCAACTGTCCGCTCCTGGAAACACGGCAGTTTTCCTGTCTGTTCTGTAAAAGAAAAAGAGAGACACTCCTTATAGCGTTGGTGTTTTCAGCACATCGTTTCAATTATGTTTACCGTCTCAGAACTTGTTGTCTTGCTGGCCGTTCTGTGTGCTACCGCGTCCGGCTACTTTGTTAGCATAGATGCTCATGCTGAAGAGTGCTTCTACGAGCGGGTCAACTCCGGCACGAAGATGGGCCTCATGTTCGAGGTGGCCGAGGGAGGCTTCCTGGACATCGACGTAGAGGTAATATGCTTCTTCAAGTGCGTCCAACTATCATACCCGTGTATTGTGTACGACTTGGAGCTATTTCTACTCAAATTCTGAACTGGATCGACAGGCCCTGTGCTAACGTTAGCTGCTAGCGATTAGCTGTCTCTCTGTGAAACGTCACCTGAAGCTAAGTACCTATGGTCCGGATTTATTTATGGCATTTTAGTCAATTGCAAGGAATTAACATTTATCTCGTTGTATATATCACAAAGTCGCCATTGTGGTTAAGACATTGCAAGGGTGATGCAGTGTTGATAAATTGGATGCAGCTTTAGCATTATATCTGGGTAGGCTACTATATCAGACAGCATTTAGGAGTATATTTTGAATTGTAAGTTTAAAATAGAGTTCAGCTTTGCTTCCCACAAGTGTTCTGGAGTTCTGCTTCTAACTCAAATAGCCAAACACATATATATATAATTTAACCCCCTGGCAGCTGCCATATGCCGACCTCTCAATCATTTGGTAAAAATCGTGTCAGGGTTGCCAGATTTCGCAGAAGCAAACAGAAAGGTCTTCAAAATCACACATGAAAGGAACGACACCTCTGGAAAAATAACAATTTATGTCGTATTTCATCAGAAATAAACGCTTTATAATAAATTTTGCTTAGTAACCTGACCTGGCAGCTGACCCACCCATTGGGTTCACCTGCTTGTTCCTGGTCTGGGTCAGTCGTACTTTCTTTATCCAGCCGTTCACTTTTACATAAGAAGGAATTTGATAATGTTAGCTTTTATACATTCATTAAATTGTGATGGTTTTCTTTTTGCTTGAGCAAATACATAACCATGTGCTAAATAAATAAACAAAAAAATGAAGCATGCAGACTAATGGATTCCACAAAATCGATACACAGCTATGCTGAGCTCCAAGATAAATGGATTTTAGAGTATACTTTTGAAATCTTGCCTCTGCTGGAAAACAGGGTTGTGTTTCTGGTGTTTTTTATTTGTGGCTTTTATTGAAGGGAGAAAAAAATATTACAAATGTGACATTTTTAACTCCTGTTTTTGCATTTTGCACAGCCAGCGTTACCGGACTGGCAGGCTCTGTGTTTTTCCCTGGGGAGTGAAGATCTTTACTTAAAGTCTAAAGTTTTGAGATTTCCTAAAAGAGGCCACCATGTCCAACTTCCTTTGACATTTTAATGTCAAAGGGAAAAACAGAGTAACCTTCCTTTACTCCATTTAGCCATTTTCGGCTAAAAAATGTAACTCCCTCTCACAACGTGAATGACTTCACCCCTCAACGTGTCTTGATGAAGTTTCACAAAAAAATTTCATCTCGGAACTTCCTGTGTGACTTTTTCATTCTGTGTTTAAGTGTATAGTTAAGAGACTTTTAATGGCGCAGTCAGAGACAGATTAGATTTCATTTTGTTTGTTTTTTTTTTTTTTTTTAACTCTCCAGTTTCTGATCAAGGGCTGTTTAACTGAAAATAATCTGATTCTGGTCAGCGGGCAGTTTCTCTGTTTCTCTATTGTTTTGTCCATCAAAACTGAACCATATCAAGATAGACTTGATGATGGTGAAAATTCACAAAGTATATTGATTACCAATCTGTACAGTGCATGATTGAAAAATTAAGTCTTATTTTCCAATAATGTGTGCTTCATAGAAGTAGCTCTGATTGTACAAAAACCAGACTGACAGTAATGTCATTTTATCAGTGTCTTCTAGCAATTTGAAACTGGAACGTTGGTGTTTTTGTCATTGAATAAATATATTATACAAATTAGGGTTGGACTATGTGACTGAAAATCGTATCATGAGATCAGTGTTTTGTCTATAGTGTTTTGTGTGTTTTTGTTTGTTTTAAATATCTGAAGTTTTCACTATACGCAGTTTTATTTTTAAGCAGTTAGGCACTGTGAGGAAACCTTAAACTGCTGCGGCGCAAGTTACTCAACAGGTTGTTGCTAGGTAATGAAAGAGCGAGTCAGCTGAGAGGTTGAGTGGCTAAAGACTTTACTCTGCCTACATCCCCCAGGATGCTGTGCGGTTCTGGATTGGTGTTCCGTGAACAATCTATAAATTGAATATTAATCTTTCTGTGAGATGTATTATTGCTGATGTCACCTGTGTATTGCGATATATGTATTATTGATTTATTGTGCAGCCCTAATACAACAATAAATTTGGTTAAAAATAGCTGAGTTTGTTGTGGAGGAATTTTTGAATAAAAATATTAACAGTTTGATGATAAAATGGTTCAATCAATTTGGAGGGTGTTTAGAGACAATTCAGTTCACCGTGAACTGTTTCCCTCTTGCAAAGTGATCTTGTATTTTAGAAGCTTCAAAGTGAGATTTAACTCATGGACTCCTCTACTCATTTAAAATGAGTAGCGGATCAATATGATTGTATATAATGAGTCATGATTTGAGTTCCTCACACTGATAAAGTGATCAATTTCTTACTCATTTCCATTAGTCATAATTTATTAACCAGAGTTGCATCTATGCTGATAGGTCTCTATTTATAAGATGTTAAAACTTGGAATAAATTGCTATTAAAATATTCTAAATGGCTGTAAGGGTAACTCCTGCGTTGCTCACTGCATGATACCAGAGTGCAGTATTCATGTTGACTGGAGCATGATAATTGTTGGCTAATATATGTCAACTATTGGGAACTTGCATTTTATGTTAACGTAATGTTGGACAGTCCATTGGCAGCAGATGCTCTCATCAGATCGAGATGACATTGAAGAAATATAGACACCGTCATTGTATTATCGCAAGAGTGAGAGACCACAGGCTGCTGAGTAAAGCTCACAAGTAGTTCTCTCTCCTCACTAAAGATTTGGATCACCAGAAATCCAAACAATGGCATTTTTGCCTAAGACGTAGCAGCGATGGATACATGGGTAAAATTTTCACTACTTCACTTTTTTCCCCCTGTCATTTTCTTTTAAACCTTCCACAAAATTTAAACATTACTGAAAATCAGTTTTGAGATTGTAGGTGAGTGGGCCTTTATTTGAGAGTGTTATTGTGCTTTTGTGGATGTATAACTGCGATAGACTGGTGACCTGTCCAGGGTGACCCCGCCTCTCGCCCGGAACAATAGCTGGAGATGGGCACCAGCAACCCTCCCGACACCACTAAGGGACAAGGGTGTAAAGAAAATGGATGGATGGATGCATGTACAATGGCAATAAAAATTGTCGAAAAAGAATTTACTATATATCTGCCCCATACAGTGTTTCATAAGCCTGATGGACCATCAAGATGGGTTAACAAGTCTCTAGTTAGTGAAACGGTTGGAAGCACAATGGCAACATAGAATGGTCAGTATGCAGATAAGTAGGGAGACTGAGGTCAGGTGTTTTTATTTTACACAATTTGAGTTTTTGGTCTTTTTTGTTTAACTCGAACACAGTAGTGCCCCCTACCACCAGGCTTAGCAAGTTTTGTAGGTGTGAAACTGCACTCTTTCAATACTTTTTACCCAGATATCGTTCTCTTTTCAGATAACAGGGCCTGATGGTAAACAGATTTACAAAGGGGACAGAGAGTCCAGTGGGAAATACTCCGTTGCTGCACACATGGACGGAACCTACAAGTTCTGCTTCAGCAACAAGATGTCCACCATGACACCCAAGATCGTCATGTTCACCATTGACATCGGAGAAGCGCCGAAAGGCCAGGACATGGAGACGGAAGGTACTCAGACCGGCCACGCTTGAGTACACGGCCCGTTTTTTGTCATGCTATTTCTATTTTAAAGATTTTATCTTTTGAATTTCTTTTTTGACTTTACTTTGGGTAAATTTCCCTCCTTTATAGGTGGTGACAGCTGGGATGGTAGGAAAAAAACGGGAAAGGCAGAATAAGTGAAAACTGTCATTAAGTTTGGGATGCACCGTGGAGTTTTCTCTAACCAGTCTTGTTTTTATATTGTAAACTAATATTACATGTTTGCAACAGAGGCAGCCTTAATGTTTGTTTTTCTTTTTTTAACGGTTTGACTGTTTGCACTGTATCAGAAAAATGGTGTGCTATGAAAAAGTATTTGCTTCTTTTATGGATTTCAACAGGTTTAGCTCGTCTTTCTTGGTTACTAAAGAGCATCAGACAGAAATTAACTGATGCAAATGTCAGTTTAAGGTGTAAGGTTACTTTACAGCATCTCGATCTGGTTTAAGTGCACACAACGACCGAAACACTCAGAAGCCTTCCGTTTTGCTTGGGTTGAACCTGCTGCATAAACATCTGAACATTTGTTTACTTCAGGATTTTTCTTCTAGAGAGAAAAAAAAATCATGGTTTCATCACTTCATGTCTTAAAACGGTAAAGCAGCTCCAGACCATCATACTGCCACTACCATGTTTCACCGTTTGTATGGTTCTCTTTTCTGAAAAGTTGCAGGTCTTTCCCAAAAAAAAGTTCCACTTTTGCCTCATCTGTCCATTTTGTATTTCTTCATGTTATCCAAGTGTGGGTTTTTTTTTTGTTTGACAGCAGTCATTTAAATGTGAGGCAGATGAAATCCATAAGCGAAACAAATACTCCTCCACAGACTGTAGATGTAAAGGAATCGTGTCACAGATGCAAGAAAGGTTTTGCATGTACCGCGTAAAAGCCTGACGCATGTCCTCTGTGCATGTCGTCCTTCTGGGTTTAACGGCTCATTCGCTGCTCGTTTCAGCTCATCAAAACAAGCTGGAGGAGATGATCAACGAGCTCGCCGTCGCCATGACGGCAGTGAAGCACGAGCAGGAGTACATGGAGGTCCGCGAGAGGATACACAGAGCGGGTAAGAACACAAACTCAAGAGCCGTTTGATCTGATGAACGCAGTAAAAGTTATCCTCACATCTCGTCTCCTGTTTATTTTTTTCCTTCTACTAGTTAACGACAACACAAACAGCAGAGTGGTCCTGTGGTCCTTCTTCGAAGCCCTTGTTCTGGTGGCCATGACACTCGGACAGATTTACTACTTGAAGAGATTTTTCGAAGTGCGACGAGTGGTGTAGTTCCCTCATCCATCCCTGTGTGTCCTCCACTGTTCTTATTTTTTTTTTTCCCCCCCTCCAACATCAAGACAATTATTTCCACACTGAAAGACAAGACTGGCCGTTTTGAGAAAAGCCAACATGTGATTTGATCTGATGAATTTTTTTTGTTGTTGTTGCTGCTCTGTTACTTGCTTGATTCCCTTTTTAATTGTATGTTTGGAAACAAATGGCCAAAAGAGTCTGCTTGTAGATGTCGGATTCTTTAGTTCTTTTCCTTCTCTTTTTGGGTTTGCCAGTTTTTTGTCGAGGTTTGATTAAAATCTAGCTAAACGCCGGTTACTTGCCAGGAAGCATTCGCTGGCGCAAGAGGCAGAGGCTTCTGCAACCACAACACAAGATTTCAGAACACGTGTGCGGTGTCACCACAGGGGGAATGTAGGATTTCAATTGGGAACGCAGTATCTAGGAGGTGGAGGGTTGTTCCTAGGGTCAAAGTTCACCAACTCCACTCATGTTTTGAAGTTTGAAGGATTCATATTGCAGCTGGTCTTTCTAAAAAAATAAATAAATAAAAAATGAGACAACCTCTACCACTGTTATTGGATTGAAAGTGGAACATGCCAAGGGGGAACTCGGTGGACATTTTCATGGAGGTTCGTCTCTGCTCCCCGTGTATTTAACTAAATCCAACCAGGCCACTTGTTCACACATGTAGTACGTTTTTACACAGTTTAAAACTCGACTGCAGGACGTTGAGGGTCAGATTTTAACTGAGCTGTTTGGATGACGGCTCCAAAAACAAAGTGAATGAAATCTGAAATCCATATTAAATGTTGACTGAGGGCAGGGTGGAAAGGGGGTCGGGTGGGGGTTTATACACTTAATATATTTTTGTCGGGCTTAGTTGCTTTTAGAATTCTCGTCAGGGTTTGGGTTTCACGACGATACCGTTTTCAACAATATTCCATGTTTTGTTTCTGGAGCGTGTCGAGTGTCACGCAGCCATCAGAACGCTGCGGCGTAATTCCTACGGTCACTGAACGCTGCGTGGAACGAAACATGCTTCAGTTTTGTATTAAAACAGTTTTGGCGACCTCAGCCTGCTCTGGACACAGTGTCTCCTTTTGTTTTTGTGATTGCAACAACAACTTGCTTCATGGGTCTGTACAAATGTAGGATGGCTTCCTGTGAACAAATGCCCCAGGTTTCATAATAAAGCCAATATTCTGTATGACTTTTTGTCTTTATAAAACGTCTTTTAGCAGCAAATTTCTAGGAAGAAAGGAGATTGCCTTTGTCCAGGGATGCAGCAGTCCACTTTTTTCACTCGATACTGAACCCCTGATATCTGCATTGGTGTCGGCCGATATGATCCAATACAGAAAAACGGTTCTGCAATGACAACATGTTTTGATTTTATTTATTTTTTTACATAAATGTACTGAACATTTATTTGCTGCACTAGTACAGCACACATACACAAGCTTGGTCAAACGGAAAAAAACAAGTTCATTTGTTCAGTCAATGCAATTAGGAGTATAACAGCCAATGTAAAATAACAAACTGACAAAAACCAGTTTGACTACTTTGGTCAAACAAGTAAAAAACTGCAACAAACCTTTTAAAAGGTTCAGAAAGTGAAATTATGAATTGGAAATATAATGTAAAGTAAAACATGGTGTTGCTTAGATCACAGATCATTGAATTAGACAATAGATCTGCCCTTATCATACATGGTCACAATACCAGATCTAGAATCTTTTTCAATATTGAGACAGATACTAGTATAGGATCGGTGTAGCTCTACTCTTTTCACAACTCCTGAGACTGAATGCCTGTGTTTTTATTGGTGTTTCTTTGAGGGGGAAAAAAACCTCATTAATCCAAGGTTTTCTGTTCTTTTTTATACTTAAGACTTCCAGCTAAAGACGTGTTAAGATACAGAAATGTTAAGGTATGGCCCACAAAATCATGGACAGACTGTCCAGAAGACACCCTCCAAAAGGAGAGTAGGTCACAAAAGGTCATTGCTAACGATACCTAAAACATGAGGGGATAAGATTTTAATGCTACTTTCTGGAAAACTCCAAAGATCAAATTTATGCTACAAAGTTCTCTTTTTTTATTTATTTTGGCACCATTTTCCAGTTGCCATTGACAGCATGCATTGTGATTATAATGTAACTCAGGGGTGTCAAACTCCTGTCCTGCAGTTTGTAGATGTGCCACAGGTACAAAAACCGCTGGAATGAAATGGCTTCATTACCTCCTCCATGTGTAGATCAGTTCTCCAGAGTCCTGCTAATGACCTAATTATTCTATTCAGGTGTGGTGCAGCAGAGGCACATCTAAAAGTTACAGGACAGCGGCGCTCCAGAACTGGAGTTTGACACCTGTGATGTAACTGAACAGGACTGAAGGCTCATTAGCAGGTCTACATAGGATAAAGACCTTGTCCACATAAAAAGCAGCCACATCTGGACCTATGAGGGAACGTTCTCTGCTCCTGTTCCCTACCTTTGCCCCAACAACAGTCAGTGCTGTCTGTAACAAAAAACAAACACACAGCGATGAACGCAAGGCAACCGGTAAAAACCTCAGACGCAGCTACAAGTACAACATCCCACCTAACAGAAGAATAAATCAGAATTACAGTTTAATTTTCTATAAAAACACCTTGGGACGCCTGAAATCTAAAACAAAAAAATGTTGGTTTAAGGCTGATTTAGTTTTCAGCTTTTGGAAATTCAATGAACTAAACTGCTGAGTTGAACTGAAAGTGAATGGGGGAAGAAGTGACTAAGAATGAGCTGATGAAACCAGAACAATATGCTGAGTCACAATTGTCATCAGAATATCAATTTTTCAAAAATCACAAAAGCATTGGCGGATGTAGCATTCGGTTATTTTGTTATTTTATAATTTAAGACACTTGCATTTGAGCTCTTATCCAAATAACACATTGTCTGGTTCCAATGACTCACTACTGTTAACGTTAATTTCCATTGACAAAATGCTTAGGTTGACATGAAGTGATACCATTAGACAGTTCTTTGAGACGTTCAGTGCTGCTTTCACAACGTGAAAGCAAATAAACCTCTTAAGGTCATCAACATTTAAGTCTGGAATATTAATACAACATCAGCTCTTTAATGGATTGAACCTTGCGGTACCCCGCATCTGACATCTGTCCACCTTGATGAGAAGTTACCTACTGAAACAAATAAATATCTGTGCTTTATGTAAGATTCAAACCAGTTGAATACTGGACCACAGAGTCGGGCCCAACTCTCAGTCGATTCAGTAACATGTCATGATCTGCCTGTAATTCTGCAGTAGTGATTTGTCCAGATTGTTCTTCAGTGGTTTGATAACTGCTGTTTTCAAAGTCCGGGGGAAAACACCTGATGAGAGGGAAGAGTTACTACTTTAATCAGGTCATTAGCAATGACAGGCAAGACTATTTTAAGAAAATGGGTAGGAAGGAATGTAAGCTATAAAAACAGGCCTATTGACCGACCAATCCAAATTCTTTTTGAGATATATCTGTTATTGTTGTTCATAAAACACTCATAGGTATGCCATTCACAATTACTATGGAGTAACTGGCTTATCAAATTTATATTTTTATCAACCCAGCTAGGTAGAAGTAATGATTTGTTTTTATGCAGCAACAGAACCTGCTGATGAAACTTAGCTAATTTGACTGGATATTTTCTAACTTAAAAATTACAACACAACAACAAATTTAGACACCCTAGTTTGCTGAACAGATGATTTGGGAAAATATTCCACATGAAAGTTAAATTGTATTATTATTTTTTATTTATTTATTTATTTTTAATTCTTAATGCAATTAATTTCTACTATTTGATTAAAGACAGTGTAACGAGTATTAAAGATACAAATGAAATTCCTGCTAAAATATTCTTCATAGTTGTCCTGTAGTTGGTGGTTTTTGGCGCCCCCTACTGGTTGCGTATAAATTAGATGAGAAACCGAGAATTCCACGCAGTCTGTTCAGCGATCTGCTGTGGTAAGTCAACAAATCCGGTTCTCTTCTGAGTGATGTTGGAGGTTTGTTCAAAGGGTAACTTGGAGGTTTGTTACAGTATGCAGATAGATAAGTTGGCGAGTAGGGAGGCTAACTGCGCCATTTGTGTTGGTCATCCACCAATTGCAGGTCATTATGTTACATTAAATGTCAGTAATTTATGTAGTCAGTTATGTTTGTCAGTTTGTCATTTATGTTAGCCAGTTTGTTTTTTTATTTGTTTCTATGACGACATGACATGGCCAGGTTTATTTTCTGCTAATCACCAGAGGGCGCTCTCAAGTAATTTAATGATTAATTTTGACTGTATTTATTTTTCTAATTTATTATTTTTTTTAAAACAAATTGTATTCAATAGATTTTTTTAAAATTGATTTGTGTTCTGAAACCATTATATGATCACATGTCACGGAAAATATTTTGTTGGAACTCAGCTCTGCTGTGATAGATAAGTTGACCAGTAGGGAGGCTAACTGCGCCATTTGTGTTTGTCAACCACCAATTGCAGTAAATCATCTAAAATCCAACTGACTGGCCTCCGCTGTGTGCATGATGGGACGAGTAAGAGGAGCCGTCACATATGACATGTATGATAAATATCACTGGCTCAAAAGTAATTCATATATTCATTGATAACTGGTATAAAATGTTTTATGTTTATATAGTTTTTTTTCCTAGTTTCACAATTTGAAATAGAAAATACAAATTGTTTTTATTCAGACTTCAGAAGTTTCTAGTTGTTCTGCTGAGGCAGTTACATCAATTTGTGACATCATGCTCTTCTGTGTGTGACATCATAAAGCAGCATTCTTGAATTCTAGGTAACAACCAGGAAAATATTGAACATTTAGGATATCTTATGGTCATACCACATTGCTTGTTTGTGATTTGTTTGTCCAGAAATGGCCATGGAAGAAAACAAAGAGCTAAAGACTCAACTTGCAGAGATCAAGCTTGAATACGACAAGCGGTTTAAGGAAATGGACAAGGAAATTGTCAAATTGTTTCAAGAAAACAAGGCACTGGAGCAAAAAGTGCAACAGCTGACCGAAAAGCTGAAGAAAATAGAGAAGGAAAAGGAAAGGCAGCTGGATTCAGACCAGCCACGGAGTAACATGCGTCTCTTAAAATATTTCACCATGGGCTTCGGCATAGGCCTTGCATGTGTTGCAGTACTCGAGACAGGTCTTGATGTCGAGATAGGTTTCAAGACCACTTCTTGATGGTCTTGGTCTCTGCCATTGAGGACCAGTGACGTGCGGGTCAGGGGAGGCTGTCATCATGGAAAAATATATAATAATAAAATCATTTATATTGCTATTTTCACCCTGTGGTTTGTACAATAAAGTACCTATTTTTTTACTTAGCTTAACCAATTCTGATTATTTTTTCTTCAAAATCGCTGGATTTTCACATTTTCCCATTCAAATGCTCAGAAGCGAAGCCAGTGAGGCAGCAGCGAGCTGAGCCTCACCTGGTTAACTGCCATTCTATGAGAGCATGTTGGTCCTGTCTGTGAACAGGTGTTCTGTCATACCCGTCAATCCGGCATACTTTATGGTAATGCGCATGCGCACATCGATGTTACGTTACATACTGCTTGCTCAGCAGATTTCTTATAAATCCGTCATATAAGTTGCATTTTGTGTGTTTTATTTCTCAGAAGTTTTACGGTAAATTTTATTTAATTAAGCTGCTATGTTAAACATATTAACATAAATGACTTTTGCTGTTTCCAATATCGTTACCATACTGTAAACAAGACATTAGCCCCGTTTAGCGTCACTATTACTACAAATACTGTTTGACTACAAATTTGGTTGTGATCTGATAAAAGCACACGAATAATGCTGAAAACTGCACGGAATACGTCCTAAAAAAAAAAAATAAAAAAAAAAAGACACACATGAATAACGCTGGATGCTTACCGAAGCTGTTAGGCAACAAGCAGAACAACACGTTCTGCTTATTAAATAAGAAAAATCTAGTTATTTCCACGCAGTGGAAATAAGAAAAAAAATGTTTTTCTTATTTAATTTTCTTTTCATTTATCGTAAACGTCTGAGAACTAAAACACACAAAATGAAACTTTTACATTTATGACGGATTTATAAAAATGAAACTTCTACAGGTATGACGGATTTATAAGAAACGTAACATCGATGTGCGCATGCGAATTACCACAAGGTATGCTGGATTGAGGAGGTATGACAGATAGAACACCTGTTATAAAATGGCTAGAAAAACATTGAATATATGGACTGATTTTCCATAATTTAGCTTATGTATATAATACATACAGTACAGTCTTTTTTGTTACCAACTGTGTGTGTATCGTGCTTTGTGTGAGGAGCGATCAGAAACAGCAGAGAACAGACTGGAGGTGAGGCAGGCAGTTCTCTTGCCTCATCGCCTGGGGGCGCTCATGATCCCAGATATTGTGACTCCACAACTGCAGAGTAAGACACAGTGAGCTAGCCATGGAGCTAGCCATACAGTAAATAAGTAAAGTACAGCGACATAATTGTTTTCTCCTCTCTTCCGACGTCAACACTTCCGACGTCTACACTTAAACAATTTTCTAAAGTGGATTTTCAATTGAAGCAGAAGATAATAACTAAAGGAAGACCAACACCGGAGCTGAAAGTTTTGCTTCGAGACAGTTTGATGATTCTTAAACAGAGTAGAAAAGACATGCTGAGGATAGACTTGGCTTTGGATGAACCGATATTTTTGTGCAGAATTAGCGGTGCATGGATTTCATTTTTAAGTAAAGGTAAGACAAGGTAAGTCTGCGTGTAGCTTGGCGGAAAAAAGAGTGAGAAAGTGCTTTCTCGCTCTTTCCCTTTGCTGTGGATCATAGCACGAAATTAATACCTACATTTCTAAGTTTCACTGAGTTAACCCTCCTGTTATGTTGCGGGTATTATTAGTAAGTATAGTAAGTATTTTTTCTGCATGAAACTTTTTCTATTTGTCTTAATAGGTGCACTCTGTGTATAAAATGAAAATGGTTCATTTTACACACTTGCAGCCCCCCCTAGGTCCATTTGTTACAGACGTACTGTTATGGGTCAATTTGACCCGGCATACAAGTTGAAGGGTAAAAAGGTTAAAACAATGTCCAATTCTATTTGTTTCCTTGCACCTATGAGACATATTTCACCACACACACACAAACACCACACCACACATGCATGAACACACACACATACACACACACACACACACCACACACACACAAACCCACTCTTTCACTATTCTCTTTACTTCACTAGGAAGCTGCCAGAAAGCAGGTGTTCATGCAACTTTTGACAGGAACCTTTTCTGTTCCTGTGGACAAACTCCACCCACACTGAGTGGACACTCAGCAGAAGTGGGGGGGGGGACATAAATACTCTCTGCAAGGGAGTCCTAAACGCATTACACACTGAAGGTACATGTAATATCGTCACTGTTGGAGATCAGGAAATGAGCAGCAGGAAATAAAAAGATGACAACCATAGAAGCTCTGGAACTTCTTGTTGATCATGCCAGGATGGCAGTAATTCACATCACAAACATCAAGTCAGTCTTTGAGCTACTCATGCCTAGTGCAATACAGAAAATCATTGTTGAAATGACAAGTCTAAAAGGAAGGCGAGTTTTTGGAGAGAACTGGAAGGAGCTGGACCAGATGCATTTACATGCATATTTGGAGGTCCTCATTCTGACCAGAGTTTTCAAGTCAAAGGATGAATCAACAGCCAGTCTAAGGGATGCAGAGACAGGCAGGGTAATATTATGGGCCATAATGTTTCTGGAGACTTTTCTCCAGAGTAATCTGATTTGATAATCGACAGACAAGACAAACTAGCAGCTAATAGAACAGTGTGGAACATGTGGGTTGTAACTTCTCCTGTCCTATAATCAATGTCACAATAGGTGGAAGATTTGTGGCATTCATAAAGATCACCGCTGGCATTCAGAGGTCGCTGCTCATTTACGCTATATATGCCTTCCACACCAGCTAAATATGACATAAAAATCTGGGCAGCATGTGATGAAAAACCCAGTTATGTTTTGGACATGCAGGTTTAAACTGGAAATCCACTTGGAGGATCATCTTCAGGACTCATTTGTCTTGATTTTAGTCAGCAGGTCAATTTGACCCAGGGCAGAATAGTGTCTCAAGTTCAATTATAAAGATGACCCCTTCAAAAAAAAATCTAAATGTAATATAATTTTTTTTTTCAAAAAGTCACTTTCAAAGATAATTAGTGTTATTTTGTGTTTAGGTTTTTCAGTGGCCATAAAAAAAATGTAAGTCACATTTTTTTATGTCCGAATGAGTAAATTGTTGTCATTGATCCTTTATTTGTGAGGAATAAAAAACATAATTGCACAAATATTGATTGAAATGGTTAGTATAGGAGTTAATCAGACACAAAAAAGATTTGGAGGATTTTTTTGGTTTCTGACACTATAGAACACTATAGAACTCCCCGGGTCAAATTGACCCGCGAACATTATTGCTGTACCTCAAAAGTGAACATAACAGGAGGGTTAACGCGGCTATGGATGACATGTAAAAGATTAGTCTTTTTGTCCCCCAGCGTTGTATGACTGCGCGAAATTTCCGTAAGTCCAATAACATGCATGGTGTCTATGAGTCGTAAGTCAGTGCCTCACCAGCAATGCACCTCACCGCTCGTCACTGTTGAGGACTCAGGATTTTAAGACCACAACTGCGGAAATATCACAAAATTGCCAGCATATTGTCCAGTTTATTTGTCTACATCTTTGTTTTCACTGGAAAAAGCAGTCTAAATTAAAGACTGTGTTTTTATCAACAGCCTGAATTAGCCAATTATTATTTCAATAGTCGAATCGTCAGGATTAATCCGATTTCTTGTTTCTGTCATGATTTGCGGTTGTAGGGGTGGTGAGGTAGATGAGGTGGACCCAGGTTGAAGTGAGAGAATTGATTATTTAATGATAAGTGATAAAATACACAATCCAAGCAGCACAGGAAAGGAGCTCAGACGCTGATAGCAGCTGGTTAATATTTCCCAGGCAGCACAGGTGAGCAATGAACTCTCACACTGGTAGCAACAGGTTGAAGACAACTGACAACAGACACAACTTGAGACAGAATAGAGAGGACCCGACAAGGAAACAAGAGACACAGGTGGGTGGGATTAAATACACAGGGGATTAATCAAGGAAACAAGACACAGCTGGGATCAATCAAGGGGTAGACAGGACTCAACTGACACAGGAACCTAAATAAACACAAAAAACTCAAATCCTCACAGTTTAACCCTTGTGTTTACAAATGGGGTCCAACCGATCCCACACCCATATCACTTGTATCATTTGCCTCAGTCCTCACATGCACAAGGGTTAATTAAGCCTGATCAGATATGCATAAATTAACTTCATTGTGCAAAAACTTTAGACTGTCAGACTCATAGATTTAAAAAAAAAAACTTATTTAGTTTTTGCCATTTGTTATCTTTTTTGTTTTGATAAAACCAGCCTTATTTCTGTTTCTAATGGGATATTTGTGTGCAGAATTAAATCAATACAATAAGGAATAACAATAACATTACAAAATGTGGAAAAAGGAAACGTCAATATCTTTCTGGGTGAGAGGCAGGGTACACCCTGGACAATCCGCCAGTTTGTCGCAACACAGAGACAGACAGGACACACAACCATGCACACACACACCTTGGGAAAATTTAGAGAAACCAACCAATTAACCTGACAGTCATGTTTTTGGACTGTGGGAGGAAGCCAGAGTACCCAGAGAGATCCCACCATGCATAGGGAGAACATGCAAACTCCATGCAGAAAGACCCCAGGCTGGGAATCGAACCCAGAACCTCCTTGCTGCAAGGCAACTGCGCCACTGTGCAGCCCACCAGGATCATAATAACCCATTATTTATCCAAATATTTTGTACACATACAACATTTTGTATTGAACTACAAAGTATTCTTCAAATAAATAAAGCCAATGCTGTACGCAGTTTCCATTAATAAATATCACAAAAATAATTCTAAATGAATTAAGTACTGCAATACCAGTTAAAAAACACTGACTGCACTGGCCCCTGTGGTAAATTTGGTGTAGAACAGTGTTTCTCAGCCCTGGTCCTCACCGCCCCCCTGCTCTGCATGTTTTAGATGTGCCTCTATTCCAGAACAGCTGATTCAAATGATTGCATGACCATCAAGTACTGCAGAGGCCTGTTAATCACCCAGACATACAATTCAGGTGTGGCAGAAAGGAAACACCTAAAACATGCAGGACAGGGGGGCCTGAGGACCAGGGTTGAGAAACACTGGTGTAGAATCAGCCTCTAAAGAAAACAGTAAAGACCATTATACATTTTTTTGTCAGCTATAAGGGGGTAAACTTGTATCATCAGCACCTTTATTCAGATGGCAATTTGCAATGCCAACTTCAAAATCAGTGAATCACCCCTCTATATTAACATCCTGTTAACTTGTCAATATTTTATGGCTGAAGTCTATTATGCATTGCCAAAACAAGAATTAAAAAAGGAGACACAACTAGCATATATGCACCACAGATCTAGAGCCATGACAGGTGACAAAATGTCATGTTTACTGTTGCTTGATTTACAGTTGGTGATATTTTACTATATAAAGCACTTTGAACTTCCTGCTTGCTGAAATGTACAAAACAAATGAACTTGAACTTAAAAAACATAAACCAGAAGTAAATAATACATATTATAAAAGCTTAAGCAAATTGCTACTTTTATTTTACATCTAGTCTTGATGTTTTTCTTTTTTGTTCTTGTTTTTAGATGACAACATGTAAACTCACAAACCTGACTATATTTATAATATAATATATGTTTGTACTGTATTAACAGGCTAAAAAGGAGGGCTAAACTACAGCTGTGATCATTGGAGTGATGGAAACAGATGATCCAAACACAAAAGAAGTCCTTCTGGAGAATGATGAGACCTGTGTGATTTCCGGTGCTCTGTGGCAGCCATTTGATGCTGAGCTGGAGAAAGGAAGAATAGTGGCAAAGAAATCATAAAAATAATCAAACACTGATTTCATTGTTTATCCATTCATTTTCTTTACACCCTTGTCCCTTATTGGGGTCAGGAGGGTTGCTGGTGCCTATCTCCAGCTAACATTCCGGGCGAGAGGTGGGGTCACCTTGGACAGGTCGCCAGTCTGTCGCAGGGCAACACAGAGACACACAACCATGCATACACACACTCACACCTAGAGGCAATTTGGAGAGGCCAATTAACCTGACAGTCATGTTTTTGGACTGTGGGAGGAAACCAGAGAAAACCCACGCATGCACAGGGAGAACATACAAACTCTATGCAGAAAGAACCCAGAACCTTCTTGCTACAAGGCTCTACCAACTGCACCACTGTGCAGCCTGATTTCATTGTTTAAAAAAATGTTAATGTTGCAGTTTTCTATGTCTAGACCTAATTAAGTAAGATTAAAGTTGAGTTTAAAAAATACATTTTGGGGTTTAAGACATGGCTTAATCTGTTTTGCATACAGTTTCATAGGTATTAATAGTTCGATACTTTTCAGTTTTGATATGCTTTTGCCATAGACTCAAATTGCTTGTAGAGATAAGTGCACCATTTGGAAATGAGCAACATATATTTGTTTTCATATGCCATTTAATTGCTCATATTTTAACTTTCCTACTTAAGCACAGCTTGATTGACTAAAAATTACCCTTGTGTAACTTGAAATAGCATAACTGTGATGTACTTTGCACTGTGTCCTATATTTATGTAAGATTGATACCAAATTTGGCTAGATTCCTCTTCATTAATCTGTGCCTTAGAATACAACCAGTATATCGATCTACAGGTTTCATTGAAGGTTCAACTACATATTCATGACAATCTTGAACCATTGAAATATGCTGATTATTGCTGTCCTGTAATATTTTTATTTCTACAAACGTCCAGTATCAAGCATTTAAGAATTAGATTTTCTCATCCTGTTTGCCCCTACACAATTAGTCAAACAATGAGCTAAATTGAGGGAAGTGGAAAATTACTAAAAGAGATATGA
The DNA here is from genome assembly GCF_051168715.1 of Poecilia mexicana. Taxonomy (NCBI): domain Eukaryota; kingdom Metazoa; phylum Chordata; class Actinopteri; order Cyprinodontiformes; family Poeciliidae; genus Poecilia; species Poecilia mexicana. The sequence goes on from NW_028263381.1 coordinate 3,364,401, forward strand.
AGACAGAATTAAATATTAGAGTTGAACATGCCACCTCGAATTTATGTAACTAGTCCAAAACACCTTAACCATTACTGCACATTGTAAATTCATTCCTATTTCTTATGTAAATATTGTCAAAATTTTCAAAACTGTCATAAAATTGTTACTTATAAAATGACAAAATTGCTGTAGTACATATCAAAATAATGTTTTCCCCACAAGGTAATTTAAAAATGGCTCTTTGAATTGTAAATGTTGCTAAACCTTGCTTTAGGTGCATACTTGATAAAAACATTTTTAAGAAAAAGCCCCCCACAATTTTCTTTGTGTTAACTGTGGCTGCCATCGGCGGCAGTTATACAGTTTGGTTTAATTTAATGATTTTAAGTTGATGTAAAATATTTTATGTTTATTATAAGTTGTGCAAAGGTTACCGGAGTGGAACCAATGTTAATTTGCTGTTTCGTTTAGGCACATATTTTTAGTTACACGCCACACTCTGTAGAGGGCAGCATGCTTTATTTTCCTTTGTTGATGGAGAGATTTGGTGAGGCACCGAGACTCGTGTAGCTGGGTTACAAAAAGAAGCTACACGGAGTTTTGTTACTAACCCTTTCAGGTTGAAGCGGCCAATGAGGTACACATTTTTGTATTTTAGTTTTGTTTGTAAATTGAATGTTTATTTTAAGAATTTGTCGAGTTTGTTAGCCACGTGTTGGATCACGTAATGAGTCTGTTTTTGTAAGTCAAGCCACTTTATTGTAAATGTTTTACCGTAGTTTTCTTTATGTGAATGTCTTTCTTTCTGTAAAATGTATTTTATGTCTTTTGTATAGTTCTCACGGCATAATTATTAAATGCCAGTAACTATTATTGAGGATTAGAAAGGTGGCTATACTCTTAAATATCTAAGTAAAAGAAATAACGCACAGAGACGTAGTTCTTGCTGCTAGGCCATAGACGAGCTGGAGATTTATTACACTTCCACGGCTTCCTCTTTACAGTTTCTTCAGTTCAATACAAAATCTTCATCATCATCGTCTTGTCACAAAAAATCTCCTCGAAGTCTTAATCTCGACCTGTTTTATACTTTTCCATCTTCATCAGTGTGTGTTGGAAAGTTTCAACCAATGGCGTGCAACTGTTGTTTTGCAGAAAGATTCTGGCACGCTTTATACTGAGTGTGTATTGGACGACCTTTAAAATATTTTGGACCTCACGAACTCAACATCTGCTCCATTTCAGAATTGCTGAATAGAACAATTTATCTCAAATTGTTGATTTTATCTTGCACAAACAGACATCCTTTCCAGTAAATTCTGGCTCCATTTGCGCTTTGCACGCAAATGGAAGGAAAGAATTTGGTCAGGTTGACCTGGTGCGAAGCCAAAGTCTTCGCCGAGGCGCCAGTGTCATTTTTCCGCCAAACAACTCCTTAGATAGTATTTCCGCTCTTACATAATCCCCCCTATTCCGCTTTCAAGTGGAATCCTAATTAACCTTAGCAGTTGTTTGGTTAATTGCTATACTAAGTTTACATATCTACCTGTGAGTACAACTCTGTATATAAACCTTAGAAATATATATAGAAGTCACTTAAAAGTGAAATAAAATGAATAGTGGGGGCAACATTGTTTCATGAGTTACTGTAACTAATACAACAATTCCAATACATTGATTAAACATTGCTTGGTCATTGCTTCCATGATTGTTCTTCCATCTGTATAAGGTCGAAAAACCCTGTTGGCCTTTTGTTGCTTTCCAGGGAAAAAATTACCTTATGGCCCCCGCTCGCCATGGGCGACCACCAGTATTCCATAATCTGGCACAAATGTAACACAATCATGGATCCACAGTGACCAAAATCATAGATATACATGGTAACAATAGTACTTCAACATTGATACATAATCTTGATGACAATTATGAAGAAGTGTCCATGACGCACATATAATCAGAGTGATTGTGTGATTTAAATGCTAATCATAATGATCAAAGTATTGGTCGCTTAATGCTTGTGCTCATCCACGCTCTCTTACATTATCATTCATACTCACATTCTTGTTCATACTGTCTCACACATTCATTCTCATTCACACGTGTTCCTAGTGTGTTAACTATGTGTGGGCCACCCGTGTTGTATTGTATATAAAGTGTATAAACTATGTGTAATGAGTATGTGTAATGGTGTATGCAAACAGTGTCTTTTTCATGAGTCCGTTTATTCCAACCCAAGTTTGACTTCATTTCCCTTGAACCTTTTAGATCTTTCAACATTCCATAAGCCATTTTAATTCAGGCATCAATTGTCCTTGAGCTCAGCAGTCCTTCGAATCGGTCATAGGTTCACTGGTCCGGGCGGCCTTGTGCTTAGTCCGTCTGATGTTTACCGTCCTTGGTCATCCATCTGTATACAGTCCCTACAATCCATTTCCTCATGATAGGGATCACACAACACACAAGCAGAAAAATAACAATTAGTATTACTACCAGTGTTATTCCTATTTTAACTACAAAGGCTCCCCATTCACCTAAAATTTCCTCCAGACTTTTCCATGACCAAGTGTTCTTTCCTGCATTTTCTTTGAATTCCGATTTCAGTTTCTTCAACTTAGTCATTACTGCTCTAAATGTACCTTTTGGCGAGGTATTCATAGGGATATAAGTACAGCATTCATTAGCAAACATATGGCAAACTCCTCCCATATTGGCTAAGATCCAATCTAATGCTTGTCTGTTTTGTTTTGCCATTCTACTTGTTTCATGGAGTTGTTCTCCTAGGGCCATAAATCCTTCAACTGTAAAGTTGATCATTCTCTGTTGATTGTAATAAACATAGTTAATCCATTCAACATTTTTGTTAATTGTGATCCAAGGTAAGATAGATTCAAAACCTGCGCGAAGTTCATGTTGCGCTTTGAATTCATCTGGAATTCCTCTTGGTTGACCTATAAGATTTAAATATACTCCTTCATTCAACCCATAATCCCCCAGGCTTCTACGAAGCCTTGTTTTATTGTTGTGCATTCCTACTAAGTCTTTAACTCCTTCATACACTAGGGTTACTGGTAATTTCATTCGTACAAGAGCACAAAGGCCTACCCATTTTAGGGGCAAAGTGTTGATCAAAACGTCATCACCACACATCCAGTAACTGTCTGCTACCGGATATGTTTGATCACCAAGAAAAAATAGTGTGGGGATAGTCCTAGTTATATTTACACATTTTTGTTCTTTATAGTCCGGATTTTGATACCAGACAGGAGTTTTGACAAATATTGGTGTCATCTTAGCATGTTTGAACCAAGATAAAACCCAAGTAACATTACATTGAACCGTGGTATTACCTACATGTGTTCCTCCGTTATTTTCAAATCCGCCATTTGCAAAACATTCATATTCCGCATCATAATCTACCTCATAATTTACTGGAGGACCAGACTGTGTAGTGGTAATATTAAATTCTGCACAAACAGTTTCAAACTTATAACCTGCCCAGTTGTCTAAATAACGGTGTGATTTACGTGAACCATATAATAATCTACAGTTCATACCACACATTGGTAGTTTAAAGAATGAAACTACATCTTTTTCAGGAACAAATTTACCTTCCTTACATATTTGTTGTTGTCTTAGTGCACATTCTGAAGATGTGTATTTCTCTGGAATAACAATTGGTGCTGCTCCAGGAGCAGCTGTACAAACTAGGCAGTCATTTTTTGTTAATTCCTTTGCAGTATACCAAGACCAAGTGTACCAGGTGTTCTGAATCGCTCTTTGCCAAAGTGGATCTCCTCTTGGCCGGAAGGAGGGCCATTTAATGTCCCTTAATGTATGCGTTGCTCTGGGAGCTACTTTAGCGTCCTGTCTTTCATTGTAGAACGTATCTAAACCGCCATGATATTCATGACAACCTTCTTTTTCAGAACATCCATATCTACCTGAAATTGACTTATTAGCCAATTGGTCTTGTGCCGGTGTGGTTTGAATAACATCTAAATTTTCACTGTTATCGATTTCATTATTAACTCTTGTTGCTACGGTAACATATTTCTGTGTTTGAGGTGTCACAATCTGCTCATTTCTAGTGTTTGCGTTTTCTCCTGGAACTCTTGGTGTTACAAGAACCTTTGAGGGTGTTGTCACATCAATTAAGGTTGTTGGTTTAGTGACTAATTTCCTAATTGGGTTTGGTTTCGAAGGTCTTTGGGTGGATAAGGCTTTTGTAGTTAAGATAAACTGAACTTTCACAGCTGTCACATCTTTTACTGGTGGAAAATCCTCATCATCTTCATCCTCCTCAATAATTTTCATGGTTGTATGAGCTGCGCTGACAACAGGTTTGATTGTTTTAACAGTGGTAATTGGTGTAGCTGTTGTAATGGTTTTGACCGTTGCTTCTGGCCTGGTAGTGTAGCTAATAAGCGTTAAGCAGTTACTTACTGCTGTCTCTACATCTGGTAATTTCCAAATTACCCTGATTTCTTCTATTACACCATTGGTAATTTTTATTTCGTATGATTTATCCATTCGAAAGGCTAAAACATTTGCTTCAATTGTCCAACCACAAGTCGTTTTTGTGACTTGTAAATTACATTTTGTGTCATTTTGGTCTTTGACTAAGACATTACTCTCCAAATTCATGAACCATCTACACATCTCTCGACGATCTCTGTTGAACACTATCCTTGAAAGTATTAGTTCCCTTCCTAACATGCTGTCACCAACATCATCAATTGAAATATGTATTTTGACTCTGTCATTAATAATTTCAACAGTACCCTCTTTCTTCGTGTCTAATACTCGTCTTAAAGTGCCTTTACCTGTTATCGAAGTATTAGATTCGATGTTTGTCATTATCATATCATGTTTAAACTCACCGTCTGCACTCCACTGTTTTCCCATTTTCACTTCAATGTCAAAGCCGTCATCTTTAATGTACATAATGATTAAACATTGATCTGTAATGTATCTTTCCCCCTGCTTTTTAAGAGCTCTGCCACACAGTTTCCGGTTGGCATAGCTCACATGGGCTTCATACTCTGTTTTTGAATTATTCTGAAATTCGGTATCTGTTAAACTTGCTGTCCATTTCCATTGTAAGTGCACATATCTAGTTTTACGAATCAATTTTGTGGGTACATTTAAATTGACACTTGCTGGAAAGAACACTGGTATGTACTTGTCTGGATTTCTATAAGTTGTGTGATACTTATCTTTGTCATTGGGGATGGATCTTGTGTTGTGAACAGTCATCGTTGAATCACCGTTTGTCCCCCCTGGAGGCTGTCTTTGAGTCCATTCTCTGTCACTGTGGTTCGTCGTGGTTGGTTTGGTCCATAGTGTCGGCTGCAGATTGTGTAAGTTCGTCTTTGCCGTCACTGCTGCTTGGTTCACCACTTCTGTCAATATCCACAGTTGGACAGTTATCAGTATCAGTCTCATCGCTGTGAGGCTTCTGCTCATTTTCTTTGTGAAACTCAAGTCTCATTTTGTCTTTATTTTGAACTTTAGTGCAATGAGTCAAATGATGCCAAGTGGTACTTCCTTCTACTTGGACAGCCGTTGGGGTTGCTCTCTTGACTTCATAAGGTCCTTCCCATCGGGCCTCATGCCATCTCCGTCTGTACACCTTGATGTACACCAAATCTCCAGGTTTCACCGGTGGTTCCCACACCGTCGACTCTGGACTTCTGGATTTTTCCTGCAAATAGATAGCTCTATGGATAGCAGTTAGTTGTTCAACATAGTCTTTCAACTCAGTTTGCAATTGCTCAAGGGGAGGTCCCTTGAAAGGTAACCTCCATTGCGGCACAGGCATAGGTCTGCCAGTCAGCATTTCATGCGGTGTTAAATGCGTGCTTCTGTGCATTTGCATGCGATAGCTCATTAATGCTAGTGGCAAAGCATCTACCCAGTTTAGTTTAGTTGATGCACAAATTTTCCGAAGCTTTGCTTTCAACGTGGCGTTGATGCGTTCCACCATTCCCTGGCTCTGAGGGTGGTAGACTGCGCCAAAACGTTGTTTGATCTGTAGCTTTTGCAAAATGCCTTTAACAACTTTTTGTACAAAAGCCGAACCATTGTCTGAACTGATTTCAGATGGAATTCCAAATCTTGGAATTACTTCTCTTGTCAAAAATTTGATAACTGTGTCTGCTCCTAAGGTTTTTGATGGTACTGCTTCGACCCATCGACTGAAACGATCAATTATCACCAACATGTACCTTTTACCTTGAACTGGTTTGAGCATGTCTACATAATCTATCACCAGGTGTTTGAAAGGTCCGTCTGGAACTGGAATGTGTCCAATACCTGGCTTTATGCCTTTCCGAGCATTGTTTTCGGCACATATTTCACACTGGCTTAGAATTTCATCCACCATGTCTTGCATGTATGGAGACCAGAAACCTTGTTTTTTCAATTTGTCCATGACTTTTCCTCGGGCACAGTGGTCTAAGCCATGGGCTTCTGAGACCAATAATGTTAATAATGCTACTGGTGCTATTAGTAGGCCTTGGTGTGACCTCCATAAGCCATTTTCACTCATCGTAGCACCTCTTCGTGCCCAAAGATCACGTTCACTGTTACTTGCTTGTTGTTGCATCAAAATGACATCTTCCGGTGTTACAGCTGGTTCTAAAGCTATCACAGGTGCCAAGATAGCCATTTGGCTCCTGGACGCCATTTTTGCTGATTCATCAGCCATGTTGTTACCTCTCACAACGATGTCATTGCCTTTGCGATGTGCTTGACACTTGATCACTGCCAGCTTCGAAGGAAGCATCATGGCAGCAATTAATTCTTTCAGTTGTGCTTCGTGCTGCACTGGGGTTCCGTCTGCTCTTTTGAAACCTCTTTGTTTCCAAATTGCGGCAAATAAAAAGCATACGCCGTGGGCATATGCTGAATCAGTGAACACATTTGCGACTTTTGACCTAGCCATTTTACAGGCTTCAGTTAATGCTTTAAGTTCCGCAAGTTGTGCAGAACATGGTTGGTCACATCTTTCAGCTTTGATGGTTACAAAATTTTCACCTATTTGTTGTACCACTGCAAAACCTGCGTGGTTTCCTAGGTGGTCTCTGAAACATGACCCGTCAACAAAGTATGTGACTTCTGCGTCAGGCAATGGAGTGGATTCCAAATCAGGTCTGAGTCTTGTGTATTTCATTGTTTCTGCTACACACTCATGTGGTTCTCCGTCACAATCCAAAGGAATCACATTTGCTGGATTGTTGGTGATACATCTTTGAATAGTTATGTCAGGGTATGTCAGAAGTAGCATATACTGCAAACTTCTTGCTTGTGTTACGACAAACTTTCCTAGATTTATTAACTCTGCGATTTTGTGGTGAGTTAATATTGTAACTGGATAACCCATTGTTATGGTTGAAGCTTTTTCATAAGCATGGTAGACTGCTGCTAGCCCCTGATAACATGGTGGCCAGCCTTGTGCTACATTGTCCAACTTTGTGCTGTAATAAGCAATTGGTTGTTTTCTTCGACCTGTACATGTTTCTTGCATCAAAGCTGCTGTGACATACATGTCTTTTTTGTTCGCAACATATAGGTAGAATGGTTTGTCATAGTTTGGAACTGCTAGTGCAGGTGCACTCTGCATTTCACATTTTAGAGATTCAAATGCTACTTTTGCTTCTAAAGTCCAATTTATCAGATTCTTTTGGTTTTGATGACCTGGTTCTTTCATGAGTTCTCTGAGTGGTGCTGTTTTTTCTGCATAACTTTCTATCCAATCAGCATTGAAACCTGTCATACCGAGAAATGTCATCATTTCTCCAACCGTGGACATGGAGCTTTGCTGACACCCTCTAGTTGAGAAGGTGATATGCCAATGCTCCCTTCTGAGAGTTGTCTACCCAGGTATTCTACCTGTGTCTGACAATACCGTAATTTGTCATTGGAGGCTTTGTAACCTCCTTCAGCCAGTCTTTCAAGGACTTTTATCGAATCCTGATGGCAATCATCCAATGTAGGTGACGCAATTAGAATGTCATCAACAAATTGTAGCAATGTGCTATTTATTTCCAATCCTTCTAAGTCCTGTCTGAGTGCTTGATTGAACAAATGAGGGCTGTGTTTGAAACCTTGGGGTAATCGGGTGTAGCTGTACTTCTTACCTCTGTAGGTAAATGCGAACAGGTATTGAGATTGTTCCGCTAAGGGAATGGTGAAAAATGCTGAACAAAGATCAATTACTGTGAAAAATTTTGCTTCAGCAGGGATTGCGGTTAAAAGTGTGTGTGGGTTGGGCATTTCTGCCGATGATCTGTCTTCTACTACATCGTTTATTGTGCGAAGGTCATGTACCAGGCGATACTTTGACTTATCTGCTTTCAGAACTGGAAAAATTGGCGTATTGCATGGACTTTCAATTTCCACCAACACTCCTGCTGTTAACAATCCTTCAATGGTTTTGCTGATTCCTTCTTCTGCTTCTGGTTTTAATGGATATTGAGGACGAAATGGAAGTTTAGCATTTGGTTTCAGTTCAACTTTAAATGGGTTAGCTGATTTCACTAATCCCACATCTGTTTCATGTTTTGACCATACTGATTCAGGAACTAGCTTTAACATGTCCTGCATTAATGGGTTTTCAACTGACTCATCTTTTTCTTCTGTTTGTTTTGTGTCATTAATCGGTACTGTTACCACCTGTGGTTTTGCTGTCATAGTAGTTTCACTTATTATTTTAATCATTGTTGCATCTTCTGATTGGAAAATTAATGGGCTTTCTGTCTGTTCCCATTTAATCTGTGTTGCAATTTTCATCATTGGTCCAAGATCTTTGGCATGAAAGTTTTTATTTACAAACAAGGTTATGTGGGGTACAGATTCTGCAACGTTGTACCATTGTGAAATGAAATCATTAATTTCTACATTTAGCGCTGCTCCTTGTCTCCCAACAATGATATATTGGGACTCAAGGTTCACCGCTTCACCTTGTGTTTCCTTGTCCCATTGTTCTTCAAACTCTGTACTTTTTGAAATGTCATAGTACATTGTGCAATGATAGTCTAGAAATGGTTTCTTAGCTTCTGGAATTTGAATTTGAATGTACTGTCCCCATTTGGAAATTACCTCTTCAATAGAGTTATTAATGTCTCCAAGCCAATAAACTTTGGCTTCATGTTGTTGCATGAACATTTGAAGATCCACACCTTCTTTTTCAACATACACACCTTGAGGAGAACACCAGATTTTTATTTTTAATTTGCATAGAGCGTCTCTTCCCAACAGGTTTATTGGGGTTTGATCAGATACCAAAATTGGTATTTTTATTTCATTGTCATCTGTTGTAAGTCGAACAGGAGCTGTCATTTGGATTAATTGTCTTGTTCCCGAGAACCCTATTGTTGATACAAATTTATCAGACATGGGGAGATGCGTTGCATAGTTTGGACTTACACAAGTGTAAGCTGCTCCTGTATCGACCAACATTGGAGTTTCTCTGTTTTCAATTTGAATTTTCAATATTGGTTCATCGTCAGCACCTGTAGTTAGAATTGGGTACTGACTCTCTCCCCTAGGGTCCTCTGGGCATCCCTAGTATCCAAAATTTGGTGGATTGTATTGAGCTGATGAATTTTGTTGAACTGGTGGATCGTATGGGACTCCTTGAGGATCGTATGGAGTTCCCTGTTGATTGTATGGAACTGCTTGGTGATTGTATGGGGCTGTCGGTGGACCTGGTCTGGCTCTGCCACGCGGCCGTCTTTGGAAAGAGTTGTCACCATTTCGGCACTGGTCAGCACGATGTCCAAAACAACCACATGTCCAGCATGCTCCGGGTGTTCTGGGCGGACCGCCTCGTCCCCTGTTAGGCCATGAAGGGCTTCTTTGCTGCCTTCCTCGAGGCACAAATGGACGTGAGTTCCATGGTTGTGAATAAATATTCACCACTGGTTGAGAAGGCTGAGTCATTTGCGAAGTTGGAGTATACATCTGTGGCGCTGAATTCACAGAATTAGGAAGGTTGGCTACATTTGGGGCGGGATGCTGGTCCCCCCTTACCACTGCAGCTTGGGTCTTAGTCTTGTTTTTTCCTTGAAGTTCTCCAAGCTGTAATTGAGCCAATTTCCTTTGGATGTTTTTGTCTTGGTCAGTGCGTTTTTGTTCATCTTTTCGGTATTTTTCTATTGTGTGTACCACATGATCACGAAATTCTTTGTGTGGCATAGACATCAGAGCCACCACCTCTTCAAGTTTGGTGCGCACTGGCTCAGGCATTACATCCACCAATGACTTTCGAAACACACCTGCAATCATTGGGTACTCGTCAACATCAAACTCCATTATTTCGTTCCACCTTCTCAACTGCCTGGCGACGTAGGATGCTGGATTCTCCGAGTCACCAATTGGTTCCGCTTTCATGTTCTTAGGGTCCACTTTGTTTGGAAATTCTGCCCTCAAGGCTGCCCAGATCATTGTCCGGCATGCATTTAGTTCAATCCCGTCTGCTCTTTCTTGTAGCATCCAGGGATGATCCTTCAAAATGTTCTGCATGGTGGGAATTCCAACAACTTTTGCTAGAATGGCTTTGATGTCTCCAAGTGCCAGGATTTTGCCAACTGTCTCTTCTTCTAGTGCTCTTATCCATCTTCCTGCACCATTATGAATGTCCGGCAACCGCGAGACTAACCCTACCAGATCCATCGAGGCAAATGGCAAATATTGAGCAATATCTCCTTTTAATATGATTGGTAATTGTTTTGAGGGGTCATAACGATCAGGTTTGCGTATGTCAGGTCTGGATCTCAAATCGTATTCTTTTTGGTTTGGGGCTTTTTGTTCTTTGACCGGAGTGCTTGTACTTGGACCAGCCATTGCTCCGTCTTCACCATTATCACATCTTGACTCTGTTTCAGCTAATCGTACAAGGCCTTCATCAATTTCTTCCTCTATTTCCTGTATCTGTGTTTGGTTTGCTTTACGTTCTATATTAAAGACTTCTGGGCCTAACTTTAACCAATAAGCATCTCCGCTTCTGCGTCTTTTCAGATGACCCGCGTAGCCATCAAAAAATTTATTATTATTACTTCCAGCGTAGCAGTCAAGAATTTTAATATTTCCAACTGTCCGTGTTGTGGAACATCCGGCACCAGAGGTTTGACTTCTGGGTTTGATTGGCGGTAATGATGTGTCATATCTGCCAGCTGGCTTATAGCCATCTGCATTTGCATATGACGTTGGTAGTTCCATGCTTTTTGAGTGCTTATTATTTGTGCTACTGTCTGTAGCACTTGTGCTCGTCTGTGGTGCACCTCTGGGTGGAGCTGGTGTTTGAACCACTGTTGATCGTGGTGTGTGCCCTGTAGAGGGTCTGTCTAATTGAGTTTCCATCTCATTGTTTTTACCTTGTTTAATGTCCCTAATTTGATCATCATTCCTGTATCCAAAATCACCTGTGATATTCAGAACTCCTGTCAGGGCTGGATACAACCCAGCAGGGTTCATTTGATCATCGTCTGGTTTTTCATAATTATTTTTTAGCTCAATTACCTGCTGCTTTAAGTTTTTCCGGTATTTTTCACCTTCTTCCTTGAATAGTTGTAAAATGTTTAATTCTAGTTCTCTTTTGGCTTGTCTTTTCTTTCCTTTGTTTTTTGCTTTGTAGTCTGCAATCCGAGTTTCCATCTGTTCACAAAGAGATAAGTCAAAGCTCCCATTTTCTGGCCATGGGCATGGAAGTCCTTGCGTTCTCTTTTGCCACTTCTTAGAAATTTTTGGAATTTGAGAAGCATATTCTGGGTTTTTTGAACCAATAATGACAATAGGTATGTTGCTCATCTTGCTTATTTAGCAGTTGTCTGTTAGAATTCTGTCTTTTGCAGTTTTGTTGTCCTTTAACTTTTTAATTTTTCCAATTTAGTAAAAAATAAGTTGATTTTTAGTTAGTTATTCTTATAATATTTTTTCCTTGTAGTATTATTGCTTATAGTTGCTATATATTGTTACATGTGTTAAGTATTCTTCAATAAGTGTAACTGTTAACCAAGTTTTTTACAGTTATTCAACTCTATTTACAGTAAAATATACATTTGAAAAATGTTTAACATAGTTCAGTGTCACAGAAACAATGATTATTTGGATAAAAGTCTGTATTATGTGAGTCAACGCAAGGTTTTAGGCTTGGACCTGTTCACCGTTGTAAGCAGAGGAGAGAAAAAAGGAAAAACTAAACTTCAGTCTGCTTCAGTCCGAAATGAGCAAAGGTGGGGGCCAACTTTGCGTAATAGGAAGTGGGCCGTCTTAAATACTATGGACTACAAATGGGTGTTAACCAAAGAATGGTCTCAGTTCACGACAGATCCGGGACCGAATGACGTGTTGTGGAGAGAGAGAGAGAGAGAGAAAGAGAGAGAGAGAGAGAGAGAGAGAGAGAGAGAGGGAGAGAGAGGCAGAATAGGGGCAGAATAGGGGCAGGGCAAGAGAGAAAGGGTGAGGGAGGAAAGAGAGTGAGGAAGGGAGGTCAAGGGATAGGGAGAGAAGGGGTGGGAGGGAAAGTTCGTGTGTGTGTTTCTGGGAATTCAGCCAAGAAACTCTTTTCTTTCTCCCAACTTTTCTGAAATATAGCAGCGAGATATGGATATTTCCTATCTATATTGCACAGCATAAAATTAGACGTTACAACAGCGTTAACAATTGCAGTCAAAATGAAGACCAAATTTCAACTTTAATACAGAGCACGGCGGCTTCTAATGCTCAACATTACTTTGAAAGCAGTCAGTTATTTAATAAGCCAAAAAGCCAAAAACATGCACATTTCAGATTTTTACAATATATACAGGCATGCCAATCAAATACTTACACAATAGACAACATACATTCCCAATTATTCAGCATTCATCTCAGCAACAATCATTCCATTTGCATTTCTACTCCTTATTCTTTCCTTACTCCTTCTCCTCCCCGGGGATTCTAGTTAGTGTAATTATATTTATTAATATATTTATTATAAATATATAAATTTAGTTGGCTGTTTAGCCGCTGTCCAATTTTAATGTGTGCACACAATTAATTATATTAGGACTTCAGTTATTTTAGCCAAGGCTGACAGAAACACTTAAACTCCTCACCAAAAACTCAAAGAAATGAAAGAACAATTACTGCAGTTTAACTCACAAAGTAATCTGTAAAACTCTATTTTCTTCACTTGAACTTCTTTATTCACTTTTTACTCATTTTCAACTCTATTTCAGGCCACACATCATCTCATGGAGGACTTTGGTTTCTCCCACCAGACGAGCTTTTTGCTCTCTTCGTGGATGGGATATGTCGTGGTCACTCCTCGGAGAAAAACACGTTCCCTCCGCTAAGGAAACTCCGCTGTCTCTCTCATGGAGACATTCGGTGGTCTCACAGAGAAAAGAAGAACTGTCCTCTCCTGGCCTCTTCTTATTCTTATTCTTTGTTTTTATAGCGCTTTTCACAGAGATCCCAATCTCTCTTCGTGGCTCAGCTGGTTTAATGTTAAAGTTAAGCTTCTTGGCCTCCTGCCAAATTTAACAAATCGTGATATATTATTTATTAGTCAGCTCAATGAAAGTGCCTGCTCAGAAGAACTACACCAGATTGGCTGATATATGGTAACTTATAATGGAAGAAAATTCCTTGTTACCGTCACCAAAACGGGTGAGACCAGACTGAAAAAGTGCTTATTTTCCAAGCTGCATGTTTCCAGAATGTATGAGATACCTATGAGTCTCAGATTTTTGGCAGCTCGTTCTTTGCGCAAAGAAATTACTCGCCTATGGTAAGCAGAAAGAACTTAATCACTCTTTTTAGCACTTCAGACCGCCAGCAGACAGGAAACCGTTCTGTTTTTAACAAGTAAAAGAGATAAAAGCTTACCTCTTTCCTGTGATTGGGCCCAGACGGCTCCCGTCCGCAGTCAGGCTGAAGCGAGTCACCTTCCTTCTCCTGGTTGTTCAATTGTTCATTCAAACGTCGGGGTCACCACTTTTATTGAGGATTAGAAAGGTGGCTATACTCTTAAATATCTAAGTAAAAGAAATAACGCACAGAGACGTAGTTCTTGCTGCTAGGCCATAGACGAGCTGGAGATTTATTACACTTCCACGGCTTCCTCTTTACAGTTTCTTCAGTTCAATACAAAATCTTCATCATCATCGTCTTGTCACAAAAAATCTCCTCGAAGTCTTAATCTCGACCTGTTTTATACTTTTCCATCTTCATCAGTGTGTGTTGGAAAGTTTCAACCAATGGCGTGCAACTGTTGTTTTGCAGAAAGATTCTGGCACGCTTTATACTGAGTGTGTATTGGACGACCTTTAAAATATTTTGGACCTCACGAACTCAACATCTGCTCCATTTCAGAATTGCTGAATAGAACAATTTATCTCAAATTGTTGATTTTATCTTGCACAAACAGACATCCTTTCCAGTAAATTCTGGCTCCATTTGCGCTTTGCACGCAAATGGAAGGAAAGAATTTGGTCAGGTTGACCTGGTGCGAAGCCAAAGTCTTCGCCGAGGCGCCAGTGTCATTTTTCCGCCAAACAACTCCTTAGATAGTATTTCCGCTCTTACACTATCGAAGAACGCCTTGTGTCCGTTTTCTGCCTGGAGGGAGTTATATATACAGCTGCTAAACACGCCAAGAGACCATGTAACAATGTGGAACACATGTAACACAATTTTAATTGTAATATGGTCTTGTGCAGATTAAGTACACAAAACCAATATTGCAATATTACTAATTCAACATTCCAGCACAAATGTATATATGCACAGTTTTTACATTTGAGGCAATGGCTTATCTGAGGAATTACATAACAGACTTTTTTTTTACATGTTTGTTTAGGTCAATCACACCTTCTTTGTTACTTTTTGATAGGGGAAAGACTTGCATATAGCTGATGCATATCTTCCCTTCTTCCTCAACTTTCCACTGCTCTTTTCTCACTTGAAATAAATGCACATACAGGTTCAAATGTAATTAGGTTTTTAATGTATAAATCATTATTTTAAATATATTAATAAAATACAGTCTTTGTAATGGGACATCTGTTACAACCCATAACCATATTGGAATAATATAGACCAGTACTTATAGGTTTCTTAACACGAGGAACATATTTATCATAGATTCCTTCCGTGGAAACTGTAACATCACTTTTGCAATAATTAAAGGGCAGTATCATCTGAAGTGTCACCCCTCATAAAGGCAGAATTAGGCTTGGGGGTAAGATATATCCTAAAATTAAAAGTAACATTATGCATCATACAGATGTTTTTAGGTATGCTGCTTGTGCATTGACAAAAAAAGCTAATTTTTAAGTGAATTACCTTTTCTTGGAGTTGTTTTTTCGAGTCCTTGTACTCTTTCAAAAGTGCTGTGTGGGTGCTGGTAGCAAACAACAATGTCATCCAATTTGTTCATCCTTCCTGAAGTGAAACGGATATGTTTCAGGTCCCACTGGCTTTCCTCCATTATGCCCTGTGTTCTGTTGTCGATAGTGATGTTCTGAAAGTGACTTACAATAAACATGTAAAGATTACAAAAGCTTTATACCTGAAGCACTATTAAAATTAGTCATTTCAAATATTGTAATACCTGTCTCTTACGGCTTTTAAGAAAGCTGTTGTTACGACCCGTCTAGGGGGGGTCAGGTCACAACATGAAGGATCCACACTCATTGTTAGTGTAATTAACCTTACGACGCCGGTCGTAACAGCTGTATTTTTTTGAGTAATCCTCATATGGCTGACTATTTCCATGATGCCCAAGGTCACCTTAAATCAAGCAGTATGCAAAGAATATTTAGCAGAAGTAGTATCAAACGCTTTAGGCATTACAAATGTGGATTGCTTTATTACAAACCAAGCATTATCCCTGTCCAGAGACCGGCGTATGGCAGCAGGTACTTTGTGACATGTTTCATCAAGCCTTTGCAGAAGTAGACATTTGGTTCACAAAATGTCACCAAATATCCAGGGCAGCTCTGTCAACCACGTCGTGGTAATGCTTGGCAAAGTAGTTTTTTCCCTTGATTTCCTAATTTAATTGCAGAAGTACATGTACTGTAATGTTAATTAAACAAAGTAACTGTGTGCTATGACTTCTTAGTGAAGGAGGGACACTCAGTGAGGTTTAGGACATGTTTTAGTATCCTGTGTATATGTAACATCCTTTAGCAGTATATTAAATAATGCTACATGTAGCATATTCATTATCCTCACTTATTGTGATGAGTTCTTTAAGCATTACAAATGTGGATTGCTTTATTACATCAATCCACCTCACTCGACTAGGGCTGAGTGAGGGGCCAACCTGATATACCCTCTGGTGTGAGTGAGAATCTACGGGTTAACGGTGTTGGTCCCCAGGCTGACACTCAGAAATGTGAAGGAGACAGAGGACGCCCATAGAAAAGCTCCTCTAACGCCAGCTCGAACTGAACCTGGCCACTTCGTCGATCTTCTCAAAAGGGGTTAGGGTTAGGGGTTAGGGTCACCTGATGTCACGTTCCGGTTCACTAATGTAGGTGGAGTGAAAACACATTCTTGGCATTTTTCATGACATGGCTCAGGCAACGATGCAGCAGTGGAGCTTTTAAGTCCTGTGGTTGCTTTTCCTGCAGCAATGCTGAAGTATTGATTTATGCTTTCATGTAAGTGTTTTCTTGCAAATGTTAGGCATATAGCCTGCATCAAAACAATGGAACCATCACACATGATCATGAGTTGGGGACGTAAACCTTTGCTACCACAGTGCCGGTAAACGTCAGTATGGAATGCTTCTAAGAAATATGTGACGTGGTCACACGTTGCCACAGGGTAGAGGGGAAGCATTTTGGGTTGCGCACAACTAATTCGTATATGTAATATGGTGGACAACCTTTTTGCTTTTTAAGAATGCTGCCTGTAGCGTCAAGATATATTATGTCCTCACAGCTCCGCTCTTGGAAAATTTTGATGCTCTTAGTTGACCAGACCACAACAAAACCCCTTTGGGGTGTATCGTCATCTTCTGGAGAACGTCCTCATCATGTCTTTTTTTCTGCTTTACTGTTTTCTGAAGACTGATCATTTCATTGTTGCGTAGTCCACATTTCTTTCTCGCCTCAAATGAAATATTTTTCAGGACATCTTTAGTTGAAGCCTCATCTCTGGCGCCTATCGTTATTGTTTTGTTTTCTATTTTGATTAGGAGATTCAGGTGCATTGTTTGAGGAAGCGTGTTTTCTAGTTTTTTTGCCATGGCTTCTCTAAAATCAGCACATACTGGTCTCCTGACAGTCTGCGTTGCACGGTCTGGCCCCCTTCGAAGTTCACAGTTGCCTTCAAGTCCTTGTCGTTCGCTATTTCAACATTCGCTTTTACACGGCAGTCGTCAAATCTACAGTGACCTGTGCAACGAAACTGTGGACCAGGTTTTGTAGAGCCCAACACCTTCAGTATGTCCCTTTTAAACACAAAAGAACAGTACGGGTGTATGGACCTAATTCCTTTGCTAATGATGTTTGTCCAGTGCAATCCTTTGAATGTTTTTCTTTTTCTTTTATTCTGCACTTTGGTCCATTCGTTTTGTTCAACCCAAAAAAAACTTGACGAGCTTGGTACGTTCATCTTTACAAATGCAGCCTCAAATGATTCACCAAGTATCTCCTAACAGAAGAAAAAATATATATTAAGGATGAGCATTAAAATCTATTCAAATTTGAAAAATGTTTGCTACTCTTTCCTCAATTCAATTTTTTGAACTTTACGTATTTACAGTTATAAGCTCTATTAAAAATGATGATGTCGAGAACATTTCTTATAATTCAAAGAAAAACATAGTCTTGGTTCAGA
Source organism: Poecilia mexicana (assembly GCF_051168715.1). NCBI lineage: Eukaryota > Metazoa > Chordata > Actinopteri > Cyprinodontiformes > Poeciliidae > Poecilia > Poecilia mexicana. The sequence continues at coordinate 3,382,224 of NW_028263381.1, forward strand.
ATAGATAGAAGCACTTCCTTAGAGCTAAATGGATCTGGATATGACCAAGTCTGCATATGTCATTAAAATAGGTAAATGTTTACGTTGACAAGTAGTCGAGTTCCTTTTTTTCCAATGTGTTGTTATTGAAAGTTAATCTCCCATGCATCACATCAGATGACCTAATTAAACAAACAAAACAAAAAAAATAATCAAATGCATCTAATTACCTAGATCTTAGGCCAATCAAGAGAATTAAAAAGGTGGGTGGGGTGGACAGAGACTTACTAGGTAGTTGTTGTTCTCTCATTCCGTTTCCTCCTGTGGAGTGGATAAAGTCTCAGGCTGTAGGTGGTAGAAGTGTTGAGTCAAATCTTGTGCATTTTGTTTTTACAAGAATTGTAATATTTAGTTTGAAGAAGGCTCCACAAAATAAAACAAAAAATGTAGTTTTACAAAAATTAACCAATCCAACCTTGCATGTAATATATGCCTTCTGCAGACTATAGCGAATGTTTGAGTTGTTAGGAATTTTAAGTCCATAACAAACTGTAGCCCAGAAACTGTCATCTGAAGAGACATCGTCACCATAGGCTTCCCCTTCACTCCGTAGCTCCTCCACCTCTGGAACAATTTCTTCTGTGACTATTCTTTTTCTTTTTTTTATTATTCTGGAAATTGAACAAATAAAATAACACATAATGTTATGTTAATGAATTCGTCAAAACACTTTAAATCCATACTAGAAAATAATTATGATTGTGTTGTACTTATTCCAAACAACTTAAAATGGAAACCTCTAATGATAAAGTGAGGAGAATACAAATTGGTCAGCATATTTTAATAAAATGTATAGTGTTAAGAGAATAAAATCATCAACTTCTGGCTCATTATATTCTCTTGTGCTCCCGGATTGAATGATTCCATGCGTGGAAACAAAAGCCACACAGAGATGACGGTCAACGCTCCACATTTTCAGAGTTTATTCTAACATTTAAAAGTTTAAAATCACATCAACAACACAGACATTTCAAACACACTAAAACCATTCATTTACCTGAGACAAATAGAAAAGAAGAAGAAAGAAAGAAAGAGAAAGAAAAGCAAAGACGTCTTTGGAGAATTGCAAGAGCAAATCTGATTTGTTACTCCTGTGTCAGTGTTGTGGTACTCGAAGTTGGTCTTGGTCTTAAGACCGGTCTTAAGACCATTTTTTGATGGTCTCGGACTCGACCGCATTTGGTCTCGGTCTTGTCTCGGTCTCAGGCTCTGAGGACTCGGCATTTTATTTCAAGACCAGTCAAGACCGCAACTGTGAAAATATCACTAAACGTACAGCATTCTGTCCACTTTATTTGTTAACATTTTTGTTTTCAGTGGATGCAAAACGCACCAATTAAAATCCAAGCAACTAAGTGTTTCTGTTACTCCCCCCTCCCCTCCTCACCTTTTACTCTCCCTCCCCCTCCCCTCCCCACCTTTCAATCGCGCGCAGCGCTCCAGGACATGCACAGTGGTTTCCTCTCAGCGGCAGAAAATGTTTGTCTAATCGTCAGTAATATAATAGCGCTGCATAAATAGTAAGAAATCCGATGGCCACAGCTAACTCAGCAGCGCTTCGCTTTCACAGACGGTGGAGACAACGTCTAACTTTTTTCGTCACTTAGAAAAGTAGCTCAAAGAAGGTAAGCTCCGTTAACGTGATGTTAGCAAAGCTAGCTGTACAGAGACACATTGTGATGACAAATGTTATCACTCACTGCGCTGAATTATTGTGCGGAGGTGTAGACTGACTTGTCGCATATATGGGACAACGCTATGTCCAAAAGTCTGCAATATAGTGATGTGACATTCAGAAACAGTCGATTCTTCTCCACGGCTCTTTACTTATTAGATAGGACTGGAGTGTCACTCACTGAGAGCCGTTGTTCTATCAGATAGCCATACGCTGTCAGGTTAGCATACATGCATTAAGCATTAAGAAATCCGACCGTCAGAGGAGTTGTCAGTTCACCATACGCAGCAAGTTATGATGAACATAAGTCATTAAATTGTTTTCAATGATAACTATATAGATATACATGTGTTGTCATGGTTTCAAAGTGTATTTAAAGCAGGCCTGGCTGCAGCTGGAGTCAACTACAACACACGACCGTGTAAAACTCACTTAACCGCTAAGTGAGGATGCCATACAACTGTTAATAACAAAATGTATGACAATCTACGTCATGATTCTATGTTGTTGATTAAATGAAATCTTATGGTAATGACGAGTCTGACAGATATAGCCGGTGTTCTATCAGATAGCCATACGCTGTCAGAATAGCATACATGCAGTGAGTACCATGCCAGCGCATGCGCATTAAGAAGTCCGACCGTCAGTGGAGTTGTCAGTATATGCAACAAGTTATGACGAAACTAAGTCATTAAATTGTTTATAATATGACATAATATGATAACTAGATGGATATACATGCGTTGTCGTGGTTTCAAAGTGTGTTTAAAGCAGGTCTGGCTGCAGCTGGATGCCATACAACTGTTAATAACCAAGTGTATGATGATCTACGTCATGATCCTATGTTACTGATTAAATAAAATCATATGGTAATGACAGCGTATGCAAATCTGAGCTAAGCGTACGACTATCTGACAACGTATGCTGATCTGACAGAACACCGTGAGTTCGTGCTAAGCGTATGACGATCTGACCTGACAGAACACCCGTTCTTTGTTCTTGTAATGCTCTGTGTACACTGCATCATTATTTTATTTTATTATGTACGTTAATATTTAAATTAACAAATAACTAAAACACAAGAACGAAAGAGCATGCAGAGCATGCACACTGCTCTTTGATTGTTTTTGTTCAAAGTGGCAGCTGTAATGTCTGCCATGGCGTCAGACTGCCTGGCTTCATGTACTGGGATAGAGAGTGAAAGCAGTCACGATGAGCGCCTTCTGTTTGGTCACTTCTTGCTTGTTGCTACTTGGTCCGTGTTCGTAGTTGAGCATTATTTACCATCAGGGCGTTGCCTCATTTGCTATGTTTAATGGTGCAGACAGTGGTGGTTTCTTATATGAGCAATATGGGCAAATGCCCAGGGCGTTATGTTTTTAGGGATGGCACGAGACCATCACACTTTTTAGCACAGAAATGGAATATTTAATATTGGTAAAATGTATTAAGTATTTAATATCTAGGTGTTTTATGGTAATATGGATCTTTCAGATTATTTTGAGAAGCAATTTCGATCATATTTTACATTTTATTGTGTCATGTAGCACGGGCCGCTGGTCTTGGTCTTGACTCGGTCTCGACTCCCCTCGGTCTTGGTCTTGACTTGGTCTCGGACCCCAAAAGTCTTGGTCTTGTCTCGGTCTCGATACACTCTGGTCTTGGTCTTGTCTTGGTCTCGGGTTAAGTGGTCTTGAACACAACACTGTCCTGTGTACAAACTTTTGTAGTAAAGGCGTATTCTTCTCTTTAACATATTCAAATAAAGCGTATCTTTGCTCAACCAACCAGGAGCTGTCTCGGACCCTCTTAAAAGTTAGAAGCTCCCTGCAATTTGTTTTCAAAATCAAACACTAGTTGTCACCTTTATCTAAACAAAGTGGAAGCAGAGTTTCTCCTCCACTGGCCTGGACTCCTGCTATTTTATGGCTTTTCACAGATCAGTGTGAATTGAATTTTGAATAAATCCTAGAATTGTAGCTTTGTACTTCCATTGAGATTTGTTTCCTTTTCAAACTTTCAATCCTGCCTTTTGGGGGGAAATAGCTTTTTTTTTTTTTTTAGGAAACTGTTCCATCTTTGTTTTGGGTGCTGTGTAGTTGAACTGATTTTTGGCAGAATGTTTTTATACTTTTTTTTTTATGATGTGCACCCATAGTAATAAGGTGGTTGACAACAGGGAGATTAATGGGTGACTAACAGCTGAAATAATACCATAGCTGAAGCAAGAAATCCCAGAGAATTCAGAGCAGAGACATTCAAACATCTCTATCATCCCTTGTTATGGACAACATGAGATCATGTGCCTTGGCCACATCAACACGTGGCAGGAGGAAGCTGGAATCGAACCTACAGCCTTCCGATTACAAGGCGACTACTCTACCCACACAGCCACAAGCCCCGACAAGGACTCAGCAAGGGTGTAGGTAATACAGTGTAATGTGTTTTACTGAGACATGGCTGCAGGGTCATATCCCCAACTCCAACATCCATCTAATTTTTGAATTTGAACTGAATTGAAATTTAGCTCAAATCATTAAATTAAATTCCTTTTAACTTAAACCATGATTTACAAAGAGTTCCCCCAAAACCATTAAGACAGTTAACCCTCACACCCACCATCATCATATGCACCAATCAGGGCTGTGTATTTGTCCTCCTTCACAAAGCTGGATTCTCTGTCCATCTGGTTTCTCACTGTTATCTCACCAGTCTCCTTATTAATGCCAAGCCAGCCGGCTGGGTCACTGATTATTTTATACCTGGACATTGTTATGGAAATTTTCCTTTAACAAAGAGTGAGGGAAACCTGTTTCAAGGACCAGAGAAAGAATATATTCTTAATCAGTATTTATTTGAAGGCTTTACAGCGTTTAAAGTCTCTGCTCACTGAGCGCAGTCAGGAGAAAGAGCCTGGAGCAGAACACAGCTTCCACTTTTATAGAGAGAGGTTCATTCTGATCGCAGTTTGATCATCTACATGATTACAGAACAGACAGCAAACACACGTCTTCTTTCACTAGGAGTCATGAGAGATCAAGAAACAATTCAATGACTTTATTGTAATGTTAAGGCCAGAGAAACTAAACTTGTTCAGAAGTATTTTTTATGAGCTCATGCATCACACAAGAATCATAATGCTGCTATGCATAGATTCGGTTAAAAATCATAGTAACCTTAAATTTTGCCACTACAACATCAAGGACAAAAATTGATTTAAATGACAAGACAAAGCAAGACTTTATAAGCAGTATGATCAGAAAAAAAAACATCCATCTATCAGTGTTGCTATAGTAACATTTCCTGCCTGATTAATTACCACTGGAAAACAAGATTGGTTCAGATGTACAACACAAATGAAATCTAATTTAAAGGTGTATGCTGTGTCTCTTCAGGTTGGAGGATTTTCAGGTTCCTTACATGACTTTCTGTTTGGCTGCAGTGTCTGGATCAGAAGCTGTGTACTGCACCACAGAGCTGCTCACAGCAAGGGCCTCACTTTTAGACACAAGCTTCTGTTCTGATTCAAAGATGGGAGGTTCATCGACATCCAACACAGTCACCACGACTGTAGCAGTGGAAGTGACCAATGAAACAGAAGGAGCAAAAGGAGCCTCATTCTCCACTGTAACCAGTAGAGTGTGCTTACTGGTCCTCTCAAAGTCCAGACCCTGGTTTAATGGAAGAAAGATCATAGATCAACTGATCAGACATTAACAGTACAATCACTTACCTATACCAGGTTTAGAAAATGTCCCTTTATTTGAAACAGTGTAATAAAGAATCATATTTAACATTTATGCTCTAGTAGTAAGAACCTGCTGTTCCTCCTACCTTAGCAGTAGTGATGATTCCTTCTTGTTTGTTTGTTCCTGTTTTCACAGTAAACAGATTTCCTGGATCTCCATCAATAATGCTGAACTTTGCATTCCAGGCTGCAGTATGAGGATCATCACTGTCTGTCACCTCCATCTTAACAACCAGAGCGTCGACTTTATTCTCTTCAACTTTGGCCGAATACTGAGACAGAAGATGTACACATAAGAAAAAGTTCCACATGGTTATTACTGAATCATCCATCATCAGTTTATGATTTGTTTTATATTTCATGGACTCACTAATAGCATTCAGAGTGATCTACTGCTTTACTGACCAGCTGCTGCACAAATCAACTGGGATGAACAAAACTGAATAAAACATTCTAAGTAATTACTATCAGACTGTAGAATCTGACCACCAGCTACTAAAAGAGGGGCAGATTAATAAAAGCAGTCATGTGTTCTACTTACAGAAGGTTCAGTAAAGACCGGAGCGTTATCGTTGCCGTCAGTCACGTTGATGATCACTCTGGTAAGTGCAGTCAAACCTTCTCCCTTCATGTCAGCTGCTTGTACTTGCAGTTCATACTGAGGGATTTTCTGTTGCAACAAACATGAACTTGAATCACCAACTTTGTCTACTGATGGCTACAAATTGTTAACTGCAGTGTAAAACTTTACACTGATGGATCGATTCCTGATCACTGCATCATATGTTGGAAAAATAATCTGAACTGAGTTTTATAAAACTTGCCTCAAACTTATTTAGTAAATTAAGTTATTAATAAATAATTAATAATAATATTTAAGTTATTCTCAGGCTCTATAGTTATAATTCGACCTTCAAGAATACATGAAGGCTGAATTCTGGCCAAAATGTAAAGCTACATGTTATAAACAGGAAATCTGACCATGAGGATTTAGTGAGACACTTTGACCCTAACAGTCTTTGAAATGTGCTAAAGAAATAAAGTCGACTGATTCATTGATTAACTATTGTTGGAATCATCACCTCTCTTTCCAGTCCAGTTTCATTAACTCTGATGACTCCAGTTCTTGGGTTGATGGTAAACATGTTGGGACTGGGCTGCTGTGGCCTCTGACTCATTATACGGTACCGGATATCAGAGTTATCAGTATTTGGCTCATCAGCATCTGTGGCCACAACCTGAATCACCTCAGAACCTAATCAAGAGGAAACATGAAGCAGGTCAGTGAGAGCAGAGACATCAGTTTATCAACAGAGAGGCTGAGCTGAACTGAGAACCTCTTCATGTCCAGCTGATGATTCCAGGTTCCTTTAGACAGGTCATTCAGGTCAAAGGTTTTTCTACATCTCGACAAATCACTAAAAGTCATCACAGTGACCTTTCTATGTCGATAACTGAGACTCTGCAATCTGTGGGAGATTTTTAATTTGTATTTGAATTGTCGCTGAGTTTGATGGGTGAGGCAGGATTAGATTTATATCACAATTCAGCTACAAGACAATTCAAAGAGCTTCACATGGTTTAAATAAAAATAAATTGCAGTGGTGTAATTTAAGAAAGCAAAGAAAAGTTAGACTAAACTTAAACATTTAATGAATATTTATCTTGTCCTTGATTTAAAGCACAGTTCTCAAACTCCAGTCCTCAAGACCTCCTGTCCTATCGTTTTTAGATGTGCCACACGTACAAAACACTGGAATGAAATGGCTTCATTACCTCCTCCATGTGTAGATCAGTTCTCCATAGTCCTGCTAATGACCTAATTATCCTATTCAGGTGTGGTGCAGCAGAGGCACATCTAAAAGTTGCAGGACAGCGGTCCTTGAGGACTGGAGTTTGACACCCCTGATATGAAGGAACTCAGTGTTTCAGCTGTTTTGCAGTTTTCTGGACGTTTGTTCCAGATTTGTGGTGCATAGAAGCTGAATGCTGCCTCTCCATGTTTGGTTCTGAGTATGCAGAGCAGAACCAGAACCTATGTCTGACAGCCACAGGGTTCTGCCAACTATCTAGTTGTTTGCCACCATCAGAGTGTGAATATTTGTAAAAAATAAAAATAAAACATTTAGAAAAAATGTGTAGCACCACTGAAAACACCGTAGAGGGTATGCCCAGTCAATTGGTGGCGCTCTAACACTGTCACAGAACAACAAAAAAAGAACTGAACGTCACCATGTTATTTATAAAAGTGAGGTGAATGTAGGATCCAAAGAGAGCTACAGCAGTCATAGTTTAAAAAAAAAAAAACATCTTACATGTATAAACTGAAACATGAAACTGAAGTTTTGAAATGTTTCCACTCTGGGACCCTTGTTCAGAAAAGATCACCTCTGGTCTCTCAAAAAGCCGGATCCATGTGGACAAACAACATAAACAACAACAACAACAAAAAACTCTTACGGATGCATCTGAAATGGTCTCCTTGTGACTGAGTCACAATGAGTTCATCAGCAAAACAAAGACGATGAACTTAACTGCAGGCTGAGGATGTAATTCAGCCTCAGTTTTCTCCTCAGCATGCAGCTAGTTCATGTCGCAAATGATAAAAGTTGCAAATATTTGTGACTTTTAAAATGATTACACTTTTGCACCCATATCTACATATGTAAAGTAAGACATTATTAATTTGTGTGACTTTACCTTTTTCTGAGGCCTCTGGAACTTCTCCCTTATAGGTAGACTGGTTGAAAACAGGTTTGTTGTCATTCTGGTCAATGACATTGATTATGATATCCATAGGCTCATCTGCACTTGTAGTGGATCCTGCTGTAACAGCATGGGCTGTAAGCTGTAAAATGATGCAAATTTTCATCACCAGAACAATTATATTGTGTTCCTATTTTCATTTCATATTGATGAAAACTCATTTTATTTTTACTGTGTAGTTTTTTGTGCAGGCATTAAAAGTTACTTAATATTAATAGTCTTCAATAATTACAATTAAGTATTCTGTAACAGACTGAGTTACTGAATGCTTTTTAGAGTCAAGTGAAGAAATGTTAATGTTCTGATCAAATCAGTGCAATCGTCTGAGGATTTAAAGATTAACATGTTATATCACAGATGTAACAAAATCAATTGGACAGAAAAGCATCAAGTTTAAGGCTGTTATCACTGTCATGATGTTGGTAAAGTGTTGGGCCCAAATGCAGAGAGGTGGAGGCAGCAGCTGAGTTTGGTGATTTAATGAAAAAAGGATGAAGAAATACAAAAATACATGAACCAGGGAAACAACAAAAAAAGAAGTCCAAAAAAACACGAGGAAAATACAGGGAGGCACAACTGACTGAAAAGAGTAGAACTGAGGATCCGGCAAATTATGGGGGAGAATGAGAGGCTTAAATACTGGAGAGGCTGAGAGCCAAAGATCTGAGCTGATGAGCTAATAGTTTGCAGGTGTGAGGGATTGGAGCAGGAACCAGGCTGAGAGGAGAGAGAACGTGGCACAGGAAGCCGGGAAGATACACAGGAGGACAAAGGAGAGCAGGAAATAATAGTAACAGTGAAGAAACCTGAAAAGCAGACACTAAAAAACAACTGGATCTAGAGTAACGAAATAACTAAGAAATAAACACGACTAAAACACAACAAGGGACCGACAAATAGGAAAATAAGACAGATCTAACCAAAATAACATCAAATAATGAAACTAGGATCACCATGAAAGCCTGAACTAAAGTGAATTAGAACAAAACTGATAAAACTTGATGACAAACAGAAAATCACAGAAATAGACAAAACTCGACCCAAGAACCCAGAGTCCTGACAATCACACCTGATAGTCCAGTAGACTCAGTTTGACTCCAGACCAAAGTTGCAACATTTGTTACGTTTTCAGCTGCTGTGGTTCTTTTTCACATGACACTGTCAAACAAACTTAAGCATTCAAAATATCTATTTACCTCCTTACCTGTGGTGGCGCTGCACCAAGAACCATTGAAGGAAGCAAAATAAAAACCTCAGAAGAAGAAGCTGAGCTCAACTTCCTTCTTCACAGTTGGGGGATTTCTCTTTTGTTTTTGGCAAAAGACCCTCTAACACTAGACATGAATCAAATAATGAAACTGTTTCATGATTTAATGAAACTAACTTTTACTAGTTTCAACTATTTTAGTTGTGTTTACCCAGAATGCTCTGCACTACACTCTACTTCCTGCTTTTTGAGAGGTCTCCGGTCTGCTTGGCATTCACATATGCATTCAAACTGTACCAGAGTTCACTTCATCAGAAATGAGTCTGAGGTTTTTGGGCTCTAGATTTCTCTGTTTTGGTCTCCATCAGAGTTTGATTACACATTCACACTTCCCCAAACCAACTGGACCTTTTAGTTATATTAAAGCAGCGAAACAGGACTGGTGTGAATGAGGCACCTTACGGATAGTAGAGAAAACACTGACCCTGTACTTGTCCTGTTTCTCTCTGTCCAGTCCCTGTGTGACATACAGATAACCAGTGTCTCTGTCCATGATGAAAAGACCAACAGGAGGCTGATCTGCTCCAGGACCAGTGATGCTGTATAAGATCTTCTTCGTCTTATCTCCATCAGAGCGGATCTGGACAACATAGATCAGGGTTGAATAGAGACAACAATCAGCAAAAACAATTCAGTGAAGAGAAAATTGTTGTGGGTAACAAATGTCTTTTGATTAAGACTAAGAGATGTTTTAGTTAAAGCATTTATTCTATGTTATTATAGGTATAAGAGACATGCAGGCCAGAAACAAATATATTTTTTCCATTTTGAGCCAGAATTCAGTTTTCCTAAACACAACAAGAAATGTAGAAAGTTTGTGGCCGATGTAAATACACGTTACAAACACATGATATAAATAAAGAGGAAAATACACTGGATGACATTTTTCTGGCATCAAAAACTGTAGGATATTTTTGTTCCTATTACCTGAACAATAAACTCAGGAAAAGGTCCTCTATAATTTTCAGCAATATTCATGGGAGGGATAACCCAATTTCTCTTCCTCCTCTTCAGCCCTGGACTGGATTTGATGAAATCCAGGACGGGGATCTGAGGATCAGCTGGATCCTAAGGAAACAAATATTCTGTCTGTAAATGACTGAACCTGTGAAGGTCTGATGAACGATGCAGCCTGGGTGGAATCTGGCTGCAATGGGCCTCAGAAGATGAGAATCAAAATAATCTCATAATCCTGATACTATGATGACAAACAGGTTACCAGGATGCTTTTTAGTCCACTATATAGTGGGTTTGTTTGATTAATATTCAAGTTTATTACATTCAAAGTGTTCATATGATGTAAAAAAAAAAAAAAAAAAAAAAAGCTTTTAGGTTTCCTAATGACCAGAACCGAGACATCATGAAAACAAAATGTTCTTTTTCACAGATCAGTCTGGATGCACCTGCAATAAATGTAACTTAGAGGAGAATCAGTCGATCTAAGTATTATAGTGACTACTTTTTTTTCTAAAAGATAACACACACATAGAAATGAAGGAGACAGTATGGTGCTGTCCTAATCATCTGAATGTATCACTTTATTTGAGCTAAATACTTCTCTCATTGCCAGCTGAGTGTTGAGTAACAACTAAATCTTCAAGCAGGAAGTTTATTTTACGTGCTTTGCTACATCCGGTATGTGTGTGAGTGTGTGTGTGTTTATTTCCTAGAACAACTTTCTTTACGTCCCACTTAATATCAGGTCTTAACTTACCTGCTGATTCCTATCAGAGTCCAGCTGATCATGAAGCTGGGTGTTGAGTTTATGAGCCTCATGATGAGATTCAGCATCCAGATGGTTGTTCATATAGTGATGATCCTGATACAGCAACCTGACAGGAAGAGTCATTTTCTGACCTTGTGAATCCCACACATGGACCGAGAAGTTCTGGTTCCCCTCATGAAGGACAGCCTGTCTATTTACCTGGACCAGGATAACAAAGGTCATTAGCCTTTAACTCTGGAGATGGTCCAAGCCCCCGTTGATGAGCAGGTATAGAGAAAATTCATGGAACAGCTGCTAACATCTCAGAGAGAAGGGCAGAAATAACCTGTAAACAATTTTCAGAGAAATGTAATTCATTCATGTTCTCATCGTTACTCACAGTTATTATTCCATCAGGCTCTACAACAAAATGGCTGTCATCTGTGCTGAAGAGAAACTGTGTGCGGCCCGTGCAGTCAGTGAAGACAACTGGAAATAAATAAATAAATACATCCATCATAACTTGTTAAATTAAAACAAACATATTAAATTCTTGCTGAAACTCAAAGTGAAAAAGTACTTGTTTAATATTCAAAAGCAACTTAAATGTTGAATTAATATTTGTTCTTCAACACTGTGAAAACTTCCATATTAGTTTCAAACATGAAATTACTGTTTAACAATGAATGCGTCACATAATGCTGCCCAAGAGAGAAATATTTTCCCAGTTTAACATGGCAGCAACCACAGTTCATTGGAAGTAAAATAATTACAAAATTATTCAACCTGATTGGTTTTATTGTTAGTAAAGTAAATGATAAACTACTCGCTAATGTCACGGATGATAATCTCAGACGGCAACATAAACAGCCAATGAACAATGTAACTAATATAAACTTTGCAATGTATATGAGAGAGAAGGAGGGGGAGCATGAAACCTCATTTAAAGAGGGCGGACACTTTTTCACATGCAATTAATTGAAGTCATAATATCTGTAGACTGTATGCACATACATTTTTTTGCTCACACAATTTAACAATATGGGATCTTTGTAGATGAGGCCCAAAATGATCTGAGACAGAAAGAAGCCATGAGATCTTTACTGAAGTCATAATAAAAGAGGTCTTCTTCTATTTGCTTTTTATTTTTAACAAAAGAACATAAAGCTTAAGTTTTAATATCCCCTCCTTCCCTCCATGTCAGGCAGTTCAGCTTTTCCAGATTTTACTCAATGCCCAAACCTTTGCCGAGTCTTGTGCCTTGCTTCAGGGCTTTGTTGCTCACTTTTAATATTAATATCTCTGACTCAAATCCAGGCTGACATGGTGATTCCTCTGCAGCTGCAGTCTAGAAGAGAAGAGATACATTTATATTAACAGCTAATTTATATTCTGCATTGCAGCTAAATTAGAACAGTAACTCATAACCCACAGAGGAGTCACGAAGGCCATATATATATGTATATATATGTATATGTATATTCAATTAAATGGTCAAACTGCCTCACTAGCATTCAGCTCTGCTAATGAGTTAATATTTGAGCCAGTTGTGCTGAAGCAGAGGTGCAGGAAACCGGCCTGGAGGAATGCAGTTTGAGACCCAGGTGTAGAGAAACTGTCTGAGCTGTGATGTCCCAATAGTTAGGTTTCATATATTTTTGGAAATGTAACATTTTTCAATAACAAAACAACAATAAATAATATTGTTTTGTGCATTTCACACGTTTCCTTTCAATTTAATATTCACCATTAATACTTTTATCTGTCAGCTACTAATAAAAGACAAAATGAAACAAAGAAACTTTAAAAACAAAAAAAAAAACAAGATATGGGGAAGTGTTAAAATCAAAGGAGTTTGCTGAGAGTGTGAAGAAAGAAACATTCTTACCTGACTCAAGAAGATCCAAACACTCCAAACTACAAACCAAATGGTCCCCATTTGTGTGTAAAAGCTCCTGTGTTTTATTTTTATGAATCAAATATTTTGGAGAGACAGAAAATTTAGTATGTCACAACTCTACTGCAGACTGTTATCCTCTGAGTCTGCAGTGTGGACACGTTCATGCAGAGCATGGCACGTACACAACACCAAGCTTGCGTAAGCACTTTAAGGTCACAAGTTCTGTTTGTTTTTCACCAGATTGATCATTTTAAACAGACTTAATTTTTCTTTCTTTTGTGTCAGTTTTTAAACTTTTCTCAGGTGCTGCAAGAGGCAGCACCCGAGAAACACCTGTGTGTGTGTTTGTAAATGGTAAATGACCCGTACTTGGATAGTGCTTTATCATAAAGCTTCACACAATATGTTCAGTCCAAGTGGGGGGGAGGAGGGGGGGGATGAATAGTGTGGCAATTGGAGACCTGGGGGAAAAAGAGGGAATGAGTAAACATGGCTAAATTCAATTCAGTTAATTCATATAAAACAATTTTCTTCAAAGAGTTATTGTAGATGGTGATGGGTATGGCCAGGAAAGACCTGCCTCCTGTAGCAGTCTGTATTACAGCAACACTGAAGAAGCCTCTAACTAAAGAAACCGTTTTTTGATGACAGACTGATGAAGAGGATGGTCAAGGTTGTTCATAATTTCCTTGATTTTATGAAAATTAATTCTTTGCAGGAGCTGCACAATGGTGTAGTTGGTAGAACTGTTGCTGCATGCGTGGGTTCTCTCTGGGTTCTCCGACTTCTTCCTACAGTTCAGAAACAGACCAGGTTAATTGGTTTCTCTAAATTGTACTTTTTACACTTCCTGTTTTGTCTTTAACTTATTTTTCAGTGTCTGGTTTGGTATGGTCTTTGTTTCAGTGGTTTTGTTCGTAAGCAAACCTTACTCAGTGTTTCCCCCAGAAAACTTGCTAAACCAGGTGGTCAAGGCGCCGAGGCGGTCCACCGTGATTTTGTATTAAAAGATGTTAAGTTGACAGGAAATGTACAATTATTACTGGGTAATTATATGTTACAGGAAAACATCTCCAGTGAAATGCTATCTAAACCCACAACTAGTCCTTGTCTTACATTAGTACCAGTCTGTCTTGTCCAGGTCTCTAATGTTCCTCGTTTGCCAGTGATACCAGTTTGTGAGCTTTATCCTTCCGCTCTACTGTGCTGCCTGGTTTGGAACTGTTGTGGATTATTATCATTAAAATCATCATTTTCATCTCTCAACCTGTGTCGACGGCATCTCCCTCACTGCCTCTCACCACAGCCTCTGACAGAATATCAATTATTTGCACTTCTGTTTAATCCAAATACCTTCACCTGCCAAGGAAACACACATCATTCATCTGCACATCAACTCTGATCATCCTTTACATCATTAGTGCTGGAAAAAGATCGGCTGCTCCTCCTCTGATTGGCTCTTTTTCTCTGCTTCATATCAGTGTCAGGTGAATGCAGTCAGATGCAGGCCCGGCGGCTTGGGTGGCCATTAGGGGGGACGTTGTCTGTCCACAGAGTCACCCATGCCCGCCTTTACTGCAAGCTAGTTCTTTCAATTTTACCTCAGAGTGGTCAACTTTCTATTATTCCTATCTCGATTTGATACAATAGGAGCTGGCTCCCACACTTCCGTATCAGTGCCCTCTGACTCCTGCACTTTTTTCATTCATTACAGCTGCTTAATCCATTCATAACATGTCGTAACATAACGATAACGTGTTTTTCAGAGCTACCTTAAAACAAAACATGAGCGCTAAGATCCTGGTGCTGGTGTTTTACCTGTGCAGCAGCAACGAATACCTGCTGCTGCTGTGCTGACTGGTACACTGGTGTGTGTTATAATCATGGCAGCAAACCAGCAGAAAGCAAAGACCTTTGCACAGTTTTTTCCTCCAAGCTAACAAAATGAGTTGAGTAATGTTTATATGCTGGTAATGTGAGCTAAATAATGACTAACTAATGGCAATAAATCACGTTAAGCTTGTTAACAAGAATAGCCTACTAATATTGTTATCTATGTTCAAAAGTGGGTTGTACTGGCAACATTTACTTGAATAACTTTTTGGGGGGAAATGTACTTATTAGAGTTGTTTTACTGTACTGTACATTTTTCTTTTACTTGAGTAGATTAATTTTGCATTTAAAGAAATAGATTTAAGAATTTGTAAGCCTTAGATTTCTGTAACATATGAGCTGTTTATGCAAATCTGAGCATAATTACTCAACATTAAACATGTCACTGTTTGTGTCCTTATTTTCTGTGTAAATAAACATGGTTATGTTATTTGAAATATTACATAAAGATTTGTTTATGTCTTTATATTAAAGTAAAAGCTTGTTTCGTGTGCCCCCCCACCCCCAATAAACTGTTGTGGAGCCGTTGCTGATCAGACAGCAGAGAGGCAGAGGAAGCTGCCATCAGCTGCTGCTCTTCTTCTATCATTTCACTAGATGGAGACATGGAGAGCAACATTTCCATTCACTGACGCACAATGACTCAACCTGAAGTAGTTTAGTTAATTATTAATCTCTATAAGTGGATCATCTGCTCCATCAAATGCTAATTATTTAATAATCTGACTGAATCAAAGACATTTTAAAAATAATATTTCATTTTGAAACAAAGCAGAAAGAAACTGTTCTGTTTGATGCTAATGGCTGAGACTGGAGTTTGATTCCTGGGAATAAAATCATGAAGCAGTTTGTTTAGATAAGAAAATAAAGAAACATCAGCTTTCTTCCACTTTATTAATAATTTAATAATCCTGTTGATTAGCTTTCAAACAGCAGGGAGATGAAACGTTGAGCTGAATTTAGAAGTGAAAATTTTTTCCAAACATCAGAAAACAGAAACAAGTAGGAAAGCTTCTGTAGACAAACTTCAAGTACAAAACAAAGCAAACTTACAGTTTGTTCAAACGATCCAAAGAGTTGAAGAACATCTGAACAACAGACTGAAACCTAACAGAACCACTGTAGAACCAGTCTAATGCCACACCTGTACAGAGACATAACAGAATTTTAATAAAGTAAATTATTAATATAGCTCCTATATAATCATTGATAATTATGTTAGTGTGGTGAGCAGAGTGAGGACAGTCTCTGTTTAAAACCAGGATCAGCTGAGCAGGTTCTGCTGATCCAGGTTCAAACCCTGATTTCACTTCAATCATCAATCTGAATTTAAAGTCAGTCAGATCCAGCAGCAGAAGGTGACAGCTTGTTCCAGACTCATTATTTACACATGCAGCTGTTTTCCTGCTGTTCTCAGGGAGGGGGGATGTTTGGAGGAGAGAACCTGAACATTCAACCTCCAGGTTTTACAGCTGGATTCTGACCTCAGCAGCTGGAACAACGACACAGATGAAACCAGCAACTCCTGGAAAATGGATGTTTGGATCTGATCAGGTCTGCAGATTCACTGACTGGGATTTATTCAGAAAATGTCTCAGAGCTGAGAAGAGCTGAGCTTCTTCAGACTGAATGCTGGGAAATCTTCACTCCTCCCATTCAGTGATGTTCAGGTTCTGAACTTTAAAACTAAAATCGATTGGAATCATTAGGAATTTGGTCCATTAAAAGTAGTAATAATAAAATCAAACACTTCTACTGTTAATTGAGTAAAGTCTGTTTCCACTAAGAACTGTGAGCGTTTCCTCCAGTCTGTGTTCGGCTTTAATCTCCTGCAGGAAACCAAATTTCCACGTTTCAACTGGAGTCGCCATGGCAACGCTTTTCAAACATTAGGATAGTGGGTAGAGACTGGATGAGAGCCGATGAGTTGTATTTATTTAGTGGCAGAGCTGCATTCATCCATTCATCATCCCTGTTTTCCTGCCATGCAGATTAATTTCCACTTATCTGATGCTTGGAGACCAAATGTCACAAACTGGGATTAAGAGAGTTGAGATGTGGAAATCTGTCACATTTAGAAAAGAAGCTTCATAATGCTATGATTTGTTCATCTTAAAATCGTTATTTTAAAAATAGTTGCCCCTTACATCAGATTAGACTTATTACTTTGAAGCAACAACCATTAGTTTAATTAATTAATTATGTTATTGGCAAACTAATATAAAGTAAAACTGATGTATGTGTCACACAGTGGAAATTTGTTTTTACTTTTTAAGTGTGGTTTATATTGTCGAGTGTTTTCGCTGCATGTTTTGTTTTTTATTCACTGTGGACTCCGAGAACTAATGGCTGATTCCAGTCACCTGCGTGGGGTGGGCGTGCCCGTAGGCAGCATACCTGGAACCTGCAAGACGCTGGCAGTGGCTTTTAAAAGGCAGAAGACTTCGCATTGGGAAGAAGAAAAGGGAGAATCCAGGAAGGTTCGTGACGGAGGACTGCGACCCCGAACGAGCCAGTGGTTGGCAGCAGAGGATACAATCAGTGGGAACTACGTGTCGGACCGTCAGCGGGCAGAGGGGAACTCTGCCCTGGTCAGTAAGTATCGTTTCCACTGATTGTCTGCAGGGATCCTTGCTGGGACAGATAAAACATCCGCTGTTCAGCGATCGCTCTCCTGGCCAGGTGTTTTTGTCGTAACAGGACGCCAGCGGGCGGCGCTTTACGCGGAGCAACTAGAGTGGACTGGAACGACCACAGGAGGCGGTGGCGCTGGGGCCGTGACTACAGGCTGGACGGAGCGCAGGATTCGCCGTCCTAACTGGATTTTATGGATGTTGGCCCTCTTGGACGATTTTAGTTTATCCTGATTTGGACATTTTAATATTTTTATTATTTTTGCACAAAAAGAAAACTGAGCCTTTTATTCCGTTGGGGAATAAAAAAGAAAAGTTAACTAACTGAATTGTCCTCCCTTGGTGTTACTGTTTCCCTCCTTGTCTGAGAACCCGGGGCTATCAGCTGACGTTAAGCTGGGCTCTGACATATGGAGGAACAAACATGCCTCAGTCAAGATAATCATCATTCATATCATAGTTGGCACCATAACCACATAAGCTAACAACGCTAACATCTTGTATTTCACATATTTAAGATTGTAATTTTTAGATTAAAAATATTTAGAAAATTATATTTATGTCCAGTTTTATTGGTACGACAGAGTTTTAGGGCCACACTAAGGAAATAATATAAAATGACAAACTAAGTGTATCTGTCAGGGTCTGGGTTTTTTCCGTTTTTGTCTTTGTTTTTTTGTTTTCTTTTCGTTGGTTTTAGTTATTGTTTTTCGAAGTACCTGCCATTTCCCATGGCATCCACTAGATGCCGCCAGGTATCAGAGCCCCTGGGATGCTGCGGGGGTGACCCCGTAGACACACCTGCAGCTCGTTTGGAGGGCGTGGACTGAGGATATAAGCAGCGGTTGAAGGACCGAGTGTTTGCTTACCTTGGTGAACGTGCAGTTTCCTCGTCGTCCTCGAGTGTGCCGTCTGCCCCGAGGTTCTGAGTGAGCTTATGACTCATGTTAAGAGTAACCTTCCTCGTATGTCTTCCCTCGACGTCGCTGGTGTTACCAGCTGGACGCCACTCCTCGTGTGCTCGCCTTCCCCCATCGTTAGTCCGTCTCCAGTGGATTCCCCTTTGGGACGCCAGAGGATCAACCGGTCCGAGCCCGAACCCATCTGGAGTTTTGTTACAATTGGACCAAGTCGGACTCCGCTCTTTCCGCCTCAAACAAATCTGTCCGCCCTCCAACGAAGCCCTCTCATCAAGCGCTCTGTTTATTCATACTCACCTTCAAACCAATAAGACGACCCGGTCGGCCGTTCCGGTATACTCGCCCTTTTCCTTTTTCCCTCCTGGAATCAATAAACCCATTATTCATTTATGTGTCTCTCCTGATTGTGTTCTTGCATGTGGGTTCGAAAACTAAATGCCGACATGACGGTGTCTGTGTGGTGGGAAAATTATAAGTTAACATCAGCTGATCATGTTATATTAATGCTTGTGAACTCTGACCAGAAGAACCTGTTTGGGTTAAACACACACAAGGTTGAAAGTTGTTTTCCTGCATCTGCTTGGGAACTAGACTCTCTGCCATGTTTTGGTTCCTGGATATAAAATCTACATGTTGATTCTGCCTGTTGGAGCTTTTCATTCTGACCTGATTCATTATTGATTCTTACAAACACTCTGTATATTGTGCACAATATACAAATAAACCTGATTGAGTGATTTCATCTAACAGCTTGGAAGCACATTTTTTCCACAACAGTTTGGTGCCAACCTGGACACTCGGCTCCAGCCTCAAACCTGGATTAGGATTTAAGAGAGACGAGGTCTGTTGGTCGGCTCCACGGCTCCAGAGCTGAGATCAACTAACTCAATCCACTGATATCTGATATTTATTAGCCTCAGTGAGACTCTCGCTGAGGCTAATAAATCAACTTTGAAATTTTTAAATTATAAAATTTAACATAGTAAAGGATCAAATAAACCTTTCTGCCTGAGGTTGAGATTGACCAGATTAATAAAGATTACAAAGACAAAAAAAATAATTGGGGAAAAAAAATGAAAAAGACAGAAAATAATTTGAAAAATAAGAGAATACAAATCTTTCTTAAAATGTAAGATTATTTTCTTGAAGATGCCTGCAATGGTGTCTGTCAAAGAAATTGAGTACTTTTAGAGTTAATTTTCTTTGGCTTGGAAAGTTGAAAAAAATCTTTGTAGAGTTTTGGATGGAACCACAGGTTCTAGGATGAGTCCTAGTGAAGAATAAGGCAGGTATTTACTAGAGTTTTTTGTTTTGTTTTTTGAATTCAGGGAACTAAACCTTTAGAGAATCCTAAAGACCCTCTTAGAGGATTAAGAGGCAGAGCGACCACAAAGCTGATTGGTTGGATTCTGTGAAGACGTTTGCAGTCAAGAGGAAATTCCACCTATTCAGAAGAAATGGGTCTGAGTGGTTCCTGGGTCTTTTATCATCCTCAGGATGAATTGTTTCACTGTATATTATTGAAATATCGAGAAAAAAGTATGCATGGTGTGGATGAATGGATGAAAAGTGTCATTTTTTCCTGTGGGTGGTTCATTGAAGCTGACTGTTTTGAAAGGAAGGGAAAGAGAACTAAAAGCAGAGGAAGTGAACTCAGGCAGAGAAATCAGAAATGAAGAGTCTAGTTGAAATTGAGAAACAAGGAATGTTTGGACGGTTGGATGAAAGAGAGAGAATGTAGAGAAAGACAAAAAATGCTAAACAAATGACAGTGCTTCTATTTCTGAACATAAATCTTTTGTCGATAAACTACAGGCCTTAATATGTTTCATGTTTTTGTGTTTGAATAAGCAAATGATATTATTTCTTAAAAGGATGGATAATAAGTGACTAAAACAATATGATCATGTGGAAGAAAAATAAGATGCATATATTAAAAAAAAACAAGAAAAACAACAAAACAAACCTTAATAGATTTCTATTTGCTTCTTTTTCCCTCTGTCTGAGCCTCCCTGTGATGCATCTGACTTCTGACCTCGACTCTTCAACTCTGTCCTCCCATGGACCAGACGATGTGCCTCTCACACCACCAGCTGATGAAAGTGATCCAGTAGATCCAATGGATCAAGAAGATCAGGAAGATGAAGAAAACCTTCGTCACCTCCAGGCACTGAAGTGTCTGATCCTAAATTGTTTTGACACCAGAGAACTTATGAAACATTTCCATTCAGGGGACGACTGTCAGGACTCCTGTTGGACTTTTGGACTGAAACTGTGTGTGACTGAGCTTTAACAACATCCACTGTTCTGCTGTCCAGTATCAGCGTAGAGAAAGAAAAAATAAACATGCTTCAGAGCTGTGAGAGGAGAAGACGCTCGTTTCATTGTGGACAACATATTTGTATATGGGTTGAATCAGGTGTGGCCCATGTTGGCGCTATGGCGGGTCATATCCATGTTGATTTCTTCTCAACTCAAAATAGGTTTACTTTTTGTTATCAAATTTAATTTTAAAATATTGCAGAGATGCAGCAATCAGAGCTTTTCTGTCCAACACTGATTTCCAGTTTTCATTCTGCTCTGATCTTCCAGTTCCTGGGATTTTTTTCTCCAGAGAGAAAAATGTTCTGCAGGTTCTGAATTTCAGGTAAAAGTTCTAAATGAAACAGAAAATATTAAGATTTTCTTACTTCATGCTTCAAAGCATTGATGAAGGTCAGAACCTTCATGGGAAGGGAATGTTTTATGTTAAATTAGGACTTTCTGAAAGGCAGAGTTGCTGAAAAAATATTTTTAATGCAATATTTAAATTTTAACAGAAAAAGAACAGAAAGAGCAGCAAATGAACCAAATACAGAAGAAGAAAAATGTTTTTATTGCTCTAAAACACATGAATAACTGCAGCAAATATACAAAAGAAAGATTTAACATTCAAATCTGACCCTGAAAGGAAAAATAGGAGCCAAAAGAAACAGAAAATGTTCAGTGATTGAGAAAAACTGACCAACATTTCAATGAAATCCGATGAATGAAAGGGAAAAAATAACAGAAATAACATCTTGATATTCAGTGTGAAGCTCTATGGAAACAAACAGAAAAACAAGTGGATCCTGGAATAATCCTGGAATAATCCTAGCGTCCATTTTTAAAGGATTGGTAGAAGAAAAAGTTTCCAAAGACTAAATCAGAATTGATTCACCAAGAAATAGATTGTAGAGATGAACTAGCTGTTCAACAGTGAGAGGGTTTCTCTAACAGGAGGAAAATCTTTAGACTCTTTAGACTCAACTCAGCTCAGAAACATTGAGGAACCAAACCAGGACATCCAGAGCCTAAATCCAGGAATCAGAGGTTCAGTGAATCTTGTGTTGAAGGTGTGGAGGAGGATCAGTGAGTCAGAGGAGACTCTGTAGAAGGACAGAATCCCAGCAGGACAGTCCACATACACTGATACTCTGTTAGAGACGGAGGAGGAGGAGAGACGAGTTTCTCTGTTATTGTGCCAGACAGAGAAACCAACATCAGAGCATCTCAGACTCCAGGAATAATCATTCAACCCAAACACACAGTCTGTACTGTCTCCTTTTCTCCTGATCCTTCTGTAACTCACTGATATATCTACTTCTCCTCTCCTCTCAACCTCCCAGTAACAGCGACCAGTCAGACCAGTTCTGCACAGCAGCTGAGGATCATCAAATCTGTCTGGATGATCAGGATATGACTGAAGTTCCTTCACACGTATCACCTTCCTGTTGTCTTCAGACAGTTTGAGCTCTCTGCTCACTGTGTTTGTGTCGATGGTGAGTTGACAGGAATCTGATGGAGAGAACAAACACAATCCAGCAGTTATTGATCATTTATTGACACTTTGATGATGATCCTGAATGAGTGATGTGACAGTTTGAAGATGGTTGAATGTGAGCTGCTTTGTTGTCATGAATCAGATGAAAAACACACTTACACTTCCTCAGACCTGGTGTCAAGAATCGGCCTCCAGCAGGCTCCACCCTGAAAGGAGGAGGGGGGTCAGACTATCAGTCTCTTTCAGCAGCAAACATGGACATTACATGTGTCTCAGACACACATTGTCCTCCACTGAGACGGGAACATTTGGATTGCAAACTGCAGTGGATATAGGAAGGACAGTTGGTGCTGCTGCAGCACAACTCATTTCTCCAAACACATTAAAAGCTCCAACAGAGAGGAGAAAAGAAATCCCTCAGTAACAACCTGAAGAGACTCACTGAAGCCTAAAAGGACATCAGGAAACTAAGGAAACATTTCTGGAAGCTCAACCTGATTTAATAATAACCATTAAAATACAATCAATCTAAACTCTGACACAACACCTGGATACCTGTTCCATCCACACTCCCACATACAGATGAAGGAAACACTAAACAGCCCTGCTGCTGAAAATCTGTGATCTCATTCTAATATCCAGGAATACAAACATTAAAAAGATCTGAACCAGATGTGGCCCACATCTGGCACTTACATTTGGCCCACATGGCCAGATGTAAATGATGGCCCCCCCATGGCCCAGTGCTGGTTTGCCAGATGTGGCTCATGTGCGGCCAGAACTGGGCCAGGTGTGCACCAGTTGAGGACACACAAACTGGCCCACAGCTGGCTCATATACTGTTTCACCTCTGGCTAATCAAATTTGGACCACTGGTAGCTCGTCATTCATTGAGGCATCTGGGCCAGATGTAAATGCCATTTTTGTCCCAGAGAACTTAACGTTTGTTTTAAAAAAAAACACACACAATGTATATTGACACAATTCTTATGCTGTGTTTGATAACGTTTGATAACAATTAAAACTTCTCAATGTTTGACATTGTCTAGCAAAATGTTTTTACGTCAGGCTGCATAGCTGCTACATCGACAAACTGCTCTATGCTGTAGTTGGGGATATGTTGTTTGCGGCTAAGCATAGTCATTTTGTGGCTAAAACAAACATTATTTTTACAACAACTTCTTATGTGACACTTCTGCTATCATTTGAAAGCAGAATCAGTCCAGTATCAATCAAAATTCTCAGGAGAGAAAGACTTACCTGGTATAAGTGAACTTTTTAGCTATTGGAGTACTGCTTAAGAGAAATTTATTTAATCAAAGAATGTCGAGAATATGTGTAGGGCTCCACCGATTGCAATTTTCTGGTCAATCCCTGGTTACCGATCTTTAAAAAGCCTGACCTGCCTATTTTGATTATGGCTGATATGAATATTTTTGTGTCTGAAATGACACCAAATATAGCAAGAAAGTCATTGAGTTAGGAACAGTAGGGTGAATATTGTTAACTGTAAACATGCAGACCTGACCTGGTGGGTCTGTCTGTCAGTCAAACCCCTCACTGCAGAGCAGAAGAGGACAGAGGCTGATTTATAAACCTTTGCTGATGAAGATAAGATTAGGAGATAAGATGGGCTTCACATGTAAGTGATCCCCCAAAATTAAGGAAATCAGGAAATTTAATTTCCAGTGTCCTGGAAATTTCCAGTGTCCCGATTTCCTTAATTTGGTCTACCAGCTGTTCATTTATTGGTCAACTGGTCGATAAATCAGTTGGCCAATAAATGTACATGTATATAATGTAAACAGCACTGCCAGAGATGCAATAAGTTTATAGCAGGTGTGTGAATGATCTAATGATCGGACTGCTGATTGCAGCCAGTCCACATTGTTAGCAGAACTAGAGGGCCCCAAAACCAAACTTCACTCAGGGCCCCATGGAGGCTTGGGCCGGCCCTGTGTTTCCATTTCCGATGTCCACCGTATGTCATGGCAGCTGTTCAATAAAATTCCCCTCTGTGCTTACTTCACCGCATTTAAATAAAGAAAATAAATCCGTATCAATCCCCTCTGTCAAAAATGTTATTTCAACCTGAACAATGTGGAACATCTGGAATCAATCTGGCCAACAGCCAAAGGCTAACGGTTAATTTACCTTTAATGCTAAATCGTGTATAACAGTTAAAAGGGATATTTTAAAAGCTGTAAACATACAACAGCAGTCAAACAATATCAGTGAAAATATTTAATTGATATAAAAATTATTAATGACAATAAACTAAAAACTGTGCCGTGCAAATTATGGTTAGCTAAAATTTTCAACAGCATAATGAAAGACATTGTAAATAAAATATTTACAACCGTTGTTGAATAAATAACACTTACAGGTGGTGGGGAAAACATAGCTATGAATAGATTAAAATGAACAATTTATTTTGGCTAAAAAACAAACCAAAGAAGACAGATATGAAAAACATATGGACTGAGTTCAGTTCGACGTTCCACCAGACGCTCAAGGAGCTACAGGTGTTATGCCCAGAAACGCATGCCTGCCCAAAATTGCATCCCCTCTCGCGGGAGCGCGCATCGCTCTGTTCTCTCGCATATTGACGAGAAAACGGACTGAAATATGACCGAAGAGGAAATTTTAAAGATATTTGTAACATTATCACGTTTCTTAACCATGTAATCCCTAAAATGGTGGGTTTTATTTCGCAAATTACTTGAAATAAATACGGTTTTTACACCTTTATTGACACATATGAGTCGAACTTTTTTTCAGCCCGTGTCTGTTGAAAACGTTCTCCGCAAATGGTTTGAAATTCTCTGTTTTTTTCTTTTGATACCATAACAGCTTAAAAGCATTACAAAACAGAGGCCCATTATGTAGAACATTTTACATCATGCATAACTTTCTAGTCTGTTAATGTAGGAGGGAATGCATTTTAATTAATGAGCCTGAAAATATTTGCATCCATCCTGTTGATATAAAAATTATAGCATTAGCTCAGAGAACAAGTGTCATTACGTAGAAATGGTGAAATCCTACTCTAATCATGTAGAAAAAGTTATTTCACTCTTAACTCTTTATTTCTCCAAGTTAGAACAAGGATGCATTTTTTGGCAATTTGCTTTTCCAGCCTGCCAAAATATGCATCCCCTCTTTATTTTCCTCAAATATTATTCTAGTGATTTAAAACTTATGCCAGCTGTTCATGGAACTACTCTAATCATGTAGAAAAAGTTATTTCACTCTTAACTCTTTATTTCTCCAGGTTAACACAGGGATGCATTTTTTGGCAATTTGCTTTTCCAGCCTGCCAAAATATGCATCCCCTCTCTATTCTCCCCAAATATTATCATATTGATATAAAACTCATAGCAGTAGTTTACAGAACTACTCTAATCATGTAGAAAAAGTTATTTCACTCTTAACTCTTTATTTCTCCAAGTTAGCACAGGGATGCATTTTTGGGCAATATGCATTTCCAGCCTGCCACGATATGCATCCCCCTTATATTCTCCCCAAATATTATCATATTGATATAAAACTCATACCAGTAGTTTACAGAACTACTCTAATCATGTAGAAAAAGTTAGTTCACTCTTAACTCTTTATTTCTCCAAGTTAGCACAGGGATGCATTTTTGGGCAATATGCATTTCCAGCCTGCCAAAATATGCATCCCCCCTCTATTCTCCTCAAATATTATTCTAGTGATTTAAAACTTATACTAGTAGTTCATGGAACTACTCTGATTATGTGGAAAAAGTTATTTCTTTATTATCACTATTTCAAAGATACTGAAGGAAGTAAATTTGATATGCAACCTTGCTAAATGCATAGCATGTACCAATAGTTCTTAGAACTACTCTGATTATGTAGAAAAAGTTATTTCACTCTTAACTCTTTAATTCTTCAATTTAACACAGGGACGCATTTTTTGGCAATATGGATTTCCAGCCTGCCAAAATATGCATCCCCTCTCTATTTTCCCCAAATATTATCCTATTGATATAAACATCATACTAGTAGTTTACAGAACTACTCTGATTATGTAGAAAAAGTTATTTCACTCTTAACTCTTTCATTTTTCAATTTAGCACAGGGATGCATTTTTGGGCAATATGGATTTCCAGCCTGCCAAAATATGCATCCCCTCTATTCTCCTCAAATATTATTCTAGTGATTTAAAACTTATACTAGTAGTTCATGGAACTACTCTGATTATGTAGAAAAACTTATTTTACCCTTAACATTTTATTTCTCAAAGTTAGAACAGGGATTAATTTTTTGGTAATACGGATTTCCAGCCTGCCACAATATGCATCCCTTCTATTCTCCTCAAATATTATCCTATTGATATAAAACCCATACAGGAAGTTTATAGAACTACTCTGGTTATGTAGAAAAAGTTATTTCACTCTTAACTCTTTATTTCTTAAAGTTAGCACAGGGATGCATTTTTTGGCAATATAGATTTTGACTCTGCCAAAATATGCATCCCCTCTCTATTTTCCCCAAATATTATCCTATTGATATAAAACTCATACCAGTAGTTTACAGAACTATTCTGATTATGTAGAAAAATATATGTCACACTTAACTTTTTTTTTCTTAAAGTTAGCACAGGGATGCATTTTTCTCAACATACATGCCTTATTTATTGTCCCTCATACATGAAACTTATGTATTACATATAATTTTCATGTAGGATGGTCAGTTATGATATTTTTTTATATCGGTACAAAAGTCATGTTGAACATTTTTATTTATTGTTGTCATAATAAATCACACTTTATAATGTTGACAAAATTGTCTGTATTGTGATTGTAAATGGTTCCCCTTATTACAGTTTTTCATTTTATTTTTATTTATTGAGAGCATCATTTAAATATGAATGTATTTGAATTGACTGTTCAACACATTGTGTTGTATGCACTTAAAATTCATACTTGTCTATATTACCAGTGTACTTCTCATTCGTAATGCATGTATTTCAATCAATCACTCAAATTTTATTTGTATAGCACATTTCAGCAGCAAGGCTTTTCCAAAAGTTATTGTTATGAATACCATTTCATTGAAGTTAATTTTTTTTTTTTTCATTTTTATGTTAAACCAAAATAAAAAAATTTGTATATGCTTTACATTTAGCAATTTTGAATGTCAGATAATTTTCCTTCACTATCTTAGCAACAGTGATAATAAACATGACTTTTGTACCGATATAAAAAATATCATAACTGAACATCCTACAAGAAAATCATATGTAATACATAAGTTTCATGTATGGGGGACAATAAATAAGGCATGTATGTTGCCAAAAAATGCATCCCTGTGCTAACTTTAAGAAAAAAAAAGTTAAGTGTGAAATATATTTTTCTACATAATCAGAGTAGTTCTGTAAACTACTGGTATGAGTTTTATATCAATAGGATAATATTTGGGGAAAATAGAGAGGGGATGCATATTTTGGCAGGCTGGAAATCCATATTGCCCAAAAATGCATCCCTGTTCTAACTTGGAGAATTAAAAAGTTAAGAGTCAAATAACTTTTTCTACATAACCAGAATAGTTCCATGAACTACTGGTATAAGTTTTATATTAGTAGGATAATATTTGAGGAGAATAGAGGGGATGCATATTTTGGCAGGCTGAAAATCCATATTGCCCAAAAATGCATCCCTGTGCTAAATTGAAAAATGAAAGAGTTAAGAGTGAAATAACTTTTTCTACATAATCAGAGTAGTTCTGTAAACTACTGGTATGAGTTTTATATCAATAGGATAATATTTGGGGAAAATAGAGAGGGGATGCATATTTTGGCAGGCTGGAAATCCATATTGCCCAAAAATGCATCCCTGTGATAAATTGAAAAATGAAAGAGTTAAGAGTGAAATAACTTTTTCTACATAATCAGAGTAGTTCCATGAACTACTGGTATAAGTTTTAAATCAATAGGATAATATTTGAGGAAAATAAAGAGGGGATGCATATTTTGGCAGGCTGGAAATCCATATTGCCAAAAAATGCATCCCTGTTCTAACTTGGAGAATTAAAAAGTTAAGAGTCAAATAACTTTTTCTACATAACCAGAATAGTTCCATGAACTACTGGTATAAGTTTTATATCGATAGGATAATATTTGGGGAGGATAGAGAGGGGATGCATATTTTGGCAGGTTGGAAAAGCAAATTGCCAAAAAAAAATGCATCCCTGTGCTAACTAGGAGAAATAAAGAGCTGAAAGGATTTCACCTTTTCTACGTAATGACACTTGTTCTCTGAGCTAATGCTATAATTTTTATATCAACAGGATGGATGCAAATATTTTCAGGCTGATGAATTAAAATGCATTTCCTCCTACATTAACAGACTAGAAAGTTAAGCATGATGTAAAATGTTCTACATATTGGACCTCTGTTTTGTAATGCTTTTAAGCTGTTATGGTATCTAAAAACAAAGCAGAGAATTTCAAACCATTTGCGGAGAACGTTTTCAACAGAGACGTACTGAAAAAAAGTTCGACTCATATGTGTCAATAAAGGTGTAAAAACCGTATTTATTTCAAGTAATTTGCGAAATAAAATCAACCATTTTAGGAATTACATGGTTAAGAAACGTGATAATGTTACAAATATCTTTAAAATTTCCTCTTCGGTCATATTTCAGTCCGGTTTCTCGTCAATAAGCGAGACGTTAGAGCGATGCGCGCTGCCGCGAGAGGGGATGCAATTTTGGGCAGGCATGCGTTTCTGGGCATAACACCGGCTCATGAGTTCGTTACTATGGAGACAGAGCTAAAGCCTGTAATTTGTCACATACGCCACCAGGACGAGGCAGGGGTCATTCCCATTTAAAATATTAAACATTAGAATTTTTAAGAACTAAAACAACAAAAAACATTTTTACATTCAATAAACGTATATAAAATTTAGACAAAAAAAAAAACAACCGCTAGAGTCAAAAAAATTGTTATATTAATAATTTTTCTATATATTTTTTTTTTTTAAGTTTAAGAACTGATTTCCTAAAACGATTTCTAATCTCTGATGGGAGGCAGCTGCCAATATGATATGATAATTTGACCTCTTGGTTCCACATAAAGCAATTTTTGGCCACCTGGACTCAATGACTACCATGTCATTGTGGTACCAGTAGATGGGTTAGTCTCCCAGGTTCATTCAGCACCATGTGAAAGATTCCTATTGTTTAAATGGACTCCTGTTTGCAAAGTTACAAAGCCAAAATTACCAGAAATAACATGAATTATTTAGTTTGACATAAGAGACAAGGGGGTTCAAAATGTTATCCGTTCATTTATAAAAGCCATGGTGCAAACTAAATATTTAACTTCAAACTAAATGTTTTCCAGCAGACTGACTAAAGACATTCCTCCCTCTTCCTCCTCTATCAGACCTTCTCTGCTCCTGCAGCAGGTTCCTCCATACCTGAGAACCTCCAATCTCCAGTCTGGATCCTTTAGTCCAGCCGACAGCAGCTTCACTCCTGAGTCTCCTGGATGATTGTAGCTCAGGTCCAACTCTTTCAGATGGGAAGGGTTAAAGGTCAGAGCTGAGGCCAGAGAAACACAGCCTTCCTCTGAGACCAAACAGCCTGATAAGCTGCAGACACACAATTCATCACATGATGAGAAGATGAGAACATTTTCATTTTAATCAGGTCTGAACTGGTTATTTTCACAAGAAGAAAAAAGTAGTTAAATTGTGCTTAACATGTCAATAAGATGACATGTTACCTGATTCTGATCATTTGGGTGGGGTGGTCATTTGGCAGTATAGTGCATCTCTGTTAGCAGCTAGTGAACATAAATATGGTTTCATCAGGATGTAGAACATTTTACCTGAGAGTCTCCAGGTTGCAGTTTGGACTCTTCAGTCCAGCAGAGAGAAGCTTCACTCCTGAATCCTGCAGGTTGTTGTTACTCAGGTCCAGTTCTCTGAGACTGGAGGACTGGGAGCTGAGAACTGAGGACAGAGCTTCACAGCTTCTCTCTGAGAGGTTACAGTAACTCAGTCTGAGGAGACAGGGAGAACAATTTGTTATTAAACTGTTCATCGAGATTTACATTTTTCTTCCCAGTCAATTATGTTCTTCTTCAAAAGATTGAAGAAATCTGTAACTAAATCTGCTATTAAAAATAACATTTACATAATCTCTGATAGCATATAATGGACAGAAATCTGATTTCACCAGGACTGAAAACATTGTACCTGAGAGTTTCCATGTTGCAGTTTAGACTCTTCAGTCCAGCAGAGAGAAGCTTCACTCCTGAATCCTGCAGGTTGTTGTTACTCAGGTCCAGTTCTCTGAGACTGGAGGACTGGGAGCTGAGAACTGAGGACAGAGCTTCACAGCTTCTCTCTGAGAGGTTACAGTAACTCAGTCTGAGGAGACAGGGAGAACAATTTGTTATTAAACAATTCTTCAAAAATTATACATTTTTTTCCAATCAACATTGTTTTTCTAGGACAGAGAAGGAACTTTCTTATTTTTCACATATGTATGTTGCCTTTTGTTGTGAACTGGTTCATTCTATAGTTACGGTAGTCCTCCAGCCTTAAAGGGCAAAACTACAGGCAACAAGGAGGTTGGAGAGATTTTTAAGATTTCAGAATGAACTAAATTAATCCACTTTCAATTTTAACATATACAGGAGGAATTTTTCTGCTTCATTATGTAATATTATGTCCAGCTGCTGAAGGAAGTCTGTTTCTCTTTTGCGCGTCCCCCCAAGTGGGACACTTTGAAGAGAGCATCATAAACTGAAACATGAATACATATTTACCTTGTCAATGGCAGATTTATATCCATCAAAAATATTTGTAGCAACAATGTGTGTCCTTACAGAGCTTTGTTGGAGGCTTTAACCACTGGCAGCAGCCTCAGAAGAACCTCCTCTGAAGCAGAGTATTTCTTCAGGTCAAACACATCCAGATCTTTTCCTGATGACACTAAGATGAAGACCAGAGCTGACCACTGAACATGAGACAGTTTATCTGTGGAGAGACTTCCTAATCTCACAGACCATTGGATCTCCTCCACTAGAGAACAATCATTCAGTTCATTCAGACAGTGGAACAGATTGATGCTTTTCTCTGCAGACACATTCTCACTAATCTTCTCCTTGATGTACTGAAGTGTTTCCTGATCGGTTTCTGAGCTACTTCCTGTCTGTGTCAGCAGACCTTGTAGGAGACTCTGATTGGTCTGCAGTGAAAGTCCCAGGAGGAAACGGAGGAACAAGTCCAGGTGTCCATTTGGACTCTGTAAGGCCTGGTCAACAGCTCTCTGGTGAAGATCATTTAGTTTAGGTTTATTAAATAATGAAGACTTCTTAGATGTTTGTGTTTCTTCCATCAGGTTGACTCCAGAGTTGATGAATGTAAGATGAACATGAAGTGCAGCCAGAAACTCCTGAACACTCAGATGGACGAAGCAGAGCACCTTGTCCTGGTACAGCCCTCTCTCCTCTCTAAAGATCTGTGTGAACACTCCTGAGTACACTGAGGCTGCTCTGATATCGATGCCACACTCTGTCAGGTCTGATTCATAGAAGATCAGGTTTCCTTTCTGCAGCTGATCAAAAGCCAGTTTTCCCAGAGACTCGATCATCTTCCTGCTCTCTGGACTCCAGTGTGGATCTGTTTCAGCTCCTCCATCATACTTGACCTTCTTCACTTTGGTCTGAACCACCAGGAAGTGGATGTACATCTCAGTCAGGGTTCTGGGCAGCTCTCCTCCCTCTCTGGTCTCCAACACATCCTCCAGAACTGTAGCAGTGATCCAGCAGAAGACTGGGATGTGGCACATGATGTGGAGGCTACGTGACATCTTCATGTGGGAGATGATCCTGCTGGCCCGTTTCTTATCTCTGAATCTCTTCCTGAAGTACTCCTCCTTCTGGGGGTCATTGAATCCTCTGACCTCTGTCACCATGCCAACACAGTGAGGAGGGATCAGATTGGCTGCAGCAGGTCGTGTGGTTATCCAGAGGAGAGCAGAGGGAAGCAGTTTCCCCCTGATGAGGTTTGTCAGCAGAACATCCACTGAGCTGGACTCTGTAGCATCAGTCAGTATCTCATTGTTGTGGAAGTCCAGCGGAAGTCGACTCTCATCCAAGCCATCAAAGATGAACAGAACCTGGAAGTGTTCAAAGCTGCAGATTTCTTTGGTTTCAGTAAAGAAGTGATGAATTAGTCCCACCAAGCTGAACTTTTTCTCTCTCAGCACATTCAGCTCTCTGAAGGTGAATGGAAATATGAACTGGATGTTCTGGTGGGCTTTGTCTTCAGCCCAGTCCAGAGTGAACTTCTGTGTTAAGACTGTTTTCCCAATGCCAGCCACTCCCTTTGTCATCACTGTTCTGATCGATTGATCTCTTCCAGGTGGGACTTTAAAGATGTCTTCTTGTCTGATTGTTGTTTCTGGTCTGTGTGGTTTCATGGACGCTGTTTCAATCTGTCTGATCTCATGTTCATCATTGACTCCTCCACTTCCTCCCTCAGTGATGTAGAGCTCTGTGTAGATCTGGTTCAGAAGAGTTAGACTTCCTGTTTTAGCAATCCCCTCAAACACCAATTGGAACTTCTTCTTCAGACTAGATTTAAGTTGATGTTGACAAACTCCAGTAAAAATTTCTAAAATAAGACAAAAATTAAATTCATGAACTAAACTAAATCATCTTCTGAAGATTATTTGAATGAATGTGATTCCATTTCTTCAGACATTAGTAAATGTGTGATTTCTCCATCAGGCCAAATCTTTGTAGAAATCCTCTTACTCAGCAGACGGTCAGCCAGCTCCTCCTCCTTCATCCTCCTCAGGAAGTTCAGAGTGATCTTCATCACTGCCTCTCTGCTGCTGCTCCTCTGCTCTTCATCCTCGTCTTTCAACACCTCATCATCATTTGTCTGACTCTCTGAACATGTTAAGTAATCTGGACTCAGAACCTTCTGGATCTTCTTCAGCTCGTTCTTCACAAAAGTGACAATGTTTTCCTCCAGCAGCTGGAACAGAAAAATAAATGAAGGAAACATCAGACTGAAATCGTGGAGCCAAACACCAGATGGATGTTGGACAGACTGACAGTCCTCTGGTCTACAAAGTGCAGCATGGAGATGACTGTGAACAGAGCCATGGAAAGTATTTTCTGATAATGTACAGACCATAAATATGGAGTCCCGCTGTGTTTGATGCTGTTGGGCAGACGGACCACTGGGAACCTCTGAGCTCTGCTGGTCCACTCTGGGAAGGAACCAGGATCATTTAGGAAGCCAGGAAATATTCATCTAGCAGTACTCACAGATAAAATCAACAAGAGTTTCAAATTAAAAGTCCTTGAAGCAGAAAAACAGAACATCAGATGAACACAATTGAGAGAAGTTAGAAAAAGGAAGATGAACTACAAGGTTGACAATCAGTAACACCAGAATCACCCAGTAGACATTTTAAAAAGTGTCACTGTCAGCAGATCTGATACTGATGGAGACAGTGTCCCAGAGCTTGGGGACAGTGGAAGTGAAAGCTCTGTCTACACAGGTCTTCATGTCCTCCTCCATGCGGACATGAGGACCTCCATATGCCTTTTCCATAGGTCGTGGACATTTAAAGTCAATCAAATGATCCATTGAATAGTTGCTCTGATAATATTAGTGTTGAGCTTTGACATGGAGAAGAACCAGGAGTCCTTTCTACTCTGACCGTCCAAGGAGGATCTGATGGAGATTCATTCAGAACCAGATGGTGAGTTAGAGACATGAAGCCCACTGCTGAACCAGATATTTTATCTAGTTTTACTGTAGAAATGGTTGATAATCCACCATGTTGTGTGATGTTTGAACCTCAGAGATGAAACTGGAATTACAAAATTAATTCATTGAAATTTTATTTTCAGCATTTATCTGTGTTTACTGAGATTTGGAGATCGATCCTAATATAACCCTAGTAATAAAATTCACTTCTACCTTAGTTGTGTGTGTACTAATGCAGTGTACTAATGCAGGGTGAAATAAATGAGTCTGATTCATTTAGAAAAATTAAGTTGATGCAAAACAGAATAAAACAAAGTGAAATGTTTGTGGTTCAAAGGTCATGTCGATATAATAGCTAATATAAATTTATGTCCTTTATGAGGATTTTGTTTGTTCTTTACATATTATCTTCTAGAGGTTATAGGATAAATGCGAGTTGATTCTGGTTAAATTTTTGTTTCCTGTTATTCATCAGCAATCAATGTTTATGTAAGGTGTCAATAACTGCCCAGCAGGGGGCAGTATCACTACATAAATCAGTGTTTCTCAGCCCTGGTCCTCACCGTCCCCCTGCTCTGCATGTTTTAGATGTGCCTCTATTCCAGAACAGCTGATTCAAATGATTGCATGACCATCAAGTACTGCAGAGGCCTGTTAATCACCAGAGATACAATTCAGGTGTGTGGCAAAAGGGAAATACTTAAAACATGCAGGACAGGTGGGCGGTGAGGACCAGGGTTGAGAAACACCGACATAAATGATAAAAAGGATCTCAGTGAAACATCAGATCAGATTTTGAGATCTTTTTACTACATTGATCTGGAGATGTTCTGGGTAGAGACTTTATTCACTGAAAATCTTTCATTAAACATTTGCAGTACCAAAGATCTAGTTGAACTTTATTGTCCATCATCAATACATTGATACATAAATGTCATAAATGTGATGCATATAAATTGAAAATAAAAATGAATTCAGTTTAATGTTTCCATGACAACAAAACCCAACAGAACTTGGTATCGTCACATGGCCACAATGAATAGTTACAGCAATTAAAAACAGCTCACCTCTCTGATGGTGGAGCTCCAGATTTAAAGTTAATGGGTTTACCCTTTGACCCGTCACTCTTAAAGGACACACAGCTGGGTTCGGGTTCTGGTTCTGGTTTGAGTCTCTGATGGATCCTGACAGAAACATGATGATTAAAACTGAATCTGTTCAGTCTGGATGAAGCAGCAAAGAGGAACTGCAGCAGCTTCATCACCACGTCTGTTTTGGCCTGATATGGTGAACGCTGTGTGAAAAGGGCTGTGGACAGTTAAAGATGGTGACCTCACCTCTGACCTTTGCTCTGGCTCTCATCTTCCCCACACAGAGTGGTTTTAGAGGGAGGGACTCCCTCCTCTCTGTCCTCACACTGATCCATGCTGCTGAATTCACATCAGCTCACGCACACTTTCTAGCTTCACCTGCCAAGGAAACACACATCATTCATCTGCACATCAACTCTGATCATCCTTTACATCATTAGTGCTGGAAAAAGATCAGCTGCTCCTCCTCTGATTGGCTCTTCTTCCCTGCTTCATATCAGTGTCAGGTAAATGGAGTCAGACAGCAGAGAGGCAGAACAAGCTGCCATCAGCTGCTGCACTTCCACTATCAGTCCACTAGGTGGAGACATGGAGCAACATTTACTGATTTATTGTGACTATCAGGAACTATTTTATTTCACAATTATTAAACTCTACAAGTGTGTCATCTGTTGCACCTATTTATTAATCTGAGTAAATCAAAGGCATTTTAAGAGTAATATTTCATTTTGAAAGAAAGCAGCAGGAAACTCTTGTGTTAGACTTTAATGTTTAAGTCTAGAGTTTAGTTCCTGGAAATAAAATCATTAAGCCATTTTTTCAGAGACGTAAATAAAGAAACATCATCTGTCATGTTGTTTTATTCCACATTATCAATAATTTAATAACCCAGCAGATTAATTTTCAAACAGCAGAGAGATGAAACTTTGAGCTGACATCAGAAGTGAACCTGTTCTCCAACCATCAGAGATTAGAAACAAACAGAAAAGTTCCTGAAGACAAACTTCAAATTGAAAACAAAGTAAACTTACAGTTCGTTCAAACGATCCAAAGAGTTGATGAAGAATATCTAAACAGACTCAGACCCAACAGAACCACAGGAGAACCAGACTTCTGCCACATCCGTACAGAGACACAACAGAACTGGACTTTTAACTGACCTGAACAACAAGAGTTCAAAGTCAAGGTGTGATAAATGTTGCATAACTGATTATGTGACAGCTCAGCTGGTTTGTAGTTTCTTCTTTCAGAGCAGCAGAACCAGGAAGTAAAAGGTCTGCAGTGAAATCAGAGGCAGGTTTATAAAGTCTTCACGAGGAAAGAGAGAAGTTTGATGAAAATGTTTCATGATGGAGTCATGAGGAGAAATGAGCCCAGAGAAAAGAAAAGTTGGTTGCTTCCTGCTGCAGTAACTGATCAGACTATAAATACAAACAGAAAATAAACATAAAAATTAAACAAACTAAACTGTAGTTGAACATTACCACACTACTGCAACTAAAACCACACATTGTTCTAATGTAGATTATGACTAAAGCTCCTATATAATCATTGATAATTATGTTAGTGTGGTGAGCAGAGTGAGGACAGTCTCTGTTTAAAACCAGGATCAGCTGAGCAGGTTCTGCTGATCCAGGTTCAAACCCTGATTTCACTTCAATCATCAATCTGAATTTAAAGTCAGTCAGATCCAGCAGCAGAAGGTGACAGCTTGTTCCAGACTCATTATTTACACATGCAGCTGTTTTCCTGCTGTTCTCCACAGCTGGAGGGAGGGAGGGGGGATGTTTGGAGGAGAGAACCTGAACATTCAACCTCCAGGTTTTACAGCTGGATTCTGACCTCAGCAGCTGGAACAACGACACAGATGAAACCAGCAACTCCTGGAAAATGGATGTTTGGATCTGATCAGGTCTGCAGATTCACTGACTGGGATTTATTCAGAAAATGTCTCAGCTTACTAACCTTGTTCATATTTAGAAATTCTTTAGCATGAAAAGAATGACTTAAATAGAGAAGGACTAATGATCCTCTGAGGGTCCATGAACCACAGACTGAGAAACTGTGAAGGGAAACTGCAATCACTTTAGTTCTGCAATGAACTAACAAAATGATGCCATTGAATTATAGCAAATAAAACTGATAGAGAACATTCTAAGGAAAAAATGGTTGTGAAATAAATGTTTTAAAAAATAAATAGATAAAAAAAAAACTGAATAGTTTTAGACAAAGATAATATTGAATGGGAATGAAGTCAAAGTGTCAGATGTTTTAAACGTCTTGAAAACGCCTGACACTCAGATGGCTGAGATTTATTTTTGTTCTCCTTTTTGAAGATTTATGCTGTAGTTACATATTAATATGGGAATAAACAAAACATCTTTCAGTGTTAAGAATTAGAGATCATTAATACTGCAAAGTTTACAAAATTTTGGTTTGCCATATAGTATTTGTTGCATTGAAATTGAATAGAAGAAAATTCTTATAAAATGCAACTGTGATACATTTAAACTAAGATGTTAAAAAGACCTTTTGTTTTCCTGGAACTATTTGTTCTAACAAAACCTAAAATAAGTGAAGCTTCAGCAGAAACTTGATCAATTTGTTGCTGTGATCCTAAATTATAAATTATACCAGAGAAATCTGGTTTGACTGAACACATAACTTAAAACAGGATCCTGTAGATTAGAGTTCAGTTCAAACATTAAAATATGTTGTTAAAAAGAAAAAAAATTCTTGAAGCTTCAGTAAATATACAAAATGAGGACTGACTGGAAATTACTGACTGATGAAATTTTGACTAATTTCAAATTCTGACTATTTGTTTCATGTTGGAGTGAATGTTTGTGTGTTTTGTGCTTGATAAATGTTTACTAAACTGAAATTAGTTTTTTGATTGAACTTAAGTTTCCAAAGGAATATTGTGTGAGATGATCTGAGATCTTAGTTTGTCTTCAGGATGGTAATTTTTATTTTTGATACTTTGACAACCAAAATTATATTTTGCTCTGTTAATTCCAACAGTGTAATTAGGAAGTAGGACTGCCGACAGTCGACCTTTGAACTGTCGGAGACTGACACCTCCTGGCTCCTCCCACCTTCTGGATTTGTTCCCGCCTTTTTCCATAGCAACACTCAACGTTATCACCCCTCCCTTTGAGTTTCACAGAGAGTTTAGGAAGAAAGAAAAAACCTGCCATGCTGCTAGAATGAATGGATGTTTGTATAATAATTGAGCATGAAATTTTTATTGTTAGTATTTACATATTAAAGGTTAATAAAGCAGTTTCAATGGTTTTTACACATTTTCTTTACTTTGTAGAATAATAAGGGATTTATTTGTAGAAATCACTTTTCATAATGACATAGCACTTTTAAGAAAACCAAAGCAAAAGTTTATATTTGCTTTAGATTCCATTCCTTCCTCTGTACTTAAAAAAACAAAACAATCAAACTCAAAGCTTCTGAAACATTTTAAATTCTTTCTTTGGAAATGAAATAGGGACCACTGTTCTAGAGGACTGTGCTGCAGTAATGACTTCCAAACCATTGAAGAGTAAATTAAATATTAGCGTGAAAAGAAGATTTTGTATCTTTATTGATGGTGAAATTTATTTTTGATAACAATTCAATAAAGGAACAAAAATGCATGACGAAGTGTGAATTTATTACATTCTGTAATTTTGTCAGATTAAATTAATTATCAACGTTTAAAATGTCACATGTGGTACATTAGCTTTTTGTAGTTTTGTGACTGGCCCCATTCAGTTAGTAATAAAATTCTGATTAGCACAAGAGTTGAGCAAATTAAACAAACAATGTAATAGGCTCAACAATGAAATTATACTTAGGACAATCAGATGGCAAATCGTTGAGAAAACTCAAAATCCTTACTGCATGAAGTTGTGAATGCGTTTTAAAATAAGCTCAAGTTTGTTTGTTTTTTTTGGGGGGGGGGGGAGTGTTGTGAAGTCCCATTTTTAAACCCTGATGTTGATGCCCCTCGTACCAGGTTTTGATCCTGTTAATATAGGATTATGTGTCTTGATGTTTATGGACCTAGGATTATATTTGTATAGGAAGTCGATATGTACTTCTTTTAACAGGTGTAATGCAAGTTGTATCCAGGAGCAGGCGTCCTTTGATTCAAAAAGAGATCCAATAAATCTCATTTGGGCTGCTAGATAGTACTTCTTAAAACTGGGTAGTCGTAGTCCACCTAATCTGTAATCCCATGTTAATTTCTCCGTAGATAATTGGGACCAAGGTTGGGTCTGTCTGCACAAGGAAAAGCAAAAAATATTTTTCTTAACAGTACAAATTAAATTATGGCCATAAAAATATAACTTGCTGGGACTAAGCTGGAAAAATAAAAATGAATGTCAATTAAATTATAGTACATAAGGCAAGATTCTAATTTTCAAAAATTAATTGGTGCATTTAAAATGTATTAATTTATTAGGCCATTTATATATTTCTGCTGTTATCTTGAATTATGTCAGTTCCGGTCCTCCGTATAAGAAGATATTTTGGGTTTAATGAACTACAAATCTCATTCAAACTAAAGTTTTCTCATTTTAACAAATTTTTGCATTCCCTTTCTAATGAGAAGGTTCTTGTTTAAACGAGATACTGCTGCTGAATTTATTTACATATAGATATATTTAGAATAGTTTATGAAATTTTCAACAAAGCAGAAATGAGTATCATTCAGTGCTCAAGTTTTGGAGTAAAATATTTTGTCACCATATTTTGACAGTGGCGATGGTGGCAGGAGTTCGTCCCAGTAATCGATCCAGGGATTGAACCGAGACTGCTGGTTCAATCCCTGCTCTGTCCACCTCCGTCATTGTTGAGGTGTTGGTCAAGATACCTTGCCTGCTGTTGGTGGTCAGTCATTCACCAGAGGTGGTCAGAGGGCCAGGTGGTGGCGGTGAATGGCAGCCTCACTGTGGCTTAGTACTGCTACTATTTAGTACTACAATAAAACGAAAACTAAACAAACAAATAAGGCTGAAAAGAAAGTTATAAAGTTCTGACCTGACATAAGATGATCTCAACACTCCAAACTACAAACCATGTTGTCTCCATTTTTGTGTAAATGTTCTTATGGTTTATTTTCACAATTAAAATGTTTTGGAGAAACACAAACATTGGTATGTGAATGTGATCAGAAGAAGACTGAGCTGCAGATGCACTGTGCACACAAACCACTACATGTACACAAACACAAAAACTAAAAGCAAAACCAAAGAAGTGGCAGCACTAAAAATTCACCAGTTCTGCTTGTCTTTCATCAGGTTGATCATTTTAAACAGGCTGTGTGTCAGTTTTTAAACTTTTCTCAGGTGCTGCAAGTGGCGTTTAGTAGACTTAGTGTGTGTGTGTGTGTGTGTGTGTGTGTGTGTGTGTGTGTGTGTGTGTGTGTGTGTGTGTGTGTGTGTGTGTGTGTGTGTGCGCGCGCACACACACACAAACAATATGTACTTCTTCATTTAAGAAGTACATATTTAAAGGAAGAACTGTGGAGAGTCTTCTCTCCTTTAGATATCTGGGAGTTTTTGACTAAAAGCTGCCATTTACTGAACATTTGGATGAGGTTAACAGAGGATGAGATTAAATAAGTACAAATTAAATAAGTTTGAAGTGTGTAAAAAGTTGATGACCATTTCCTAGAACTCTGATTGAACCTGTCCTCATTTTTGTTTTTATCACCTGACTGGTATGTCAGTCCATCTATAGGAGACAAGAACAGGATTAAGCAAATTGTAAAAGTAGGCAGCAAAATTAAAGGAGTTACATTACCTGACTAAAACAACAACAAAAAATTAAGGAGAATGCTACAGAAAGTAGAAGATATTGTCCACTTTCCATATAATTTATTGGCCAGGCTCATTATTCAGAGAAACTCTAAATGTCATCTGAATTGGTTTTCTTATTTAGCCTGTTTTATTTATATTTGTACTGATGTCTCTTAGACTTTTTATTTTGCAGTGTTGTTGTGTGATTGTTTCTGTGTTAAAATTATCTTTTTGTCCCACCTTTCTTCAAGGAAAATGCCCCAAGGGGACAATAATAAAGTGATATACTGATATATTTTGCTTTCTGAGCTCACAGCATTAAAAAGCCGTCCTTGGAATAAAACACATTCTGTTGCTGCTGTGAGCTCAAACCAGAGTTAAAGGAAAAAGTATGAAAAAATATGCGAAACGACACCAAAAGGATTTTTAGCATATTTATAGAAATTATTGCATTACAATTTAGCAAAGCAGTAAAACATCTCAATGTTCAACATCTTACAGACATTTACTGTCAGTTCTTCAGACTTAGGGAGATGCATCTTAAGCTAGAAACCAAGGTCCAGCAACAGTTAAGCCCATAATTATTCATATTTCTGGCTGATTCAGAATGTTTATAATTATCATTCAACAAAAAATATCGTTTCTGATCGTAAATGAGAACGCCACCTCTCAGAAAATAAAACAATGTAATATGTATTTATCAACAGTGGAAAGTAGAATTATTTTTTCTGCAAGTTGGTGTCAAAAGTTTACTTTCTTTAGTAATGAATTAATAAAATCCTTATCGTGATTACAGCAATCAAACCCTTATATTACTGATCAGCTTTTGCATTTTTTTTTACTGTATTTTGTTCTTTTATTGTAATGAACTCCAAGCCTCCCAGGTTGAAAGGCCTCCTTACCATCACCCTAATTTTTGCCTTGTTCACAAAATTCTCTCGGATTCATCTTAAAATGACAATATGATAAAATGTTAAGTAATATTTACAAAACAAAACAAACAAAACATCTTAGTGAATTTTCAAGATTTCTCAAGCTAAATCCGACAGATGAATAAATAATTTTGGGCAGAATTGTACACAAAGTTTTAAAGTTTTGCACAGACTTTACCAATGAATCTAGATGTCAATGAGGCTGTGTGTTCAGTAAATTACAGTAAGTTCTGTATTGAAAAACAGAAATATAAATGTTATCTTTAAAATGGCTGCAAAACACGGCTCTCTGTCCAAAAGGCAAAAAATATATATATATATATATATTTCAGCAACAGCTAATGTATAACTAATGTGACTAAACTAAAAGCAATCATTTAAAAAAAAAAAAAGAGGCACCAAGCATGTAGAACATGTCTTCATCCTGTTCTCCTCCTTTATTACCAGGCAGTTTCTTAGAGGGGAACCTCTTCATTCAGATAGTCATATTCCGGGTCTTGCGAACCGCCTCCCTTTCAGCCAAACACCAGCAGGATGTTTCAGGCGGGGCGTAGTTAGGAAGAAAAGAAGGGAAAAATTAGTACAAGAAAAATTTACGTGTTATTTATTAAAGCATTCAAAGCATTTATGCACCTTATTTTTGTGGCATTATTAAAATTGTATTTGTTGATTGTAATTGTGAAATTGAATTTATAGAAAAAATATCTATAGAACATATTCAGTTGTGCTTTCACAAGTCCAGAACACTTATTGACCTTTTGCACGTGACGTTAATCTCTTCGAAACTCGGCCCGCTCCGCCATGATGGACGTCAAAACAACCGAAGCGCTCCTGTAAAGCCTGTCACGAAACTACATCTGGTGCCCTAAGGTCGCTTTTAATTAGTTGATTTCGCAGTAAAATTATCACAGGATGCTGAGCGATCGGCAGCACAAGCAGACAGCATAGAAACCAAACTTATTTTATAACTTTTAACAGGACAGATATGGCAGCGACTGTCAGTCCTCGGTGTAACCGCCAGCGAACATTTTTTACAAAGTAAGAAGATTAACGACCTTATACTTTATAAACAAGTGTGATTAGGAAGATATGAAATATTGTATGATGGCAAAGGTACTAACCATCAGTAAACATGGAACAATACTCCACCGTCATGTAGCCTAGCATCTACAGAAAAAAAGTGATTAGCATCTCGTCTTCTGTTCGTTTTTTAGGTTGCTCTGGTTTAAGAGGAAACTCTGTTTATGACATAGTGACACAAAAAATGTGGCGTGAATTCAGGCAAAGTCGGTACTTTGATCAACCTGTCAGGAGGGAAAGGGTATGGGTCAGTTTCTAAGCTAGCCATTTCAAGATTCAGTAAATGCCTCCGTCTGAACCCTAATCAGGTCTGTTACGCTAAAAAAGAAAAATTAGCTCAACTCGAACAAGTAGAAGCCAAGAATAAACTGGCAAAAACTATTTCAGTTGCTCAGTTCAATACTCCCGATCCTCACTTTTGACATCCATCATGGTGCTTCGAATGATTAAGTGACATAGTTGCAAAGGGTCAATAGCTCTTTGACCACAAATTTTATACTTTGAGTTACATTGAAAATAAATTATGGTAACACTTTATTTGAAGGGGGTTGAATAAGACTGACATGACACTGTCATAAACATGACATAACACCTGTCATGAACATGAATGAGCCTTCATGAATATTTATGACTGTTGTCAAAGCGTCATTCGGTAAATTATGACACTTTTAATACAAAGTTGACATTATTCAAAATGTCTTTGTTATGACAACTTGACATTAACCAATAAATCATTACTGTTTAAACTTTACCTTTAATAACATAAAGTTACCTGATTTTTAAAGTGCAATCAGTAATACTGTTATAACAAATTTATATCAGTAATGATTTCTTGGTTAATGTCAAGTTGTCATAACGACATTTTGAATAATGTCAACTTTGTATTAAAAGTGTCATAATTTACCAAATGACGCTTTATGACAACAGTCATAAATATTCATGAAGGCTTATTCATGTTCATGACAGGTGTTTATGACAGTGTCATGTCAGTCTTATTCAACCCCCTTCAAATAAAGTGTTACCTAAATTA
This sequence comes from Poecilia mexicana, assembly GCF_051168715.1. NCBI lineage: Eukaryota > Metazoa > Chordata > Actinopteri > Cyprinodontiformes > Poeciliidae > Poecilia > Poecilia mexicana. The sequence continues at coordinate 3,426,281 of NW_028263381.1, forward strand.
TTTATTAGTGAGGCCCCAGTCGGCCCCTCTCTACCTTGCATCCCATACAAGGTACCTAGTTACCGCGACTTGCCCCTCTTAACATCCCTGGGTTAATTAATGTACCCATTTCTGTTCAGTGTGCTTTAGAATTAGATATTCAATATATTTTTTCACTAGAACGTTACATTTCAGTAAAAAATAACACTATATTGTCTGAAGTTTAGGCGAAATGTATGAATGAGCAGAATCAGCCTTCGTCCCTGTTCACCTAAACGTTCTCTCCGTCGTCCATCTTCTCTTCCTCAAACTTGTCTGACGTTAAGATTGTTGGTTTCTCCGCTGCTCTCCTTTTCCTCACAAACAGAAAGAATGGCAGCCCCAGCACTAAATAAAGAGAAGACTTCAATCATTAATAACTGCGTGGATGATGATCTCCAGCTAACGTTCTGGGCAAGAGGCGGGGTCACCCTTGACAGGTCACCAGTCCAGGGTGTACCCTCTTTGTCTGCAACACAGAGGACAGAGGACACACAGGACAAACAACCATGCACACACACTCACACTTATAGACAATTAACCTGGGAGGAAACCCACCATGCACAGGGAGAACATGCAAACTCCATGCAGAAAGACCAGGGCCAGGAATTGAACCCAGAACCTTCTTGCTGCAAGACAACAGCTCTACCAACTGCACCACTGTGCAGCCCTATGCTGATAAATTCTATAGCCTAAATAATGGAGCAAGCAGCTTCTCATCTAAAGTCACATCCTATGGTCACACAAGTTCCTCATATTAATCTTGTTAAAAAGGGTCAAATTTCTGCCACCAAACACAGAAAAACAGTTCTTTGTGCTTTTCAATCCTAGTTCAATGTGAGTTTTCTCAGTGTTTTTATATTCATTGTCACATACTTCTGTCATGTGCTGATGTCATTTTTAACAGTCTTCATGTGTTTTGGTGCACCTCCTTTATTCCATTTTCTCTCTGTACATCTGAACTCTGGCTTGAGAGCAACATATTTCATTTAACCAGGGCCAATATGGTGATGTGGTGCATTTGGTTGTTAGGAACAACAACAGGTAGAATGTCATGAAGTAGATGTAACACAGTGTGAGAGCTTAACTGCAAGCAGCACAGATCAGTCACCTGCAGTGCACGGAGAATCTGCTTTTATTCCCAGAAACTTGGGACAGGAATCTCAGCCAACACAAGAAGACGTTCTGAAAGAAGACTGCCACTGATTTGTGAATCACACACCTCAAGACCAGCAGGTCAGCCTGACGCAAACCTCGATTTTCTCAAGCACATCTCTGTTTTCCTTGAGTCTCTGTGGGACAGACAGCCCCATTGGTCAGATGTGAACAAAGTGTTGGTATTTATAGAAGGAATCCCTTACATTGGAAATGAGCAAAGCAGAGACATTGAGCCAACAGGAAACAAGAAACGGACAAACAGCAAAGTAAGGTAGGCAGCTGGTTGTGACTGGTGCTGTTTTTGTCACATTTTTCATTCTTTTATTCCACACCAGACTAATGTGTGCTCTAATGAAGAATTATATCTTAGAGGTTGGATAATTTAGAGGCTGCTGGAGTCATCGACGGTCAAATTTAGTGTTGAATATGAATAAAATCATTGTAATATTAGTTTTATCTGAAGTATACACAATAGTTTTGTGAACTTTGTTGATTGTAAATTATTAAATGTCCAACTTCATGGGCCTCAGTGTTTGTCTCGTATTTCCATGATAATAATGTAATATACTACTACAAAGCTTAGATTGAGTTCAAAATGCTTCTTGGTCTCTTGAATTCAAAGCTGTATCTTCAAATTGAAGAAGGCTCTATTCATCTCAAAGCTTAAGATTCAAACTTACTGAACAGCAGCATTAGGAAGCCCTTCAGTATCCCCAGGGTGACTGACGGGTTGGAGCCACCAACATTTTTCTCCTGGCAGGTTACTTGTTCTCCAGTGCAGTCACACACTGAAGCTGTGACTGTGCTGACCTGAGACAGACCCTGGTTGTCTGAAACAGTCATGGCTACAGTGTAATTTCCGTTCTCCAACTCACGGTTCAAAGTCAGGATAATCGCTGTTCCTGCCAGCAAGAGAACAAACAATAATTTATCAGTTTTAGATTTTTCATTCTTCTTCACTTGAACAACTTAGGTGACTCTTCAAGTTCTGACAAGAACAGCAGCAAACTGGGTAACATCCAAGGATGAGAGATCATAAACGAAAATGTTTAATCATCCTTTTCAGCTTAGATAGTGCAAATATATAGTGGTTCGTCTCTAGTGCAGATTCCTTCCACTTAGTTTTACTTTGTCAAAGGAACTGTGATTGATTCATTCGTTGGTGTTGCTTGCAGACTGATTCATAATCTATTGGGTTTATCTGGCATACATACCGGCGTCATTCATTCTAGCCATCCAGTTGGCCTTAGAGTCACGTGAGCTCACTCTGTATGGAGAAGTAAAGCCTGGTCCATCTTTATCTGTTACAGTCAGCAGCTGAGGAGCTGGTTTCTTGCTACACATCTGAACAAACCAAATGGATTTAAAACACTAATGATTATGTTACATTATATTTGTAGTTTTCGCTTTTGTCATCTTAATTTTTATGTTAACTAATTTAACATAAAAATTCAGTTTGATACTAATAATATTTTCAAACAAACACAACTCGACAAAACAACCAGGCCTAAGAAATGTTCATCTCCCTACAGGTGGGAGTTACATACTGTAATAGATTGTTCTTCAATAATGGGTGCGTTGTCGTTGACATCCTCAAGTTTAATGATCAGAGTTCCAGTTCCTGTAGCTGAGATCTGATCTGGAGACATGAAAGGCAAACAGCAGTGAAGAATGAGCAATCCTGTTGACACCTTCAACGATCCTCAGAGGAAGGAGTTAAAAATCTCTTCAAGAAAAGAGATAATATTCTAAAGAACTCCTTTCAAGACAAGTCAATTCTAGAATTGAATTTTGAGTAAATCCTAGAATTGTAGCTTTGAAAGTAGTTTTGTACTTTCATTGAGATTTTTTCCCCTTTTCAAACTTTCAAACCTGCCGTTTGGGGGAAAATAGCTTTTTTTTTAGGAAACTGTTCCATCTTTGTTTTGGTTGCTGCGTAGTTGAACTGATTTTTGGCAGAATTTTTTATACTTTGCTATTTTGTTATAATGCGCAACCATAATAGGGTTTACAACAGGGAGCGAGTGATTAACATCTGAAAAGCTGAAATAATACCATAACTGAAGCCAGAAATCCCAGAGGAGTTGAAAAGGAGACGTTGATTCAGAGGAGTGAAGAGGAGAGACAGAAGGAGGAATTTCAAACCATCTCTGCCATCCATCGCAATGGACAACCAGAGGCGCAAAAAGTGGGTATGCAGCGTATGCAACGCATAGGGGCGCAGCACCAGAGGGGGCGCCAAAACCCCGTCTGGAGGGGGCGACGCGCCGATTATGTTTTCCCATACAGTTCAGCGCGCCTCACGCTCCTTCACCTCTCGCGCGCATAACGAGGTACATGTAGCGAGTTTTACACTCCACGTAGCGTCGCCTCGGGGGGCGGGCGGGGGGGGGGGGTGTTGAGCGTCGGACCTTCACCCTGAAGTTCCTTCCCTCGGGGGCGCGGGGGGGGGGAGCGGGGCGCCGATTTATGTTTTCGCATCCACCTGAATAATGTGCAGTTGCGCCACTGTGGACAACATGAGATCATTAGCTTAAAGGTGGATGAGCTTCAAGCCCCGACAAGGACTCAGCAAGGGTGTAGGTAATACAGTGTAATGTGTTTTACTGAGACATGGCTGCAGGGTCATATCCCCAACTCCAACATCCATCTAATTTTTGAATTTGAACTGAATTGAAATTTAGCTCAAATCATTAAATTTCTTTTAAATTAAACCATGATTTATAAAGAGTTCCCCCAAAACCATTAAGACAGTTAACCCTCACACCCACCATCATCATATGCACCAATCAGGGCTGTGTATTTGTCCTCCTTCACAAAACTGGATTCTCTGTCCATCTGGTTTCTCACTGTTATCTCACCAGTCTCCTTATTAATGCCAAGCCAGCCGGCTGGGTCACTGATTATTTTATACCTGGACATCAAGGACAAAAATGATATAAATGACAAGACAAAGCAAGACTTTATAAGCAGTATGATCAGAAAAAAAAACATCCATCCATCAGTGTTGCTATAGTAACGTTTCCTGCCTGATTAATTACCACTGGAAAACAAGACTTGTTCAGATGTACAACACAAATGAAATCTAATTTAAAGGTGTATGCTGTGTCTCTTCAGGTTGGAGGATTTTCAGGTTCCTTACATGACTTTCTGTTTGGCTGCAGTGTCTGGATCAGAAGCTGTGTACTGCACCACAGAGCTGCTCACAGCAAGGGCCTCACTTTTAGACACAAGCTTCTCTTCTGATTCAAAGATGGGAGGTTCATCGACATCCAACACAGTCACCACCACTGTAGCAGTGGAAGTGACCAATGAAACAGAAGGAGCAAAAGGAGCCTCATTCTCCACTGTAACCAGTAGAGTGTGCTTACTGGTCCTCTCAAAGTCCAGACCCTGGTTTAATGGAAGAAAGATCATAGATCAACTGATCAGACATTAACAGTACAATCACTTACCTATACCAGGTTTAGAAAATGTCCCTTTATTTGAAACAGTGTAATAAAGAATCATATTTAACATTTATGCTCTAGTAGTAAGAACCTGCTGTTCCTCCTACCTTAGCAGTAGTGATGATTCCTTCTTGTTTGTTTGTTCCTGTTTTCACAGTAAACAGATTTCCTGGATCTCCATCAATAATGCTGAACTTTGCATTCCAGGCTGCAGTATGAGGATCATCACTGTCTGTCACCTCCATCTTAACAACCAGAGCGTCGACTTTATTCTCTTCAACTTTGGCCGAATACTGAGACAGAAGATGTACACATAAGAAAAAGTTCCACATGGTTATTACTGAATCATCCATCATCAGTTTATGATTTGTTTTATATTTCATGGACTACTAATAGCATTCAGAGTGATCTACTGCTTTACTGACCAGCTGCTGCACAAATCAACTGGGATGAACAAAATTGAATAAAACATTCTAAGTAATTACTATCAGACTGTAGAATCTGACCACCAGCTACTAAAAGAGGGGCAGATTAATAAAAGCAGTCATGTGTTCTACTTACAGAAGGTTCAGTAAAGACCGGAGCGTTATCGTTGCCGTCAGTCACGTTGATGATCACTCTGGTAAGTGCAGTCAAACCTTCTCCCTGCATGTCAGCTGCTTGTACTTGCAGTTCATACTGAGGGATTTTCTGTTGCAACAAACATGAACTTGAATCAACAACTTTGTCTACTGATGGCTACAAATTGTTAACTGCAGTGTAAAACTTTACACTGATGGATCGATTCCTGATCACTGCATCATATGTTGGAAAAATAATCTGAACTGAGTTTTATAAAACTTGCCTCAAACTTATTTAGTAAATTAAGTTATTAATAAATAATTAATAATAATAATTAAGTTATTCTCAGGCTCTATAGTTATAATTCAACCTTCAAGAATACATGAAGGCTGAATTCTGGCCAAAATGTAAAGCTACATGTTAAACAGGAAATCTGACCATGAGGATTTAGTGAGACACTTTGACCCTAACAGTCTTTGAAATGTGCTAAAGAAATAAAGTCGATTGATTCATTGATTAACTATTGTTGGAATCATCACCTCTCTTTCCAGTCCAGTTTCATTAACTCTGATGACTCCAGTTCTTGGGTTGATGGTAAACATGTTGGGACTGGGCTGCTGTGGCCTCTGACTCATTATACGGTACCAGATATCAGAGTTATCAGTATTTGGCTCATCAGCATCTGTGGCCACAACCTGAATCACCTCAGAACCTAATCAAGAGGAAACATGAAGCAGGTCAGTGAGAGCAGAGACATCAGTTTATCAACAGAGAGGCTGAGCTGAACTGAGAACCTCTTCATGTCCAGCTGATGATTCCAGGTTCCTTTAGACAGGTCATTCAGGTCAAGGGTTTTCTACATCTTGACAAATCACTAAAAGTCATCACAGTGACCTTTCTATGTCGATAACTGAGACTCTGCAATCTGTGGGAGATTTTTAATTTGTATTTGAATTGTCGCTGAGTTTGATGGGTGAGGCAAGATTAGATTTATATCACAATTCAGCTACAAGACAATTCAAAGAGCTTCACATGGTTTAAATAAAAATAAATTGCAGTGGTGTATTGTAAGAAAGCAAAGAAAAGTTAGACTAAACTTAAACATTTAATGAATATTTATCTTGTCCTTGATTTAAAGCACAGTTCTCAAACTCCAGTCCTCAAGGACTGCTGTCCTATCGTTTTTAGATGTGCCACACGTACAAAACACTGGAATGAAATGGCTTAATTACCTCCTCCTTGAGTAGATCAGTTCTCCATAGTCCTGCTAATGACCTAATTATCCTATTCAGGTGTGGTGCAGCAGGGGCACATCTAAAAGTTGCAGGACAGCGGTCCTTGAGGACTGGAGTTTGACACCCCTGATATAAAGGAACTCAGTGTTTGAGCTGTTTTGCAGTTTTCTGGACGTTTGTTCCAGATTTGTGGCGCATAGAAGCTGAATGCTGCCTCTCCATGTTTGGTTCTGAGTATGCAGAGCAGAACCAGAACCTATGTCTGACAGCCACAGGGTTCTGCCAACTATCTAGTTGTTTGCCACCATCAGAGTGTGAATATTTGTAAAAAAATAATAAAAAATTTAGAAAAAATGTGTAGCACCACTGAAAACACCGTAGAGGGTATGCCCAGTCAATTGGTGGCGCTCTAACACTGTCACAGAACAACAAAAAAAGAACTGAACGTCACCATGTTAATTATAAAAGTGAGGTGAATGTAGGATCCAAAGAGAGCTACAGCAGTCATAGTTTAAAAAACAAAAAAAACTCGTCTTACATGTATAAATTGAAACATGAAACTGAAGTTTTGAAATGTATCCTCTGGGACCCTTGTTCAGAAAAGATCACCTCTGGTCTCTCAAAAAGCCGGATCCATGTGGACAAACATAACAAAAAACTCTTACGGAAGCATCTGAAATGGTCTCCTTGTGACTGAGTCACAATGAGTTCATCAGCAAAACAAAGACGATGAACTTAACTGCAGGCTGAGGATGTAATTCAGCCTCAGTTTTCTCCTCAGTATGCAGCTAGTTCAGGTCGCAAATGATAAAAGTTGCAAATATTTGTGACTTTTAAAATGATTATACTTTTGCACCCATATCTACATATGTAAAGTAAGACATTATTAATTTGTGTGACTTTACCTTTTTCTGAGGCCTCTGGAACTTCTCCCTTATAGGTAGACTGGTTGAAAACAGGTCTGTTGTCATTCTGGTCAATGACATTGATTATGATATCCATAGGCTCATCTGCACTTGTAGTGGATCCTGCTGTAACAGCATGGGCTGTAAGCTGTAAAATGATGCAAATTTTCATCACCAGAACAATTATATTGTGTTCCTATTTTTATTTCATATTGATGAAAACTCATTTTATTTTTACTGTGTAGTTTTTTGTGCAGGTATTATAAGTTACTTAGTATTAATAGTTTTCAATAATTACAATTAAGTATTCTGTAACAGACTGAGTTACTGAATGCTTTTTAGAGTCAAGTGAAGACATGTTAATGTTCTGATCAAATCAGTGCAATCGTCTGAGGATTTAAAGATTAACATGTTATATCGCAGATGTAACAAAATAAATTAGACAGAAAAGCATCAAGTTTAAGGCTGTTATCACTGTCATGATGTTGGTAAAGTGTTGGGCCCAAATGCAGAGAGGTGGAGGCAGCAGCTGAGTTTGGTGATTTAATGGAAAGAGGATGAAGAAATACAAAAATACATGAACCAGGGAAACAACAAAAAAGAAGTCCAAAAAAACATGAGGAAAATACAGGGAGGCACAACTGACTGAAAAGAGTAGAACTGAGGATCCGGCAAATTATGGGGGAGAATGAGAGGCTTAAATACTGGAGAGGCTGAGAGCCAAAGATCTGAGCTGATGAGCTAATAGTTTGCAGGTGTGAGGGATTGGAGCAGGAACCAGGCTGAGAGGAGAGAGAACGTGGCACAGGAAGCCGGGAAGATACACAGGAGGACAAAGGAGAGCAGGAAATAAAAGTAACAGTAAAGAAACCTGAAAAACAGAAAATGACTGACACTAAAAAAACAACTAGATCTAGAGTAATGAAATAAGAAATAAACATGACTAAAACCCAACAAGGGACCGACAAATAGGAAAACAAGACAGATCTAACCAAAATAACATCAAATAATGAAACTAGGATCACCATGAAAGGCTGAACTAAAGTGAATTAGAACAAAACTGATAAAACTTGATGACAAACAGAAAATCACAGAAATAGACAAAACTCGACCCAAGAACCCAGAGTCCTGACAATCACACCTGATAGTCCAGTAGACTCAGTTTGACTCCAGACCAAAGTTGCAACATTTGTTACGTTTTCAGCTGCTGTGGTTCTTTTTCACATGACACTGTCAAACAAACTTAAGCATTCAAAATATCTATTTACCTCCTTACCTGTGGTGGCGCTGCACCAAGAACCATTGAAGGAAGCAAAATAAAAACCTCAGAAGAAGAAGCTGAGCTCAACTTCCTTCTTCACAGTTGGGGTATTTCTCTTTTGTTTTTGGCAAAAGACCCTCTAACACTAGACATGAATCAAATAATGAAACCGTTTCATGATGATTTAATGAAACTAACTTTTACTAGTTTCAACTATTTTAGTTGTGTTTACCCAGAATGCTCTGCACTACACTCTACTTCCTGCTTTTTGAGAGGTCTCCAGTCTGCTTGGCATTCACATATGCATTCAAACTATACCAGAGTTCACTTCATCAGAACTGAGTCTGAGGTTTTTGGGCTCTAGATTTCTCTGTTTTGGTCTCCATCAGAGTTTGATTACACATTCACACTTCCCCAAACCAACTGGACTTTTTAGTTATATTAAAGCAGCGAAACAGGACTGGTGTGAATGAGGCACCTTACGGATAGTAGAGAAAACACTGACCCTGTACTTGTCCTGTTTCTCTCTGTCCAGTCCCTCTGTGACATACAGATCACCACTGTCTCTGTCCATGATGAAACGATTAAAAGGAGGCTGATCTGCTCCAGGACCAGTGATGCTGTAAAAGATCTTCTTCACCTTATCTCTATCAGAGCAGATCTGGACAACATAGATCAGGGTTGAATAGAGACAATCAGCAAAAACAATTCAGGGAAGATAAAATTATGGTGGGTAACAAATGTCTTTTGATTAGCTTAACCTAATAGATGTTTTATTCTATGTTATAAGAGACATGCAGGCCAGAAACAAATATTTTTCCATTTTGAGCCAGAATTCAGTTTTCCTAAACACAACAAGAAATGTAGAAAGTTTGTGGCCGATGTAAATGCATGTTGCAAACACATGATATAAATAAAGAGGAAAATACACTGGATGACATTTTTCTAACATCAAAAACTGTAGGATATTTTGTTCCTATTACCTGAGCAATAAACATGGGAAAAGGTCCTCTATGATTTTCAGCAATATTCATGGGAGGGATAACCCAATTTCTCTTCCTCCTCTTCAGCCCTGGACTGGATTTGATGAAATCCAGGACGGGGATCTGAGGATCAGCTGGATCCTAAGGAAACAAATATTCTGTCTGTAAATGACTGAACTGACCTGTGAAGGTCTGATGAACGATGCAGCCTTGGTGGAATCTGGCTGCAATGGGCCTCAGAGGACGAGAATCAAAATAATCTCATAATCCTGATACTATGATGACAAACAGGCTACCAGGGTGCTTTTTAGTCCACTATATATGGGTTTGATTGATTAATATTTAAGTTTATTACATTCAAGGTGTTCAAATGATGTGGAAAAAAAAAAAAAAAAAAAAGAAAAGAAAAAAAGCTTTTAGGTTTCCTAATGACCAGAACTGAGACATCATGAAAACAAAATGTTCTTTTTCACAGCTCCCTCTGGATGTACCTGCAATAAATGTAACTTAGAGGAGAATCAGTCGATCTAAGTATTATAGTGACTACTTTTTTTTCTAAAAGATAACACACACATAGAAATGAAGGAGACAGTATGGTGCTGTCCTAATCATCTGAATTTATCACTTTATTTGAGCTAAATACTTCTCTCATTGCCAGCTGAGTGTTGAGTAACAACTAAATCTTCAAGCAGGAAGTTTATTTTACGTGCTTTGCTACATCCGGTATGTGTGTGAGTGTGTGTGTGTTTATTTCCTAGAACAACTTTCTTTACGTCCCACTTAATATCAGGTCTTAACTTACCTGCTGATTCCTATCAGAGTCCAGCTGATCATGAAGCTGGGTGTTGAGTTTATGAGCCTCATGATGAAATTCAGCATCCAGATGGTTGTTCATATAGTGATGATCCTGATACAGCAACCTGACAGGAAGAGTCATTTTCTGACCTTGTGAATCCCACACATGGACCGAGAAGTTCTGGTTCCCCTCATGAAGGACAGCCTGTCTATTTACCTGGACCAGGATAACAAAGGTCATTAGCCTTTAACTCTGGAGATGGTCCAAGCCCCCGTTGATGAGCAGGTATAGAGAAAATTCATGGAACAGCTGCTAACATCTCAGAGAGAAGGGCAGAAATAACCTGTAAACAATTTTCAGAGAAATGTAATTCATTCATGTTCTCATCGTTACTCACAGTTATTATTCCATCAGGCTCTACAACAAAATGGCTGTCATCTGTGCTGAAGAGAAACTGTGTGCGGCCCGTGCAGTCAGTGAAGACAACTGGAAATAAATAAATACATCCATCATAACTTGTTAAATTAAAACAAACATATTAAATTCTTGCTGAAACTCAAAGTGAAAAAGTACTTGTTTAATATTCAAAAGCAACTTAAATGTTGAATTAATAATATTTGTTCAACGCTAGGTGAAAACTTCAATATTAGTTTCAAACATGAAATTACTTTTTAACAATAAATGTGTCACATAATGCTTCTTATAATGTAAGGAAAGAGGTTTTCTTACATTTGGTTAAAAAAATAGAACATAAAGCAAAAAGTTTTAATATCCCCTCCTTCCCTCCATGTCAGGCAGTTCAGCTTTTCTAGATTTTACTCAATGCCCAAACCTTTGCCGAGTCTTGTGCCTTGCTTCAGGGCTTTGTTGCTCACTTTTAATATTAATATCTCTGACTCAAATCCAGGCTGACATGGTGATTCCTCTGCAGCTGCAGTCTAGAAGAGAAGAGATACATTTATATTAACAGCTAATTTATATTCTGCATTGCAGCTAAATTAGAACAGTAACTCATAACCTGCAATGGAGTCACCAGGGCCATATATATACACACACACACACACACACACACACACACACACATAAACTATGTTGTTTTCATAGCTTATGTTTAGAAAATGAGTCACTTAATGATAAGCTTAATCTGTATTAACAAAGAAAAACAGTGGGCTCAATAGTTAAGTTTCATACATTGTTGGATTTTAACATTTTTCAATAAATATTCTTTTGTAGATTTTAGTTTGTAGATTTATTCATTTGTTAACATTTTCAACAGAGAATACTGAAGTATCGTGCAATATTCAAATTCTGAGGTGAATCAAAAGAGTTTGTGTGAAGAGATAAACATTCTTACCTGACATAAGAAGATCCAAAGACTCCAAATTACAAGCCAAGTGGTCCCCATTTCTGTGTAAAAGTTCTTGTGATTTATTTTTATTCATCAATGAGAGAAAGTCAGTATATGAAGATTCTGCTACAGACTATCTTCTGAGTCTGCAGCATGCACAAAGCCACTAAATGTTCATATAAACCACCACATGTACACGTACACTTAACCAAAGATGCGATATCACTTATCTTAAACCAGGCAACACCCACAGATTGCCTAACATGACAGGCGGAACCCAAACGCAGCAGGCAAAAAAAGTGTATAGTTGTGAAAATGTATTGAGACAAAAACCAGAGTCCAATTTACAAACGGAACATCGAGGGGAGCACAAAAATGATGCAACGAGAAGACATGAGGAAATCAGTGAGGAACATGAAGGAAGTGATGAGAAAAACCAACAAATTGTGACTGAGATAGAGGAGCTTCAATACTGGGAAGGTTGTGAGTTTGACAAAAGACCTGGACTGATGAGCTAATTGATTACAGAGTAGTTGGAGAAGGAGCCAGGCTGAGGAGAGAGGAAGAGAAAGTGACACAGGAGAGGAAGAGAGAGAGAACAGGGGAACAGGAAATAATACTAATACTAGAGCAGAGGGGCCCAAAATGGGTCTTCAAGGGCCAGCAACCTGCATCCTGCACCCTGTGGTTTAATGCACCTGGCTCAAGAGTAAAATTAACAAGTGACAAAAATGACGGAACAAACTCATCTGAGGTGGTCAGGTAACATCTGGATCAGACTGAAACTCCAAAACATTATGCATCACCAGGTGTTTGCCCTTAAGTCAGATATAGTCTCCTTCTCCACTGAGTTCCACTGCTGTCATAAAGCCGTTATTAGGATGGCCCTTAGTGGCTGGAGGAAGTAGGAGACTTGAGGCAGAGAAACTGTGCAAACCCACTGGGTGTTTATTCACCAACATTTAACAGACAAACAACCCTGCTTACAGTAGCCTAGGGTCTTAGCAGCAACCCCCACTGTGGCCAACATGCAGCCTTTTATAGTCGCTGGCTGTTCCAATTCACAAACCCACCAAGAAACAGGGTAAACTTAGTTTGACAAACTAATTAACTAAATCCTCAGAATAATATATATTGCCAAATACTATTAATTTTAAGCATCTCTAAAACACATTTTTATCAATATAAATCCAACATTAAATTTATAAAATGCCTAGCTCTACTGCTCCCCCTCTTTCATCTGCTTTGGTCTCTTCTGGAACATTTAAAAGGTGCTCTGGCCCCCAGGGAATCTTTTAGCCTGAACACCCTGAAGAGGAAGAGAGAGGTAAGCCACACCCACACAAAGCCTTCAAACAATCGCAATACTTATATTATCCTTTTGTTTGTATTTTAACAGGACACCATCAGTTCCAGCTGAGATGCAACTGAACAAAACACACAATCAATAAAACATTTCAATCTGTTTGTATCCGTTTCATTTCATTCATCATGCATTTCTTTTATCATTTAACACATTTCAAGTGTTGTGCCGCCAAGTAATGAAGATCTTCATTACAGCCGTCAAAAACAGCAAGTTGTTGCACTTTTATGTTGTGGAATTATTATCAACACCGATCAGCAAAACATTGTATTTGTACGAGCTCCAGTTAATGTCCGGAGTTGTGCAACTCTTAATGTATCTCAAAGGTTCAATGGAAAACTTTAACTATCGTAGTTTCTGGTTACCAGTTTGTTGTTTTAGCTTTATGACTCTCTCAAGCAAAGCTAAAACATTTTATAATTGTACCTGTGACTTCAAAGCTGTACATTTATTTTTAGATTTCTGGATTTCTTTATGTAATTTAGCTGGAAACATGTAGTTGAGATACAATCTGCATTGCCAGATAGTCCACATCAAGATAACAACTGCTAGACCGATAAGGTTTTGTCTAAACCTGATAGAACCTTATCTTTCATCTTTTGCAACTTTAAGCAAAAAAGCACGATCTATCATGGTCTTAAAGACGTGAAGCAAAGATTGTAGCACGAGTTCTGCTTTTATTCTTCGCCTCATTCTGTACCCGTCCTGAAGGGTCTTCATCCTAATCAGTTGCATTTTGTTTATGTGACACTGTCGTCAGTCTGATGTGATTTGGTTAAGTAAGCATGCAGCAAAGACACAGCATAGAAAGACACAGAATAATTTTATCCATAACAACATAATCCCAATAACTTTAATCAAACAAAAACAGCCCAGGATCATGGAGTCGGTTCTATCAACATCCCTGTATCAACAGGAAGTAGTTTGGCTTTTAGAGCAGACTAGATGTAGAAGATAAATGTTTGTGTAAAACCCAAATAAAAGTTAGAATGCAAGTGAAGAACAAATGGGGAAGCCAGAAAGAAGAAGTAATCATTTCACAACTTAGAATTGGCCAGACAGGACTTAATAGTTCTCTTTACCATAAAGGCAAATATGAAATGGGGACTTGTAGTTATTGCAATCAGATGGAAACAGTGGAACATGTCTTATTAGAATGCAATAAGTATTCAGAGGAATGTCAGCATTTAAAGTCAATACAAAACAGAGAGGAAAAGGGATTTTCTGATAAATCTTTTTAGAAATGAATCAGCATCTATCTGAAATCAATTAATTAGATTTTTAAGAACTACTAAATTATTTAATCGTTTTTAAAAGTATGTGTGTGGGTATGTGTGTATGCATGTGCATACATATATGTGTGTTTATGAGTGTCTGTGTGCGTGTGTGTGAATTTGCACACTCATACACACCATTGAGGTGCGTATTGTTAAATTCCCTCTGAGTATCATTGATGACCACACTCCAGTCCGGTAGGTGGCGGTAAATGCACTTTAAGTTGGTTGTCATTCGCCAATAAAACATAAAAGAAGAAGAAAGAACAAATGCAATGGAAAGCGGAACCAAAACATGCGAGTCGGCTTCAGTTTCCCCCCGGCGTGTAAACAACTACGGAACGCAGCGGAAGAAGGTCCATCGTGCAGAAAGGCTGACCATGTGCTAACAGCGTTAGCGTTCTGCTGCTACGTCTTCTTCGTTTACTTTTCAACATGGAAAACATTACAGACGGGACATGGGACAGCTTACCTGTTCAACTAAACGAGAAGATTTTACAAACACTTGAGGAAATGAAATTTACTTACATGACACCTGTACAGGTAACATTTTTTTTAGCCTTGAATCCCTGTTTCAACCCATGCTGCTTTAAAACTCCACCTATCTGACTGATGGATCTTTTCTCATTATAGTCTGCTTGTATTCCACTGTTCATGAACAATAAAGACGTGGCTGCTGAGGCGGTGAGTGTCTGCAACAAGTTCTTCAAAGAGGCTGAAACGGAGCAAGACGTAGAACTCTGAACTAGTAGGATTTGCTGACAAATTGATTCTGGGTCACGAAGAAATCCAGACTAATGTGATCCAGGAAACGTTGAACGGTCAAATGTGTTTATCTTGAGTTGAACTAAATATAAAAATGACAAAAGAATAAGTACAAGGTACAAGACAATCTGCGATATCTGTCATGCGCTTTCATGAATAGAAATACATCTGATGATGGGAGCACTGTGATGATAATGATTACAGCAGTAGAGTTCATTTTAATCAAATTTTCATTAGAACAAAAAGTTGGAACAAGCATGTGATGAAGATTATTTCTTTCTACAAATGAAATCTGAATGAAAAAAGTCAGTGTGAGGGAAATGGTTTGTGGTATCCAAACAGGACAAAGAGTAAAATGTTTTATATAGGATGAAAAAACGTGAGAGGTGTTTTTTATGGCATAGTGGTAAAAGTGTTGGTTTTCCATCCATCAGACTTTACCAATTAATATTTTTAGGGTACCATCTTATTTTAAAAATTCTTTATACACAGAGTTTCCATTATGCAACAACAGCTTCCATCCCCTTTGGTTGTTCTGGACAAAATTACCATTACATTTCCCCCCCCCCCACCCCTCTCCCGTGGATCATAAACCTGGCAGGCCACCAGGCTTTACTTGTGTCCCACCAGGCACAACCTACAATAAATAAGTGTTTTTATTTATTGTAGGTTTTACTCACACATTTACAGTGATAGCAAGTAATGTATTGGATAGCGTTCAGCAGTAATTACAGTAATAAATAAATTCTGTTGTTTAAATACCTCAGATCTAAAGGGTAACTCTGGAAGAACTGCAAATATTTATAGCTCGGGTGGGAGAAACTTTCATCACATAAAATATTAGTTTGTGCACAATTTTAGCTTTTGTGAAAGAGTAGCAATGAGAAAGTCACTTCTGAATGAAACGGATAAAAGTTTTGTGTGTAGTTTAAAACAAGCCACATAGGGGGCGCCATTAACATGACGGCAGCATCTGCTGCCGCTTGTTCAAGAGCTATATTTAACATATTTATTTGGCTCCCTCTGCTGGCGGCTGAATTAATATACAACTTGGATCCAACAGTAGATATTAAATATGATAGATGATCAAAACCGAGGATATAGAGAGGTGGTAATTAACAAAATTATGCAAAGAGAGTTATTCGGAAAAGATCAGGAAGTTGTGCTGTCATGACAACCGGTCGTTTCTTAAGGTGTTTGCTGTTTTGCTTCAGGTCACCGGCAGTGGGAAGACTTTGGCTTTTGTCATTCCTATTATAGAGCTGCTGCTGAAGCGCGAGGAGAAACTCAAGAAGAAGCAGGTAACCATGACACCAAAGCAAAAAACATGGCTGCTTTAGTCTCTGCAGTATTATTATAATTATTTTTGGGATGCTGAGAGATTTGCTGTCGTGGAGTATCTGCTGAAACATTCAGGTGTTTTGTGTAGGTCGGTGCTCTGGTGATCACTCCCACACGAGAACTGGCCCTGCAGATCAGTGAGGTGATGGGAATGTTTATTCAAAAGTTTCCAGAGTTCACGTGAGTATAAAAAATACTTCACAGAGTTAAATGCTGTAGATTGCAATTGTTTCAAACTGAGCAGGCAGACTTAACAAGAAGAATTTTATTTATTTATTTTTTCAATTTACACTCAGTAGTCAATTTCACCTTTTGATTCTCAGGCAGATTTTGCTGATTGGTGGCAGCAACCCAGCAGAAGACGTGGAGAAGTTTAAAGAGCATGGGTATGTGACGGATTTCAGTCCTACTTTAACAGGATGAAAAGCTGGCAGTAAATAGACTTCCTCTGTTTTTAAGGGGTTGAACAAGTGTATTACTTTCTTCTGTTAGACTTCATCATTTGAACAAAATGCATCTGAGTAAAGTTTTCATTTTAATAAATAACCGAGGGCAAATATTTTTTATTTTTATAAAAAATGAAAGCTGTATCCCAGGGGTGGCAACACCAGTAATCCACTAATAGCAAGCTCATTTTTTGTTCAGCTCTTTAGAGTTTTTTGCTAACATTCAACACATTTGTTCAAAAGAATCAGTGTCTCAACAGCAACCGTACAGGTAGGTGTGTCATGATACACACATACCTGTACCTGCTGACATTGTTGAGAGCAATAGTTTGTGTTGTAGCAGCATTTACTGCCTTAGCTTCCACTAAATACCATCTTATTGCAGTGCTTTACCATTAGCTTCTTCTAAATACCATGCTGTCATAGCACTAGCTTCTGCTAGATACCATCTTGTACCTCTTTAACATTAGCTTGTGCTAAATATCATCTTGTTATACTGCTTCAGCATTAGCTTTTGCTAAATTTTGTTATACATCTTTAGCAATAGCTTCTGCTAAATATCATCCTGTTATACCACTTTAGCATTAGCCTTTGCTAAGTACCATCTTGTTATAGCTCTTTAGTGTTAGCAGAACTAATGCTTATGATTAGCATTAGTCCTCAGTATTGGGTGGGAACATGTTAGAAAGTGGTTATCGTGCTAGTATAACGTCCGTTTTGCGTTTCTTTTCAGTGGCAACATTGTGATTGCGACGCCCGGCCGCCTAGAGGACATGTTCAGGAGGAAATCAGAGGGGCTGGAACTGGCCAGCGCGGTCCGAAGCCTGGATGTTCTGGTTCTGGATGAGGCCGACAGGCTGCTTGACATGGGCTTTGAGGCCAGGTACGAATCGGCAGGAAACATTTTACAGTCAATATGGAGGAAACATCCTATTACAGGATGTCCGTGCACCCTTAAAAAGTCTTACATTTATTTTAAAGTGAGACCTTAAAATGTCTTAAATTAATTTAAATAATGCAAGTTGTCCTTAAATATTTTAAACACAGGTTTCGTATCGTGGCAGGACTATTTAATCCTATATATTCTTACTCTAATTTTCTGTCAGGTTAAGTTTGAGTTGCATCAACACATTTTCATTGTGTTCTGTGACTCGAGATGGTTGAGGCTACCAGTAATTAGTTGCTAATACTTTTTTACGCCCATCAATGGCAAAATTATTGAAAATTTATAGTCTTTTTTTTTAGATTTCTGTCACGATGCAGGTCTTTAATTTAGAATGGTCTTAAAAAGTTTAAAATTTGAGTTGGTGAAACCTTCAGTAACCCTTTATTTTCAAATACATCGTGGATGTGGTTTTGTTGATCATTTTCTCTTGGTTTTGGACTAAATCTGCTCGTAGCCCATCAGGCTTCTCCAGGTTTAGATGTTCTGCGTTTCACCTCACTCCCTCCCATGTGTGCAGCCTGAACAGCATCCTGAGCTACCTGCCCAAACAGAGACGGACGGGCCTGTTCTCAGCCACCCAGACTCAGGAGCTGGAGAAGCTGGTGAGGGCCGGCCTCAGGAACCCCGTCCGCATCACCGTCAAAGAGAAGGGTCAGGCTGCCTCGGCCACCCAGAAGACCCCGGCCCGTCTCTCCAACTACTACACTGTGAGTGACGGAGCGAACAGCCCGTCGTTCAGCCGACAAAGCGAAGATGATGACAAAAGACATGCGTGTGCTGTCCTTTCAGATTTGCAGAGCAGAGGACAAGTTCAACAACCTGGTGGCGTTTCTAAGGCAACACAAGCATGAGAAGCAGCTGGTCTTCTTCAGGTTTGATTGAGTTTATAGTTATTTGTGGTTTTTGTTTCCGTTTAATTTATTTTTCTTTGGTAGTAATGTTTTATTTTGTATGTTCAATCGGTTACTAAAACAACTGTTAGTTGCAGCCATCGTACAGATACAGTTTTATCAGTTTTTGAATTATAAGAAACCTTGAGAAACCACTTGATATTAATGCAATACTTAGCAGTAGTCTTCTTCCTTCCATCTGTTTTACTATTACCATTGTTAGTAGATTATTATTGTTATTTTACTATCATTATTGTCATCATTAGTTTTTTATTTGTTATATAACACAGATTATGAAGTATACTATATGGTCTACAATGTCACGGTGTTGGTAATTATTCCAATGCTGTATGTCCGGTTATTATTTATAGTCTTTATTATTATTATTATTATTATTTGTAGGTTTTTTAGAATAGTATAATACCATGTTTTTAATGACCAATTTCTGATAATTACCGCGTCTGCAAGTGACATATAACTGAGATAAGCAGTAGGTTCAATAAGGCTTCACTTCTTTTCACCCTTATTCAACAGTAAAGTAGTGGTAATATAATTGTTTTGTTCCTGGTTATGTTTGCACATATTTTCTCTTGTTTTCTTTGTTTTTTTAAAGCACCTGTGCCTGTGTGGAGTTCTTCGGCCGAGCCCTGGAGTCACTGGTAAAGAAGGTCACGATTCACTGCATCCACGGCAAGATGAAAAATAAACGCAGCAGTATTTTTTCAGACTTCAGGGCCTTAAAGAGGTAGAACCCCCCTCCTCCCCATCCCATAGTAAATCTGTACCATCACGTTTGTTTTTAAAAGTGTTGTGACATTGCAGCGGGATCTTGGTCTGCACCGACGTCATGGCCAGAGGCATCGACATCCCCGACGTGAACTGGGTTCTACAGTACGATCCCCCCAGCAGCGCCAGGTTGGTGCAATTAGTTTAAAAAAATTCGAACAAAAGTTGCTCTTTAAGGTTAGGGACTATTTATTTTGGCGGATTAATGCATTGCAGAAATTAATTGTCCTGTTAGCTTAAACATTAAAACACTATTAGTTTTCTAACTACGAGGCTCCAACCGTTTTTTCTTTTTTTCCATCAGAGCTTTTGTGCATCGATGCGGGAGAACGGCACGTATCGGTAACCACGGCAACGCCCTCGTCTTCCTGCTGCCAATGGAGGAACCGTATGTCAACTTCTTGTCCATCAACCAGAAAGTGAGTGTAAAGTTGTTTTGAGTAAGTGACAGTATCAGTTGTACTGGGATCCTTCAGCAGTTGTCGTAGCCGTCGGCAACAAGACTTTCTGGATCAGCCATGCAGGAGTTAATACGCTGATTGGAGACATTTTGCACTTAATCTGATAATTGATGGTTTAAAATAATTGTCTCACTCAAAGATTATTTGACTCAGCATAAAGTCACCCAAAGGAGGATCAGAGCTACAGTGATATGAAATCCTCAGAAAATGGCATCCATTCAAATTCTGAGTGAGATTTAAGCAGGGTTTTTTTTTTTTTTACAGAGGCGGTCATGGGTAATTTTTTTTCTTTTGCATTACCTCAAAAAAGTATTGCATTCCTTTGCAATAAATTAGCAAATTCACTCTATTTAAAATTGCAACTGAAAGCGAGCAAAGATGTTTTATTCCTGTTGTATTTTGTGACATTGAAGTTCTTTAAAAGAAACCAGAACTAGTTATAATCGGTGCATCTCCACAGGATGTTGGTCAGGATGTGATTGGGCTAACAGTATTTTTTTGTGACCAGTGCCCGCTGCAGAAGATGTCTCCTATAAAGGACGTGGTGGACGTGCTGCCCAAGGTGAAGGCCATGGCGCTGGCCGACCGCGCCATGTTCGACAAAGGCATGAGGGCCTTTGTGTCGTACGTCCAGGCTTACGCCAAACACGAATGCAGCCTCATCTTCAGAGTAAAAGGTCAGAATTCCTCAAAGCTGACTGTATTTTTTTTATTATCCCCCCAAACATGAAATCTTCTCATATTGTTTTTTGGTTTAGATCTGAATTTTGTGTCCCTGGCCAACGGCTTCGCGCTGCTCCGCCTGCCGAAGATGCCCGAGCTGAAGGGGAAAACGTTTCCAGACTTCGTGGAGACGACGGTGGACACAGACAGCATCCGCTACAAGGACAAAAACAGACAGAAGCAGAGGCAGAAGATGCTGGCTGAGCTGAAAGACAAGGAGAAGACGGAGCTCCCCAAGAAGAACTTCGTCAAGAACAAGGCCTGGTCCAAGCAGAAGACCAAGAAGGAGCGCCGGAAAAAACGCGCCGCCAAAAGGAAACACGATGAGGTAAACTCTGGGGGATAAATGAAGCATTAAAGCTGCAGTGTGCAAGTTTTATTTTAAAAAAATAGATATACATTTCTTTTACATATTTGTTGAAACGACTAATCTGCAGCTAGCATAGTCTGTCATGACAACACTAAGTTGTTTCTCCACCACTAGCTTATTTAACAGCGGGGTCACGTGCTTTATTGACAGCGCTAAGACCCTCCTCCTGGCTCTGATTGGTTGCATTTCTTCAGACGGCCATAACAGCAGGGAGGAGGTGGAAGAGATCGATCTTACCTCATAGTGACAGTTTTAGCAAATATGTAAAAAAAACATACTCTTCATAAAAGTTACGTACTGCAGCTTTAAGATGGGACGTTCTCATGGCTTCTATTCTACCTCTGCAGGACTCCGACATGGACGAAGAATACATGAAGGAGCTTTTAGAAGACACTCGCCTCCTTAAGAAACTAAAAAAAGGCCAAATCAGCGAGGAAGACTTCGAGCAGCAGCTCACAAACTCAAAGCAGGAAGCAGGTGGACCGTAAATGTCTGTTTTATTGTTTAGCAAAGGGACGCGGTTATAAATACAGTTTGATGAGTTCGTCGCTGACGGCCGACGGGGTGAGGACCCCCAGGTCTGTGAAGAGCAGGGTGATGAGGGAGGGGGGCGTGTAGTCGATGACCGGGTGTTCCTCCGACAGGTTCCGGATGCTCTTCAGGGTGTCGGCTTTGTACTGGGCGGGACAGGAAGCACAAGTCAATAAATCTGGATAAAGGGATGGAAAATCATTAAAATAAAAACACACAAAATAAGTAAGCCGCACCTTAAACTTATCGGGGACGTCCTGTTGGTTCAGCGGATACAGACGAACAAATTTAAAACTTTCTGCAACGACGTAGAAGGGCTTGTTGTGAGCCTTGGAGCACATAGCCATCTGATAGGTGCCGATCTGGGGAAAAACACACACAGACTCTAGATTCTGTTGGAAACATACACAGATCTGATCTGATCTGATCTGTGCGTTCAGCTCCCTCGAGTTTCAGTTTTATCCGGGGCCATGAAGGGAACGCACCTTGTTGATGATGCCTCCGCTCTCGACGACTCCCTCTGCTCCAACAATGACCAGGTCCACCTTCTCCAACACATACCTGGAAGACGGAAAATTTAAACTAAGCAGCTTTTAAAAACAGGTTCATTAAAACAGTGTGAACATAAATATTAAGCATTTTTCCTCAACTTTTGCTCTTTCTCTTTCTGAACCTCAGTGTTGTGGTCAAGACCAACTAACCCGAGACCAAGACAAGAGTTTATCGAGACCGAGACAAGACCAAGACTTTTAGGGTCCGAGACCAAGTCAAGACCAATACCAGCGCCCCGCGCTACATGACACAATAAAATGTGAAATATGATCAAAATTACTTCTCAAATTGATCTGAAAGATCCCTATTTCATAAAAACACCTAGATATTAAATACTTAATGGATTTTACCAACATTAAAAGCAGAACAAACTCTTTGTTCTGCTTTGCTTCCATCTCTGTGCAACAAATGCGCGGTGGTCTTGTGGCATCCCTAAAAAGATAACGCCCTGGGCATTTGCCCATATTGCTCATGTCAGAAACTACCACTGTCTGCACCATTAAACATAGCAATTGAGGTAATGCCCTGACGGTCAACTATGAACACTGACCAAGGAGCAACAAGCAAGAAGTAACCAATCACAAGACGCTCACTGTGACTGTTCTCACCCTCTCTCCCGCTACATGAAGCCAGGTAGTCTGACACCATGGCAGACTACCATTACAGCTGCCACTTTGAGAGCAAAGAGCAATGTACATGCTCTGTGTGCTCTTTCGTTCTTGTGTTTTAATTAAAAAATATCAATGTACATAATTAAATAAAATAATCATAGCTACTGCAGTGTACGCAGACCATTACAAGAACAAAGAAGAGTGTTCTGTCAGGTCAGCATACGCTGTCAGATTGTCATACGCTTAGCATGAACTCATGGCAATATCTGTCAGACAAGTCATTACCATGTAATTTTATTTATGAATAAAATCATGACGTAGATCATCATACACTTTGTTATTAACAGTTGTATGGGATCCTGACTTAGCAGTTAAGTTGATTAATGAGTTTTACACGGCCATGTGTTGTAGTTGACTGCAGCTGCAGCTAGACCCTGCCTTAAATACACTTTGAAACCATGGCAACACATGTATATCCATATAGTTATCATTGAAAACAATTTAATGACTTATTTTCGTCATAACTTGTTTGCGTATGGTGAACTGACAACTCCTCTGGCGGTTGGACTTACTAATGCATATCTAGGCATGGTACTCACTGCATGTATGCTATTCTGACAGCCTATGGTAATCTGATAGAACAACGGCTCTCGGTGACACTCCAGTCCTATCTAATAAGTAAAAAGCCTATCTAATAAGTAAGAAGAATCGGACTGTTCCTGAATGTCACATCACTATATTGCAGACTTTTGGACACAGCACCGTTGTCCCATATATGCGACAAGTCAGTCAACACCTCCGCACAATAATTCAGCACAGTGAGTGACTTTTTCATCACAAATGTGTCTCTATACAGCTAGCTTTGCTAACATCACGTTAACGGATCTTACCTTCTTTGAGCTACTTTTCTAAGTGACGAAAAAAGTTAGACATTGTCCCCACCATCTGTGAAAGCAAAGCGCTGCTGAGTTAGCTGTGGCCATCGGATTTCTTATGATTTATGCAGCATTATTCTATTACTGACGATTAGACAGACATCTTCTGCCGCTCAGAGAAAACAACCGCGCATGTCTCAGAGCGCTGTGTGCGAGTGAAAGGTGGGAAAGGGAGTAACAGAAAGTCACGCTATTGCTTGGATTTTAAGTGGTGCGTTTTGCATCCACTGAAAACAACAATGTTAACAAATAAACTGGACAGTATGCTGTACGTTTAGTGATATTTTCACAGTTGCGGTCTCGACTGGTCTTTTAATAAAATGCCGAGTCCTCAGCACCCGAGACCGAGACAAGACTGAGACCAAATGTGGTCGAGTCCGAGACCATCAAAAAATGGTCTCGAGACCAAGACCGATCTACAACACTGCTGAACTTACAATATTAAATACGGAAACAAAGTTTATTATCTAGTGATGCATCAATAAATCGGCTCAGATTTTCTTCTTTTTGGCCAAAGGGCCAATAATTACTTGGAAAACCGATTTTATCTCTCTGCAAAGTTCTGAAACTCGGCCACTGTCCTGACTGACTGACCTACCCATATCTGGACATCACCACAATGTTACCAACTCAACTGACCAGCAACAATTGCTGATTTTTTAACAGCTTTATTTTCTTTTTTTTCCATAATGGAACTGAAGTAGTTTATTTTATCTTAGAAATGTATTTTCCACTTGGATATTTCCAATAAAAAACTTCAACCACAGATGTAAGGATGACTAAATAAACCATTTGTGTTTCCCCCTCCAGCTCAGAGCCCCAGAGTAGCCTACCCTACAGCTGCATCCAGCACTACTGTTACTGGAACGTTGAGTTTCTTCAGGGCCTCTGCCATCTGCCGTCTTTAAAAAAAGGAGAAAAACACAGAATCATTTAGTGTCCTCTG
Source organism: Poecilia mexicana (assembly GCF_051168715.1). Taxonomy (NCBI): domain Eukaryota; kingdom Metazoa; phylum Chordata; class Actinopteri; order Cyprinodontiformes; family Poeciliidae; genus Poecilia; species Poecilia mexicana. The sequence goes on from NW_028263381.1 coordinate 3,450,935, forward strand.
AGAAAGAAACTAGTTCTCGCTCCGCTCCACTCGCTCACCCTGCGGCGTCAGGCTGCGATTCGGTAACGTAGACAGAGAAGCGCTTTTTCTCCGCCGCAGCTTTCTCCAGCACCCGCAGGACCACTCTGGAGTACGAGTGAGTCAGGATTTTCTGAGAAGATTTGCAGCGGGAAAAAGGCATGAGATGAAGCAAAGAGCAAGGAGACGAGACCGGACCGATACTTACAGCTCCATCTTTGATGAAGGTGTGACAGAGCTTAGCGACTTTGTTCCTGGACATGGAGATCTTCTCTAGAAATAGTTCTCCTCTTTCCTCCATCACCTTCTTACAGCGAGACAAATCCTGGAGACAGAAACGCCTGTTACGGAGCGCAGAGACTGATCTGGGTTAAGAGTTTTTATTTTAGAAAAACATGAATCAGCGGTGACCGGTATGAGGAATTATTGGCCTTTTAAAATCACACCAAAACAATATGGAATAAAATGGCAACTGGCAAATATGACCTTTCTTGGAAATTAGCAAGACCAAAACCCATCTCACATTTTCTATAAAACATCTTGATGAGTAAAAGGCAAAGCTTTTTGGAAGATGTCCTCCAATTAGATGAGATGATAAAATAACAGTATTTTAGAAAAAATAAGCAGACGTGGTGGAGGTAGTCACAACCTTCTGTTATTCCTAGAGTATAGCATGATCAAGTGGCTAAAAATCAAACAAAAAAATCATGAAGTTGGTCTGGGACTTTAACTCATAAATTTGGATTATTTAATGACATAGATTATAATGTCTTAAAAATATTAAACATACAAATATTCTATCTGGAATCTTTATATTTTTCATGTTTCTGGAACGCCCATATATCTGACGCACAGCCGCAAGTAACAGAGATGGACGAAACAGCTGCTTCTCCCGGCTCACTTGGGGGGTTATTTCTGCTTCAAAATGATCTGATTGGACGCTGGAAAACACTTGATGTGCTAAAAGTAGTTAGCATGTCAGTGAAGCTACTCAAGCCTAAAATAGCATCTTAATGCTAAACATGTAGCAGCAGCACAGACGTCCCCAACGCTAATATCAGCGTCCACAGCCAACATTTTCTAAAGGATTTTTTTCAAAGAAGTTCCATAAATGATTATTCTGACAGCTGAATGGGTATAATAACACTTTGCACCAGTATAGTGGTTGAATAATCCAAATAATAGATTAAAAACAATAAATATTTCTGTTGAGCTCATATGTCTATATATTTAATAATTTAGCAGCAAAGTGGGGTTTTGAATTTAAAGTGTTGCTTATTTTGTAAACATGGTTTTAGATTAAAATGTGATTAATTACAGATCCTGCAATTAATTCCATTAAAAATTTAAATTTAGTCCCACAACTAATGTAAAGGTTTTGAAGTGGCCTAATCAAAGTCTGAATTTGTTTCCAGTTCAGATACTTAAGTGGGCATGCTCAAAAACGTAGCTCATAATGACTCCACAGTGACGTAAAAACCTGCTTCACGCTGTCAGTTATCACAGACACTTAATGGCCGACGTTACTGCCTAGTTATATTTATGCCTTGAGTAAAATCATCACTCTCAAACTAAGGTTTGTATTAACTGGGATTATCTTTTATGGAAACTGAATTAAGAGCATCAACATTAAGAGCAAAAACAAGAGAAATCGGCAAGCAAGTCAATTTACATCGCTGTAAAATTTTTGACTTGGATTTATTTCTACAGCAATCTGGTGGCAGGTGGATCAGATTTGTTGGTGATGCAAAAAAAAAAAAAACGTGAAACAAGCGTCACCTGATGCTCCAGGGATGTGAGGCTTATGAAGCGCAGGAACAGCTCTCCTCCAGAGGACACGGCCACAGAGGAGTCCTCTCCCATCAGGCAGGCTGTGGCCCACGTCAGGCTCTCTCTCAGACCCAGGATGGTTTCACCTGGACGGACGGACGGACATTCAGACTGAGCCAAACACATTCACATCACGATTAGAGCTGCAGCTAACTGTGATTTTGACCATTGATTAATCGGACAGAAATACAACAAAATACGCACAAAAAAACAATTCAATATAAGTCAAAAGTTTTAAGTAAAAAAAATAATAAATTGCAATAACTTAGCATGAAAGCTTGATCATTTGTACCAAAGGTTGCATCTGCAGCTAAAAAAAGAACACTGTCTTCTGTTCATTATTTTGGGGGGATTAATAAATGGTTAACAAAGGGTGCTTAATATCTTCTTTAACAGACTTTAAGCCAAGAGAAGCTAAAATTGCTGAGGTTGCTAGATAACATTGCAGTACCCTCAGATTATGACTTCATTATCTGAAGGTTTTTGGAACGGCTCATTTTCCAGACATCAAAATACATTAACTTACTGCCAGAAAACGGCTGGGTGGATTTTTTAAGAACTTAACTTGTTTTTTAGAAACCTAAAATGGAAGTATAAAAACATGCAAAGAGTGAATTTTGCACAATAGTTCCCCATTAAAATAATAATCACTGTTGTTAAAGTGAAACAAACTGACAAACTAACCTGAAGATGTTGATTTCATTAAGTTTTTTATGATTACATAAGGTAAGGTAATTTTATTTCTAGAGCACATTTTCAGCGACAATGCAATTCAAAGTGCTTTACATGAATTAAAAGGAAATACAAACAAAACAATAAACCAAACCAGAGAGCAAACCCTCTTTCCTTTGGTTTGTAAAGTGATTATTAAATGTACTTTTCCAGTGATCATCTGAAAAACCCACCTTTGTCTCTCTTGAGGAACTCTAGCAGGGTGCGGATGGCTGCCACGGCAGAGGCCATGTCCGGGTCTTTCCTCATCTGAGCCCTGAAGTACTCCACCAGTTCTGACCAGAGACCACAAAACGGACAGACAGATTCAGCATCACCGAGAATCACACGGAGCAGGGGACGGAACTCCAGGAGAAACTCACCTTCTTCATTCATTTTGAAATCCTAAATGGAGCCAAAAACTCTTTAAGGTCAAAACAAACTCCGAAACTTTTATCACTATTTACTGTAGATATTGTTTTACAGGAGCAGTCAGTTCGCAGATGTCTGACACCTGCCAAACCCACCGCGACGTTACTGATTCAAATTACCTATAAATATTTTGAATGTATATATTTTAAGCGTTTAATAATATCAGCAATAGTTAAAAATGGCCAAATTTTGTCTAGAAATACGTGCCAGTCGCTTTCTGCTGAATTACACACTGTTAGCTCATGCAAAGTTCTGCCTGTTGACGTGTCGCAGAGTAATGACGTAAACCTCCTGTCAGCTTCACGGACTGCTCAGAAAAATAAAACTCGGAAGTTAAAGGAAGACACATTTTAATGTAGGTGGTGGGAAACTGGGGAAATAAAATTTGGACTTAGAAAGCTGCCTAGTTTAGAGCAACAAAGATACGCGGAGCGCCTCAGTAACATAAAAAAATACGTTAATCTCACTTGACAACGGTGAAAAGCTATCTAAAGAAAAACGTTTAAAAAACAGCACAACGGAGAGGAACATCAATTGGGAATCGGAATTTTAAAAAGACTTTATTATCTTAGATACACAGAATAGCCTTTAAGATGCGTTCTTGAATGTTTTTAGGATTATTTTCTGAGTTTAATGTAAATACATTGCGATTCTTTCGAAGGTTTCTCACAAAGCAGGTACATCCTCCAGTTCTATTTTTCCATCACCAGAGGGCGATGTTTTCCGTTTTTAGTTTCCTTCAGGTTGTTTTTTTTTTCCTGTATTCTTAAATAGTACCATTTCTACTTTAGCAGTGACACAAAATAAAATTAGACAGGACAGGATAAAACATTAAAGGAGTGTTTTGGATTTATATTAAACCTTCCTAAATCAATGCTTTCCTTAATCACTTTTCATGTATGTTTAGGGTTGGTGTCCTGCTGAAACAGTGAACCTCCACCCTGTCCTCATGTCTTCCACAGCCTCTAACAAGTTTTCTTTCAGGATCGCCGTGTATTTGGCTTCTTGGTCTTTTTGATTCTGGTTTTTCACCAATGTTAACAAATTATATGACTTCTAAAAGGCACCTATCTATCACATACAATCATGAAATAACTACAAGTATACACGTGAAGAAAGAGAAAGGAGGAAAAAAGATGTAAAATTTAAGTCAGTCTGCGTTGTAGCAAAACTCTAAAATAGCAACAAAGAGTTACAGAGTAACTTCAAAATATCTAAGAGGAAAGAAAAACATCATAAACAAATGGAAAGAAGAAAAACAGGTCAGCAGACAGAGTAAAAATTGTTTTATTTTGCTTATTCTTTGCCTGTCTCAGCCTGGTTGTGAGGTGTTAACCACGCTTATACAAACAAATTACTGACCTAAAATCATATCTTACGATCTTCTAACGACTTATAATTGCGAATATTATTTTCTAAATCTACAGATTCCCTCAGAAAACACAGTAAAGTTTAATTCTCCTCCTCTCCCCCTCAGTGGGCTCTCCAGCACGGAGTTTTCGGGCTGTACTCTTTGTTCTGCTGCTCTCTCAGCTCAGCAGGCAAACACATCTCTGTTCAGTGTGCAGCTGCAGCCGGCAGGCCCCGCTCGTCCTCCTCCTCCTCCCCCTGCTGCTCCAACAGGCCGCGCAGGCGCATTGGCTCTTCTGTGCGCTCTACTGTTTGCATTGTGTCTGAACTGCCGGCGAGCTTTAAAAATATTATACCAACCGCGGCAATGTCGGGCAGGTCGGTCCGAGCTGAGACCCGGAGCAGGGCGAAAGATGACATCAAGAGGGTTATGGCCGCTATTGAGAAAGTACGAAAATGGTAAGAGGAACAAGATAAAAAAGCAGGCTTCGTTATCTAACACGAGAAAGGCTTGCTTGTTGGGGGAGGAGAGGGAAGGAGCGAGACGGAGAGAGGGATGAAATAGAAAGATAAAGGGCAGCTTTTTGAACGGCGTTCTCAGCAGATGTACTTGCGGCTCAGGTGCGACCGGGGCGCTCCAGCGAAGAGCGCCTTTCCCGGCTTTCGCGAAGCTGCTCGCGGGGGAAACACACAACATATAGCCGGTGTTTTTCCGTTGATTTTTAACGGCAAAAAAAAGGGTTGAACCCAGAAGCCATTTCGATGTAGTCACATGAAGCCATTGCTGCCCGCTGCCGAGCTGCGAGCGCAGGCGGCGGGCTTTTAGCGGCGAAACAGCCGATAAGTCTGGACGCTGAGACAAATTTTGACGACGGCGCTCTTGAGTCGGAGCACTTTAGTCCGTGTGGAGTTTTAAATTAAGCGCTTTGAGTCGCCCTTTAGGTCTGCCGGAGAATAAGACACGGTGGGGGTTGGGAGAGGGAAGTAGGCTACTGTAGTGCATGGCTGAACACGTAGTGACTCAGTCTTATCTTTTTACACCAGAAAATCACATTCTGTTCTCTTTAAACAGCGCAGAAGCACATGTTTGTTCGGAGGACATGACATTTATGGATGTAGCTGTTCAACTCCGCTCGGTGTCAGAATTTAATCACATTTTTATTTATTCAGGCGGATTAATCAAACGTCCCCGGGTCAAAGGCAGAAGTTTGGTTTTGTTGTAACTTTAGCATTTTTGTTTCACAGAATAAAAGCAACATAAAATATGATGGTGTAATGTAAAATAAATATAAAGACGTTTATATTTTAGGATATTGTTCATTTTTATGTCCTTTTACAGTTTTGTAAAAACTTATTTTGAATCAGCCAGGTAACCTCAGAAGATTGAATAAGTTGGAAATACAAGGATTTTTTTTATTATTATTTACTTTATTAAATTCGGTTTTTATATCAGGTTTTTCTTTAACAATGTTTTCTCATTATCTATTTCTAGTTACATGAATATTAAACCAGAATATTAAGGTTTCTACACTTTTCCCTTACTTTAAAGAAATTTGACTCTAAATATGTAATTTTGCTATAAAGATGAACACTAAAGGGAAACTTTTTTTTTAGCTGACACTGGTTTAAAAGCTTAGATCGACTAGTTACTCAACCAATATTGGCATGTTGAACTTATTTTTTGATTGAACAGCAGAAGGTTGCTAGAAAAATAAACTATAACCAAATGATGAAGGTGCTTATAATTTGTCTTTCTTTTCTCCCCTCTTTTCTTTCTTTCTTTCTTTCTTTCTTTCTTTCTTTCTTTCTTAACATTTTTCTTTCTTTTACATTTTTGTGGTAAACCAGTGACATGTTTAATCAAAATTATTCTAAACAGATGAAACCTTCAGAGACGTTTTATTTAATTTTTTTTAGGTTTACATAAATAGTAACCTGTACATTAGTTATATAGTACCATATATAATAATAAAATAATGCGTGTCCACTGGATTATTGTTTGTGTTGTTGTCTTGACAACTTTTATGCAGATTTTACTTCATGGTAGTGTTGATTCAATTCAGAAAGCACATCCACATAATATAGACATTTATATAATAATATAATTTTTTCCAGTGGTCAATTACTATCATTTTAAAATCTAGATTTACTAATAAGTCACTGAATTAATGTTTAAGGGTTTTAGGTGAGTTACAATGATTAGAATAAGTGTGATTGATATTAAAATATTTTAATAATGACTTAACTGACTTTGTGTGACTAAAATAAAGAAAATCTTTAATACACACTAATAAAAATCTCATTTTGATTTCTAAAAGTAACCTAAATAGCTAAAGTACTTTTTAGCTGTTTCAGATAGCAGCAATAAATGAAAACATTCTGGATTTTTCCACTTAACATGCAATATCATGTCAGAGAACCTCAGAAAACTCTCAATGCAAAGGTCAAAATATTCACAGGACATTCATAATAAATCACCTTGTTAATAGTTTTATTACTTTTTCTAGTATAAGTTTGTATACTAACTTAGTATAACTTAGTATACTTATACTAGTATAAGTATACTTATACTATAGGGAGTGGTTAGGTTGCCACTTTTCAGAGCATCTTTCCACCAGAGGTCACTTTAAATTGACTTGTTTGTCCAATCAGGGAGAAGAAATGGGTGACGGTCGGAGACACGTCCCTTCGCATCTACAAGTGGGTCCCGGTGACGGAGCCGAAATCAGACGACGTGAGTTCATGATTATTAGCAGATTGTTCGCTGAAAATGTCACATATAAGTGAAGCGCAGACTGTAGCTCACTGTGTCTCCTGTGGTGCAGAAGAACAAAAATAAGAAGAAGGGTAAGGATGATAAATACGGCTCCGAGGTGACGACTCCGGAGAACAGCTCCTCTCCAGGGATGATGGACATGCATGGTGGGGTTCCTACACTCGTTTTTTTTTGTCTTGTGCTTGTTGGTCGTGTGTTTTCTGACTCTCTCGGTCTGCCCTGTTCCAGATGACAACAGTAACCAGAGCTCCATCGCCGACTCGTCCCCAGTGAAGCAGGAAAACAGCTGTAGCACCAGCCCCGCCCCGGAGTCCAACACCGCGTCTCTCCGCGACAACGGCGAGGCCAAGACTGACCAGAGCCCAGACAGCAAGAGAGGTCAGACCGTCACAGACACAATGAATACCAGTATACACCAGTATGTACCAGTATATGCCATCTGCTGTTTTTGTCTTCATCCTCAATTTAAAACAACCACTTCCCCTTTGATAAAACCACTGCACACCTGTGTTGCCCCGATCCAACCTCCCGGGAATTTAACCGTCGACTTTTATGTCTCACTTCGTGGATCTCAACAAAAACAGACAAATAGTTTCAGCTTGTTAGCCTTATTTAATCTGTCGCTCTAAATAACCAGGTTAAACGGGCAGTACTGTTTTTCCAGGCACATAGTGCCATTTTATTGCGCAATCAAATAACTATGCTAACTTTCAGTTGTTATAAAAATGTTATATCAAATATGACTGGGATGTCATCACACCATCGCTCTGTTTTTACGCTGGTAAAAACGTTAAAATTTTTAACGTTTTTGCCATGTTCAGTTCCACCAGGTGTTTGCTAATCACAGCTGGCTAGTCTGAAGGAGCTGAGTGGGCATGTTGTGAGGGAGGCCTGGTCTGTGAGGTGAAATCTTGGAAGTTTAGAATCTGCAGTTCTGATGAGGCGCTTTGTCCTCGAAGGCGGAGCTAGGTCCACCTAGGCGTTTTGCACAGCTAAATGGTTGCTATGGAGATGAAAGGATTTCTCAAACATGCATAAAAGAATCAAAGCAACACTTTAGGTATGTCTTTGATGTGGGAAGAGCATAATAATAGCGTTCCATCATGGAACGCTATTATTATAAATAAAAAATTACATTATACTACCCCTTTAAGAAAGTCATTTCAAGACTCTGAGAACAAATCTCCTGAAAGATATATACATTTATCATTTCTAAATATATATTCATAGAAAATGGTTGAGCAGTTCTGATTTATGTTTATCATTTTTTGCTTGAGGCGTTCCTCGTTTGGACAATTATTCACTCTGGTTTTGGATGCCGCGAAGCTGGAAGGATTTTTGCTTTTTTAGCTTTAAGACATTTATGATGCATAACCGTGGCAACAACTTATTATTGTTTTTGCAACTCAAAAACTAAAATAACACATGAACTCTGACCCCAAATTCCAGAGGATTTGAAAAGGAGACTTTATGGATGCAGAGCAGGACCAAAGAGCAGCAGCAAATGACCAACAACTGATGATGTCATCCTTGAAGTGTAATGGTGCATTCACACCAAACGCGTTTTGTACGTCTGGTATACATTTGAAGGCTACATAGAGGCGCATTGAACGCTCATTGTGACACATTTCGCGCGTCTAGCGCGATTTGAAGCGTCTCATGCTTCAAAGGCGACTTGAAGCATGAGACGCTTCAAATCAGCAACCGATTCGAGGACAAATCCATTGCCGTTGTTTTTCACGATTTTTGGCGCGCCTCCACATAGTCTTTGAATGTAAACCAAATGCTCGAAACGCTAGGTGTAGAGCAAAATGTCAAGCATCTGTATTCAATTTCCACACGTGTCGAACTTGAAGCGTTGGAGATGTTTTTGACGCGCATAATGATGCGTTTAGTGTGAACGCACCATTACTGTGAAATATGTTCGCTCCCCTGAAATTGAGCTGTTTTCATGTCATGACAGACGGCATCCGTCTCCAGTCAGAGGCCGCTTCAGATTTGTTGCAAAACTGACTGCTACCAGAAATCCTTTAATTTTCCTTTTAGGGGAAATAAAGTGTAATTGATTTGATTATTTGTTTCAAACAGAAAGCAGCTGGATAAAGGATAAAATAATGTAAAAAGTAGAATAAAAGAATGACATAGAATAAGAACCAGATCCAAAAAAGGGCTGCAGTACAAATTTAAGTGCAAACTTTTGCAGTCTGTGCAAGAAATCTAGCACTGCAGAATGTATTTTTTCCCTTTTTATCAGAGCATCTACATCTCTGCTGTCTTTGTTCAAACTTAATAAACAACGGGGATGGGGGTGGGGGTCGACTTTAATATAATTTCAGCTCTTTGGGTTGTTTGCAGTTACCCCAAAGAACCACTTGGGGTCACTAGAGTGTCGAAAAAGGGGCCATGAAAAGAGCCAAATGCACACTGAAGAGTTCTTGTCTGTATTTGCTGCCTGATGAAGAAGTGAGAGGTTTGCCTGAGATTTTTTATTTATTTTCTACTGTGTTGTGATTTCAGGGAAGAGCATCCCTACATCAGAGACCTCAGAGCGAGCACAAAGTGCCAAGAGAGACAGTCTGTCCTCAGGGGAGAAGGATTCCTCAGACAGCAAAGCCACTCAGGTATGAACACGTCCGCACATCTGTCTGCAAACCTCTCAGAGGAGCAGGAAACAAAGTGTTTAAGTTTTCACATGCTGGTCCGGATCTCCCTTCTACCTGCTTTCTAGGAACAACATGGCTAATAAAGCAAAGGTTCTTTAAGAATAAATCACTGGAAGAATGAGAGATTTTACCTTTTGTTGTTGTGTGACTTGAAAACATGACTTGTTTCATAAAAAGCCTAAAAAACCAGAAACAACATTTTCTGTTTCACTCATGTTTCAGATCACAGTCCTGAACAGTGATTTCCTTCGTCGTCTTCTTCCAGTTTGTTAATGAACAGGCTTATTCACGTGTGTTATTGACTGGCTTTCCTGAATGGTTACTGAATATTTAAAGACCTCTAGTGTGGACATGCTGCCCTTGAGACATGTGCGTCCCTTTAGAAGTCCATCTGTAACATTCTCACTCAGTCATTAAAGGTTCCCTGTGGGGGTTTTGACCTCCAGCAGCTGCTGGTAAATGCTAACTAGAATTAGCTAAAATGCTAATCCTAGCTAGCATTATAGCTCATTTTGATTTAAAAACTAAATCTAATAGACTGAATGGAGTGAGTTAAAAAACAAACGGCATTTTCAGTTGTTTTTTTTGTTTGTTTTTTTTTAACTGAAAAAAAAACAGCTGAAAAAAAGCATTGTGATAGCCCACATGATATTGAGAACATTTTAGCTATCATTAGGAGTTTAACTAATTTTAGTTTTTAATGGGTTTTTGTCATAGTGAATGGAGCATAGGTCAACCTGCTACTGGTACTCTACATGCTATCATTAGTATTTTAGCGAGCTGTTGCATTTTAGCTTACACAATGCTGCTTGCACCCAATTTTATGTCTTCTGCAGTTGACTGCAAATGCTTCTGCAATTTTCACTAGTTTTGTTTCTTTTTATCATATAATTGCACAATTTGATATTTTGAAAATAAATTTGCTTATTAGAAACACGCCAATTTTGAAAAACACTTTTTTTTTAAATAAAATGGTTTGACACTAGTATGAAGTGATTTTATTTATTTTTTATTATCAAATTTGGCCTATTTTGCAAAATTCCAATGGAAACACTCTTTTTGCATCACACAAGTCACGTGATCAGCAGCCGGAAGAAGACGACAGGAAGTAGCCGGAGGAGTCGTGTTTGTTAATGAACAGGCTTATTCACGTGTGTTTTTGATTGCCTTTCCTATTTAATGGAAGCACTGCAATTGCAAAGTAGTTTTTTGACATTAGAGTTTTGCACACAGTGATAATGGAAACACAGCTAGTCACTGGTCGGGGCAGAACAAGGTGAAAACTGCCTGCCTGATCCTATCTTCTTGGTGCATCTTTGCTTATTAGATGTAATCATGCTTTGTATTTTTTATTTTGTTTGTTTGTTTCTTGCTTACAGGATCTACAGGAGGAGACCCCGCCCAGCAAGAAAAGCAAACTGGAGTCCTCATCTCAGGACTTTGAGGAGAGCTAAATGTTTCGGGCTGAGTCATTCTCTCCTTCACCTTCCTGTCTCCCTTCCTCTGTACCTCCTCCCATTAACTCTAGATGATTTAGGGCTAATGGACACACCGGCTCTCCTCTTAGATTGTTTTTATTTTTTTTTTTTTATTTCCCCTCCCTGCTCTTCAAAACCAAGGGGAGAACGGACGTCTCTCTTCCTTATCGCTGTTTCCCACTTCCCGTTTCGCCATCTTTACCCAAACACTCCCCCCTGCCACCGAGGGAGGATGGATATTACCTCTTGTTCAGTGGTTCCCCCTCCGTGCTTCCTTCCAGTCCTCCACATTTTGTTTTGCCAAGAGAAGCGCCAGACCCAAGCTTCGGGACAGCGCCGGCAGCTCAGCCCAGCCACCACCAGACCAGAACACAAACCCCGACCCGCTTCTGTGACTTAAAGAGCTCTGAGATTAGGACGAGGCCGATCGCAGACGCTGCTCTGAGATCACTCTTTTGTTTCACTGCTAACGGTTTAGCTCAGGATAAGTCAAGGGGCTAACCTGGTCTCAGATCAGTGGCTGTGGCAGCCCCCATCCCCCCACCAACCCCGAAGGCCACGTCTCGCTTTCAATTACCCGATTCGCCTCCTGCTAGACTAATGTTCTCTTTTGTTTAGGGAATGTTTAGTTATATCTTTCTTTTTTTTTCTCCCTCAGGAGGGTCAATGCACTGTTATGGTATGTCACAATCAATCACAGATAGATTTGCTGCTGTAGTGGATGTCTTTTATCTCTATCCATGAAAAGTTCTCCATGTTTGTGTTTTTATTTTTCTCCTAAAGTGAATTAGCTCGTGGTTCGTAGAGGAAGAGGGCAACGGTACACGCCGAGACGGACTATTGGATAAGTAGTGAGGACAGACATGGTTAGAGCGCGTCCCGGAGGTGTGTGCCTTGAGTTGTTACGACTAATACAAGTTTTAGTTCAAGCTGGTTTGGACTTAAGTTTTGGTGCCATGCTTTGTTTCGGTTTGTTTTGTTTTTGTTTTTGCCTTATAACTGTCACTAATTAGTTTTTCCAATTATTTATATTTAACTCCTCCTGATAGGATGTTTTCTCTGAGGAAAAAGATTTGGGAGATATTTGCTTCCTTGCTTCGAGTAAAAAAAAAACATGTAACAATGTAATTTAGAGCGACACCAAGTCGGCTGTACGTAAATCCAGGCAGTTATTTGAGCAGCAAGGTAGCATTACGTGTTAGCATCCGCCCGCTCGCTTTCCTCCCAGCAAGGAAGTAAACGCGTACTACTCCTATAAAACGCATCACAATTAGGTTTTAACACTACCCAGAAGTTGATCATGTTCATTCCTTTAAGCACCTGCAAACCTCATCCATCAGAACTTCCGGTTTCTTTCCACATCACCGTCGACTCGCATCTAATCGTCTCATTTCCCTGTACTGGTTACGTGTCACTACCCGTCTATGACCTACACATGCTGGTGCCGTTCGCCACTAAAGGTCCAGTCTCTCTCTCTCTGTTTTTTTTTTTTTGTTTTTTGTTTTTTTGTTCAAAGATTTGGTTCTAATCCTCCTTCAAGGTGCTGTCTGTCGGCTGAATCCATACACACGTGGCATAGTGCCCCCTGACTGTGTGCTAATTAGTGCAATTTACTTGAACTTTAAAGTACGGATTCAGACCTACGACCTCTAATGTAAAAAAAGAAAGAAAAAAAAAAACCTCACTCATGTTAAGATTTCTTTCATTAATCAATCCTGAATGAATTTAGATAACTGAATCACTGCAAACCGTGACAGGACGGGGCTACGATGCATTTTACAACCCAGAATCAGATTTTCAGCAAATCAGCATTCACACGGATGGAGAGGAAGGAGTTTTAAAACAGTGTCTCGGTTCAGAGGGTGGATTAGCATATACCTCATTCCCAGTCCAGCAGAGCTGGAACTTTAAAAATGCTATTGTATTGACATTAACAGTTATAAACAGCATTACATATACACTCAGTTTAAGAAAAACAAATTCTCACTTATGTTGTAGCGTTCACTTGATTGAGCCAATTGATTTATAGTTTCCTCATAACTGTGTGTAAAAACAAAAATGAGAAAAAAAAGAGCTGTGAGATGAAAAAAAAAACTTTTTTTTTCTTGGGACCATTTTTTTCTTTAGATCGTGTACAGATTTATGGTTTGGTTTGACTTATTTATTCCATCAGTAGTGCTTGGTTTTGTTTTTATCATGTCCAATGGTTTTGTTTTCTTAATAAAAGTCATACAAATGCTTTGTCTGTGTCAGTCTGTTCGAAACTTTTGAAAAGTCCTCCATTTCTAGAACAAATTTGGGATTTTACTTTTTAGCTAAATGTCACATTTTATCTACATGCTTTTGAATGCTACAAGTTGATGTCCTTGGATTTGATTATGTTTGCTCTTAACTTCCTACCACATAGACCTAACCTTTATCCTACATCTTTTAAATTTCCACCTTGGAACTGCACGGACACATTCGGTTAATAAAGTATTGTTTGATATCGTGTCTGTAATTGTGAAGCATAATAAACACCAGTGGGGTTTTACGCATGCGCCAACCGGACGCAAATTCTCGCATGAACTTAACACGCTGCTATATAAACCCAACTTTTATCCTACATATTTTAAATCCCAGTTTAAACAAAACTACTCTGACACATTCGGTGAATAATGGTTTGTCATTGTGTTAGCAATCGTGAACCTTAACGCCAATTGGCTTTTGCGCATGCGCCAACCGGAAGCAAATTCTCCCATGAACCAGGAAGGGTTTTCGGCTACCGGAGCCTGGGAGCGGTTTTGGGTCTGAGAGTGGTGCGAAAAGCTGCAGCTATATATTATTGGCTAGACTCCTCTCACAAGAGGCGTAACAAGGCGTGCTCGAAGTATGCCAACTAAACCTTATTCAGTGAAAATGATATTCTAGAAGTGGAACTGACCCTAATAATGCGAGCGGATGTTCTACTGAACCAGCAGTTTTAAGAGTTTACTGTGCGAGGTAGGGAACGGCCCCGTTTTCCGCGTTTTAATTCACTTTTTTCAGCTGCAGTGAGTCGTTGTGCTGCATTAGCTTAGCTAGCTTGCTAAACTCAATCGAGGTGCTAACGGTGACAGCTGGTGAGTCCACGTAACCTGATGAATGAAAGCACTCAAAGCGAAATGTAGCGTTTCGTTTTAGCTCGATTTATGCAGTTGACAGGAGTGGCAGCAATATTTATGACTTTAATTGTACAATTTGATGTTGAATATGTTAGCACACTGCTCTGTTGAGCAGCGCTTTCAGCCTATAAAACAGCCGCATGTGTTAGCCGGCTAAGGCTACTTCAGCTGTGTAGCAAATTAGATTAAATTGAGAACTAAATAAATATAATTAAAAAAATCTCCACATAAAGCAGCAGTGTCAGGAAGAAAAAAGTTGAACTGTTTGGTTAAATGATGTATAGACTTCATTCAGACCGGTCTAGGGAGGAAATCGGATATTTCTTCTCACCTGTTTTTTACGAGCTGTAACATTTAAATAAGGGACACATGACCTTACACACGTAACATTATCATGCCTGCATGTAAAAGTGGGTATTTTAGCAACATATTCAAGAGTTGTTTTTCCATTTCAGCCTGATATTGTCTAAAATGAACTTTGATATAATCCTAAGATTATGTTATGGTTTAAAAAGATTATGGTTTAAAAATGAAGGAAGGCTCTCTAAACCTTGTGGCAGATTCTCAATTTATATCGAAGGAATGACCTAAAATCTCATAAAATCACTACCATTTACATTTACTTTCATTTCTTACTATGAAACTATGGTGCGTTCACTGACCAGTAAAGGTTAAATTTTTTAGCTAATTTCACGCTTCATTTCAATCAGTGAAACGGTGATACTATTTCAACAGCCTTATTGTAGTCTTCTCATACATGGAAACTTTACACTCAAACAAAATGACAAAGTTGTGACGTCAGGGAAAGAAAAAGGACATGGTGAAGGGGTAGGGTGGACAAAAAAAACAACGTAAAACATCAGCTGCCATGCCAACACTACTTTGTTTTCCTGTTTCTTAAACTTTCTTATTGCTTCTCTTCACCTTCCCCAGATCATTTGTGATGGCTACTACTGAAATGGAATCTGGGTCTACAGAAACCAGGTCTGAGCAAGGATCGTTGGACCCCGATTCGAAATACCCACTCAAAGTTCTTTACTGCGGAGGTATAATTGATAAACTCAATCTGTCGCGCAATCGCGGTGCGTTTCGATGACCTCTAACCCAAGTTTTTTTTTTGTCTTCCTACAGTGTGCTCCCTACCTACAGAGGTGAGTTTCGTCATTAGACAGACAATGCACTCCCATTATTTGGACTATAAACAAGCGCCTGCAGATTATTTCTTTCGAGAGTTGTAAAAACTGGTGATGTCTCCACAGTACTGCGAGTACATGCCCGAGCCAGCCAAATGTAGGCAGTGGCTTGAGAAGAACTTTCCAGATGTGTTTGCCAAGATGACTGTAGGTGAGTACCTTCGAGGTTTTCAGAGGATTTTTGCTTCACTCCCCTACAATTTAAAGAGCTTAATTAATAGTGGCTAGATAGATTAGAAGTCTGTGTAAATACCAGTTTTCAGTAGCTTTAAAAGCTAAATTATTGGCTTGTTCCGTATAGGATCTCTTGTCTTTATAGGCTGCACTACAGTAAAGGATGGCAATGATAGGAATGGCGTTCTGTCATTGGATACTTTTTGGGCTACAGAGCCAATGCATACAGAGCAAGATGGTGTTTTTAGATACAGCTGGATGGCAAATCTAATTCCTAGTTGAAGTATGCACATGCAGACGTGCCCTGGTGGGTGAGTCTGTCAGTCAGAGCTCTCCCACAGCAGAGCAAAACTGGACAGTGGCTGATTTGTCAGGCTTTTGTGGAGGTAGATACGATTTGTTTCTTGTATTGGCTGGTCACTCCAAATGACCTATTATGTTTCTCTGGATAAGTTGGGATATGTCTGTTGGCTATGCAAAACAAGCCGATTACATTTTTTGCACAAAATCACTTTTAGATGATATTTTAGTCTGCTCAGTTCTGCCTATGTTGAGCTTTTTTTAGGGCCTCTTGTCACTTTAAATCCAAAAAAACTGCTGCTGGCCACGTCCCCCACAACTCAATGTTTACACTCGTATATGAAAATGGCTGCTAACAGATGCGCAACTATACATTTTTGAAAAGCATTAGTGGAGCCTTTTGCACAACCAACAAGCATGCAGCAAGTGATTTCAGGAGGGTAAGTCAACAACAAACCATTTGTCTTTTCCAGCAGCCATTGTACAGCACATACAGTGGTAAAACCAGCTGACCAAACATGCTGGAGCTCCATTTGGGTTACTAGGTAACGGTGCATGTCAATTTTTGACCTAACATTCAGGTTTTTGAAACTGCTAATTTTCCAGACACCAAAAACTTTAACTTCTTGCCAAAAAACAGTTAGAAATGATTTTGTTGTTCTTTTGAGACCTGAGTGGAAGTACAAAAATATGTCAATTTTGCATTAAGGTCCCCTTTAAGGCTATTTGTGCACCCCTGATAATAAAAAAAACAAATATTCATTATTATTCCACAGCAATTGGAGTAGAAAAGTAAAAAACCTTGTTTGTAAGTAAGATAATATTTACTCTAGTAAACAAATGTAATTTTTGCAAAACTGGTTGTAATTCTTCTTTTTGCTTCTTTGGTCCCTCTGGTCCGGCAGGAAATGCTCCCAAACAGGAATCCGGCACTGGAGAAGCTCCCCCTACAGGCGAAGAGGAGGAGAAGAAGAAGCAAAAACGAGGTATGACTTCACATATAAGTCTATATAGTCATATTTAATGTTTGTACGCTGTGAGCACTTGCAACGAAGTCAAATTTATTGTTTGTGTGCACAGTCTTTCCCAATAAAGCTGATTCTGTTTTTGGATATGATGTACCTGTGGGTTCATCTTTCCTGAAGATTCTCATCTCTCAGCACCATTGCTGTTGCCAATGACTCAAATCTTGCTTTATTCTCCTTTTCTTTTCAGGTGGGAGAGGCCAAATTAAACAGAAAAAGAAGACGGTGCCTCAGAAAGTCACAATAGCCAAAATTCCAAGAGCAAAGAAGAAATATGTCACACGAGTGTGTGGCCTGGCAACATTTGGTGAGGCTTGTGCCGTTCCCCTCCATCTACGCTTGGCGATGTTCAGTTTTTTGCATGTTTGTCTAAATGTCGATCTCTTTGTTGCAGACATTGATCTTAAAGAGGCTCAGCGATTCTTTGCTCAGAAGTTCTCTTGTGGTGCCTCAGTTACAGCCGAGGATGAAATAATCATTCAGGGAGATTTTACAGATGACATAATTGACGTCATTCAAGAAAAGTGGCCTGAGGTAAAAAACGGTCTTCATGGAAAAAAGTTTCATGAGTTTTTATACCTGTTAAGTTTGGTGAAATGTACTTTTTTCCATCTTTACCTGTAAACTCAAACACATTTGGTTAATTTAAACCTTATAGCACTGCAATTTCGAACAACAAAATTCATTATTGGCTGGTTTGGTGTTGAGATTTCTTTGAACTTAGCATTTTAAATAATAAATGTGTGTGGACATACAGGAATGAACCCAACATACATACTTGAATAATAAATTGTAAACCATTAAAAATAGTATTTTAGAATATTAGATTTGAACAGTTACAAAAAGGTAGGACTTAAAGCAAATATAAAATTTAATGTAAAACATTGTTTGTGTAAAACATGCCGTTTTACAAAAACTTACTTTACATTACATTTGATGTATTATATTTGATAAACACATCGTAGTGTACAGTTCTGCATTGGAAGAGAAACAATAAATTGATTTGAAA
Source organism: Poecilia mexicana (assembly GCF_051168715.1). NCBI lineage: Eukaryota > Metazoa > Chordata > Actinopteri > Cyprinodontiformes > Poeciliidae > Poecilia > Poecilia mexicana. The sequence continues at coordinate 3,469,037 of NW_028263381.1, forward strand.
ATGGCCAGTGAAACAAATTGCCTTCAACTTTGGACCCCGTCCAAACTGAAATGAACGCGGTACGTTTCTGTAAACGGTAAACAAAGGATGACGGGACACAGCTCCACAGAAAACGCCGTTATCGGCGCCATGTGAGTGTGAAACGCTTGTGGGAGAGAGCTGGAGCTACGTCATCGTTTCAAAAAGGATGCAGCTCACTTGGCTACACGGATACATAAAGCCGCCATTTTGAAATTTAACCAAGATGGTGGAACCCAGTTTCAAAGAATGATCATTTCTAGTCTCCCAAAACACCACATCTGTGTAGATCTCAGACTAAACGACAAAAAACAATCTCTTTGCTGATGCACCTAAAATCCTCTGTGTGGGCGGGGCTTAAATAAGCTAAAAAAAGATTAATGAATAATAACAATAAGGCTTTGGAAAAGACTTGAGAGACTGAAGTTTAGTTTTTTGCAGAACAATGATCATTAAATACATCCAGAGCCACAACTGAATAGTTTAGATCAAAGCATATTCATGGCCTAGCCAAAGTGTGTGGTTTGTTTTGTTTTGTTAGTGTTTGATAAAATCGATGGCTTCCTATTAGAATTCTGGAAAACTTAAGCCTTTGATTAGTTTGTAGCTCCAGAGGCAGGATTTGCTCAGGCAAAAACTTTCACACAACAAAACTCCAATTTCAGAAAACTGTTGCTGTACAAATCTGCAAACGCAACACACCGTTTCTGAGTTCAGCCTCTTTCTCCTTCTGTAGGTGGATGATGACAGCATCGACGATCTGGGTGAAGTCAAGAAGTAAAGACCAAATATGCACTTTCACTGGGATGGATGTGACCTGTAACATCAACAACAACCTGGCCAAATGTACACATCAAGTCATTTTATACCTATTTTATTTACTGTACATAAAATGGTGCGGACTTGGCCACTCACTTGGCGGCAGTTTTTTTTTTTTTTTTTTTGTTTAATTTTTTTTTTTAGTCAATAGCTGCTTTCTCTTGTTTGCCAAAGTGTGATATGAATTAAGTCCTTCACAAATGTTCTTCACTCAAGCAAATCTGTAGGCTAATAAATTTCATTCTCCTCTGTCCGTTCTGCTGTTCCGCTCTTCATTCCAGGTTGGTTTTCCATTAATGTTTTTGACACGTTAAGTGTTTTCTTTTCCAGAGTGGGCTTTGTCGTCATCGCCTGCTTTATGAGTCCCATAGATGGCCGAGGGTTACTTGTTTTTCCTGCGACCTACTGCTCACCCATGAGTAAACCTATTCCCAGGTATAATAGTTTTCTAATGAAGCTCCCATCCCCAGACAGATAACATTTACAGTTGTTATAATGCTCCTTTGGGTCAACACCACTTCCCCACAGATAAGGCCGGTGCACCACTTTGGAATTAGCATGTTTGTCCGTGAGCCCTTTGCATAAGTGCAAACATGATTCGCTGTTCAACTAAAGACACCTGGTGCACCACGTCTCTAATCACTCAGAGCTGGTTGTTGCTCATCACTGGTGGGTCAGAAGATGAATAGTTCCCGTTCAGAGGTCTGCTGTGCCTTTGAGTCACCCATCCTGGACCGGGTTCTGCCTCCAGTTCTGATTCTGGAGTTCATGTTTGGATTAATGGGGAATTTCTTGGCTCTGGGGATGTTTATCTTCTACATGGACACGTGGAAGCCCAACTCCGTCTACCTCACTCATCTAGCGGTTGCGGACTCCATCGTACTGTTCTGCCTTCCCTTCAGAGCGGACTACTACCGGCGTGGGAAGGACTGGATCTACGGTAACATCCCGTGCCGCATCCTGCTCTTCCTGCTGGCCGCCAACCGTGCAGCGGGGATCTTCTTCCTCACGGCGGTGGCCGTCGACCGATACTTCAAGATCGTCCACCCGCGAAACCCCATAAACCGCCTGGGCTTGGGCTACGCTTTGTGGGTCTCCCTCGGCCTGTGGGGGTTGATTTTTCTGGCCACCGGGTATCTTCTCGCCAACGAGCACTTTTTCTACAACAGCAACCGCACACAGTGTGAGAGTTTCAACATCTGCATGGGCTTCACGCCTCTCTCCACCTGGCACAATGCCTTCTACGTCATCCAGTTTTTCCTGCCGACCGCCATCGTGGCGTTCTGCACAATCAGAATCACCTGGCAGCTGAGAAACAGGACTTTGGACAAACAGGGGAAGATCAAGCGCGCCGTTCAGTTCGTCGCGGCCGTGGCTCTCATCTTCATCACCTGCTTCTTCCCCAGCACCATATCTCGCATCGCCGTGTGGATTCTAAAGGTGTGGTATGACGAATGCGGACATTTCGAAAAGGCCAACCTGGCGTTCTACACGTCAGTGTGTTTCACCTACTTCAACAGCGTCCTCAACCCCGTCGTGTACTACTTCTCCAGTCCGGCGTTCAGCGGCTCCTTCAGAAAGGTGCTAAACAAACTGCTAGGAAGGAGCGACGACAAGGAGCCGACGCAGTCGTCCGACAACATTTCCACCGTTTATGGTGACGGCATCTAAAACCACTTGATGGGTGAAACAGCAATGAGTAAAAACGTGTTTTATAAGTTTATAGCTGTAATAAAAGGTAGGAAAGATGAACAAAGTAGCGCACTTCATAACAGACTTGTGATCTTTTTTTTTTCTCCTTAGGCGGCGTTAAGCGGACGCCGCGCGAGCTTTCTTGCCTACGCGCTGTCCTGACCCCGCGTGCGATTTTGAGCTTTTTTTTAATTATTATGGTTTCGGGAGCTGACGGGACACCCGTGGAGCTGGGACTGTGGGAGTTTAAATAATCGATAAGCAGCGTTAATAGCAAATGGAAATATGAAGCAATTCATAGAGCGTTTTACAATAAGATCCGAAGTAAATGCTGATGGGTTCCGTTTGGTGAAAGCAATTGACTCCATTCAGCATGAGTGAAGCTTAAGTGAGACGTGCTCGATAAATTACAACTGACCTCATTAGAAGTGTAGCTTTTCTTTTGCGTGAATCATGGATAAATTAAGAATCAAATGTCCTCCTGAACTTCAACATTTTATTCAGCTTTTGTGCTAGGCTTTCTAAAAATTAAGTCTCTTAATTTTAATAACATGCCTTAGGTCTCAAATACACATTTTCTAAATCAAGTCTTCAAAATATGTCTTATTGATTTTTATATGCCACTAGCATATATATATATATATATATGTGTGTGTGTATATTTATACATTTGACTGAGGTTAGGTGTCATTATGCTGCAACAAAACTAAAAACTTAATCGGAATATGTATATTCTCATTATAAAAGTTTTTTTTCATTAAGTCTCCTACTTTGACTTTTAATAAATTGACTACTTTTTTTCAATTTGATTTTTTAAAAAATCTGCTAAAGGTTAAAAACCTATGATTTCATCCAACAATAAGCATTATCTCCAACCTCTGCCTTTTAAAACTCAGTCACTATAGCTGGAAAAATGAAGGCTTCATGTTGACAATTTTGTCTGCCTTGCTTTTAGGTTAAGTGCTGTATTGGTGTGTGTGTGTGTGTGTATATATATATATATAATGTATGTATAATCAGTGAAAAATAAATGTAAAGCAAACATGAGAAACGAATCAACAGTGACTTAATGACTGTCAGTGTCATTTAAAAAATATAAACAATATGGCTCATTGCCCTGGGATACATCCCTTTTGAAAGGAAAGTGGAATGAGGGAGTAAAATATGACATTTGTGCTAAAAATGATTGTTTTTCTGTCATATTGTAAGTTTAATAAGAAAACATCGAGATTCATTATGGCTGCTGGGTTAGGGTTAGTAAAGTAATTGTTGACAAGTTATTTTTTTTCCACGTTCTCCCTCATTTCAGTTCCAAAAATAAACGGTATTCATTTTTACACTGCTTTAAATTTTACCATTTATTTCACTAACCCTAGGTTTCTTAATTTTTAAAGAAATAGATCCATAGTTTTATATTTTGAAGTGTGAATTGTTCCCCTTCCCTGCCTGCTGTACCCGATACTTATTTTAAATGTGAGAAGGAAATAAAGGTTTCACTTTTCCATCCTAATTTTTAATTGTGCTGAAATACAGAAAATACAGAAACTTAGAGATGTAGTGAATCATTGTATTCATTGTAATTATTATTTTATATTATTATAGTTTTGTTGAAGAAAGCAATATCCCTGGCGGATGAAGACCAATGTAACTGTCCTAATTGTAACTTTCCCTGCAGGGAATACTACCAACATGAATAAAATGTTCACAAAATAAATATAATGAAATTGTGGAATCCTTAATTGAGGTACAACAAAAACAATTAAGTTCTTAAATGAATCTGCCTATGTTAAAATGACAGGATTTTGTGAAGTTAAAAAATGACAATTTGATCCACCATCAAATCTTTTTTCTCATATGTGATGTGCAGCTACTTTATACTATATTTTGATTCCAGGAGGTGCAAAAGAGAGGAAAATTTAAGTTGGAAATAGACTTTTGGAAGTCAAGAACTGAGTCTGACAGAAAATCTGGAAGGTTTGGTCAAGAGAGCTGATAAATTTGGAAAACTATTGCCAAGATGAGATATGGGATGGTGACAGGCACTGAAAGTGTGTATGCCTATGAAACAGAGTTTTTTAATTTATTTATTTATTTATTTATTCATTCATTCATTCATTCATTCATTCATTCATTCATTCATTCCCTTAACATCTGTTTTCTTTCAGGCAAACTTCACAGGATACACCAGCAAGTATTAACTCATTCAGAGTTGGGTTACGTCCCCTTCTCAATAACTACATGTTGTTCCCAAAGAAAATGTCTATAACTTCCCATGTTTCCAAAACTTACATTTTTTTTATTAAAAATTCCAAAATATCAGTAAAACTCACTGTTATATCGGTTTTATATAAAGTACATGATTGTTTGCAAAACACACAAAAGTGGAGTGGACTAAAATTGAATGATAACAGGGGTTGACAGAAGTGAATCCTTTTTACTTTAATAAATTTATTCCAAAAATCCTTCATGCTGACTTCATTGGTCATTTATTACTTGGAAAATGGTCAGAAACTGAGGTGTCCGAGCTTTGTGTGTGTGTCCTCAAACTCAGCATCATCTCTCAGGGTGACGTCAGACTGTGACAGTCGGGGCTGGGCAGGGAAACGGGAGCCGCTGGAAAAACATGTAACGGTGCAAGGTACGCCGCACCTTCCCTCCACAGCCCTAACAGAGACTCAATTCACAAAAAACAGACCAAGTAAGTCTGCAGAGCAACTTTTTCTGCCGTTGTCTGCTTGAATTTTCTGGAACATCCCATCACTGGGCGGTTAGTTGTCTCACATTAACTAGTAGTCGGCGCTTCATTTGAAGCTAGCTGCTAGCTTTGGCATTCCAGCAGGCTGGAATTCAGGCTTTAGCTACAGGACACAAAACATAACAACAACGCTACAGTTTGCGCCGTGGGTTAACTGACAAAAGACTTATTTAAACCGCTGTACGCTGGTAACGTTTCAGTGAATACGTGGAGAGTTTATTGGAAGTGATGCAGCGCTTTACATCAAAGTTATCCCGCTGGAGCTCTTTTAATGACAGAGCCCAACCCAGATGTAACCAACAGCAACACGGGCCAGCCTCGTTATGTGTCCACTGGCTAACGCTTTATGCTCTCATTTGAGGGTACAAATGTGAAGATGGAGACAGAAGAGCGTGGGTGTGTGAGACCTGGAAGTCTCGTGCTGATGTTTGACAGCTGCAGGTATGCTTGTTGTTTTGGTCTGGCCGCACCGGCTGGCTGGGTGGGGAGACAGACCCGCCTTGGTGATGTTTACATCCGAGGATCGCCCCTTTTCATTGCATAGAGTTTAGTTTTGTGTGTGTGACTGAATCATTCCTTTCTTTCAGACTGGACTGGGTGTTCATCTTCAGTCAAAAATCAGATGTACCACTCAAAATAAGATTTTAATCCACAAAATGTGTTGCATAAATCTTGCTAAAATTTCTATAAATCGATGAAAAAGCTAGCTGTCTTCCTGTAAGAGAAACATGAAAATACTGAGTATTTGACGTGATGGGTGACTGAGAAACCCAAATAAAAAGGATGTAGACTTCACATCACAACGTGGGCTTTATGGTATTTAATTTTTACTGAGGTTTTATGTGATAAACAAACAAAAAAGTTGAGCATAAATGAGGAATGGAATAGTAAAGGTATATTGTTTAAAGGTATATTGTTTTTAAAAAATTGAAACAAAACAAAATAAAAATGTGTGGTATCCTTGCAGTTACAGCTACAGATCTGCTAACTCTGCTCTCTTAGCGACTCTAACGCATGCATTTATCGGAAACATTTTATTGTAGCACTTGCTGTATATTTACAGTTGTTTTACTTTTGCAAGGTGAACATCTGCATGCATTTTGCCACCTCTATGTAGACTTCCTTCCCGCTTCTGCACTGTCCTGTATTAAGCTTCATTGAGCTTGCCAAAAATAAACTTTGACTAGGCTTTCCTGTTGCTGCTGAAGAAAAGCACCCCAACTGCACAATGACACTGCCACCACCATGTCTCATTATGTCTCATACATATGTATGTACTCTCAAATTCAGACATTTGCCACAAAATTGGACAGCTTTTCAGGACAGCTTTTCAAGAGGCAAATGTAATCCAAACTATACCTTAAAGATGGATCAATTCAAGAACTTTTGGCATTTGAGAAGTTAAGCATTTCAGTCTGCTGGTGTCAACTGAATGGTGTTTCATTTCACTTTCTGATGACAAAGCTAAAGATAGGCAGAAGACACACATTCACACTGAAGTGAAAGTTGGTAACGCAGTAAAGAAGTTAAAGGAAGAAATGCTCATGCCTTCAAGACTTCTGTTGTTGCTTGCGGAAGATTTCTGACAAGTTATGAACAAATGTAAATGAAAACAATCAGTGACGCATTTCCCTGGGCATTAAAATACAATGACTATGATTCAGAAGTCTGCCAAGTAAAACATTTTCACACTTGGAAAATAAGCGTGCTACAGTGGTGTACAAACTAAAACTCCCATTTGTCCTTGATTATGTCTTTGGCATTTATATTTTGCGATCTCTCCATATTTAAAGGCTTTAGAGCTCTTGTATGTGAAAAAGTGTCGAATTTTCCTTGAACTTAAATGTAATCCATTTAAGTGCTGAATCCATTTGTGTGTGAAACAGAGTGTGTGTTGTTCCAGCCAGCGTGAGTCATCTGTGTGGTAAGGCTTCTGTTCACCACCTACTGTATGCAAAAAAAACAAAAAAAAAAACAACAAGCTGAACACTGAGCACGAGCCCTGAAGGACCTCACATTTATTACCCTGGTTATTGCAAATAGACTTTTTCATACAGTATTTATGGGTTGTATAGCAGCTGCCATCGAAACACTGGGATGATTTATCGCTCTGTGAAGAGAGGATAGTAAAAGAGGTTTTATTATCATCTGTTAGCAATAAATACAAATAGATTCAATAAAACCTTTTGAGGTCAGTCGAAAGCGTATCTGGTTTACCGCACTTAAAGTAACACATCACTGTCAGAAATAGTTTTTAATTGGTTCAGTAAAATCTTAATTCGGAAAATGTGAACATTTACCTGCTGATGTCATCTTCATGCAATAAGGTTGTTTCAAAAGGGTAAAATTGACGAGATAAAGATATTTGCTCAGTGTTCATCGGGCAGAGTACTGTAAATATTTTAGGGCTCATACGATTAATCAAATTAATTATGATTAATCAAACACTAAATTAGTTGATTATTTTAGTGATTGATTCATTGTTGATTGGAGTCCATAGACTCTAAAAAAGGCCATTTACTGAAATATCAACACAGTAATTAAGTCAAAACTGTACAAAAATATTCATTTTTGCATTTACAATGTAGAAACTTCTTTGTCTGTAAATATGTTCTGCCCAGAACTTGTCAAGTGGCATAGTTTTAGCTTCATCTGGTTCAAATTCTGTAAAAAACAAAACAAAAACTAAATAAAAATTCTATTACGCACATTTATGTATCCATTTATTAATACAAAGAATAATCAACTATGTGATTGCATTTCAGGCAACAGAATTTTAGTTTTCTTATTCAAAAATGTATTTGATTTGCTTATTTGCAACATTTAATTTATTTCTAATATTGTGTAAAAAGGCATAAGTAGTTAAATGGCAGACAGTGTCATTTATTAATACGATTAATCGGAAAAATATTTGATTACTAAAATAATTGTCAGTTGCATCCTTATAGTATTTTAGCCAAGTTTAAAACCAAATTCATGGTAACCTTAATTCATAATGTGCACATTAAAAACTTACACTTCAAATATCATTAAAGTGATGTTATTATTGCTTTTGCTGTTGCTATAATTACTTTTAGTGGGTTGCATTAAAAGCTGTTATTCACTTTTTGGGTTGATTTTCATGCTCGGGTTTGTGTGTTTTCCCAGCTTTCTTCAGTCGCATTGAGACACAGGGTGACCGGGGTGGTGGGGGAAGGCCGTGTCCCCCCATCCTAATCAAGTCCCCCAACCATGGACAAACAGGGCCCCGTCACTACACCAGGCAAATCAAGTGGGCTAAAGCCTCCCAGTAAAATAGCCCGTCCATCCGCAGTACCATCTAGGACATCCCCGTCATCTGGTAAGAGCTTTTCAGAATATCAGTGATGCTGATCAAATTACATTCAAATAATTCTCCAACCATAAAGGCTCAGAAGTATGTTAGCACAATACCAAGTTTAGAAGACATTTAGAGATGATCAAATGACTTTTCGTCCTGCTGTTACAGTCTTGTACTCTGTGTTTTTTTCCATATTTAATTGGAATAATTTTCACCTGAAAATGATATTTTAATGCTTGGCGAGTGCTTCCAAGCAGTTAGATACTTCTTGGTCAAATGAATCAAAAAGCCATCAGTTTCACTTCTACATGTATGCATCAGGTGGTGGGTGAATCTTCATCAGTGCAGACAAAGCATTTGCGTGATGTTGCATGAGATCTTATTATTGGGTCATTGCTGCCAGATTGTGATTGGGTATCAACCAAAAAATCCACATTTTGAAGCTTTAGTTGTCATGCAACAAGTTTATTCAACATGCTTTAAAAGAGGAAAACATCTGTTTTAATTATAACCTTCTTACATTTTTTCCTTCCAGGTGCTCCAAAGCCAGTTCCTCCTGAAAAGTCCTTGTCAGGTGTGACCTCTCCAACACAAGATGTGCACACGGACTTTAAGATCGGCGACAGGGTCTGGGTGAACGGCAGCAAGCCCGGCTATGTTCAGTTTGTCGGAGGCACCCAGTTTGCTCCCGGACTGTGGGCGGGCATCGTCCTGGACGAGTCCATCGGGAAGAACGACGGGTCGGTAGCAGGCGTGCGCTACTTCCAGTGTGAGGATGGACGGGGCATTTTCACACGATCGTCCAAGCTATCCAGGACGCCGCTGCCGGAGAAGGAGGCCAACGGAGGGCAGGCCAGCCCGGTACAAGCAGCCCATGCAACAAGCAAGGCTGCACCGGCTGTCGCTGCCCCTAGTGGTAACAGACTGAATGTTTTTTTTTTGTTTGTTTTTTTGCCACATTTTGTCAAGCTGCAACTACAACAAGCTTCTTTGAACATTTATTTTACAGCCTTGCCCATAATTAGATTTTAAACTTGACTTTGAATAAACTTTGACATAAACCATTCCATTTTAGTTGTAGCTGTAGAGTTTCTGGAAATGTAGAGCCAAATTTAGCTAATAAGATCCCACCTCTAGTACTTTGCCAGTGAAAAGTATTTCCTCTACTTCAGCTCCAGTCACCAGTGTAAAGGCCAGTGGCGTCCTGAACCGTACGGTTAATTCCACCGAATCTGTGTCCAACCTGTCTGACCCCGACTCCCTGAAGAAGATCAGACAGGAGCTGAGGCTGGGAGACCGCGTTTTGGTAAGAAAGACACTGAACGGATCTGACCGCAAGCAGCATGGACGTTCCTTTCGATGTGCTGCTTAAGCTAACCTGACACAAAGATGTCTGTTTTTGTATAATTTCATTCTAAAAGAAACTTTGGTTATTACAACTTCCGTGCGCAGGTCGGTGGAACAAAGGCGGGGGTGGTGCGGTTTCTAGGAGAAACAGACTTTGCGAAGGGAGAGTGGTGTGGCGTGGAGCTGGACGAACCTCTGGGCAAGAATGACGGAGCTGTAGCTGGGACTAGGTGAGGAGCACGGATGCATGGAAACTCTGTCTGCTTATGACTGGTGTGTTTGATGAGTCATTCAGTGAGGAGGTATGAAAAGTCCATTTGATTTTATAAAATGAAAAAAATATTTCTTTTAGCACTGTCAAATGTTCTAAAATATTTTTCTTACAAATTAGTACAATTAGGAAAAAATTATTGTGCAAATATGTGCATTGATTTTAGTATTTAGATATTTTTAGTATTCTTCAACCCCAGTATTTAAATAGGTCGGAATTTTCTTACATTTTCAGTGCTGCATTGAAATATAATTATATTTAAAGTAGGACCGGGACTTTAAAACAATTATTTAAATGAAATGAATGTATTTTTTAATTCACTCATTTCTGGTACACCTGTTAGTCTGACGCACAAGTGACACATGGAAACAACAATGGATGATTAAGCAGCTTCTCTTGGCCCACTCAGAGTTAATTTTTGCTTAAAAAAACAACCTGATCGGACATTGGAAAAGACTGCTGTCATGTTCGAGTTGTGCTAACAGGAGTTAGTCTGTCAGCAAGACTATTCGAGCCTAAAATAGCATCTCAGTGCTAAACATTTTACAGCAGCAACGCTAATGTCAGCAGCCACATTTCTACAGAAGGACTTCACACACATCTTTACCAGCCAACAAAATGCTTCTATTTGCTTCTATCTACCCACAAAGAAAACATAAAACAAAATCCAGCGACGCACAACAAACTCGTCCAGCGTAGCCAAACTGACGCCAAGGCGCTACTTGTTTTCCTCCCAGGTATTTTCAGTGCTTGCCCAGGTACGGCCTGTTTGCTCCCGTCCACAAAGTGACACGGATTGGCTTCCCCTGCACCACGCCCACCAAGGCGAAGAACTCACTCAGGAGTTCCACTTTCAAGAGAAGTCCGAGCGCGTCCTCTGTCAGCTCCCTCAGCTCGGCAACCTCCTCCATCAGCGGCAAACCCAGCCGGGCGGGACTGGTAATATTCACGCAGATATTAAAGCAGAATTACAAACCTACGCTGCAAAAACAAAAAATCTTACTGAGTATTTTTGGTGTAGATTCCAGTGCAAATGTCTTTGCACTGGACTTACAAGTAACTTTTCAGCAAGAAATAAGAGCTTATTTTAAGTCAATAATTTCTTAATATCGATGTTCTAGTTGTCGGAGGCAACTAGAAACTATTGGCAGGTTATTTCATTCATAGCAAAACATTTTTTCCCATGTTATAAGTTAAATAATCTGCCAATAGGACTAGCACGTTTTCATCAATATTAAGGTACTATTGACTTAAAACAAGCTCCTATATTCATCTGAAAAGTTTCTTGTAAGTTAGTTTTGTCTTATTTCAAGCTTAAGATATTTTCATTATAAACTGGACCAAAAATACTTTGTAAGATTTTTATGTTTTTGCAGAGTAATGTAGAACTTCATGTCAACCATGAGTTGTAGCTGAATGTTAAATGGAATGCAGTTTAAATGTCTGGTATTAAAAGTAAAAGGTGTAAAGGAGTTATCTGTCTAACTAAAACATTAATAGATACCAGTTTCTTGTTAAAGTTTCCAAAAATATGCACTGAGAAATGGTTTTAATTGGGCCTGTGCAACAGTTATTTCCCTTTATGACTTTAAATTGTAATATTTACCAAAAAAAAAAAAAAAAAAAAAAGCAAAAACTTTATTCACTTTGCAAATGTTTACCAACTCACAAAATGAAGCGCATTTGGGTTGTCTTCCAGCTGACAGAAACATCTGTGCGGTACGCTCGGAAGATTTCGAGCACCACGGCGCTGCAGGAGGCGCTAAAGGAAAAGCAGCAGCACATTGAACAGCTGCTGGCAGAGAGGGACCTGGAGAGGTGCGAGGTCGCCAAGGCAACCAGCCGTGCCGGAGAGGTTGTGCAGGAGCTGACTATGCTGAGGAAAGGGCGGGATCAGGTGAGCTCTCTGCACTTGATCAAAATAATTTTCAGAAAACCTGAAAAATAAACGCATGACTTAAACAAATAGCTTCAATGCTTTTCTTGCCTGTTTACTATGCTTGGTATTACAGGCTTGAATTGGGGAGTTATCAAAGCAAGCAGCATCCATTATGTTTATTTCCTGAGGTGTTACATGTAATGAGTGAGCACGGAGCAAAGATGGGCTTTTTTCCCACAATTTTTTTTCTGGGGAAAAATTTTTTCCAGGGAAATAAAAATTCTGTGCACTCTTACTAAAGAATAAATATTAAAGAAAATTAATATTTTCTTTAAAATAAAGAAAATATTTTTTCTTTATTTTAAAGAAAATTTCTGGGGAAATTCTGGGGAATTTTTTTCCCTAGAAAAAAAAATTCTGAGCACTCTTACTAAAGAACAAATATTAAAGAAAATTAATTGTAGATTTTATTAGAAAAACATATTGAGCCCAATATAAATACTGAAATTGTTTACCTGGCAGTAAAAATAAGGATATTTTAATATCTCAAGTAATAAACAGTTTTTGTCCAAGTTTTCTAGTGCCTTAATTTTTTTCATATTGAAAACCTCTAACTTCATTGGTTTGTACTGGGACTTTTTTTGTGAGATGTTCATATGTAATCATCCCTCTTTATCCCTAAATAGATAAATTGCCATAATAACTCCAAATTATTTGTTACTTTAAGGCAAACTACAATAAATATTTTATCTGTCAAAATCCTTAAGTGAAACTCTTTGGTTTAAAATAAAAATGTCTTCAGTATTTAATTCTTTGACTCAAAGTAGACCACAAATACTCACCATCTTATAGCAGCTTTAAATATAAAACCTCATGTTCTTCAGTCCTGACTAAGCCATGTTTGTCTTGTGCATTTTAGAATCCAGTCATGGTTGCCTTTAAAGTTACTATCTGTTATCTGGCTCTAACTGTAGACACCAACCAGTGCGTCTCTGAAACCCGATTCGCTTGAATTTGATGATCATTTTCTTAGTTTTCTTCATGTTATTAAGCACCGGGTCGTTGCCTCTGCACCTGATTCGTGTTTGACTTCCTCACAACACACTCATTTCAAATCACAGTGAATGAATCCCACTACTGTGGCATCTGATTCATGTAAGAATCAGATTTTTCTAACTTCTTTGGATTTACAGTCATATTTTAACCAGGTGAACAGCAATGGGCTGAGTACATGACCTTGAGGAATCCCAGTTCTCCTCAAGGAGAGCTGGCTCTTTTTTTCACACTGTGTGCTGTCTGTGGTCTCTCAGTGTGCTCTGTTCAATATCTGGCATTCTTCCAGCTTATTGTGTATTTTACAGTACGCACTGGAGATGGAGGCCAAGCTGGATCAGTTGCGTTCTATGGTGGAGGCCGCTGATCGAGACAAGGTGGAGCTACTCAACCAACTAGAGGAGGAGAAGAGGTGGGTCCTTCCTTCTTCGTCACTTTATTATATCTGTTTATGTGCGATGTTAAATCCACAGAGGCAGCAGCAACAAGTATTCAGTTTGCCAAACACTTCAAAGCAAAGGTCTTTTCTCAGTGTTTGTTATCCTGTGATTAAAATGTTTTAACTCTTTAGCTTGATAACTGTGCTGCAGTTAGTCAGTGATTGGATTTAGAGTTCAGTCACATTTTAGTTTATGTAATAAATACAACTTAATGAGAAATGTCAGCCCTGGAAGTTTTACTGTACAAAAAAAATATAAAACCTAAATAAAATTCAGTCCACATTTAGTATAGCTCAGTCACAACTCATTGTCTATTCCGATGTAATCTGAGTTTGAGGAGAACATTGGCACAAAAGAAAAGCATAATGTAAATTAAACAAGGAAACAATGATGAGAATGTTAGTCACTCCTTAAAACACATCTTAGATAGGAATTATGTTTCAGTTTAAGGTTGTTAAACTAATAATTCAAATTGCCTGTTGTCTTTTTTTTTTTTTTTTTTTTTTACAATATTGTAATTTGTAACAGGAAAGTGGAGGACCTGCAGTTTCGTGTAGAGGAGGCATGCATCACCAAAGGAGACCTCGAGGTATACGATATACTTCTTCACATGGCAGAGTGGGACAATATGTCAGAGCTTTTAAGAAGCCCGTGTCATTTAGCTCTGCTTTAAACATTATTTTAACGGATCTCCACCTGAAGTTTCACTTTCCTTAAAAAAAAAGAGTAAGACTGAAGTTTTTCTCCTTTTCCTACACTCTTTGAATCCTACACTTTCTGTCCTGTTCAGACTCACCATCCTCTTTATTTATTCATCCTGGAGTTGGGTTACTCGTCTTCTCAGATGTCTCTGCCATCTTTCACTGATGTTGTCGTCCTTCTGCCATCTGTTCATCCTCATGCCTGTTCATAGAAGTTTTTACCTTCACCACTCCTGTTTGCATTCATCCTCAGCTGTGCTTGTGCTGTTTGCGTTCTTTTTGTTTTAACACTAGAGATAAATTAGTGCCTAACTGAGTTGGGTTCCTATGCTGAATGAATAAAATTGAGCAGATAAGTGACTCTAATCAAGAACATAAAACCTTAAAATGCTGCAAGAGAATCTTCATTTTCACTTTCTGCTCTTTGTTCTGAAAGCGTACTTTTCTCTGTGTCGCACAAAGCTGGCATGTCAGCGCTGCATTGGTGTTTGTTCTCCTTCTCTTCCTGCTCTCTCTTACTAACAGACGCAGACCAGGCTGGAGCATGCCCACATAAAGGAGCTTGAGCAGAGCCTGCTCTTTGAAAAGACCAAAGCTGAAAAACTCCAGAGGGATTTAGAGGACACTAGGGTAATACTGGCACCCGCAGTCCCGCACCAGGGCTGAGTCACGGCCCTTTCCCCACCAGGTTTATTAATGATACACAGCGTATGCTAGGAGAGCTGCAGCGTCGAGGCCCTGTGGATTTTGTCCACTGCTGTTGCAGAGAAACATTAACAACTCATCTGCATGTAGCTTCTCTTTATAACCCAGGTTTATCTGAACAATATGCATGCGTGCATGAGTCTGAACTGATATTGTTTGGAGATGACCTGCGCAAGATCAGCCAAGAAATACGGCTGGTGGCATTTTCTTCTTGCCTGCAAATCCCACATAAGAACTTAAGTCCTTCACAAATGATTAATTATCTCCATTTTCTGTTAAATAATTGCCTGCGTTTGAACTAAATTCACAAGAAAGCTCCAGAGTGTATACGGAGAGATGTACGGGCGAGAATTTTATCTGATTTCTGATCTCCAGCTTTCGGAGAAACTTTGATCTGCTGATAATAATTTTGACGGATTCTGAATTCATTTTAGGGACTATAATAAAAGAAGATAAAATAGGAATCAGAATCACTTTATTGCTATTTCCAGTAAACAAGTTCACAGGCCAGGAAATTGCTTTGATGTAACAAAATTAAATAAATAATAGAATCATATATGACCATGAAAAAGAAAGAAATAGAAAAAAAAGAATATTTTTCTAACCTGCAATTCAGAAACTTTAAAGGGACAGTATTATGTAAAATCGACTTTTTTGAGTGTTATATGATGCTATGATGTTATTCCCTCATCAAAGACATATCTGGAGTGTTGCTCTAATTCTTTCATGCATGTTTGAGAAATCCTTTAATCTCCCGTGGCAACCATTCAGCTGTGTAAAACACCTGGATGGACACAGCTCCTCCTCAGAGCTGCAGTTTCCAAACTTTCCCACTCAGCTCCTTCAGACTAGCCAGCGGCAATTAGCAAATGCCTGATGGAAGTTTGTATCTATCTGGCTACTGGTCAGATCAAGTTTTTCCAATGACGCTGTAATGGTCACTAGAGATCTCCAAAACAATTATGTGGGACTTGGTGGCTTTAAGACAAATGTAGACGACATCTTTTATGCTTTGAAATCTTTGACCTGTTGCTACTTACTGATTGGTTCTCTGATCGAGGTGGTATTTAATTCTGGAAAACAAGTAACTCAGATTTGTATTTGTCAAGTTTTCTTTGGTACTGTTCATCTTGTATATATTTAAAACTTCAGAAATTTCTATTTCACATTAAAATCAGAGGAGCTAAATTTTTTCACCAATCTCATGCCGTACTGTCACCGTATAGTGACAGTTTAAACCAATATGCAAAAATATATTTTTTAATGAAAGTTACATACTGCAGCTTCAATGAAGGTATGATCCGATTTTCAGTTTTTTAGACGGGAACGTTTTTAATCGCCTCCTGCTTTTAACCTCATGGTTTAATGAGGACTGTTCCAATACACCGAAATCTTTGAATTCATTGAAAAACAAAACGGCAAAACCCAAAAAGACTCGAGCATTTAGACGTACATGAGTCAAGAGGCAGTAGTGCTTTTAATCTCTTCAGTGGTGCATCCTGTGCGACCTCCACCCAGGTTGCCACGGTGTCTGAGCGCTCCAGGATCATGGAGCTGGAGAGGGAGGTGGCGGACTTCAAGCTCAGACTGCGGGCGTCCCAGCAGAAGGAGGACGCTGTGTCTCTGTCGCAGCAGCAGGTTGGCAGTCTTAACACCCAGGTTAAGTGCCAGGAGAAGCAGATCAGTGAGCTGAGCGTCGACCTGGAGCGCAAACAGAAGGAGCTTCAGTCTGCACTGCAAGACAGGACGTCTTTACAGCAGCAGCTGTCCAGTCTGGTAAGAAGAAGAAGAGGAAGAAGTAGTGAAGAACCTCTGGAGATGTTGATGATTGTTGAAAACTGGTGTGATTATTTTCATGAAAAGGAGAGTTTACAGCAGCCTCTCCCAGATGTAACTCAGACTTGTCCATGTTGATGTGCAAATTAGAATTTTTTAAGCTTTACATCATGTTATGATGTAATTTCCTCATCGAAAACATACCTGGAGTCTTGCCTTGATTCTTTCATGCATGTTTGAGAAATCCTTTAATCTCCCATAGCAACCATTCAGATGTGCAAAAAGCCTGGGTGGACCTAGCCCCGCCTCCAAGGTTCTGCCTCACAGAGTGCCCCTCCTTCATGACTCCTCCACTCAGCTCCTTCAGACTAGCCAGTAGCAATTAGCAAACACCTGGTGGGACTGCACATCAGCTGATCTCATTGTAGGAGCTGCTTCTCAGTACAACACTGGTAAAAATGTTGTTAAAGGGTTAATAGAGGAATGATGTTGTGATGACTTCCTGAAGGCGGAGTTTCAGAAAGAGCAGGAGTTTTTTAAAGAGACAGAGACCCAATTTCAAGGTGTTACATTACAAAGTAAAATTCATTTTAAGTTATATTTGATATACAGAATTATTGTAACAACTGAAGGTAACATAGTTACTTGATTGTGCTATAAAATGGAACTATGTACCTGGAAAACACAGAACACTGCCCCTTTAAACCTATTTGATGTTACTGAATCCTCTGAGTTTCTCTTATCCCAATATTTGGATTACATTGGGGAGATGGGAGTGCTCAACAATGCTGTGGTCTCCATTTCTCAGTAATCCTTTTGTCTTACTGGACTTTCCGTGTGGATGGTTCTCTGGATTCCCTCGACAGCTGCTGCTGAACAGTTTCCATACCAAGCAATTATGAGGCGTGCTCCCCACTGAGCCGTGGAAGAAAAACACAAACAGTTTGCAAAGTTAAAAAAAAAAAAAAAAGTTTGGTGTCTGCTCTGAGACTCTTTAATGTTGGGCTGGACTTCTCGATGCTTCCTAAAAATATGCAGCCCTCTTTTGTAGTCATCTGCGCACCTTCCAGTCAGCTTTAACATTTAGTTTGACATTTTAATCTATTAGAAGCCAGAACATGTTGAACATATGTTTAAAGTAAATAAGAACTGATCCACAAACTTAGTATGACTCTAGTTTTTCTGCTTTGATTAGTTAGCAAGCAAACGTTAATGAACTGCCTTTTTGTTTTGTGCCGAAAAATTGAGTCTTTGCCCACACCTATGTTTATTACTATAAGGTGTTTTGCTTGTGGGCATTGTGAAAGTAGCCTCATTAACAGAGGTATTTTATCCACAATCTTGCTTGTTTTTGTCATTATTTCCCCCCAGTTAGCTCAAGGTACAGGAATGCTGCTGTGTAAGTGATTAGCATGTAATCACTGCTGATGGTTCTGCGTTTCAGAGATGCAAGCTGGAGATTGCTGAGGAGGAGAACAGGGCCATAGCAAAGACCATGAAAGGTAACGATACCACTTGTATTGTTTGCTGGTTGTAGTATGCGATTAATTGTTGATTTTCTTCTTTGTCTCATTTGACTGACGGCGGATTTTGTTCCTTGACAGAGCTGGAGAATACCGTGGAGCAGTCAAAGAAGGACTTCCAAACCCAGCGCAGAGAGATGGAGCTGAAGTCCCAGCTGACAAAGGTAGCACCGCACATGAACTTGATGAAAAAATTAAATTGATTACTTTTCCTCAACATCCTGGATTTAAAAGAAACAAAAACATTTAAGTGATTTTATCTGGGTTTGACTTGTTTGCTATTAATTTATGAGCCACTTTAAGAGAAAAATATCCTTTTTGGTTCTGGTGTTTATAGAGACAATACATGACTTGAATGGCATGTTCTCATATCCATGTCTAATTCTATGCTTTGTGTTCAGAATTATATTATTTATTTGACGTATTTAGAATTACTAATTGCCCTTTTTGAACCACTTCAAAGAAGGTTTGATCCAGTTTATTTTCACAAGTTTGACCAAGATAGTCAACATATTGTTTTTGTCAGTTTCTGTTTCTTTACTGGTGCAGAGTTATCAATTACATTTGTAATTCAGTACATTTATGTCTATGTTAAAAAAAAGAAGAAAGAAACATTTTAAGTCAATTCAGCACTGATTTCCTGTATCGGATTGGTATCGATCGATACTAAACCTCAGATATCTGTATTGGTATCGGAAGTGAAAAAAGTGAATTGGGTCATTCCTAGTTCTCATGCATTCCTGATTTGAAAAATGGGCCTTTGCTGTTTTATACACCACAAATAAAGTTTCCTATAGACTCTGGTCAATTTAAGAGTTTGAGTATAAACCTGAGAAATGCTCCAGTTGGTTTATAGGAATTGTTTGCAGATTTTTATTTCTTTACTTCACTCTGAATAAATATGTGTTTTAATTTAAAGTTAGATTTGTTAATTGTGAGATCATGTCAATGCAATAAAAGCTACATTTATACTAGGGGTGATAACAAATGTGGTTTGTGCTGTTGCTGAAAGTTAAATTTTATTTGCTGAACCTTTGCAGATCCAAATGCACAAGAAGTAAAAATCCAGTCTGAACAAAAAAAACCTTCATAAAGGCAGTTTCACCAAACATGTTAGAAAAACAACTTAACTAGGAAAAATAATACTTTATATAAATTGGCAGAACTAAATTCATTTGGATGTTCCAGTAGCCTTTAGCCATATTACGTTCATACTAATTTCTAGTTATGCGCATTTAGCAGCATTAAAGCGCTACCATGTTAAAGCTAACGATAACCCCAGGCTGTTATGATGTTATTAAAACATTACTGACACACACATGCACACATTGCTATCATTTCTGTTCCTGTTTGCAAAGGCAGTCTGTTTCTGGTTTATGAAAAGGCACTGTGGGAAAATGATGTTTTAGAATCAGCTCTGAATTCAGTTCAGTTTGCGTCACGTCACAGTCAGAGCAGTATACCAACATGTGACAGAAGGAACCTAATCATCCAATCACTTGACATCTTTTTATGCTGATTTCAGGTCAAAAGGTCAGATGAAAACAATTGGCGTAAAGGTCCTAAAAGCAAAACTTGTTCTGTATTCCACGACATCTAAAACCAGAATGAAGAAGAGAGAATTTGCGTTTGCCTCGAACGTTTCTGCACAGAGACTCAGATCAGCTGTAGCGAGCATTTCGATCAACATAAACTCTAAACTATCAGAGCACTCTTGTTTGGCTCATTTACTATTTATATCTTGACTTTTATCATGGCTTTCTGCAGATGGCAGACATTCTTGCTGCAGGTGCAGAGAGAGAGAGTCGATAAACAAAAGCAGTTCAAGCTGAAAGTGGAGGCACTGAGCTGCCGTTGCCATGCAGACGTGAAGTTTCTGCTTTTACGATTTCTACATAGAAAATGTTGCATTAAAGAGCGAGGCGTTCTTGTTCCCTAAAGCCAGAGCTTTTATGCTCCGGCTTTCGCTTTATGAAACTCATTCCAATTGGATGATGAAGTGAAATAACGTCTGCTCTGTCCCTTAATCAGAACAAGGCCGAGGCTTTACGTTTTGTAGCTTGTTGTACAAGAACTTATATTTTTTTCCTGAAGCAAAATCCCTGTTCAACTCTTGATGCAAGCTGCAGAAATATCTTTCTAGAGTCTACATGACTTTGTTTCTACAGGTCAGCACATACATGTGAGAACAACCACAGGTGGAAGTGGGAAAGAGTTTTTAAAAGTCAGATATTGATATTGGTGAGGACCAAAACCCAAAGAGGAGAACGAGGATTTACATATGAGGAATCGAATTCAGCTTCCATATTCAAATTCTGCTTTGTTTAGTTGTCTGTGTTGTGCAGGTTCTTTACAATATTTTATGTACTTTTTATGACGGCTGCCACATGTGAGTTTACTGTAAAGCCCAAGAAGAAGTACTGTTGTCTTCACAAGGATGCAAATGTAGGGACGTGTCTGTTTGCTGTGCAAATAAGCACTTTTATACATATTTACATGAGCACGTTATAGTTTTTTCAGTGTGTATAAAAACACACATATACTCTGCTGAGTGATGATTTAAGAACCGAGTGGCTTTTTTTCTTACTTTTTTTGTTGCATAACACATTATCTAACTATGGTTTCATCAATATTATCATCTAATTGTTTTCTATGTCCACTTAAGTTTTTTTTTTTTTTAAAGTAAAGAAAAAAAAAAACAGTTATATAAGTGCAGACATGTGTGCAGGTAGATGAAAACTTCTCTTTGGATTGTTATAAAAAAAATACAGTCTGGGTAAAAAAAATGTTTTGAACACATATCAATCACTTTTAATGGAAGATTTTATCCTCCTGTATGTTTCACAGTATTTATAGTGCCTTACGTTTTTCTACGTCACACTACAACCACACATTGCATTATGTTTTGTTGGGATTTTTATGGTTTGGATCAACATAAAGTAATTAGAATTAGGCAGTAGAAGGAAAATGACGCATGCTTCTTTAAAATACTTTAAAAATATATATACTTATGCTTTCCATTGAATTTGCATGAGATTGAGAAATTTTGCAAAGAACAATGGGAAGAACTTTCAGTCTCTAGATGTGTAGTTCTGTGGGTGCAGAAAAAAAAGTGGTTCTTTGAAGTTCTGGAAACAAATTCAAGCTCCGTCGTATAATTATTCTTCTTCAAAATTTTCCACTATTTATTGGCTGATTATTGCACAAAGTCTCAATAGAATACATTGAACATTGTAGTTGTAGTCGGGTGTGAATTCTTTAAAGTTTCCTCATTGTGTGTTGCAGGCAACGGAGAAGCTGGACAGAATGAACGTGTCCTTAGTGCAGATGACTATAGAGAAGAAAGCTCTGGAGTCGCAGGTAAGGAGAGGCTGATGGAGAAATCCTGCAGGCAGGACTTTATTGGCTTTATTCCTCCTCATTTCCATTCACATCCATGTGCTTCTTAATAATGGTGCATCACTCTAACTGACAGGAGAAAACAATCCCTGTTCTTCATCAAGAACAACTTTTCAATATCTGATTTTTGCAGGTGATGGGTAAATACTTTTTAAAAAATAAAACATGGAGTAAGTCATTGTGAGCCAACTTCCTACTATTATCAATTAAAACTTACGTTTATGCTAACATTAGCATTTTAGCTAATTTTGGTTGCGTTTTTAATGCTTTTTGCATGCTGAATAAAGCATGTTACTGTTGGTCACCATGCTAATGATAGCCTTTATGCTAAATTTAGCATTTTATCAAAACTGAGGATTTTAGCTCATCTTTTTTGTGTTTAATGCTTTTTGCATGTTGAGTAGAATATGTTACTATTGGACACAGTGCTAATGATAGCCTTTATCATAACTTTAGCTAAAGCGAAGTTGGCTCTAGGTGCGCTTTGAAATTTTGCATGGCTTTAAAGCAGCTCAGCCAATCACAGCTCACTTTAAATCCTCATCATTCTTCCCCTGCTGAGTTTTTTTTTTCATTGCAACTCTGCAACATTTTCAAGAGACCTTTTCCGCTTGTCTGCATGTGTTTCACATAGTGTGTTCCACGGCACTCTGAAAGGTTTTGCACATGTACTTGCATGAGCTCAGCATCTGCAGCCTGCAGGGTTTCTGTTGTACATTCACGCTGACTGGATCGCTACACAAGCTGCTCTTGTTGGGGGAAAATCAGCCGCTGCCTTCGCATTTAATTAACCATGAATGAAACCCTGCAGCCTCTCCTGACTCCCTCTGCTATCTCTGACTTTATATTTTTATCATCCTCTTTCATCACCATCTTTTTTTTTTAACTGAGTGCTGCTGCTCAGTCTGTCTGCAGCTCTCTGGCGCCCTCTTGCTTCCTTCTTACTGGGCATTCATATTCACTCTTTACTAAGCCAATCATAACAACTCGCTTTATATGTTTAATTTCTAGACTATTTGAAATAAGACTTTTCCCACTTACCAAATATATTGATGTGCAGAATATCTTTTAATATTTGACCCTAATAACCAAATATGAGAGTTGGAGTTGTTCTTTATTATGTTAATATTACACATTTTAGTAATGATTTTGATTTTAAGTCAAGTTCATTTGTGTAGCTCATTTCAGCAGCAAGGTGGTTCAAAGTGCTTTACACCATAAAAACATAATACAATAACTAATTATGAAACAGCAAAAGTTTACATTTTGTCAAATGCCACCATCAACATCATCACAATGTTGATATTTTAATGTGCATCCACATATTATTAATTAAAGGCAGCTCCAAACGTGGGTCTTATCCCTGATTTAAAGGAACTCTGTGTTTTTGCAGCTTTCTGGAAGTTTCTTCCAGATTCGTGGTGCATAGAAGCTGAATGCTGCTTCTCTGTGTTTGGTTCTGGATCTGGATGCAGAGCAGAACCAGAACAGAAAGACTGGAGTGGTCTGCAAGGTTGATCTGCTGCATCTAAAACATACATACTAAATGTATGTTTTAGACACAATTGGAACATTTTCACATGGGCGTGCCGTGTATTTACTTTTGTTGCCAGAGGTTTATAAATTAATGTTTTATAAGTTAATAGTATGTGACAGAAAATCCAGTGTGGCTGATTAATTCTGTGGTCCAAAATTTGCCACAGCGAACTGAAAGACTGTTTGGTAGTTGATGATAGTTGTTGCCACCCAGGCTGGGACAGTCACTTATTATTTAGAGGAGGTTTTTTTAATTTATTTTCTCTAAATGCCTGTATGCAGTGAACCAAAGAATAAAGCTGCCATTTTAGGGATTTTGTGTGATATTTCATTTTATTTAACAATCTGAAACATTTAAATGAGACAAAAAAAATTGGAAACAACGTAGACAGATCTACAAATCTGTTGAGGTTGTAGATCAGGAAACTAAATAACAAAATAGAGCAAGACTGTGTTTTTTTCCATCCATAGAGGAATCAGAGAGGCAAAGCAGAAGATTAAAATGGAAGTGTTTTGATTGTGCTGCAGGGGAGAGCAGAAACTTTGAAGTTATGGAGGGAAGCTAAAAGCGCGTGTTGTCAAGCAATTATTCAGCAGGGATGCTTCTACATCTGCCTCTTCGCTCTGCTCTGCCCTGATGAGGCTGTGATGTAATCCTGCACATGTCACTGTGAGCGGCGCTATGTGTGTGTGCGTGTGTGTGTGGGTTGTGGTGCTGGGCACAACACTGCTGTAGTTAATGGCAGCTGACTTGAGGTTGACCTGTCATGTTGGACTGAGAAGGATCCATCTGATGAATAACGTTTCCCCTAAACCGATAAGCTGGTTTATTTTTGAAGGAAGTGTCAGTTTAGCTGTGTTTTTAGTTCATATCAGGCTCCAGGTTTCTACTGTTCCTGTTTTGTCAATTCTAAAATAAGCTGTGATGTGTTTGGGATCCTGTAGGAAAACTCAATTGGTTCAGAGTTTCAACCAGTTAGCTGTAGATCTGAGGTGAAGTGGAAGAAAGTGGAGGTAGTCTTGAACTTTTTATTTTTTTTCACCCGTTAAGTTTACTGGACCAGTAGAAGTTGCAACAAAACCAGTCCCACAGCATGATACCACCACCACCGTTTATGCAATTTTCTTATGTAAGGGCAAAAATGATCAGGTCAAAAGTTTTGGCAGACCAAAAACATACAATTTATTTGAAAAAATAATGACTAATATCACAAAACATGAAGATATTATTATAAATAATAAATTTGACTTGCTCAACAGTAAACAAAGCATGCAATATTTTAACTAATTAATTAAATTGGTAAGATTTTTTATGTTGGAAAGAGACACTGTAAATCATTGTAGATCCAAATGAAAGAGTTATGAAAATTAAAACAAAGGTTTCCACTTTCTTTGTGCTCGACTGGCTTTTTTTTTTTTTTTGGAAGACTGTTTTCTACTCTTAGCAATAGCAAAGGGCTTCGGGTCACACTTTCTTCCGCTGTATTTAGCCAAGTCCAATCCCTTAGTTAAAAATAAAGTTGAACGCACCAAAGTCTACAAGATATTGGATCTCATTTACTTTGAAATTATTGTGACAACATTTTCACTTTTTCCTAAATCTTCATTTGTATCAACCAGCTGCGCTGAACCAAATCTGTTCAGCGCAGGTGAATTCCAGTTTGAGGCCGCACAGTCAGTCCACGACCTGCTAATGAACTGCTCATGTTAAAACGGTTATAAAACGAGAGCAGGCTAACATGAAGCTTCTGTGATGTCCTTACCGAAGCATCAACATCAACCCCATGTTTACCCACTGCTCTGGGTTTGTGGCCTGACCTCAAACTACATATTTGTTATCATACTTTTTCTGGAAGACAAAAAGATTGAAAAAATGCTGAAAAGTCATGAATCAAAAGCACCTTTTTTGAAAACAGAGGCGTACACAGAAAATGCAGACATTAGGTACTGCAATGCCCTGTGAATGGTGAGCAAAGCTTTCTGAAGAAGTGTGTGTGTGTGCGTGTGTGTGTGTGTGTGTGTGTGTGTGTGTGTGTACGTACGAACGATAAGAGCATCTAAAAGTGAGCTGCCAGGAGGCGGAGAAGTGGGAGGAGCTTCTGCAGGCTTACATTATGTAAGTGATCTGCTTGTTCGACCAGAGTGAGAGAGAGAGGCAGAGCAGGCAACACACACTCTCCGTTTCCCTCCTCCAGCCGCACACGGCGGGGAGACGAGAACCGATGCTTTGTTGATGCTCAGCTTCTGTTCGCCGGCGCGTGAAACGGGCAGAACAAGAGCAGAGGTGACCCGGTGACAAAAAACAAGCCACTACTTAGCAGGCGGACTTGGCTGGGAAAAAATAAATTAAAAATTAAAAATCCAGCAGCCTGGGTATGGACATTGCTGCTCTGCATCAGGGCTTCTCCAGCAATATCTACTCAAATCATTACCAGGTAGGACGAGTTGTTGTTGCTTCAAACTCCTCATTTTCAAACACAAACTCTGACTGCTTTTACTGCATACTTGTCCCTAAGTTTGCATGTAATCGTTTATGTTCAGGAGCTCGGCGTGTTGAGCAGACGTCAGGTTGAATATGCAGATAAACACCGAAGCAATGAGCAGCATGAAACTCCCCCTGCACAGTTGATGTCACACTTAATGATGTGATGAAGTGCA
This sequence comes from Poecilia mexicana, assembly GCF_051168715.1. Classification (NCBI taxonomy): domain Eukaryota; kingdom Metazoa; phylum Chordata; class Actinopteri; order Cyprinodontiformes; family Poeciliidae; genus Poecilia; species Poecilia mexicana. The sequence continues at coordinate 3,494,928 of NW_028263381.1, forward strand.
ACACACAGTAGAAGTCTGGTGTGTTTTTTGTTTTGTTTTGTTTTGTTTTTTGTACAATTGAAGCATTGATTTTTAAAGCTTTTAATTAATTATTGATGCCCTCGTAGCGCTGTGGATGATGCTGCGCCGCACGTGTCTCGTCAGGAGTGACTCCTAATGTGTTTGGAGCCTCAGTTGAGAAGCAGAATGTTTTCCTTTAGAAAGAAAAAGTTTAAAAAGAGAGGATATTGCTGGTGCTTTTATTTTATTTCCGTGCTGTTTCAACTCACTTTTACTGGTGAGCAAACACAAAAATGCTGCAAGATTAAAATAAAATAAAACATAAAGTCATTACAAATGTGTCGGAAAATGTGAATGAAAACCGTTTTCACCTTCGTTGTTTATACTTTGTAAAAATCACCTTTCGCTGAAGTTACAGCTGCAACTAACCAATTTTCATTGTAAAATGTCTAAAGCTCAGTCAGAGTGTCTGAAGAGCATCTCTTTTGAAGTCATTATGGGTTTATTTATATTGCACATTTCAGCAACATTAGGACTTTATAACTGGGGTGATGTTCTCTATCTTCCTGGTTTTAGTCAGAGCATCAGCAGCAGCGTTCTGGATCAACTGCAGCTGGAGGATTGATATCTTTTCTTCTTCTTTTTTTTTTTAGGCCGACCTGTGAAGACACTTACATCAGTGTGACTAAAGATAAACACATGGATGATTTTCTCTTGCTGGGACATTAGTCCTTTAATATCAGAGATGTTCTTCAGATGATAGAAGGTTGTATTTGTAACCATCTTTATGTGGGTCTGAAGGTTCAGGTTCATCACTACATCCAGATTTCTCCCAGATTCTTTTGTAACTTTCTTTGTATATTGTGTTTAAATGTTTAATTTGATCACAAAGGCTGTTTATCTTAACACAGTTATTTGGGATTGTTTCAGTGTGATTAATACTTATTATCTCTAATAACTCAATGGTTTATTGATCTGTATAGCTGAAATCAGGGTGGCTCGTGTTTTATTAGTTAAACATTATTTAAATTGAGGGATTTTTTGTCACTTCAAAACATAAAATTTTGATATATTTTAGTTGACCTTGTTCCTGCTGTTGAATGTCAAATCCCATTGAAGACATTATGGATGACCGTAATAAATGATAAAATAGTTAACTGAAACTCATCTTTAGCTCATTTGTGTTGTTTTTTCTCCAAAGCAATGTGCTGAAAACGTTTGAAAACTTACCTTGAAAATTGTTAAAGTGCGTGAATAAAGTGTGCCAACACTGGATAAATGTGTTTGCTTCTCACTAACTTGCTGCTCTTTTCTCTAAGCAGGCGAGTCGGTCCATTACTTCCACAGCGGTATTAACAGTCGTAGAAACTTTCTTTGTCCCATAAGTGTAACGGTTGCATCATGCACCTCCCCACCATAGAAAGCAATCTAAGTCAGCGGGGATGATGGCACCGAGGTTAACGAATTCTCTCTCCCTCTACTTTGGTGTCTCCTCTTCAGCTCGACACTTTGAAACAGCAGAACTCCAAATACCAGGAGGAGCTGAGCCTGTCGAAGGAGCGCAGCGGCGCCGAGAGCCTGCGGATCGGCATCCTCTGCAAGGAAATGTGAGTTCCCAGCATAGCTGATGTTTTTTCCTGCCTCTGTGTCGGTGACCCCATGCCTGCGAGTTCATTATGCTGGAGCTGTTAAATTTACCTCCAGGGTCTAAACTGCCGATTAAAACACTATCTGGATTTTCAAGCTCACTGATGTTACGCCAAGAATTCAGCTAATGTAATGCAACCAAACTACTTTAGGACTTAAAAATAGAAAATAAAAAAACTTTATTAGCTCTACTAATGCCAAATGTTTTATAAAGCAGCCCAAGCTGTAGCTGTAAGTCTCTGGGGAGATTATCCATCTTGAAAATATGCTATAAAATAAGCTAGAGCACACAATTAGGTGATTATAAATGCAATGAAGTATAATAAAGCGTAGCTCTCCTACCTTTACATTTAATTTTATTAACTGCCAGTCTGTGTTGTCACTGAAACTGACTGAAATTACAGGCACCCTTCACGTGTGTGTGTCTCGATTAGTTCATGTCTAAGTTACATTTCTTAAGTTTTGTAGCAATGATTATATTAGGTCATCCAGACCTGTTAAAGTTGGTCAAAAATGCATTTTGATTATGTATTTCTGTTTAAAAACAGACGCTTCAACTAGGCCTGTCGCGATAAACAATAAATCAATTAATCGCACGATAAATTAAACCTATCGACTTCATTTTAATTATTGGCTTTATCGTCTCTTCCTGTCTTTTTTTCTTTCTGTTGATGACACTGAAGGAAAAAGGCTCAACTCCCGTGCTCTTCCTTAGTGTAATGTCCAGCGCACACTACACGAGTTGTTGGCGGACTGTCGGCCCATTTTCAAAACCTGACAGAAATCCTAGGTATAACGGTTCGATCGGGTTTGTCGTGCCCTGTGGTGTCCAGCCACATGGGCACAAAATAATGGCTACAAGTCCAGTTAACTAATTTCAAAATCAGGCATTAATCAATGCTTTACTAGAATCTACCTGTGATGCATGTAAAGTTCTGACTGACTGAAAATCATTATAACCTGCTTATGTCACGTTAACGAAGAACAGCTGAAAACTTACCGGGTTTATCAACTACGGTAGCAATTTGGCTCCAGTTCCTCTCCTTGTCATTTCTATATTCTTTGCACGAAATGTTGAATAAATATTAATGTTGTTTCCTCATATCATCTCCAAAGTCCGCTGGACTTCATGTTGCGCCGTGTCAGCTGTTTGGGATTCCCTTCATAATTTCCCCTCAGAAAGCACGGAGGTGAATCCGCGCTTTCTGATTGGCTACCTGTCACATTCAACGGGCTGCATTGACGCTTCCAGTCGGGGAAAACCCCTGATTTAGATCGGAGCGTCCACGACGATCCACTGTAACCCACCACACACTGCAGGATGATCTGTTACGAAATCACCAGCGACGATCTTAGATTGGCCAACTTTCTAAGATTGTCATAAAGGGAAAATAGGGGCAAAAAATCGTGTAGATGTAACTACTGCATCAGGTAGTCGGATGTGCCCATCTTCTCTGTTTAAATCTAGTGATTACTGAAGGGCAATCTAGTACACAGACTTCATATCTGCACTCTTTTGGTTGAATACAGTATTTATTTCCACTTTGGTTTTATGTTGTTTAGTTTTCATTCAAGTACATTTTTTGTTAATGGAGACTGAGAATCCATTTTATTTTTGTTTTTGGTTGTTTTATTTATTTAGTTTATCAGTTCCAGTGTTATGTGTTCTTTTGAAAATAAAGTGCATCTATCTATGGCAGGAAATCACATGCATTATTAGTCATTTCCATTAAATCAGTGTCAAAAGGTCTTGAAACAATATTATCGTTTATCGCAATAATTTTTTAGACAATTAATCGCTCAGCAAAATTAGTTTTCGTGACAGGCCTAGCTTCAACCAGAGTGGAAGAAAGTAAAAAATGTTCACTAAAATCACTAATAAAAAGCTTCATTATTATTATTATTTTTATATTTTAAAAAGGTTTTGTCTTATCGACATCACCTGTAATGTTTAGGTCTTGTTGTCCTCTCATTTGGAAATTCAACAATCTGAATTTTAGCTGAATTCTGTTTTATTTTATGCTGTCAGCATCGAGTTTTTCTCCTCTATGATCTGTTTATGGGCTAAAATATAAGAATTATTCTGTATTCGTTTTCCCCAGAACCATTCAGCCTTCCTGTTATCTGCTAAAAGTATCCGTTCACACAATTACATTTTATAAACTAAACTAAATCATAACCTTATTTATCCAACTGTGGATAAATAAGAGAAAACCTTAAAAGTCATCATTTGACAGCACTTATGAAGTGTCCTTGGACTGCGTTTATTTTTACTCTGCTTCATGTTTATGTTGATCTCCAGCCTGACGCAGAGGTTTATTTTTAGATTTTTCTGCTCGTGTGAATCCGTCATGTGCCCCACGTGTGTGTGTGCTTGCATGTGGGTGTGTGTGTGTGTGTGTGTGTGCTTGCATGTGGGTGTGTGTGTGTGTATGCGTGTGTGTGTGCGTGTGTGTGTGTGTGAATTTGTGCTCATATGCCCCATTCTGCCACACTCCCCTCTCTAGTCCCCCCTCTCTTAGTCATCAGTAACCCGAGCTTGTGACGTCAGATTGGTGCAACTGGCTCACTCAAAGCTATCAATTTTGAAACAAACACAGTAATTCGACAAAACCAGCCCAGTAACAAGGTGGGGTCGTCTAGTCAGCTTCTAGTAGGTCTAAATATTTCAGATGAAGTAAAATGTTTAAATGGACAGATCGTGTTGAATCTCTCCATCCTTCTCTTCCTCCATCTTGACTTGTCCCAACAATGTGCTCCTCCATCCTTTCCACATCCTTCCTCTCTTTAATGTTACGTAACCGCTCTTCTCCTCCTAGGACCGCCTGGCTCCGGCATACCCGCTTCTCCCGCCGTGGCATCAGAGTGTGTGTGTGTGTGTGTGTGTGTGTGTGTGTGTGTGTGTGTGTGTGTGTGTGTGTGTGTGTGTGTGTGTGTGTGTGTGTGTGTGAGTGAGTGAGTGAGTGAGAGAGAGAGAGAGAGAGAGAGAGAGTGTTACTATGCATTTGTTTGTTGGTGTTGAAACAATGAGGCTTTCATCTTTCTGAAAAAACGGCGGTGTGCACCGCAGCTCACATGTGGGCTTTGTGTTTGTGTGTGACTAGTTCTGCTGTAGTTAAAAAGTATAAATGTCTACACAATGAAACGCGGCAGGTAACATCCACATTTTGGTTTTACTGGATGTTTTGGCTGTTTTTATCAATAGAGGCACATTAATGAACATCGAGAGGACAGGTGATGTAGGCCTAACAAAATCTCACACTGTTTGTAGAGATAATAATAAAAGTGTAGATAAAAAAAGTATTTATAACTTGTTCGTTGTCTTTTTGTAGGCAAGTGTCTGGCTGTGACAGCATGTGTGTTGATGTGTTCAAGAATTGACACGAAAAGGCTTTTTGAAAGGGAACTTCATCGGACAAGCTTAAAATGATCTGATCTCAAACTGATTGGTGCTTTCAGGAACAAGGAGAGGCAGCTGAGTTTTCATGTGTTTGGTTATTGATCACAACAGCCTCATTTTGATGGTTGTCTTTGCTTTAAATGCTGTTCCATAAGAATCTGTCTGCCGTTCACGCAGCCTCAAAAGGATAAATACAGGCTTTAAGACATCACAATTATTGATGTGCAACAGAAACTAGGTTGAATTTTGTTCATCCGTCCCAGTTGGTATGCAGGGCGGGTAGCACAGTACAGAGACTGGAAAAGCATATTTAGCACAGCGCACATCTCCCTTCCAAGTTGTGCCTGCTGCCTGCTGTGGTGCAGCGCTGGGATTGTGGAGAGCCATGATGGATGTGATTAAACGTTATGCAGCCAGATACTTCACCCAGATGGCACTCAGAACATGTTATTAGTCTCACGTAGCTCCAGTGATCTGCCTCTGACACAAATCCATAGAGCGACCCACTTGGGAACAAATCTCAATTTGCACAGGAAATCGTTTGGTTCCGGTATCTAAAAATATCTGGGTATTTACGCTCGCAGACAAAACAGCCCCTTCATGCTGCGTCTCAGTCTAAAGCAGATTACACCATGTGAATATAGCGAGTGCTTTACATTTTCTGATTGGATTTTTTTTTTCTCGTTTCTTTTGTTGTGCAGTATTTAGTTTTTACAAATGCATGTACAGCATTGCCTTCTTGTTGAGGGTAATTCTGCTTTTAAAATCATAATTAAAAAATAATTACAATCATTTGTTCTAATCAGTTCTATGAAATTGCATCTCTGTCATTCTCCTATGTTAATGTTTGCGTTACGTTGCCACCATGAAAACTACCACTGTCCTTATGGTACCCTAGTAGTTAACAATCCAGACTCTCCACATGGTGCCTCTGATGAATGTCTGCACAGTTAACACATTTAGATTTATGAATATTTAATAATAATTCCAACAATACTGGAAGATTCAAGTGTTCAAAACAGTCCAGAAACATTTTAAATTTGTCTGTGAGATGCAAAGTAGAAATCTTACTTTACTCCCACTTAAAATGGCTAAAATAGCACAAAGTCAGATTAATGAGGTCCACATCATAATTCAGTAGTTTGAAGGAGGTTTTTCCTGCTGAAACCTCATGTGGTTTGGTGCTCCTGACTGTTGAAGTGAGAGCGAACACCATGTGAGACCTAAAGAAATGTCTGAGCAGAATTGTATAAAAATAAATAAATAAATAAAAATCAGTGGAAAGGTTAGTAGGAGGTATTAAAGGAAAAAAATGTAAGGAAAAATTCACTTAGGCCTTTCATGATAACAAATTTTACTAGACTCTAAATTGTCCCAGTAATTATTGCGATAAATGATAATATTGGTGTCATTTATCGGAACATTCAAGTGATAAAGTCATAGCAGTGCCAGCTCACCCGCTGACAGACCACAGCATTTTAATTTTGTAAAGGACACTTCACACTGGAACTGGAAAATATTTTAGATATCCAAAATAAAACACAACAACCAAAAACTAAATAAAAACCACAGAGTGCCCTGACTTTTTTGATAGATGGAAAACAAATTTTTATTATCTGTTGCAAGACAAAGTTATTTTTGGTGAGTTCAGGTAAATATTTTTTTCCTAACAGATCAATAAAAAAATCATTCAACATCGATTGATGAGCGTTTATTGTGAACAGAAAACGTAATGGGTCAGCTAACTGTTCACGTAACAGAACCTGTGAAGGTATTTATTTGCTTATGCACTGCGTGCGTGTGTGTTAAATATTTGAACACATGTGAGCATCTGTCTCCCAGTAACACTGACACAGATGCCACATAAACCTGGCTGTCCTGTTTCTCTGACGCGGCGCCTGAACGTGTCGCCTCCTTTCTGTTTCCTGTCTGTTCCCCCTCAGCAAGGAGCTGAAGCTGGCCTCCCAGAAGTCTCAGCGTCTGGACGAGGTACCGAACTTTTCCTAAACTCCACCTTACGTAAGCGGCTCCCTCTATCCTGTTATGGATCCGAGGGGGTTTGTTTATCCTGAAATGGAGATTTGATGAATGGGCTTTGGCCTGAGCTCCTGCTGCAAATAAACTGCTCAAGCCGAGGCGGATTTAGCATCTATTTAAATACATCTATGTTTGTGTGTTTGACTTGCAGCGCAATGTGGACCACAACGGTCAACAGCCAGGCATGAAGACCAGGTGAGCAACAAATATATGTTGTTCGTGTTTGCTTATTGATTTATTCACTAGTTGAGCATCGGTAGAGCTGACTTTAACAACACTTTTGTCTGTCTGTCTGTCTTAATGTTGTGATGCACAGCAAATAGTTGATTTAATCTGTTTATGCGGTTTTCTTTTACATGTTCTGCACATTTTGAAGCTTTTTGTCTTTGCTGAGGGAACATCTACTGTGGGTTTGCGTATAATATTATCATCTTAAGGTTTGAGGAATTGTGAATTCGAATAAGATCTTTATTATTAAAGAGTAAAATTTTCAGTTTTAAATGTGATTTTTTTTTCGTTCTCTTTTCATGGGCTGGATTTTGGTTTCTGTTTAAGCCACAACAAAAACTGAAAAACAGAGCAGCTGTGAACATTGGTTCTGCATCAGCCAGAAAGAGAAACTTCTGCTCCGTAATCCAAATATTTAAACTGTTTCTGAAGCTTCTACTCAGAACCTCATACTTAAAGTGAATATTTTAGAATGGGTGACGACAGGAAGTGAGTACGTAGTTTAAGATCTGAGTGAAGAGGGTGAAGACAAGCGTTTGTATCAGCCAGAGGGAAACGACCAAGCTACAGTCGGAGCAGAAATAACAGACGGCGAGGCAGAGAGTGTGTTCAAGAAGACTTGAAAAAGGTGGATGTGATTCAGTGAGACGACTTTCCTGCTTTCACTTCGACTTGTTTGGATGACTGGAGCAGAGATGTTTGTGGAGAGCTAGCTGGAGGCAGCTTGCCTCATGTCTGCTGGAATTCAGACGTAATCTTTGTTTTTTGTAGTTTACTTTACAAATGCAACACAGCTGTAAGCTGATTATACTTCATGTTCAAATTCATATTTTCGCCTAAAGAAAGGAAAGCAAAAGAGTTAAGCAGTTAGTTAAAAATAAATAAATTATCCTTCATTTTGATATAAAATCAGATTTGAAGCCGACTCTCCAAACTAAACATTAAGCTGAGGACAGAAACCTATACATGCAATTCATTTCTTTTGGTATTATTTAATGTTCATAAATTTAGGTTGAGAGTTTCTTTTGGAAAAAAATCAGCATTATTAAATCAGCATATTTTGGGTTAATAATGTTCTATGCTTCACACTTTGCAGTTTAATTTGGATTCTTGCAAGTCTCATAATGTCACAGTCCAACTTTCCTGTCACCAAACTTGAACTTATTCAAACAACAACAAAAAAAAGATGAAAATGTGGTGATCTGATGGTGAGACAAACTTACAGCAGCTAATTATTTACCAGAAACGTTTCACTTCTTACACCTTTTAATGGACAACATATTGGATCAGGAATGGACTAGTGATTTTGCTTTGCTTCTTCTCTTGAGACATACTCAAGAGAAGAATGGAGATGCGGATCTTCAGAAATCCACGGGAGCTTTAATCTCAGACAAAGACAGAGAACTGGAAACTCTGAGGAATGAGGTACTCCCATCAGAATCCCACCTCTCAGTCGTTTCTCAGTGGCAGGTGTGGAAAAGTCTTTTCCGTCTTTGGCAGATTGTCATGCTGCGCAGAGAGAACGCTATGGCCAAGACGCTGCAGTCGGCTGTGGAGACGCTGGAGAAGGACAAAGCTCAGCTGCAGAGTCGAGTTTGCGCTCTAGAGCAAAGGCTGATGGGAAGCCAAACCTCAGACTCCGAGGGCACAGAGGCTCCCCCATCAGGTGGGCAAATATTTCTAATAGGTTTTGGATTGTAGTTTGAGAGCAGATCAAAAATCCATTCTGTTTTTGTCCGGATGCTCCCGCAGGCAATCCTGTCCTGCAGCAGCTGAGAGAAGAGAAAGAGTTCGCTGAGGGCCAGGTGAGGCAGACACTTCAATAGATCCAAAGAGATTCGTTTCATCTTGTGCCATGTTATTATGAGTGATTTAAATAATTATCTATATGTTTGTTTCGGTCAGATCAACTTCCTGAACAGCGTGATCGTGGACCTGCAGAGGAAGAACGAGGAGCTGAAGATCAAGTTGAAGAAGCTGGTCTTGTCAGAGTTCAACGGAAACGACGGCACAGACGGGTAAAGAAAACACACAAAGTCTAAATGTTCTCCTAATGCAGAGATGCAACAAGGAAAACCAGCTTACCGTTTCACTGTTATCCAGGCTTTTATAAATGACGGAGGTAAACGTTTAAACCAGTCCATCATCCTCTATGAAGTCACCGCTAACTCAAAAAAAAACCAAAAAAAAACAATATGAAGCAAGCATCACTCCGTTCGGCATCTTCAGTGATAAATGTATCAAACGGTGAGTCGGTTCTCTCGTTGTTCTCTCCAACAGGTTTGAGGAAGCGGTACCAAAGCGTAAAAAGAAGTCGGCTCCTCGTCTTTTCTGCGACATCTGCGACTGCTTCGACCTCCACGACACGGAGGACTGTCCCACGCAGGCGCAGAGCCCCGACTCCATACCTCACACCACCTACCACGGCAACCCGTCTGAAGAGCGGCCCTACTGCGACATCTGCGAGGTGTTCGGCCACACCACCGAGTCGTGTAACGACGACCAGACCTTCTGAGGCGCTCCGCCGCCGCCCTCCCACTCCGTCGCCTGATGCATTTCTTACACTCCTGCTCCAATAAATCCCTCAGATTATTTCCATAATGTATTTTTATACCGTGTTGTTGATGCGTCGAGCTGCGATCGACTCTCCTAACCCTTTTGTTCCTCTGAGAGACGGGGTTCTGATTGCGGTGCAGAACGCCCGTCAAAATTCGCTTCGTCGGTGCAATATTGATGTTTTTATCAAATGAAATTTGCTTTCCGCACTCTTTTTTTTTTTTACATGTTTTGACGTTTTTGGGGTTTTTTTACTAAGTGAAAGTGATTTTCACGTGTCGTTTCTAGGCTTTTGTTTTCGGCAACAAAGTGATGCAACTTAATGAAGCACAGTTACAACTGAAGGGAAACAAAGATCTGCACTGTTTTCGTTAACTAATCAGCAGCACTGCCGCATGACGCATAAAATAAATGATTTATGCTCAGTTTTATTAGTTAACATCCTGGTCCGGTTTAAACGAGGCGGAATCAAACCTATTTTTTCTCATCTGTAATAAACACGATACATAAGAGCGTATAAAACAGTCCTTAAAACACGTGAGGAAAAACTTATTAAAAAAAAAATCTAACAAATGTAACAACGATATTATAAAGTTGAAATGTGGATATTTTGTTTCAAGAGAGCAGCAATAATTCAGTGTGAAAATCTTAAATAGGAATATCCAATTTTGCATACAGGAAGACAATAATTGGAACAAAAAGGGAAAGGAAACACTTATGGAAAAGAGGAAACCAGATTCATAAATTCATAAGCTGTTGTCAATTTGGAAGAATATTCTTACGTCTTTTCCGCATTTTGTTACGTTATTACCACAAACTTTAATGTTCTCTAGCAAACCTCGGGGACTGAGGAGCTTTATTTACGCTGAGGCTCAATAACACACAGCTGGGCTCTATTTTCGTATCAGAATCTCTTGGACTGGATTTTATTTTGGGGCATCGGAGCAATCGAGACTGAATACGAAACTATTTGTAAAAATTGGCCTTTTTACATCTAAAGACAGTTTGCTGCACCAAATTTTATTCTGGGGCATTAAAGTGAAGAGATTTGAATAACAATATAGATTTCTACTTGTTAATAAGAAATGTCGGTTTTCGTTCTGGGTCTTTTTTTTTTGCTCCATCTCATAAAATCCCAATAAAACATGATAAGATTTGTGGTTTTAACGTTAGAACATGTGAGGAATATGAGTTCATTTGCAAGCATCATTTTACAAATCGTGCTTTGTAATGATGCTTATCTTGAAACATTTTCTTATTCTGGAAATATTACAACTTTATCCACTAAATGTACCTTCATAGCACATTTTTTGATCAAAATATCAGTGATCCTCTATGTATCCTCTGAGCACAGAGTTATTATTTAACCGTTTTTATTTTTGAAGCTAGTCTTATTATGATTTAAATTATATATTTTTTATTAACGGTTGCATATTTTTTTCGCAATGTTACACCGTGTTTCTGAAAACATAATTTTTCAAACCCTCATAGTTTGACTGACATCGGCACCGATGGTACCTGATGGAAGCGACGGGTGACGTTCTACTCTTGGCCTGTAGAAAGTAGATGCAGAACGCATTTGGGTGGGAAAACAAACTAAAAGATGATGTGACAAAAAATAAAAAATCGGGAAAGGGATCCAAATTGAAAATATGAAGCTTGTGTTTGGCTATTTTCCTTCATTGTATCGTGGGGTTGACAGCTGTTCCGGTCATAAAATTTTTTTTAATGTTTTACATTTTTGCGAGAGCTTTAAGGGGAGCTTTGTGTCGGAGCTTGCTTTAAGGTTAAGATTTCAACCCTTTAGTCCGACACGCGTTTCCTCAGCTTCTAGGTCAGGGATGAACATATCTGCGTTTTCACCTTCCTGTTTGTTGCTGGTGAAAGCGACGGGAGGTTTGATGAAGTTACATTTTGTTATTTGTCTCTTGATGTTTTAAAAGCCAGCGACCGATCTTACAGGGAAATAAGCTAGCACTGATGAAGTTTAACGCCTGGAATAGGACTACTGTAGTACAGGAGACTGACGTGGCGTCCAGCCTGGTATTGCACTCTCCACTTTAAAGATTTGGTGTTTAAGCAGGCCTTGTGGTCTGCAGTTGTAACTTTTTTTGTTTTTGCTTTTGGGAATACTGCTCTCCAAAGCCTAAGAGTTGACATTTTGGTTGTAACGCTTATTCACTTTCAGAACTGGAAGAAAATTCAAGACATTCTGTTCTTCCTATTGTGATTAGTACATTTCCTTATTTCGACCTTGTCCTTGAAGCTACAGTATGCAAATTTATATTTAAAATCAGTTTTTTACATGTTTGGTCAAACTGTCACTATGTCCTGACTGTATGGGATGAGACAGATAATCTGTGATCTCCTCCAACTTCTTTCTAAGCTATTATAGCGATCTGTAAAAACGCACAGCTTGCGGTCAAAAACAACCAATCAGAGCCAGGAGGAGTGTCTTAGCGCTGTCAATCATATTCATGTGCTCGCTGCTAAATGCGCTAATGATGCATTCAAACCCAATGAGTTATGCGCGTCAAAAACACATCTGATGCTTCAAGTTTGACACGTGCACTTTTGGTGCGTTCACATCAAACGCGTTTTGAGCGTCAGGTGTGTCTGGTTTACATTCAAAGTCTCTGTGGAGCGTCGGACGTATAGGGCTCGCTCGACGTGTCAAACGCTCCAAGCTGTTCAAATGACACCTTCACGTAGACTTTGAATGTGAACCAGACAAGCCTGATGCTCAAAACGCGTTTGATGTGAACGCACCACAATGGTAGAGAAACGGCTCACCGTTACAGGAAAACGTTTTAACGGCCGTCTTCGGCGGCCATGTTAACTAGCCTTAGCATTCATGGCAGACTCAACTGTCAGGCAGACACTGTAGTGTAGCAAAGGGTAAGGAAGGAAGTGTACATGGTGCATATGCGAGCCTGATTGACAGCGCTAAAACCCTCCCCCCAGCCCTGATTGGTTGTTTCTGTAGTTAATACTAGAAGGCGGAAGTGTTCAATTTTTTTATTTTATTTTACAGATTATCTGTCTTATACTATACTGACACAAAATAGTGATAGTTTTAACAAATATGTAAAATGTGTATTTTTTTATACAATTCACATATTGTAGCTTTAATGCTTTCTATCTTGTCTCAGTTAATCACAGACACCTATGATGATTTAATTGAAATAATACTCCATGAACATGATGGTTAGAGACGGTGTGTGTATGTTGGAACTGAAATTGTAACGTTTTTTAATGAAGTAGTACATAATTTGGCTAATATATAGTGGGACTAATACCCAACAAGCATTTATTTAGTTAAAATTGCACCTAGGCAATGTCTAAATGGCCCATACATATGTAGACTAAAATCGGTATTTGATCTAGAATTGAACATTTTTTATGTCTGATTTCGGTTTTTCAATATTTATTAGGAGTCTAAATGTAAATTTGTTTAAGCCTAGATTAACAAGCAAAAAAACTTTTAAACATGAGCTACACAAATGCGCAAATGCAAATAGTACGATTGTCTATGTGTACTGCTCATAGTTTTGTCGTCACTGTAAAATGTCCTTTTTTAAAAAAAAATCCAAATCATGATAGGTTTATGAGCAGCTTGATCGCAGAGGGGCTGTTTGAGACTTTGTGGTTCTGGTTGGAGATGAAGGTTGATGAGGAGCTGCGGGTATTTTCCTTCCATTAAAACAAACCCAGAAAGCATCTTCTGTTCACTTTGACATTCCAGATAAAAGTGTGTGTTGCTCCCAGTACAGCAGAAATGTGGAAATCTGTCATATTTACCACAAATGCTCAACATACAGATCTCAAATTGACAAAAATAGTTTCTTTTTATGAACATAAAAGAAAAAGAAAGTATCAAAAGTGGAACAGTTAGCCTTTGTTTTTTCTAAACATACTTTTGTCTTTTTTATTTTGCTTTATGCCATGTTTTTATTTATTTTGCAGTTCTGGTGTCATAAACAAGCTTTAGCTTTGGAGCTCAATATTCACTCTGTGCTCTAGCTGAGCTAAGCTAACAAGATGCTAGCTTGAGCTTTTTGTTGAAGGCTAAACGTGAATACACAGATTTTCTAAAGTGGAATTTAATTTCCTTAAATTAAACTCCTGTAGCAACCACCTTTGGACATGTTTTGTTCTAAAGCACAATTTTTGGATCATATTGAATCTTCCCGTGTAAAAGTGATGCAACAAACTGTTGGCACTAGTCTCTGTAAATACTAAGCAGAGGTTTCCTTCTGACGCATGTGTACACGGTGCCATAAAACAGAAATATAGCTTTTAACGTGTGCTGCATTTTTATTTTTCTGCCAGTTAAGAAGACTGAAAGTATAGAGGTTTACACTCCCAGTGGGAAAAAACGGTTTGTAGAAAACTATGCGTTGTGTACTTTTCAAGTGATGACTCTAATTGTTGGTGTAATGTTTTATATATGTAACATCTGCACAAACAAGTATTTTACAGACGTGGATATGATGTAAAATGTCACTGTTTTCTATGTACTGTATATTCCTGAACGGTCCAATAGAAATTCTACGACGGGGTTTTCTGGTGTCCTGATTTCTTCTTAGTTTTTCCGACCGTGTCCATTAGCATCTTTTAGTCGGCAGGAACAAGATTAGCTTTTAAACTAGAGTCTGAATTAAAAAGAAAATTTAAACATGGGTAATTCTTTTAAGTCTCACATAATATACATTCTACACAGTTAAATATTTGGCATACACCAATAACGGTTTAGTTTGGCATTTTCCTTTTAATCAACACAAATGTAATACAAAAGTAGCAACACAGTTTATTTTTGTATTTCAAGCAACAACTTTCACTCTCATTTTTTCAAAGATCAAAATTATTTTTCTTTTAACGTTAAAGTAATTCTCATACCTGCTGAACTGTTGTTTTTTTATGTTTCTATGGCTATTCTGGTGATTCTTTGTAGTCACTCTAATCTTTAGATTCTTGATCACACTTATCATTGGACGTGTCTGTAAACTGTTTTTCCTGACCTCATTAGATCAAATGAATTAAAAAAAAAAAAGATATTTTGAATCAAACACACTTTCACACTTTAAGTGGATACGAATAATGAGCTTGTTTCCCCCCCACCCCCCACATTAAAAGGCGAGTGGCAGTTCCAGCTTATAGGGTATTTCTCTCCATTTTGTGTCCAAACACTAAATGACCATGTTCGCCAATAAAAGTTGTGGACTACAATGTTTACTAGCATTTAAAATGGTAACCCTTTCCATTAAAAATTCACAGTGCGTGCAGCATGGTATGGAGGCACTCATAGATGCTCTTTTCTCAAATAAATATATTGAGAACTTCATGGCAGAAACAATAATCCCAAAGCGTCATGCTCTGTGGTCCCATCTGAGTTTTAGCAAATTCCCAACAGAAATTAGAATGAAAATGTGAAGCAGGTACAAAATGTAGATTGTGACGTGAACATATGCTTATACATAAATAAAGAAAGAATAAAGCCAAGAATAAAACTTGAAGACATTTATTTAATGTAGAATTTACAAAACACAGATCAGCTCTCCCCAGAGTTTCTATGGATGATTTTGTTCTAAATGGCGCCCCCTTCTGTTCAATGAAAACAGCTCAGACAAAATAATTTTAAAAACAATCGAATTTGACTTAAGCAAATCTTTCGTAAAGTAATATTTGAGACACGCAGTTCATTTACAGTACTTAGCTTGGTGTAGTAATTGTTTAAAATACCAGCGGGAAAAATGCAACAAACTGGTCAGTAATCATAAAAAATTTTGATTTGGAAAAATTGATTGCTGTAATGACAATGAACATGTTTTCACACATAAATCATTCTCAATGTGTTTTTCAAAGCAAAACATTAATAAAAAATAAATCCATTATAGTGTTTTCTTTTTAAAAATATTATCTTTTCATATCTGTCAAGTCTATTCCGCCATGCTCCCGTATTATTTCCCCGTAAATATCCCGTATTACTTGATACATTTATGAATTTACGTCTTTGTATGTTGTTAAAATGTTATTATGCTCAACATTTTTATTTATTTATTTATTATTATTATTTTTCTATTTATTTATTTTTGCCAAAATCGCTTTTGGTCATTTTTTTAGTGAATATATTGACGAGTCAAAGAGAAAATGTTCTCTCTTTTATTTTGAAATTTATCCTGTATTAATCTGAAAAGCCGGGCTGGACGAGCGCTTATGACGTCGGGTCTTCTCATCTGTATGTCATTTTTCTCAAAAGTTGGTGAGAAGCTTCGTGAAACTTATGGCAGCAACATAATTTGTCGTATTATTTCTACTACTAAGTTTTAATTTACAATATTTATGTTAAATCACCTTCTTACTGTTAAGCTGCTGCCTTGGTTTAATCTAGACTATTTCACAGTTAACTTTGCGTCAGTAGCGGCTGCGATACGTTAACTGCAGTATTTTAAAGCCAGCTGTCAGCTTTTCCTCCCCGCTATGCCATCAGCTGAAGCTCAACAACGAAAATGACGCCGCAGGAAAATAAACACGGGCTGAATGTGGATGTGACGTAAGGAGCGGGAAACAGCTGTGACATCATGGACGGCAGAAGAAAACTGTTTACCTCCGGCCACAGCTCCTTTCTGCGAGCAGACGGTAACCAGCTGACACGTCACCGCCCCTGTCCATGTCAGTTCTCAGCCATGTAACTTTCATTGTTTGTTTCAGACGGCTCGGCTACACTGTGGCACAGCACTCCAGTTAAAGAGGTCTGGCTTTTATTGTTGTCCGTCAATTTGTGCAATTTCCGGTCTGCATATTCAAATTGTACACAATTTCTTCAGAGGTCCAAATAATTGTATGTTTGGGTTGTGTTTCGTAATGATAACTTTAAGGAGTGTCTTTGTTTTCCAGAAAGGTAGTGGTTCTCCACTTGATGGCAAACAGCCATGTGGTCCAGACAGAGGTTCGCCAACACAGTGGGTCCAGAGTTCTGCTGGAGTCCCAACAGATTCCTGCTGTGGTCACAATGTACAAGGTGCTGAGGTGAGGTCAAAACTTAGTTATCACCACGACTATGTGCAAGATGTGAATAATAAAGATTTTTTTTGTTTGTTTGTTTTGTTTTTACATTTTTGATTATTTAAATAGAACATATACTCAGACTAAAACGTTAATGATGCATCTCTACCAAATATGGGAGGAATTTAAAAAAACATAATGGAGAGCTAAAAGCTAATGTTATAAGGTTCAATAGGGAATGATGGTAGTGAGTACGCTACACACAGTTTGTAAAATTATATTTTCAAATGTATTCCATTTAGATTTTAGCTTCCGAATAAAGTAATGGAGTATGTATAAGTGGCAACAAAGAGAAATTGAATATTTTATATAATTTTACATATCTATTTTTAGGCCTTTTTAGGCCTGTTGCAATAAATAATAAATCAATTAATTGCGTGATAAGTTAAATTGAACTCAACAATTTCCATCTGAATGTTTTATTGTTCCTCTCTGGATGATAAAAGTCTTCAGTCTGGTGCTTTGGTCCCAACTAGCGCCTTTTTTTTTCTTTTTCTTTTTTTTTTTTTTGAAGGACAGTTTTGTTTACAGAGACTTCATAATTCATTTTGTTTGTTGTTTCTGTTGTTTTATTTATTTTGGATATTTAAATGTCCTCCAGTTCCAGTGTTAAAAGTTCACTAGAATTTAAAGTTTATTTAATCTTTGTGATGTCATTACGAAATGATCTAAAAACAACATTATCATTTATCACAATAACTTCTGGGACAATGATCTGTTTCTGTAAATATCTGACACAGTTTTATACAGAGTGTAGAGAAGGAAGAGAGGATGGATGGATGGATGGATGGATGGATGGATGGATGGATGGATGGATGGATGGATGGATGGATGGACAGAAGGTGGGATTATTGGCAGATGAATGAATAGATGGATGGTTAATAAACTTTCAGACGATGGGGTAGAGTACAACATCTGGAAATAAAAATATATTTCCATACTCACCCGTACCTTTAACACACATACAGTAAACCAAGCTCAATTCTTTTCCAGACTGCTCAGAAATCCAGACGGTGTTGGTTTATAAATTAATAAACCTGACTGTTTCCTTCCTCTTGTGCTGCTTCCATGAAGCTTCCTGTGAAAGACCTGAGTAGCTCCACCATCCAGAGGCAGAGGAGGGAGCTCCAGCTCCTGATGGCCGAGCTGAAGGACAGGGAGCGAGAGCTGAACGCCATGTCGGCTTCCCATCAGAGACAGCATCAGGCCTGGGAACAAGACCGTCAGACTGCGCTGGTGCTGGAGCGGAGGTGTTCTCGTTTGGATGGTGAGAGCACAGAATGCTGTTAAAGTATTATGTAAAAATCGACTTTTTACATAATACTTTCTTTACATCATGTTATTATGAAGCAATCTGATTGGAGGATCAGAGTGTTGCAACCATTCAGCTGTGCAAAACGCCTGGGTGGACCTAGCTCCGCCTTCAAGACGCGACTCCTCCTTCAACAGATTCCAAGCTTCCGCCACACAGAGCAGCTCTCTCCCACAACTTCCTCACTGAGCTCCTTCAGACTAGCCAGCAGCAATTAGCAAACACCTGATGGAACTGTGCATCTGCTGAACTCATAATACAAGCTACTGCTCAGTGCAATGCTGGTAAAAATGTTGCTAAAGGATTAATAAAGGAGCCATGTTGGGATGACTTCCTGAAGGCGGTTTTGGAAAGAGCAGGAGTTTCTTCACAAGACAGAGATCCAATTTCAAGGCATTAGACTACGAAGTTCAGTTTCTTATAAGTTATTTGGTTTATATACATTTTTATAAGAACTGAAGGCAACATAGTTACTTGTTTGTGCTATAAAATACACAAGACTGCCCCTTTAACTGATGTAGCACCAACCCGTCCCGTCTTTTTACTGGATTGACAAAAAATGCATGAACTGAATTACACCAACACACAGCAGAATGAGAAATTGTGCAAGTGTTAATCTTCTGAGACGAGTCACTATTATAATCTGTTTTCATACAAAGCTTTTCATCTCACCTGATACCATTTAGCAAATGCCTCTTGTGTTTGCGTGTGTGTGCGTGTGTGTGTGTGTGTGTGTGTGTGTGTGTGTGTGTGTGTGTGTGTGTGTGTGTGTGTGTGTGTGTGTGTGTGTGTGTGTGTGTGTGTGTGTGTGTGTGTGTGTGTGTTTTCTCACAGATGAGTTGCAGAGGTCCAACGAGGTGATCAGTGTCCTGACTAAACACGTGTGGGTTGTGGAAAGCAGAGAGAAAGAGGCGCAGACGCAGCTAGGCAACGCTAAGCAGCTGCTGTGTGAGCTGGAAAAGCAGCAGCAGCAAGTCAGCCAAAAGTGTCAGGACTACGAGGTAACGACTGTCTGCCGACTTGTACAGCTGCTTGTATTCGCAGTAGTGGCGGGACTCCATTAAAACTTTTAATAGAGTTAATTACAACGTCTGTGGTTCAATGAAAAATGTATATCTACAAAATAATAAACATGTTCAATTCAGAAGCCCCTTTATTCTGCATAACTGTTGAATAAATAGACAAATGAGCTCAAGAACAAATATATTTGTTATTTTAATTTGTTATTCATGTTATTCAACCATCAGAAAAATGAGTATTATACTTATTTGGAAATGTGGCCTGTGGAAGCTAACATTAGCATTAGAAGTGTCTGTGCTACTGCTACATGTGTAGCATTGAGTAATTGAATAATTTCTCTGATAGGCTAACTCCTTTTAGCAGAGCTTGAACATGACAATAGTCTTTTCCAACATCCAATCAGATTGTGTTTTGAAGCAAAAAATTAACCCTCTGTGGGCCAATGGGAGCGGGTTTTTCATCCATTGCTGCTGTTTGTGGATATTGCTTGTGCGTTAGATTAGCGAATGTAGAAATGCTCAAATACATAGACTCTGGCCAGACTGTTTGTATGTGAAAACATTTATATGCAATTAATTGCCTTCACAATTTTACAAGAGTTTGGAAAAATTGTGACCTATGCTGCGATTTTTTTTTTCTTCCAGTTCCCTCCCTGATCCAACCTCAGTCCCAGTCAAACTAATATTAAAATTTTTTTGAAGGCAGCCAAAGAAAAAGAGAGGCTGGAAAAATGAAGTGGTTTGTGATATTTTCCAGGCAAAGAACCAGAGCCTCAGCTCCGCTGTCATGGCTCTGTCCACACAAGTTGGTTCCCTGCAGGTCCGAGAGGAAGAACTGAGTTCAATGCTCAAGCTAAAAGTAAATCCCTCAGACTCATAACTTAATCCAACATTCGTCACACATGTGACCTTATTACTGCTCCGTGTGTGTCTCTGTCAGGACAAAGACGTGGTCGAAGCCTCGGGTCGTAACCTGGAGCTGTCGGCGAGGCTCCAGGACCTGGAGACGTCGCTGGCAGAGAGTCGCTCTCAGGAGAACAAGCTGCTGAGAGACTTGGAGGAAACGAAGCGGCGTTACAGAGAAGCTAAGCACGAGGTCTCCCAGCTAAGAGGTAACAAACTACGGCTTCATTCAGAAAACTGGGAAAGCTGCTAGTTTTTATTGGAGAAATAAATCAGATTTTCCAGTATTTGACGAGCTGATCACCACTTAGAAAAAATAAGAAAACAAGGATTTTAAGCATGTTGGTCAGTGTGTGGACACTTTCACAGCCTCATCTGTGATGATGCGACGTTACTGACGTGAAGTTTTCTGATTATTAAAGAACAAATTGTAACTTTGCAGCTGGCTCATGTTGAAGAAAATAACATGAAAACAATGTTTCTTGGCTAAATTATCAAATATGTGTGGACATAGTTTTTATTCTTTGAGTTAAGTAAAAATGTGTGGAAATGCATTTAATGAATACAAATTTTCCTTTTGAAAAGTTGAACTATTGTTCAAGAAGGTTTTAAAAATTTTGATTCAGATAAATGTCTTTTTTTAAAACAAGTTTTAGTTTCTTGATCTTGTTATCCAACATGTATAAGAGTTACTGAAAGTCTTTGTCTTTAGAAGGATGAATCTAGAGCAGGGTGCCCAATACGTCGATCGCGGAAGGTTTTGAGTCGATGTCAGCAGGTGACAATGAACGCCACCAGGACGCTGAGAGCAGCACGTCCTCTTCTGACGGGCTTATAAAAAATATTCACAAAGATCCTAAATGTTTGTAGCTTCATTAAAAAAGAATAATTATAAAAAAAAATCTACGAAACGTGTTAAAATGAATAATCTCAGTAATTATTGTTTGAACAAGGTGTTGCGCAATTCAGTGCGTTTCGGTCCCATTAACAAAAAAAAAAAGAAAAAAAAAGGCGACTCAAAGACCGACTGACGAGCAGAGCAGGAGTTTAAATGAGCTACTCAACCACCGCTGTGTTCATGAGAGGCTTATTAATAATCGAGGAATAAATATCAAGCCTGGAAACCTGATATTGTAACGGACTGAATGTTGTGTTTTTAACATAATCTCTGCTCGGCTTGTGAGGCGCAGGCGTTTACCACGGCAACAGGTGTGCTAAACGACAAAGAGACAGAGAGTAAAAAGGTAGGAGTGGTGATCAACCCGAACAGTTGATCACCTGTTCGGGTTGTTTTACCTTTGTCTAACGTTGCTGTGGCTCATCACACCTGCTGTAGTTTCTGAAAGTTCAATAAACGACAAACTTGGACTAATTACCTCGTTCGTTTGTGAGCATACGTCACAACAAACATCAAATAGGACAAATATATTTCATTAAGTTTTAACTAATTCTACATCGATAATTATGTGAAATTAAATTAATTATATCCCGACTTCCGAAGATTTGCCTTTACCCTTTGGTTAGTTTCTCATATTGAGGTCATCAAACCAAAGTTCAGATCTACCATGACTGACCGACACCTGCTGGTTTGCAACCAGCTTCTGACTGAGAAACCAGTAAGCTGCTCCCAGTGTCAGAATCTCACTGAGGAAGAAACTGCGTTAGGTTTTCTGTCACTTTATTATTTCTGCTATAACTGATGCATATTCTCATACAAAATAAGTCAATAGAGTTTAATTTGCAATTTTTTGTCTTTGTGTCATGAGGTAGATCTCAAGCAGCTGGTGAGAGAAAAAGTAGATCTTGCTCTCAAAAAGTTTGGGCAGATCAGTTGTATCTCAGTATTTTCTTGACTGAGACGTTGGTGTTTAATCTGCGTGTCGCTGTGTTTGTAGCGGAGCTGCAGCAGCAGGTGAGTCAGAGCAGCAGGCAGAGAGAGGAGATCATCCGTCTGAAGCAGGAGCTGCAGCTGCTCCACACGGATCTGGCCCTGACTGGTACGTCACATGATCAGCTTCTTTCTCTGTAAACCCTCAGGCTGAGGCAGATTAATATTTCTCATCTGAGAGATTTCAATTCATCAATATATTACCTGAAAATGGTCTCAGAGTTTGTTTTTTGGATGGAGTGGGTACGATCCTAAGTACTTGTATGTGTTACCTTCCTCATGTAGCTGGATTCTTACAGCCATTTCACATTGTATTAAAAATCTTTGTTTTATTTTCAAACATTTTGAAAACCATGTATTATTTTTCTTCCAATTCAGAATTCTGCACTACTCTTCATTGGGCAATCGCATGAAATCCACAAAAAATATGTTGCGGTTTGCAGTTGTAATGTTGAAAAAGTTCAGCATGCTCTAATTTAGTCTTTTTAAAGCTAAAATAAAACTCTCTCTTGTTCTGTCGCTTCAGTTCTCAGCAGGTCTGTCTTATCGGTGTGTGATTTCCATCTCTAGCAGGCGTGTCAGGAACCTCCGATTGTCAGATAAAGTCCAACCTGCTGATCTTTGCTGTTAACAGGAGAGGGCGAGAGCTGGAAGGACGAGCTGCTGGAGCTGTCTCGCTCCAAGCAGGAGCGCATCATGTCGGAGCTGCTCTGCCTGCAGCAGGTACAACAGAGCAGCTGCTGCTAAACGTTACTGAAGCGCTCTCATGTCTTTTCCTTGTTCCTCCTGCTCCGTCTGGAGGTGATTTTCCTGTTGGTCTGCATGCCTCGCTGTGTTTCTGCAGCGCTCTCACTCTCACAACGTGGTTCCGGTTCACATAAAAGCTGCGACTGCAGGCATGACGTTAAATGTACAAACACAGATAAAATCCTGTCTTGTCCTCTACATCAGGGGTGTTTAACTCATTTCATTTTGGGCCAAATCAAGATCATGAATGTTCTTAAAGGGCCAGTTGTGCCAGAATCCATTTCTAAAACCCTTTAACCATCTGTTAAAATATAAACAAATTCTTAAAATTAAATTATATTAAACATCTTTTCAGTCCCTCCAGGAGTTTGTGATTGTTTTGGGGATTTTTCCTCAAATTCCTGATTCTTGATTTGCAAATTCTTGATTTGAGTCATTTTCAGGTCTGAATATGTAGGAAAAAATAGAGTATGGACAAGAGTTGTAGTTCTTAACTTTATTCTGAATCCCTTTGAAAACAATCCATCTACCTGTTTGTCTGCCAGATGCAAATTTTATACTTTAAGAAACACCTAACATTTAATTTAACATATTTATATGAATGTTCCATCAGTGTCTAAGCATACATTGAAAACTCAAATTTGAGCCTGGAGAAGTGTAGAAGTTTAACTCTGACTGGAGAAATGTGTTGCACTTTTCATCGTGAACGCCACAACAAGCAGCAGCAGCAGCAATGGTATTTCTGCTGGTGTGTGTTTTCCAGGTGTGTGAGAACCAGAGGAGTGACCTGCAGCTGCTGCGGCTGAACCAAGAAAGCACGCAGAGAGCTCAGAGGGAAACACACCATCAGCGATTACCTAGCAGGTGACAAGAAAATTTTTTTTCTTACCTCATACCCCCAGGACCAACAAAAAATCTGAAATTAGAAATTTTTTGAGAGAATGTTTTGATCTGCTAGGAAACGACAACAATCATTGCTGAACGTATCTCAAAGTCAGAGACATCAGAGTGGATGTGGTGGAGCGTTGAGTCCTGCAGGTGTGACCGGCCTTAACGAGCTGAACGTCTTTGTGTCCCAGGCAGGACGAATCGGCCTGTAACTATGCCGACATTCAGTCCCTGAAGAACCTGAGACCTGATCATGAAGCCTCACCGGTAGCTGGTGTTCACGACTCCGACACCAAACCTGAAGGCTTTCTAGCAAACATGACGGATGTAAGATATTTTATAAAAACTGTTTTAAAGGGACAGCATGGTGTAAAATTTATTTATTTATTTATTTATTTATTTTTTCAGTTTTGCATTATCTCATGTTATTCCCTCATCAAAAACACACCCGGAATGTTGCTTTGATTCTTTCATGCCTGTTTGATAAATCCCTTAATCTCCCATGGCAACCATTCAGGTGGTAAAAACGCCTGGGTGGACATAGCTCCACCTTTAAGACGCAGGGGTCATTAACTTTTTTAAAACTAGAGAACCGTTTTTGCTTTCAAAACGCTGGTCTAGAATTGCAAACTTACATAACCTTTGTTTAAAAAAAAAAATTGGTAACACTTTATTTGAAGGGGGTTGAATAAGACTGACATGACACTGTCATAAACATGACATAACACCTGTCATGAACATGAATAAGCCTTCATGAATATTTATGACTGTTGTCATAAAGCGTAAATTATGACACTTTTAATACAAAGTTGACATTATTCAAGATGTCGTTGTTATGACAACTTTACATTAACCAAGAAATCATTACTGATATAAATTTGTTATAAAAGTATTACTGATTGCACTTTAAAAATGAGGTAACTTTATGTTATTAAAGGTAAAGTTTAAACAGTAATGATTTTAATAGAGAAGAACAAAACTTTTACAAAAATCAAACATACATTTTCATCTATGGGATGCTTATTTGTGGAAAACTATGTAAAGAAAAAAAGCTGTTAATTTCCAATGCAACGACGAGGAAAACGATTATTACTGATACTTCTGTCAGGAATATTTGTCATTTCAGTATCGGCAGGTCAGGCTTTTTAAAGATTGGTAATCAGCGATCTGCAAGAAAACTGCAGTCGGTGCACCACTAGTCAAAAGGATAGTGAAAAATATACGGAAATATATAATATTGGTAAATAACAGTAAATGGCCAAAGTGGTGATATTTATATCAGATCATCATATCGATACTTTCTTATGGGAAACTATCATTGCAACCAAACCATCCTCACTGAGAGACATGGTGGTGGCAGTATCATTCTTTTCTTCAACAGGGACTGAGAAGCTGGTGAAAGATCAAAATGTTCAGGGGATTTAAACTGAACATATAACATACAAAGCACTTCTCTGGAGCTTTATGCGTTCTAATGACCGAGTCTCCTGTCCGCGCCTCATCAGGTTGCTGATCAGCTGTCGGCATGTTCTCTACAGCAGCCGCTGGGCATCTCCAGGTTGCTTCCAGGAGCTCCTGAAAGCAGCAGCAGCTTGAGATGTCACGCCTCCACAGGTTGTAATTCCAACTGTGAGACCGCTCAGCCACACACAGCCCACCACCACCCGAACACCACGATACCCAAGGTACAGAGAGGGCGTGGCAACCTGGATGGCGTAAAAGCTCCTCTAAGTCTGGGTGTGTAAAGATGAAGCCGCTTTGTTTTCCCCTCCAGGCGAGTGACGCTTCACCCAAAGCCTGCCTGAAGCACAATGTCAGCCAGCGAGATGGCTGGGTTTGACCAAAGACTGGGTTTCCTCTATAAATCATGAACTTTCAACCTCTGCAATCAGAGCAGCGAATAAAACAGTGTTATTGTTTCTGATAAAGAACAGACTCTGTTTTTACCTCAGGAAAAAATAAATTAAATGGCCTCAGTGTTTTTTTTGTTATCTTATTGAGTATTTTGTACATTTTTATAATCTATTGTAAATCTGATTTACTTAGCGTTTCTTTTAACCATGAGTCGTTTTTACATAATGTGTTGTGTGAAGTGGAGATGAACTGAAACCAGTCCTGCAGGGCTGATGAGTCTTTCCAGTTCCACTGCCTTCACATGGTGACTCACAGGAAATATCTAACGCTCTTTCTTGCTTTTACGTCTCGTTACCTGGATGATCTCACACTGCTTTTTGCTTTTTATATATATATATAAAGATTTATCTTTTACATTCCATGTCCCCTGTTCTTATTTAACTTATCTACTTTTAATGTGTGGTTGTTTGCTCTGAAGAAATTTTTTCTCCACTTTTAAGGTTTTATTTTGAAATCTTCCCATGTCATTTGGAACAAGTAAAAATCAAGTCCAACAGGAATGATCTGGTGACCTGACGTACCTTCAGTTGTTTTCTGTCTGCGAGGATCTCTGGACGTAGAAGTGTAGTCGCCTTGGGTTTATTCATCTGACAAAATGAGTAAAACGAAGAACAAAAATGACGACAAAACGGAGAAGGCCCTGGCTGCTGAGAAACAACAGTTTGGCAAACAGCAGGTGAGAATTAAAATTGCTTCTCAAAAGAGGAATTTTCTCTTTGTTTAATTTTATTTTCCCAAAATATGGTTTGACTTCAGCTGGTGCCACAATATTCTTTGGTTGAAAAGTAATGTTCAATCAGAATGTATGTCCTACAGCTAAACTTTAACATAACTTCAAACATGAAATGTCTCACTTTGATTCATTATAAGCTGGTTCAGGTATTTTTTAATTGGATTCTATTGAGTGGTTATTAACATTTTAGCTTTAATATGTTACATATCTTACATTTTATAAAAATAGACTTGTTTTTTTTGCAGGCTAAAGCTAACAGCTAGTCAGAATAAAAGCAAACTTATGCCATGCTAAAAAGTACAGCTTTTAAAATGTCTTAGTTGTTCATATCAGTACTTTTTAAATAAACCATCAAGTGTTAGATTGTAATTTAAATGGAAATGTGATTATTTCGATTAGATAACGAAGTTGGTCCATTGTGTCCATCATTGACCTTCACATTGAAAACTAATTGAGTGAATGAAGCTATACTGACTAAATCTTAATATAAAATAACATATTTTATTGTTTTTGTTCTTTTACATACATTTCCCTCACAGTCATTCCAGTCAGTTAAACATAACATAGCTGGGGTTTTTTCAATTGGTGTTTCACATTGGAAGGTTATTGTTTCCAGTCATGGACTAACACAGCCTTCTATTTAAATAACCACAACTTTAATAAAAAATAAATGACAAAAACAAATGTGATGGTGCTTTAAAGGTTTCTAAAATAGCATTTTCATGGACCACTGTGAAATATAACAACTTAGTTTTCCTAATGTCCACTTTTATCTTAGCCCCCTTTGATTAGCCGTTAGCTTCATCTCTGTGAAAAAGAACTAGCTGTCATCCAGAACTGATGCACCAATAGTCTTCAGCATGTAAAAATAATTCAGAATATTTTTCAAAGGTTACACTGAGTAAAGAACAGAAGATAACTGAGATCTTTTGTAATATTGTTCTGATCAGTTTAACTTTTCAGGCTTTAAGTGCTTCTCTGTTTTCATTTCTTTCAGCTCCAGAGCCTCAGCAAAATTGCCAACACAGCTGAAGTTCCACCTAAAGAGAAATATGTTCGCAGTATCCTTTAAAACTATACTTAAAAAAATAATAATATGCTGACTTTTAATCTAGTAAATGGGACATTTCTTTAATAAGGAAAGCTGTAAACAGTTTAGCACTGTACTTCTAGCATGCTAACATAAAGCTAGCAGCTTTTTGGTGTAAAATGATGGCTTCTTGCTGGAAAGCAGAAATTTGAGTTTTGCTTTCTGGATTCTAGGATTTTCTGCGGTCAAAGTTTAAACTTTCTTTTTATGTCTGGCAAGGTGTTAAAACCTTCAGTTTGTTAGGAGGAAAAATATATTTTTTGTTACAGCACAGTGCTTAAACAGTTTTTATTAGATGCTTACATAATGTCATTGTGAATATGAATATCAGTCTTTTTAAACTTGTTCAATTGGAGTAATAGCTTTAATTTCTAATATCAGAGCTGAATGTGCAAATTTGAGTATATTGTGCATTTAAAACTCATAAATACAAACTCCTTGTAAATTATATTTCTAAAACAGTTCAGTTTTTAAAAACACGTCTCTGTTTTGCAATATCAGACATTCTAAGCTTCACTGCTGCTGAGACGGTACAAAGTGATGACAAAAAAATGTCACTTTGTGGGGATACTTAAAGGGAAATCACCTAAATTATTACGACTTATAACCTTGAAAGCCTGTAAAAGGTTTGCAGATCTATGTGGCTTTGTTTACGTAGATCTAAAAGTAATAGATATGCTCTGATATGAATATCATAGGCATCTTGTGCACTGGGAGTTTCCCTAACATCTGTACAGATATAATTCTGGGAACTCACAAAGAGGGCGGAGCCACCACCTTCTGGTCGTATGTCCCCAACCTGCCTCTGTCCAGCCAATCCCTGGTCAGCTGGAAGGTCTGCTACCTGCTGCACAAAGTGCTCAGAGAGGGACACAGAAATGTGAGTTAATCTCTACATTTGCTCAGCGTAACTTCCTGTTTACATTCATTACATTTAACCTCGTTTGTCTTTTTATTCCCCGACCTGCAGGTCATTACAGATTCTCACAGACACAGCCGCAGCATAAGAGACATGGGAGTCCTGTGGGTGAGTCAGTGGATATAAGATACAAGCTTATAGTCTGATGCATTTAATCTGCACGTTTAATCAGACAGAAAATTCAAAAGACCCTTTGAAATGCAGCGCAGTCAGCAAGTTTAACAAAATCCCAACATGCGCTTAATGAAAAGTTAATCAGTGGATTGTTTTTAAGAAAAACTACCAGGTTCAAATAAGCTGCTAAACTTGTAACCCACTGTCTGTGTTTTCCCAGGGAAACCTGCACGATCGATATGGTCACATTGTTGCCTTGTCTGCTAAATATCTCCACCTCAAAATGGAGTTTCATGCAAAGGTGATATATATTGATTCTGTCGACGATCTGCTATTCACAGTGAGAGTGTTTGTTTGTGCTTATCATGTGTTTATGCTTGAAAAGAGAAGACAGCAGTGTGAAAGGACAAAACCTAAACATAAAGTACTCTTAAGACAAAATCAAATATTTTATTATTAATTACAGAGGGAAATTAAATTAAATGTGTCTGGAGTTTTGTGTTTTACACAATTGAGCAGAAGAATAAACACCTTACACTTAGCACAATGTCTTTATCGGATCCTGACGGTAAACTGAGCCGGAAATAATATTTTATCCTGGAGCTGATGATCCTTAGATTGCTACACCGTCTCCAAATGTAATGTTTATGACATGTCATGTCAGTATAGATCATATATTACTCCACAATGTGAATGATCTTATTCTGCTAGATTAAAAGTCCAGAGAAAGCCCCTTTCCAGGCTCCTCCGCCACTCGGCTCCTTCAGACTAGCTGCAGCAGCTGGTGGAACTGGGAGTCTGCTGAGCTTATTGTACAAGCTCCGTCTCAGTGAAATGCTTCTAAGAACGTTGTTAAAGGCTTAATGGGGGAATGTTGTGATGACTTCCTGAAGGCCGAGTGTCGGAAAGAATAAGAGTTTCTTAAAAAAACAGAATTTCAAGGCGTCAAATTACAAAATCTAATTTCTTTTAAGTCATATTTGACAAATATACATCATTTTTATAGCAACATAGTTACTTGATTCTGGTATAAAAGTATACTATGTGCCTGGAATATGAACCGTCCCTTTAACAAATTAAAAACGGATTACGAAGCATGCCGTGTGACATGTGACGTTCTTCAACAGCACAAGGTGATTCCAGGTAACCTGGAGGCCTCTGACGACACCCTGGAGAGAGAAGCAGGAACCGACATGACCAAAGTGTAAGTTTCCTTCTTCCTGTCCTCTGCTGTGGGGTCAACTTGTGTCACAACTATTTTATTGTTTTTGGAGGATATTTTTTTCCTCAGTCTTTATAGTTTTTTTTTTATTTAATTTATTTGCCATTATTGCAACAAAGTTTTGCTCAATATGTGCAACTGAATGACAATAGAGCCTGCCTAATATTTTGTTATGTGTTCTTCTTTTATTTCTATAAAAGCACTTTGAATTCCTGCCATCATCATGTCTTTATGTATTTATGGCGTTGTAGGCTGGATATGACTCAGGAGCTGCTGGATTACTTGGATGCTGGACTGAAGATGGCCGAGACGGGTGAGATTTCCACATTCAGTCCGTTCATATGAGAAAACGTGGCACGTATTGGTTAGATAAAGCGAAGGATCTATCATGTGTCCATAAGAACCTAAAACACAGGTTCACTTTATGTCACTGAAACTGACATGTTGCGTTTAAAGTTCTCCGTCAGATGGACGCCAACGGGGCCAAATCCACGACCCCGGCCGGTCAGTGCAGGCTGACGCCCCTCATCCCGCTCATCCTGGACTGCAGCTACCTCTACCACTTCTCTGTCCGGCTGCTGTTCAAGCTGCACAGCCGTGAGTGGTCCGCCTTTCGTTGTTACCTTGGCGACCTCTGCAGAATCACGTTCAGCTCTAACCGTATCCAAAAATATTCCCAGGCATCTCTGCGGATGTGCTCCTCGGACACAGAGAGAGATTCCGTGACCTTTTCACGAGGTCGGTCAGGACGGCTACATCTGTTCATTAATCATTATATAATGAAACAGGCAGGACTGTTTTTTGTATTTACTTGTTTTCTTGTTTGATTTTGCAGCCTCACCCAGTTCTTCAACAGAGCCAGAGAAATTGAGTTCTTTAAGAGCATCATCCAGATCCCAGACCTCCCAGATGTAAGTGGAGATGAACAGCGTTGCACCGATTGAAGTTTTCTGGACGATCACCGATATTTAAGAAACCTGACATCCTAGTTCCAATTTTGGCCTGTACCAACTATTTTTGTCTGAAAAGTTGCTAAGTCGGTACCAATGGGGTGACTGTTGCTAGCCGAGCAATAGTGACCTGGTGGTCTTACCTTTGCATATGTAGATAAGACTGGTTTCACAGGTGAGTCTTGTTCGATAGCCAACATCCAAAACTAAGGAAATCAGGGCTGATTCATCGGTGCATAACTGTTTCATTTATCAGGTTTTCGGTCAGTAACCTGTTGATCCCCTCTCTACAGGGTCCTCCAAACTTCCTGCGAGCCGCTGCCCTGGCTGAGTACAAAAAGCCGGTGGTGCTGATGCCTGGCGAGGATCGTCCAGAGGAGGACGAAGTGGAAACGCAGCCAGAGCTCAGAGAAACGCCTCAGACGTCACAGGTTTGACGCTTCGGTGCGAGTTGAAAGAACACGTTTTCCCGTAACCCGCGCTAAAATGTGTCTCTTTTTCCAGCAGTACTATTTGGTCAGCCAGATGGGAGGACCGGAGGCGTCTCTGGACTACAGAGACACCGACAGCAACGGCTACAAGAGGGAGCTGGAGGCGCTGAAACCGGAGATAGAGCTCATCAAGAGTGAGGTGAGATGAGGCCCATCATGCACTGGGAGTCCAGAACCCAGAGTCAAAATCAAGCTTTTTTTTTCAAGCCAATTTATGACTTTTCAAAGTCTGAATGTCCCTTGTGTTTTTCTAGAAAATATCTAAGATTAATTTCAAAACTTCTATGTTTATTTCCTCAAACTTGCTCCTCCTCTTCTTGTAAAACAAAAAGAAACGTGTGGCGGTAGCATGACGTGTGTGAATACTTTGCACCTTACATGCATTTCTGGTGCTTAATAGGATTTTTTTTCCCCGTTTTCTTCAGGCTCAGAAATCCATGATAGAGTTAAAGTCTCAGGTGAACCGTCTGGAGGCGGAGCTTCAGGAGCAGCGCTCCCACAGACAGGTCGCCCTGGTCGAAAACGAACACCTGCGGATGGAAGTGGAGGCTCTGCGCAGCGCTAACGTGGCCAACGTTGGAGCTCAGATCGGATACAAAGAGGCGGACAGTGAGTGGACGGATTTTTCTTTTAGTGTTGAGACTGTAAACGGAATCAGTCGGACGTCAGTAAAATTCTTCTTTTTCTTTTTATCTGTGAACAGGCAGAGCTCAGGCTGCTGAGGTTCGCTTCACGCAGCTCAAAGAGAGACACGCAGAGCTGGTTACGAGCCACGCCGACCTAATGAAGAAGGTCGAACTGAAGGCGTCGTTTGGTTTTACTCTCACAGCTGTTGGTGTTTCGGTTCTGACCCAGGATCTCTTTATGTCCTGCTGCAGAACGCAGAAACAGTTAAGATGCTGTCGAGTACAAAGGTCGTGCAGGACGACTTGCTGAGAGCAAAGCAGCAGCTGGAGAGCGAAGTGGAGAACCTGAGACTGGAGAAAAGAAACGCGGTGAGAACGTCTCTGACTGCTGCTGCTGAGATTATTGATCACAAAAAAACTGTTGATTTGGACTGAAGACTTTATTCTCTAACAGACGAGTCATCAGCAGCAGGAAGTCGACCGCCTGAATAAAGAGCTGCTGGAGCAGAGAGCGGAGATGGCCATGCTCCGCAGCACTCTGGAGAGTAAAGAGCAGGTAACACCGAAACGTTTCCTTTTTTCACGAAACCTTCCTGCATCTCTGACGGCGTGCCAGAGCCACAGTAGATTAAAAAACCATAAAACGGAGTAAATTTCTGCCAAAAATCTTAAAAATTTTGAGCTGAATCTCAGAAGTTTTCTTGGAAAAAAATGTGGAAATTCTCTGAGCTTCAAAAGTCTAACGTGAGAAAAAACAGCTGAGAAATTTTAAGATTAATCTTAGACATTTTCTAGAAATACGTAGAGATTCTCAAAGCTCAAAAAGTCGAAAATTTGTGAGAAAAATCTCAAACATATTGAGTTCAGTCTGAGAAGAAACTTTTGAGCTCGAAAAGTCAGAAGATTTCAATGTTTGAAACTCAGAAAATGTTCAAAATTTGAAAATTTCCAACTTAGGAACTCAGAAAATTTTCATTTTTTTTTTCCAGAAAAGTTTTTTGGGGAGGAAATTTACTGTTTTTTTGTTGTTGTTTTTTTCCGTCTATAATGGCCTTAAAATGCCGTCGTATGTATCACACTCAAACCAAAGTTTTTTTGGGAAAATGATTCTTCAAAAATAATTGAAACATTATATTTTCATGCATAAAGTTTTGCCTTTTTGACATTTTTTTTTATTTCTTAATCACAGAAACTTCCTCAAAATGTAGCAACTAGTGATGAAAGATTTATCGGCACTAACATCAGTATCAGATGATATCAGTCATTTTTTAACAGATCTGATGATATTAACAACAGATATTTATTTTAGTTTTGGTGCATTTATATATATTTTACAATTATTCACTAAATAATAAAGCATTTTCTGTTTCTCTCTCGTGACAATAATGCAGAATAAAGGACAGAGATGTAGAGATGCATCTCCTTGCATCTCTACATCTTTCGTCAAAAGCAACAAATTTGTAAAATGTGTGAATCTGTTTCCTGTTTAATCGTTTAGATCTGGGAGTTTTGGAAGAAATCAAACACTTAAGGAGTGATTTTCTTTAATCGTGGCTTTTTATCTTCCTCATGAATTCTCTCCAGGAGGGGACTCAGGTGAGCAGCAGCCTGACGGCGCTCCAGGCAGAGCGGGACCTGCTGCTGCGCTCCGCCGTGGAGAAAGACGCAGAGCTGTCGTCTCTGAGGCAGCTGGCCCAGCAGCAGCAGAGCGCCGTGGATCTGGAGAAGGAGCAGCTGAGACGGGAGCTGGAGGCCCTGAGAGCCCAGCTGCAGCAGCAGGTACCAGCCGCCGGCGTCACACAGACGCATCCGGGAGCTTCTGAGAACGGCCGGAGTTTGTTTTTGTTCGCCAAAGTGTTGAAAAAGAAAATGAAAAATATCCTACCTCTATTTTTCTTTCTTTATTTTGAACTTTATTTTGAAAATTCTTTCAAACTTTGATTAATTTGAACCTTCTTTCAAAAATTCTTTTGAACTTTCTAATTTTCTTTTGAACTCTTTTCTTTCCTTCCTTCCTTCTTTCCATCTTTAATTCCTTCCTTCCTGTCTGTTTCTAGAAACGGCTCCATAAATTCATGCCAGTGCTCTCCGCTGTTTCTGAAACTCGGAGAAAACTCTGAGTATGAAGTCTGATCTGACGCTCTGCAGATGCTTCAGCAGAGAGAAAAATCAGAAACTATTTTTCTCCACTCTTTCGCGTCAGATTTCCTGTTTTTGCTCCGTTTAGCTCGCCATCAACGCAGAGCAGAAGCTGGAGATCGACCGGCTGAAGCGAGAGCTGGACTCCACCAGAGCGGAGCTGACTCGAGCCAACACTCTCCTGCAAAGCAAAGAGATGGTGAGATGATTTCTGGAAACTCCTTCAAATGATCTCTTGTTTGCAGTTTATACACGTGTGTGTGTGTGTGTGTGTGTGTGTGTGTGTGTGTGTGTGTGTGTGTGTGTGCGCGTGCGTGCGTGCGTGCGTGCGTGCGTGCGTGCGTGCGTGCGTGCGTGCGTGCGTGCGTGCGTGCGTGCGTGTGTGTGTGTTTTTTTTTTCTTCCCTCCCGTCTTTAGAGCGGCACGCAGCTGAGCAGCACGCTGGCCGGCCTGCAGGCGGAGAAGGATGCGCTGCTGCGTTCGGTCCGGGACCAGGAGGCGGAGCTGAGCTCTCTGAGGCAGCAGGCTCTGCTCCACCAAAGCACCCTGGAGCAGGAGAGGCGGCGCAGCAGCATGGAGCTGGGAAGCCTACGCTCTCAGATGCAGCAGCAGGTGACGCAGCGTCCGCCTCGCTGCGCTCCGTGGCTCTGACTCGGTTGGCGACTGTAAGGCTTGTGTTTTGTGACCCAGGCCTGTCGGGAGGGCGAACTGGCCCAGAAGCTGCAGGACGAGCAGTTCTGTCTGCTGCAGTGTGCCGTGGTGGAGGCCGAGGGCATCATACTGGACGCCGTGGCCAAACTGGACGACCCCATACATGTCCGCTGCATCAGTTCTCCAGGTAGCAAAAACAAAAATAACCATGGACAAAAACTAAAACACATCCGATAATAGGGCTGCAAGCTTATCAATATCACGTAATCACAAAATCCAATATGCTTATCGTGAAGAGCTGCCTGGTAGCAATAGATGCTGGCTAATTATTTATGTACAGGCTGAGGCCTTGACTGCATAGTCAAGGCCTCAGCCTGGAATATATTTGGTGAGTTTGGTTGTTTGATGCAGCATTAACAGATTCACCAGGTAAAATCAAGAGTAAAGGAGTAAACCCCATTGAAATGAGGTCTATATTTACTGTAAAACTTTCTCATAATCACTTTTTTGTTATTTAGTTCACACCAGAATTTAATCCACTCCAGCATTTTTATCCACCTGCATCCGGCATGCAGACCAACTGATTAATAATAAATGCATTGGTTGTTCTCATAATTATTGTATTCAGTTTGAGTATTATCACTAGATCAAGCTTTTCTAACTTTCTGCACTGCAATAATAAGTAATAAAAGTGTGTATGATTCTTGCTGATATCGTATCAGGTCATTATCGGCATCGTATCAGTATCATATCTGCATCATATTTGTATCGCATTGGTATCGTAACACCCCTATTTAAAATCACAGAGACATAAAATGCTCCCTTTCTTCAAACCTTTAAAGGTCCATTTGTGTTTTTGAACCACTATAAATCACCTGCCCTCCTGTCTTTCCAGATTATTTGATAAATCGAGCTGAAATCACTCTGGGTTCTATTGATAAAATGCAGCAGAGCCACATGTTCTACCTGGGAAACAGGAACGGTGAGTCAGACACACGCAGTTAGCCTCCATGTCGACCTCGGACGTTGAGCCTGACTCGTTTTCCCGATGCTTTCCAGACGCCAGTGGCCTGCTGAGAGCCGTCACCCAGTTTTCCCACCTGGCCGCTGACACCATCGTCAACGGCTCGGCAACGTCGCACTCGGCTCCCGTCGACCACGCTAACGGTAAGACGCTCTACAGACGCCGCGGTCCTCTCTGAGGCTGCTTCCTGTGCACTCAGCCGTTCTCTGCCCTCGTCCAGGTTTAACGGACAGCTGCCGGGAATGTGCCAACCACTGCCTGCAGTACCTGAATGACCTGAAATCTCAGGCCAACTTACAGCGAGCAAACCCGTCTGCCATCCGCTACACCGTCCAGCGCATCCTCGCCATGGGTCAGGTGAGAGGCAACGAGATTCATCACATTAACAAAACTAGTGCAGCTCTGATGAGGCTGTGGTAACAACTGTAGTGTTAGACACAATGACAAATCTGAATTGGTCTTATTGGTCTTAGTGGAGATGCGCGATATATTGAATCGCAGTTGTTATCACTACATCAGTTTTTTCTAAGTCACGATGAGGAAGGACAGCTTGGATGTAACGTTTCATTGGATATCATATTTCAGATGTGAGTAACTTCACCCAGCTTCAGCCAAACATCTACCAAAAACAGACAGATACAGTTTAACTTAAAGTGAGACTTCTTGTTAGAACACCAGTTTTGTTGTTTTCATGTTATTTTATATCTGCTGAGCCTGTTGCACCATGTGGAGTTCAGCTGAATGCGCAGTAAACCCTCCATATTGTCACTGGAGGTACTTTTACTGCAACAATTAGGCTCACAAGTTTTATATTGCAAAATATATATGTATTTCTAAATGTTTCTTCTGTCTGAATCTGTAATTTTTGTAATTGGGTTATTTATTTGTACACATAATTCATTTTAGAATGAGAAAATCGGAGAATTTGACGAAACGTTAAAACTTTCTGCCAAATGAAATCACAAAATCTGATCAGAATTGCAGATATAAAACTGTCACTTTTTTTAAAACCCTTGCTACACCTTCATACCAGAACCATGACGAACTATAACACAGCTAAACTAGTCGAGGTGATACATTTAAGATTTTGACCAGAAAAAGGACAGAAAACATCACGTTCCAATCAGTTTGATAAGTTTTTATTTTTGTAACTAGATCATGTAACAGGTGAAAGGAGGGACTTTTACTGCAGTTGAAACTAAAATTTAAAGAAAACTACCTTGTAAGCATGAAATTATTGATGATTTTTATGGATAAGACGATCCTTGTGCACTCAATATATAACATCATATTAAATTAGCGTAGCTTTTTTTTATCTCTGTTGTTTTCCTATTGAGCTGCTGCAGCTCTGCTGAAGGCTTTACCCATACATTTGTTGTTCAGGAGCTGCGGCCCAAAGGACAGGATGTGCTGAAGGAGGAGCTGGGAAGCATGGTGGATAAAGAAATGGTTGCTACGTCAACCGCCATCGAGGAGGCTGTGCTGCGGATGGACGTATGGACAATGATTATAGCGTGAAATAAAGCATATTCAGAGTATTCAGTATTTAATCAGAAGATTAAGTGTTAAATCAGTTGGTAGAATCTGATGGGACTCCAACATCTTAATATGGATTATGGAAATGTATCAGTCGTCTGTTTCCATTTGTGTCTTTTAGGAGATTCTGTCCCAAGCAAAGAAAGACACCACCGGTCTGAAGCTGGAAGTCAACCAGAGGTAAGAAAGAAAAACAAGTTTTCCTCCTTCATAATAATCATAATTTTTAAGCAAATAAAAAATCAATCAGGAAAGAATAAAATCAGTTGAAGTTGTAAATGTATAAAAAAATGTCACCTGTCTGTTTTTCTCCCAGCATCCTGGGATCCTGTTCAGATCTGATGAAGGTAACGAGTCTCTGACTCCAGCTGCTCGTTGGAAACTCAGTTTAACGAAAACACGCCAACAGGATGTTGTTTTTTTTATCACGTTCAGGCCGTTCACATCCTGGTCACGGCTGCTACCGACTTACAGAAAGACATCGTGGAAGGAGGCAGGGTGAGTTGGAGAGAAACCTTAAAGCCAGACTTTCTATAGATACCTACTGAACACATTTCTCTCTTCTTTTATGTCTTTATTTTTTTAACTGAAAGGAGGCCGGTTCATTTTGAGAGAAAAATATGAGAAAGGCTTCTCGCCTCATGAAAGTTTAGTAAGAAATGGTCTGAAATGTAAGAAAACAGGCTAGATATGATGGGTTTTTTTTCTTTTTCGTTTTTTCAACAAATAGACCAAATCTGGTTCTTCAAGCTCCCCTCACTGCCTCATTTTTCTGTATTGTAACCTGGAGATAATTATTATTCAGATTAAATCAAACATCACTGATTGGAATAGAAAAGCTTAAAGAAAAAAAAAAGTATTTCATGTTGTTAATGCACAGTATTCAGCCACGCCCCTAACTCCTCCTAAACTCCAGCGGACTGACTACTGACCAGCTCTCCGTCTCACGGGTCCGAAAAGCCTCTAATTCCTGGGTATTACCGCAAATAAGAATATAGAGAACTTTTGTTTAAGCTGGGAGCGAGAAAGATTCGTCTAAGCTCTAACTACCTTCATCCAAGACGTTATGACCCACTTCAGTTCATGATTCAGACATCGGAGTAGCCCCGCCGATGTCCGAGCTCATAAACCACGTCTGTTCACGGTAGCTCTTTCCCTGTCATTAACGTGCACTTGTTACCGGCTTAGATAATTTTAGCAACTAGGAATAAGTCCCAGGGTCATTATTCATCTGAACTAAAAAACGTACGAAGCCACCCTAATTTACTAAGACCATTAACATTGATTTTACATTAATCAGCAGAATTAAATCTAGTTGACTCAATTAATTTAACTGTCCACAACGTCAAATTAGACTTTAGTATTTTATTAGCAAGCTTTAGCAGGGGAAAAGACATACAGCTTATCAATAAAAATTAAGAAATTAATACTTTTAAGAATTTTTAGAAATTACTCCTACTTCTAACCCCACACTGTGTCTTAATCTAAATAGAGGCTTTGGGGGAGGCAGTATTACTCGAACCCAGATGCAGAGACGTTCCTTGGCAGCAGAAAACTTTAACGTCCATGGATGGAGTCCTGTCTTTGTCTTGGCAGAATCCTTTCAGAATAGATCCAAAGTTGAACTGGTGAGAATCCTCAACGAACTCAGTTCTTAATCCACAAAAGATCTTTGTCTATTCCCCATGTCCACTGCAGCATCGTTGTAATCCTTTGGGTTGAGTGTGGGGCCGCAGTCAGATCAGAATCCCGGGTTGTGGGTAAACGGATCTTGTTCCATCCTTGTGCAGCGAGCAGTCGTCCCGGGGTATCACCACGCAGCCCTCCATTGATTCTGCATCTCCGTTTGCTCAACTCGAACGCTGCGGAACAAAGAACCTCGATTCTGCGTTTGCATATATTTTTATACTGCATATTCTGCACGTCCGGTGCGTACTTTCCTTGACGTCAAGTGCCTTCATTTAGCCTTAACCTTTCTTCCACTCAACTTTTAACCTTCCTTTTTCTTTAAAACTCAAAGATCAACAACTCAAAACCTCTGGTGAAGATATAGTCTCAAAATCTCACTTCCTCTTTCTTCTGTGCTTAAAATTCTTTCACCCCTGCAGTCTATATTTGTGACACAGTTTCAGACACTTTTTACTCTTCACTCTTCAACCTCATACAGTAGTTAAAGAAATGATTTTCTGTATTTTACTCATCTTTAAAACATAATAAATTCATTTTGCATTTAAAAACAAAGATTACATGTTTTTCAATCAACATTAAGTCATAATACAAGATTACTAGTAGCTCCAGGCTTTTGTGACCTGTTTTCTGTGTGTTCTGGAAAGATCTCAACTAGTCCAACCAGGTGTCACGACAATGTACTGACTAAATAAATGTAATTAGTTTATTTCACCTGTTACTTGTGAGAAGATTCATATAAAACTTTACTCTACATTTATTTTCTTCTTTGTTTTAATCAGTTTTTTCAAGATAGCTTATTTAAGGTAAAAAAAAAAAAGTGTATTTGTTGTTTCATTTATTAACTTTCTTCAGAATAATTTACTCCTTAATATAGACAAAAGTTGAAAAAACTAAATAAATATAAAACTTGAATTAAGCTAAAAAGTTGCTCAAGGTTAAAAGACCGTACATTACCCCAAAGAGCTCGATAAAATCTTATTTTATTGTGACAATCACAATAAATGCAAACAATAGATTAAACAATAGATAAAATTTACACAACTTATTTGAAAATTTTTAATTTTACAATAAATCAATTTCTCTGCGGAGAAACAGATCTCCTTAAGTTTAGCATTTAATTATTTTTAGTATTTCAAAAGTTAAGGTTTGTTTTATTTTGTTGTTTTAATGTATTTTTCTCATTTTGTTGTAACTTTTGAAAATGAAATGAAGTTTTCTTATCTTCAAACATCTCCTGTCTGTTTTGGTTCTTCATAACGAAAATCATTGGCAAATAAAATCTTTAATCTTTAAAATGTTTAATCTGTGGCATCTGATTTCTAATCTTACAAATAACCTTAGATCTTAACTTCTTTTATAAATTTATGACAACAAAAAATCTTTAATTTTAGTTTTTTTACTAAATATTTCTCACATTTGATTTGATGTAATTTGATGCTGTATGAAATATAAAGTGATGCTTTTCCACCTGAAACGTTTAAACGGCTATGTTCTCACTTCGCCTGCAGGGGGCGGCGACTGTCACTGAGTTCTACGCCAAAAACTCTCGGTGGACTGAAGGACTCATCTCAGCGTCCAAAGCTGTGGGCTGGGGAGCCACTCAGCTGCTGTGAGGATGAGCTAAACCTGAATCTGCCGATTCAGAAATGAGCATTAAAGGTTACAGAAACGTGTGAAGAATTCTCTGCTGACTCGGTTTCCCGCGGTCACCTGTTTGCTTCCAGAGACTCGGCTGACCGGGTTGTGGGAGAAAAAGGATTTTATGAGGAGCTCATTGCCTCGTCCCATGAGATCGCCGCAAGCACCGCACAGCTGGTTGCTGCGTCCAAGGTACAAACACGAGTTAAAAGTTTTGACATTTTAAAAAACATCCATCTCTGAAAGAT
Source organism: Poecilia mexicana (assembly GCF_051168715.1). NCBI lineage: Eukaryota > Metazoa > Chordata > Actinopteri > Cyprinodontiformes > Poeciliidae > Poecilia > Poecilia mexicana. The sequence continues at coordinate 3,535,602 of NW_028263381.1, forward strand.
ACGCTTTTAAATTTAAATAGAGACGCTGAGATCTGTAAGATAACATAAAATAAAGATAAATGTAGATTTAAAAACACACATTAAACACTTTTTTCCAGTATATTTGCCATTAACGGTCATTATTTATTTATATTTGGAGGTGAGACGACTCAAACTGTTTCCAGAAACTTCAGTGTTGCTACTGAAACTAAAACATCTTTTCTGAACTCGGCTCATTCCATGACAGACAGAGGCTGAAAGCTGAAGGGAATAAAAGAGAGCAGCCAGTGTGTACTCTGGATAGGTTTTCTGTCTTGCTCTCTCTCGCTCCCTGGCAGCCTGCATGATGCATAGACGTCAAAGCAGACTCCTTTGCGTCTTACTTCTTTGCCTGGCTCTAACTTCATTTTCAAACCTAACAAACACTGAAAACAGCTTATTTGGGGTCCTGAGGTGGTACAGGGGTTAAGCACAGCCCACACACAGAGAGGCCTTAGTCCTTGACACGGCCGTTGCAGGTTCAATTCCCGGCCTGGAGATCTTTGCCACATGTCTTCCCCCTCCTTTCGTTACCTATCTTCCTGTCTGAGCAACTTTCAAATAAAGACCACTAGACCCAAAAAATCCAGCTTACATTTCAGTCTTCATCACACAGTAACAGCTTCCACACAGAAGATTGTTGTCAGCTCAGCCCGGCAGCACTCGGATATGCTGCGTTGACTGATCAGAAAGAGATCGGATCTTTGCGTTTTTGACCCACAAGGTTCCGACAATCAGCCTAGTTCTTTGTGCACATCTGTAGTTGAAGACCACATCAGCAGGGACTAAAATGAAAGTCGTAGCATGTTTTCTGAGGATTTAGCACTAAATGTTGCTGTCGTTCCAGGTGAAGGCTGATCGCAACAACAAGAAGCTGTACACGCTGCAGCAGGCCTCTCGCCATGTGAATGACATGGCCGCCGTAGTCGTCACCTCCACCAAGCACGGACAGCAGCAGATCTCTGACCACGGTCAGAGAAACAGCTTAGGGAAAAAAAACAATGGCTTCGTAACCTCAGTCTATTTGTTGATCCAGTTTAGTCTGACACGTTCACCTTTAACTTTTTTTGTCTTTGCAGGTGTGATGGACTTCTCTGGCATGTCTGTAATCAAACTCAAGAAAGAGGAAATGGAAGCTCAGGTTAGACATCTGAGGAAAAATACAGTTTTTCTTGCAGATGCTTAATGGAAGGAGAACCTTCTGTCAACACATAGTGCTGTCCCTGACATGCCTGAATGAAATAGTGGAATAAGCTCCTATGCTTGTCATTAAAGTTGTCAAGAGGTTTAGTGATGACTTATATTGTTCTTCATCTAAAACATAAAGGACACCAGACCTTAGTGGCTGAAAACACATATAAGAATGTTTTTTAAAAATCCTTCTTTAAGTTTGAGAGTTCACAGCTGAAGCTTAAATGACAAAAATCATTTACTGAAAAACAATAAATTCAGCAACAGATGAATAGCTGTAAAGAAATAAAAACTTTTTATACGAGCCAAACTAATGGCAGATTTATTCACTTATAATGAGACATTGTTCCCATGTTACAAGTGAAATAATCTGCAAGTGGAAGTAGTACGTTTTCTATCGATATTAAGGAATTATCTGCTTAAAGTGACTTATTATAACTTGCTGAAAAGTAAGTTAGTTTTGTCTTATTTCAACTATCCTAAGAACTAGAAACTAGACCAAAAACACTTGGTAACATTTTGTGTTTTTGCAGCCTGTGGATTAATTGTCAGAGCTGCAGAGCTTAAGTGGATGATTGAGAACTTTGTTCTGTCTGAACCTGTCAGGTCAAAGTGCTGCAGCTTGAGAACCAGCTGGATCAGGAGCGAGTCCGCCTTGGGGAGCTCAGGAAGAGGCACTACGAGCTCGGAGGCCCGGGGTCCCCCGACGATGATAGCTTCCCTCCCCCTCCACCGCCTACCCTGCTGGACCCCACCTCACCGTCTTCGTCTTTTTCACACACGCAGCCCTTCACAAGCACGCCGAGCTTCTCACTGCCTCAGTCTTACACACCGTCTCAAACTTACACTCCATCTCAGCCGTTCACATCTTCTCAACCCTACACTCCCTCCCAAGCCTACACCCCACCTCAAAGCTTCACCCCCTCCCAAACGTACACACCCTCACAGCCCTACATCCCAACCCAGCCTTACACTTCATCAATGCCTTACACCCCAAGCCAGAGCAACCTACAGCCCCAGTCCCATTCGCTGTCACAGCCGTCGTCGCTCCCATCGGCCGCCGCCCAGACCAAACCGGCGTCTCAGCTGCAGAGCAACACCGAGTCACACAAACTGGCCTTCAAGAAACCAAGCATCTTTGTTAAATCCGGAAACCTGCTGAAAAATGCGGTAAGTTCCAACTCTTCTTGATTGAAGTCTTACAGTGTTGTGAAAAAAAAAAGTATCTGCCCTCAAAAGTTTCTTCAGGGTTTGAGGTCATCAAACACATTTTAATATCAAAATTAACTGAGGAAATACAAAAAAAATTCAAATAATGATTTCACTTATTGAGGTTAAAGGTTCAACTTGGACTTGTGTTGAACCTTCTTCTACCTTTCACAACTAGGTTTTTTAGAATCAAGAATACATCTGACCACATGTAATAAATCCAAAGACATTAAAAAGCCCCCAGTCCAAAGAAAGATAAGAAACAAAGTCTATCATCTCAAAAGGATTACAGAGGTAGGGAGAGCCATCGTCCGCTAAGGGAGAAAACATGGAACAGTGGTGAACCTTCCCAGGAGCCAAAGATTACTCCTGGAGCATGTCAACAACTCATCCAGGAGGTTCCAACAAAATGCTGAACAACATCTAAAACACCTCAGACCTTACATGTCTCAGTTAAGGTCAGAGTTCATGATTCAGCAACGAAACCGACTGAATGGAATGGCATCCATGAGAAAGCCCCAAGGTGAAAACCTCCTCCAGCCAGAGAGATCACAAAGGCCCTGTTCACGTTTAACAAAAACATCGGAACTTTGAGGAACATTTATTGTTTATTTGCTTGGTCATCACTGAAGTTATCACAAAAAAAGCAAAAACAGGAATGGGGCAGATGCTTAGTTCCTTGGTAATGTAAGTTCTTACTGTAATTGCTTACAGAGAGAATTGTGTGAGTTGATGCTGCACATGTAAACCTGCTTTTCTCTGTTATTTACAGTTTAAACGAGGTGAAACTGGAACTGGAGAGTCTTAATCTACTGAAGACGACGATTCAGACTTTGTGACGTTAGCCTTCGCTGGAGAATTTTGGATTCACGTGTTACAGTTTGAAAACGGATGATAATTGAAAATTTTTGTAAACATTTTGAGACTACTTGCGCTAATTTCTTGATTTCCTAAAAAGCAGAAATGCTTTAAAATCTGTTTTGATTTGTCTTGTTTCAACACTTCAGTACAACTTCAGCTCATTTTTGTTGGACTTTGCTGTCAAGACTGACTGTTTACTTTTTACAGTTTTCTTTGATCTTGTCCAGTTTGCTTTTAACAGTTGCTTACAGGATGACGTCAATATTTTTTTTAAAGCCCCTGTAAATAAGAAATATTTTTCCTAATATTAAAAAAGTGCAAACAACTAGAGTGGGAAAAGACGCCATGAATGCCAAAAGCCATTGCAATAATCACCCATCTATGAGCCTTTAGTGCCTTTTCTTACTAATCTGTGCAATTCTAATTATAGTGATTAATTGCACTATGAACAATCATGAATCAAAATATATCAGTTGTATTTATATAATATTTATCAGTTTTTGTGTATTTTGTTATTTAGTGACTGTTTTAAATCATAGCATGGGTAGATCATTTATACCGGGATGCAATTTCCTTGTACTTGACGGTGAAGACGTGGATTGTGATAGATCTTAAATGATTTGGGTTGCTGTCATGTGATTGGCTGATTCACTATTAGTGTTTAAGCGATTGAACAGGTGTACCCAATAAAGTGACTATTGAGTGTAAATTGTCTCATTATTCCTAATTGTAATGTGTGTGCATGAAAACATCGCAGTAGTATTACTTTTGCCAGAGTTTGAAAGGAAAAGTCAGAGAAATAATCTTGCCTCTCTTATTATCTACCGTAAATTTTTTTTTCTATTATGGAACAGTTCACTAAAAATATCAAGTTTTCCATGTGCTATATTATGACAGCGACCTCATTCGCCTGTTATCTCGATCATGCGCAGTACAGCCTACAGTATCACTTAAATAGAAATAGACTCTTGGACCATCGAGAAGGCGTGTCAAGTTCAAAAGGATACACGCGGAAGTAAACATTTTTGTTTTCAGAATAAAAGCATAAGACTATATTTCCTTGTAAATGTAGAAAATTACCCCTCACATATATTATGCACAGCGCCATGTTTTCCCAGAAACCAAACACAGCATCCCAGCTATCAAAGTGGTGAGTGGTGGTGGAAGTGTGTTTTATCTAAGCTAGTTTTGGTGGAGGCAGTTATACCTCAACCTGATTGAAATGCTGAGTCCGTGCAAACCTGAATTAAAGTCACATTGTAAAGAAGAGTGAGTCCAAATTACTCAATTACGATGTAAAACTCTAATAAATTCATAAAGAAAGCAACTATTTTGAGCTATTTCCATGGCAAATGAGTTTTTCACACAACACTTTTCTATGTATTTATAAATGTATTTATGGCCTAATAAATAAGAATGTTTTTTAACACCTCAGTGAGGTTACGTGTAATTGTTTTCAGAATACTTAAAAGACTACATCAGTTTAAAAAAAAAAAGACACTCCAGTTCCAAATCCCAACCTTCCAGCAGGTGGCGATTCTGAACAAGTGGGACGCTTTTTCCACATAACAATAGAATTCAAGGAAGAACAAACTGACCAATCATGTGGCAGTGACGCCACCGAACGTTTGCTTGGATTTTGCAGAATGTTTGAAAGCAGGACGCTTCTTAAAACTAGATGTAAATCTTTAGCTTTCCGTTTCAACAGCAACGAAGACGCCATTTTTTACTTTTTAAAACTGGTTTCTCTAAGCAGTATAAAAGCAGGGAGAGAAAATGTCACAGCAGGAAGAGAAATAAACTAGCATTTTTATTTAGCAACCGTAGAAGTTAACCGAGTACCAGACGGTTTGAGTGTTGTTGCTTTTGTTACGAAGCGACGCATGTATTGGCTATCAAGATGGAGGTGGCTGTTAAAGGTGAGTTTCACTAAGAAAATTAAAAGAGATTGTTTCAAAATATTGTCTTACATGTTTCTTTAAGGCTGGAAAGTTTTCTGTCCATCTGTTGTGGGCTGGACAACAGTCTATGTTCTTGTTTTAAGCGCTACAAGTAACATTGGTCTCAGCATTTCGCTGACACAGACTGGTTAGAGAGAGAAAAAGTTACCTACCCCTCTGGATCCAAAGGCCCAGTTGAGGTGGTTCTGATGAGACCCCTGGGACAGACAGAACTTTCTCTAGAGTCTCTTCTGGTTTGGGATCCACCAGAATACACTGCAAAGTTTACTTGGAAAAATCTGTCTGGTTTCCTTTCTCGGACCTGTTATCCTGACAAAAACTGGATGAAAGGTTTGGAACAGAAGCAGAAAGAAAACCGTAGTAACTCTGAAACATGGTGATGGCAGCATTATGATCTGGTGCTTTTAATGAAGGCAGATGCTGTTATCAAAAGATGGTTTCTATGAGTGACAGAAACAGAGGGAGCGTATGGTGAATGCTGAAACTGATGGAAAAGTTGCTTCAACAAAGAATTAATTTAATACTATGCCCACTGTTGCAACCAGGTTACATTTACTCCTTAATAAACCAGTTTTTGAATGATAAAAAAACACAGGGTTTGCTTTGTTAAAGTTAAAACAACTGTCAACATAATCCGTCATGGTTTCATTTTTTTAAGTCCCCAAATTTAAAACAGCAGTTTGCACACTTTTGAGAGCAACAATAGAGATGTTTAAACCTGTTCTGTGGAAGTAAAATAATAAAAAAAAGAACTGAAGCTCTTGACAAGAATATTTAAGTAGAATGGAGTAATTAAGACCTTTATAGATTAAAAGAGAAAACAATTAAATAACAAAAATTGACCATGAGTGGGAGGTGGAAAAATAATTTTTAGATTAATATCACATATTTACAAAAAAAAAAAACATGGATACTCTCTGATGTCTAAAAGCTGCAAAGTTATGACAATAAAACTAGTTTTCCATGATTAAAGGCATACATTTGAAACAAAATTTCCAGACATTGTACAGTCAACTTTAACATTTACTGAGGTTATAAAGTCAGACATTTGCAACCAAATCTTGGAAATCCTCTTAGACTGAAGGGATAAATTTAAGAAATAGGAATCTGGAAAAGTAAGTGTAGATCCAGGGTCAGAACAACATCTGACTGTGTAAAGGATCCGGAATAAACGCCTGTGACTGAGAGGAAGAAGTCGCAACACGACTGTATCAAAATTATACATTTTCCTATAATGTTATTTTTGTAAATATTTTAAATTAATCTCAGAATTTCTCGCTTTTTTGTCAAAAATGTACTCCTCCATTTACTCTAGAATGTCCCTAATGCCCTGTTGTATCTAAGGAAACTGTCTCCCTTGTTGAACCAATTTATAAAATTCCTGACTGACCAGTAAGACGTCACAGAATACATCTGAACTTTTGTGTTGGAAAGTGTTCTGTTTACTTCTTAATTACCGCATTTGTGTTTCCAGGGAGAGCCAAAAGGAAGCACCTGAATGCGCAGGAATGTGACGAACTGCAGCGCAGCGAAGACGGCACAGACGCTCTGACCAGACACAACGCAGCGCGGGGCAGGCGAGACCCCAACTGGGGCCTTTACCCCAGAACCCCCACAAAGCAACGGCGGAAAGGTAATGCACTCCAAACTATGACCATGTGGAACAGATATGGGGATCAATAAACAGTGGTGGTAAAAAAAAAAGGGAAAAAAAATTAATGAATTGCTACAGTCAAGTTCCTTTTAGGAAAATCTTTTGATTGAACCAAATCTGTTCTTGCCTTTCCTGTTTGTGAATTTAACTTTATTGTCTTCAAACTGTATAAATAAACTGCTGAGGTTTCAAACATTGACAAAATAGCACAAATATCCAGTAAGTAAAGAGGGACAATAAATTGATTTTTGGGATTAATCAAATTTTTGCGTTTTGGACAATAAAATTTTTGGATTTTTTTATTTATTTATTTTGCCAGTGTGTTTCTATAGCTCAGAGTGATGCCAGGACGGCCATCTTGTTTCTTTGTTGCTGGCCTTTGATATAATTTCAAGACGTTTCTGGTGAATCAGTGTCTTTGTTCTGATAACATTATGACTATATTCTAGTAATTAACCAGAGATTCTCATAGCCTGGCCCTTATACTCTGTCGCACAACTAAAGCAAGAGGTGATTGAAATAAAAGCTGCTTTTTCAAAATAATTTTGGTCATGTGTAACGTTTACTTTTAGTAAAAGAAAACGAGAAAATAAAAGATTAAAATTGGATCTAGCATGAAACGTTTGAGATTTTATTTTTTTTAAGATTTGTCACCCAGCCCCACCTCTAAGAGAGACTGTTTGCAAAACTACACATAAATACTGACCCTTGTATTGAGCCGTATATTTTTATTTCACCTAATTATGTGACTCTCACAAAAAAAATAAAAAAATTGAAGTTCTCTACTCTTTTCTATCATTTTTTAGGTCCGTTTGTTTTAGGAAGTCCATCTGGGCAGCAGAAGGCTATTCATGACTTTTTCTCCGTAACAAAAGTTATCAGCTCCAGTCCGCACAAATCCTCCGCCATGCCCTCCACATCAACGCACAGAGCGGGGCCAGGGGTCGTATTCGAGGATGACGAGGAGGAGGAGGACGATGATGACGTTAGCTTGTTGGCCAACCCGACTGCAGCCGAGGTCATCGCCGAGGACGAGATTGACGACGACAGTCTCTTAGCTGCTGAAATGTTGCCAGAGAAGGTTTCCTCCGCCGAGGCCCGACTGCTAGAGGCGGACTATCTGGAGGGAATGACGGCGGAGATGTTCGGAGACGACGAGGACTTTGACGACTTTGAGGAGGAGGAAGGGGAGGTGGAGCCTCTTCCTGACGTCCACTTTGGACTCCTGAGCAGCGACAAGGTTCTGCTGCGCCCGCAGGGCTGCGTGGACGACCTCCCGGAGGAGGTGCTGAGGGAGGTGCTGTGTCTGGTTCCCGCAGCCGACCTTTATCGCAACGTCTGCCTGGTGTGCCATCGCTGGAGGAACATCGTTCTGGACCCGAAGGTGAGACCGACCGACCGACCCGAACCTGAACCGGCAGCACCAGGTTCTCTTATTGTCAAGTCACATTTCAGCAGCAAGGCAGTTTAAGCTCCTCCTCTGGGCTGTAGCTTCTCACCTTTCACCTCACAGACCAGCCCTTCCCCATGACTCCCCCACTCAACTCCTTCAGACTAGCCAGCAGCAATTAGCAACACCTGGTGGCACTGAGCTCATGCTGTGCTCATCAACTGCTGGTAAAAACGTTACAGGGTTAAATGAGGAGCCATGTTGTGATGACTTCCTGAAGGTCGAGTTTCTTTAAGAGACAGAGGCCCAATTTCAAAGTGTTAAATTACAAAGCAAAATTTCTTTTAAGTCATATTAGATATATAGAGCATTTTATTACAACTGAACGTAACATTCTTACTTTATTGTGCTATAAAATGGCACCATGTGCCTGGAAAACACACCAATGCCGTCCTTTAAACTTACTAGCATGTTTTATAGATTCTACTCCCAAAAAACTTTCTAAACGTTCCGCCGCTCCGTTTCTCAGTTTGTGCCTTTCAAGAAGCAATACTTCCGCTACATGATGAAAGAGAAGGAGACGGTGCTGGAGGTCTGCTCCACTCTGAAAAACAGCAACATCACCTGCCCTGCACCTTCAGAGCACAGCATCCGAAACCTCGTGGTGTAAGTCTCCCCCTTCAGTGTCGTTTGGGATCAACTGTGGCAGGTCTTACACAGGTGTTCCAGTATTTTTTATGTTTTTTTTTTTTTTTTTGTTGTTGTTGTTCAGGCTAATGGCTCAGCATAAAGTCGGCGAGCGTGTGAAGCCAGACGACGTCCTGAGCTGCGTGAAGAAACACAGGCTCTTCCCTCAGGCCGAAGCCACCATCAGGCTTCGGATTCCTGACATCCAGAAGTTTCTCCCCCTTGGCATTGAGGTACGACTCCGTCGCAGGTTCAGGAGCCGGTTTAGATCTTTACGCTGTGAACCCGACGGCAGGGTTTCTGTCTGACCTCCAGGGTCCCAACCCGTACGCAGCCATGGCGGTCATATTGGTCCTGAGTGAGAGCGTGGGCGACGTGCAGGCCTTGGTGTCTCTGCTCTCCCGCTGCATGTCGCTGACCACCATCACAGAGTATCTGAGCCACATGGCCATGATGCTGCTCGCTTTGGAGAGGAACAAAATCAAGATTAGCTACAGGTGAGACTAGCAGGTGGTGATGTTGATGTTCAGATGTGGTTCTGCTCAGCCTCACAATGTTTTTTTTGTTTTTTTTCTCTCCCCTTCTCAGGTTACACTACAACATCTACTACGTTCTTTACTTGCTGGAAAACGGTCCATTTTCTACCAATTCTAACCAGAACGGGTGAGTCCAAAGGACACTGGCTTTAATTAGCACTTAAATATGAAATATATAATAATAATAATTCTAACTGTTGTTGCACAATATATGGGCATCAACATCTGTGTCGGCTGGTTTTAGTGATTTATTTTAGCATGAGTATCGGTCCAATAAGTTAAACTGCCTATCCAATCAGCACCAATAAATAGTCCCTGACAGTCTTCTCTTTTTTAATGTTTACTACAGTGAAATTTGCAAAAGAATCTCCAAACATGCACAAAGGAACCTATTAATGAAATTCAAACTCTGTCCTAACTTGTTTCTGTGAAATCTCAAGAGGGTTTTAAGAGTTTCCGTCTTGTCTTTGTGTGTTGGCGATAGACTCCCTCAGATTCATCTCACGAGAGAACAGCAGGAGATCCTGAGCCACGACATCCAGGACGACCACGTGGTCAAGATAGTAGCGTTTGCAGGTATCGTTTCTGAGCGTTGCAGACCTCTGCTGTTTGACTTTTTCAATCTTAGCTGCAGGCATCTGAAGTAAAGATGTCAGTAATGTGACAATCATGACAGAGCACCGCTTTTCAACAGTTGGTTGGTAGCTGAGTTTCCTGATGATATGACTATGCAATTTGACATTTTCAAAAATAAATTTGCTTAATGGAAACATGGCAGTTTAGAAAAAAGTATATATATATTTTCCAATAAAAAAAAATGTTGGTTCTAGGATGAGGTGGGGTTTATTTCATAAAACTCCAAGGGAAACATTTTTTTCGCCTCACACAAGTCACATGATCAACAACCGGATGTTGCCACTGGCACAAACTGGGCTTATAGCCTGAACAAACTTATTCACATGTGATTTTAATTTCATTTCTTATTTAATGGAAACGCTGCGAGTGCAAAATTTTGCCTTTTTGACATTTGCGAGACCATTGACAAAGTTTTTTCCACACATTTACAATGGAATTGCGCGTTGCGTTAGTTTAGACCAGGGATGTCGGTCCTCCAGGGTCGGCATCCTGCATGTTTTAGTTCTCTCCCAGGTTTAACACACCTGGTTGAAATGATGGCTCGTTAGAGGGCCTAAGAAGAACATAGACATACTGAACAGGGTGTTTCTACCACCAGGGAGAGAACTAAAACATGCAGGATGCCGGACCTCGAGGACTGACTTTGGGCGCCCCTGGTTTAGACCATTTGGTTCATATATTATGTTAATCCAGTCAGGAAAGTAATTGGTGACAAATAAGCCAGAAGAAAATAATAATTTAAAAAGGTTTGGCTTTTTAATACCACAAGTTAAGAACATTGTTCCAACACTGCTGCAGTTTTTGCCCTTTGATTTGTTTGGCACTTTGACACCAGGGGGCGACCTTTCTCTTTTGGTTCAGTCCTACAGTATGTTGTCCTTAGAGCAGCAGAACTATTATAATGAAGCTTGATTCACTGTTGAAATATCATCCTACACACTAGTGTTCAAGCTAAACCTAAATATTAACTCTTAAAATAAGTTTGCTAAATCAGAATAGAATCAAGACTTAAAAACAAAAAGTTTTCAGCCCAGTCTGTAGTCCTCTCCTAGTCTCAATACTGTTTTTGTCTTTTCTCTGTGTGACACAGGCACGGGGAAGACGACCACGTTGGTGAGATACGCCGCTCAGCGTCCGCACCTCCGCTTCCTCTACGTGGCGTTTAACAACTCGGTGGCCTCCGAGGCCCGACGGCGCTTCCCTCCCAACGTGGACTGCAAGACGGCCCACTCCTTGGCCTACAGCGAAGTCGGGAGGAGGTGAGGAACCTGTTCAGGAGGCGGCAGGTTGCTGCTGCACGTTCGTTAACCGGATTCGGTTGTCTTGGTCTTGTGTAGAAAGGCGTCACTTTCTGACTCCACTGTCGCGCTCTTCGTCGCAGATATAAAAATCACGAGAAGCTTACCTTCAACGTGAAGCCGTTCTCCATCAACCTCGCCCTGACTCCTGGAGCTGGAGGCTACAGCAGGGCCAAAGTGGTGGCCACCATTCTGAACACCTTCATGGCCTCGGCGGACCAAACCATCGGGCCCCAGCACGTCCCCTACGACTACGCAATCTGCAAGGGCCGCAGGAAGATCATAGAGCCCGACGAGCAACAGGTAGACGCTTCCACCGCTTTCGCTCTCCTGGTGAATACATCCGTGACAAAGTGTTAACATTTTCTTTTGTACTTCTAGTTTTTTATCGCCGAGGCAAAGGGCATCTGGAACAAAATGAAGGACGTCAGAGAGAAATCAAAGCAGGCCTACTACATGCCTCACGACGGTACGGCGTCCACAGCGGAAATGTGTGGAAGCTAAAACAGCTCAGGTTAAAACTGGACTCTTTGTTGCCTAGGTTACCTGAAGCTGTGGCAGCTCAGAGACCCGAAGCCCTGCCTGACGGAACGATATGACGCCATTTTTATCGACGAGGCTCAGGACTGCACACCAGGTACTGTGGATTCAATGGCACATGGCCTCATGGTCGCCCGGTTTGGCCCGTGTTTTTAAGAGCTCTGTTCCTCCGGTCAGCCATCATGGATGTGCTGCTGGCCCAGCACTGCGGGAAGATCCTGGTGGGAGACCCCCACCAGCAGATCTACACCTTCAAAGGAGCAGTCAACGCCCTGCGTGCGGTTCACCACACACACATCTTCTACCTCACTCAGGTACAAGCTAACAGTCTGGCTCTTCTGATCATACACTCAGATTGACTCAGACTAGAGCATAATGGTGGAGGGGAAACTGTGTCTTCTTTTTGTTTTCTTAGAGTAAAACTTTTAATCGTGTAGCTAGTACTTTGTTCACTTTAGATTGCAACCAGTTGTCTTCAGAAATTATCTAAATCATCTGTTTATTTAGATGTACTCTGCTGTAGCCGGATATCTGGGAAAACAAAACGTTTTTCTACATTTGGTCATTCATCCACATAAAAAGTTATTTAGAAGAATTCTGACCAAAATGGATATTTGAGGTCCTACGCATTACAGTCTGACAAATAATGCCCCAATATAATTCACATACTTACACGATTCCCAGTCGACATCGCCTTGTATTTTATTAGCTTTATATTCAAATGTGCTATCTAAAAGTAGCTCAGCTTATATAATTGAACCTTGTTGCCATTTTAATTCTTAACAGGAAGTAGTTGTTGTTTTTGAAGCAATCTGATTGGCTGACCTATATTTTATCTTTGTGCTACACTGCCCCCTATGGGTTTGGCAGGATTTGCACTGATTCCAATGGATGAAAACTTTTCTGATTCCAGTCCCATGTGTACAATTTTATTCTTTAAACAATGATGATGATAATTGCTGCAAGGTTTGTGATTCAATGGGTGTGAATATCTCGAAAGCAAGTTTATAAAAATGGTGGCCATTATATTTACAAACTGCTTTTATATTTACTCAGATTTTTTTTGCCTAATATAAAAATTCAGGTGTAGGATAAGTGTGTAGATCACAAATTAGTCTGACTATTTAGAAAGTTTTATCTTCAACCCCTGAGGATGAAGTGTTAATAAGACTGACTTTAACTTGTTTATTTAGAAAACATGTGAATCTGATGAGCGGCCATGTTAACTGGTTTTCTAATTAAAGATAACTCACACACTTTTTAAAAAAGTTTACTCATCTTTAGCGTTTTGCAGCTGAAAAGCGTCAAATCACGCTGTGTGTTTTTGGTCCAGAGCTTTCGGTTCGGAGCAGAGATCGCCTTCGTGGGCGCAGCCATCCTGAAAGTCTGCAAGGGGGTCAAGAAGATTCTGGTTGGAGGAATGCAGAAAAGTAAGAGCGGCAGAGGGTCGTCTTTAACAGAAGTTTGTTTTAGGCTTTTACTTAAAACTGCAACTAACAGTTATTTTAGTGATCGACGATTCTGACGATTAATCTGTTAATTGGATAAAGAAAATTGCCACATTCTGCAGATTTTGCATTTATAATCACTTATGCTTAGTTGATGCAATATTAGAAATATGTCAAGAGACGAAAATAATCAAATACTTCAAGTCCTTTATGAAGTAAGAAGATAAACATTTTATTTCCTAAAATGACTGACAGTATAGGACTAATCTGTTAACTATTTTTCAGCCTTACTGATTAATAATATGATAGCAAAAGGTGCTTAAGAGGAGATTTAAAAATGTTAATCATGATTAATCGCGTTGCATCATGATTAAATATGATTAATTATGCTGCAACATGATTAATCACGATTAATCGTTACAAACCTTATTTTTTACTAAATTTTCCTGAAAACAGACTTTTGGTCAGTATTGTACATAGTTTGAAACCCTTCAATTTTTTTAATTTTTTCATTAAAAGGGAAACTTGGAAATGTGTGATACATACTATAATAGAAAAAAATCCCTCAATGCATCATATTGTTTTGTTTTTGTTTTTTGCATATTTTATGGTTTTCTTAATGCAAAGGGTTACAAAAACCAACATTATTCTATATTTGAACAGATTTTAGTTGGCAACCGGTTTACATTTTTTATTACCAAACTTCATACTTTCCAGACATAAATTAGCACATTTTCTTGTCCATATTCAGCCTATTTTGCTGTTTAAATTCAAAGGTTCTGCCAGAATTTTCATCTGTCATTTTATCAATTATAAAAAGGATGGATGGATTAATTAGGGTGCGTTCACACTGCAGCCTGAAGTGACTCAATTCCGATTTTTTTGACGTAATGCGACCTGTATCCGATCTTTTCATGGCAGTGTGAACAGCACAGGTCGGATTCTTTTTCGAATCTGACCCATATCCGATACGTATCCGATTCAAATGCGACCTAACGTTCAGGTCGTCTTCATCCGAACTGAACGTCACTGATTCTCAACAAATCTCACTATTATGCGTCCTGATAAGCGCAAGTGGGAAGAAAAACAACCATGACGGGATTATATGAGGATTAAGTTGTTAATATGTTGCTCCGGCCGGACAACAACTTGAAATATGTAAGCTAAGCTCCACCGTTAGCCTCCATGTTTACTTACGCAAACACTGAGCACTTCTTCTTTTTATGGCAGTTGGCAGAACACTTAGAACGCTGACGCTATTGCGCCCTCTACTGCGCATGCGGGACACTTCAGGTCGTTTGCCTGTTCACACTGCAGAACGCATACAGGTCGCATTTACTGGCAGTGTGAACGGCCCCGGCAAAAAAATCAGAATTGAGTCACTTCAGGCTGCAGTGTGAACGCACCCTTAGTCTACACAGTGTACCTTTAAAGATGGGTGTTTTGATCAGATTCTACTGTTAATTTTCCAGGTGGTGTGTGTGATGAGACGGCAGAAAAAGCCCTGGAGGCCATGAAGAAAGGCGAGAGCTGCAACCGGGGGAAAATCGGCGTCCTGTCTCGGTGTAACCTGGGCGTCTTTAAGGGCGCCGTCCAGCTTACGGACGCCAACCAGCAGTGCCGGATCCACTTCATCGGCGTGAGTGTTTACACCCACAGAGGATTTAAAATCGAAAAGAAAAGTGGTCAGTGTAAACTTTCACTTCCGTCTGACAGGGAGTGAAAAACATTGGGCTGGAGAAGATCATGGACATCTACCATCTGATGACTCATGGGGGGCAGGAATCCAAAAGAAGAGGTGAGTGTCCAGTCCTACAAAAAAATGAACAAATCTTTTCAAGCTGATGAATAAGTTTGATTTACTTGGGTATTATAATTTTAAAAAACAGCAAATAATGTCGAAGAACATTTCAAAAACACTGATTCGTACTGTAGTAGAGAGAAAATAAACCGGAGGGCGCAGCATCCAAACATTAAAATTATCCCTCACACAAAGGACCTGTTGAGACTAAAGCACCAGACTGAAGACTTTTGCCGGGTGATAAATTGTCCCACTAATGATTGCGATAAATGACAATATTGCCATTTTGAGACCATTTTCAAGCAACGTATTGATACGTTTGCCCTCTGAAAGTGAACTTTAATTTTGACACTTAACACTGGAACTGGAAGACATTTTGAAAAATCTAAAATAAAACACAACAGTCAAAAACCATAAATAAAATGGAACTAGAAACCACACACAACCTGAACTACAGATGAAATAAATGATGTCTCTGAAAACAAAATTGCCCTTTAATAAATATGACTCATCAGAATGGAAATAACCAAACTAATTTTAAGTTATGATACAATTGAATGACTCATTGCTTGACACGACAGATAAGGAAACCATAAATGGTTTTCTTTCTCAGTTTCTTTCTCAGTACTTTAGATTACAGACAATATCTGTTAAATACTTTGAAGTTTGTGGGTTTACAAAAGAAAACAAAAAAATGACTTGTAGGTATGAATGCTTTTACAAGGCGATGTGAGAGTAAATGTTTACCTTCTGATGTCCTGTCAGCCATCAAAGACCCCCTCATCCGGACGTTTTTCTCAAGCAAGAGGGACCCATACTTGACCTTTAAGGAGTACATCATCCAAACCGAAGACAAGGAGCTGGACGGGAAGCTCAGCATCGTGGAGAAATACAGAGAGCGCATCCCAGAGCTGGTGGCCCGACTGAAGGCGTGCGCAGAGACCGACTTCCACCAAGCAGGTATACGCCGACTCCAACCCGGAGAAGACGGCGACGGCTGTTTTTTCCAGAAAAGTAGCCACTTTGCGACCCTGCAGCTTGATTTACTTAAGTTGTGATTAGAGTAAAGCTGATGCCAGATGATAAAAGGTCATGGTCTGGACGAAGGAAGCGGAGGGTTTTAGATGGTTGGCTGATCCAAGCGTCTTTTGTGATGTGGAACTCCTGTAGGAGGTTTTTATTGTCACGGCGTATCATTTGAAGGACGACGTGCTGTTTCTGTTTTTCCATTCAGCCTTATGGAAATTAAAAACAAACTATTGAAAATGTGCAGAACTTGCATCTGTCCATTTTTCCTTCATTGTTTTAGCAAATATTTTAATTCTGCAACTAACAACTATTTTAGTAATCGGTTATTCTGACGATTAATCAGGTTTTTTTTTAAAAGGTACACTGCAAATGTTTCTTTTAACCACTTAAGCTTATTTTATACAATATTAAAATAATAAAAAAGAAAATCTAAGAAAATAAATTACTTGATTCCTTTAAGTAAGAAAATAAACATTTAATTGTCTAGAATGCAGTAATAGTATGTGGTGTTCTTTCAACAAATGGCATGTTTTAGAGTCTGTATACTCCAGTAAGCGACTAATCGATTACTAAATTAGTTGACGATTATTTCAATAATCGATTAATCTGATTAATTGTCTTAAGCCTTATTTTCTCTGCACTCAGACTTTATTGTTGGAACTGTCCACAAGGCCAAAGGTCTGGAGTTCGACACTGTGATCGTCACCGATGATTTCGTCACCGTCCCCGCTTCTGGCCACAACTTGTGCCGCATTCAAGACTTCTCTTTTTGTACGTTTCCTTCCCCCTCTCTCTCTCTCTCTTTGTACGTTTCCTCCCCCCCCCCCCTCTCTCTCTCTCTCTCTCTCTCTCTCTTTCTCTCTCTCTCACTCACACACTCTCTCTCTCTCTCTTTCGGAAAAAATTAACATTTTATGATGATTATGAGCTGTCCTGCTGATTGCGCTCGTGTCACTTATCTCCGCAGCTAAGATTCCAGATGACGAGTGGAACCTGCTGTATGTGGCGGTGACTCGTGCCATGTCCTCCCTGGTTATAACTAAAAACATCCTCCGGATTCTCACTGTGGCTGGGGTGGGATATGATCACACAGCACATTCATTACACCCACTGTCTGCTCACAGTCCTCGCAAAGTAGCACAGCCTGTTCAAACCAGAGGTTGCGTTAACAGAATATTTTCCGTATTTGACCGATTATTTTGTTAAACGACCGGAAAATTTAAATCCCATCTGTCATTTGACAGGTTATAATTAACACCCCTGATTGGTGCACATGGACAGATAGTACAGACTTTACGCAAAGAGTTCATCGCAGAGGCAACTAAAATCAATTAATAAAAAAATCCTTTCTGCCTATCATCTCATGGACTCTGAACTAAATGCGTCTTTCTGACCGGGAGCTGGCAGCGCTTTGGAGCATCTGGTTAAGAAGCACATTACAAACCTTTGGTAGAAATGGTGCCTTTAATTCAAGTCTCTATTACAGACCAGATAAAACTAAAGAGAATATAAAGTTGTGTTAATCCATTTATAGTCTCATCAGAGGACCCGGGAGTTTGTCTTGAGGAAATGCATGACGTTGCAGAAGTTAATTAGACCGTAGCATTCACAGTCCGTTGCACAATCAATTCGGATGCGGCTCCGCCGCTGCAAAGAATTAAACTTAACTAATCCTGTGGTTTTAACAAATGGAGCCTTCTAGGTGCATGTTACCCTCCCGCACCCAGCAGAGCGGCGTTCTGGAGCACAGAAGATGTAACATCTGTCCGTTTCAGAGAAGCAAAACTACACACACAAAAAAAAAAATCCCGGTAAAAGCGCACACTTTACTCGTAGAGTTCACTTGATCAGTTTGGATCAGACCGATCCAGCTGACTGATGAACCAGTGCAGATTTCTCTGCAGATGCGACCAGGAGGAATTTGTGAAGCTGTGTGTTCAGACCACAGCAGGTGAAATGCTTGTAATTTAAGTGGAGTCGTTGAATTTAATTCATTAAGTTATTGGGGCCTCAGACAGTGATTTGTGTCACTACAGAGAAAAATTTAGATGCATTTATCTCCTTTATGTGTGATGAAATCTGGATTCACGGTTCAACTGGGTGAATATTAAATAAACCGCATAAAAATGCGGCTAAATAGCCAATGTCAATATGATTACAATTTGACAGGTAAAAATAGAACATGACCGATTTTTAAAAATGTCGGTCAAGATGACAGAGAACAAAAAAAGTCTAGCGCGACCTCTGGTTCACACATCCACTTTTACATCCTCATTTCTTCCTGTTACTCTGATACTCAACGTTCATCATATCATGATGGTTCTAAACTAGTAAAATATGAAGTTTTCACAAAGCATCATTAGGCATCTGCTTCTGGACATTTTGCTAAGCAGCCATCAATGTTTCAGTTTAAAAATAATGAGGAGTTTTGATCTCTGAACATAGCTGAGAAGAAACCCAGATGTATGATGGACATGATCCATAGTATCTTGTTGAAAAAAAAAATCTAGCTAGCTAGCTGTCCAGCTAGTTAGCTCACTAGATACTTAGCTATACAGCTAGCTGGATAGTTCTCTATCTTGCTGTTGTTTAATTAGAGGAATAAAATGTTAAACTTCTTTGCTCGTTGTTTTCCTCTAGTGTCCCGAATTCAGGGTTCCGTAATGTACACGGTGGAAAACACACAGATAACAACCAGTTGCCAGTCAACTTCAGACATATCTAGAGTTTTATTCAGACAATTAAATGCATAGAAAAGCAGATCAGCCTCACACCCAAACCATCTTGAAGTCCAAACCATCAAACAGACATTAATTACCTGAGAAAAGTAGAAAAATGAACAAACATGTAAAAATAGGAGACAAACACAAGTAGGAGAAAAGCAAAGGCAGGAGGAAAACAAAGGTGCCTTTGGGAGCTGCGGCCGAAAAATAAACCAACTTGGCTTGCTGCTATAAAATGACATTTTATTTGAGAGGTGTGTTCCTCATTTTAATATATGCATTGAAGGTGTGTTCTCTCCTTTTAAACCTCTAAGCAGATTCAAATTACCTAGATGGGATGGTCTGAATGATTTTGTCACCTTCTTTGAGACCTATTCAAAACCAAAGATGGAGAGAGAGAGAGCAAAGGTCCAGAGTGAGTAAAAGTCAGAGAGAGTGAAGGTCATACTCAAACAGGATTTTCTCATGTTGGTTACATCTGGAATCTGTCCTGTTTCTCCCTTTCTAAACATTTGAACAAAGATCCTAGTTGTCAGAAATAAATTTATTTTTCACCTAGACCTTGTTTTGTTTCTCTCCAGGTTTTAAGTGTCTTCCTTTCCCCTAGAAAATCACCAAAGAATTTGACTTATGTGAACAGACAGAACTTGTCTTTTCCATCCTGTTTCATCTGAACTGCCTAGCATCCGTTTCCTTTTCTGAGCGATTCATCAAAAAACAGATTCCTGCATTAAACCTAAAGTAACATATAGGCAATTTGGAACCCAATGTCCTTATTTTAAAACGCTGATGATTTTATATGATATTGTACAAGTGGTTAAGTTTAAAAACTAGCATATTTTAATTTTATTTTCCTAACACTGTCTATCTATATAGCTTTCTTTCTAGCGCTCTAGCTATCTATTTATCTACTTCTCTATCTAACTAACTAGCACTCTTCAATATCTAGCTCTCTATGTAGATAGCTTTCTAGTTCTAACATTCCAGCTAGCTTTCTAGCTCTCTATTTGTCTAGCTCTGAGTATCTGCCTATATGGCGAGCGAGCTATCTAACTCTGTTTAGCTCTCTATTTATTTAGCTCTCTATGTCTCCAGCTAGCTATCTATCTAGCTCTATATATTTACCTCCCTATCTATGCAGCTAGCTATCTGAAATTAAAAGCAAACTATTGATTTTGTGATTAGTATTTACCATGTTGCAGTATAACAGGGAGAGAATGTTTGGAGATTTTTCTTACTGTGCTTTTAAACAGTAAAAAACAGGGAAATCACAGATGATATCAGGTTCTGGGCCACAACATCTGAGTCAGCAGGAGCCAGATCTGTTTTTAATTCAGCTCCTCAAACCAACTGCTTCCTTATAAAACTGTATGGAAAATACCTCACTACGCAACTGGACACCTTTGTTCCTTTTAAAAGAACAAACACGGCTCAGACCACAGCAGAAGTACAACATGAAAGCTTCTGAAGTTTCGACCCTCCATCTTGTTCTGATGAACTCGACTGCAGGTGTGGGAACTGTGCCATGTTTTCATTGGTTAAGCTCTTCATGCTCTCAGCTGTGCGTGCGTGGGTGGGTGGTGGCCTGCTGCACTGGTGCAGGAAGACAGCAATGTAAAGTGCAACTGTGATCTTATAACCTTCAGAGTCAACCTGTTTCAGTGTGGATGGTGTTTTTAGTTGATTTTACAGCCACAAACTGTATTTTGTTGGGATTTATTTGTGGAAGACATAAAATCCATAATTGAGAAATGAAAATCAAACAATTCATGGATTCATAGTTTCCAATGCTTATTTAGCAATTCCAGCTCAGGCCTTTAGGGGTATGTCTCTCAGTCTTGTGCATGTAGAGTGTGACATTTTGCTTGTTCTTTGCAAAATAACTCAAGTTCACCAAACAGTCTTGTTTGGTAGTCTGTTGACACCAGTTTGTTAGTTTAGCCACAGTGTCTTGTGGCATTTGCCTCTGGACTTTGACTAGGACACTCCAGCATCAGTATGCTTTTATCTAAAATATTTCACTCCAACTCTGACTGTTTATTGTTCCACCGGGAGGTGAATCTCTGCCTCTTATTATGAAGAGCAGGGTGATGCACAAGGTTGGGTATTGGTAAAGTTGCAGTTTTAGGGTGCCCACCACACTTTTCAGATTGGTGTTGGTTAAAAGAAGAAAAGAAAAAAAGTTAAAAACCATATCTAATGTTTCTTCACTTCCTAATTAAACACTTTTTGCTGATCAATCTTCTAAAATCCCAATAAGAAACTGAACTTTGTGTTTGTAAGGTGATGAAATGAAAACTTGGAGGAAGGAATCCCCACCAAATCCATCCAGTGGAATTTTCCAGTCAGTAAGAGGGTCAGACTTTTTTCCTGTGGAAAAGAGAGAGTATTTACTGGAGTTGTTCGGAATAACTGGAAGCTGAGGCAATAAATGATTTCTGTAGAAATATGACTTGAGCAGAATCACATGAGATTACCTCATGTCCGTCTTTAATCAGTAGACTCCTTCTTCTAGTGGGAAATGTCCAGGCTTTACTTTGTTTAAAAGAAAAGTAGGTTGTGGATGCAAACAATCTTATTACAATTAATTGTCTATTAATAGTTTATGAGATTAAAATTAGTTCCAATCGATTAACTAATTTCGTCCGCTTAGACCGCCTTCAGTGTTGTAGTTTGCCCGCCATCCAGCAGAGGGACCCGCTAGTCATCCTGAAGCAGAGCCAGTTGATAGGTATACAAAATGGCGCAGCCGTATTGGAACAGAAAAGAGAAATGGTCCAACCACGGCGGGGTTTGGGATGCAAAGTGCACTTTAAGCTGTTCTTTTATAAAATATAAACACTCGACAAGCTCCCAAAGTGTCAATTTAAAAGGTTCCTGTTTATTTAGTCCGTATTTATCGTATTTTCCGCACTATAATGCGCACCGAATTATAAGGCGCACCTTCAATGAATGGCCTATTTCAAAACTTTTTTCATATATAAGGCGCACCGCATTATATGGCGCATAGAATAGACGCTACAGTAGAGGCTGGAGTTACGTTATGCATCCACTAGATGGAGCTGCAACAAAACGAATTTCAACAAAACAGTCACCTCCGGTTGGCGAGGAAAGCCTTCCGCGACTGGGCTGGAAGGCTCACCCTTCTCCGTTTGCGCACAGCATGTTCGTGGAGAACGTGGTGCTAAACGAGCTGCAGACGACCTGATTCTAGACGGCCGGTAGGTGGATAGGTCAGTCAAACTTTATTAATAGATTACAAACCAGCGTTCTGACAACTATCCCAGCATGCACTGCGCGCTTCTTCTTCTACGGGCGAAAATGAAGTCGGCGGCTGTTTACCGTAGTTGCTAGACTTGTTGTGGCTCAATATTGGTCCATGTATAAGGCGCACCGGATTATAAGGCGGCTTTTGAGGAAATGTAAGGTATTTAGGTGCGCCTTATTATGCATTACCGAAAATACGGTAATACATCTGACACAAAATGAAAAACGTAACCCTTCATGTTATGGAAAGACGGTCGAGCCTCTTGGAACAAGAGAAAACTTTGGTTTTCAGGGAAATGGCTGTTTATAATTGTTTGTTGATCAATCAGATCAATCAACCTTACATTATATTAATCGATAACCCGTGTCCCCATCATCTCTTTAATTGTTAGGAATACTTCCTCAAGTCGAAGATGCCCAGCTCTCTGGCGGCGGGCGGCGGTCCTCTGCCGTGCTCTATCTCAGAATGTCCCAACTGCGTCACACCTGGCTCAGCGTTCGTCATGGCCAGACAAAAGATGCAGTGTGTAAGACGACTTAAAAATCTTTTTTTATTTATTTATTTTTGTGGTAGGAAAATTCAGGGTAAAAACGTAAAAACAGTTTTTTTTTTTGTTTTTTTTTATTGTAATTTTTTTTTCTTCTTACTTTCATTCAGACCGAATGCGTGACTAACGAGGGCCCGCTGTGTGAGAGGTGCGTGTGGACCCGCATCGGGCCCACGGCCTTCCTCATGACCGACGACGTCCTCTCCATGGCGGAAATCCCACAGCAGCTCCACGTTCCCATCCACCATCCGTTTTTCCTGGAGCTATTTTTTTGATTTTGTCTCCCAGGAGCAGATATTAAAAACAAACTTCTATGCAATACGCTTGAAAAACCAGAATTGGATGACTGTGATGAGTGTGTGAGCAAGATTCACGTTTGTTTCACCAGAGACACAGAACTAATGGTAAGTTTTAACTTTCCCAAAAAAAGAAAAAAAAAAAACTTAATTTTTTTTAACATTTGCACATTTCTGCAAAGGAGATTTTACCTTCTTCCTACAATTCTGTCAAGTTAATAGTGTTGTGTGTTTTGTAACATATACTTGAAAATTAAATTTTCATTTTCTCTCAATTTCCAGGGTGGGTTGTGTTTCTTTTCACCTAAATAAGCACATTTTTTCCACTACTTCATCTTTGACAGGAAAAACCTGCTTCCAGTAAATCTCACGAATTTGGCAAAGTTGCACAAAAGTCTTCCAGCTCACAAATTGGTTCCATATGTGACTACGATTCTGCAGAAGAGACACGCAGGAGTATAGCGAGACTGTTGTTGGTTTCGCAAGTGATAAAGTCTGCCAATTTTATTTTGGCTTCTAACATTGGTGGACAAATGGGAATATAATGTCAATAATGACTAACGGGTGTCAGGAAAGGTTTTGGATATTCCAGGACTCGATGAAAATCCTAAGTTTGAAATTCACAAGAACTCATAAGTCATTTAAAGACTTTTGGTTTCTGTGGCTGTGTTTGTTTTTTTGTAAAGGTTCTGGCAGCTTGACTCGCAATGTGGAAGAAAATTCCATGATACAGGAAATGGCAAATATTTTTTGACTGGCCAGCAAGAAGAGAAGAGAAGAGCTGTAGAATTAGTCAGCCCCGTCAGTACACCCTCAGTGATTTATTTAAAATGTTTTGTTCCTCTTGTCTTGCAGCTAGTGAAAATTCTAAACTTAAAACAGCTGTAGTCTATCCCATAAACATCGTTGGCATGTTCAGATGTTTAAAGCCAATCGGTTAATATTAAACCAGCTGATGCTGATTGGCAAATAACAGCAGAAAAGTTTCTAGATACTGAAAGATTCCAGTTGCTCTCTTGGCTTTCTATAGATGTTTGTTTGCAAATCTTTTTCTCGTTTAATCTTTATTAGTTGTCATACTTTTTTTTTTTTTTTACCCATAACTTTATATGGACCAATTGTATGTCTTTGTATTATTTTTGCTTCTTGCTAACATCTGCAATGAATTTTATATCAGTTGCTCAATTAGAAATAGTTCAACAGACAAAAAAAATGTTGATTCTGATACAGAATCTTTTTAGAAAGCTAAAGATTAGGGTGATTCATCTAGTTAAAGCTAAAACAGTTGTGGCAGGCTACTGCTCTAGTTTACCGAGCTGTTTTAGCCAATAGAAGCTAGCAAAGCTCCCTCGTTAGCTTCCTCCACCTTATTTATTTACTTTCCCAACAAGCTCACAGCGATGTATTTTTCTACTACAGCAAAGTGAACCGTCACCGACGTTGCCTTTTGCTGAACC
Organism: Poecilia mexicana; assembly: GCF_051168715.1. NCBI lineage: Eukaryota > Metazoa > Chordata > Actinopteri > Cyprinodontiformes > Poeciliidae > Poecilia > Poecilia mexicana. Next base: position 3,560,152 of record NW_028263381.1, read on the forward strand.
TCTCTTCAAAAAATCCAAGCTAATCTTTGAAGCGTGAGCTTGGTACATGAAAGTTCAAATTCAATTTCAGCGACAAATTTCTCAGAGGAAATAGACAAAAAATGCTCCTTGCTTTAGCTTAGTAAAGCTAAATTATATGATTTCATTTAGCATTTTTGAATTTTATGTATTCAAATGCCATACAAAATTTTGTTACAGCAACTAACACTACATTTATTATGCATGACAGCCATGTTGAACTTCAGGGGAGGTTCTAGTTGATTTATTTTTTTTTCCCAAACAAAGAAGTTTTTAGTTCTGATTTCTGAGTAAAAACATAATTACAACTTAGGCGTTGAAAGGGTCAGAGGAAGAGGAACTAGAATTTCACACCAACAGGAACCTAAATGGAACAATGCTTTAGCTAAACAAAGATTTTTATGACTAATGCAGGAAAAGCTTTTATAACTCTTACTGACAATATCCAATAGAAACATTACTGATTTTGTGTCGGATCTTCATTTCGATGGACTGAAAAAGATATTAAAACTTTCATCCAAGTGTCAACCTCTGATGTTATTGAATACATGGTTAATTCACAGAATGTGTTTGCAGCTGCTTTTTAAATTCCTTCAGATGCTGATTTAGAGCAGACGTTCACCACGGGGTTGGAGCTCGTCTCTGTAAAGAGCCAGTCGTTCCACTACACCTGTCAACTCACTCGGTTGCATTTATGTGGAGCCTTTCGCTAACTGAAGTACACAAGTTGCAAATGACTGTAAGAAATAGGCATCTCTTTTCCACTTTGAAGCTCTGTCTCATGCCTCATCATCTGCATGAACTCTGCTGAAAGTGGTCCAACCACAGCAATGCCACACATCAGATGCTCTGAGGAAGCGAGCTGATTTCCTTGCTGTGCCTTCTAATCAGGTCTGGTCGTAACACAAATGCATCGGTTTGTGTTTCAAACGTTTTTTTACAGTGTCTGTTTACACCACTGATTAATTTCAGATAGAAAATGATTTCTGGAGATGGCTTCAGATTCTTCCCTTTTATTTTTTTTTTATGCTTTTTTTAACTTAACCTGGCTGAGCTATTGAGGAAGTCAGGTGTCTTAAATGACTTAGTTTTTGGCTATTTACTGCCACTTATATTGAGTTAAATAACAAGGTATGATTACATTTTAGTATTGTGCTGATGGCAGAAAAAAGGCTGGTACCATGCTTTGCTGAAAAAGTATTCGTTACCCGTGAACCTTTTAACATTCGGTCATGTTAAAACGACAGACTGCAAATTGTTTTATTTGAGATTTTAGGTTACAAACTGGTGCATTATTGTGAGTTAGAGAGAAGATGAATGGCGTTAAATACAGGGCGATTCTAGAAGATTCTATTAGAAACCGCAAAAGACGGGGGCAGAAATTAACCTTCCAGAAAAACTATAACCATAAACATAGAAATGTTTGTGTTCATATGTAATGTTCATTTAAAAGTTTGTAGCTGTAATCTTTCAATATGTACAAAAGTGAGCTAAAGGGTTAAGAACAGTAGTTGTTGACTGGTTTAAACATTGAACAGCAAGTATCTCTTTGACTAGCTAGCTGCGAGCTGTTAGCTGTCTGACATGAACATACAATAACAACGAATGACTCAGTTGAATAAATTTGAATATTTTAATTCAATTTATTAACTCCAGTTAATCTAGTATACAATGGTCAATCAATCAAATTTTATTTGTATAGCACATTTCAGCAGCAAGGCATTTCAAAGTGCTTTACATAATTAAAATAAAAACAGAAAGAGATTTAAAAAAACATCATTAAAACGTAAAATGTAAACAGTGAGAAAGAGAAATAAGAAAGCTGTCTCCAACCCTTTTGAGTTTAGTCAAAACGTTGTTTGACAAGGACTTTAACCTCTCGGAAACAGTGAGAAAGAGAAATAAAAAGAAAGTGATAAAAAGAAAAGATAAAAACATTAAAAACATCAAATACATTGAAGACATCAAAACCCACACTCTAATCCTAATTTAGCCATAAGCAACTCTAAACAGGTGGGTTTTAAGTTGAGATTTAAAGGCTCTCTGTGTTTCAGCTGTTTTACAGTTTTCTAGAAGTTTGTTCCAAATCTGTGGTGCATAGAAACTGAAAGCTGCTTCTCCTCGTTTGGTTCTGGTTCTGGGGATGCAGAGCAGAACCAGAACCAGAAGATCTGAGGGGTCTAGACGGTTGGTACAGCAATAACAGATCTTTAATGTATTGTGGTGCTAAACCGTTCAGTGATTTATAAACTAACAGTATTTTAAAGTCTATTCTCTGAGCTACAGGGAGCCAGTGTAGGGACTTTAAAACTGGTGTTATGTGCTCTATCTTCCTGGTTTTAGTGAGAACGTGAGCAGCAGCGTTCTGGATCAGCTGCAGCTGTTTGATTGATTTATTAGTCAGACCTGTGAAGACGCTGTTGCAGTAATCAATGCGGCTAAAGATAAACGCATGGATGAGTTTCTCTAGATCTCGCTGAGACATTAGTCCTCTAATCCTGGAGATGTTCTTCAGGTGATAGAAGGCCGACTTTGTGACTGTCTTAATGTGGCTCTGAAGGTTCAGGTCAGAGTTCATCACTACTCCCAGGTTTTGGGCTGATCGCTGGTTTTCAGTTCTAATAACTGAAGCTGCGCATTGATTCTAGTTCGCTCCTCTTTAGGTCCAAAAATAATAACTTCAGTTTTGTTTCTGTTCAGCTGGAGAAAGTTTTGGCACATCCACACATTGATCTGTTCTAAGCATCTATTCAGTGATTGGATGGGTTCAGAGTCACCTGGTGACATTGTGATGTAGAGCTGTGTATCATCCGCGTAGTTATGGTAGCTAATCCTATATCCTGCTATAGCCTAAGCCAGCGGGAGCATATAAATATTGAAAAGAAGGGGTCCTAGGATTGAGCCTTGGGATACCCCACATGTGACCTTTGACCTCTGATGAGAAGTTTCCGATTGAAACAAAGAAATCCCTGTTCTTTATGTAAGATTCAAACCAGTGGAGCACTGGACCAGAGAGTCCGACCCAACTCTCCAGTCGATTCAGTAAAATGTCGTGGTCAACAGTGTCAAAAGCTGCACTGAGGTCCAACAGAACCAGCACTGTGGTTCTCCCACTGTCTGTATTTATATGGATGTCATTGAACACTTTTACAAGGGCCGTCTCCGTGCTGTGGTGAGCACGAAAACCAGACTGGAAGGAGTCAAAGCGATTCATTATTGTTAGGAAGTTATTTAACTGTTTAAAAACTGCTTTTTCAATAACTTTGCTGATGAATGGGAGGTTGGAGATCAGCCTGTAATTCTGCAGTAGTGATTTGTCCAGATTGTTCTTTTTTATCAGTGGTCAAATTCTAAAACAAGCAACAATCAGCATAATATAAACAGAAGATCCCAGTTAAGATATGCTAACAGAGGAGTACTTGCTCCTGCCTTTCTAACGTTTCTCAATTTATTTTACTCAGCTACTAGGATTTAGGTCAATAACAAATCTAGAAATCAAAACAGTATCAAATAAGATTTTAAAAAAGTGACGTAGCACCTTTTTTGGGCACAGACAAGACATAAATAAACAGAACGGCTGCTCCCAACCAGCAGGGGGCGCACAAGAATTCTCAACTTCCCATACAGAATACACACTTAAAATCTTTAAGGCAAAGTTACATTCATGAAAAAAGTGCTTACTTTTTAATGGTTAAATAATTTAAAACTTTTTTTTTAAATTCCATTCATCCATCCATCCACAGTAAAATGCACAAGTCAGGCAAAATGTCAATGCAAAAAAAATTGTCGTTTTACAAAAAGGCTGTTGTCGTCATCTTCTGTTATTTTGCCATATTAGAGTCTATCATCAGACTCTGGTGAATGTTTTTCTATTTGCTAATGGTTAAAAAAAGGCGATGGCAGCATAATGCTGAAGGGGAAGCTGCCTGTGTTTGTACTGAAATCTAATTTCATGCACACTGTAACTGCAGATTAATCAATGAAAACATAATTGTCATGCATTGTAATACTGCATGAAAAATACATGAAATTGATCCAGAAAATTCATTTTGTTCAAGTTAGTCATAAGAAAGCAAACAAAAAAACAAGATGGCAAATTCCAAACTAGTCTTCAAAACCACATTTCTTATACCAGATGATGGCATGACAGTGGGTACATTTATATTAAGTACAAGTTACTCATCATCACTTCCTTCCACCCTGCACTTCCTCTGACAAACGTTCTAGATCACAGTCAGCATTTCATAATTTCCAGTTCCTGTAGATCTCTTGGGGGAATCGAGTTCTTCCTCCTAAGATATAAGATCAGAAATGAGTTTTTTTTTTTGGTGAGTACAAGCATTAAAACTTTATCGAAAAAGGACGAGAAAGTTCTATTGACCAACTTACCGTCGATATAAGAAGATGACACTGCCCACGGCGAGGAATAGAATCAGTCCAATTAAACTGATGCAAACTGCTGTGCCTCCTCCTCCTAACGGGGAAATGAAAACACAATAAACTAAAACTATTTCTCTAGCATCAATCCCTCCCCATGAGACATTGTCCTGTAAAATTACAAATCTGCTAATGATGGAATGGATTCTGCAGTGCAGTTCAAAAAGTGTGCACTCAAAGACTATGTTGTCGTTTTGTGCCAATTTTTACAGACTGGGCTCGATTTATTGGTGCCTCTGGTGAACTGTGTATTTTGGTCAGAAGACACTATTGTGGACCCGCCTTTCATTTCAACAGCAAACTAGATTTGATGCTCCAGGATCGCCTTAATGAGTACTTAACACTGTAACATGCAGTATATCATTTAAATACAAGCCAAAAAATTTTTTGGACACGTCCTTTTTTCCACATCCTTAATCCCAGCATAATTACTCTGTTCAGATCGGGAGTGTATCAAAAGCGACTTACATTCTTCCAGGACACAGCTTGACTCCGTGTCCTGGAAAATTCCCTCAGACAAACTTAAAACAGGTTCTTTAAAAGGTCAGCATTTGTGGCGAGGATTGGCCACAAGTGGTGAAGCCCCGTGACGGGAGAAAACTTTTCAACGACAAGCACTCCATGCGGGTTTGGTTTAAAACAAAAACAAAGTGTGTTGGAAGAACACATGCGTATTGTTTATCACAGCAAGTGATCCGCGTCGCTGTGGGCCTGTTGTCTTTTCTAAAACTCCCATGACGAACCTGTCAAAGTTCAACCTGGAGCTCATCATTGGATCCGTCAGCAGGCTATTGATCCAAAACATGACCAGACACAAAATGTATCTACTTCCATGGTTCTGTCATTCTTCAGACATTAATCTGATAGAAAACCTTCGATGTGAGCTGAACAGAAGAAAGCATTACAGAGGAGTCTGGACGACACAGGGAGATTACAGAGAGAGGAACGTCCAGAGAGCCCTCTATTGTCCTATTGGCTAAAAGAGGGTTGTTAAAAGTTGCACCACCAGGAATCACCAGTAGATTTATATACATGCATAGAATTATGTTACAGTCTTTGAATGTTTGAATTTTGGGTTTCATTTGCTGATTTGACCAGTTCTTTGTTGTTGTTTTCAATTCCTTCTATCTCGCAATAGGAGTTATGAAGAGGGTCGACCTTATAACACCTCCTTCCGCAACTCACTATCGTTTGCATTTTATTTTATTTGCAACACATGTGCTATCAATAGATGGCTAAATATATCCAGTGATTCAACAGGATATGTATATAACACAACCAAGCAACCATTTTATTTACCTAAATACTTCCCAATTTGCCTTAGCAACAGAGAAATGCAAGATTTAATTCATTAACCAATTTATTTCAAATACAAGTTTCATAATTATTTTTAGTCACTGTGTGACTACTTTGACTTTCTTATTTTTTATTAATTTATTTTTACTTTAAAGAAACGTTACAAAAGGTACGCGCTGTTTAGCTGTAAGCTTTAATCTTGGTTTTGACACCGACTTTTTTTCTCTGTTCCTTGCAGCTGATGATAAAATCCCAGAGATATTCATTTAGAAACATCTAAAACTTAGCTTTATAGATAAGCTAAGTTTGCTTCAGACCACAGACACTCAGACTTCAAATGACTTTCTTTCTTTTTCTTTTGCATTTCATTGTTCTTACCCAAAGTGCTTCGTTCCGTGTTGGTAGATGTTGAAGGCCCAGAGGTGGAGGTACTGACACTCTGCAGGGTGGAGGAAGGTCCTGCAAACAGGAAAACAAGATAGCATCAGTTGCTGCTGTTTTTAGCTGTTATATCTGTTTATCTGCTATAATTATTTCTGTCATCAGCCTTTTGCTTATTTATTCTTAAAGTACATTTTAATAAAAACATCTTCACTCATTTGTTCCACATATTATTGCAACATATAAAAACCTGACACAGTATGGAAAATTGGCGTTTTAAAAAAAGTGTCTGCCCTCTTAAAGCATTTGGGTGTTTCACTTTTTTTTCTTTTTTTTTTTAAGATTCAGATCATCGGACTAATTTTGATGTCAGATCAATTTAACCTGAGTAAATGCTGCAAAAACAAATTGATTTTCCTTTTATTAAAAGTGAAAATCGATCCAAAGGAACCAGCAGTGAAAAAATAATTGTCCCACCAGAACATGGCTTGTGCCACGTTGTACAGCAACAGCAACCATCTGGTGATCAGATCATCATTAAACACACACTGGACACAACTTTCAGTTTCTAGAACTACATTAAAAAACAATTCAGTTCTAGAAGAGTTCTCAAACATTTGTTTTTTCTATATAAGTACTAAAACAAATGTTGCATTTGAAAAACATTCCTCTTTGAATATGTTGCAGAAAATTTGAGACATTTTATTTGTTTTTCATTGTGCAGGCAGATTCTGGTTTGGTCAATTTGGGGCCTGAGCTGTTATATCTCGACCACATGAAAAGCAATAATAGAAAAACACTTCATCCATCAACTTCACAGCTTATCAGGTCAAACAAATGTCATGGAAAATCAGCTAAACAAACCAGCAGAACCAATGACGACAGCAGGATAAACACAAAGTACTAAATTTCACTGTATGCTGATCATCCATTGCTATTTGTGTAAAAAAATAAAAAAGTACAGACACCAAAAAGCCTTTTTAACACATCAACACTCTGCTTAGCCAGGTAAAACCAGACAAAAACTCTTTTCAGAGATAACGGATCGTTTTGTTGTGTCCAGTGGTTCATGAGTCATTCAGCACCTTTTTCTGTTCACATATGATGTCACAGACAGAAAAAAAAACACAGACCACCTTCTTGTCACATTTCTTTCATGTGCAATTTCAGCTGCTTGGCTGTTACAAACACATTTTGCAGTTAAAAGGAAATAATAATTTTAACATCTGAAATCCAAAGAGGTGCTATGTGAATATGTCAGGCAATCAAAACCTCTTTTAGATTAAAGTCTAACTATTGAGAAATCATTCAGTCCTCTTTCATTAGAAGCTCAGTTTCATAATTAGTGTTTGTCACTGTGTGACTACTTTGTCTTTTTTATGTCTTTGCTTTAAAGAAATGTTGCAAAAGGTACATGTTGTGTAGCTGTAAGCTTCAATCTTGGTTTTGAGACCAACTTTTTTTCTCTGTTCCTCGCAGCTAATGATAAAATCCCAGACATATTCCATTTAGAAACATCTAAAAAATTAACTGAAACTTAGCTATTTAGATAAGCTAAGTTTGCTTCAGACCACAGACACTCAGACTTCAAATGACTTTCTTTCTTTTTCTTTTGCATTTCATTGTTCTTACCCAAAGTGCTTCGTTCCGTGTTGGTAGATGTTGAAGGCCCAGAGGTGGAGGTACTGACACTCTGCAGGGTGGAGGAAGGTCCTGCAAACAGGAAAACAAGATAGCATCAGTTGCTGCTGTTTTTAGCTGTTATATCTGTTTATCTGCTATAATTATTTCTGTCATCAGCCTTTTGCTTATTTATTCTTAAAGTACATTTTAGTAAAAACATCTTCACTCATTTGTTCCACATATTATTGCAACATATAAAAACCTGACACAGTATGGAAAATTGGCGTTTTAAAAAAAGTGTCTGCCCTCTTAAAGCATTTGGGTGTTTCACTTTTTTTTTTTTTTTTTTTTTTTTTTAAGATTCAGATCATCGGACTAATTTTGATGTCAGATCAATTTAACCTGAGTAAATGCTGCAAAAACAAATTGATTTTCCTTTTATTAAAAGTGAAAATCGATCCAAAGGAACCAGCAGTGAAAAAATAATTGTCCCACCAGAACATGGCTTGTGCCACGTTGTACAGCAACAGCAACCATCTGGTGATCAGATCATCATTAAACACACACTGGACACAACTTTCAGTTTCTAGAACTACATTAAAAAACAATTCAGTTCTAGAAGAGTTCTCAAACATTTGTTTTTTCTATATAAGTACTAAAACAAATGTTGCATTTGAAAAACATTCCTCTTTGAATATGTTGCAGAAAATTTGAGACATTTTATTTTTTTTTCATTGTGCAGGCAGATTCTGGTTTGGTCAATTTGGGGCCTGAGCTGTTATATCTCGACCACATGAAAAGCAATAATAGAAAAACACTTCATCTATCAACTTCACAGCTTATCAGGTCAAACAAATGTCATGGAAAATCAGCTAAACAAACCAGCAGAACCAATGACGACAGCAGGATAAACACAAAGTACTAAATTTCACTGTATGCTGATCATCCATTGCTATGTGTGTAAAAAAAAAAGTACAGACACCAAAAAGCCTTTTTAACACATCAACACTCTGCTTAGCCAGGTAAAACCAGACAAAAACTCTTTTCAGAGATAACGGATCGTTTTGTTGTGTTCCAGTGGTTCATGAGTCATTCAGCACCTTTTTCTGTTCACATATGATGTCACAGACAGAAAAAAAACACAGACCACCTTCTTGTCACATTTCTTTCATGTGCAACTTCAGCTGCTTGGCTGTTACAAACACATTTTGCAGTTAAAAGGAAATAATAATTTTATTTCCTTTTAACTGCAAAGGAAAAGGAATTTGCCTGACATATTCACATAGAGGTGCTATGTGAATATGTCAGGCAATCAAAACCTCTTTTAGATTAAAGTCTAACTATTGAGAAATCATTCAGTCCTCTTTCATTAGAAGCTCAGTTTCATAATTAGTGTTTGTCACTGTGTGACTACTTTGTCTTTTTTATGTCTTTGCTTTAAAGAAATGTTGCAAAAGGTACATGTTGTGTAGCTGTAAGCTTCAATCTTGGTTTTGAGACCAACTTTTTTTCTCTGTTCCTCGCAGCTAATGATAAAATCCCAGACATATTCCATTTAGAAACATCTAAAAAATTAACTGAAACTTAGCTATTTAGATAAGCTAAGTTTGCTTCAGACCACAGACACTCAGACTTCAAATGACTTTCTTTCTTTTCTTCAGTAGTGCTCATGTTATTTCTTAGAGCCTTTAGGGAATTGATGTGCCAGCTTGACCTTTGTTGTGGTTTTTCTGATTGCATTTCATTGTTCTTACCCAGAGTGCTTTGCTCTGTGTTGGGAGATGCTGAAGACTCATAGGTGGAGGTTCTGACACTCTGCAGGGTGGAAGAAGGTTCTGATGGGACTTTAAGAAACATGTGTGCCCAAAAAATTAAGACGGATACTTATTAAGAGGTGTGTATTATCAATAAAATATACACTACTCCCAAAAAGTTATGGATATTTGGCTTTCGGGTGACGTTTATGCAAATTTATGCTCACTACAATGATAACATTCAATTATAGTGGGGCATTAAAGTGGAAGCATGCTATGTCGATTCTCAAATAATGTACTGAAGCAGCAGCAAGGTGTCCAAAATGTAGTGAAACAATGAACAGTTAGACACAAGCATTAAAAAATTTAAAGAACGTCACATTAAGCTGGTCTGTAAAATGTTACATTACAGTTTAGAGTCATCCTGTAATTTTACCATAAGGCCAGATATTCCTAACTTTCTGTGAGTATTGTGCGTAGGCAATTCAGAACACTTTCCAAATATATAATTCACTCACGGTAACTTAGCAACCAGAAATAGGATAAAGCTGTTTGTCCCCAAAGCAAAGTGATCGCATCTTATTAGATATAAATCTTCATTCTAACTTCAGTAAATCACGTTGCTTCCTTAGTACATAAAAAAAGAAAATGTGTTTCTTATCCATGCTAATCGTTGGGTGCGGCTGATATTCTGGGTGAGTTGAAACAGAAGGAAGTGCAGTGTGTTCATCAACTTGAAAGTTTTAAATGTTCCAAGTGACGTTCAAGAAGCGAACGATTAGTCTAAGAAGGCCCAAGACAAATACCATAAAAAAACAACAACTCTAATCTCAAAACCATTGAAGTGGTTTATGCTCATATTATTTAAAAAAAAAAAACAACTTTAAATCTTAAATAATTGGCATCTTTGCACATTAACTCAGACATTTGCTGTTATTTACAAAAGCAAAAAGAGGTAGGAGGGATTGGGCCACCAATGTTCCTGTGTGAAACATAAACTGTGAACAAAAAGTTAGGAATATTTGGCATTTGAGTGAAATTTATGGAAAACATAAAAATCCTCAATGTCTCCATTGGCCTTGAGAATCAATACCAACTTCACGACTCTGTTTCATGCTTTTCAAAAGTCGACTTTTGATCTGCCGAGGCATGGCGTCCTACTCTTCTTGAAGGTCGGCGTTCAGGTCTTAGAGGCTCGCTGGTGCAAACCCTCTACAGTACATGGTGAAGCAGCTGAGGGATTTTCTAAGGGATTCAGGTCTGGAGAGAGTTCAGATCACTCCATCCGGAGTACCGCACTCTCCAGCAAACATTCCCTAATGATGCGACCTCAAAGAGCTGGGATACTGTTGTCCACAAGGATGATATTAGGCCTGTGTTGTTTATTCAGAAGTACAACAACTGAATTAATGGAGTTATTCAGATATTACAGGCTGGACATTATACCATTCACAAAGTTTAGACCAGTTCTATATTCACTAGGCCCACCCTATTCCTCAAGCCACAGTGTCCACAGTGTTTCAGTTCATTTATGATTAACAGCCTTTTACTGAACCACAATCATGTAACTCAGGTATGTTAGAGCAGAGAGACATTGAAAACATGCAGGGCTTTGTGCCTTGAGCACCAAGGTTGGGAAACACTGGACTAAACACACCAGCCCAGATTGTAACACCACCACCAATGGCTCATTGGGTGACAACAGTGGCTGACGCATAGTGCTTTCCTTGAAGCCTCCCAACATCATTGGCGGCCATCATTTCCACTCAGTGTGAACCGACTTTTACCAGACAACAGCCCTGAAATCCACCAGCCCCTCCCTTGTTTATCGTAAACGTTCCACCCTTTGGTGGAAAGACTGACGCAGATAGCTGGTGGTGTGGTCAGAAACAATCACAGGTCATCTACCACTCAGATCATGAAGATGTAACTGGTTTTCTACGACTTGACACTCGGGTGACTCTCATCACAGTGAAGCGGTCATCAGAGTTGGATGTGGCCAAAGGACGACACCTTCTATGAGTTTCTCTGACTCCTCCGGTCTCTCTGTATCTCGGTTTCAGCCTGCTGATAACACTCTGACACTCTAAGAACATCCTGTTTGAAACCTCATGATGGCAGTTCTTCATCAGTTGTTAGGTGTTCTCTTGGTCACATAATATCAAAATCAGAACAACATGATCAGGACGATGGCTTAAATACCAATTCTGATTGAACCGGGAAATGCATTGGTCAATTTGTGGATGAGATACCTGTTGGTGAATATTGCTGTTAAAGCTCCTTGTTATAACATCAAGCTGTGTAAAAAGTACTGAAACGCCAAACAGTTGGACATGTGGAGTCAAAAGTTTAAAGAAGGTCTGGGCTGCTGTGGTGGCAAAGGGGCAAAACATAACCCACATATAGAGGCAACTGATATAGTAATCAATGAAGACGTCAAAGTTTCAGCCTGGTGACCTTTTCTGCATGTCTTCCCCCCCTCTCTCATTACATACTTTCCTGTCTAACCACTCTCAAATAAAGGCCATTAGCGCCAATACAATCTTTAGGGAAAAAACAAGTTTAAAGAAGGTCACATTAAGTCAATCTGGAACGGCTACAGCGGATTTTAGGTTCATCCTGAAATTCCACCCAGAAGCCAAATATCCAAAGTTTTGTGTGAATAGTGTGTGCACAGGCAGCAACCAGTGTTTGGATCCAGAATGCTTTCTAGTTTCATTCTTGACTAATGAGAATATCTTCATTTACAGTGACTTAGCAAACAGAACTAGGCTCCATTTAGGAATCTGTATGCTTGTTTGTGCCCTCAAATCAAAGTTCTTGCACACTGACAGCGACAGACAGAAATCATGCAGACTTAAAGAAAAGCAGTTTCCTACCCCTGTTGGTGGTTGTCCAATAGTTTGGGTGAACTGAAAGATAAAAAAAAGAGCACATAGGGTTAATCGATATAAAAAATAAAAGAGATGGTTTTGAGTTTTCAAAATAAGACTTTATTAGAAGCAGTTCACAATTTGCCCTCAGTAAAATGATTCTCTGCTTAGAATAAATCCAGATTAGGTGAATCTAATCTTAGCCCAAGACAAATGAGACCCTGAAACAACTCTCATTTACATAAAAAACCATCACAGCATTTTAAGGACCTTTAAAGAATAAATTATTGACATGATGCACGTTAACGCAGACATTTGCAATTACTTCGAAAAGGAACATTCTGTATGAAACATATTGTGTGAAATACATGTAAATCATTTCCAGTTGTTGGATCTGATAGTGAAGAAATGTAAAAAGTAAATGTTTTAGTGGCTTAAGTGAATGTTTCTTAATTTAACACTATATACATTCCTGAGGAGATCATATTCTTGACTCGCATGTCAGATTTGTCAAATGTTTTACGCCGGATGCCCTTCCTGACGGGCTTGGGACCCGCACAAAAGACACAAAATGGCCCCCTTTGTGGCTGTATTAGTAAGAACAAAGAGGAGATTTATGGATGGCGTGAAAGAGGATATGAAGGTAGTTGGTGTGAGAGAAGAAGATGCAGAAGATAGGGTTACATGGAGACGGATGACTCGCTGTGGCGACCCTGTTGTTGCGCAACCTCCCCCTCCCCTCTTCTCTTTCTCTCTACTTCCCCTTCTGAGAGGAGGGAGATGTGCTCTTCAGCTCTCCGTCTAACAGGTCCGAGAAGCCTCTAACTCCTGAGTATTACTACAGATGAGAACATAGAGGACATTCTGTTTAAGCTGGGCGCGAGAAAGACTAGCCTGGTTTCTAATGGCCTTTGCCTCCAGATGTCCCTCCTTTTTCACCCTGTGAATTAGCCAGATTGAGCAGCCCGCAATCAGCTAGTTTCACAGAGCACACCTGTTAACGGTCGCTCTTTCTCTTTATTACAACTTGCACTTATTACTGAACCAGGTAGGTTTTAGTGACTCGGGCGAGTCCCAAGGGTGTTGTTTTGGCTAAAAGCAATCTATAAAACATTTTCCACTTTCTCCTCCCAGAATCATCTTTGCCTTGGTCTTTGTCTTTGGGGTCTCGAACCCAGCTGGTGAGAGAAGTGCAATTTGAAGCCACATGTTGCGGAGCTAACAGGTTGGTCCCCATGTGCAGAACAGTCTTCGGCTCTGTAGCCCCAGCTCTTCTTCAGCTGCAGAGTTCTTTGTCCATCTCGATCTTGGCTCGAAGCTGCCTGAAGGATCCAACCAAAGATTCCTCTTTTGCACTCACCCTTTTGGTGCATTTCCATTGGCTAGCTTTGTTGCTGTACCTGTCTCATTGGCCGACTACTTGGACCAATGATCTCATATCCATCACCGTTTTGGAGACCTGATGTCTGTTCTAATGTCCCAGGGTTGCTCAACAGTCATCTTGCATCTAACCTTTTCTTAGGAAAGTTACAGTTCAGCAATAAGGCCTTGGTCACCTCTGCTCTCCTATCAGTTCCTCTTTTCCCCTGACCTTTCACCTACCATCTACCTCCAACACATCATCAGTGACCTTTAATTACAGTTACACATTTTACTGCATTTCAAGTTCAATGTCAAAATCACATTTATAACCTTTTAGTTTATCTGATTTAGCATTCATTTATAATTTTATAATAACCATTAGTTATTAGTTACTCTTATTATAATCATGATGTGAGTTATCACAGACATTACTTTTTCCACCTGTAAGTACTTCCATAAGTATAAGAGTAAGTGTAAATATTTTTACAATCAAACCAATATCAACCATTGGTTAAACCAATATTAATTATTGGTTTAATCATAAGTTATCATTATTCATTTAAGTATTTTACTCTGGGTTTTATCCAATTACTCAAAATGTTTAGATTTTATTCTTTAAACCTTTAATGCTCTGAAATGAGTAATCTGAACTATTTTTATCCACATGCAGGCTGGAAGCTTTCTTCCTCTTTCTTCAGGAAATCTGCTCTTCCTGTTCCATGACTCTCTTTCTGCCTGACTATTATTTTTTATGATTAAATAGAAAAAGTAAAATTAAGGCAAAGTTTGCAGGACACAATAACAACACACACAACCAGATTAATTTGATTACAGTCTGACTCTACTGTTGGGGCTTGATGTCACCTGTGTACTCAATTTTAAAGGTAACTTTATTCATTGTTATTATTAAACTAAAATCTCCAGCATGGGGAAGTGGGATGAGCTCGACTTTTCTCGACAACCCCTAAAGGGAAAAAGCCGAAAGGAAAAGAAGAAGACATTCCTGAGGGCAGCATGCTATTTGAAAAGCAAGCGACATAGAATAATATTGGTGAATGTTGCAATATGGCGCATAATACATCAACAAATGGTTAAAAAATTGTTCTATTTTTTTGCTTTGGGGTTTGTAGAGAACAGATCCCCAGTAGTCAGTTATTTATCCAGCTACAGAAAAAATAATAATAATAATAATTTCCACGTCAACAGCAGGGTCTTAGTGAAAATGTTGCCTCTTACTTTCTAAAACCTGCATGCGTCATGAAACAGTGATGCAGCAATGTCCCTACATTTCTGATATTTCTTTCAGCCCGTTTCTGTCCTCATTATATTTTTCACACATTAAAATCATTTGTGATGCACCAACTCAAGATTCCCTTATAGATAAACATCAACTTCTGTGTAAATAAACCCCCAATGCAAGTATAATAGAAATGTCGTTTTTAGCCTTAATTCATCTTTGATGGAACTGGTGATACTTTTATTTATTTATTTTTTTCTTACCATTTATTTACTGATTATATCTGCTGTGTTTTTGTATTTCTGCAAGATGTGTTTTTCTATTAAAGAAGTTTCCAGATAATATTTAGATGTTTCCACAGCTGTGATAACTTAAGAGACCTGAAGACATCTTGCTTAACTTGGCAATTGTCTTAAAGGACTGACATGGGTTATTTGACCCTGAACCCATTCTGACAAAGAAGCATTAGATGTTTGTCCTGAAATCCTTATGGGCTCTCTTTCCTGCCATAAAATTTCCCTCCAAGAGGTGAGGGACAGTTCATGAGGAGGGGGAAAGAATCGTCTCTGTGGTCCATCTGGCAATAGAGATCAGGCTCTGCGTGGGTCTTTTCCTTTCTGTGACTATGTAACGATGTGAAGTGACTACGTTCAGTGAGACGGGTCTTCGAACGCTTTTGCCTTTGAATAAAGAAACTTAAAGACAAAAAACCCCCAAAAAACTTAAAGACAAAGATTAATCTTTCTTTTATTATTGAAACAGATTCTCATTCTTTGATAAATGAAATTTCCATAACAATGTTTTTTTTTTTTTTTTGTTTTTTTTGCTTTTCATCTCACTTGATTTTGTTTCTGTTGTTTTTCGCATCAGCTGATTTTGGTTTCTTCTCACAAAAAATGACTCAGACATTCAGTTACCACCCAAAGCTTTCAGAATCAACTCATCTCTCTGACTTTGGAAATCAAGCTCTCGGGGATAACACGATAGAGGTTTCTCTTAAAGAAATGAAAGAGAAATAAAAGGATCTTACTTATACACTCAAAGTTAGATTCGCCCCACTGTGAAACACCATTCTTCTCCTCACACTTGATGAGGGCTGACATTCCGGATTTTCTCGTATAGCCTGGAATACACTTGTAGCGATACTTGACCTCGAAGCATCCGTCTTCTTGTACAGTAAAGATTTTTGGGGGAATCTTTAGACATGTGCAGTTGGCTGAAAAAAAAAAACAAAACACATTAAAAACACTACAAAAACACTATTAAAAGGTGCTCAAAGCTAATGAATGGAGCTCTGAAATTCCTGGAATGTTGTTCTTAAGCAACATTCCAGTGAGGCGTTGTTCCTGTGAGTACAGCGACTCACAGGAAGTGATAAGCTCACTGAAAAAAAGGTTTTTTTGAATCAACTTTAAAAAATTACTCAAATTTCTTATGGCTATTTCTATTAGTTTTGCTCAAGCTACAGTTCTGATTTCAGACTTATTAAAAACAGAATTATTAGCTGTAATAAATTAGAGCAATTTTTTAAGTTGAAAGAAACTTTTTTTTTCAGTGTGCAGCGGTGGAAATGATCATAACTTACCCTTTTATTGATGTGATTTTTCTTGATGTATGTCGTTTCTAACTTTTTTTTGTATATGTATTTTGAGTTGTTTTTAACTGAAGGTTAAAAGCAACATAAATAAAGTTGCATTGTTTTACAGTGGCAAGACTGAAACATCTTGCAAGTCATAGTTGTTATCTTTGGAAAATCTTTGGCTTATTTTTTGTTTACTCAATCAGTGAAACCAAAAATATCCTGAAATCGAATTTGATGCCATCTATCTCACAATCTGGGCCATCGGCAGGACAGTGACTCAAAACACAGCAGCAAAATCTATAACAAAATGTCTGAGGGGAAAATGTAGTGTGTCAAAGACTGAATGAAGTAACACTTCAGACCTGAAAATCATCGAAATGATGCCAGACTACAGGATGTTTGAAACAACAAAGAGTCAAATAAAGTCAGACTCTGACTGATAAAATAAAAGAGAAACCAACTGTTTTCAAGCTTCATCTTAAGCAGGTGCCTCTACAAGCTGCCGAATCATAAGCTCTTAGTTTGTACACATTTTTGTTTTGTGTGTGTGCGTGTGTGTGTGTGTGTGTGTGTGTGTGTGTGTGTGTGTGTGTGTGTGTGTGTGTGTGTGTGTGTGTGTGTGTGTGTGTGTGTGTGACAGCAGAAGTTCATATGTGTTGTTGTACGCTTGAGATGAGAAATAAAACATTTTATGACTCAGTAAAAACCAATCTGGACACAGAAACTTTATCGACCTTTTTTTTTTTTTTTTTGCAACTGAAACTGGCAGTTCTTCCTTTAAACTTCCTCTATACCATAGTTCATATCAAACCTGTGATCTAGTTTCATATTGAAGATTAAATGTTTTCAGAGTACGTGGAATGTTATCTAGGCATCTATGTTTTTGTTTTTTCTTTCTTTTTACATTACATGTTAAGCCAGCATGTAATCTTGGCTTAACATTAAGCCAACATTATGGACAGATGAAACCATTACTACCTTTAATGACGCAATTGACAAAGTGTAAGTCTTAATTATAAAAAATATAACATTTAGAATTGATTATATTTAAATGTGTATGCATGTATGTTCTGTATGGGTGACCTTTGTTCTAAACAAACAAAAAAAAAAAGGTAGGTAAATATGAGGGTTAAATTTTTACCACCGCTGGAGAGACGCGTTGCTCCGAGGAGACACACCATCACGGCCCAGACAATTCGATGAGGATCCATCTTCCAGCTGGGATGATTCTTGTACGATCATGATCAGTGAACAATCTTCATGCCTCCACGACAGCCTGCTGTGGAGGCATTACTTTTACTTTCACTCGCTGCGAAGGCCCGCCTTTAAAAACCACTCTGCCATATTTGTAGTTCAAAAAGCTTTCGAAGTGCTTCTCAGTAAATGAGATTACCATTACCATATATAATGGTAATGGTATATGGTGCCATATACCATTATATGGCACCATATATATATACTATATATATATAATATATATATATATATATATATATATATATATATAATGATATGCATATGGTGTAAACATAAGATAAGGTTGTGTGGAAGAAAAACAAACATATACAATTATTGCTTTTATTGTTTTAAGTCACTCTAGAAAAGACCAAAGTGCACAGTGGTCTGATAACATGCTTTTCTGATGAAAGTACTTTTTTTTTTTTTTTAATCTGGAATCTCAAAAAGAGCAATGGCATAAAATTGAAGTTGCCATTAAAACTGGCATTTTGTGTCTAATTTGCAAAAAGCAAGTCTAAAAATGTGCATAGCTGTGCATGTCGTTTATGTTTTTATTGTTGTGCATTATGTATTATGTGTCTTTGATTTATTGTGTTTATGTGGACCATCAGTCTTAAAAAAAATCAATCAATTATCACAAAAGGCAGCAGCGCAGAAGCAGCAGCAGGTTGAAAAGCACCGCCAAGTTTTCTTTTTTTGTTATTGTTGTTTTTTTCTTACTTTATGCACTTAAAAATAGAATTTGAAACTCAAAAAAGTGATAGAGCTGAAAAATTGTTTTATCTAATGACTAGGTTATTGGAGTGGTTCTCATTAGTATTCAGGTGGAAGATGATAGTAAAAGCAGGACAATCCAGCACAGTCTGCTTAGTTCTTTTTGTCCAAACATAAGTATCCAGTTCAAATCAATTACTACGTCACACATTATTACATAACGTCAAAAAACAGTCAAAAAATATTTACTTCTCACCTTCTTCATCAGCTCCATTTCAGCACGATTGAATGACTGCAGATATTAGTTGTGTCACACCGCCCTCTTGTGACAAGACGTTGCAATAACAGAAATAATAACATGTTTAAAATGCGAAATTTTATCCCAAAATATTCCATATTTATCTATCTGGACGGTAAACCTTTGAAACCAACACGTACAGTAGGTATTGCATATAACTTAGAACATAGTGCTTCTGGTAACAATATTTATTGTGACCTGGGCTCAGCAGTTTGTGTACGAACAAGACATTTCACTTGTTTAAACTATTTGCATCTGGTGTAATTTTAGCTAAGCTTTTTTTCATTTAGTGAAGTAACTAAAGGTGGGTAGAGCAGTCAGTAATTGTAATCAAGTAAGAATAAGATTACTTCAAATTACATTATTCAAGTAAAAATTATGGTGCAGAAAAACTACTTGTAGAATCACGGAAGCCCATTTCCGCCACACATGAGGAGAAAGAAAACTTGTGTCATAATTATTATGAGATAGCGTCTCATAATAATGAGATCTTGATAGTATAATAAGATGCTATCTCCTTAGCATCTCAATAGTTTGAGATGCTAAGGAGATAGCATCTCAGAAGATAAAGATGTGTTGAAGAAAAACATCTCAATATTATGAGATGCTAATCTGAAATTAGCTCATCAGCTAATTTCTCCTATCTCCTACTAGCGTCTCATTATTATGAAATGCTGCAAGGAGATAGCATCTCATGATATCTAATGCTAATTATGACTTAGCTATTTCATAATGAGATACTCTCAATAATGACTAGCTACCTCATTATTATATGATACTAATGAGATTTTTGTACCTATCTCATTATTATCTCATAAAATAGTTGAGTCATACTTATGACATTTAAGGGGTTTTTTTCATCAGAGTGGCGAAAATTGACTTCCATTAGAATAACTTTTTTTATTGCTACACCAACATCTAGATTTAGTTTAAACAGTGGGACAATTAACTAACAGGGGATAAATAACAGCAGCGGAGAAACTTAAATAAAAATGTACGTATCAACACATAAAAACAAAACACATGCACACCGTACTCCTAAATAAAATTAAGAATTTTTTTTATTAGAAGCAGACTTAATTTTTTGAGTTTTATTTTGAGTCGCCTCGCCGGAAGTTCTGCTCCTTCACCGCTGCTATCATTGTGCTCATTGACAATGTTACCCGCTAGCTTCCAGGGGACATCCGCTCCGGCCGGGCAGCAATGGGACGACTGCGATTTTCATTCCAAACAAATCGATTCGAAGCTTGGAATGAGCGTCAAACGCTGAATAATTGGTGGTTTTAGTGTTTTAAATTCCTTTATGGTTTATTTTGGCCCTGGTTGTGAAGCGAAATCGTCCGGGGTGGAACTTGGCTGACTTGTTCGTCTCGGGGAAGGAAGTTTGTTGTGGCGAAGGAAGCGTAGGAAACCGGGAGGGCCGAAACATCCCGTCATGATGGAGGACTTCGGCTCGGCTCTGGAGAAGAACGTCGCCGACCTCACGGTGATGGACGTCTACGACATCGCGGCGGTGGTGGGCCAGGAGTTCGAGCGGATCATAGACCAGTACGGCTGCGAGGCTCTGTCCCGGCTGATGCCCAAAGTGGTGCGGGTGCTTGAGATCCTGGAGGTGATGGTGAGCCGCAGCAGCATGAGCCCGGACATCGAGGAGCTGCGGCTGGAGCTGGACAGGCTGCGGCTGGAGCGGATAGACCGGCTGGAGAAGGAGAAGAAGCACAGACAGGTGTGACAGAGCGGGGCAGCACGGCAGACTGACTGACCGAGGGAGAGCCATGTTGGTCTGGTTCTACCGACTCACTGCGCCGGTCTCACTACAGTGTGCTTACTGAAAATTTAACCCAAGAGAAATTACTTCATTAAAATATTATTGAAGTATAAAAATAAATATGTAAGTGAATCTTTTAAGGATACAAGTTAAAGTCATGAAAGGGCTGAAAATATTTGACTAATGAATTAAGAGCAAATTTCAAATGCAATAAATCTGGACGTAGTTTAAAAATAATAAAGTATTTTTACTAAATACTGACATTAAATCTGCGTATCAGCAGCACTTACAAGGAAACCTCCAGACAGCTTTCATATTTCTTTATTGTTATAAAGGGCTAACAATATGCCTGAGGTGATAGGTTGTTTTGTGCTCTAAAATCTTATTCAAAAGAATAAAATTTAGTTGTATTTACAGGGTATTGTAGTTGCATTGAAATGAAGATGAAGCAGAAAAGGGGTCAATCAAGTACCTAATATTTTCTTTTTATTTGAAGAATATTTTATTTATCTGAAATTATCACCCTAAAAGATAAAATAAAGTGTCCCACATTTACTAGACTTGAGCTCCGCTGTTGAACTAAGGCTGCACAAAATTATTCAAAGGACTGCAAACAGCCCGAGCCTCACCTTTGACACCCCTGATATACAGTAACTTGTAAAAATATTCATGCCCATTCAATTTTTCAAAAAAAAAAAAAAAATTATGATACAAACTTAAGTTCTTTGAGTTTTTTGCATAAACTCTCAATAAAATTACTAAATATATGCAGTTGCAAAGTACGAAACCAGACTTTAGAGAACAAAATGAAATGATTTAATCTGAGAATACATTGAAATAAACAGCTAAACAGTATAATAACAAAAACTACGAGTAAAAATCTCGATATGTAAACATAACGTAACATTCTGCTTCACATTTTACAGCTGCAGCTGATAAAGGAAAACATGGGCATGCTGTGATTTTTATTTAGCGGTAGCAGTCGGTCTGCTGCGTGCCGTAAAACAGTTTCCAGGTCAGCTTCTCGTGACAGTGACTGAGTCGGTAGCAGACTGATTAACTGGGTCTCATGACTGTGAGATAGTGGACGCCGTGGCTGGGTAAAGTGCGACCGAGCTGCGTTGAGTTTCACGCGCAGAATACCTCAAATGCTCTCGTGGGAGAAATGTGAGTAGGACAGATAGCAGGTTAAGGTTTTTGTGGTAGTTTTATCCCTACAAAACTAATGAGGGCACTTTGCTTTTTTTCTCTCTCTCTCTCTCTTTCTAACACACAATAAGAAGCTGAAATGTTTTTTTCTGTAACTCCAGGAACATTAGCTGACCTTCTCTTGAGGTGCGCTTGCTTTTGAACAAAGGTCATCAGATGATTTAAACTCTCTGGGTTTAGTTTCTTTTTTCTTTTTCTTTTTAGTTTATTTTAAACATTATTGGAAAATAAGAATAACTGCAACACAACTGAAACGGACATTTCACACACTATTTAAACTTGAAACCAGAAATATAAAGATACATATGGTTTTTTTCCCCTCACTCTCTGAAGTTGAAACAAACCAAACTTCTCTTGTTTTAGGTTAGTTAAAATTACAACAATTATTTCTATTTGCTAAATGCCCCGACGATGAGTGAATATGTCAGAGATTTATTTGTTAATGTCGTATAACCGGCCTAAAATAAGAAAAGCTTGGTCTGATTTAACGTGAGAGGAGAGGTGACTGTAAACTTCTGGCTTCAATAATATCAGATCAGTCAGTAGATATTATAATATTAAAGAAAAAAAGAGGTGTGCTGTCTAAATGAACAGACAAACCTAAAAAACAAACAGATGAACTGACTCATTTCCTTCTGTCTCGGTGCTGCAGCGCACAGAGAGTTGCTAACAATACATTAATTATCCTGGTCGGTTTCATTTCAGCGGTTCTTCCAGATGATTCATCTCCCGTCTTGTTGATGGAGTTGACCTGGATGGCATCTCAAGGGTTCATTTGCTTAGATGAGTCAAAATCTCTCAGAGTGAGAGATTATCCTGAGCAGAGCAGTTTAACCAAGTGGAAAATTTGAGAGATCCTTTCTTTACGTCAGTCGGGTCTAAACACAGAGTTAATAGTAGCTCTTCCTCAGCTGCAGAACCAGAACCAGCTGTTTCTAATGCAGCTCATGAAAAGCCTTTATTCATCGTTACTTGGAATTTTTGATATAATTCTGAAAAATGTATAGAAACCTTCCTACATTCAGAGGTAGAGCCAAGCAGAATACTGCAGCAGTTTGTGTCACAGCAGCAGTATGAAAAGCCTCTGACTGAAGACGGTGTGTTGCTGTGTATCACAGTTATTTGGGGTTAGCTGGTTACCTTAATAACAGCCCATGACTATTGCTTCTAGATGTACTAGCATACTTTCAGCCAGCTGACAAGCAGTGCACAGCAACAAGTTGGAGAGGGGCCGTCACATTGTTCTGACTTTACCCTCCACAATGGGATTGCTCCGATAAGTAGGCCCAGAAATCCTTTATTTTGGGACATAAGTGATCGGCCGATGTTAACGTGAAACCGCCCACCAGGTCACGTCTCTGCCGTTGTTAATTTAGCAACTTTGTCGCCATATTTAGCAACTTTCCAAAAAAAAATGCTATTCACTGCAGCTTCAGGCACCTGTCTACCCATGTCTTATGATGTTTGTGTTTTTTGTTCTATCTTTTGAAATGTTGTGCTTTCTTGCGCAGTGACAATAACTGAATTCTGATTTGCTGTGAATCAGACTTTACTGTGGTGTAAAATGTAAAGACATGACTCAGGTACAGACCCTGTGTTAGCCAGGATGTTCACGCTGTCGTAAAATGAAAACTCGTTCGTTATTAGTTCTCATTTAAAGTGAGACAGCACCGCTACATCTCTGGATCTGGGTCAGATCAGCAGATTATGGAGCTTCACTTTGAGATTTAAGTCGTGTAATAATGAGTTGTTTAAAAATGTGTGTGTTCAGGAGTTGGAGCGGGTGGAGGACGTGTGGCGGGGAGAGGCCCAGGACCTCCTGTCCCAGATCGCTCAGCTGCAGGAGGAGAACAAGAACCTCCTGTCCAACATGTCCCTCAAAGACTCTGTGAACGAGGAGGACCTGCAGAGGCACGAGGGTGAGGCCGGCGCTTCTGACAACCCGACGCCTGCACGCCTTAGAGACCCGGAGGTCACGTGTTCTTCTCACCAAAGGTCGTCACGGTTAAAACTAAAACGTAACGAAATGGCGAAAACTGAAATTGAGGAAACGTTTTCGTTAACTAAAGTAAATAGAAACGGTAATTAGTGGAGAAAAACTGGAACTATATCATGCGTTTATAAAACTAAAACATACTGAAATCATAAATGTTCTTTGTTTTCGTGTTTGTGAATCTATTTATTGGCCTTTCGACTAGATTCATTTCCCACACACAAACAGTTCATGTCGGACGCCTGCAAATTACGAAGCTCAATATTCTGCTTGACGCAAAATGGCTTCAGCAAAAGTTGGGAGAAAACACCAGAATCTGTCATTTGCTTTGTAATAACTGAATACATTTTTAGAAAATGGGATCTTCTGCTGAGTATTTACTGACCAAATTGATGTGTTCATAATCACAATGCAACACTTTGAATTCTGAACCAAAAAATGAACCAAAGTCTGAAAAAACTGAGACGACTAAATTAAAACTAAACAACACTGAACTAATAGGAACTAACAAAAACTCACAAACGCATTCTAAAAACTAAGACTAACAAACAAAACGTCACAAAGAAATAAAACTAAACTACAATGAAAAACCCAAAACTATTAGAATCCTCTTTATGACATAATATATGTAGAGACATTTGGAGCTCATGTTTGATTTACTTACTTGATCTTATTATTACTTCACACTACTTCAATGCGCTAAGTAATTGATTTTTTTTCTTCCTTTGGACAGTGGAAATGTTTACACCTGTTCATCCAAGTGGGAAACGATAGTTCACGTTCCATCATAATGGAGATGAATAACATTTTAATGATTTATTAAAACACAATGAGATGAAAATTGGACTCAAAGCTTCAGTGACTGAAGTGTCACCCAAAGACAAAAGGTGAAAGATTTTTCAGCATTTTCTTCTAACCAAAACCGTCTAAGGTTATAATGTTAGCTAATCCATGCCAATATAGCATATTAATCTTGTTAATGAGAATACAGATGTTGTCGTTTCCTGTTTTAAAGTTAATACCAGGAATAAACCCAATTCTCTTTCATTTCTCTGCAGAAGTTGCTTTAAACATATTTGGGAGAAATGCTTTGTTCTTCTGTTGCTTGAGGTTACGACCCGGAAAGGTCAATTTTGTATTTTCACGTTGTGGAATTTGACATTTTCTCTTCAAAAACAAAACAAAACGAAAAAAGTCCGCTACATGTCTCTCAGTTCTTCGCTCAACGGCCTCGCACAGAGGCGCACACAAAGAAAGCCTTCTCTGTGTCCGCCTCGTCTCAGCCTCTGTGTCGTCCCACACAGAGGCCGCAGTGATCCCGCCGCCCCGCCGGACAGACCAGCCTCAGTACTGGTCAACACCTGCCAGACTCGCACACAAATCGGCCACCGTGGCTTCTCCCCCCTCTCTCTCTGCTAATAAACACTGGGGATTAAAAAAAAAATGTCAGAAATAAATCTTCTCAGTTTGCAGTCCAACACTCAGCTGCTCTCTTCCAGGGATGACGGAGAGGGAGAAGCAGGTGATGATGAAGCTGAAGGAGGTGGTGGACAAGCAGAGGGATGAGATTCGAGCGAAGGACCGCGAGCTAACGTTGAAAAACGAGGACGTAGAAGCAGTAAGGCCACTTCCTCTGCAAAGGGGCGTCAAAGAGAATGGCAGGAGAAACTTACACCGCAAAAACACAACATCTTACCAAGTGGTTTTGTCTAGTTTCTAGCGAGAATATCTTAGAATACTTGGGGTAAAAGACTGAAATAACTTACAAGTAACTTTTTTAGAAAGATACAGGAGCTTGTTTTAAGTTAATAATTCCTGAATATTGATGAAAAAGTGCAAGTTCCACTAGCAGATTATTTCACTTGTAACATGGAATAAAATCTATTATTAGTGAAAAATCTGCCAGCTGAACTAGTACTTCTTCATCAATATTAAGGAATTATTGATTTAAAACAAGCTCCTAAATCTTACTGAAAAATAACTTGTAAATTATATTTTCTTATTTCAAATGAATTAAGATAATTGCACCAAAGACTACGTCAGATATACATGGTAAGATTTTGTGTTTTTACAATGTTGGCATCAAATTTCTTTTTTTTTTTTTTTTAATACTCCCTCCACATTGTTGCATATCTGCCTTACGTTTGATTGGCCGTTAAAGTTAACCTTCTGTTATGGCCTCATGCATTCAACACTGCAGTGTAGATGATCTTAACCAGCGAATTTGTTCTGGATTGTCCTCCTGATTGTAACTATCCCCTTTTTTTGAAGGACAATTGCATTTACAGAAACTTCATAAATCATTTTGCTTGTTATTTCTCTTGTTTTATTTGTTTATTTTGTATGTTTAAAACAACTCCGTCTTTTCCTCCTGCAGCTCCAGCAGCAGCAGTCTCGCCTCATGAAAATCAACCACGACCTGCGGCACAAGATCTCCGTGGTGGAGGCTCAGGGCAAAGCGCTGATCGGGCAGAAGGTGGAGCTGGAGGCCGGCGCCCAGGCACAGGCGCAGGAAGTCTGCGCCCTGCGGCAGGAAGTGACGCGCCTACGGGAGCGTCTCCACGGAGAGCCGACGGCGCAGAGGCCCGAGGAGCTCCTGGTGCCTCAGCCGCCGTCACCGGCAGAGGTGAGAGACGCACAGAGATCAAGTTCAGGCTGACAGCTGCTTTTAAATATATCAGGGACAACTCTGAGACGCTTGGAATTTAAATATTTGCTCGTGGTCGAGCAAAATGTCGGCGGTTTAACGAGACAAAAGAAGTGACTTCATTCAGCTGTGATAGATGTGTTTCCTCCATGGACTCCTCAAGGTTTTTCTCTGTAGCTTTGTTGTTTTTTATGTTTCCATAATATAACCTCAATTTCTCTTTCAAGCTGCCTTATGCAATTTTTATAAACACTATTTCATTTTATTTTTTTACATGTTTCTTAAAACTGTCACTATGTCATGCTAGTATGTGAAATAGTGAAAAAATAAAACTCCTCCCATAAATGCATTGCTCCTGGTCTAAAGCAACCAGTCACAGCCAGGAGGAGGATCTTAGCGCTGTCAGTTAAGCTTGCATACGCGCTGCTAAATGTGCTAATGGCGGAAAACCAAGACATCATTCCAGGAAAACTTTATATCCACCACCAGGCTAACTAGCCTTAGCATTCATGGCAGAACAAGCTGTAGCCTAGCAAAGAGCAACGGCAAGGGTGTGAGCGTTGCATCCATGAAAGTGATTGACAGTGCTAAGACCCTCCTCTTGGCTCTAATTGGTTGTTTTTGACTGAGCAATGGATTTCTGCAGTAAGCATTGGGACCCAGTTTATGTGCTTCATCCTGCATTGTCTCGACACAGTGATGGTTTAAAAAAATTTAAATGAAACACGTTTTTTAAAAATTAAAGTGAAATCCTGCAAGTTGTTGCGCAGAAACATTCTGCTGAAGATCTTCCGTCACATTTACCTCAGAGACTGTTTGGGGAATAATAAAGTGTTTTTCACTTCGCCAGCGGGATAAGAGCGCCGCAGTGGTTTTGAGCACTGAGGGTTGGTCAGACAGACCGGGCGCCTGCCGGCTGACGGCGGGGGGCTTCGAGCCGCCTCCGCAGACCCATACTTCCTTCCTCAGCTCAGAAGGAAATGAAGATGAGGAGGCAGAGGACGAAGCTGCGTGGCTTTGGGTAATGCAGGCTGGCGTGATGTTTAGTTTTCTCCACGACGACGGCTTCAAAAAGCTGCCGGTCTAACGGCGTGATGCGGGCGGAGTGGCTCTGCATGGCAGTCTGAAAACTAACACGTGTCAGCGGGGGATTTGTTTTTTCCTCTCCAGCCAAGTGGGTGAGAACTTTTAGATGACTGCACTGACGATGCCTCTAAATATAGATCAGCATGACGACTCAACCTCAAGCGGCACTTGAAGTTGTTGTTTCAGTGATCAACAAACCCTGAAAGGCTGGTTCATCTTCCAACCAACATGAAACAAGTGGGGGATTTTTTAGCAGGTGTTTTAGGCAGCAATAGACTTAGAAATATTAGACGATTTATTTTTAGAGGTTATATTTAATCATCTGTGTGTCCGTTGGAAACTCCCAACGTGCAACAAAAAGATCAAAGGATCTCATGTGGAGATAGAAATGTCACATCAGTAAAATATTCAGTGGAAACTCTGAACCTCAAATGAAATTGGTTGGAATAGATCATTTATATATTGAGTGTCTGAATATGAAAACATGTTTCCCTGTTGAAAATAATAGACAATAATAGACACCGACAAGCCCACCCACCAAAACATACACAACACTTAAAATCAGCCATTTTCAACATATTAGTCATTAAAACTATACTATATGACTGCTACAATGTTAGCAGAAGTGTTCCTAAAATAAGAAAATTGAACACTTTTCCAGGTTCTCTGGGACATATTGATGATTAAGAACGTAAAAACGGACCAGTACAAGACAGGTGTGTAGTTCTGTGAACTCCCCACATACTTCATCTGAAGAGCCGCGATCGACTCTGACTGACGTAGACGCGCGACAGAAATCACATCATTTTGTTCACAGAGAAGCATCCGCCTCCCGAACTTGACGCCAGGCCCAGTCGAAGTGTCATGTGATTGATCAGAAGTTTGTCGCCGTGTTTTATGCAGAAATGCTCTCGGACAGCTCTGTTGATATTTCTCTCCAACAAGCCCTCTTCTACTGTTCATACCAGAAGGCGACATGAATACCTTTTTAAGAACATTTATCTGATGCAGTGAGAAATGATGTACATTTGTACATAAATAACTTTTGTAGTAATAACCATACTGTCAAATGGCTAATAACTCCTGTAAATTGCAGCGTCATTATCCGCAGAGGCCGCCTGCTGAAAAGCGCGTCACTCTTTTGGTGTTTGTGGGAACCCCGGAGGTCAGCAGCTTCAGCAGAAAACATTTTTCCTTATTTCTTCTGTTCTGTGGCCTCAGTTGAGTGTTCACTTATTTTGTCATAAATGAGAAAGTGGTGTCCATTTAAAAATTGGAAAACTGATTGAATTTGGAAAAAATTGTAATTAAATGTATGATGTCAGACGTTGTTCCTTTAAAACTTGTATCCATAAGAGTAAATTCCCTGCGTGGCTTAGTGAGCTGCATGTGTTTGGGGTGTTTTTCTTTAACCGAATGCGATTGTTTCTGGTTTGCTGAGTTAAAAGTGAGAAACACGTCACATCTTTAAGACAAAAGAGACACAGACAAACTAATTACATGTTTTAAACAAAAAAAAAAAAACGCTCATATCTGACTTGAAGTCCAACATCTGCCACCAGGAGGCGATGTGTGACGAGGACATGCCTGGTGTGTTCCAATATTTCACCAAGGTATCCTCACCTCGTACCCGCTTCCTCCTCCTTCCATGCTGGCCGGTTTAGTTCACTCTATGTGATGCACCACTGTCTCGGCAGGAGGCGATGTGCGAGGAGGAGTCGGGCGGAGTGGACCCGAAAGACCCCAACCGGCCCCGCTTCACGCTGCAGGAGCTGAGGGACGTCTTGCACGAGAGGAATGAGCTGAAGGCCAAAGTGTTCCTACTGCAGGAAGAGCTGACGTACTACAAGAGGTAGATGGAGTGGAGTGGATTCTTCCTAGCTTATGACTGGACTAACAATAACAGAGCTGCTTCCTTTCAATCGTTCTTCTTCTGGCCTTCATGCTGGGCTGATTTCCTGTTGATGTGATGCTATTTGGAACGAAAAAAGATCACTTTGCATACTGTGGTTTCTCTTGTTGCATCGTACCTTTGAGTCATCCTCATCTGTCTATATCTTTTTAAACAACAAATAGTGATAATTTTCCACAGTGTCATTCTTCTATCTGTACCCATTATATTCATTATATAAACATTCCACGTTATAAATAAACAAAAGAATAGATATCGATAATATTGTCAAAAGTTATAACAATGAGTACAATACAGTCACCCAATCATAATGGTATTTTTTTTTACTGAAAGTGTACAGTGAGTGCAAAAATCTATCTACTATTAAATTGTCTGTGTCCGTCTTGGAATGGTTGTTGCTGTAAATAAATTGGGGGCTCGTCCAGGATCTTTATTTTTCAGATACTTGTAAGAGCCTAAATAAACCCAACAAAAGAAAAATATGAGAGTCCTGCTTGAAGACTTCAATAAAAACTATTTATTTAGTAAAGCTTTATAATCCAACAATATTTGGAAAAACAAGCATTTGTCCAAATATTTTCTTCATGAGCCTCAACTCATGTATACTTCAATGTATTTCTATGGTGCTAGTCCAAGTTTCATTCAATTCTCCACTTGGTACAATATGGCTCTTTCTCACTTAGTTTTCTGCACTCATTTCACAATAAAACAAACATATTGCCACATTCTTTTGTTCATTGCCAACATGTTCTTGTGTAAAATGTGTTTTTCTTAATTTATTAGCATATTCAGAGGAAACACTTTCATCCTGCATTTTCCACACATATGTGCTTGACGACTGTAATCGTTTCTTTTCACAGTGATGAAGTAGACGATGACATCGCAACTCCTTCTCCGTCTCCCTCCCCTGAGCTGAGGACCCGCTCTCGGTCGTCCGCCCAGCCCGAATCGGGAATCAAGCGACTGTAAGTCACAGCTTCACGCCCACAATCACACCTGACCTGTAGGGTTGGCAGCAGCCTGTCACAGTCTCCCTCCCTGCTCTGCGTTAAGGGAAATGATTAGTTTGCATGTGCAAATCAAAGGGTGTCGTTTTGCTTTCTTGCTTCAGCCGTTTATCTCCCAGAGAAGCGGATCTGCAGGATCATAACTTTATTTCAAGCTTGTAGCAGCACATCACAACCTTACACACACACATACACACATCCAAAAAAAATTCTGTTATTGGTCATCTGAGGAAAACAGCACATTGCGACAGTCTCTTCCTGCGTTTGTCTGGCTGTGAAAATAAGCTAGAGGTTACACAGTGAAACTTGCTGAACTCTAAATATGTGCTCTTTGTGGCTGCATGGGAAAATGTATGTTCTCTGAAAACTTTCGCTACCAAACACAAACCCAGTGATCTACCATAAGTAGCCACTAGGTAGAAATCTGACGATCCGGGAAATTCTTTTCCCGCTTTTGTTGTTGCCTTTTCTGTGTTTGTCACTAACACTCTCCACCTACACTCTACAAACATGATTGTCTTTTTAAATAGTTGTTAATGAAGGCCTTTATGTGCAGTTTAAAACAGCTTCTCCTCACATGTTGGCTTTTTTGGTGCTTGAGACCATTATTGTCTCTTCATGCTTGCTTTATTGTAGTTTAGGAGAACTAATAATAACTACGAAAAGTTTTAAGAACAGCACTATGTATTTAAAGTCAGGAATACAGTAGCTCCGTTTCCACTACAAATGTGCGCAAAACTGTTGATATTCCGCTAATGTTAAAAAAACAAGCAAACAAACTACAATTTCACAATTACGCTGTTTCCGTTAAATTAGAAACGCAATTAAAATCACACGTGAATAAGTTTGTTCATGTCGTAAGTCATTACGAAACATCCTCCTACCACTTCCTGTCGTCTTCTTCATCATTTCCGCTAGCAGTAACATCCAGTTGTTGACTCTTGAACTGCGAAAAAAGTATTTCCGTTGTAGTTTTGCGAAAAACGCTAATTTCGATATGGCAGAAAAAACATTTTTATCGAGAAACTTGAGGGTTTTTTTCCGGAATTGCCTTGTTTCCATTCAGCAAATTTATTTTCATAATTCCAAATTTCACAGTTTTATGGTGGATGGAAACGCAGCTAGTGTTTCATTGTGTGTGTGTGTGAATGAACTCTGACATGACTTTTGTTACATCCCCCGCCCCCACCCTCCTCTTCCTCCTCCTCCTCCTCTTCCTCTTCCTCCTCTTCCTCTCTGTGCAACAGGATCTTCACAGCCATAATGCCGATGGTGGCGGCTGGTTTGATCCCAGATGACCCCACTTTACAGCCAATCAGACGCCTCATGTCGCTTGTATGACTTTATTTTGGCTTTCAGCCCGTCACGGTTCCTGCTAACAGCCTCCACCCCGCTGCATGTGCCTCACCTTTGTAGTATTCTGATTGGCTGATTGTGGGGCTGTCTGATTGTTGTGGTGGATCATTAAAAAACTAAATAAATCAGCCAGTCAGAATAGACGTTAGTTTTGTTTCACTCAATCACTTTGGCCTTTATGTTCTTTAGTGAATCACTTTCTAATGTTTGCACTGATCAATTTATAGGGTTCACAGTAAAATCTGCAGAGATTAATTTAAAATAAATTCTATAACTTTCAAATCATTTAGACCTCTGAGAGATCTAACAGACAAGATCACTGTAGGATATTTAAAATTAAATCGTTTTAAGTGTCAATGAATCAAAGAATCTCGCAAAAGAGCATTTGTGAGGTCGGACACTGATGTTGGACTCTCTCACTCATGTCCTCATCCACTGTTACGTTGAAACTGGTCCAACATGGTTGGGATTGTCCAAAAGTTCCTTTCACTGGGACTGAGGAGCCATCGTCTCTAAATCAAGAGATGATGATGATGATGATGCTGGTGATGGTAGCATAATGCCGTGGGATTGTTTCACTACGATATCCTCCATTGTGGATGGAATAATGGAAAAACATCTTGAAGCAGCAGCTAGAGTCTGGCTGCTAGACTGATGAAACCCAAAAGCAGTTGTGTGGAAACTGGAAGTATCACTGATATTAAGAGTTGCTGACAAAATGTACGAAGTATAAAGTATAAATTCTGCAGCTGCTTCTGGGTCTGTCAGTAGTTGGAGAGCAATAAAAACATTTATATCAGATCTTTTACATCATTTGCAACATTTTTCCTAATGAATTTCCCCTAAGCACAATATTTTCTTTCTCCTAGTTTTTTGTTTTTTTGCTATGAAATTTAAACAAGATCTAAAACCACAACTAAACTCTATCCCCAAAGAGCCCTGAAGGGGGCGACATTAACAGCACTGTTACCCTAACTCCTAACACCGCTTTTCATGTTTTGTTCAGTTCCTGACCTCACAGACATGACTGTGTTTCAAACCTCTCTGTGTCGTCTCTTCAGGTTTAGCTTCTTTTCACGTGACAAGCAGCGCGGCGCGCAGCGGGGAGCGCCAATCGACGCCGGAGGCGGCTTCAGGTCCTGGATGCAAAAAGATGACGTGTACACAGAACAAGCCCAGGAGGCTCTGCAGCATCTGTAGGATGCAAGAATACACTCCACTCCTCCCCACGCACATCAAACTACCGCTACGGACTCATTCTGTGCTTCAACCTGAGGGGCCTCGCAAGAAACAAGAGGATCTTTTCGGAGAAATGCATCAAAAGGTTTATTTAAATAAGAGACGATACGTTGTCAGTTTAGAGACTGTGCAGCTTTGAAACGCCAGAAAGTGTTTTAGTTTTCCAGGAATCGTTTCCACAGGAGGTGGTAGACCCACGTTGAAGGATGGAGAGGCTGGATGTTGACGAGAAGACGAGACGGGAGCGTCAAGCAAATTTATTTCGACTGAAAAAAGGAAGTTCTCCACATTTTTATTTTTTATCAGTAGAAGGTGAAGCTGCGAGGGAAAATTTGACACGTTTCGTTTTACAGTATTTTAACGTTTCCAGCCACTTTGGTCCCGACATGTGATCACCACCAGCATTTAGGGACTTCTGAGCGGCTCCACGGATCAACTCTGCGTCTAATCATGATTTAAATACTGGAGGCCATTTCTTCAAAGAAAACAGCGTGAATGAGTAAAGTTGAGGCCATGCCAAAACAGTAAACTGAAACTCAAACAAATGACAAAAATGGCTAACTTTAGCTTTATGCCATGATTGAGATAATTACAATATTATACCTTGGACGTCTTCAACTTTTTTTTAGCATAAGAAATTAAATTCAGGAGATCTTATCTCATTAAGTTACGTTAAGCAACCTCCCTAGTTCTTATTATAAGGCCTAAATACATGCCGTATCCCTGAGTCAGCAGATATTTTACATTAAAATCTTGTCATTTATACATAATGGTAATAATATTTTAGTAAAACAAAGAGGACAAGGGTTTTCAAATCATTGTAGAGCCAAAAACATTAATAGGGTTTGTGTGCCCTATTAAAAACAAACACATAAGGTTGACACTTTTATGGGAGTGATTTCTATTTTCTCGTCTATTCTCAGTAATAAGAGTGGATTTGGGTTTCTCCCTAAAAAATATAGCTTTCAAATCAACCACTGTAGCTTCGTCATAGAATTACAGTATAATAATAAATAATTTTGAGATCGCTTATGTAGCTTCTATGCGATATTTAACATAAAAATTTTGTGACGTCGGATTTTCTTGGCAGAAATGGGATTCCATAGAAAATGTTATTCGTTCTTTTTGTTTTGACTCATTATGAAATTAACCATTTTCTCCATCAATTAGCAATACTTTTCTACCAGTTGTATCTGAATGTATAAAATAATCCTCCACTTATATACTTCTGCAACTCTAACGATGCCAAATCAGCCCCGGTGTTTGGTTCCAAACTTTGAAAACCGAAACTAAAGTTGGCTTTAATTTCGCCGACTTAACCAAAACATTTTGTTTTACATCCGCTTTATTTCATGATTTCATGCAGATGTTTCTCCGTGTTACACTACGTTTATACAAGTCATGGGAAAAAATATATGGAAAGGTGTGTTTAATGAAAGCTCAAATTTACAAAGTTGTAGACCACGTAATACAGAGCAAACACCATGTTGCTGTCCTCTGAATGGATCATTTTCAGCTTGGCAGTGTAGACATCAGGAAAGTCACACAGGAGAAAATATTTTGGATGAGAAGGATGCAGTTTTTATTTCGTTTTATATTTCTTTTTATGTTTTTACAGTTTGTGCTTCATTCGCTGCAGTGAGATAAGCTGTGTGTTTTAATAGTGACAGCACTTTATCCTTATTTACGCTCCTCAGAGAGCCGGAATAAATTATTGTAAAAGGACAAGAATGATATATAGCAAGAATACGATGATAAAGGCAAGTGTGTTTGTGTGTGTGTGCAATTAAGCAATTTCTCTCTTTTTCTCTCACATAATTAAGCCTGGAAGGACAATAACACAGAATTAAAGGGAAGTCCAGACAAAGCAGCTCAATATTTCTCTTCTATCATGTCTGCACTCTGACAGGCAGATGTAACAAAAGCATCATGGCTCCAGTTCAAACCTGTTTCTTTAGTAATTAAAGTCATTAACATGAAAAGGGTGTTGTGTGTCTTCATTTGATTCTTCATGCTGATTTTTTTAATTCTTTTCATCCACGTAAAGTGAAAAAGTAAACCCTTTTTGGCCACCAGAGGGCAGGACATCCAACTCATCACAGCTTTACAGTTCTAGCTCGACACTCGGGGAAAAGCGAAGCAGGTGGACAAAGGGGCGTCCCAGCCGTTGGAGAGACGGCAGGTGTGGTTGATGGGAAGGGACGCTGGACTACCAGGAAGTATTCACGACACCACGGTACTGCGAGTGTCCACATACCGTGTTTCCCGAAAGTAAGACAGTGTCTTACTTTCTTTTTATCCCCAAAAGCCCCACTATGTCTTACTTTCGGGGTATGTCTTATATTGGAAAAAAATTGTCGAATGTCGAATGAACGTATGGAGAGGGGGACGGTGCGGACATGGGCAGGAGGCGGCGCGCAGCTAGATGAGAGGTGTTTCCCCAAAAAGTAAGACATATGTCTTACTTTCGGGGTACGGCTTATATTAGCCGACCCCCCCTGAAACCCCCGATACGTCTTACAATCGGGGGTGTCTTACTATCGGGGAAACACTACTGCTCGAGGGATTTAACTCCCTCGAGAAGTTAAATCCCTGCTCGAGGGATTTAACTAACGCGGGAACTAGCGGTGTGGTTTTTGTCGTTTATTTTGCCGCAGCAAAACGATCAAAAAGGCCAGTGTAAGTTTTTTTTTTTCTTAAGAAGCTATATTTCCCTTGTGGTGTTTTGCTCCATTATGCCAGAAATAACGCAGATATAATGTCACCAAATTATGGCTACGTGGTCTAGAAAGTTGCTCTCGGCACCTCTTTGAAGCCCATCTTTGTTCTTCCTGTACAAGTGGATCAAAATTGGGTATAGAGGGAATCAACCTTTTCAGAAATCTCAAAAAGATGAGAAGCATTTGACAAAAACTTTAAATTTTGAGCATGTCTGATTGGTGAAGCCCTGTAGTTGTACTAAATTCAGTTTTCTCGGTTAAGACAACTTTATGCTTGAATCCCAAAGCTAAAAACCCCTACAGAAAACGCTCATCTTCCCATAAAAACAAACCAGATGCACCAATCCTTTTATTTGCATATTAAATCTTTATTCATGAATGCTTGAACACCAGCATTAAGATTTCTTCAGCGCTACAACAAGCATTTTCTGTCCTAAACTGTGGAAAAAGTCAGTTTTACCCACTTAAATATTTATTGCATCTGTTCCATATTGTTTTTTTTTTTTTTTAGAAATTACAATGTAATGTACTTAGAAATATTTATATTAAAACATTTTACACAAGTATTCCTACTAAATAGAAGTTATGTTAAGACAGGAAATGACAGTAGCTTGAAATTTCTCGACTGGCCTCTCCGTGTAGACATCGCTTGCTTCTGTGAAAATTAATCATGAATTCAAAAAAAGAAATGCCGACTGAGCAGAAAAAGACTTAAAATATTTATAAGTATACATTAACAAAATAAATGAATGCGTCTTGGCAGAGAAAATATTAGAATAAAGTTATTGTTAATACAAAAATGGCTTCCTGTACAAGCCAACAAACTACAACTAGTTAGTTAAAGATGAGTAGATAAATGCCAAACTTGAGTATTTTTCCAACTGGCTCTTTAGCTAAAATTTAAATGTAAAGTTAAACTTTTTGTGACAGAAATAACCAATGATGCAAAAGTTGAATCTTAAATTACATATTGAAAACACAGCCTTGAAACCTGACTTGTTAAAGAACAGAAACTCTCTGACCAAATATTTCCTACTTAGTTTCAGATAATGGTAAAGCTCATTTCATTTTTTAAGCTAACTAGGTAAAATTCCTCCAAAATTCGGTTACTTTTGGTGGCTTCAGAGGCTAGCTGATTCTTCTAGTTATATAGTTGAATTATGTTGCATAAAGGTTAACTTTTGTTTTCATTTG
Source organism: Poecilia mexicana (assembly GCF_051168715.1). Taxonomy (NCBI): domain Eukaryota; kingdom Metazoa; phylum Chordata; class Actinopteri; order Cyprinodontiformes; family Poeciliidae; genus Poecilia; species Poecilia mexicana. The sequence continues at coordinate 3,597,097 of NW_028263381.1, forward strand.
GCAACGAAAGACAACATACGCAGGCAACTTCTAAAATCAGTTTCCCTCCATTTCAGCTGTGTTATGGTTATGCTGTGTACCTGCAGCAGTAGCTTGGGTTAAAAAGAACTACTTATCTTAATAGAGGGGGAACAAAAACCCCTGAATAACTTAATTTTACAAAAGTCACCTCTAAGAAGGATTCCAGAGGTTTACCCATATTAAAAATCCACAATATAATAATAATAATAATAATAATAATAATAGGGCAGTAATCAACGAGTTAGAAGGGACAGCTAAGAAAACTGTGCAATCTTGTAAAAACAAAACTAATTTTCATTTTTATTCACCAATAAGCTTGTCAGCAACTTTCTAAACTACTTTGTTGCCCAACTAACTGAACGTAATGTATAAACCCACCGTTTTCTGTATTGGTACGCTCAACGAACATGAGTTAATCTGTTGCTAAATGTCTTGGAACTCCAACACACGCAACATTTCCCCCTGATTTAATTTGCCCATAAAATAAAGACCGTTTGGTTAAAAACTAGTTTCTGGTCTTTGTCTTAGAGTTGATGGAGACAAAGTTAAAAGTTTAAAACTTGCTTATTATTCAGATGAATACTTCCTATCGCAGTCAGCCATCAACCAATACAAATCATTGATTGAAATATCAATGATTCAAACTTTATTTATGGGGGAAACACACACACACACATATTCTGAAAAGTATATTATTTTTAGTTAGCATACCAACAAACGATGTACCATAATACCAATTCTATGTCTGAAGTTAAAAACAACATTTAGCAAAGAAGCTGATAGCTCATCAATGAATTTACCTTCTAGAAGTGAAATCAAGACCAACGGTAACGTTGGTAACCGTTGGGGTAAATGGTGCACTGGCACAGTACAGTATGTCTGAAATTAATGCTAAAATAATGGGAAAATTTTTGAAAAAAAGTCAGATCTATGTTTAGAATGGTCAGATCAGGATGCCCCGCCTTTCTCCATATAAATTCATGCTGTCATGTTGTTGTGCCTTATTTACTTTTTGATACTAATGCGGTACAATTGAAAATGATCTGGTTTTATTCACATAAACTCAACAGATTTCCTAATCCTCTTTTGATCTGAGAGGTTTTCCAACATGCTTTTTGTAAAGTCATTAGTAGCTTCGTTTCCATTACAGATGTGCACAGAGCTGTTAATATTCTGCTAATGTAAAAAAAAAAAAAACAACAAAAACACAATTTTGCAATTGTGGCGTTTCCATTAAATAAGACAAAATCATACAACAAAGTTTGTTCACATGATAAGTCATTGAAAGACATACTGCTGTGTCATCGTCCTCTATCGTCCTGTTGTCTTCTTCATGATTTGTGCCGGCAGCAACGTCCCGTTGTTGATCAAGAAAAAAAAGTGTTTCCATTGGAGTTTTGTCAAATACACCAATTTTGATACAATGAAAGAAAAAAAGTGGCACTTTTCACCAAAAAAATACTTTTTTCCTTCAAAATTGGTGTTTCGCTTAAGCGAATTTATTTTCGAAATGTCAAGTTGCGTAATTATATGGTCAGTGGAAACGCAGCGTATAAAACCCTCCTGCTCTTGTGGAAGAAGCATCGAATGACCTGGGAGTGTTTTCAGTTTGGCTTTAGACGCTTCGATATCGCCAGTCCTCTCTTCAAAGAAGAGATTTACTCAAAGTGTCCATCAGTACCTTCAATACCCGATGAGCCAATGACTTCTGGTCATTAACCCCAATTGTGTCTGTCGCCCAAATCAAAACCAGTTTCTAGTTAACGACTCCCTCTTTATGCAAACAAGGGACCTCTGATCACATCTTGTCACATTATAAGACCAAACTTATTACCTTTCATTGGGATTTCATGTGATTCATATTGAATGAATGAATTGTTTAGATATATTCTGAAAAGTAGGATGTGGATTTGTCTTTAGCTTCCTTAATTCTGTTGCCCCTAAATAAACTCCAGCTCATTAACCAGAGGAGCTGTTCTGAGTAAAGATATGAAAGTTAAAAACTTAAAAATATTTGCAGACAAGTTCTCTAGTTAGGGCTGGCTAATCAATTTTGCGGGGAGGAAGAGGGTGATTTCCTTGAGTTTCTATAATTCAAAGTGACACATCAAGGGCGGCCATCTTGTTTGACAAGCGTGTTTTACAGCTGCTGTTTATTTGGACTGAATTCAGGTCAGGCTAGGATTTTTTTTTAAACAAGACTAAAATTATAATCTTACAAGAATATTTGCAAGTTTGTTAGAGACTTGCCCCCAAATACTTGCTGCTGAAGTCAAAGCACCTGAAAACGGATGTATGCCACACTTTTCAGAATTTTACTTATTTAAAAAAAGGAGGGAGGGAGTTCCCTTTAAATGTCATTGTATTATTCTATGTTGTATTCTGAAATACTTTAATGTTTTTTTAATGTGAAAAGGTGTGTTTAGAATACCTTAACTTTAGACACTTTGCCACTGTCTGGCTCAGCATTTGGTAATAACTCCTTTAATGGCCGACAGGTGGAGGAAGTGGGAGAACAGCCTATCGGCTAAAGATCAGTTGACATTTAATCAAACAAATCTTAACATACACTTTCATTCAAGCAGTTACAGCAGAAAATTCTGCAAAGGAATCGCAGAAACTTTTATATTATTTTAACATTTTTTAAATTCAAATGTAACCGTCGTGTTTAATATTAAAAAATACATTATAATCTAAAAACAAAAAAGCAACAAAAAAATAATATCTATATATATGTATATCACACTGGTTATTTCAGAGTTGCACAAGCTTGCATCACATTTCGACTTTTCACCAAGGGTCAAAACATGATCGAAAGCCTCCAAGATGGCAGCCGAGTCTGGAGTGTAGCTAACGGTCACATGGCCACCAGCCGCGGCAGATGGTTTCCATGTGGGACGGCGTGTTGGAGCCATCGTAGGCAGAAAAAGAGAAAAGAAAAGTGAATTTCCATGAAAGAACTCAGAATGTGAGTTTATTTTCTTGCAAATTTTTTGACTCTTCAAACCCTGAATTTTTAGGTTTTCCAAACCTAAAAATTGATGTCAATATAATTTCTGACATCAATCCCAGATTTTTTTTTTTCTTGGAAATTTACTCCTTTTAACTTTTTTCTTCTATCTGCAATGGCCCTAATATGCTGTCGTATCCGTAGCTGAAGTTCACTGGAGCAGAATATTTTTCCTAAAAAGCCTTGTTTTTTTTGTGTTTTTTTTTCCCGTTGAACTTGGATCTCATAGTGCTTGTTGATCCAAAATGGAGGAGGAGGCTGAGAAGCCGTTCGGGGAAGTATTGCTAAGTATCTAAGGATAAATTACAAAAAAAAAAAAAAAAAAAAGCAGTATAAAAAATGCTGAGCATTAACTACCACCTGCATGCTGTAGAGGCATTGGTCTTCAGGAAGTACAAAATGTACAAAAGAAATGTGCTGCAAAACAACCAGAATGTTTCAGAGACACATATAAATAAAAGTACGTAGGTCCGTCTGACGGAGCAGACGGACCTCAATCGAAATGTAAATAGGTACCCATTAAACCCCCCACTCCAAACCCACCCCGTTATCTACCACCCAGCGTTCTCTGAACGGAAACAAAAGGGGTACACATTCTGTTTCTAAGGCAACATGTCCGCTAGCTATGAGAAACACAAGTGTTGCTGACCGCCTCCCGTCAGTACTTGAGCCAGGGGTGAGCGGCGATGGAGGCTTTGCTGCGATCCCCATAGTCGTACAGCAGCTCCTCGCCCTTGTCGATGTCTCGGGAGGCGACCAGGATGAGGTGCGGCACGCCGTTGATGTCGTGGAGTTTGGTTTGGCAGTTCCCGTTTTTGCTGTGGTTTATCAGCCGGCCCATCCGATCCGTCTCTTTGGTGGCGTCCACACTGTGGGGGGCAGAGAGGGGTGTGGTGGGGAACGCAAAAAAAAATAAGAAGACATTGGTTTTCAAGTCTGGCCTGGATTAGTTTGGATATTGTTTCAGTTACGTCCAGAAAGAACAAATGCATTTTGAGATTAACTGGGCTTGACATTTTTGATTTAAAAGTTTTGATTAGATATGACTACTTTTAAGTCATATGTGTTAAGCAGCAGGATAGGGCTCTAACACCACTAGGGGGCCCCGAAGAGCAAAAAGCTGTTGATAAAAAAAAACATACAACATAAATTTTTAACAACATTGAATAGTAAAAACTAAATGCTATTACACATGGAAAAACAATTAAACAATTTCTACATTATTTTTATAGTTGGCGTACATATAATGGGTTAATCTCTTCCTGCTGCTGCTGTTGTTTCTGTTGGTTAAACTTGTTAACCGTTTATTGATATTACTTTCAAATAGTTAAAATAATGTGGCACACTTAAATACCACTCTGCATTTCAAAATCCAAATAACTTTTTTAAGGTAAGCTAGTAAAGTAGTAGAATGTTACACACTTGGAGTGATCTGTTCAGTGCAGTGCGGACATTTTTGGTATTTTTACCCTCTTAATATACCATATCAAGTCAAAACAAGAGGATGGATGAAACATTTTCCTACCAGTACGTTTTGCAGAGGTACTGAAAGTAGTACATGTAGCAGCCGGTGGCAGGGTTCTGAGCGTACTCCGCCTCCCTTTTCTTAGCGTCGGTGATCTGCAGCAGGTCGCCGTGGTACTCCACGATGTAATCACCTTTCTGGAAACACCGAGTGGCAAACACCGCCCTCCCCTTTCCTTCTATATGCTGAACCTGCAAACGGGAGGGTGTCTATGGTGACACATGGCATGCTGATTCAAACATCAAGCAAATTATGTTTCAACAAGCCGCCAGCAATGAATACTCCAGTATTAGGAGTTTATCCGCATTACAGGTGAGTGAAATGTCCAGAAAGACCCACATTACCTCCATTCCCTCCTCGATTCCTTTGGTGATGAGATCATCGATGAGCTTCTTTTGTTCCCACTGGTGAGGCAAAACAACTTTATTTCATGTGAACATTCAGACACAGGGTCGGACAAATTCAGAGATATAACATTAAAAACATAAAGTACATCAAAAGAACAATAATGGGAAGTAAAGTACCACATCAAAGGAAGAAATATTAAAATGCTAATTGAACTGTTGACCTATCAGTACCACCAGTTTTACAGGAATCCGCAATTGAGGAGATTCACGCCAAAAAAAAAAAAAAAAAAAAATTAACAAGTCCACGCAGGTTTCGCATTAAAGTATAATTGTGAATTTACTACAAAGTTTCAACACCTTCCAAAACGCTTGGTTTGAGTAAAAGGTAGCGAGCGCGATTAGCAAGACCAAACGCCACGACAGCACGCGAGGCCAACATGCAGCAGTTAGCAGGGCGCGTTTAGCGCTAGCCTCCTCGCGCCTAATACAATGTGTCAACTATAAACGTAGCTTTAATCAGGCTGAAATATCACAAAACTCCTTGCAAATATTTGTAAAGTAGCGCCACAAAATCTACTCCTCTACAAACAGCAACTGATATTCTGTCAGTTTCCAAGGAAAACTAGAATGTGATCAGTTTTCCTTCTATTGGAGAGTATAACCATGGATAAACTAAAAGCTGCCTGATTTTTTTGTGGTGGTTTTGAGACTTGGAGGTCCAACATTACAATAATCAAATCTACTGAAAATGAAAGGATGGAGACATTTTACCTGTTTAGATAGAAAGCACTTTATGCTGTCAATGCTTTTTAAAGCTGATAGACCGATTCGGTCTATCAGCTGTTGAATAAGATCTAAACTGGTGACTAAAAGGCACACAACATCACTGACCAGGACAAGACTTTTCGCTCACACACAAACATTTTACACACACTGGAATGACTCACTTTCAAAACAACCTGAGCTAAGTTTCTCCTACCAAGCTGCTCAGGAGTTGATTAAATCCCTGTTTTAGTTTAGAGTCAAAGCAACATCTTCTTACCTTGAGTTCTGTTTTACTTTTTCTTGAGCTCCGTCTGATTGGATAGAAGTCGGTAACTTTTCGGTTCTGAGAGTTTTTGCCTCCTTCCCTTAAGGGGGGGGGGGGGGGAAGAGAAAAAAAATTACAAAATGGTAAATAATTTAACATCCACTATCACACTGTTTACAATTTATACTCATTGTTGGCATGAGAAAAGACATTACCTTTGCTCGCACCTCATTATTCCTGACATGGACATAAAACTGAACTGAACAGAGCAGCTGAAAACGTCAGCTCACAACTGGAGAACTTAAGTACACAACCATGATGGGATTAAGGACCTCCAACTGATTAACGGGGCGTGTATTTGAGTCAATCAATCTACAGTATTGACTTTTAACACCTTTTCAGATTAGTGACGTATTGATCATTTTTCAAAAGAAAAAAAGGTTTTCCTGAACTCTTTTTGTCCATTTATTGTGAGGTTTGATTATTTCGTTTGATTTATTTGGGGGGGAAAAGCCATATTGCACATCCATATTTTCTTACAATTCAGAATCTAATTTTAAAATAAGCAAAAATATCCAACTTGAGCCTGAATGACAAATTTTACTTCGCTTAACTTCTCATGCCAACCCCTAATAAAATAACCCCCTGGGCGGTGAGCCATATTCAGCCAATATCAAACCCGCTACATTTACTACATGCAACTGTTGTACTTATTTGATAATAGGTGATTTTTACTTTTAGCCCAGTATTTGATTTTGGGAGGACCCTGTTGCATGCAATTATATATTTATAGTTAAAATTAAATTGTATTTTAAGTTTTTTTTTTTTTTTGTATTTTTTATCCGCAACGTTATTGTCAAAAAATGTATCTTTAGTTCAGGGAATAGCTATTGAACATTTCCATTTTCACTTCAGCTCATTCTCCAGTCACTGCAACTCTGAATTTCCCACTAATCCCCCCCAAGGCACCCACTGGCACCAGTATTACTAAGATATTTTATTAATACTATAATGATGTCCCATTCCACTGCATCATAATCAGGGCATGCATACGTTCTCCTGGTGGATTTCTTCCCCATGACTTTGGCCCGGGTCCCTCTCCTCTGGTTTCCGTGGAGTGCGCCGCCATTGTTGTGATTGCCGTGGAGAGAAGCGTGAGATAAGCTGTTGCCAAGGGGCATAGGGAGTTCGTGAGGGGGGCGATGACACAAGAGCTGCGGGAGGGTTGGCTGGTCGGTGGGCCAGCAGGGCGGACGCTGGCCGTAGGCGCTACCGGTCGCCGTCAGATCTGGCTTTGGGTCTCTGAGCGTGGCACCGATGGGGTCTGTTGTTCTGGCTGGGAGAGAGAGAGAAATATTAGAGGTGGGCAGAGTAGCCAAAAAATGGACTCAAGTAAAAGTTGCGCTACTTCAACATATTTTTACTCGAATAAATGTAAAAAGTAGCACATTTATTGACATAATCTTAGTTGCCATTCTTAGGTTAAGAATAAGAACAACATAATTTTGAAATTAGCGATACTGACAAAGTTTTGCACACATTTCTAATGGAAATGCAGCTGGTGACAGTCTGTTGCTAGTAAACACTGCTAATCCGCCTCCTTTGCTTTTGCCACTTCCCTTCAACTCCCAAATTTGACGTGTGCCATATTTCTTCCACTTATTAATGATGGGATAAATGTAAAATCAACGAGGTATGCAGTACGGTGAAATCTTTGGCAACCATCTCCTGACTTTTTCTTAGTGAGGTTCTTCAAAAATTGATTTTTTTCGTATTTATTTTGATAAAAGTTATTTTTGGAAATGATGCAAATTTCTTTCCAAAAATAAATTAGCGTGATTCCATTAAGCAAATTTATTTTCAAAATGTCAAATTTTGCTCCGTAATTTGACAACAAAGCTACTGATGATCCAGAGACCAGACCTTCAAAACAACAGGTCACACATCAAAAGCTCTTGGGTAATCTCCGTTTCATGGCGCCACTCAGCTGGACCTCTGTTGAATTAGGTCGGTCCTTTCAAAGGTGGGTGAATATTTATGCAGTTATTTACTTTTAATAATTTTTGTTGATATGTTTTCCACTTTTTTTCCATTCCTGTCAAAAATATCTAATTATAAGAAGCATTAGTTTCTTTACAATTAACTTTATGGGTTCTGTATGTGGAAAGTTCAAACATGTAGTGACCCGTAAGACTACAGAGAGGAAGATGCCGACCCTCAGGCTGACTGGGAACGTCGAGCTGCGGGACGCAGACGGGAGAGCCCCGCCCCTCCTGCGTCAACCTGATGCTCGTCTTCTCGTCGTGAGCTGCTGGCTTGGACTTGGCGCAGGCTAACGCCATCACTGGGTGAGGACTGCACACTACTTCCTGTAAAGAAAAGAAAAAAAAACAATTAGTAACTGTCCTCTCTAAAGAATCCCAGCTGTAAAGTATGGGGCTGTATTGCTGCAGGAGCAACTGGTGCACTTCACAAAGTAGGAAAGAATATTATGTGGAAATTTTGTGGCAAAATCCAAAGATGTCAGTCAGGAAGTTGAGATTTAAGCACAAGTTGGTCTTCCAAATGGAATATAACCCCTGAACATACAGCCAAAGTGTTTCCAGAGTGGCTTAAACAAAGTAAATGTTTTGTTGTGGCAGTCACAAAACCCTGATCTCAAATCTACGGAGAATTTATCAGCAGATCTGAATATGTGAGTGCGAACGAGGCAACCAAAACTACAGCAAACTGTTGTAAAAAATCTTGTGGAAGAAAAAAATCAGACCAAAAAAAAGTTTGGTCTGATTTAACTTCAGAAAATAAGAAAATGTTGTTTATTTGGTCTATTGAGATTTACGTATGTGTTTAGTAAATTTCTTAATTTTGTCCAAAAGGAAAAAAAAAAAAAAGTAGTGGTAAATGGAGGATTTGAATGCGAGCTACAAATCTGCCTGGATACAGCTCTACTACCCAGGGGGCGCCATAGCGACAGAGAAACCACTAAAGCAAAGACATGTTAAGAAACAATCACCCCATCTGAACCCTGTCGGCCTGCATTTCAATCTGCCAAAACAAAACAAAAAAACACAGACAGAAAGATCCACAAACAATCAAGACAGTGAAGCTCGAACAAGGAAGTCAAGATTCTTAAACCGAGAGGCGACGTTCACTGAATAGTCTTAACTTTCTGTTTACAGTCGGATCTACTGTCAAAATGAAACTAAAATGCAAACGGCCTCAAGTGAAAACAAAACTGAGGTAACAATCCTGACGGAATGAGTCACTTTTTATTCAGCACTATTCAAGAAAATCATTGGGCTACTTTATAATATAAAGTCAGAAATTGACATGCGCCAAGTGTTAGCATTTTATTATTTGTCCTGCGTAGCAAATCCAATATGAGGATGTTTCGTCTGATGATAAATTGCTATTCATCAAAATAAAATCATGCTTTTCTAGGCCAATTCCAGATTTTATTTGACCTACAGATCTATTGTTTTTATCCTACCAACTACAAACACAGCTATTGGAGATGTCTACACAAACAGATAATGAAGGAATAATTTCCCATTTATTCCCCAATCTCCTTTAATTCATGAGTGGATATGTTCCTAACCCATATCAGGGATTCTTAAGACTAAATTAGCAAATTCACAGTATAATAAATAATGACAACAACAAAAAATATTAATTTTACTTGTGTAATGTTTTCAGTTAAAAAATATAATCACTGACAAGAGCAAACATAGTTTATAACCCATTAAGTGTCATGAGGACACTAGTGTCTTCATTTACCCAGTGACTTGCATTTAAATGTTTTGAGGCAGTTAAAGGGTTAAACTTAAAGGCAAAGTTGCTCAAACGAAAGACAGAAAAAAAGTTTTGTGAATGAAAAAAATATTAGTTGTAGATTTAGGTATTACTATATTTGACTGCACTCTTTTCCTTGGCTTAAAAATGTTATTGATTATAAGAAACACGTTTTGGGGGGATTTAGGATAAAAATATTGTGAGCTTTATCAACAGATGAGTGGCACAACTGGTGAGCTGATGCCAAGCAGCCGAGACCCGAGTCTAAGATGTCACTGAATTGTCACTGCTATCTTAAGAGAGAGCGAGCTTATTTTATTTATTAATAAATAAATAAAGTGTATATTAAAACAAATCTCTTCAATACCTCTATTGTAAGGCTGTACTGTTTGAATAGCTGATGTGGGAGGGGCCCCGAAGACGGGACCACGCTGGATCCTTACCCACTTGCTCCTCTCAGCCGACCAGTCCCTTTAAATCAGTAGCACAGCTACAAACAGGCCTGCTTTATCCCTAACTCATGCTTCAGTCAACTCAAACTGAAGCGTGCTTTGACGTTAAACTGAGAAACACCGAGAAAAGGAAAATACGTGTCATGTTGGTTCTGTTAAACGCAATAAATTGCGGTTGTCACCAGCTGACATGCATGTAGCGGTCGTAACTCACTAGCTGACTAACTAGCCATTAGCACAGTTAACAAAAAAGATCCCATCTGCAGCTACAGCAACTACATAAACTTATTATAAGAAAAGACGGTTAACTACAAGATCACAATCTGGTATCACTTCTAGAATACAAACAGGTTATTGTCCCGACTCTGGGTATATTTTCACCAATATTTCCCCACTTTGGCTAGCTTTGTGTAACCTCTTTTATGCGATGCCCAAACAAGCAAACTTACCCCGTTCATGTCCGAGTTGTTTTTGTGACTCCCTGCTCCCAAAAGATACCCACTCAGAAGCTAGCCTCGGCCCACTCCCACAGGCCGTGTCCTCCTGACACGGCCACACAAATCCACGATGTCCTATTGCACTTCTGTTGGACGGGGAATCGCCAACAGCTCAACCGCTGCAGCCTCCACAGCCCCACTCCGCCATGTTCCTCTTGTGTGGAAATGAATGAGAAGAGTTGGAACGCTGGCGCCCCCTGTCGGTCTTCAGTGCCAGTGCCCTTGTGCTTGGAAAACAGTTTGTTTACAACCTAAACACTACATTTCTACGTGCAAAAACTGTGGTTCTATTTTCAGAACCATAGTTTTTGTCATAGCTATTTTTTTAAGCACACAATATATATATATATTTTTTAACATTTTATTTTTTTAATTCATCTATAAAATACAGGAATTAAAAATGTATGTTATTTGGAAAAGTATAATTAATACAAAAACAAAAATTTAAAGTGAAATTAAATAATGTGAGGAATGTTACTTATTTAATACTGTATTATAATTACTATGTAGATATAATAAAAATATCAATTCACACAACCACACCAGTATTATGGAAAATGATTAGTGCCAATGGGAGAAAAAAGAATTCTGACTTTAATCTCAATGCCTGTTTTAAGAAAACGGGCATTTAAAACAGTTCTAATTATGATGAGATTATATCTGAATTCTAAGAAATAACGTAAGAATTTTTTTCAGTGACTCTAATCCTATCTCATGTGTTTTTCTGTCTGCAATACCAATAATTAATAAGTGAAACTTGACTAAAATACCTTTTCATTTCTTGTGTATTATGCTGAAATGCGAAATCCTGTTAAATTAACAGGGGAAATCTCAGGTCTGTACTTTAGCACCATCTAGGGGCAAATTAAGTTACAGCAGTCAGCTTTCTAAGATCACAAAACAATTTCCTTGTTTAATTAGATAATTTATTTCACATATTCTACGTTGTGTGGTATAATATGTTGGAAATGTACCAGTGTAACAAATAATATGACTGTAAATCTTTTAAGATTGATTTTTATTTATTTATTGTTACATTAACATGAATATATGTATATATTCCTCAGTCATGACTAGAGGTTCATTGGTGGTGATTTCATAAATCAGTACAATAATAGCAATTCAATCAATGTAAAATATGTTTAATTTTGTTTTGAAGTCAGTGGGGAAAACTCGCCACACCTTCTTTTCCAAACTCACGGTTTGGGGGGCAAAGGGCACAAAATGCAATTTGACCTGTGCAATTTTTCCACTGTGCTACAGAAAAAAAAACACTCCACAGAGTTAACCATCACATCTTGAAAGCTTAACTGTAGAAGGGGAAATCTCTCAAGAAGTCACTGCAAACATGACACTGACTGATGAACTTTGAACTCAGTCATTCACTATATCTTCAACCTATCTTATATATATATATATATATATATATATATATATATATATATATATATATATATATATATATATATCTCCTAACATTCAGCAAATCAAAAAAGGAAGGAACGAAAAAGGAAGAGAACGAAGAAGAAGCATCCACCATCGTCACTTCCTATCGGGACCTGTCAGGGTCACGTGACGTGGTATTAGCTCGCTGACTCTGCTATGTTTTTCGTTTGTTTCACTGTTTCAGATATGCGACGTTTCATGCTTTTATCGGTGTATTGTCGTCGAGGGACGCCCCGCGGCCGCTTTAACACCCGTTTTCAACGACCTCCGACGAGCACTTTTGCCCTGAAAACAGCAGCCGTTGGCCTGCACGTCACGTGACCAGCATGCGACGGAGCGTTTGATAAAAAGATGGCGTGAGCTCGAGCAGAGAGGACAAACAAGCACCCGAGCTGCAGAGAGCTGCCGACCGTGAGCCGCAGCTCCCGTATTAAAGTAACGTAAGTGTGTCTTAGCGTGAGAATTTGCTGTTTCTTTCACCTACACGTTAATTTAAAACAAAGTCTTAGTTGTTGTCACATTTTTACATTCAAGTGATTAACCATGGTTTGTTTCCAGGCTTTTAGTCTCCGTATCCTGGTTGCTAACGTTAGCAAGCAACATTAACAGAGGTATAGTGCGCGTGCGAGAACCGTTAATAACGCTAGAACAACAGGGGCCGTCGGCTCGCTGCTTTAGCCTCCACACTTGGCTTTCCTGAAGCAGGTTAGGAAGGACAAGGCTGACCACTGAGTGAGTTTATCTTTTTAACAGACTGGTTGTTAATTTTTGCTAACGTCATTTATCAACAACTGATTAACTTCAGCGGCGCCGCTTTAACGAGCTACCTGTAAACTTTAGGAGCTGTTCTGTTACAACGTAAGCTTGCATCAAGTATGCTAATGTTTGCTAATTAATATACACTGAGAAACGGGGAAATAAAGGGTTTCTAACATGTGGACCTGAATCGGTGATCACTGTCAGTAACATTGAGCTGTAATTGTGTGATCTCTGTCAACATTTAACCGCGCAGGACCAAGCATCACGTACGCTTATTTTACTGGCAGGTAGTTAGACCCCCTGTTGCCTGTTTTATCGATGTGAAAATGAATGAATGCATCGAGGATGTTTATTTAGCTTCTGGATAAGAAGCAACCTAGCATAGGAAAGCTAAGTCACCGTACTCTCCCCAGGCCAGGTTAGCTGGCAATACAAAAGTGAAAGGGAAATGTTCGCGAGAGTATGTTAAGTTGTGTCCTTAAAACTGATCGTTAGACCCCATAGTATATGAATATATTGATTTAAACTGCAGTATGGTAGTGTACAAGCAGGAGAGGCGTTAAGGAGATTCTACGTCGAGTCGGTGAGTGCAGGAAGTTGTAGGCAGGGCATTGCAAACACGTGTCTTGTTTTGGGTCACTTTGAAACAACTCGTGTCTCAGACCAACGAGACATTACTGTGATTATAAATATCTTTACTGTATCCCAATCAGGACATTTTAACTATCCTGGGGGCTGTGTTTACAGTTTAAACACTTCATTTTTGTTTCAGCCCGAGATCTGGCTCCTTTAAGAAAGTCATGTTATTAGTCTTACACACTGTAAATACATATGTAATTAACTGCACCATTGTTTTAACTTGTGTCTTTTAAATGCATTCTGCCCCTATCTTCGGATATAAATATAACTTTGTATTAAATTTATTGCCTGTTTGGCACCACATGTTACACATGTGTGTCTGTGGTGTTCACTATAAATCATTAAAAAATATGTGGGCATTTTATGATGTTTAATCATGAAATGCATTCATTTTACTATATTCAATAATTAGCCAATTATTAAATTTTTCCATAAATAATACACATTTAATTATTACGTTTGAATTTTTATTTTATTCTAATTTGGTTGTATTATTAATGTTGTAGATATTAGCAGGTTATTTTTATGTTTATTTTTGAACAAATGTTTTACAGTAAAAGTGAACCCAGTGCTTTAGGAATCTGCAGTGTATATTATAATAAATGCTGACTAGGTTGCAATCAAAGTTTATATTCCACCCTACTTAGTCTATTGTTTAACATTGATTGCTGGTAATATTGCAGGGATTTTTTTATAGCCATAATTTCCTGCAAGTTATTTTCTGGTTGTAGTTTGAATCTAGTAGTTTGTTCCCACTAATGACACCTCATGTCTTTGACCTTCCTCTTGATTTTTACTAAACTCAAAGTACATCATACATTTAGTTTCTGGTGGTGTTCGTACACCGAAAATTGAGAACTGTGACATGTTGCATATTTCTTCAGTGTTTGACCTGTAGCAGCAAACGGAGCCAGTCAAGGGAAATTTGGTTGATTCACATCGTTGGTTGATTTCATGCATCTGTTATATATTTCTGATCAATCATTGGAAACGTTAGATTTTTCATTTCTATGGATTTTCTTTATTTTTTGTTTCTATTCTAGATAATGAAAAAGTCAGCGTTGGTTTAAGGTTCTACTTTACTTTGCAGATGGATCCTGGACAGGATTTGCTCCTCGCTGCTTTAAGTGAGAGTGGAATTTGCCCAAATGATCTCGGGCTATTAGATGTGGATTCTCAGGATGTTATGCAGCCTTCTACAGCCCAGCAGGTGAGATGACCCTCAGTTTATTATCAAAAAACTGGTTTTTTGATAATAAATACCTGGTTTCCTGGTATTTCTGTGGAGTGAACGGCAGTTTTAACCTCTGATCTGCTTTCAGTCCATTTCCATCAATGCTCTGGATGTTGGTGTCGGAGCAGAATCGGTGGAAGTTGTTCGATCTGAGCCTCAAACTGCAGTCCCAGTTGTTACAATCAGAGTAAGCTGAGTTCCTCATTTAATTCTCACCTTAGAAAATTTAAAAAAAGGGTTTTTACAGAAAAACTCTGACAGTGGTGGCTACCAGAGTTTTCCTTTAAAAATTACATATGTCAAGTAATTAACTCGGCAAAAACAATATGTAAATTAATATACACTGATTGAAATTGCAGCTGAATTACATTAACAATCGGTTAGGTCTACAAAGCTGAAATGTTAATTTTGCATAGCAGAGTTCTACTTAAAAAGTACAGCATGAAGTCATAAAGTGACTTTTATGTTTTGTATTATCTAAAACAACTGACAAAAACTGTATTTTTCCCAGTATTTGGGTGTCATATTGACATAATTTTGTTATGATTATTACAATATTTTTCTGTTTTGTTTTTTAACTATACAGATTTGATTATACTTGCATACTGTTGCTGTAAAAACTACGTAGACATTTTGTTTGACAAAAGGTCTCTGTGAATTAAATACCACATTTCTGTTTCCCACTTTACAATATTTTTCTGTTGTTGTTTTTTTTTTCTTTTATTTTTTTGTAAACTCCACGGCCATTTTTTCCAAAGTTCTGTGGTAGCCAAATCACTAAAAAAATAACAAATAATTCCCTCTGCTTTTTTTGTTTCCAAGCAGCATAAACCTCAGCCATCAACAACCACATTTGTCTTAAATCAACTGAATCAGTTGCCGTCACTAGGGGCCACTGCTACCAAGCAGTCAGTCACCAACCCAATCAAACATACCATAACAGTCACCAAGGTGGTCCATGTTGCCAGTTCAGGACTGCGTGCTTCAGCAACCCCCCCACCCACAAGTGTTCCTCCTTCAGTGTCCACACTAGTGCCTTCCAACAAAGATCAGGTGTGTTTTCAACATGCTACCTTTGTTTTCAATGTCTATTTTCATATTTGAATAAGTTGCTCATAAGGTATTTCTTTGTTTTTGTGTCCAAGCAGATTCAGCTGAAAGACCTCCTTCGGCCCAACAATGTGAAAACCACCATTTTAAAGGGCAACAGTCTTATGGAGCTGATGAAACTTAAACCTCCACCTGACATTGCTCCACCTGTGGCAACGGCTACTGCAACAGGCGCAGGTACTCTGTTTGAAGGGGGAGGGGAAGTAGTCTCTGGATTTAAGTTGTAATTTCTGGGTCTTAAATTGCCATTTTTATTGTTAAAAGTTGACAATACTTTCTAAAATCTATAATTTGATTGCTGCTTTATTTCAAGCCACATAATGAATGACAGGAATCATTAAATAACAGGAATCAATTCTACCCTGGTTCACTGATCCAGTCGTAATATTCAGGTATTTTCTGTGTGTTTCAGGTGAAATAAACAATGGAATCAAGAAAGAAGTGTTGGGCAAAGATGCTGCCAGGATCTGGATCAAAGATGACATTAAAATGCAAAACTTTTCAAATACGCTGGTAAGTTTTAATAGGTGCTTCAATATTTCAACGAGAGTGATTTTTGCATTTGAACGTGTGTGTGTGTGGTGCAGAAAGCTGCAGGCCTAAAAGAAGAGGATGAACATGAGGAGGAAGAAGAAGAAGAGCTGGGTCACGCAGAGACATATGCAGAGTACATGCCTATGAAATGTAAGAATATAAAATGTTAAGTCATGTTTTTCTTCCCCTTCAAATGAGTATTCATCATGTTACACAAAGATGAGATGGTCCCATCATTTAATAAAAAAATGCCTTGTCATATTTATCCAGGCACCCTGAACTCTATGAGCAGAACGACTCAGCCACTAATTTTAATGAGAAAAACTTGACAAAATATCCAGATCATGTAACATAATTCCCAAACATTTTAGGTCAAGGTACATTTTATTTAACTTTTTGTGAAACATGAACTGACGACCCTTTGACCTTGTGCGCGCAGTAAAGATCGGGCTGAGGCATCCGGATCCTGTGGTGGAAACCAGCTCTTTGTCCAGCGTCAGCCCTCCAGATGTTTGGTACAGACTGTCCATCCCAGAGGAAGTCATTGATCGGGGCTGCTTGTCGGCACTGCAGCTAGAGGCGATCACATATGCTGCTCAGGTAAGCAGGGTCCATTACATCAGCCAGATCACATAAAAGAGTTTATGACTCCTATAAAAATAATAATAAAAAATTTTACAGTATGTAAAGCAACAGCTGCTTCCATATTCTAAATTCCTCAAACTCAGACAATGTATACATTACTGAGACTGTTACACCAAACATTGGATCCAACCTGTATTTTATAGATCTTACGATGTTGTTGTCTCTGGAACTAGCAATGCTATAGCACATTTAGATCAAAAGATTAGATCCGGTCCTTATCACTACAGTAAGGATCATAGGCAATGAGGCATATTGAATCAGTTAAAGCTCTCTCTAACATCTGTGCAACTTTTAGACTGCACAGATGTTGGAGAGAGCTTTGATTTCACACAGCAGGCAAATGTGACTCAAACCTGGCTTTTTTGTTTTTTCTTCTTTTTCCCCCCCCTCCCCATATGCGACCTATATCTGACTTTTTCACCGCAGTCTGGACGGCCCGATTCCGATGTTTTGACTCAAAAAAATTCCAGTCTGTGCTACTAAATCTGATTATTTTCAAAGCGTTTCAGTCAGAGCGACTTTTATGTCATTGATGTGAGAGATGCGCCATAATTCAATGAAAAATCTGCAGAATGTGGAAGGTTTTTTTTATCCAATTAATCTCCAGAACAATTGATTTAGTTGCAGACCCAATTTCAAGTCTGACTAATAATCAATCACTTCCTGAAAAGTCGCCCAACGCAAATGTAAAGAGTTCATAAAACTGTGCAATCATTCATAAGAATTATTACATAAATCATCCCCTTCCTAATGGTTGTTGCTATTCTGAAAAATTCCCACTTCTCTTCCTCATTTTTTCATTTGCTCATTTGTTTTCTGATTGTGCTACAGCAACATGAAACATTCCTACCCAACGGCGACCGAGCTGCCTATTTGATTGGAGACGGAGCCGGTGTGGGGAAAGGCCGGACTATCGCAGGGATCATTTATGAGAACTACCTTCTGGGCAGAAAGAGATCACTTTGGTAAATAACCTGAAAGATTCCTATTTTAATTAATTTCCCTTTGGGGGATCAATAAAGTATTTTTGATTTGAATTGAATTTTAATTTTGTCTTGAAGGACTCCCTCCCTGGAAAAAAAAAAGTTTATTTTAAAACTCCTAATGATTTTGTGTATTTTCTTTCCTAAACATATATTGTGTCCTCTGTTTAGGTTTAGTGTCTCTAATGATTTAAAATATGATGCTGAGAGGGATTTGAGGGACATTGGCGCCAAGAATATCCAGGTCCATTCACTAAACAAGGTAAGATTTTAAATTTATACCCTGAACAGTAGCAATTTGAAATGCTGACTTTTATAAATAAAAATAAAAAAAAGACTAAAGGTTTTATAATTTTTAGTTTAAATACGGCAAAATCTCCTCCAAACACAATGGGAGTGTGAAGAAAGGGGTGATCTTCGCCACCTACTCGTCCTTGATAGGAGAGAGCCAGTCAGGAGGGAAGTACAAGACCAGATTCCAACAACTTCTCCACTGGTGTGGGGAAGACTTTGATGGAGTCGTATCCTTCCTCACATTCATTACAGCATTTGAAAATACTGTTTAAAACATATGGATATCCATGTGAATAACTGGGGTATTTAAATCAACATTAAAAAAAGGTGACTTTCTTTAACAGGTTGTCTGTAGATTGTGTTTGATGAATGTCACAAAGCTAAAAACGTTTGTCCCATCGGCTCCTCCAAGCCGACTAAGACCGGCCTCGCCGTTTTGGAGCTGCAGAACAAACTTCCCAAAGCTCGGGTTGTGTATGCCAGCGCTACCGGTTCGTTGACAAAATCAAATGGTTTGCCAACCAAACTCGTGAATTTCTGCAGAAATTAAATACTAACACACCATTTTTCATTTCCACGCATCATCCAGGAGCCTCTGAGCCACGAAACATGGCGTACATGAACCGGCTGGGAATATGGGGTCATAAAACGCCGTTTAGAGAGTTTGGCAACTTTATCCAAGCAGTTGAACGCAGGTAGGAGTTTTTTATTTAAAGATGTTTTCCATTTGAAAGGTCTGCTAAACGCCTAAACCTGCACTTTGTTTCTTTACTTCCAGAGGTGTTGGTGCCATGGAAATAGTTGCTATGGACATGAAACTCAGAGGGATGTACATTGCCAGACAGTTGAGTTTTACAGGCGTGACTTTCAAGATTGAAGAAGTCCCTCTAACTCAGCAGTACGTCAAAATGTACAACAAGTCTGTGAGGCTGGTAAGTAAAACAAATCATTTGAATTGAGGATGCAAGTTATCAATGAATGAGTTAATCTAGAGTTGATTGATCTAATCAATCGACTAACAATTAACAAGCTTCCATTTCCATAAAAACCTTTGTTTTCTCTTCCATCAAGAAGATTGACTGCCTTTCCATATCATAAAGGGCTACATTTTTCATAATATGTTGAATTAAAAAAATAAAACAATTAGATTTTAACATAATTTTGTCAGCTGTATCAAATACTGATTAAATAAACAGAAAAACACGGCTCTCATAATTTATAAATGTGTTTAAGTTTAATAATGTAACACAAGAATCTGGTTGCTGAATAGAAAAATAAAAGATAAAAAGAATAAAATATGTGAAACGGAGATATTCATGCCTAAGTAGCATCTCTAGTTGCATTTGAAGGACAGCTGAAACTTGGCTCCATGAAGTGCATTAACTCATGACAACCATCAGCTGTTCCTATTTTCATCATCATTTTTATTTATTTTTCCATGTTATCTCCTCCACTTTTCTGTCATTACATCCTCACCTTCGTAGCAAATCAGTCGTTCTTTTACTGAGATGTTGACGTTCATCTTGTAGCTCTGCTGAATCAGCACCATTTAGGTGAAACTTAAGTTCTTTAAGTTAAAGAGCTTGCAGAGTGTTTGTATTTGAAATTAAAATCTGATAAAATGCATTTTGCATATCTGTTTGGACTGTTTTGTTTGTCTTTCTCCTTCTGGTATGGCTTCACCTTCTTTGGCCCGGTCCCAATACTCGTATTCCCGGCCTCATTTCCACCCTCGTGTCCTTCATATGCGCGTTCATGTTGACAGGTTTGAGTGCATAGTGTGTCCCACATTCTCCACATGCGCCCTTCATCCCGACTATTTTGGGTCCTATTTCCACCCTTACACCGAGTCTGCATCCAGGTGGACTTTGGCCAAGTGTATTACCCATAATTCATTGCTCCATGTGACGTTTTGAGTTAAAAGGCGATTTATGACAATGTTTTGTTGTTTTTTTCCCGTCTTTGTAGAAAATTCAAAGAAAATGGCATGACAAGGCACACCTTAGTAATATAAAACGTTTGATATGATAAAATGAGCAGAAAAAAAAAAATAAAAAATAGTCACAAACTGTAAATGTATTGTCTTAAAATCTCAGTCACAAAACGCACAGGAATTGATATTTATTTTTTAATTTCTTTTGCAGAAAGTCATTACAGGGAAAACTTCACATATAATTACAAAATGAATATCTAAAGTTTTTGTGGGAGTGGAATAGAATTCCTTATTTTCTTTAGTGATGTCATCATGATTTTTAAACGAATGTTTTCTTCTCAGACTAGAGGGGAAGAAAACTGATATCAAAGTTCCTGATGAATTTTTTTGCAACATTTTCGGTCTATAAAGTCACAACATTCATAGTGTCTTTTAAAAATGACATTTTAATTCTGTTAGCCTTTTTATTTTTCACAGTGTAGCATCAGGCCTTTTACTCTTTTTTTTTTTTACATGCGTTTGTCCTTAACTTGATCTTTTTTTTATTAGTTCCCCTTTATGCCAAACTAACTTTAGCTGCATAACTGCATAAGAGATGGTTTTATGAGCAAAAGAATCATGTCAAATCACATACTGTTAAATTGAATGTTAGTACATTTTAATGTATATTTTTTTGTCATCTTGGAAATAGGGCAAAGTTCACAGAAAAAGCTGTTGCAAAAAAATAGAATAAAATCAGTTTTCAAAATTAAAGTATTGAAATAATTTTTGTTTCACTCTACTGAACATGTGTGATTACATTGAATTTACTGTATCCATTAAGTCATAATAAAACACATTTCAGCCAAATATCTCCAGCAATGACTTAGGAAAGCAAAAATACCTTAACTATACATTTAGAATATTTTTGTGTTGTACTTGACTAAACAGTGTCCAGTGCCGCCATTTTGGATGTCGAAGTTACGACATGGGGGCGTTCTGTCCCAATTCTCACATTTTTGCGCGCTTGTACCCCTACGCACTCAAACCTCTATGTGCACTTTGACTGAATCCACACTTCAGAGGGGTGCAGGGTGCGCACTGAGCATCAGGGCCGGGCCTTTGTTTCTATATCAACTGGCTCCACTCCAACACGAACAGTGACCCCATCTACTGGATGGAGGCCAAACTACAACCCTAAAAGACAGACTAAGCAGACATCATTAATCATTTGCAACTAATTTTTTACCTTTTTTTTATTTGGTTTTCCTTAACATAGCTAAACTTACATAAACAAAAATTACAATTAAATAAAAAAGGAGCGTTGACGTAATATGTAAATAACTCAAAGTACAATACAAATTTCTACAGAGTTCCAAATTCTGGACAGTGTATCACAAGAATTTTTTTTTCCATTTAACCCAAATCTTTCCAAATTTTGCAAAGTGCAATCTACCTAATAAAGTAATCCTTCCCATCCTATATAAACCACATATGATCTGGTGCCAGTCATCCAGAGATGGAACCTTTATACCTTACCATTTATTTGTGCTATCTATTCGGGCCGCTAAGCTTAAAACACCAAATAAGCTTTGGTGTTTTTTGTACTTAGACTTTTGAGTCTAAGTACAAGAATCCAAATAAAAACTCACCCTTCGATTGAAATTAATTTTAATTTAATAAACCATTGATCTATAATTAACTAAGCCAATTGTTTGAATCCATAATTTGAAGCACTTTGCATTAATTTGCCACATGCAACAAAGGTGTACAAACTGAATCCTTTTCTCCGTGCATCACAGTGGGTTAGCGCACGTGAGAAGTTCCAACAGGCCGCCAATCTGATGGAAGCAGAGCAGCGCATGAAGAAGTCCATGTGGGGTCAGTTCTGGTCCGCCCATCAGAGGTTCTTCAAATATCTCTGCATTGCCTCCAAAGTCCGCCGGGTGGTCCAGTTAGCCAGAGAGGAAGTTCAGAACGGAAAGGTAAAATCACCTGGGGAACATGCAGCCTCGACAGTTATTTTTTTTCGTTAAAGGAAATAGGAGAAATTAATTGGTTTTCATTAAAAATGAATTGTTATCCTCTGTGTTTAAGCATGTGAGCTGTTGTTTTCTCTGCAGTGTGTGGTGATTGGTCTGCAGTCCACTGGTGAGGCGAGAACACTGGAAGCCTTGGAGGAGGGAGGAGGAGAGCTCAACGACTTTGTGTCAACAGCAAAGTGAGGACAAAGGAAAACTTTCTGAGAAAAATGTTAATGTAATATTGTGGCTTCAATGCCTAACTTTTCTTTATTATTATTATTATTATTATTGCAGAGGTGTGCTGCAGTCCCTGATAGAGAAGCACTTCCCAGCTCCAGACAGACAGAAGCTTTACAGCCTGCTAGGCATCGACCTCTCTGCAAAAAAAACTCCCTCTCCTGCTGAGAATGCAGCACAGCCGGAACAAAAGGGAAAGAAGAGGAAAGGTAGCACAAATAAAATACAATAAATCCAAGAATAGGACACATGAGAATTTATTCTTACATATTTGTATTTATTGTAAAGCCTTTATTTAACCAGATAAATATCCATTGTGATCTCTTTGACAAGCATTTAGACTCTTGAGTCCACGACTTGGTCTGGCCAAGAAAGACAGCAGCACACATCATAAGAGATGTGACAAATGCATAGGAATGACAAAAGTAGATGTCAGAAAAATATAAAAATGCATAAAGAAACAAACATGATTTGTTTCTGTAGTATAAACCAACCTTCAACCTTAATTTGGAGATTAAATGTTTCACATGAAGTTTACAAGAAAGCTCATCAATAATAATAATCTCGGGTACTTGTAACTGGTGAGCCTTTCAGACTTTACCTTGGGCAGTCAGTTCTTACTAGAGGGCTAGAGGGGTAGTCTAAGAGGGAACAGGAATATTTGGAGAACAAAAGCATTTTTTTTTTTTTTTTTTTGATTTTTTCATCATTTAAAATCGGGTTGTTGCTCAAGACGAACCTGAACCAAATACAGCCTGTTTAAATTTACATAACTGAACAATTGAATGAGAACCATAGTAAATAATACAATCATCTGTGTAAAAGCAGTTGACAGATTATTACATAGCACAGTAATGTAAATTATGAACAAAATAGGCCCTAATACAAAGCCTTGATGTACATCTTTGTTTTTTTGTGTACCGATCGTGTCCTAAGTGTCCAAACCAGCAAGCTGCTTGTTTGGGAATTACTGCAGAATGACTGACTGTCATTCACTGTCGCTCCAGGTTCAGAGGCCAAAAAA
Organism: Poecilia mexicana; assembly: GCF_051168715.1. Classification (NCBI taxonomy): domain Eukaryota; kingdom Metazoa; phylum Chordata; class Actinopteri; order Cyprinodontiformes; family Poeciliidae; genus Poecilia; species Poecilia mexicana. The sequence goes on from NW_028263381.1 coordinate 3,620,612, forward strand.
CAGCCTAAAAAGAAGCCTCGCAAGCATGGGGGCCTGTCCGGTACGAGTTCAGAGGAGAGCGAGTCCGAGGAATCGGACCGAGAGTCTGGGAAAGACAGCGATGACAGCTTCAAGTCTGTCAGCTCAGGAGACGAAGACGATGATTTCAATCCATTCAGAGACGAGTCTGATGAAGATGAGGAGGACGGTGAGTTCAGGAAGAGTTTAAGAACATCAGTACGACGATCGTCTTCGGCGTTGGCTTACTTCTGCTGACGGCCCATACGATTTATTTGATTACTTTTCTTCTTTATATTTGTCGTGAGACGGGTCTTAAATCCCTTTCATAATGGCCTTAAAAAGTCTTAAATTTGAGTTGATGAAACCTTGAGTTAAACTAAGACTGCCACCCCATTTTTTCAGATCCTTGGCTAATCAGAAAAGAGCCAAAGAAAGGGAAGAAGGAGAAGAAGAAGAAAAGGAGGAAGAGTATTGATCCGGACTCGATTCAAAGTGCCTTGTTAGCCTCGGGGCTGGGCTCCACCAGGCCCGGTTTCACCGCCTCAGTGAACCCCCCCCTCACTCCTGCTGCCGGTGAGCATGCTGCCTCATACACAGCAAAGTCTTAATCCCGCGAAAAAGTCTTCTGGAAATAAACGTTTTCCTGAATTCGTTTCAAGTCAAGACAGAGAGCCAGGAAAGCTGCCTAACGAGTCAGGACTCGGTGGAACTTGCCCAGAAAATGAAGAAACAGCTGCTGGAACAACTGGAGGGGTTGGCAGAAGATCTGCCTCCCAACACCCTGGATGAGCTGATCGACGAGCTGGGAGGGCCGGAAAACGTGGCTGAGGTAACGGCCTTTTACAGCCACACTCCGCTTTGGTTCTGCTGTTTTAACTGAGCCGTTGTTCATAAAGCGACATAATTGTTCTCTGCTTCAGATGACCGGTCGGAAAGGTCGCGTGGTCAGTAACGACGACGGCAGCATCACCTACGAGTCCCGCTCTGAACTGGACGTCCCCGTAGAAATCCTCAACCTGACTGAGAAACAGAGGTTCATGGATGGAGAAAAGGTGAGGCAGTCGTCATTCTGGAACCTACAGATGCTTCCTACAGATGTGGGCTTTTTAAACATTATTTTTTAGCTTGTCTGCTCATATAATTATCAAACAAAGAGTCTTATTTGCTCAATATTTACATGCTAACAATTTAAGGACTTTTTTGTTCCTCTTAAAGCTGGAGGTTCATTTGAGCATTGTGCATTGATGTAAACTTTTCTTTGTTCAAGGAAATGACTAAAACTGAACTACTGGCTTCAGGGTGAAGCTGTTTCTTAGGAAGGATAATGTTTAGTCATTTGAGCTGCAAATCGTTTGAATTTGAACGATTCCAGTTCTGATTCCCCATTTCGATTCCGGTTCCAAATGATTCTCGATTGCTAATCTATTTAGAGACGAGGCCAAAAAGGCTTTAAATGAGCAACAGATTACCAGATGTTTCTGGATGAAATATTCTTAATTCATCTCAATCCTACTAGGTTTCTATGAAATTTACAAGAACTTTTTTTCCACATAACTGGATAATTATCCATTATATTATCTTGAATATAAATGTTATGGATCTTCTTTTCACAGGAATACACTTTTGCAAGAGAGCATTATTTCCAAAAAGCTGATGAAAGTACATTTACACCAGTGGTCTCAACAACTGAATAATTTCCACTTATGACATTTTTTGACATTAATTCAAACACTCTCCAGACGAGATGTTTTGGATTAACTCTGTTTGTTACTTGGACTGATCATTTACAAACGTAGAGGACAGGACTCTGGTCCGTTACTTTGGGTCAAACTTGGTTCTCTTTTGTTCTGTGTTGTTATATATTAGAACAGGACAGTAAAATGAGTTTCCATTTTCACCAGATGAATTGATGAAAAGACAAATATCAGCGCTCTGTTTCGATAGCACTTAGGTCTGAAGTATTATGTTCCAAATAGCCAAATTTAAGATTCACAAACCTGTTCATCTAGCTCAGTTAAATGCCAGCTGCTATGAACTTTATCCTTAATCAATATTAATACAGTTAATAATGACCAAGAGATTAATAATGACCAAGATTCTTCAGCAAATTGAGATAAATACCACCGCTCTGGTTACTTTTATTTTCTAACTTCTTGTAATGAGGGCCAAAATCATTAAGTTGAAAGTATTTGGAGATGCCACAAAAGATATTTAAAAACCAAATTTGCAGCTTTTGTATTTGCTCAACAATAAAGCAAAACTGTAAATAATTTTCGCATCTGCAATAATTTAAATAATTGTAGATACAAAAAAACACAAAAATTTTTTTGCATCATTTCTTTATAAGCCAGGCCGACAGTTTCTGCCATTTTGGGGTTGACTGTTTTTCTGATTTGGTCTGGATGCTTAACGTTTGAGTAAAAGCGGAGACAAATGCAGAAACGTCTTCAGTAATACAAATCTATTCCTCGTACCTTGTTTTTTTTTTTTTTCTTTGTGGAAGATATGTGTTAAAAAAACATCTTGCTCCACATTGGTTCTGGTGACAGATGGAAGAAAACATTTTTACAGCTTGACAGAAATGCATGATTCACAAAACGACACAAAGTTGCAAATGTCTTCTACGCATAAAGTTACAAAAAAAAAAAGTTTCAACTGGAAGAAGGTCATGGCATTTGGGAAAATGAGTTCAAGACATTATTTGAAGGTTATGTAAAACATTTGGCTTCATTATGTGTTGTAAAAGTAGTGAAGTAACATGTCGGCCATTTTGTTGTCCACCAGAACATAGCCATCATCTCAGAAGCGGCCAGCTCCGGTATTTCCCTGCAAGCCGATCGGCGTGTGAAGAACCAGAGGAGGAGAGTCCACATGACCCTGGAGCTGCCGTGGAGCGCAGACAGAGCCATACAGCAGTTTGGTGATTACATATTTCAACCTTTCTTTTACCTACAACATCTGATAGTTCTGTTGCATTAATAAAAAAAGGTATACATAAAATTGACTGAAATGGTTTTTCTACCGCAGGGCGAACACACAGATCAAACCAGGTCACGGCTCCAGAGTATGTCTTTCTCATATCAGAACTGGCAGGAGAGCAAAGATTTGCATCCATTGTTGCCAAAAGACTGGAAAGCCTGGTAGGCGCATTCATATGTTTATAACTTATATAAATGTGGTTAAAATGTATGCAAATAAAAATCAACATGACTTGATTCTTTCTGTCAGGGGGCTCTCACTCACGGAGACCGACGGGCGACAGAAACTAGAGATCTGAGCAGGTTCAACTTTGACAACAAGGTAACGGCGGTGTTATAAGAGGAGGTGTTTTGGGCTTTGTTTGAGCCGCTCTGACTCGTCGCGTTTTCGCTGCAGTACGGCAGAAACGCTCTGGAAATCGTGATGAAGTCGATAGTAAAGCTCGACGCTCCGCTGGTGCCGCCGCCCTCAGACTTCAAAGGGGATTTCTTCAGAGGTACAAGTCACAAGTTGGATTTTCTTTATTTCACGCTTTAAAAACCATTAGTCTCCCTCCCCCTCCCCTTCCCTCACTGAATAACAATAATAATATCATCTCTGTTCTGTAGAGATTCAGAGTGGGTTGATAGGTGTGGGCCTCATAAATGTGGAGGACAGATCTGGAGTGCTTACACTGGATAAAGGTGATTTTGAAATTGTAAATTAATCCCTCATCCAAAACAATGCCAACAACAAAAAAGAGCAAAATGAAAACAAACACTTTCCATTGCAGACTACAACAACATAGGGAAATTCCTGAACCGGATATTGGGCATGGAGGTCCAGCAGCAAAATGCCTTGTTCCAGTATTTCTCTGACACTCTGGCAGCAGTGATCCAAGAAGCCAAGAAGAATGGTAGATATGACATGGGCATTCTGGGTAAGTGGTCATATGGTTTCGTAACCCTGGTAACGGCAACCTAGTTTGTTCCCTAAGCTGCTGTGGGACAGTGAATTTAAGTTGTATCATGACGGGTTTTGTATCGCAATAACAATACAAGTGGTAGGAACTATTTATCACATTTTTAATTTATTTTCTTTAGGTAACTATATGTTATAGATAAACAGAAATGCTGCTTTTGAAAAACATTCCCATTTGATATGTGGTTCTTAAGCACACTAGTCGCATAAATAAGCATGATTTGTATCAATAAGCTGCACACTGTTACTGTATTTTAAAATTTATTGATATTTATTGATGCTTTCATTGAACAAACAGTGGAAAAAAAAATATTCAAATTAAATGACACAAATTTGAACAGGTTAGTTTTTTTTTTCTAAGTTAATTAACAAAATGAACAACTTTAAAAACATTCTAAAATGAAAACATCTAATCCAAGTCCAATTATCTTAAACTAGGAGAAATCTGCTCCAAGTTCAAACCCAAGGAAGTGCATTAGAAATGTCAAATCAGAGGATTTTTACTTGCATTTGGCTTGTGTGTGTGTGTGTGTGTGTGTGTGCGTGTGTGTGCGCGCGTGTGTGTGTGTGTGTGTACATAGCATGTTTTCCCTTGATGATCACAACCCGTTTGATCTCAAATATCTCCAACATTCTCCCCTGCGTATGTTAGATCTCGGCTCGGGTGACGAGAAGGTGAAGAAGGCGGACTGTCGAAAGTTTCTGACGCCAGGCTACACTACATCAGGACACGTAGAACTCTACACCGTAAGTCTTGCTCTATTTATGGTATAAAAATCAGATCACAGAGAGATGAAACGTCAGCTGACGTTCTGTTCATGTTTCACCTCACAGGTCGGCGTGGAAAGAGGAATGTCTTGGGAAGAAGCGACACACGCCTGGGCAGAGCAGAACGGCCCAGACGATGGCTTCTATGTCCAGGTAGGAAATTATGAGACAGGCTGTTAGTTAAAAAAAAAATTGCTATAAATATGAATCCTCTTATATGAGAAGTTTCAAAGGGAAGATTTGAAAGTGAGTTTTTCTGCATTATTAAACTATCTTGACTGCATTTGGGTCACATTTATCAAGTCTTTCTAATTATTTTTACTGTAGATGTTTTAAAGATTACAGAAATATTTAAAAGTCTACATTGCATTGTTAAAATGGAAAAATGATGCATAGTTAATCTAGAAATTGTCAAAGTTTTGAAGACTCCATCATGCCTACTCCACTTGTTTTATCAATCAGTTCAAACTGCTGTACATCACAAAAATACAAAGTCATAAAAGGCATGGTGAACAACTAAGAAAACCAGGAACAATCATTACATTGTTATGAGTGCCATCATTAATGGACATCAAAATATTGGTAAGTGTTCATTTATTATGGTTCCAAAGCAGCTCTGAACAGGCTGGGTTTTTACCTTGATTTAAAGGAACTCGGTGTTTCAGCTGTTTTGCACTTTTTGTTTCTGGAGGATGATTATGTTGTGTACTTGTATTTTCTTGAGCCAAAAGTTGTCGCACACAGCATACTGACAGAAGAGCTAACTCTGTATCTCACTCAGCAGCAACAGTGTGTGTTTGGTAAATAGACAATCTGTGCTAAAGGTCCTTGAAATAAAGTAGAGTAAATAATACCGTAAATGAGAATTCACATAGAGAATGGTAGAAAATGAGATTTATTTTTTGCATTACTTATATTATGAATCCAATGTTTTTTTTTTTTTTTTTTATGAAGAATAAACTGATTTGCTTACATTCAGCTTTTGAAATCTTGCAGGATTACTGGACTTTTTCATAATTATTGACAGTTTTCCATTTATAATCTGAAACATTTTATCCTTGATTCTGCTCCATGTTTGTGCTCGAATTTAGAGGTTGGTTTTAAGGACTTTTTACGTAAGTGAATAATAAACATCAGCATTGTCTAGTCTAAAATAATCTTTATATGAATCAAGACATTTTTTGGAGTCACTTCAACTTTTCTGAGGTATTCTTTTAGGGTTTTTTTTATTGCTTGCTTGACACATTTATTATTCTTTTTTTGTTGTACTTTTGTCACATTTAGTTCAGCTGTGGCTCAGTGGGAAGATCAGTCAACTTGAAATTGACGGGTTGAGTTAGATTCCAGCCTCCTTAATTAATATCATTGTGCCCTTGGGCAAGACACTCCCACCCTAAGTCACTTATAGCTCTTTAAGGCAACTGGGTGAATAAAATTCATAGTGACAGTGTGGTATGACAAAAAAAACCCCTGCAGTTTAACTCAAGTCCAATGATAATGTAATCCAGATTTTCTCCCAAAGATTGTACCTTTTTTTTTTCTTCATATTTGTGAGTGATATTGCTAAGCCAGGATTCCATTATTCCCTTCTTTTTCTGTGCATGATTTCAGATGAGAAATAACAGGAAAACAGCCATCCTGGTGAAGGAAGTGAACACTAAGAAGAGGCTGTTCCTGGTCTACAGGCCAAACACTGGCAGACAAGTCAAACTGGAAACATACGCCGACATCAAAAAGAAGTTTAAGAAGGTTTGGCTTCTGTTTGAAATCATGGAAACATTAAATATTTTATGAATCCTGGTAACAGTTTTTTATTTTTGTCTCTTCTATTAGGTTCTGTCAGAAGATGCCAAACAGCACTGGACTGACCAGTACCAGTCATCAGCAAAAATATGCTCTCATGCGTACTGGTGTGTACACTTTACACACTTATCTTTCACTAGCAGCGTCTCAAACTCACAAGTTAAGAAACGACTTCCTTAATCTGCTGTTTGAATCTGCCTTTAGGCGTGGCAACTGCAAGAAAGCCTCAGTTGGTCTGCTGTGTGAAATCGGGCTGCGCTGCAGAACGTACTACGTTCTGTGTGGCTCTGTGCTCAGCGTGTGGAACGAACTGGAAGAAGTTCTTTCTCCAGTCAGCGGAAGCAACGTGAAGGTGCAGATTGTCCGCCTGCGCACCGAAGACGGTCAGAGGATAGTTGGTAAGCTGACCTGCTTTCCCAACTTCAATTGGGAAAGACTGAAGAATTTGCTTTCTCCCCAGAAAACCCACGTTTTTTATTATGACAAAAATTTTAGAGCTGCAACTAACGATTATTTTAGTAATCGATTATTCTGACGATTAACCAATTAATCGGATAAAAGAAAAATTGGCACGTCATGCAGATTTTACACTTAACCACGTAACCTTATTTTATACAACATTAGAAATAAATTCTTCAGTTCCTTTTTTAAATAAGAAAACAAACATTTAATTACATGGCATTCTCTTGGTGTACGCTTGATTTAAAAAAAAAAATACTGCAAACACCAACACTACACTGCTTAAAGCAATACAGTATAGTGTTTTATTTTCTTAATTAACCGATTAATAACTCTTTACAGGACTTAAACCAGGGGAGGCTAAAAGTGCCACTTGAAGAGTTTTGGGTTCAACATTTGGGTTCAACATTTACAGACAAGGAAGGGTTTATTTTTTAAAACACAAAATTTATATTTTTGTACAGTTTTTGATTAATTACTGCTCTGAATATGTTGTTCTTTCAATCAATGGTGTTTTTTAGTCTGTGTATTCCAGTTAACAATTAATCAATTACTAAATTGTTTTGTTCTTATTTTAATCATTGATTAATAACGATTAATCAATTGTTTGAATAATCGATTAATCGGATATTTTAATAATCGAATAATCACTATTAATTGACCATTTTTGTAATCTTTATATTAAGAATCAATTGCGATTCATTGGATATGTTAAGAATTGATTAATTGTGATTAGTCAGTTATTTTAATAAGTAATAATTCCTCCTCCTCTCTTAGGGTTGATCATTCCAGCGAACTGCGTCTCTCCATTGATCAACAAGCTCTTGACCTCAGACCAGAGCCAGCAGCTGGCTGTGCAGGAGCAGCAGAAGAGGCAGCTGCTCCACCCTCAAAGTCTTACTCATGTGCTCAACACATAATGAGGCGGTTTGAGCCCAGACTCCGCCCCGACTCTACGGTCCACTCAGGAGGCCTCCGGCTCCGGCCGTGTCTCGGTGCGCTGCATGCTTCAGGGCTGCGCCTCTCACTCCTCCACCATTGTCCCCTGAGGGCCCGGAGGCTGGCTGTGCCGACTGTTGGGACGTAAAACGGCAGTCAGTTGTTCTCCCAACCTGTTGACGCTGTTGTGTTGTACTCTGATATTCAGAGTGAGGTTAGTGAACCGGTCCAGACACGCCGTGAAAACTCCAGTCTGTTCTGTTCAAATTGGGCACTCGGCAAAAAACACCCAAACTTCCTGGGTCCAGGCTAAAGATGAATGAAACCAAACCACTATACCTCTGAAAGTGAGAGGATTTGTTTCTACGGCCGCCTGATACTCAACCATCGTCTGGATAGTTAACAAAAACCCCTTAAAGAAGTAGAGGGATATTATTTCTGACCATTATTTGCCATTTGATTCAGGTCATCTCATTGGGACGCATTTCTTTCCTGCTATAATCCTCACAATCACAAGGAGACCAAAACTACATTATGGTGAGGGTCAGCTTGCATTTCACATAGACCAATTTGTTTTTCTGTTTTCTGCAAACGGGTCTCAACTACTTCAGCAAGCTCTGTAGATTTGTTTTTATTTTGGAATTCATAACTTTTTCCTAGAAAAAACACATTTAGTAAAACAAAGTCAGCTGTCGAACACATCCATACTGCGTTAGGAAGGACAGCGTTAGTATTTACATGAACCTCGTGTTAGTTCTTTTTCCTCCTTTAGCAAAGGGAGAAAATCATAAAGTCGTTACTGAAACAGGAAGTTCAGTGAGTTTTTAGTTGAATTCAGTGTCTGAGTTTCATTCTTCATTTTTTGTAAGCAGTATGAAGAAGTGAAATAAATGGTTTCAGATCTATATATATCATTTAGTGTTAAGTGGTATACTTGTAACTTTTTCAAAAGGCATTTCTTCCCCTGCATTTTTCTTTTTAAATATTGCCATTCATTTATTAAAAGATAATAGTAATATCTGGGGTCCAGAATGCAGTTTCTATTCTTTGACAAATAAGTTACTTAACATCTATCTCTACATTACTTCTAATCAGTTATTAAATGTCATTTATTTTGCTTTATTTGCTGTTCCAAATATTTTGCTACGCTGTGTGAAGCAAAGGTGAGGAAATAAGTAAATATAGTCAGCCAAGGGGTTCTTAAAAATATGAAGAGACCCAGTCATTAAACATTGTTTTGCTTTTTGCAAATAAACAGCTCAGGGGTTTATCTGTTTCAAAAATAGTGTATGTGAAATGCCTGACCAGATTTTTTTATTTACCATTTTTCAGTGATCTTTAACTGGATTTTGTGACGCCGTATTAGGACTGTTATAGATGAAAATAAATACATTTCCACAAAAAAACTGGGGGTTTGTTTCTTATAGAAAATTTCAGAAAATGCTAGATTTTCAGAATTTTTCTGTTTTAAAAAGTCCTTAAATTTGAGTTTGAAGTCAAATTTTTTTACTTTTGAAGCTCAGCAAATGTTCAAAAGTCGAAAAATTGCAACCTTTGAAATTCAGACATCTCTGGGGGGGTTTCCTAGAAAATTTCTAAGATCAATCTCAAAATTTAAGTGTTTTTTTTTTTTTTTTTTTGCAGAAATGTACTTCTTTTTTCTACAATGGCCCTCTCACAGCGTCACAATATCTGAAGCTTCTCTTTTCGTTGCGCATATTTCCCCCCCACCTCTCCGCTTCCCAAACCCATCCCCTCGAGTCCGGTTCACATCTAATCCCGTTTCTGTGGACTTGCGCGCCTCTTGTGAACCTTTTGGGTTTTGTATTATATTCTACATTATCTGCACTAAATGGGACAGAACACACTGTCTGGGTGCATGAGCTTTACTGAAACTGAAGAATAAAAAGCCAGGATGTGTTTGTTTTTTTTGTTTTTTTTGTTAATGGAGGAATGCATCCTGACCCTCTCGATTAGACACAGCTCCATTCACAAAGTCTGCCTCCTCTCCTGACTGACGACACGTTCGGAAAATGCTTTGTATTATTTGTACAGTTTGGAAACCTTCATGCAGCACATCTCTTTGGACACCGAGGGAAGGTACTGCTTCTGTGTTTAAACTTGAATGTGCACCTTGTAAGCCAGCACCCCATGTTTTGACTCCTGGGGTGTTGTGTGTGTGTGTATATAAGAGGCTGAGTAATTTGTTTGTTTGAATGCCACTAGATCCTTCTAACTTTAAAACCCTTGAACTTTTTTTCTTTTCTTCCTGTTCATTGCACGAGTTGCACTACTGACATACAGAAATTCAACATTGCGTGTACATGCATCTTCAATAAAAGCTTGGTATACTTCTATCTCGTTTAATTTTTTACGATCACAACATATTAGCTTTTATATTTTATTGTCATTTGTTTGAATGTTCTATGAAAGTATTCACACTCTGGGTTTTTTTTTTTTACTAAAAACCCCCCAGAGTATTTGTATTTTAATAAAATTCTACTGTATGCTGGCATTTAGCTAGGAGATTAAATCACACAGGTTGATCAAGTAGCCATAAATGTCATTGGTTACTTTTGATTTTAAGGTTAATCAGGTACTATTTAAAAACAAATTTCAAAAAGTTCTTAAACTCCTGCATCGCCGTCCTCCTACTCCTCTATCATTCACTGCTTTGTGTTGGTCTGCCACATAAAATCCTAGAGGAATCTGAATTTTGTGACCTTCTCAAAGCAAAAAGCAGGGGGAAAAAATCTGTGGGTGTGAATAGTTTAAGGCTTAATTTACAAAAGTATGTTTTCTTAAGTTTCCTTTACAAATGTTGCATTTTTGTGAGCATTTGCTGTCCTAGATTACTTAATGGATCATCTTAATACTTAATCTAAACATAAACAAAGCCCTGCAAAGTAGAGAATGGCTGCATTCAGTTAAAATCTTTATATGTACTCCAGAACTAGTGAATTAGTCTTACCTCAGAATGTCATATTAATTAAATTAATAGAGAACAATGAAAGCCAAAGCTTATATCATTCAGTTCCTTTATGAATTCCAGTGACATTTAGGTGTTTATTATTTTTGGCAACTTCTATACTTTAACAAAAAAAAAAAAAACTCTTAAACTGGTTTGAAATAGATTTGCAGAATAGGAATCCCGTCTGGGTTCTGGGGTCCTGACTCGAGGGGTCAGACATTGTGACCAACCATGTGGCCTCCAGGGACTCCTGGGAAATAAAGAGCCCTGTAAAGACTCCATTATTTCACATGGAAGACGGCCACATGTCTCCTGAATCCACTGATGAGTGAATCGGTGAAGCCATGGATACTCCTCCACAAACAAAGTCAGGTATCACTACTTTCATTCCCTTTTTTTTCTTTCATACTTGTGTGTATATATATATATATATATATATATATATATATATATATATATATATATATATATATATATAGTTGCTTGAATTTAAAGTCTAAACTATTTCGTTATATTTACATCAAGCCGCATGTTTTGCGTTGAAAGCGCGCTTTTCTGTTGTAAAAAATGCAAATGTAACGTTTCAAAAACATTTTTCCCGTCTTAATTACTCCACAGCTAGATCCTGATTAAAGTCCTCCAAAAGTGTGGGACTGGAGTTAACTTTCTGATCAATGTTGTTAAATGTCAGAAAGGAGGAAAAAAAAAAAAAACGCGTGCTCGGCTGCGTGCGAATTTCTCGCCTTCATGGTGGAAATCCCGTTTTTAAGTCGTTTTCTTGATAAAGCCGCATTGGATGGCGGCAGTGTTAGAAAGCGCTGTGGGTGTCAATATAAAGTGACGGCCATATTTGCCGGTGCCGCTGTTGTAAACAAAAAGTGAGAGACAGACGCTTCACTGAATTTCGGGTCATTTTTATTTCTTTAATTTACAATGTCTTTGGGAATGTCTTACAAACCCAATGTCCATCAGCACATTCCGGGAACTTCTGGGAACCAGGGTAAGGAGAAAATGTGGGAGAAAATCAAAGTATCCGCTTGTTAAATCGAGTGTTAAATTCGGGGTCTCGGAGAATACCTGGAGAAAGACCGTGTCTGTAGTTTTTGTCCAGTTATATATATAGGGTCAGATCCTGGGAGCTAGGCTAATTCATATCCGCCATTATTACTAATGTAAAAGAGCGCCATCCGTGAGCCGAGACGGCGGAAAAACGCGGTCGGGAGGCGAGACGAGGCGTCGGGGGTTCCGAAAATGTGGTTCTCGGTGGTCCGGGGCCGCGGTCCCGCCGTGGGGTTGCGGTTCCACGGTGACAAAAATGTATCACTTATGTCTTCTTTAGCCAGCCTTGTTCCGTTTCCTCCATGATGCTCCTCGGTCGGAGCTGCCGATTGATCTGCCTCTGAGAAATTTTATGTCTCTTCGAGGACATCTGGTGGTGGAGAGGGAATATTACAAGCAGACAAAGCACCGGGGTGAAGGGCTAACAGGGTTCGCGATCACATTTTTTAGTAGGGTTACCTTCTATATATATACACTCAACATAGCCAGTTAATATTTGATTATATATTTAATTAATTACAACTAATCTTACTTTTATGATTAATCTTGTTTTTATACATATTTTCAACACTTTTGGACACTTTTTCTGTATGAACCTACAAATCTGACGCTGTTGTTACACCCGAACTTCCTGCATTTAAAATCTACTGATTATGCTTGTATTCAAACAACATTGAAAATAAAAAAGCATAAAAACAGCTCATACATCAGTGTTGCACCTCAGTAAGGAGCTGTGACATTTTCTCTCTTTTTTTTTTTTTTTGTACCAACAGCTGGAAACCTTCCTTCCCCCTCAGCAGCTAACCTGGCTACATTGCAGTCCTACAGGCCCATTCTGAGTGACTACGGACCTCCATCTCTGGGATTCTCACAGGTGAGCTCTCGGGAAGCGCTATTTCTATAAAGTTTATTCAGTTTTGGGATTAGAAGAAAAGTGGTCTGTGTTTTGTCTTACACAAATCTAATGAACTAACAGCACACATTCCTCAAACTGTCAGGCATGGTGGAGGAGTCATGGTCATTTGGGCTTGATGAAAGCTACTTTAATCTGAATAAATAGAAGTCGGCGGTAAAACATCTGGACAAAAATCTCTGTGTTGAAATGTTTAAATCTTGCTGCTTCTGCTCCGGCCCAGGGCTCCACCGGCAGCCAAGTGCCTCAGAACAAATATGCCGAGCTGCTGGCCATCATTGAAGAGCTAGGGAAGGAAATCAGGCCCACATACGCCGGGAGCAAGAGCGCAATGGAGAGACTGAAAAGAGGTATGGTCGAGGACGATTCACAAGCAGAGTTTAAGCGAGCATTTACATTAATATGTGCTGTCGTGTCATCGGTTTGATGTGAAATATACGACTCTGTCTCTGTAACAGGGATAATTCACGCCAGAGGCCTGGTACGTGAATGCCTGGCGGAGACGGAAAGAAACGCAAGGTCCTAGCCATAAACACGTATTCCTCCTTGCAAGAAGAACTACTTTTTTTTTTCTTTTTTTTTTTTTTGGGAAGTTGGGGGTGGGGGAAGCGTGCATGGCCTTTACGTTGCAAGGAGGAAGTAAATGAACAAAGGATTGAAGTGCAAGCTCTTAGAGAGAGAAAAAAACACAGTAATGCAGTTCACGGCTCTAAGGAGTTCTGAAGAATTCTTTCAATTGGGATTTTATCTTTCCTTTTTTTTTTTCTTGGGAATCAAAAGATTTTTTTTTACGCTCCACCGTTGGGGATCTAAGTTTTGACTTGTTACATAAATACATTGGTATACATTCATATTTTTATTGTTTTTTGGAGGTTTTCTTTTTGTTTTTTGCATGCGAACGGGCCCATGGGTTAACTGTAGACACTGCATGGCTTGTACAGAAGTAGATAGATTTTTCTCTCTTTCTTTGTTTTTATTTTTTATAGTATTGGGTCTGTGTTTCAGACCCTTGTAACAAAAGACTTGAGTGGTGGACATGTTATCAGACGCATTGGTTCATCTGTGATGAGATTGGTTTTGGTATTAAAAAGACGAAAACAAAAAGGAAAATGCTACTACTTGCATCTTTGTATGTATTTATTACTCTGTGTAATAAATTGTATTTTCAATACAGTGGATATTGTGATTCAATGTGTTTCAATTTTGATACTGTGCTTTGATTTTTTTTTTTTTATGTTTTTGCTTTCTAACAGTTGTAACGGTGCGTAACCATTGTCAACAAAATATTGTTTTTACAAGTGGGACCAGCCGACTGGCATCTCAGAAGCTTAAATAGTACCTGAACTATGTCCCCCAAATCCCAGAGTGGGTAGAAAGGGAGGCCTTCATGGATGCAGAGCCAGACAAAAAGAGCGGCAAAAGCAAACGAGTTAGCGGGTTAGCAGCCAACAACTGATCCAGAACATGTTACCGTGGAATATTGTCCCTGTTGCCATCTCGTAGCAGTCACGAGATGTACAGCAACATTCGAATTCCATCCAAAAATACTTCAACAATCCCAGAGGGAATTCTTCAGTCAGAGGTCTTGTCAGATGCGTTGCGAGATTGACTGCTACCAGAGATCCTTTCTGCCCACAGCACCACCATCCATGATGACCCTTACTCACTAAAACTTTGATACTAATGCTTAATTTTACTCATGTTCTACAGATGTAAAAAGTTCTTTCTAAATCCTCCCCTTTGCTCTAACATCATGCACTAAACTTTTGTAATGAAGTTAAAATGTTTCTCACATTCAGTATAACTTTAAGTCAAATCTCACTTTTAACATTCAGGCAAAATTGTACAGCATTTAATTTTGATAAACTGTTAAAACATAACCCCAACATGACACATTAAAAAAAGAAAGCATCCATTACTGCAAATTGATTTGTTTTGTTGCACTGCACAATGCTATTTTGGTTGTGAGAGAGGGGGAAGCGGCAAAGGTCATTGGGCCGGGACTCAAACCCATGATGGCCGCTGCACATGGGTCGTGTGCTCCACCGCAGCTCCACCGCGTGGACTGCTTTCTTTACCAAGGAAGTAGTGTTGGGCTCTGAGCTTTAGAGGCCTATTATTTGGTTTCAAATGGTTGAATAGTTTTGAAAATACTATATTTTAATTAGAGAACTGTCTTCTCCAATTTGTTGGAATTGGAGAAGACAGCAATACTTTAATTTCTGAACATGGTCAGGTCATATTTCCACTTTTAAGCAAACTCTCAAACCCAGCAGTAAATTCAAATGCATGTTGTTTGCCTCCTTTGTTTACTTTTGGATGTTACTAACTGTATTACACTGCCACATACAGGCCTGGCATTGTCACTACATATTCTTAATTTATATATTTTTTTCAGTGTATGGTGACATTTCTTGCAATTATTTCAAATGAAGATGTTGAAAGGAAAACATTAATATGATCTGGGCAGCACCTGAAAACTTAAAAATTGTATGAGTAAAACATTTATTTTGGTGGGACATCAAAACTCCATCAGAATTCAAAAGCAGTGTTTTAGGGTCTGCATAAAATAGTATAAATAACAGCTATTCGTCAAAATAAGATTCTAGCATCCTTTAGTTGGAGTTGTCCGCCTATCAGTTTGGCCCGGTATTTATACACTCCTTATCTTCTCCCTCGACCAATAGAAATAAAATGTGAAAATACTAACCAATCACGCGTCTGTATTTCAGATCTCATTCTGACCAATGGCGTTGGGGGCTGTAAACGTTCAGCGGACAGCGAACACTGCAGTGCAGCAGCCAACCAGCTCACAGCTAGCGAGTCCGACTACTCTCAGAGAAATATGGATATAATAACATTAGAAACCAACCGGTAGGTTAACTATTATTTGGTGTAAGCTGTACTAGCCACACTGCCTGGTCTTGTGAAGCGGTTTGCAGTTGAATGCTACTACTAGTCTTGTCCTGCTTGTCTCTGTGTTTCTTAACCTGTAATACACCAACTTAGCCAAACTGAGCTAACTGGCTAACCATTTGAAAGGCTCGTTAGTTGCAGGTGTTGTTAGCTGCAGCTGGATACCTCTGTCCAACAGATTCAGGACTGGCAACTTTAAGTGTCGGTGCTACAGACATTATAGCTCTGAAAGCTAATGGTGCTCCTAATAATATATTGTGATATTGCCTGCCTCTTCTGCGTTAATTATTTCTGCTAATTTAATTAGCAGTACATTAATTAAACATGCCGTATTCAGGCTAGCTTTTAAATTAAAGGAAACGTAACCCCTGATGCTTAAAACTCAGAGATTGATGCTAATGCGTCACACTGACACCTGAACGTCATTTTATTATTTATTTATTTATTTTTTGTTGTTTGTTTTAATACATGTTTACCGGACATGTTACGTGTAAATATCGCGGCTGTATAGTAATTCTGGGATTTACTGATAGTGCTCACCTAAACCAAGGTTACAGAGGCTTTTCCTGGCACTGTTGCAACAGCTGTGCAGCGCCTTCAGACGCTCACTCCAACTCAGCCCTGTTTTCTCTTTGTTTTGGCTCTCAGCTGTCAGAGAGACCCCCTCCAGATGGGCCCGTAAACATGTCCACGGATGACAGTATCTCCGAGGACGTGTCCAGCTCGGGGGCTCTGAGCCACTGCCACGCCAGCGCCGACGGAGATGGAGGAAAGGAGAGCGAGACCTCCCTGGTGTCCTCCGAGGGGACGTCAGCCTCGGGCCTGGCCGTCCTGGAGGAGAGGCACACAGTCTCCCAAACTACGGGAGGCGCCGTGGAGAGCAGGCATGTGGACATCACACCGGCGTGCAACAGGATCAGGTGCTGCCACTCACACACACCGTGCTCTGCGTGAAAAATGGAGACTTGACAGTTGATGTGTAAAAGAGTAAAAGATGCAATTTCGGATATAATCTGCGTTTATGTTAAATTATTCAGATGTTCTGGTTAGGCCTGTCACTATAACAAATTTTGCTGGACACTGAATCGTCCCAGAAGTTGTTGCGATAAACCCTGATATTGTTGTTTTGAGATAACGATACAATAGTATATAGGTAATAATAAGAGAACATATTCTCAAACATCAACAAGCTTTTAACACTGGAACGGGAAGACATTTTAAGTATCCAAAATAAAAAAAACAAAACAACAAATAAAATGAATTATGAAACCGCTGCTGTAAACAAAATTGTTCTTCAGGAAAAAAAAAAAAGTCCAAAGCACCAATTCCAATTTTCGGTTGAAAGAGAGAAAACAGAAAACATCACACAAATGGAAATGATTGAGCTAGTTTTAATTTACCATGAGATTAATGGATTTATTTCCTATTGCTATTTTTTTCCTGTTTCTTATTAATCTTGTCAGAAAACGTCATGAGCTGCATTAATTTGTAATGAAGGAAATGAAAGTCATGTTGTAAACTGTAGCGTGAGCTGTGAAGCGGGTTTTGCAGTTGTGAAACTGCAGCTGTTTTAAAAAAAAAAAAAGTTCAAGAAAAAATCACCTAAAGCGCCTTGGAAAAGTACTTGAACCTTTTCTCATATTGCCACAATGCTACCATAGTCGTTTGTTTGTTTGTTTTTTTGTTGTTTTCTTTTGGTTCTATATGTGAACAACAAGCACCAAATAGCATATAATTGTGAGATAAAAGAACGTGTAATAATAGTGATCTCCCATTGGCCACCAGATTGCTCAACACCAGTAATCCTCACACTCAGACTGTCTGAAAATGCTAGGTTCAATATTATTACTGTCGTAAACAGTTCAATATTGTTTTTATTGGTGCCTCTTATGTACATTTAGCAATACATTTTTATTTGTATATTCATTCTAGATTTTTTTTACCAGCACCAGTAATATTAGTGCGTACCTACGTATAGTCACACAAAGTTTTTTGGTATATATAATTCTGCCAGGAAAGTTCAGAATTTAGAGATCAATCTCAGAAATGTTCTAGAGAGAACAAGGAAACACTTGAGTTTGAAAAGTTGAAAATGTTCAAGAAATAACTTTGGAAATTTGAGATTAATATGAAAAATGTGTCAAAAGTAAAAACATGTTTTTAAAATTATTTTTGTAGAAAATCTGTTACTTTAAAACTCACAAATTTCAAAGTTTTTTTTCCTGAAATATTTAGTATTTTATTTTCTAGAAAAATGTCTGAGATTTTTTGGCAAAAACTTACTCTCCTTTTTTTCTAATAGACAGTCGTATTTTCTTGCTTGAGGAATGTTTTGATATATCCTATACTTGGTTTTGGTGTAACAGTTTGTAAATATTCACATTAAATGAGAATCTTGATTATAAGACATATCCTTACCACGGTTGTAAAATTTTTCATTTCTTAAAATTTTCTTTGCCTTTTTTTATTCTTTGCATCATTTTGCAAAGAAAAATGATACCAGAAAAGCCTTAGTCTGTCTTTTAAATTTGCTTTCCTGTATCTTATAAGTAATTTCAGTGTAATGTTGTCGTAGGAACCTCTGTCTGAGCACAGATGAAGCATTTGAGCATGGGAAGACGCTGCCATTCATCAACCCGAGCTCCCTGGAGACCCTGAGGGCCTTGGTGCAGGAGATTCAGAGCAGCGGAGAAACAGACCCAGAGATCTGGAAGGACTGTGAGGTGGGAGTTAATCACACAGCCTGAAAGATAAAACTACACAGACAGTATGCAAATGAGGTCCTAAGCACACGCTGGTGCTGTCTGAAGTGAAGCCAGGAACTGCTGCTTTAGCAGTTGTTCTTCTGCAGCCGACAGCCTCGCCTCTGAGCTGTCACTTTTAGTTTTTTCTGTGGATCGCACCTGTCAGTTCTGCAGACACACACACATGCACACACATCTGCAGAGAGCCCATAGTACTGGTACATTACCACACTGCAGCTGAAGTTTTCATACACAGGAAGTGATGCGCAGGGGAAACACTGACGCAGTTCAGTTCAACCTGAAGTGATTGTTCTTAGCAGGTCACTATCCCTTTAAACTCGGTGTCTGGGGGAACGAGCTGCTAATGGAGTTTATCCACAAGCCACTTTTTTGCTCTATTATTTTGCCACTGATATGATTGCTTTTCATTATTTGGTAAACAGTTGAGGGTAAACCATGAAAATCTGCCTTTTTGCCCTGTTTCCTCTCATGACACAAACTCACTTCCACTGCATTCCAGCTCTTTGGGGGAAGTAGCAGTGTTTACTCCATCTTTTTTCTTCTGCGTTGAACATTCATTTGACATATTAATTTCAGAAGTATTTCATTTTTTTCTTAAGAAATGAGTAGTTACATTCTGCTTTTACATTCACTACAAAATCAGTCATACCTGGTATTGGGTTTCTGTTGTTGATGGGCATCTTTTCTATCAGAGAAATACACTTTAAACAATTTGCTTTGAAGAAAACCTTGTGATTTATCTTTACGTTGCACTTTCATGAGTTTAAATTTTTTCTGTCTCAAAGTAAATGTTTGATTTTTAAACTTTTTTTAGTGTGTATTTTGTGTCTCATTATTTACCGTGATGATTCCTCAGCTAGATTCTTCAATGAATGGCTGATATCCAAGCCATAAGGTAAAATTGTGTGGAAGGATGACTGTTCTCAGTCTGTTGGGACCAACAAGGATGCATCATCTGAACTGGTATTATTTCTGAAAACAAGTCACATTTAGTCTGCTGCATGGTTCTAACAATTATAACACAACCCTTTACATGGTTGCTTTACGTGTTTTTTTGTTGCCCCTTATCCATTTTAATTTATATTTACTGGAGCCAACAGTAAATACAAGATATAAGAAACGTTGCAGAGAAAAGATGTTTGCAAAAATAAATGGAAGTTCTTTTACCCAGCCTTCTAATAACATGTCAAGAAAATCCAGGGTTGGTTAATATTGCAAAGGAATTCAAATGCATTACATTAATTAATATGAACACAAAACGAAGAGTCCCAACACCTGCTTTCAGAAACAGAGACCTCTTACGGTGCTCAGAGATATTCATAATGTGAATAGCAACTTTGGAGATTTTAAATCCAAATGACTTCCTCAGTGTTAGTGTGTGAAAACTATGATGGGGTCTGAGGGCCGTTGTAGATGGGGGGGGGGGGAAAAATGAGGTGTAAATTTCTGCCAAAACACAAAAAGAATTTGAGATTATTCTCAGAATTTTTTTTTAGAAAAATCAAGGAAATTTATGAGCCCCAAAAGTTGAAAATTCATAAGAAAAAAATTCAGAAATTTTCAATTTGCAAGAAAAAAATATTGATATTAATCTCAGAAATTTTCTTGAAAAAACTTTGTTTCAAAACTTGAAAATGTTTCACTTTTGAAACACAGAAATTTCCATGTTTATCTTTTCTTGAGCATTTCTGAGGTTAATCTCAAAATTAGTTTTTCCTTGCAATTGTTTTGACTTTTCAAACTCAGAAATTTTCTTGCCTTTCAAGACAATTTCTGAGATCTAATCACCAAATTTTTGAGTTTTTCAGCAGAAACGTACTCCTCCTTTTTTTCAACAGCCCATAATAGAAAACAAACCCGTATCAAATTTTTCTGCTTCCTCTGAATAATTGAATTCTAACTGGTTTATCGTTCCATTGCAATAGTTGCTCCTTATAGTTTGGCTTCTAAGAATGTTTGCCAGACATTTTGTTCTTTTTAGAGCATTTGGATGAAGTGGCAGCTTAAAATATTACAATGGAAAACTTTAGAAGCTGTGCACCTTTGAAGTTAGGAAATATTAACACTAAACAAGATTAACCGTTTAAAAGTTCAAGTTACAAACTGATTGTTTGTCAAACGGTTTTTGTCTTCATCAGGGTCGATGGTTGCATTTGTTTCAGCTGGTTGAAAAGCAATACCAAGAGCAAATACTTGCTCAGCAAGAACAATATCAGTGCCAAATACAGGTAAGCAAACGTATGCTATCGAGTTCTTTCATGTGATAAAATTTTTTTCTTCTCCTTTTTAAATATCTTGTTTTTTTTTGTTTTTTGTTTATTTTGTTTAGTTGATTCAGGATGAGATTAAGGCCCTGGTTCAGCTCCAGAACCGCCAGACCAGCAGCGGTCAGCCGCAGACGGAGTTCCCCTCCATCACCAAAACGTCCCCAGACGCTAAAGACTGCATCTTCTCCATTATCTCCAGTGAACGCCCGCTTCCCAAAAACGTGCCAAGTGACAACGAGAGCCTGGGAGCCCCCATCCTCACACCCTTCAGCACCCCGTCCCCTCCGCCTCCCGGGCTGGAGACCGCCAACCAGGGGGAGGAGCGGACCACCACGGTGCTCAGCAGCGGCTATGGAACGCTGTGGGAGACTGGCTTCGAACCCGGGGTGACTCCTGATGAAGACGGGGAGGACGGCGACGCAGGGCGGAAGCACAGGTGGACCAGCATCCTCCAGGAAGACATGCAGACGACTCTGGCAGAGTACCAGCAGGACTTCTCCAGTGAGCGGCCCAACGCCGTCAATGAACCTGTTCCATCTGTGTACCAGCAGAAAACGTCCAGGTATGTCCAAACTTTAACCTGTTAAAGGGGCAGCATCATGGAAAGTTAATGTTTTTGCACTTTACATCAGTGTTAAACACTCCTGGAGTGTTGATTTGATTCTTTAATGCATGTTTGAGTCCTTTAATGTCCCGTGGCAACCGTTCAGCTGTGCAAAACGGTTGAAGGGGCCTAGGCCCGCCTCCAAGGACAAAGCTCCACCTATGAGCTTCAGCTTCCAACTGTGGTGGCCAGTAAATGAGCACAGGACGCATGAGCTCCATGTGGGCAGGTTTCTTCATGCTAATAACTGGAACTGGTTGAAGCTGGGTTTGTCACAGAATGTACCACAAATTATATCAACGTGTTGCTGCTGTACCTGCATCATTTTATGGAATTCATCTTGTATTTGTTAGATTGGGGAAATGGAGAATGAAGTTGCATGTTTTTAGTTAAAAATAAAGCGTATTCTCCATCTTTTTGGCAGCAGCAGCCAGCAGCTGACCTCCTGGGCCCAGAGGCAGAAACTCAGAGCCAGGAAGACAAAGGCAGGAATCGGCATAGCACAAACCTCAGACTACCAGGAGTTACCTCACAGCAAGCAGAGTCTGCTGGAGAAACCAGATTCTCACGACCAGGTATTTTAACAGCTCACCTTCTAGGACCAACATTTGTAGTAGTTTTGTCTGCTTTGGTTGCTCTAACCATTTTTTCTTGCTCCTGAGTCCCATCCACTTATCTCCGTTGTGTTTCAGCATCGATCGGCCGGGCTGTCATCCAGCTCTTTCCCGCTGCGGCGCAGTGACAGCCTGATGTCAGAGGCTTCAGGTAATTCACAGACTTCGATTAAAAAAAGAAGAAAAGACGTGGCCAAAGGAAACCATGCACTTTAGTTTTCATCTTCTGTAGTTATTGATACACTCCTGAGGCGACCATAATAATATTTCACACTGTCTGATAACAATAGTTTTGATTTGATTCTTAAAGCAGTCTTATGTTCCTTTGACACTGAATAAAATCTCATTTATGATCATATTATAGGTCAGTAGAGAGCAGCAGTAGCAGTGTGAATCATGGATATATTTTCAGATCAAGAGTGATGCTCAGTGTATTTACAGTTTATAGTACTGCTCAGTACTTTAGACTGGCCCACACCAGGAGGTCAAACTCATCCTCATTTTGGGCCAAATGGAGGTCATAAATCTTCCTAAAGGGCCGGTTGTGCCAGAATTTATTCTGGCCAGTCAACTAATTAAATTGTCAACTAATGACAAATTAATTCAGCTAATTCATCATTAGCCGAATCAAAAGCTGAGGATCGTTCTGCGTCTCCTGCAGACTCCATGAATAATAATCTGCATTCGATAAGTATTTCTTAAAAATAAAATAATATTGAAAATCTTTTCACATTGTTCAGTCTGTCCAGAATTTGTCAGATTTTTTTTCTGATATTTAAAAGAATATTTGCAAGGAATTTTGCAACATTTGCACCTATGTGTGACGTTAAATGTAACTTTTTGTTGCTTGCCGTATTGATTGCGGACTATAACTTGACACCAAGTAAGACTGACGCAACAGTGTCGTAAAAGAAAACACTGCCACCTGCAGGTTGGAGTTATCATCACTTAAACTCAAACTTTTTAACCGTTCTTCAGAAAAACTTGAGGAACTCACATTACTGCAAAGTAATGTGGAGGTCTGCTGATTTTGCATGACATTTTGCAGGATTGAACTGTGTAATTTGGCGACACACTAATAACTGGAACTGGTTGAAGTTCCAGTTTTTGGAACTTCAACCAGTGTACCACTACAGTATCAGTAGTGTAGTGTAGGCCACTACACCGACATGTTTATGTCGGTGTAGTGGCCTACACTGACATAAACATGCAAATGAATGGATGAATAATGTGAAAAAGCACTCTACAGACTTTTCATTGTGTCTGTCTCAGGTCTGACTTACTGGCGTCTGAACGAATGCGATCTGTATCGGCCCCTTCCGGACAGCTTTGACAGCGGAGCGTATCTCCTTCTGCAAGAGGCTTCCATGAGTCTTGTGAGTCACCAGCTCAGTCACATTCAGCCAAATTCAAACCTCCCAGTCCACCCGGCTGTCCTACGCCACGTAAACGTCGACGTCTGTTTCTGCCCCGTAAAAGAGCCACATGACGCTCATATGTTGACTGTATGTGCTGACGGGGACAATAATAGTACCAGTCAGAAGGTGGCGCCAAAACACACCTCCAGATAAAGAAGATTCAGATCTCTACATCAGTTCTATTTACCACAGCGTATCGGGCCGTTGTATATAGGAAAACTGGGGGACAGGCAAAACAAAGTTTGAAAAGTTTTTAGGAAAAAATAAATACATTTTGAGATTAATCTCAGAAATTCATTAGAATAAAAATCAAGAAAATTTCAGAGTTTGAAAAGTTGAACATTTTATAGAAAAAAACTGAAATTTTGAGATTAATCTCAGAAAATTTTCTGGGAAAAACTTGAAAATCTCAGAGTTTCAAAAGTAAAAAAAACAAAATCGACTTTTGAAACTCGGAAATTTCCAAGTTTTTTTTTTTTCTTGCAAATGTTTGTGTAGCAATTGCTAACCGAAGACAATGATTCAATTCAATTCAAAGTCAAAAATACTTTATTAATCCCAAAGGGAAATTAAATAATCATAACTACATCTGGTTTTGTAGCAAAACAAATGAAATAAAGATGATTAGTGTGCTTTATAGCACTTCAAAACTTTTCATGTTTTTACTCAGTTAATTTTTACATCCTTAAAGAATGTAAAAACGTTGCAATGACAGTGTTTTTGTGAAAAAGTTGAGTTGGATTAAAAGCTGAGGATGGTTGTGTGTCTCCAGCAAACTCCATCCCAGGAGCCGCGGCTGTCCCTCAGAGAAATCTACCAGAACAAACATAAAGACTGTAAACAAACCGACTGGGAAGGTTCTGTCACATCCAGCCCTCTGTCACCACAGGTCTGTCTTTTCATTCAGAGACCCAAATCTGTTTTTACCTCTTCTAAACTTTTGACTTTTGTAGAAAACGATCCGACTCGGTCCGTTGCTAACCTCATATCTCCGTTGCTAAGGTGCTGACATTGGATCCGGCGGCCGGCACGCAGCAGTCGGATCGAACATCTGGCTTCACTTCACCTTCTCACTTCAGCAGCCCGTCGTTTGCCCCTCCGCCACACCCCTACCCCAGACTGGGGACCTCTATGACCCCCGACAGCATGGCGGAGGGCAGCCCCCGTCCTGGAGACACCGACTGCGTCTCTGACGTGTCCAGCGCTTCAGCTGCTGGACAACCTCCAGCTAAGACGCAAAGTTCTCGAGGGAATCCGTCACTGGCGGTCAGAGAAAGCAGTCAGCAGCGCAGGGCGAGTGCGCCGTTAGCCAGCGAGGAAGAGGGGAGCCGCACCTACACCAGCACCTTGAAGCCCGGCGCCGCCCCTGAAGGCGGGCAACCGCCGTCAGCCAGTCCGCACATGGACAGAGCTTCGTCCCTGGAGGACCCCGTCGTCCTGTCTCTGTGAGTCTGATGTTACAGACACCTTGTAGAAAATATTCACTGCCTGATTTCAGCAGTCACCAAGCTTGTAAACTTACACTAAACTTGTAAACAATCAAGTTACAAGTATTTGTAACTTGCTATAGAAAAAAATGTTTGTCGTTATAGCAATAAAACAAGAATATTTCTTGTTTGTACGAGTTTTATATCTTGTTATAATCAAAATATGTTCCCAGTTTTAAATAGGAAACATCAGAGGAATTGTAAACTGTCACAGGTGTATTTTTATATTTTTGCTATAGCAAAAAGTTTCTCATCATAGTGAGAAATATGTCTTGCTATAACGACAAAGTTTCTCATTTTTACGAGTTTTATATTTCATAACGAGAAGGTTTCTGGGTATGAGACACAAAAGCGAGAAAACATTGTCATGATGAGTTTTCTGTCTCTTTATAACCTAAATATGTCAGAGGTGTGTATTTTTTTTATCTTGTCCCTCTGACAGTTTCTCGTTAAAACAAGAAAGTTTCTTGGTTTCAGAAGTTTTATGTCGCTGTAGCATGAGAGTTTCTGGATGTAACGACATACAAAATTCGTTAAAACGAGAAGGTTTTCTCGTTTTAACGAGTTTTGTTTTATCTGCCTTTATTTAAATGAAATGTGTTCTCATTTAAATAAAAAAGGTCACAGTGATCCCTTCTTTTGCCTTTTTAAAGTTCATAAACTGTCAGAGGAGCGTTTTTTAAAATCTTAATATAAAGAAGAAGTTTCTCGTTAAAGCGAGATATAAAACTTATATTTGTTGTTATTGCAAGACATAAAACTCGTCTTGTTATAACATGAAGGTTTCTGGTTTAACTGGGTACAGAATTCTTGCTTTAATAAGTTTTGCGCCTTGTTATAACATGAAAGTGACTCAAGTTTCTTTTTTCCTTCCCTTTTCCCCCCCAGACTGCGGCAGAACCTCAGAGAGAAACACTCGCGACACATCGCAGATCTGAAGGCCTACTACGAGTCTGAGATCCAGATCCTGCGAGACAAACTCAAACTCCGAGATCTGCCTCAGGATCTAGAGAAGAGCAATCAGGCCCTGACAGAGAGGTTTGCAGTCATTCACACAGCCGTGTTTTTTGCCTTGTTGCAAACCAGATAAGGTCAGCAGAAACATAAAATAGCCAGAAAAACGAGCAAAAGCCAAAAGTATAAGTTTTTTTAGATGCATTTGAGAACATGTATAAAGGGATTAGCAATGTTAATGATAAATGTTTACAGTTTAGATTCATTTTATTCATCCTGTTGTTTATCTGCAGGTGCAAACATCTAGAAAAAGCTCTGGCTGAGGCAACAGGTCGCATCCAGGAACTGGAGGCAACAAACATGTTGCTGGAGAAACACCTGGTATCTGCAAAAACATTTTCATACAAAATTTGCAGCTCATTACCTTGAGGGAACTTATCATAATTTCCTAAACAAGCAAAGCAGAGATAGCAAGAAGCTAGCAGGCCGAACAGAGGAAGCTATGCCGTTTTTGGGCTGCTTTTGAATACGAGTGACTTTGTTTTCACAGGCCGAATGGCCGGAGCGCTACGCCGTGGCCGGAGCCGCCGTGAACTCCCTGCAGCAGCGGCTGGAAGAGAGCAAACGCTCAGCCAAAGAGAAAGACAGCCTGGCGGCTCGCTTAAAGAGCCGCGTGCGTCAACTGGAGGAGGCGGCGCAGAAAGCCTGCAGGGAGGCAGACGACAAGGAGGCCAGGAGGGAGAGGGAGTACAAGATGCTGCAGGATGTGAGTCTGACAGAGTCCATAAAGATCAGATATCATGTGAACAATAGTAGCAAACTTCTGATTGAGTTAACTGCAGGGTTAATTAATAGAAATGAATCACATTTAATTGTAATTTATTTTTTTAAAGAAAAATAAATTACAATTAAATTGTAGTTTATTTTGTTGCTATATATAGCAACAAAATAAACATTTTCAAACCAAAAACCCTTTTTTCTTCTAAATTACTGAGTAAATATTAAAGGTGGGCGTTTATTGTATTGTTTTATCATTTATTATTGTGATAATTTTTTTTATTTGGATAAGAATTCTGATATTTCATTTTAATATTAGAATTCGTTTTCAAAAACGAAACCGCCATGTTTGAGATAATTGTTAATTTTACTTGTTTTTTTTGTCCACTGGGCAGAGGGAGCATCAATACATATCAATAAATGCGAAGATATGATTAAATACAGTTACTGTGTGAAGTTTAGTGATACCCTGAATAATAAATGTTTGATAAAGACAGAAAAAAATGACAAGGTTTTTACACCAGTGGAAGAATTTAATAGTTTTTTTGTACAACTGTTAACTGGCAGCCGTAATTTACAACACTTCACTTTCTTCCCCTCAGCTACTGAAGGAATACGACTCTCTAATGAAGGTACACGAAGCAGCAAAGGTAAAGTCATTTCTTCTGGTATTGTAACATTATGTCACATCTTCATTAACCTCAGTATCAGCCGATATTTGTCTTTTTGTTTTAATATTGGCATCAATCCCATAAGTGAGACAGTACTAATAATAATAGTTGATGTTTATTTCCGTAATGTTGCTGTTTGTTTGGGTTTTATGTGGTTTTGTTTGGTCATGTGATAGCGACGCAGCTAGGCAGATTTAATGTAATCTGTCTCATATATCTCATTACAAACCTCATCCTTTAACATGGCATTAAGTTCCACACAGGTAAAGTCACATTTCACTAACTTCAGGTGCTACTTCTGTTTTTGTTCCTACAGAACAACCTGGTGTCAGCAGAGAGCAAGCTAGTCGATGCAAACGATCAGATATCTGAGCTGAAGAGGTAACACAGACTGGTTAGATTTTGTAACTTTTTAAAAAATATATAATCCAATTAATTTTGACTTCTACAAAATTAAGATGTATGCAGAGTTGGGCAGTAACTAGCTACATTTTTAACTTTTTGGAAAACTTGTAGTTTTAGTAGTGGTTTTACTTGTACTTTTTACTTTTACTTGAGTAATTTTATTATGGCGTTTCACTACTCTTACTCAAGTAACATTTCTGTATACTCTGTCCCCTACGAGTAACTTCACTGAATGAAGAACAATAATGTTTTAACCAAAATAGTCATCAGGCACACATCTGTAGTTTTCATTAAGGTTTCATATATTTTGTATTTAAAGAAACTGATTTGGAAAAGTGTCTCTTTTGCCTGATTTCAGCCACATTTCCATTACAAATGTTTGCAAACCTTTGTCCATTTCCGCTCATGTTGGAAAAAAATCAATTTTGCACTGCAGTGTTTCTTAAATAAGAAAGGTAATCAAAATCAGTAAGTTTGTTCACATGATAATTCATTCAGAATTAATTCTACTACCACTTCCTGTTGTCTTCTTTGTCGTTTCCTCCAGTAGTAACATGCGGTTGTTGATCACGTGACTTGTATGACATGAAAATAGTTTGCATTGCAGTTTTGCAAATTACACTCATTTCGATAAAATCTAAAAACCACCTCAACCTAGCGCAAAAACTTTATTAAAAATGTTAGTTTTTTTCTAAATAGGCATGTGTCCATTAATCAAAATTATTTTTGTAAATCCAATTTATGCAATTATATGGTAAATGGGAATGCAGCTTTTGTTATTTCGTGATTATGTTATTAATATGAATTACTTTCACTTTGGTTCTTAAAACACCAAAGTTTCCACATCACATTATGTTTTGGTCCATCTGATGATTTAATTTGATAGATTTTTTTTATTCTAACCATTTAATCAGTACTGGAGTATCCTTTTATCCTTTTTACCAAATACTTTTCTACTCTTACTTGCGTCATTCCCCACACATAAACCCAGATGACCTGAGGGTGTTTCCTGCTGTATTCATGACCATGTCCATCTCTGTAAATCTCTCCTAGAGTCGTCTCAAAGCTGGAGTCCCAGGTGCTGCAGCTGGAGCACGAGAACCAGGCCCGGGTCCGCTACGCCCCCCACAGTAACGCCCAGCCTTCAGGGGCAGGGTGAGCTCTTCAAATGTTGTTCACAGTTAAAGCCGCAGCGTTTCAGTGTCTGAGAGGAGAAAAGTTTGTAACACTTCCTTACTAACCAGAGTGAATGACTGTCCTGAATATGTCTGCAGTCTCTTCCACCATCCCGACTTGCTGCTGTCACCCAGCAAAGGTAAAGTAGAGCCGGACGTCACCTGGAGGAGGTCTGACCAACCGAACGGCGGCAGAAACTCCCAGCTAACTCAGGCCAGCCAATCAAATGCTCACAAGCGATCTCCCTACCCGATAAATGACATGTCGTCTGTGGACGCCTCTTCCTCTGGCGGCAGCTGGAGGTGTGTGTTTAGAGTCGGGGGCACGGCGTTAAAGCCGGACCTGAGCGTGAGTGTGAACGGTTCGCTTTCTGGTGTGCAGGTGTGCGTCTCCACCTGAGTGTGAGCAGACTCTGCCTCAGAGCAGACAGCAGGAGCAGAGCGCCGGGCGGAGAGACGGCTCCAGCCCCCTGACGCCCATGATGAGGGCCCTGATCGAGCTGGAGGAGACCAGAGCCACGGAGACCCGGGCCCCCTGTGAGCCCCACACTCACACAGCTGCACAGGGACCCTCAGGGGCCCTGAGGAAGAAAAGAGCCATTTTCTCCCTCAGCCCAGTGGAATAAAACTCATTTAGAAACACAAATATTGGGTCACCTTCAAGAAAAAGAACAAATATCTACAACAGAAATGTTGTTGTCATCGATTTTGAACTACTTACTAATACCAAATAGCTTTTTTTTTTTTTTTTTTTTTTTTACATCTACTCTAGGAAATTTCTTTTGAGTTTTAGATGAAAGAAAAACAGAAAAACAATTTTTGTTTTTGTTTTTAGGTTTTAAAATAAAATAAAGTTTACATGAAAGAGAATTAATAAATTTTTTCTTTCAATAAAATGTTGAAATATCACAGGACATGTTCCAAAACAATCAATTTACAACTTAAAAACAACAAAAAAGTACTTTGATAAATATTCCTTAAACTACGGACATAAAAAAAACTATTCAAACTAGCATTTGTTTATTATCTTTAAATGTTCAAACGTTGCTCCATTCTTTATCAATCTTGTCCAAAGTTATTAAGAGCCAACCGGAGCTCTGGAGCTGCAGGTCGTAGACTCTTGGCCTAGTCAAAGTCCTGACCTAAATCCAATTGAGAATCAATGGGGAGACTTGAAAAATGACATTCATGCATTCTCTGCATCCCATCTGACTAAACTTCAGCTGTTCTGCATCAGCAAATGTCTATAAATTCATAAAAATTGCAGAGATCCCAAAAGAGAACAGAGCACATTTCAGATTTTCACTGGTTAAAAAAAAAACTATTGAGCCACTTTTTTGGTGGCCTGTCAGATAACATCTAATTAAAATACATTGTAGTTAAAAAATGGAAAGTTTTAAAGTGTATGAATAGTTCTTAAAGTCACAGTAAACAATGTAACTTCCCATATTTTTCCACATACAAATAAAAGTAAAATTGTCTTGGAGGCACTTTGTTCATTTTTCATCCTGAAATGCACCAAATATGTCCAACAGAATTTCTGCAGAATTATTATTTCACTCAGCGCAGGAAACACAGCTGCTACCTGCTCGGTCTGTAGAATTTAATTTATTTGTGTGTCTGCAGGGGTCGGCCATCAGAGGGCCACCGTTGGGTTTGTGGAGCGGAAACACAAAGATCCGGTCCGGAAGCGACCTGACCTGGTACTGGACGAGACGGAGACCACGAAACCAGGAGGAGCGGCAGCTATGGGGGCCGACGGTGGGGCCCTGAGAAGTCGCGGTGCAGCAGACAGGACTGCAGCCCTGCTGAGGGCTCAGAGGAGTCTGTCCCCCGAGGGCCACCGGTCCTCGTCACTGCCACCTGCAGCTCACAGAAACATCCCTACTGCTACTCCAAGTAAGTTCTTACAGGGACTCGTTCATCCTTAAAAAGTCTTACATTTATTTGGCAAGGCCTTAAAATGTCTTAGATTCACATTTTTAAGTGTATTTTGGCCTTAATATGATAATCACAGGTCTTAAGTTTTGTGATCTTTAATTTTAGTCGTCTTCATTGCGTTCTGTGACTCGAGGCCGTTGAGGCTACCATCAGCTAGCTGCTAATATCACAAAGTTCAGTACTAACAGACCTTTATTCTTCATTTTCATGAAAGACTTGAATTGGTGATATTATCTCACTGCTTCATCCAATAATCCAAATAATACTGTAAATTTATTACAGTAATATCTTATAACCTCTTTATATTTTCTCTGCGCTTTTTATGTATAAAATTCAACCTAGGATGTTTTTTTTGTTGTTTGTATTATGCCAATGTTTTACTGATTGCTATAAATACTTAATAAAAACAAGTTACCTAGCTAGCTAGCTTGCTTTGCTGCAGCTACCGTCGATATAAACAGATTTATTGGCAGGATATGAAATTTTCTGTTGTACATTTGTCGTGATTCAGGTCTTAAATTTTTAATTTGAGTTGGTGAAACTTGTAGAAACCTTGTCTTACTACAAGATAGGACATTTATCCAAATCTGCATGTTTGTATGGCAGTCATGACATCTCCACCTTCCTTCCTTCCTTCTTCTTTTTAGCCAAGAGGGAGACGTTACTCACACCCCTGTCTGCCATGTCCAGCCCTAAACGCTGCCCCACAGAGAACTACTCCACTGCTTTTGGCCACTTGATGCCGAGAGAGGAGCACCTGCTCCAAAGGTGAGAAATGAAACATCATGCAGGCGACAGAGGATGATGGCATGGCATATGGCATGATATGATACAAAATGAAGACAGCTGCAGTTTGATTTTAGTTTTTTTGAGGAACGTCATTTAATGTAAAGAACAGTTCGGGTTTATAGCGACATTTAAAATAAACAAGTTAGCAAAAGATGCTGTTTTATCATTTCTGCATTCCAACCCAAAAACAGTTGGTTTCATTACATAAAGCCTGGGAAGTTGCATTTGACCAGAAGGCGTTAGATTGCTGCCCTTTTTAACACATTTTGTCTGGTTAGTCCACAAATAAGTTATCATGACATGGCTGTAAATACTGTTTGCATTCTGTTCCTGTAAGTCCTGTAAAGGTGGCTTTAAGACACACTCACTGAACCGTCTCGTTTTGGTCCACACAGCGACGGACACGCTGACAGGAGACGGCATTCGTTCCACAGCAGCAGTCCCAGGAAGAGACTCCACTTCACATCAGCAGAAGAGAACGGTAACGCACAAAATCCTAGAAACCCTGGTGGGCGGGACACGCTAGCTTAAAGCTTTATTTTGTTTTCTACTATTGTATTCTGGGCATGTTTATTTATTTTAGAACACATCTAAGTTATTTTTGTTTTTACGCCTTGTTTGAGAAACGAAACCTTTAACCATTTGGAAATCCGCCCTTTCTGAAAACCTATTATTTGTGTCTGATTATAAATGTAGATTCTTCTTCTGTTGTTTTTGATTTGTTTTATTTCCTCAGAGCGCCAGGAGCCGGAGCCCTGGGGCCGTATGGAGCCACTGGACAAAAGCACCCAGCTGGGCTGGGAGCAGCAGAGGGACGGCGGCGGCCCCGAGCAGCCGGACCCCTCAGAGGACCCGGCTCTGCTGGCCCTGGACAGAACCCAGTCACTGACTGAGGCCGAAAGACTGTTTGATGAACTGACGCAGGAGAAACTGCAGGTGTGTTGGAGAGTCTGATGCATCTTAGTTCCTTTATTTTTTAATCTCCAAAGGATAAATTTAAAGGTGCGGCTCTAACCACGCGTTCAGCTGGTTACATAAGAGGTTTATAGGGTCGCTCATTTCAATCCCTCCTCCTGCCTTTATTCTGATCTAATGAGTTTCAGTGTGTTCACTGCTTTATCAGTGTGTGTGTGTCTGTGTGTGTGTGCGCGTGTGTGTGCGCGTGCGCGTGTGTGTGTGTGTGTGCAGATTGAGGCAGCTCTGAGCAGGATGCCTGGAGCAGGTGGCAGAGTGAGCCTGCAGACCCGATTAGATGAGGTGAGATGCCAGAAAACAATTATAAACGGACTACTAGTTAATTTCCTGTTTTATTATATTAAAAATAACATTGGAAACAATTAGTGTATTGAAACAATAAGTGAAATATTTCACTTAAGGGTTTTCTTGCTTAAGCATATGGATAAGACTGAGAATCCCATAAGAACAATTTAATCATCAGTATTATGCAACATTATGCACAATATTAAATGTATCATAAAATCTTAGTCACAATAATAAAATAGATTGCCACTCTCAAAATATATTAAAACTAATCTAATCTATTTATTCTGAGAATTGATATGTTGGTGTCCATGTCTGCTTAAAAAGTTCATGTATCTAAATTAATGCCTTAAAATGTCTTGAATTCATTTTTAAATACTAAGTTGGCCTTAAATACGTTATTAGCAGTTCTAAATTTTGTATTGACACGACTATTTAATCTTCCATATTCAATGCATTCTTTCTTTTCTTTTTTGTCGCGGGACCTTTCTGTCGGGCAAAATTTTGAGTAGACCTCAGACATCTTCATTACATCACTAATGCCACTCAGAGCTAGCTGCTAATATACACTTACTAGCTGTCTAGCTTTTTTGCATCTATAATGGGTAAGTGCAAATTTCTCACCAGTTGGCTGGACAAAGTTTATCCATTTCTGCAGAGATACAGGTTTTAATGTTAAATTCGTAGTAGTCTTAAAAAGTCTTAAATTTGAGTTGTTGAAACCTGGAGAAGACAATGTTTACCGTTTTCCTTTATGGGTTGAAGTTGTTACTTCAAGCATTTTACTGTTTCCTTCCATCAGGTGGCCTTAGAGAATCGTCTGGAGAGACTGAACCGCGAGCTGGGCTCCATCCGGATGACTCTGAAGCGATTCCATGTCCTCCGTTCTTCTGCCCACACATAGCGACCTCTGACCTCTGCCACAGCTCGGTGTCTCGACTCGACAAACGGCACTGATTGTCTTCTGAAGAATCGCCTTGCCATGATCTCACCTGTACATCGAACACGCTCACCATGTTTTTATACGTATGATCGAACATTACTCTGGGATATTTTTTTACGCGTCGGGAAAATATTGGAGCTTTTTTTGGAATATATTTTTTAGTACAGCACAGATTTGTAAAGTCATTTACTTTTTTAGTCACGAGAAAAAAATAATAATAATGTGATGTTTTACCACAATGAAGAAGAGATTTTAAAATTAGCTTGAGTTTAAGATGTGAAGACACATTCACAAGACATTCATGCACGAAACATCACTGCCTTTTTTTTATTATTGATAATTGTACAATTATTTGACATTACATTCATGGTTTTACATATCAGTTGTTTTTTTCTTAATTGTCTGTACATTTCGCTTTGGGCCAAACTTTTTGAACTTGAAGGAAATATGTGTTTACTTGAATGAAAAACCTTTATTTTCATTGGTTTATTTCCTGAATGACTTCATTTCTGCAGCAGCAGATCAACCAGTCAGTCAAACCAGCATCCAACCTTTTCACTGAGTCTCCATCTGTTTCCACTGTGCATAGAGTCCTTGCACTGTTTCCTTTCCTCCATGTCGATTTCCTACAATGACATGTTTCCAATGGACCTGTAATGCTATTGCACAATAAACTTCTTTTATAGAAGTAGAGTTGGCACTCATTTCGTTTATAAGCTCAGAATGATACATTACTATTGTCAAAGCGCCATCTCCAGGTTGAGGCATGGGCTGTTCTAGATGGGGGCCAACTGGGGCCCGGTGACCTACACAGATTTACTTTAGCAATGAATTGTAAGTACGTTGTAACCCATCATTGGCTACTTTGCTAAACAGGGTTTCTTCAAGGGAGTACAGGACAAAAATTAATCAAAATTAAAAAAGGGCAATATTTCATCTTTTAACATGCACTGAACAAAAATATGAACGTAGCACTTTTGTTTTTGCTCCCATTTTTCATGAGCTGAACTCAAAGACCTAAAACATTTTCTATATACACAAAATAATTTCTCTTAAATATCATTCACAAAAGTTACTCAAGTAATTACCAGTACCTACCTCTGGTCACACATAAAGCTTGAGCAAATTGTCAATTTAATTGAACAGGATTTGTCTGCAGTCTGCCTTATGGCCTGACATGAAGTCAGCCCATCAAAACAGTTAAAACATATTAATAAACTGAAATAACACTTATGAAATGACTACTAAACAGTGTATTCCTCAAAAATAACCATTTCTAAATAAAGTACCTGTGCTAACAAACTTTTAATATATGTATTTAAAAAGTAAACGTTTTCTCTTCACAATATATATTACTAGATTAACAGCTGTTAATCTAGTAATATATGTATTATTTTATTATATTGGCTAATATTACTGCATATTAAAGAATGAGCTGATTTTTTTGTACGGAATGTTTTTACACTGCAGGATGGCTTCACAAACATACGCCCGTGTGTCAGCAGGGGGCGCTCTTCCCTTCTCTTACAGGAGGCGGCAGATCCTGCGTTTAGCTGTGACGGTGTAAATATCAGGTTATCTTCGGCCGGTTCTTAGGGCGCAGCGCCGAGACGGATACCCGGACAGAGCAGCTGGGCGCCGCGGTGGAGGAGGCGGTGAGGCCGCGACGAGGCCTCCGACAGGCGGACACGAACCGCGGGGACAGAACGCTGCGGGGAGGCGGCAGCGGCAGCAGCAGGATGCGCAACTTCCACTGTTGGATACAAACATCACCTGGCAGCAGGTTCGTCCTCTCGACGTGACCGGCCGAGCCCCGGGGAGCTTCCTGTAGGTTGGTGATCTTACTTTAACACAGCCCTTTTCACTGCTAATCAACCTATGATGTCTCTCTTTAATTAGGAGCATAATACGGACGCTGCTGTTCACTGGTTAGGCGCTTATTTGTGGCAGCGTTGGTCACATGGTGAGCACAACAAAGCAGCTGACCGGTGGAGAGTTCAGAAATCTGGCTGACCTGCAGCTGCAGATGACTGCACTGCTGCGGATCTGAGGGAATATAAGGAGATGTTTCAACGCCTCTTTTGGGCTTTTGTGTGCAACTTTGAAGGTTTTACTTTAGTGGTTGATGATTTTTTTTTTATTATAATAGTGCTCAGTTGTCTGGATCTGGGATGCTTCTTCTGAACCATTTAAATGTTGTTGGGGGGTTTTCAGCTAAATAGTGCACATTAAAAGATTAAATGCTTTAATCTGGCCTTAATTTGTTTTAAGTGTTGGGAAACTAAAGTTCTAACTGAGATGTGTAGACTTGTGAGAGCCACTGGAAAAATTATGTATTTCTGTGGTTGAATGCTGTTGTCTGTGCAGTAGACGGCCACTTTTAGGTCTCTCCATGGATGATCAATTAAATTTAATTTAATTTAAATTTTAAATCTGGGCTCTGATTGGACCACGGAAAGACGTTCACACTGCTCCTGAAACTACTCATTTGTTATCTTTCTGTGTGCTCTGGGTCATAGTGTTGGAAAAATTAGCCAAACTGTATCATCAGCTTATAGTCATTTTTCACTAGTGCCACTATCAGGGGTGGTCATAGCCTGTTTGGCGCCCTGGGTGAACTGCCTTTCTGGCGCCCCCTATCCTAACCGATTTTATTTCTCTGAGCAAAGAAATTTGTCTGTACTAATCTAACCATCTCTAAGGCAGGTATCTTTTAACTCCAGTTCACAGGGAGCTCTTGTTCTGAATTAGTGTGTTGGCACATTTGAATATAATGAATGATTAATTATTAGGCCTGTGCAAAGTGTAAAGACATGTTGAGGAGATACCTCAGTCATTTGACGATGCACATAAGGGTTGCAGGACAGGGGTTGGGGATCCTTTTCTGACATGTGTTTCTGCAAAATTCAAGTTGACTATTAGATCCATCTGACCACTCTACCAAAACGCTCTGCTAGTTGGATTACATTAGCAATCGTTAGCCTTCAAGGTGCTTCTGTCTCCACAGGAGAACGTTGGAGTTCCACCTTAGTGACCATTGGGTTCTTTGTTACCTCTTTGGCCAAGACGCAAAATTTGGTCTAGCATCCTGATGTAGGGATTGGTTCTAGTGATTTAAAACTTTTACTAACTATTAAAAGTGAAGACCATGTTGGCTTATTTGGACATTCAACTCTTCAGTAGTTTTGTGTCTTTCCCCCAGATTTGTGCTTTGGGGCAATCCAGTTTCTGAAGTCTTTATTTGACTTCATGGTGGAAACAGGATCCACCTGAGCTCAGTTTCATACCAAAGAGTTTGAAATGTTTTAGAAAAAAGAAAAAAAAAGAAATTAATCAATTTTAGGATGCACTGTGTTTGCTTCCTGGATGCATTTTATTATGCAACTACGTAATAAAACATTTACTTGTCAAATAAATCATAGAAATATTTTTCTGTTTTAATCACTCCTTAGAAACATGTCACTTCATCTGACTCTTGCAACACTCCTGCCATTAAAGTTACTAGAATCTAAAGGTGAAAACATTGCAGAAATTGGTTGTGTAATCCGACACGGCCTCTTAACTTATTCAGGAAGACGCTTTGGAGAAGCCAAAATTTTCCAGGAAACATACACGATACTTGGAAAGCCCCAAATGCCAGGGAAATGCTAGGAATCACAGCAATTCGCAATGGTTGATAGACCGCAAGGCAATCTGTGTAGTTTTGTGGTCTATGTACTGTTCAGCAGAAGATTAACCCTACTGTAGGTATTGAAACAGACAAGCCAATGGAAGTGGATGAAGAACGGAATAATTCCACCTTAATATCAGAGTGTTTGCAATAAATAGTTGTATTTTAAAAATGTTGCTTTTTAAGTTGAGCATTTTTTTCCAAACTGGAGTCCACTGTGGTAACGTCAGCTGATTGGGCTTGATTTGGAAAAGCACACACCTGTCTATACAGCTGGCAATGCAGGAGATCAAGGAGTTTTTCTGTGGACTTCTGGGACGGGATTGTCTTGAGGCACAAATTTGGGAAAGGATCCAGAAACGTTTCTGCTGCTCTGAAGGTCCCGGTGAGTTCAGTGGTCTTCATCATTGGTCAGTGGAAGAAGTTTGAAACCAGCAGGACTCTTCCTGGAGCTGGCCAGCCGTCTGAACTGAAGGATCTGGAGGGGAGGGCCTTAGTCAGGGAGGTGACCGAGAACCTGACTGGGGCAATGGTTAATTTGTCAGCAAGACAACAACCCAATACTCCTGGCATGAGATCTGAAAGGAGCGGCCAAGCCAAAGTCCAGAATTGAATCTGATTGAACGGCTCTGGACAGATCTGAAAATGACTGACAGACGCCTCCATCCAACCTGATACTGCAAAGAAGAATGGCTAAAGATGTAAGGCTGTGGCATTGTATCCAATGCCATAGCCTTAGGCAGCTGTAATTGCTCACCACTCTTGTTCATGAGCAAGTTAAGCTCCTGAATGAGCCTAGACTATTCAAAGATGGCATGAACCACGCCCTTTTTTCCTCTACATCATCTGTAGCGGTAATACCAGGGCTTTTCCCTGACAGCCTGGGAGAATCCCATCCAAGCTACCGCTGGAAAAAACGAGACACATCCTTCATTTCTTTTCATTCTTTCAAAAAAAGACCAGGAGTGGAACTTGGTCCTTTTCCCATTAGAATTGCCGGTAGCGTACGCCCTGGTGTGCAGTATGAGTCATCGGTACTTATGCTCGTTTTTGGCCCTGAAGCTGGCGTGTGTACATGATGTAGTGCAAGGCAAATGCAAATATTGAAGCATCAGACGTAACCCGGTAAGGGCTTTTGAAGCTGTTGTTCTCTTGTTCAGTCAAACGGTTTGAGAAGTGGCGTGTTCTCTTCTCTTTAGCATGGAGGAGTCACACGGATGTGCGAGGCAGAGTGGTAGAAGATGGAGCTGATTATTGACCTGAAATAATTTGGTTTGCTTCAATGAATGCTGTCAGGAAATGGTCGCCACAGAAAGAATGAGTCATAGTATTGATTAACTTCCCTTTTTTATATATCCACCCATCTCTCTCTTTTAGATCTATGGATTTGAGGAGAGTTGGCATGTAGGCCGGCTGAGAGCTGCATACCAATAACTGGGAAGAGGGCATGAGGGGGGGGCTCATCACGAGAAGCCACGTCATCTCAGTGTGTGAAATCTATTTTTAGCAGCGTAAACAGAGGGATTCCAGCCCACTTGAATGTGGCTTCACAGTCAGGACTGAGTGGTGGGTGAGGGGTGGCAGCCGGAGTGTGTGACGTTGGATGCGAATGAGCGACTCTGCCTATTTATGTCTCTCAGTCTGCTGCTGTGATCTCCTCCGTTTTCACAGCCTGCAAATAACCCACCAGTCTTTTTGCTGCCTTTTTTTTGTTCTAACCCTGTTTAGGATGTAAACTAACAGATAGTTTCTCCTGTGGAATAACAAAGTGGTAGTTTCCTCTAAACTAGCTGGTGTTTTCCTTGTGTGATAGAAAAGGATAAACTGTTAGATAAAAACTGTTTAATATAATTCCTCAGGATACAGAATTGAGCTTTTTCGGCCGATAATATATATATATAATATTTAAAGCTGTGTGCCAGTTTTTTTTTTTGTAAGATCAGACTCACTTCAGATAGGGTTTGTCACCCACAGACAACATCTCGTTGTTATCGTTGCTAATTCTTTAGTTATTTTATTGTAAACAAGCTCCCATGTTTTCATATTCATCTGATGACATTACATAAGGCAGATAATCAGAGATCCTTTGAGTAAATCAATTTCTAATTTTCTTGTTTTTTGCTTTAATCCCCTTAAAAAGCCTTCAAAAGGTGTCTTCTTACTTTATGTGTTAGTCATTTTATGCAGCTCTGTCTCTGATATGCAGCTTTGTGGACTTTTTACATTTTGTTTTTGTTTTCTAGCCTGCTTTGATTTTGAGTTGCTTCCTGTTTGTCTGGAGTGTGCTACAAAGAATAGGAGATTAAGGACACATTTGAGAATTACAGATTTAGTTAAAAAGTAACTTAGGTTGGAATGATGCTCCAAAGTCTCTTGGTGGATGTTTTTTTTTTTTGTTGAAGACATACAGGGAATTGGTGGGGTACAACCTTTGTGGTGAGCTACCAGATACTTATAGGTTGACTGAAACAGTTTTAGGAAGTAACTTGACATTTCTGAAGAAGTTTAAAAGATCCTACCAAAAGTGTTGGACAGATCCGAATCAGCGGTTCTGATGCTGAGAAAGGTTTTGTGGACTTCAGGTTTAAGTGTCAAAGCCTAAGCAGCTTAAAACAACGGATAGTTTTTATTTGTGTTTGTTGCATCTCCTGAAAATATCCAGAATTAGATAAAATGCTATAGTTAGCTAAAATGTTGTCCATATCTTGTGGCCTGTCCTTGACTTACTCCATTTAGTGTGCAAGCATTAATATGTATTATAAAACTAGCTAAAATGCTAAGGTCAGCTACAATGCTATTACTAGCATGTCGACTAACATTGTCTTTCTCCATTCGTTCTGCTAACTGCAGCCTTCATGTCAAAATTAGCTGTAATGCTAGTGAGAGGGATATGACTATCATACTGACTCATTCCTTCCAGAATGTAAATAGCAGTGTATACGCTACACTCAGCTAACGCACCAAGGTCAGCTTCACTGCTGCCATGCATATTTGAGCTATCGCTAGCATGTTCACTAACATTGACTTGGTATTAAAGCCAAAGTTAGCTAGAATGCTGTAGTTTGCATGTTGATCTCCAGTAACATACATTTTAGTACCATATGTATGTAGCCTGTCAGTATTATCCTGACTAACATTTACTCACTACATTTCAGTATGAAAACTTTAATGTACAACCTAAAGTTAGTTATTATTACACTGTGGCGGCAGTGTGTGAAAGATGTGTTTGGATGAGGGCTGAGTGTCTGGTAGGTGGCTGCTGGACGGCTAGGGTTGCTCTGAGAATTGAAAGCTGTCCCGTCTGGCCACGTTTCCAGCGCACGGCCTGAGCACTCACTCTAATTAACAGTCCCACAGCTTTGTTAGGATGCAACGAGGCGTTGTGTCACCATTAAATATTCAGCCGATCACTGATTTGAGAGGAACGAATGAGGCAGAGCTATCAGGGCCGAGCACAAACATCTCCACCAGGCATCCAAGTGGAATGAATGAATCCTTGTTGAAACGACGACCAAATCAAGATGTAGTTTTAAGTTTTGCGGCTCGTCGTTCAACATGCTTTCACTCTTGTTATCTAGCATTGTTTGATGACATAACCTGGCCATTACATGTCATGGGGCTTGCACACCGAATGTGGCACCCGCACACTACACTTTATCAGCGACTTTGTTGAATTTAGTATTCAAATGACAGAAACAAATCCCATTTGACTATTTGAGTGAAGGCTAAAAATATTGTAAGAATTTCTTTAATGAGGCTTTACAGGCGACCACACTCGGCCTGTCACAACAACACATTTTGCTGGACAATAAATTGTCCCAGAAGTTATTGCGATAAACGATATTATTGTTGTGAGACCGTTTTTAAGTAATACAGTGATAATGGCATAATAATAATAATAGGGCTGAAACGATTCCTCGAATGATTCGAGTACCTCGATTACTAAAATTCCTCGAGGAAAATTTACCTGCCTCGAAGCTTCGTTAATTTATGTTTTATTAGTTAGCGCACCGTGTTCCGGCTGGGACTTAATTTGCGTTGCGCGGAGCTCTCACTTCCGCCTGAGTTGTTGACAAAAGCTAAGTCTCAGCGGCATAAAGTCCAATCTTCAAGATTGGCCCGTGGGGATTTTATTGATTGATGATAATGCCCGACTTTTTATCGTTTTTGGAGAACCAATAAGCATCCTTAAAATGACTGGGGGAATGCCTGGAGTACGGCAGCATTTCTCCTCCGGGGCTGCTGGTTGAAAGCGAACGGCGGGAAGAGCGCTGAGGTGAGCGGATAGACTGAACAGGGCGGGCGGCTGAGTAGCTGATGCTTACCGTGTAAATGTAGCTTTACCGACGAACCGCACAATAAATTTCATATCCCGGTCTGAAGAAACGGGTGGCGGAGCGCATCGTACATGGCTGGTAGATGAGTTTCTGAGTGTGACCAGTGAAGGTGTCGTAAATATCCCGTATTGCTTGAACGAACCGTTCGTCCCCCGGTCTAACGGTTCGTCAGTCCGCTGGTCTATTTCCTCCCCTCCACCCCATCTTACGTTCGTTCATTCGCCCTCTCCTCCCACTCCAGGCGGCATTTCCCGTATTTTCAAACCCAAAGCGTGACAGGTTAGGTGGCAAGGTGAGTTTAATTAATCTATTAAACTCACTGAAGATGAATACATAAACTAAAAGCTGGATTGTAGACATTTTTTATAAGCATATTTGTGAGCCTGCCTCTTTGTTATTAAATTCAATATAATTTCAGATTTTTCTATAACTTTTCTTCTGGTTAACTTAGAAAGTGAGCTATTATTGTTACAGGTTAGTTTTCTAAACTACAAAAAAGCAACTGTTAGGGATGC
The DNA here is from genome assembly GCF_051168715.1 of Poecilia mexicana. Lineage (NCBI taxonomy): Eukaryota > Metazoa > Chordata > Actinopteri > Cyprinodontiformes > Poeciliidae > Poecilia > Poecilia mexicana. The sequence continues at coordinate 3,662,971 of NW_028263381.1, forward strand.
TCAAATATGAAAAATTGGACTGATATTGATATCTGATAGTAACACCGACCGGTATTATGCCAGATTTACCAATATTTCATTTTATAATTTTTTTTTTATCCGATTACTCGATTAATCGTAAGAATAATCGATAGATTACTCGATTACTAAAATATTCGTTTACAACAGCCCTAAATAATAATAATGCAAGAACACATTCTCAAGGGTCAATAAACTTTATATTCTACTGAACATTTAACACTGGAACTGGAAAGCATCTTAAATATCCAAAATATAAATAAACAAAACAATAAGTAAAATGAATTATGAAGTCTCTGCAAATAAAATTGTCCTTCAAAAAAAGAGCTAGTTGAGAACAAAGCACCAAACTGAAGACGTTTATCATCCAGTTTTAGGCAGAAAGAGACAGAAAAACAGATAAACGATGAATCATGGCAATGGAAATGATTGAGTTTGTTTTAACTTATCATGCGATTCATTGTGACAGGCCTAGACGATTTTGTCTTTTAGGTGTTTTGCCGTCTACCTGAGGACACTCGGCCTTTTTATAGTCATACATGGCAAACATGAGAGATGCTTGGCTGTCAAGATGGATGGTAATCTCTGTGCTAAGTGACTGCGGCTGAAAGGAGCTGGTGTCAGTGCCGTGGCTCTCCCAAACCACTCTGGCTGAGAAAAGCTGTATATTAGCCGGGCTCTCAGGTCTGGACCCGGGCCAAGCACTAATGGTGCTGGGTGAAGGGGCGGAGCTTCTTTATCTCCGGGGCTTCGAATCGCCATGGTGAATTAACAGCAGCGGCTTCCTCTGGTTTCCGGCATTCAGTTCGCCGGTTTGCTCTTCTCTGGTGTTTCCAGTCATTCCTATGTTTTATGAGCTAACTTGTTGTTGCTCCATTTGGTATTCTGGGTAGTTTTTCGCGCTTCAGTCAGCTAGATGGAACTTAACATCTTGTCTCTTTTGACGAATCATTAATGCAGCTCTGCATTACAATCAGAAAACAATTTCTTCCATTTAAATGAAGCAAACATTAATTTTAAATCATTGGTTTTACCTCTGATAATGTGATTTTAACTCCCTTGCACTAATCGTCTTGAATTAGTTTCCTCCTTTGTGTTGTACATGCTCTGCTTTGCATCCTGCTCGCTTCACTCCTTTGAGCCGTTTCATCTTGTTTTTGTTTGCTCCCACCTACATTAATTTTTCATGATCTCATTTATTGTTGCCTCAGCGGCTCGTCTAAGCTGTTTGTCCTGTGCTGGTGCATAAAATTAACTTGGTGTACAATTTTTTTTATGACTTGGCCAGGCGTACAGATCTGTCTAGGTACAGAATATGAAGAGACAGATTCTGAAAAAAAAAATAAAAATAATAAATCAATGAATGAGAGGTTATTCTTCAGGATATCAGGAAAATGTGTAATTGTGATATATTATTGCCAAATATAAGAATGACTATATTCCTACATATCCCCTCCCTTTTTTTTAACAGTTTACTTTTCCCAGGTTGTTCTTTCTTTTCATAAAAACAATTTCCTTATGAGTTTCTCTTTTTAGATTTTGCATTTCAGTCACCAAACTTGTGCTTTAGATATGATCCTAGTGGTATTTAAGTTAAAAATATTTTTGATATGCAGAATTTGAATTCATGGTACTTGAAATATGACTTACTCCTACCAAATGTTGCCAAGATGCAGGCAAGACACATTTTCTGATTTTTTTTAATTCAACTAAGCAGGAATATTTGATTGAGGATGCTCTACAAGTTTTTTTTTTTAATCTCTTGTGAACGTTGAACATGTGTGCAAGGGATGCCAACTTTTAAACAGGAAATGACTCCAGCTCAAATGATGCAATTTCTATGTTTATCTTTTGTTTTATTTTTTTTAATTTTTGCCTTTCATTCCAGATCATACCAACAATCTATGTATAAATTCAGCCAGTTTACAGTTTAGCTTTTTTTTTTAAAAAGGTAGCGCTCTTTTAGTTCTGCACACAAACATTCTGATTTTGCAAAGATGGAAACCAAAAGTCTAAGATAGTCTGCAGGCAGCAGCCAACACAGGCTGGAGGAAAACATGAAGTTCTGCACATGCTGGCAGCATCTCTCTGTGGATAATGGCCGTCTCCTCCTGACAATCTCCTTTGGCGGCCTGATGCCATTTTTGCATCATCCGCGTTCAAGTTAGAAATATTTTTAGATTCAAAGTTAGCCCCGGTGTGTGGATGAGTCATCGTCGTCATTTGCAGACAGTTTCCTGGAGTCTGAAACTTTCACAAAGGAGTTGCTTCTGGCTAGAGGCTGGATATAAAGTCAAAACAGGCTAAATAAAAACACCTAAATTTATCCGTTGTTTTAATGGAGCTTTAGCTCATCGTCAGATTTCAAGGATTCAGGACATCTGGCCATGAAACAGTTACATTTAAACTTCTACAGATGTAGAAACAATAAGATATTGATTTCATTTATAAAAGATGAAGTAAGCTTTTTTAATTAAGGCCAAAAACCAGGATATAAGTAGTACAATTGTACTACTAAATAATAGAAATTAGGCCTTTACAGCATACAGTTACATTGTTTGTCTATACAATTAATTTATAATCAGCCTCAAAATGGTTTAAGATTTACATCTTTTGATCTACAGTTCAGAAAATATGATTCAACTACAAATCAGTCAAACCGTCAAAAACTGACCCATGGTAACTTCTGGAAGAACCTGCAGTGATCCAAAGATGGGCGAATCGTTCGACTGGATTTATGCGGATGTTTATGGTGGAGAAAAACCTTTGGGGTCTACAAACGACTTGTGTGAGAGACGGAGAATCATTAAGCTAACATTTGTTTTGACTTACTGCCAGAAATGGAATGAAGGAGATTAAATTGATTCCTACGCTTGTGTTAGAATGTCCCAGTCAAAGTCAGAGCCTAAATCCAAGTAAGGCATTGTACACATGTAGCCGAGTCTTTATAAAAAAACAAATATCTCCGTCACATTGTTTAAGAAAATAATATTGTACACAAACCCACAGGGGGCAGTGTAGCGCAAAGCTGAAACCTGTGTCAGCCAATCAGATCGCTTCAAAAACACCTACAACTTCCTGTAAGGAAATGAACATGACGCCAGAAGGTTGAACTACTTTTAAATAGCGTATTGGAATATAAAGTTGATTAAACACAAGGCGATTCTGATTGGTTATGTTAAAACAACTATGGGGACGTATTAGCATGTTTTCTTTTGTCGCAGACTGTAATGAGCAGGACCTCAAATCTCTGTTTTCGCATGTGCACACGCAAACACAAATACGGAGTTTCCTCAAATTGTTATTTTTTCCCCCACAAATAATCGTTTTTAAGGATATTAAACAGAGTAGTTTTCGTGTAGATGAAAGACCAAAACGCTTACAAATGTAGCAGGTAGACAGACGCTCCGAGTAGCAAACAGATGTTTCTTCAGTGCCTGTGTAGCCATCTGCTGTTGTTCTAATTCCAGTGAATTTCACACGTTAGGAACATTTTAGCGCAACACCAAGAGGCCCGTGAGAGCGGCGACAACACCGATCGGCCTCCCCCTCCCTCTGCAGACAGTGATGCATCACCGTCATTTGCCAAAATACACTGAAGCAATACAATCGAAACGTCACAGGCAGCCACCCTCCAACCCCCACCCTCACCCCACTGAGCTAAAATTAGCCCCTTCTCTCTCATCACCGACCCGTCACGTCAGGACCATGTTCCTCATTTGCTGCCTAGATGTTTTATATTTTCCTCCCATGTTGTGACGTTTTGACCGGGTCAGATGGTCACATTATCTGTAGGTGAACATTCATGGTGTCCTCTCAGCTGGCGTCAGACTTGAATCACAACACATCTCCTACTATGTGCCGTGCACCCACAATTCTTGCTCTTTTGATTGATTGAGGAAGGAAGTTATTTTAAAACTTATCTTCTGCTTTTTTTTCTGTTTTTGGCAGCTTTTTTTAAACACACAGTCCTTCTGCTCTGAAGTCATGCAGCTGGTTTCTGTCTCAGCTTCATCGCTAAGACAGAAACCAGCGTTTGGAGTCTGAGCTCGGCTGAAGGACGGCGGTCGGTGCAGGAAATGAACTTCAGGTCAGTGGGATCATCTTACACCCGTAGCTCCAAGCTGTTTTTCTTTCTTTCTTTTTTTTTTTTTTTTACTTACGCCGACCTCCGACCTGCAGAAGTATTCTCCCTGAGGTTACATAGGGATTGTGTTTTAGCTGCAGCTACTCTGCTCAGACTTATTTTTACCTCCTAATTATTTAGTTCAGGCCAGCTGTTCCAGACCGCAGGGCAGGTCAGAGGTCACGTGTGAGTGAGCCGGTGCGGACTTCGACTATCATTGGGATCAATCTCTGGAAAGTTGAACACTATTTGAGATGATTACATAGAGCCATGTTTGTTTGGAAATCTTTTAAATCGTCCCCTTGATAATAGAAATCATTATTGAAAGCAGCTTGTTGTGTTAACTTTGGCTGTCTTTATCTGATTTGGACATTTTTTTTGATTATCTGAAAAAGTTTTTCACAGCCGTGTCAAACTGACATCAATATGCTTTCAGATGGAAACATGTAAGATCCTGATGTTTGACTTTCTTGTCTGTCTGAATGAACGAGAGCAGCTGTTACCTGAAGAGGTGTTCATCTCCTCTGCTCTTCAGGAATACTTTTGTTTTGTTCCCTTTTCTCCCCTGACATATTTTATAATTTATCCTTGGTAACAAGGGGGCACATGAACACTTTTGGTATTTTACTGTCCAGACGGCTCTGAATAACCCAACCATTTCCAGAAGACTCTCTGGACCTGGTTGCATCCAGGGCCAGCTAAGTGCACTAAATGACCTTTTTCAGACGGGTCCCGAACCGTGTTTCACCAAAGCGTGACACAGTTTTACAGTTAATGTTCATTCATTTTTAACCAAGCTGGGGCACTGATAAAGTCACTTAATGATTTGGATGAGCCGTGATTTGGAAAAGCATTCACGACCCTTGAACCTCTGTGGAGTTTAAGTTACAAACTTCTATTGTGACTTTTTGTGGTAGAGGAACAGGAAGTGGTGCATTATGGGATGCGGATGGAAAGGGTCTGAAGGCTTAATGCATGTTTATTAGGGAGGAAACGATTAATCAGATTAATCGCGATGAATTGATTTATTGAAACAATTGTCAACTAATTTAGCAATCAATTAATCATTAACTAGAGCACAGACTCAAAAAGACCATTTGCTTGAAAGCACAACATATACGGAGCACTAATTAAGCTAAAACTGTATAAAAATTATATACATTTTGCACTTAAGATTAAAAAAGAACTTTTTTTGTCTGTAAATATGTTCTACCCAGAACATATTTACAACAACATTTTGCTATTCAATTATTAATTAGTTTATCTAAATAAAAGTCAACAGATCATTGCTACACTGATTTGATGTTAGGTCAAACAGAAAGGACCGAGCTCTTCACATGTCGATGTTAGTACTTTTTAGTTGCAGATGCATCCTTTGATACAAATAAACAAGTGTTCACAAAAGGAATGCAGTTATTGCATTTTAGACAATAAAAAGTTGCTTTATTGTTTCTTTAATTGCATCTTTTAATGTATTTTTAATATTGTATAAAAAATGTTTAAGTTGTTAATTGCAAAATGTGCAAAAAGTGGACATTTCTCTACCCGACTAATTGATTGTCAGAATAATCAATTACAAAAATTATGAAGTACAGGGGAAATTAATACTTTTGCAAGGTCATATTTGTTAGATGAATTTCATTGTTAGATGAATTTCATTGTTTAATGGCCACTCTTGTTACTGATCAATTTCAGTTTTGACCTTTTCCGCACTGTTTTTTTTTCAATAAAAACCTCAAAGTTGAGTCTCAGTGCAGCAGGTTCACAGGAAATGCAATCTCCAGCTCTGCAGCTAAAATTACATTGAACCCCAGTGACCTGTCTTGCTGTGCAACAATGAATTGATTTAATATATAAATACGGCTTTCCAGCGAGGTCGTAATCGAACACCCGCCGTAGCGCGGCGTCGATAAATGCCGTTAGTTACATCACAGGCGCGAGCTGGGGCCGTCCGGCGGGCCGGACCGGGCCGGACCGGAGCGGCGGAATGATGAGTAACAGCCGAGCCTGGTGAGGAAAGGTGCGCTTGACAAGATCACAAATTAACAGCAGATGTTGTTGCTGTTGCTGGCGTTTGGAGTGATTCTGTTAGCGCCGGTCTGCTGATGCTCAGATAAAGGCGGGGCGCGCGCCGGGCGGAGAACACGTCGCTTCCCGCCGTGAGAGCTGGACATACCGGGAGGCCTCCTGCTGCAACATGTCCTCAGGTCTGCCTTATTCCAGTGTTTAAAACATTAGCTGCGTTTCCATTACCCATGTGCGCAAATATTTGTCCACACTGAACGTTTGAACTTAGTGTAATAAAAGAATAAGCAAAGTTTATTCCGCTAATGTCGGAGAAAAACACAACTTCGCTGTTGCTGTTTCCATAAAGTACGAATGTAATTAAAATCACATGTGTATAAACTAGTTCACGCGATAAGTCGTTAAAAAAAGATGGCAGCTACGGCTGTAAATGGCTACATGAGATATATTCGTAATTTGACCATCACGAGACACGTCGGCGTCATATTCAGGCGTTATAGTGACAAACCTCAATATGGGAGGTGCTAGTTATGTGGCGTTTTGGGGGAAATTGTAGTCCGCCATTTTACAGAAGAACTAAGGATTCAACGCTTTGAATGACACAACTTTTTACAAACTGTGCCATGCTGTGAGAGCCCGGGAAAAACAAACAAACAAACAAACAAACAAACAAAAAAACAACTAAAACCACAGAAACAAACCATCTTCTTTCTACTACTACCTCTCTTCGTTGTTTCCACCGGTAGTAAAATATGGCTGTTGCTCATGTCATGTGGCTCATGTGATGCAAAAAAGTGCAGTTTTGCGAAATAAATCTGTTTCCATATGCCTGAAAAACCACCGCAAGAAAAAAAGAAAGAGTTTTTCCGAAATTGGCGTGTTTCCATTAAGAAATTTTATTTTTGTCATTTCAATTTGCGCAATTTTATGCTCAGCTAGTGTTAAAGACAAACTGACAGCTGCACAATCCCTTATGGATCCAGTTTGGCTGCAGGTGGGATATTTTTAACCAAAAGCCCACTGAGGCTTGTGGCTGGGTGTAATTAATGACATGTGAGTCATGGAGTTTATCCTTGGCTTGCAGCCCCTCAGTTAGCACACATCAGCAGGCTTCATGCATGGGATGGATGGAGAGCAGATTATTATTATTATTATTATTATTATGCAATTTACAATTCATTCATTAATCCATTTTCCCTGCAGGGTCGCTGGTGGTGCTGCTATCCATCTTTAACGGTCACATTACCCTTATGTCTTAAAAGATTTCAACTGGAAACTATGGTTAATTTGTCTGTAATATGACAAGAAATCTGTGTGATAGTTCACAGAATGACGAGTGTTTCTGGCGTTAACAGCGAACTCCTGACAAACAGAGACCTTCTGATACCTGCTCACCCTGACAGTCCATGAACATCAAACTCTGCAGCATGTAAAATATTCTGTGGAGTGCAAAGATCGAAACGATGTTCACCTATGAGGGAGAGCACCTGACTTCATGTGTGATCTCGGCAGCCTCATTCAAATTCTGTGGCTGAGACTCGCAGTAGGAAAGGCAGGACGGTCACGACGCCCTGCAAACGTCGTGCATAATCACCAAAGCTGCAGATGTGACTTGGTTGCATGCATCCCTGAAGCAGCACTCCGCTGCCGTCGCACCTAAAAACGACGGCACGATGAAGGACGACACCCAGGGTTTGACTGGTGGTGCAAACCGAGGATGTTAGCATCTCACTCGTTCAGGGCCCAGTCAGCAAACATTTGAATTAGAGGTGTGCCGATCGATCGGTCACCGATCATAATCGGGCCGATTTTCGTGAAAAAGTGCATGATCGGTGATCGGCGATCATTGTCTCTTTTACCGATACCGATCACCTACTTCTCATTTCGCAGCCTGCCTGTGCAGCTGGTCTCCTCTTTCCTTCACTCTGCGCAAACGCGCAACAACAAATCTTAAGCGATGTGGAACTATAACGCACTGAGTGAATGGGGAAGTTTGCTGCGTGTTGCTGCGGAAAATTGAAGCACGTCAAAATGCATCAACACAACGAAGCTAATACGACATAAAAACAGTGCCATACTTGACGGAGTTTGGCTACATCGAGGCTCACTGCAGTAAAAAAGACATACGGAGGATCAGATAGCAGGTAAAGCAGCGCACAGCTACAAACACTCACCCGGATTAGCATGACGGTCAGAAAGCTAAACAAATAACCCGCAAAATTATTTGTCTTTGTGCTGCGATGTAAGACGCTGGTTCTGCTCTCGCTGTTGAACCGCTGCTACGCTACAGGTAGTAATATTTCACAGACGGAGCTTCGCTTCTGCTCCACCTGGTAGTGACTCACACCGAACCTGCTTAAAGCTGCAGCATCTAACTTAAAAAAAAATACATTTTACCTAAGTATTAAAACTTCCGCTGTCCTAACATGAGACAAATAATCTCTGAAAAAATAATCGATCTCCTCCCTGTCCTGCATAATTACTCCGCTCAGTCAGAAACAGCCAATCAGAACTCGCAGTAATCAGCTAGCCGCCATGCTATCAGGAAGTTTTCATTCAGTAACTCTGGATTGTTTATTGTAATGGATCCTGTATTTGCCTTTGAATGTTAAGTTTTATACTTTAACTTTTTGGCAATGTTGAGAGGTTTTATGCCTTCATATGTTTTCAGTCTGTTAAAGATAGCACTACCAATAGCAGTACAATTTGCACAATGCCTGTTTTGTTTAGTTTTCTTCTTGGAAAAAGTTATTAAAAACAAGTTTTTGTCTAAATTAAGGTGAATTCATGGTTCCTTTTTCCACATAATGTAACCGGTAGTGTTTATGATAAAAAATAAATAAATAATAATTATGTGATCGGTATCGGTGATCGGTATCGGTGTATCGGCCATCATGGGTGATCGGTATCGGTATCGGCAGGAAAAAACCTGATTGGCACATCCCTAATTTGAATGAGTTTAAAAAGAACTGAGGCAAGGTTTTAATCACTGCTTTTATTACTGCCTCATGAAAGGAACAGTAAACTGTTAATATTGACATTTGAAAGTGTCACAAGGACAAGTCTTATACTGATTAATAATCAATATTAACATTAATCACCCCAGGCAGTCTCAACCCTTAAAAACTAGTGACTTTCTTACTTTCTTACTACAAAACAATAATATATATATATATATATATATATATATATATATATATATATATATATATATATATATATATATATATATATATGGCATTTTTATAACAGCTGAAGTTAACATAGTTACTTGACACTATGTGCATGGAAAACACATATACTGCTTCCTTAACTAACATACTTTTGCAAAAGAAAAAAAAAGAAATGCCAAAGGTGGCTTTTATGATTTAAAATGTAAAAGTAGAATCTCAGATATCTCAGATATCTTCATTAATTACCTTAAGAGCTGCGATTTACAGTGAAACAGCAGAAACTCTGTTGTTTTTTTTATCACTGGGAATAAATTCCATCATATCTGCTGATTCTGGCTCAGCGTTACGCAACCGTCCCCGCTGAAAAGGCAATCAATCTGGTGGGGCCGCGCCGCCAAACCCGCTGCATCACAACAACCATCGCCAATCGGGCTCCAGCCTCACGCATCACCATGGTAACTGAGCTTCCTCTGTGATGAGGAGGTGGGGACAGCTGATGGAGGAGAGCAGAAGAGAGAGAGAGAGTGAAGAGAGGTGGAGGAGAGGCAGAATCTAAAGCTTCTCTTGGATTTTATTAAGCTGAGGGCGCTTTGAGCTTTACCGAGGGGCCGGGATGTGGTGGGGAGCCGCCGCGTGAACCGAGGAGTCTCGCCGGGATCAGGATCTGCAGCACTCCTCTCGCTCCTCTCCCTGCATGTCGATCCATCCAGCAGCCCAGAGGTAAAACATTTCTTTCACCCGAAAGATCCGCTTTGATCGGAGATTTCATCCCTGCTTCCTTCTCGTGTGAAAATAAATGACACGTTGCTGCCTGTTGGACTCGGAGCGCTCTGACAGCAACCTGCAGGTGGCGGGGCTGTAGTCATCCTCTCCTGAGATGTGGCAGGTGTGTGAGGGGGGGAAGCAACACTCGCATTTGACAGAATTGAAATATCTAGCTGCTGCGCTTTGCAAGTCAATTTAATCTCCTCACCAGATGCAAAAACGTCTGAATTAAACTGTAATTCTGGGAGAAAAAAAAAGTTTCCCTTTGGCAGAGTCTGAGTTGATATCAAATATATATTTCTGATTCTTTTAATTGCCTGGAATAATTGAATGAAATTATTGCTTTGTATTTTATTTTTACTTGGCAGTGTAGCTAGCTTTCTATACATCCATAAAATGGGATTTATTTCTTCTTTTTTCTTTAAGCAAACATACAAGGCTTTATTTTAATGTTCCTGTCAAGCAGTGAGTAATGATCGGCTGCAAACTCAGTTCAGTCCTGATGCCAAGTGTGGAAATAAATCATCAAATACTATATTTATTACTACAAGGAACAGAGAGAGGACTTAGAAAACCTGCGTTTGCAGTTCAGCTTTGGGCAAACTGGCTGCACGAGATTTGGCTGTATTTTGTAAAATCATGCAAAAAAAAAAAAAAGAATAAAATCACCAGCCTGCCTGTCTCTCTTGGTTTACTTGTTGCATATGTTGTCTGAGTCATTCGGCCCTGCTGGCTTGTGTGTTGTGATTAACAAATGCAGAGACAAATCCAGTCAGGGGATCTTGTTAAAGCAGCACGACTCCTCCATATGCCGAGCGAGCCGACCAGATGAATCCTGGTGGTGCAGCAAACTGTGAGATCATGAATCCCACTCAGAAATCCGACTGCTGCACGTCCTGCTGCAACGTTGGAGAAAAATGGATCCCATGGAATCTAAGCAAACGTGAACAGGCTGTACTTTTATGTTTCTCAAGCGCTTTGAACATTTTTTATTTAATCATTTCCCATTTGACTTTTTTGCATTATTTTTTCTTTGCGGCCACAAACTTCAATGTATTTCATTGGTATTTTGTGTGAGCAAAAGTAGTAGTGCATAACATGGTTTTCATTTATTTTTTTGTTTTTACTCATTAAAATTTGCTAAATGCTGCAAGTCAATGACTCGATGTAGCCTGCTGGGTTTCTTTAGAAAGAAACTTTTTAAAGAAACAGTATTATTATCTGTCTGCCAGGCCAATAGAGCCATTTAAAGCATATTTAAGTTACCTTCAGCTGTGATAAAAATGCTATGTACATCAAATATGACTTAAAATAAATGACTGTAATTTATTGCCTTGAAATTGGATCTCTGTCCCTTTAAAAACTCCTGCTCTTTCTGAAACTCCGCCTTCAGGAAGTGATCACAACATGGCTCCTTTATTAACCATTTAACAACATTTTTACTAGTGTTGAGAAGTAGCTCCTTTAATGAGCTCAGCTGATGTGCAGCCCCACCAGTTGTTTGCTAATTGCTGCTGGCTAGTCTGAAGGAGCTGAGAGGAGGAGCCACAGGGGAGGGCTGCTATGTGAGGCAGAAACTTGTAAACTGCACCTCCGAGGAGGAGCTTTATCCTCGGAGGTGGAGCTAGGTCCAGCCAGGCGTTTTAAACAACTGAGTGGTTGCCATGGAGATTAAAGGATTCCTCAAACATGCATGAAAGACACAAAGCAACACTGCAGGTATGTTTTTGATGAGGAAATAACATCATAACAAGATGTAAAGCTCAAAGTCAACTTTACATAATGCTGCCCCTTTAAGCTTTTCTTTTATCTCACTATGGAAAGAATATAAGACTTTGAACCTATTGAGACATGATTGTCCCCTTAAGCTCTTAGCCCGTTGGTGTGCGCTAAGGTCTCGTGCGGTTCTATGCAGACATTAACTGCAGAGCTGTGGTCGATGTGCTGATGATGCCATTTACGTGTTCACCCTGTGGATGCCAGTTCCTCTGAAATCTCTCGATACATTTGTCCGTTGCATGTTGCCCCTTCAAGTTGACGGTGTATGCGCTTTTCCACCACAATTGATAAAAAAGTTTGGACCGGAAGGATTTACCTTGGAATTATCAATTTGCACCTCAGCATCTCGCCAATTACCACGGACCAATCAACAAATGCAGTCTGCAGCCAATCAAATCGATCCAAAAGATGAGGATTTGCAAATGGAGATGAATCTGGCCAGGCCTGACTGGGGATGAACCGGTTAAAACCACGCCCGGTTCATCCCCAGTCAGGCTGGGACATGAATGAATCAATCAGAGCGTGAGAAGCCCACCTCAAGTATGAGAATCTGTTGACAGAAGTATTAGGCGTGCGCTTCAATTAATCTGGCTTTTATTTTGGAAGAGTTCCTGACAGAAAGCAATATACAGTAGAGTCTTACAAGCCATGTAGGGGAATGTAATGTGGAAGAAGGTTGAATTTGTCAGATGATACTAAAATGTAACTTTTTAGACTTCATGTAAAACATTACGTGTGGCAGATAATCAACACAGCAGACCACCTTGAACACTCCATCCTTATTGAGTCATCATAGAACCAAACATATAAACATTCATCAAGATCTACAATGAACCGGTTTAGATGAAGACATGTTCATGTCCAGAGGTAAATCTGATGGAAAATCTACTGGAAGGCTTGTAAGTTGACGTTTACGTCCTCACGACATCTATTCTGACATAGATTCAGGTTTTCTGCAAAGAGGAATGAACAAAGAGTCCACTGCAGAGATTTATGAAGATAACAGAGATATAAGTCTTGCAGCAGAGAAAAGTAGCAATTCAAAGAATTGCCAGGTAGCAGGCTGAATCTTTTGTTGGATATTTATTTGCGTATATGCAGAGCTACATCTGTTAAAATGCCCTTGGAGTTTTTATTTTGTAGCAAATGGTTAATGAAAGCCTTCTCAGAATCTAATGTTAGATTTTCTCTTTGTATTAGCCCTTATTTGCAGTCCTTTACAAAAGAGCTTCTAGGAACAGATCAGTGTTTTTAATCAGAAAGTCTTGAGATGAACAAATGAACTGCCAGTTTTTTCTGTCACACTTTTAGTTACCTTAAAAGAAGAGAAAGCTTCTAATGCACCTTATCTACCTATTTATCTGCTGAGATAGATCTCAATTTAAGATTGAGAATGTCAAATTTGAGATTCTCCAATGGAGGATTTGAGATTATCCATGTTTCTTAGTTGTTAGTTTCATTTTTGTACCTGTAGTAAGATGCACAAACTGACCTTTCATCCACAAAGTCTCTTCAAAATATGGATGACGGACATTTTAGATTTTGTTATAGCAACCTAGTTTCCAACACAACTGGCGGCCTGATCCTTCAAGATATGAATGTCTTTAAGCAATATGTTCAAAAGAAATGTCATCTGGATATGTTAATGCATGTCAAATATTTCTAACTAGCCAATTTCCACAAAGTCCACAAAGCTTTTAGAATATTACAGCATTTGATTAATAAACTTGAAATAATGATTTCTATTAAATTCACTGGGGATAGGTTTTTCCTAGAAGGATAGTTAAATTTCTTTCTCTGTCTTGTAGAAAAACAAATATAGGAGGAATAAGTTTTCTTATTGTTTAGGACAAAGTGGCTCATTTCTCACAGTCAGTCTCTGATTGGCTGATCAGGCCCTCATGATGACTCCTCAGCCGGTCATGTTGTTCAGCATGAGATATAAAAACAACCAGATCCAACATATATATACATATATATATATACAAGTAATTCAGCAAATTACCGGTACCTTTTTTGAGTCCAGTCAGTTAACGATTAATCAATTACTAAGTTAGTTGAGAATTATTTCAATAGTCGATTCATCACAATTAATATGATTAATCGTTCAGCACCAGAAACTAGTCATATTCAAAAATAAGTATATTTACTGAAACGTTATGATCGATCGATCACACAGACTGATGTTTTCAAATTATGTTGATTATAATACACAAACGTGAGGCTGAAACAAATATTACATGGCTTGTAGAAAAATAATTTTTATTACGATTATAATAATTTTGTCAATGACAATTACTTATTGGTATTTTGGTTTTGATACATACATGCTGTCATTTTTTTTAATTTCACCTTACAGTTTTCAGATTTTGTGTTCTTGTGGAGATATTCTCATTCAGTAAGCATTGATGTTAGCATTGATGTTTCTGTTCAACGAGCGCAGACAAAGCTGACTGTTTTGCCGTGAACTGACTGAATGGAGCCACACTTAGATTCTGACTGAGGGATCTTTTCTGGGCCAAGTCTTCACTACAGGAAAATGACTCCATGAGGGTGTGTGGTATTTTTCCTCAGTGCTTAGAAGCTCATTTGCATTCATGAAAAAGCTGTTTGAAAATGTGTTTCTGACTCATCATCCTCAGCTGACTGTAGTAGGTTAAATTTAAGCTTTGCCTCATTGTTGTACTACGATGGTGTATTACAGCCAGACTAAGAGATTTTCATTGCTTTAAGTTACAAGAATAAAGTCACAGTAGTTACTAGGATGCAAACAAATTGTAAAATGAGAGCAAAGCTTCTATTTATCAGGATCTGACGCGACTAACTTGTCTAGTCTTGCTACTGATAATTTGATGCTTATGTGTTAAAAAATGAAGTATTGACTTATTTGGAAAATTTATACCAAAGCATAACTTCACAAGATGTTCAACTTCCTCATTTTGTCTTTCAATTACTATTTGTGGTGGAATTTGTTCTCCTAATATTCGACTTTACTATTCAGACTTTACGCTCATATTATATTGACTTTATAGTCGTATAGCTTTATTATACTTGTAACACTGGCTTTATTCTTGCATTATTATGACTTTATTCTTGAAATGTAAAAAAAAAAAAAACATTTCTTAGCCCTAATACTCTGTTGTAGTTGTACAGATTTGTTTTAACTGGAACATATTAGAAATATCAAAACAGGGTTTCCCTCAGTGTATAATAAGTCTGGTGGACCACCAGGCTTTACTTGTTCCCCTGGCATTGTTTGTTTATTTATTCCAGGTTTTATAAATGTTTGTCTTTGACTGTATTTGGTGTTTAAGTATTATTAATGCTGTCTTCCAATAACACATAACTACCAAGTGGTATTTTCAAATACACAGTAGGCAGCCCTACCAACGCAGTCAGCTAGTTTTATAGGAGAAACCCTGCAAATTTGAACTTAATTTGAATTTTAACTTTATTACATTTGAGACGAAGTCACCTTCTGCAGCAGGTACTTTGAAGCCGATATTTTTTCTTCTGACTTTCTGAATGCCTCTGTTTGGCTGAGATTTGAAGCTAAAGATGCAGAATGTGGACCTTTTCAGAATATGTTGTAAAAGTCATATTTGAAGAGAATTGTGGCCTGCTCTGTGGCCCACCTCAGCCTCTCACCATAGAGACAGAAACAGATTAATCCAAGAAGCCTACGAGCCAAGGATTGCCAAAATCAGTGTTCCCCACTCTTTTTACATCTACAGCTTAAAAATAACAGTGGTGTGGGTTTTAATCCAGCTACATGAAGTAAAATGTAATTGGGTTCTATGCTAATTTAATGTTATTTAAAAGGATTTTGGCTGTGAACTCTGTGGGACATGATGCTGCTAAATAACCACTACACTAAAACAGATCTGAGAGTCTCTAGTCTGTAATCTACATGTGACACTGAACAAGCAGCATTGGACATCATATGTTAAAGAATATTTACTTATAGAAAGCTTCAGGATGGGGAGCGCAGACATGGCTGAATTATGAATAAATCTTACGTAACTGTTTACTGCTGTGATTTTTAATTACTTATCACGTGAAGTAGCGTACTGATTCAAATTCATTTCTTATTTCAAGGAAACTATTGCGAAATTGTGTTTTTTTGACATTAGCGGAACATAGACAAGGATTTACGCACATTTGCATTTGAGACACAGTTAATGATCAATAAGAAACTAACCAGACTATAAAATGTCAAAACCAAAACATGGCCACTACATCTTAGACTCCAAAGTTTTCGGAATGGAAATCCAAAGATTTGGAGATGAAGAATTTATAAATGAGTCCATAATGTCAATTGAAAAAAGACAAATCATTCAGGTTTCTGTTTTCTTTGAATGCAGCTGCTGCTTACTTCATCATCTGAACCGTTGTCCATTCCAGACAAGCGGCTCCATCCGTGATACCCGATCTGCTGTCCAAACAATTTAAAATGAGATAAACTCCTAAATTTTCGACGGATCATTAAACCCCCCACTCCTTGGCCTTCATTTGTGGTTCACACTTCACTTGGTCCGGCTCAGTCGATGGAGGCCGCCGTGTTTGATGTGCTGACTCACCGCTCGTTGAGCTGATGGAGTCAATAAAACATTAAAGTCAGTTTGCATTAAAAAAAAGAACAACAACAACAAAAACAGGCTATAAAGACAGTGTGTTCCTCTGCGTACGTGTCGGTCGTCCCGTGTTCATTCGTGTGGGTGGGGGTCTTCGTTCTCTCCAGGATTCAGTGGAAAATATTTCCTCTGATTATTCATCAGCACTCAGCCTCCGTTTGCACAGAGTCCTGGCTGGACGTTTGGGTTTTATAGAGGTAATGATTTTCAGGAGTAGTAAGAATGTTTTGTGATTTGTGGGCATCCATCTGTACCGCTTCCTCTCTGTTCAAATAAATATGAACCAGATCGAGACTTTTAGACAATGTAAACCCTTTTGGCTCGTTTAGTTGTTTTTCTTCTTCTTTTTTTGTATTTTAAGTAAAATACATCCATCCCAATTGATCCCAGATATCAAACAAGTTCAGCCTGTTATTCAAATTGATTAAATTTTTACAACTGAAATGAGCAGGTCTTTAGTTGATTTTATTAGTTTCCTCATTTTGTACCCCAGCACTCTATTTCCTCCCTTTCTACTTTCATTTGTACCTGTAAATAAATAATTTCACACCCGTTTACATAACCCATCATCTGATGGTTAATTTTTCTTTGCCCTATTTTTTTGAGTCATGTAGGTAAATGGTCATAACAATGTGGAAATCTTCAAATTGGATTTGTATTTTATGTAAGTGTAAACTTCATTTGCACTGATTTTTGGTTTTATTTCCTGATTGGGCCAGTTGATTTTTATGAATCATGATGGATTATGACCCCTGACCAAAACCCTAATAACGCCTCCTGCTGGTAGATGGTAGTATGGCAGATATGAAAAATAGTGGCTTCGCTTAGTATAAACTTGAAGTATGAAATGAGGAAAGACGACAAAGGTAATAAACGGTTTAGAAGTAACAATCTTATGTTCTTATTCTCTGCTTGCTCTGCTCCGTCTCTCTGGTTGTTTGAATTTCTTTTAGTCTCTTCAGATTCACTCTGTGGTCACTTTGTTACATTTCTAATTATTGGTTCCTGTTGTCAGTTTGCATATCAGTCTCTGTCTCCTCTGGATTTTATTCTTTTGTAGCTTTTGTCTCTTTGCTCAGTTTTAAGGTGTCTGACGGTGGTTTATGTCACCTTTTGATTTCAAGTTACTTCCTTCCATTTCTGGTCAGGTTTACGTTGTTTCTGATTTTTCTGCACTATCCACCAATAAGCCTTTTTCTGACCAGTTCTGGTTTCTCTTTTTCTTTGAGATTTTACCTATTGATTTTAGTTTTAATCAGAATTAGTAGGTCGTGACTAAAGTAGATGTACACCGATTGCTGTTTTCTGGTAAATTATCTCTCAAAGATTTTTCTTTTTTTGTTTAAGAAAACATCTAAAACTAAAAGCCCACAAATCTGATTCTCAACATGCTACTAATGTAGTGCAATTAATGCCCGTTTGTAGCCACTTAAAGCAATATTTTCATTAAATGACGAGCTGATGAAGCTTAATAAACCCTCCATGGTCTCCCACTCTACCACACAGTCATGCCTAATCATGCACAGATGAAGACACACACCTTACACACACTTCCCATTAGACTCTAGTGTCCAACTCCCACCCCTCTCAGATTTACAGCCTGCTATCATCTGCTGAAGATTAAGTATGTGCTTCCACATGACCCCCCTCCTCCTCAGTCTGTGATTGGCTGACCTGGTTCACATGGCAGCAGGTGGATGAACTCGGCTCAGATAGACGGGCGAGGAAGGAAGGCAGAGCTGAGAAGTTAGTGTCTTTAGATTAGCAATGGGAGTCATTAAACCGTCTCCATGGACGCAGAAGAAAAACATCTAGCATGTCTGAGTTTCAGGTTAGGCTATTAACAATTATTATCCATTTATTTTTTTAAAGCAAATGTTTTTACCCAGAACATCATTTTTATAGGCTAAGCCTTACTAAAAACAAAATGATCTTTCTTAGACTCTTAAAGGGGCAGTATTATGTGTTTTCCAGGCACATAGTGTCGTTTTATAGCACAATTAAGTATCTATGTTACCATCAGTTGTTACAAAAATGCTGTAAATATCAAATATGACTTAAAAGAAAGTTTACTTAGTTATTTAATGCCATGAAATTGGGTCTCTGTCTCTTTAAGAAACTCCTGCTCTTTCTGAAGCTTTGCCTTCAAGAAGTCATCACAACATGGCTCCTCTATTAACACTTTAACAATGTTTTTACCAGCATTTCACTGAGATGTAGCTCCTATAATGAGCTCAGCAGATGCTCAGTTCTACCAGGCGTTGCTAATTGCTCATGGCTAGTCTGAAGGAGCTGAGTGGGGGAGTCATAGGAAGGGCTGCTCTGTGAGGTAGAAACGGGGCGAAGTTCAGCCAGGTGTTTTGCACAGCTGAATGATTGCCATGGAAGATTAAAGGATTTCTCAAACAAGCATGAATGAATAAAGGCAACACTCTATTTATGTTTTTGATGAGGAAATAACATTATAACATGATGTAAGCTCAAAGAAGTAAAGTTTTCGAAACACTGCCACAAACAAAAATATATTGCCAGTATTTATTTTGTCAGATTTCAGCTATTTTTGTTCCCCGTCTCCTCCAAAAACACACTTAAATGTTTCAAATCCAACCAGTTTTAATAGTAGATAAACATAATCTGAGTAAATACAAAATTTAAGTGTAGTCAGCAAACATTTTCATTAACTGGGTTAACCTTTTTTTTTCTTTATAAATGACATGATAAAAACATGTATTGGATTTATTCAGGTTATTTTTCTCTGGCACTACAAAGGGGAAAAAAGAAAGTTTGTAAAGAGGGAGAGATCAATTTCACAGTTATGTGTATTCCTCTAAAGTCACCATAAATCTGAGAAAATGCTGTTCGTTGTTAGCCAGTTCCTGGTGAATTTTACACACATCATGAATCCCGATGATTTGTAAAGGCTCAGACTGTCAGGATTCCAGTATGGCAGTGCAGGGAGTGTCCGTTGTGGTTGTGTAAACAAAACATGTAATTGGATCACTGGAAAGAAAAAAGAAAAGCCGTCCTCTTAAGGATGTGATTAGTGTACACTCACCGACTGCAATAAGAGTTTAACAGCCTCTTTCTTGTCTCAGTGTCCTTTTATGTACGTCATTTACATTCAGAGATCTAAAGCACTATAAGATTGTCTGTCTGGTTTCCACATCGCAGCCACCATATTTCTAAAAACTGGAAATCGGAAAAGAGAAATGTAAACACAGACTGTTTTAGAATGAAAGAAACTACATTTTCTGTGTTAGCTTTATGCTCAGTTCGTTTTCATGTTAATTTCTTGGAAAATAACATAAAGAAAAGCTTAACATTAAATCAACACAGATAGCACAGGCATGTGGGTACATTTAATAAATCAAATAGCTTTCCACAGCTAATTTATTTCAGTGATTCAGTTCAGCATAGTGAAACTCGTATAATGTTTGGATTCATTACACACAGTGTCAAGAGGAAAATGAGCCAACAATGCAGATGAGCTGAAGGGTGTTATTAATTCAGCTTAATTGAGTTCAGTTTATTTATGTTGTGGAAATTCACAGCACACGTTGCCTCCAGGCCATTCATTTGAATCATGGGTCAGCAGAATCTAAGTTTGGAAGCTGTTCTGAAAGAAACTGTCTGTTGTTCTTATCCTCCTCCATTAAAGCTAATGTGTGTAACTTTCACAGAAATGTTTTTTTGTTTACAGATTTGTTAAAACTGTCAGCATGTCGTGACAGTATAATATGAGAGATAATCTGTGGAAAGATCGATCCCCTTCACCTCTTTCCTAAGCTATTATTGCCACCTGAAGAAATGCAACCAATCAGAGCCAGGGGGCGGGTCTTAGCGTTGTTAATCATGCTTATGTACTTTATTATTATTATTATTATTATTGTTAAGAGATCCCCATTACTCTAGACCACTGACTATTATCTTCCTGGGGCTCACACCACAAAAGTTACAATAAAGTTATAAAAAAAAAAATACCTTAAGGCAAAATCAAAATGGAAACAAATTTCTAATTTACGGCCTCAGCAACTTTAACATTTTACAAACATTACAAAAGGACATCACAAAATAAACAAATAAACAAAATCAAAATACAAAATTTCAACAATAAAATGTTAACGCTGCTAAACGTACTAATGGCAGGGAAATCAGTGGCCATGCTAACGAGCCTCAGGATTCTTGCGGTGAACCTGCTGTAATGTAGCAGAGAGAAAGAGGGAGGTTATGAGGAGCACATACATGACTGTGATTGACAGCACTAAGACCCGCCTCCTGGCTCCGATTTGGTTCAAAAGAAACTCTAAACAGGTGGGGGTTTAGCCTTGATTTACAAGAACTCAGTGTTTCGGCTGCTTTATGGTGTTCTGGAAGTTTGTTCCAGATTAGTGGTGCATAGAAGCTGAATGCTGGATCTCTATGTTTGGTTCTGGAGAAACTGAGTAGATTATTATTACAGATTTATTGTCCAGCTCTAATCAAAGCTTTGGGCAGTTAAGAAATTGCTAAATAAAAGTCAGATCAGATAGATAAATACATCCACACTGCAGTGGTAGAGAACCTGCAGAGGTCACACCAAAGATTAGTCCTTCAGTGCCATCGCTGCTGCATCTTTGGTGTCACAGAGTTGGGATTTAGGTTGCAGGAGGATTTCAGCGCTGCTGCTGGGTCAGTGGATTACCTTGTAATAGATCTGCTGGAGCACACACACAGGATGTGTTGGCTTGTATATGGAGGGCTTTAATCCCTCAGACAAGCATGCTAACTCCTCCTATGGCTTGTAAGTAAGCCGGAGGCTGAAGGGACGTTATAGAGTTGTCGTGTTTTTTCCTCCCCACACTGAATGCCGTTTATTTTTCTGTCTCAGGCGGGGGGAAATGACAGACGGCTGCCTCCTCGCTGACTAACGATGCTGCTGGGTTAGCAAAGCCTGACCGAGAGGAGCCTCACCTTCAGACCCCGCGAACGCAGGAAGGCAGAGTCGGTTCTGTTCCAGCACAGCCATGCTGATCAAGGAGTACCGGATCCCCATGCCGATGAGTGTGGAGGAGTACCGCATCGCTCAGCTCTACATGATCCAGGTGAGCACTTCCTGATTCCTGCTGATTTTCAGGAGGAATCTTTTAACGGTGTTAACTTTTTCTGATTTTGCTGTGAATGCTCTGTAATCTGTCTGTGTGCTGCCACTGATCTTGGCCAGGATTTCTAATCACAATGGGATTCTCCTGGTAAACTAAAAGTTAAATGAAAATAAATAATTTTTGTCAGGAACCTTTAAACTATGGAGAATTTTTGGTTTAAACCTCTTTGTTTCATTTACGAATGCAATTTGAAGCTAAACAAAGCTTCCTGTTATTAATATACTTGTCAGATACACTTACATGGTGGGATGACCATGTTTGGATTTCCAAAACAGAGACACTTGGCCCAGTTATGAAACGCTTTAATGACACTCTGTTTACTTAAAGCTATTTGTTAAAATCATCATGATGTTGTGACAGTATAATATATGACAGTCTGGGAAAATAGCTTCTCTCCATTCTTCCTGGTGTGACTCAGTCAGAAACAACCAATTAGAGCCAGGAGGAGGGTCTTAGCGCTGTCAACCACTCTCGTGCTCACCCTTTCTCACTTGCTTGTTGCTAAGCTACAACTACACCACATAGCGGGCCAACAATGCTAAGGCTAGTTAGCATAAGTATTAATGATGGCGGATAAACGGTTTTCCTGTAATGGAAAGATGCTCTTCCACCATTAACACATTGAACTGCGTACACGGGTTTGATCGACAACGTCAAGTCCCTCCTCTTGAATCTGATTGGTTGGCTTTGATTGGGAGCGGTGCATTTCTGCAGACCGTTTTAATAAATATGGGGGAAAAAACAACATATTTTTGTAAAGATACAAACTGCAGCTTTAGAGACTTATTTTTTTTAACATATCATTTTTCTAAAATAAAGGCCTTACTCATCTTTTGCCAAAAAGGATTTTTTTTGTTTGCCTAAATCATCTTTTGTCAATTTTTTTTGTTTGTTTTTTGGTTAAAATCAGTTTTGGCAAAAAATAAAAATGATTTTAGAAAACCGATGAGATGTAAAGAATGCCTTCATTGTGGGGTTAGGAAGAAAAGTTAAATAGCAAACTTCAGGATTTACAATGAAAACAGAACAAAATTTACAAAATCTTTATCAAAGCAGTTTTTGTTTGCTCAACAAACAAACATACAGATTTTTGAAAGAAGTGTGTGTAGCTCAACAGAGAGCTGCTTCCTCTGTTTGCTCTAGTGAGAAACTCTCTCAACGTTTGAATTGTGATTCAGTAAGTCGGAGTAACATGTCATACTTTTGGCCTTCTTCTAATCTTTGGTCCACTTCTGGTGCAACTGAACTCTTTTCCCAGTGTAACAGCAGCACACAGCTGACATGTGATTGGTTGTTTCTGGTCAAACAGTGTATTTCTGTAGTCAGCACTGGAAGCACTGGGAGAAGGCAGAGCAGTTTGATTTCTTTCAAAGTTATCTGTATTACATTCTTCTGTCACAACAAAGAGAAAGTTTTGTAAAGTAAGGTAATTTTATTTATATAGCACATTTTCAGCATCAAGGCAATTCAAAGTGGTTTAAATAGTTTTTCTCTCTTTTTTTCCACTGATTCTCACTCAGTAAGCTTATTACGGAAGCTGAGTCTTCCGCTGGATGAGTTGTCTGCTGATACCAGATCAGTCACTCATAAACAGACTTTGGTGTAACTACAGCAACCAGCCAACAGGAGGAAACATTATATTACTGATTGCTTCTCTTGTACAGTTCCAGTCGACCTGCTGAAGTGGTCAAGAGAGTCTATGTAAGTGAAAGTAAAAATTACAGACTCTACAGGTGTTTTTATATATATATATATTCTTTATAAATCTTAGGAATGGAAATGACTAAAACAAACTTGGTGATGTAGGATTTGTACGCTAACAGCTTATTGGTTGGTGTGTTTAATCTAAACTGGAGTTATGGCGACTATCAAGTGGGAAAACACAAGTTGTGTATAATAGACTCATATAAATTGTTTCTATCATGAAACCCAAACTACAGATATGTTTCCATCCAATTGTCATGCTAATTTTGAGCAAACTTTTAAAGGGGCAGGGTCATGCAAATCAGACTTTTTTGAGCTTTACATCATGTTATAATGTTATTCCCTTATCAAAAAGTGTTGCCATGATTCTTTCATGCATGTTTGAAAAATATTTTCATCTCCATGGCAACCTGTTTAAAATGCCTTGGTGGACTTAGCCCCGCCTTCGAAGACGCAGCTCCTCCTCAGAGCTGCAGCTTCCGAGGTTCTTGTCTCTCCCACTCAGCTCCTTCAGACTAGCCAGCAGCAATTAGCAAACACCTAGTGGAACTGAGTATAAGCTGAACTCATTGTAAGAGCTACTTCTCAGTGCAATGCTGGTAAAAACGTTTCTAAAGGGTTAATAAGGTAGTGGAGTTTCAGAAAGAGCACGATATTTTTTAGACTAAACTAACTTGAAATTAGTTTAGTGCTAATTTCAAGGCACTAAACTTCTTTTAAGACATATTTGATAACAACTGAAGCTAACATAGTTACTTGTTTCTGCTATGAAAGGGCACTATGTGCCTGGAAAATACATAATACTGTCCTTTTAAAAGGTCTCAAATAGAAAAAAAGAAAATGTACATTAGGCCTGTTTATATCTCGTGATTTGGAGCAAATCAGCAGGACTCCATAAACCGTAACTTCATCAGATATCGATGCTACGCATGACTGCAATAGACAGGACGTTGAGGCCTCCCCTCTCAGCTGGAGGTTTGAACTTATTCAGTAAATGAGTTTCCTTCTACTTTTTAGCGAGTTATCGGAAAAGCCAAAAACCACCTCAAAAGCAAACATAAAGTGTAAGGAAGTTATTTTGAATTTTGCTGGTTATTTCTAAAGCGATACTTCAAACTTAGCGTAACCCCCCCAGCCCCCCCATGGTTTGCGTCGTATTATCCGAGTTTAAAAGGCTGGATCAGGAGCAGCTATGATGATTTTAGTGGGGGGTTACGAAGCATTACCTTGTTTCAGGTAATATCTGATACGTGTAATGGAGGGCGGGGGTTGAAGGTGTCCTTGTGTCTTCCTGTAGAACAGGATCTGAGAGAAAATGTTGCTGAGAGGTCACGGTGTCGCTCTGCAGACCAGATGGTGCTCCATATGTCTGGGCTTTATGCTTCCTTTCATAACTTTGTGAAAACAATTAAAATGTCATTAAAAAAACAACATCTCAGTATGAATGCAGCCTGCATTTACTTAGGAGCCGTAAATCAGGGCAGATTAAACAAAGGATCTCATTTTAGAGCGACATGTTCCAGCTTGTGATCATGAAGCTCATTACTGACAAATAGCAATGAAGCGACAGCCGCGTCCATTCCTCCTTTTTACGCCGTTTATTCTAAACTGCGACGGAAGATATGCAACCTAACTCATTTAAATTTGATCAGATGAAGTTATTAAGGAGCTAGATCTGTGCAGACACAAAACAGAAACGTCATTTGCTTCTTTTTATCATAACTTTGCTTATGTGGACAAACATACAAATACATGACTGTACAGAGTTAAACACACACATGCACACGCTCACGCACACACACACACACGCACACACGCACACACACACACACACACACACACACACACAGTTCCTGCTCCTCGGCGTCACAGTTGGAGCGCCTGTCGCCGGGGTAACTGGTGACATCACCTGCAGCGGGGCAGCTGCTGCCATCATTTGGTTTTGTGGCGTGAACGAGACAGAGAGGGAGACGTGGTGGTACAGTCGCCATGACGACTCTTGGTGTCTGAAGCTCATTGCTGGATAAAGTAACATGAGATTCAAACATCACTCAAATAAAATATGTAATATTTTCATAACATAAAAAACAGCACAGCTTTTCTCACCAGTGTGTTGGGGAACATTTGTATTTTTTAAATGTTTTGTCAGCAAAAGAAAACCTAGATGAGGTGTTCCCATGTACTTTCTGATATTTATTGCATTTTTGTAATTCAGAACACCTATTAATAATAAGTTAATTGCTATTAACTTGTTGCCATTTATACTTGGATGCCACCACTCTTGAGAAAACAGTGCTTGAAGCTACTTTGGTTTTTAGCCACATATAAACATCCCACTGCTTTGCATCAACACAAATGGTTTTTATTAATGCTTAAAGGGGCAGTATCATGTGTTTTCCAGGTACATAGTGCCATTTCATAGCATAATCAAGAAACTATGTTAACTTCAGTTGCCAGCATAACAAATGCTGTATATATTTAGTATAACTTAAATGAGATTTTACCTTGAAATTGGGCCTCTGTCTCTTTTAAGAAACTCCTGTTCTTCCTGAAACTCTGACTTCAGGAAGTCATCACAACATGGCTCCTTTATTAACCCTTTAACAACATTTTTACTAGATTTGTACTGAGAAGTAGTTCCTATAATGAGCTCAGCAGATGTGCAGTCCCACCAGGTGTTTGCTAATTGCTGTTGGCTAGTCTGAAGGAGCTGAGAGGGAAAGGGCTGCTCTGTGAGGCGGAAGCTCGGAGGCTGTGTAAAGCAGTTTCCAAGAAAAAGGAAAAAGTTAACCCACAGAGGCATGGTGATCCACCGAAATCTGACTGGACGGGTAGAAATGATGTTGGTGGTGCTAGCATCACACTGTGAAGATGCTATTTATCAGCAGCGAAGCTAGTCAAGGAAAATGGAAAGAAAACAATTTCTGAACTTTTTACCATACACATCAGCTCTCAGTTTAATCACCTTGTAAGAATAGGTTGCAAATATGCTTCATAAGGTTATGCCCTCTGTTTCCTTTCCAACATAAAGTTTAAAAAAACCTCCTGAACATAAATAAAATTGCGGGGGCGGGGGGAATCACAGACATGGTGGTAAACTGTCTAGCTCTGTTTTCTCCTTCCTTCTCTTGCTTCAGTGAAGCACCAAGTTCAAAGTCTTGTGTTGTAAACTGATTAGAGATGCACCGCTCCACTTTTTTCACTTCCAATACTGATATCTGAGGTTTACTATCAGCCAAATTGATAAATAAAAACAACACTGAATTGACTTAGTGTTTCTTTTCTTAAACAGACATAAATGTACTGAATATAACAATTTGTTTGATAACTCTGCACCACTACAGCACAGCTACATACACCAGCAGCTTCTTGGACAAGCATGTAAAAAAACTTTAATTTGTTCAGTTGGCACAATTAGGAGTAAATCAACCAAAAATAATAAACTGAAACTGATGAGAACAATGCAAAAATGTGAAACAAAATAAATTGTAAAAATAAACAACAAACCTTCATTAAAATGGTTTAAAACGTGTAAGTAGGAAATCTAAATATAATGTAAAATAAATAATAAAGCATGACATCGCTCAGAGCACAAAACATAGAATTAGACTGAATAGATCTGTACTTATGGATCAGGCACATTGTCACTGATACCCATCTAGAAATGTTTTCAATATCGGGACCGATACCAATATTAATATTGGACCAGTGCATCTCTAAAAACTGGAATCTAAAATCAAAAACAAGTGACATAAATTCAGTTTTATCATTGATATTTCTTGAAGATACACTTTTGTTTATCGCCCAGAGTTTTCTGTTCAGAAGAAAACGAGCCAATCAACAAGCCAGGTGTGCCAGCAAGACTTCTAACACAAAGTCCATCCTTCCACTCTGTTTGTCCTCAGGATGTCGTTATTATGGCGACCGCTCGTGTACACTTGTGAAAATTCATCACTGCAGGGGGACAGCAGGTTGGACCCCCATGATTTTCTCCAGGATTATGTTTTACTCCAGGTTTATCTCTGGTTTATGTCAAGTTTGTTCTGTCACATAAATTATTCAGGACGGACTCAGCCCGGCCGAAACGAGATCTTCGGGAAAGTCGCGTGTTACAGTTCACCACTCATGGTCAACAGAGACGATGCCCACGCTCTGGGAGCCATGAATCACTTCTCATACCTTTCATATTATATCTATAGCTATATTAGAAAGTATTTTATTTAAAACGCTCAAATGTCTTTTAAAATGTTCACACATTACAACCACAAACTTCCACACATCCATTCAATAAATTAGAATATTCTTAAAAGTTGTTTTAGGAACTTTATCATTCAGTGAAAAACATTATGTAGATTAATTACACACAAATAGATACTTAAAAGACCTTATTTCTGTTAATTATAATAATTTCTAATCATAGTTAATAAAAACATGACATGAAATAAAAATGACAATTAACTGAAACCATAAATAAAGTGTGTTATAAAGTCTCTGGAAACACAATTGCTCTATGAAAACATATTACTAAAAATTTAGCTTATTTTAATCTGTCATGCGAGTAATTGATTGATTATTGCAACATTAACATTAATTATTAATAAACGGATAGCATAGATAGATTTTTTTTAATGTATATTATTTCAACCAGGTGAAACTACAACTTTGCCACTTGAGAACTCCTGGGTGGAGCACGTTTACAGACAAAGAAGTTTACACACATATATATATATATATATATATATATACCTTATTTCCTACTCTGAACGTGTTGTTCTTTCAGCAAGCTGCCTTTTTCTGAGTATGTATAGGCCAGTTAACAGTTAATTGATTACTAATTGAAGATTATCTCAATAATCAGTTAATGATGATTAAGCTGATTAATCTGTTTTTATCAGTGTGTTTCTCTTCCTGTTGCTGCAGCAGGTAGAGTTGTTTGTGTAATCTGATAGTTGTTGTGTCTGTATGATCAGCCGTCTGTGTGACGGTCCAATCGTTTTTTGTTTTTTTATGATAAATGCGCTGCGTCTGATTCTGTTCGGCTCTTTGCTCCGATCATCGGCGCTCACACACCACAGTCTCAGAGGGGATCATTTGAGGCCCTTGGCTCCTCACCTAAATTACATTACCTGCTAGATTACAGCAATTTTCCAGCTGTTGGCCTCCTCTGACCTTCATTACTGCGTCGCTTCCCTAAAGTCTTCTGGAGAGCGAGCTCCATATTCAATCTAAGCTCTTGTTCTTGACCCTGAACGCCCTACTCTGGCTGTTAATAATGATCATGATGATTTGTATTCACCTAGAGTTATTCCTGGTCCTGTTGCGACCAATGTTACTACAGATGCAATAAAATAACTTCTCAATCATCTGGTGGAAACAAAGTATCTTCTGCCTCCTGATTCAACAGTCCCATATGAACGTTTTGGACTGTTTCACTCATTAAAACTAGAATCTGTCATAATTTCTGGCTCATTTTGTGTGTAGTTATGCAGAACTATTTCTTTGTTTATTTGTCATTACTTTTTATCATTGTCCTGCTATGACCAACTGTTGAACTATTTTGACTTTGCTAACTGAGTGAAGTTAAACTTAGTTACATTTTATAGTAAAAATGTCATTATGTCATATAGTCTAACAAGGTTTCCATCATTTTTGGTTAATTTATTTCTTGTCTATTCCATGTTCAATAAAGGCCACTGGAGCCTAAGCGAATCGTTAAAAAATAAACTCAAATCTCATGTGTTTTTAAGGGCTTCCAATATCTGCAGTGATTATGTTAAAAACGCAAAATTGTTAAAAACAAGTTGAAGTGACGTGTAAAAAAATAAATTTGAGCTTATTATATTGTCTTAGTAAAGGATTCATTTATTTTATAACTTTTCCACACCTTTACAAGGGAGTCAGTAAAGATAAAGAACACTCTGGTCTTAGCGCTGTCAATCATGCTTGTGTATTCGCCTACTACTCTATGTGCTAATGGAGGAGAAACAATTCAAACCATTTATCATCTGTGGCCATGCTAATTAGCATTAGCATTCGTGGCAGGCTATGTTGTGGTGAACCAGCTGTAGCTTAGCACAAGAGTGATTGACAGTGCTAAGACCCTCCTCCTTGCTCTGATTGGTTTTTTCTGTCTGAACTGAGTATTTCTGCAGTTAGCACTGGGAAAAGGTAGAGGAGCTTCATTTATTTCAGATTATCTGTCTGACAGTCACAATTTAATGATGATTAACAAATATGTAAAAAAAACACTTTTTTTTGTATAAAAGTTACATACTGTAACTTTAAAGCCTCCCAGGTGAAAGCACTCAGCAAATTGATTTAAAGTGATGTCCTGGAAGATATTTGATACTTTACAGTTAAAGCTTTCTTAGTCAGTCGATAGATTGGAAACATGTAGCTCAGTAACTCAATAAAAGCCTGGACTGCTGAGACTTTTACTAAAATGAACTCCCAGTGATGCACACAAGCATTCTTGAAATAAAATCTGAACCGCGACAGTGAAAGTAGAAAGTTTGTCTCCCGTAACAGAGCAAGCCATGCACATGCACCAAACCCAGATGGTAACAGTCTGACAGCCTCTTAAGGAGATGAAGCTTGTGCATAAACTGATGGTGTAATCCCAGACTCCCTCTGCAGAGCTGCCAGCCTAATGCAACAGCGAGTCTTACAGGATCTGTGGCTCAAACCATCTGCTGCCCCTCATCGGGAGGAAGCGACACGCTGAGCCAAAAGGAAACCAGTGATTGGACGTCTCTCTTCTGAACTTATCTGTGATAATTAAATTCTGTTCAGGCGTTGGATTGTTTTGGGGCAGAGCAAATTAAAGTTATTAATGTTCCCTGCTTGATTTAAAGTGAGACAACACATCAATGTATCAAATATGTTACTAAAAGTCAGAGATGAGATTCGGGTTTTGGACGTTTCACCATTAAAGTAAAATCAGTTAATACAGACACTGTTACATTGTTAATTGTGATATTTTTTTCTTTCTGGAATCAAAATATAAAATAATTCATTCGTTTGGTTATGCTTTTAGTTTCATGCTACCTATCTGCAGTGCATGCTCACCAGTCAGACATGGTTTATGAACAATTTTGATTTTGGTTTGGTTTTAATAATCAAACCATTTGTTTGGTTCATTTCCTCTCATATCACTGAATGAAGGGTTTTCATATACTGACCAGAGGAACATCCAGGTACAACATACAGATGTTCTACTGTACATTGGTACGTAGGAGGCATTGGTACGTCTGGATCTATGTTTAGAAATCTCGTCTTTCTCTGTGGTTGCGAAGGGCATCGGAAACTTTAGGTGGTGAGTTGCAGTCAGGAGTTTCAGTTGCTAAATGTGGATTCAAACCCAGTTCTGTTTAGTCCGCTTTAATGAAACTCTAGTATGTTTGTGTAATAAGTTAAAGTGTGAAAGCGAACTGCACCGCCTGAAAATGCAACAAATGTTACAGCTTTGGTCCCAAGTGGAGTCGTATCTACTGGACTATGATGTGTTGAAACACCCTACATCATCCTGAGGTCTCCTCTGTTTAGCCTGATGAAATACTACACTGATTCTGAGATGCACATTGATTTTTTTCTTTTTCTTTTTTTCCTCTTTGGTTGACAGAAATCTTGACTTCATCTCGACCATTCAGAGCCCTTGTTTTGTTTTTATTTTTGAAGCCCCCCCTGGTGTACATTGTCCTGTTACATGTTGCAGTTTAGACAGGATGCCGTTTCACTCTGGAGTACTTTGATTATCAGAGAAATTCAAGGTTAGGTCAACGACTACAGACCCTCAGTGTCAGCCACCCAACCTCTGAACTCCAGAGTTAGATTGAAGTGTTTGTGCTGGTATGGTGTTGTGGTCAAACACCTCAACATTGCCGTTGTTGGATGCAACTTAAATCACACTTCCATAATCTTTTTTGAAGGAAGAGCCCTTCCCATTCCTAACAAGTTGCATTTATTCAGTCTTGTTCTGATCCTGCTGCCTGTAGGATGCATGGTGGAGCGTTTTTCTATTTCTCTGACCTTTGCATGGTGTGGCCCTGGGGTGAATTTGCTGCTCTCTCCACATCTTTGAAGATTGACAGCCATCTTAAACGGTCTCCAGTTTGATTAATCTTTCTCTCTGCAGACTTTAAATTGCCTGATAATGGCCTGATAACCCTTCCCAGACTGATAGGCAGCTGCGATTGTTCCTCTGAGATAAACGGGCAACAACTTTTTCGGAGTCAGAGCTGGACTCTGGCTGCAGGGATTCAAAGGAAAGCTGTCTTATCTCCTGGTAGCAGCATTTTTTTTCTTATGTGCTTCTTGTCTCTTTGCTTGGCTGCTGCGCCATCCACCCAGCTACAAGATGTGATGACCAGGTAGAACGAGTCCCGACTGAGGGACAGGACTGCTATGCAAGGGCCGCAGGGATTTAGCCGGGCATTAAAGAGAAAGACCAGAGAATTGAGAGATCAGCACACGATGATTGATGAAGCTCCGCTTGAGGTTGAGGTTGCTTTTAAATCTCTGGTTTCTCTCATCCTGTCATTTTCTCAAAGGTCTGACGATTTTGCAACAGAATTTTTCATCCCATTGGGAAAGCTGTCCTCGTCAGTCAATCTGACCACCTCAGTCACTTTGTATTTCAACATAGCAAATCATTTACTGGTAGGAGTGAGAGAGTAAAAGCAAAATAACAAAAATTAATAGAAGAGAATAAAAATAGCAATGTACCAATTAACGGCGCCGATTTCCTCCTGAATTTTGAGAGATCGGTGATCAGCCGATACTTACGTGTGAAGCCGAGATTATTCTTCGAGCTTATCTACCTCAGCAAAGGACTAAAAATCAGACTCTGTGCTCTTTTGCTCTGCTGTGAGAGGCCGCCAGGTCATGTCTGCACGTTTGCTATTAGTCACCTATCACTAGGTGAATCAGTGACTTTCTTGCTACATTAACGACATTTCAGACAAAAAAATTGGTACTGGACAAAATCTGATCTTTTTAAATATCAGTAATCGGCGATATTTGTAGGCGAATACATGCCTGCAAATATCCTTTGTCTGCCAGTGGGGGAAAAAAATCTGGTGTATAGCATATTAAAGCAGAAATTATGAATAGGTCTAACTTATAGCACAGGAAAAAAAAATGCTGTGCAGTTATTAAAAGTAGCAGGGGCGCGCCGATAAATTGACTCTTATTTCCTTAATTTTGGATGTCTGTCGATCGGCCGATAGTTGCATGCGAAACCGATCTTATCCTTGTACTGCAATTCTATAATTGCACCGCTTAGCACATCGGAGCAGCTCTGTTACTGTCATTGAGATTTTTTCTTTGTTTTTCTGCAAACTTTCATTCTTGTGTTTTTGGTGGAAAATTGCTTTATTTGGATCCTTCTTGTTTTGGATGCTGTGCAGCTGAACTGACTTTTCTTGAATTAATATGAGTTACCTTTCATTTCCCTTTGGGAACAATAAAGTATTTTTGAATCCACCGATCCACCTCAGCCACTGTTTCCTTTTAATCTGAAGTGGTGTGAATACAAGGAACTGTATGAAGACTTCCCAGAAGCTTTCAATAACACTGTGAACAAGGCAGAAGTTTTAATGTATGCTTCATTTCCTTTCTCCTCTGATGAATCTGAACATGTCTCTCCTCCTGTGCCGTCATCGTCCTGCCGCCTTGCAGAAGAAGAGCAGAGAGGAGAGCTGCGGTGAGGGCAGCGGAGTGGAGATCCTGGAGAACAAGCCTTACGAGGACGGCCCGGGAGGGTCGGGTCAGTACACTCACAAGGTCTATCACATCGGCAAACACATCCCGTCCTGGTTCTGTGCCATCCTCCCTCAGGCCGCCCTTCGTGTGGAGGAGGAGTCCTGGAATGCTTACCCCTATACACGAACCCGGTGAGGAAACACCGCGCAAAGGCAGCGCGACGCTGTCACATGTACATGCTAACATCATGTATGATAACACCACAGTGCGACAGCAAATTAAGGCCACTGCAGATATAAAATAAACAGCATTAAATTTTTACATATATATATATATAAACAACATACATTTTGAGATTAATCTCAGAAATTTTCTAGGAAAAACTTGGACATTTCAAAACAGTTTTTCTTTTTTTACTTTTGGAAATGTTCTCAGCTTCAACAACTGGTTAGCATTTTAAATTTTTGAAATTTCCATTTTCTAGAACATTTCTGAGACTTCACCTCAAGTTCTTAACTTGGGGGAGGAGGGAAGACACTAACAAGAAAGAGTCAGGTTTCAGATGGCTTAATTGAAACATGACTCCCATCCATTAGTGAAACAAACGGCGCTGACGTCTTCAGCAACTCCCACTTTGATAGATCATATTGATCTGTATTCAGCTTCCCAGAATTTCAGGAACTCCTGATCTTCCATAGAAGTTCCTTGGAAAAAAAAACAACCCTTCTTCAGAAATGTGAACTGCGGATGATGACATTAGCGCTGGGGACGTCTGTACTGCTGCATCATGTTTAGCATTGAGATGCTATTTTAGGCTTGAATAGCTTCTCTGACAGGCTAACTCCTTTTAGCACAAGTTACAACACAACAATAATTTTTTCCAGAGTCCCACCAGATTGTTCTTTGAAACAAAAATGACCAGAAACACGCAAATACAAAAGCTCTGACTCAGGACTTTTTTATTCTAAAACAAAAAAAGTGATTAATTGCACAGCAATTTTGAACTCATTAAGTCTATGTAATTAATTAATTGAAATTAACATTTAAATCGAGTAAACATGAATGTGTGGCATAGCAAATTGCAGTATTTGACAACTCCCAGATCCATGAAGGCTTACTCGATATATCTTTGTCTCACTAAATGCATTTCAGACCTTTTTCCAGAAAACAATTGAAGAAAGAATAAAGTTTATCTGGTTCAAGCAACAAACTTCAGGACAGTCACTCACAAAAGTAACAAATAGAGAAAGTTTTGTTTTCTGCGTATTTCACAGATTGAGTTTATGTTTGGGATTTGGTTTCCATCCTAATAGACCGCTCCTCTTGTTTCCCAGGTATACTTGTCCATTTGTTGAGAAATTCTCCATAGACATTGAGACGTATTACAAACCAGACACTGGAAATCAAGCAGATGTCTTCAATCTATCCTCCGCTGAAAAGAGACAGAGGACTGTCGGTGAGTTTATTTATCTATCTAAATGCCTGTTCTCCAGGTCATTACTCTCGAATTGTTCCTTTGGGATCCTCTGTGTGATTGTCATCCCCTTAATAAACAGGAACCAAATCGGCACGGCGATATTTGCGGTGGAAGCTGCGGCATGCTGTAACATTGGGGCACACAGGTTGAGGAGTGTAAGAGCCGGGGTTGAGGCTCTGCATACTAAAATTCACTGGGGAGCAGAAGAAATGTTGAGTCTGCTGCTGACACCTTTCTGCAGGGCCTGATTACATAAGAGACAGAAAATCACATATTTTTCTTCTGGCAGCTCGTTATTGGTTCTGGTTATATCTGCAGCTCGGATCTGCCTTGGTCTAACAATCCATTGTGTTTTCCGCAATCCAGATCCTATAGACATTGTCAAGGACTACATCCCTCCCCATGAATACCTGGTGGAAGAAGACCCCAAGCTGTACCAGTCAATCAAAACCAGACGGGGCCCGTTGTCAGAGGACTGGATTGAGGAGATCAACCACAACCCTGGTCAGACCGTCGTCATGTGCGCCTACAAGCTCTGCAAGGTGGAGTTCAGATACTGGGGCATGCAGTCCAAGATCGAGCGCTTCATACACGACGTAGGTAAGTATTTGGGTTCTGGTGTCAGTCTTTATCCTCAACTCATAGATTACATGAGCAGAAAAAGCAAAATGTAAAAAAAAAGTTATTTTAATATTGAAAAAACTTAAAACTCATCGAGGTTGATGGTAAAAAAAAAGATATATGTATTACAAGTGGGCTTATTATTCAAAGCTTAAACACTTCTAGTAGCCATGCACAACCTTGTAAGTGCTCAAAAAGTGATGTAGCTAACAGTGAGCACCCTCAGGAAAATAATCTTTACGTTCAAGATAAATAGCCTCTGAGCTGAAGATAGTAAGTTCTGGAAAATAACAATTAATTTCCACAAGCTGATCTATAAGTGATCCATATGTTTTGGACACTAACTTGTCCAAAACATATAGTCAGTGTCCAGTTCTTCAATTAATCTTAAAGTTCTGGGGAAGTGCCATGTAAATTCTGGAAAACAACCTTTAGGTTAAATAAACTCACCTTTGGGTTCTAGGAAAATACCGTTTAAGTTTTGGAAAGTAACATGTACTTTTTGGGGGGAAAACAAATTTTGAAGAAACTAATCAAAGTTCTAGGAAAGTGCCATATCAGTTCTAGAAAGTAATCTTTAAGTTAAAGAAACAAACTTTTGGGTTCAGGGAAGGTACCATGCAAGTTCTGAAAAGTAACCTCTATGTTTGTAAAAGTAATCTGTATTTTTGAAGAATCTGTCTCAAAGTTCTTTGAAAGTACCAGATAAATTCTAGAAAGTAAACTTTAGGTTAGATAAACTCAACTTTGGGTTCCGGTAACGTACCGTGTAAGTTCTGGAAAATCCATCCATCCATCCCTTTTCTGTATACCCTTGTCCCTTAGTGGGGTCGGGAGGGTTTCTGGTGCCTATCTCCAGCTAACATTCCAGGTGAGAGGCAGGGTACATCCTGGACAGGTCGCTATTCTGTCGCAGGGCACGTTCTGGAAAGTAACCTCTGCAGTTTGGGGTAGAAACTGTACTTTTGAATAAACTGTTCTAAAATTGCTAGGAAAGTACCATAGAGCTGCTAGAAAGCAACCATAAGTCAAGGAAACTAATTTACATTCTTGGAAAATACCAAGTAAATTCTGGAAAGTAAGTTATTGGAAAAGCAACTCTGTAAGTTCTGGGATGGTAAAGTAGGAAGTTCTTTAAATTAATCAGTGAATTCCAGTAAAGTGTAGGCTGCATTATGTCTCACCTCCAAGACTAGAAGTATTGGCCAAATTAAGTCATTTTTTTCCCCAACATATATGTGGCTAATGACTGTTTCAGGTCTCCGCAAAGTGATGGTCCGAGCCCACCGGCAGGCGTGGTGCTGGCAGGATGAATGGTACGGTCTCACCATCGAGGACATCAGGCAGCTGGAGCTGGAAACCCAGCTAGCGTTAGCCAAGAAGATGGCGCAGTACAGCCTGAATGAGGAGGGGGTAGCAGAGACCAATGGCTCCTCTGTTAGCCAAGATCAGGAACAGCCGGGAGAGAACCTGGGGTCAGCTGCAGAGGTCGAGGGAACTCGAGGAAAGCTTGGAGATTCTCTAGAGACACGAGGGGAGCTCACCAAGCAGTGGTCCACCTCTTCCAGATCGTCCAACAGGTCATCAAAGAGAGGAAGTTAGTGGAGCTCCTTGGCTTTCATTTATCAATTTATTACACAAAGTAATTCAACTTTTTACTTCATTACAGTGTTTTACTGATATTCTGGTTTCGGTTTTCATTATAATTTAACAGAATATTAATTACGTAAAAGCCTTGAAAAGGGAAATAATTGCATAAACATGTTCTTACCTCTGCTACAGGGTGATTGATGAGTTATTATAACTTACATGCATAGACAACAATGATTCCCAACTTGAAACAACAGTACAGTTTTCTTAAGAATTAACTTAGTACTTAAATATGATAATAACAAATAACAGATGCAGAATAAACCAAACCTCGTGCAAAGGCTGTCTACAGTATAATGCTACATTCACACATGGGTTAGCATTGTCTGTTGGGAGCTGCCAGCAAACTGAGGCTAAACCTTTTCTCTGAACAACAAAATGTGTAAATATAGATGGTAACAAAGAGTTTTCACAAGCTTTCTAACAGTTAGTAAACCCACTTACAACAGCACAGGCGAGTTATGTGTGAATTCATACCTGAGAAATAATTCAATAAACCAGCCACTGACATCTTCGCGCACCAAGGAGGAAGTTTCAGTGTTTTTTGCTATGGCTCTCTAGCGCTACACGCCCTCTGCTGGTTGCATATGGTTACTACATCTACCAAATCAAATCAGGACGTTAAGGTATAGTTAACCAAAACTTAGGCAAACACATTGTAAATGTAAACAGTAACATTCAAGTCTGTAATGGATTCAATATGCAGATAAGAGCAGAAAGAATAAATGTACCTCTGACTTATAATGAACAGATTTCATTCCAGAACAATTACATAACTTTTATTGGCATTTGACTAGAAACAGCCGAATTAAATGTTTTGTTTATGTTTTTAGCGAGTCCGTCTCACCACAGCATTTCAGAGTGGAGGATGCAGAGCATTGCCCGGGACTCTGACGACAGCACTGACGACGAGTTCTTTGATGCCCACGGTAACAATTATCGTCACTCTGAAATCCAAATCAGCACGTTATGAGCAGCAGCTCAGGACCCAAAAGATTGATCCAGTTTGTCAAACATGCTCCACTGGAATCAGGACCAAGGTTTTGGTTTCAGACGTTTTTAAAATGTTTTATGATTTCTAATCTTATTATTTCCTGACAGATAAGAGACATGTTGTCATAAATTAAGTCAAATATAAAATGTCACCAGCCTAATAAAGGTATAGCCTATTAAAATTAATTGGAAACATCCTCAATTGAAAGCAAAACCAAAAAATAAAAAAATAAATAGAGCAAATTTGTGTGACATTCAGCTACTCCTTAGTAATTATAGTAATTAGAACTGAAGTGGAGGTTCCCAGCTTTGTGCGTCGGTGGTGTAAATCGCTCCACATGAGGGGCTTTTTATTGCTTGGCATTGTTTCAGATTATGAAAAATTATGTTTTTACCCTTCACAGAAGTTACTCCTCAGTTTCCACAAATTAGGTCCCAGTTCTCAGCAGCACCTGAAGCAGGCTGCAGCCCTCAGGAGCTTTTTCCTGCTTTTTTTTTAAAGCACCACCTTATTTTCAGTTTGCCCAAACCACACAGTACAGCGCTCAATGCTCAATATTAATAAAGTGCTGCGGAAAACTTTGGGCACGTAAAGGAGAAAAATATCCTCCTTGCCAAAGAATGTGACTAAAATAAGTATTCTTGTTTTCAGATTGAATTTCTTAAGGCCATTTAAAGTAAGACAAAGCAACGTCTGTGCACATTTTTCCAAGGTGGACAGTTTGATTGTTCTGCAGGTAAAGCAGATGGTGCTCAGATGGCGGATGGATTG
Organism: Poecilia mexicana; assembly: GCF_051168715.1. Lineage (NCBI taxonomy): Eukaryota > Metazoa > Chordata > Actinopteri > Cyprinodontiformes > Poeciliidae > Poecilia > Poecilia mexicana. The sequence continues at coordinate 3,701,551 of NW_028263381.1, forward strand.
TAAAATAGACCTTAACAAAACAAACTGAGATGCAATGGAAAGCAAATGTATTTCAGTTAGATTTTATGTGATAGATGTAACTTTACAACACAGAGAAAGGAAAATTATAGACATTTTGGAACAGTTTATACGAAAAGAAATGTAAAACAAAATGTGCCACCAAAAACTACAACTTACTGAAGTTCGACTGTAATTCTTCAGAAGAAAATAAACTTTTTCTTCTGTTTTGTCCGTTTTGTCCCAGTAAAATATTTTTAACTCAGATTTGACAGAGTCTCTGAGCTCAACCAGAGCTCTTAGCATCTTTAAAACGCCTTAAGTTTGTGCATTTAAAATTAAGGCCTTAAAATGTCTTAAATTTATTTTAAAAAATTGTAAGCTTGCCCTAAATACTTAAAATGCTAGCTGTTTTTGTGTTTAGGAGAAAGTGTAATTTATTGTCAGGTAGCTGGACGATGCTCATCTTCACCACTGGCTCACTTTTGCTCCCGACCCATATGAGGTCAGGTGGACTCTGTGCACTACTTAGGCCTGTGACGATAATACATTTTGCTGTACAATAAATTGTTCTAGAAGTCATTGCGATAAACAATAATATTGTTGTTTTGAGACCATTCTCAAGTACTATAATGGTAGTAGTACCATTATAGTACTATTACAAGAGCACATCCTCAAAGACCAATAAACATTAAATTCTAATGAACATTTAACCCTGGAACCAGAAGCCATCTTAAATATCCAAAACTGAATAAACAAAACAACAAACAAATGTAATTATGAAGTTTCTGTAAACAAAACTGTCCTTCAAAAAAAACGACTAGATGAGACCGAAGCACCAGACTGGAGACGTTTATCATCCAGTTTTTGGTAGAAAGAGAAAATCGATAAATCATGGCAATCAGAATCATTGAGTTTGTTTTAATTTATCATGTGATTAATTGATTTATTGATTATTGTGACAGTCTTAGCACTAATTGGGTATAGAATATGCATTTTTATTTTGTACATTTCTCTCGTAATTCACATCTTAAATTTAATTTATAATTCTCTTTAAAAGGTTGTTTAAAGGCATTAAATCTGAAACCTGCAGAAACCCTGACGACAGTTCCTTTGACTTGACATGAATATGCTCTGATCTAAATCAGTCGATTCATCTGACAGGATGTGCTGAGCCACCGAAACTGAATTTGAAGATTTCAAAAAGAGCCATAAACCACAGTCTGTGTAGAAAATATTGCTTTCAAGAAGAGGCTAGTGCTACATGTGAGTTCTTGTGGTCGTTTTGCAGAGGACCTGTCGGATAACGAGGACATGTTCTCCAAGGAAATCACCAAGTGGAGCTCTAATGACCTCATGGACAAGATTGAGACAATAGAAGTGGATGAAGCACAAGGTAGACGACCATTCATGATATTCATTCTAAAGAAAACTACAATCGTAGATAAAATAATTCACTTTTTTAAAAAGATAAATATCTGAGTTGTTGATTTCTATTCAAACAGAAGCGTATCAGGAGTCGAGTGAGGACTACAGCGTCACTGAGGACACCCAGATGGAGGTACAGGCTTCATTCGTACTCTCACTTTAACTCCATGGATAAAAAAAAAATCTAATTCTCATAGGCAGTGACCCATCTGCTAAATAACCTTTGACCCTCCATGCTGGTGTAGTTAGAAGGACTGTCTGTCCCCTGCAGTCTCCAGCTCTGTTTACAGTATTTCCCCAATAAATAGACATGAAAGGCCCAGCTTCTCTCTTCTACTGGGTCCATTTATTTTATGAGTGTGGCCAGAAGAGCATGAGAGGCCGCATATCCGTTTTAGCAAGACTTTATATTTTACTTCAAGTTTCAGTCATACCAGGAACTCAAAAAACAACAAGAAAACACGAACTAAGATGACTTTAAAAGAAGTTGAACAATTATTAGGATGAATAAATAAATGCTAAGTTATAACTGACTCTGTTTGAACCCAAATGACCCCTTAACTTTGATATTAATACATACATGTGTTAATACAAATACATGTATCATGTGACTGGGGATTAATTACAGATAAATTAGAATTTTGTTTTCTTTTGAGGCTTGATTGTCAGATTAAAAGTACATTTTGAAAATAACCTTTAGCAGATAAAACATGCTTTTCATTAAGCCAACATGTCTATTAAAAATGTTGTTTTTTGTTGGTCTGATGTAATATTCTAATGTTAAATGCAGCGTTTTCATTTCAAATCATCATAATCAACAAAGCTTTAAATATCAGTCTGTTATTAATCTATATAATGTTAAGTAAACTAACTTGAATAATATTCTAATTTATTGAAAATGAATTCTATCCTTTTTTTCATTACACTAAAATTTATTTCCTGCTGTTTTCTCATCAGACTCTGATTCTTACATGAGATGATGTCAGGGGTTTTGCTTCCAAATCTTTTCCCACCATCTTTCCTCCGATCCTCTCTCCATAAATATTTCATTGTGTTCACCTTCATTTCCTGCTAGTCTTTATCTTTTTTTTTTATCAAATCCATTTCCTTTCAGTTCCTTTTATTTGGATTTTTAACCTTTTAACCCAGATTTGCAAATGTTTCTGTCCAAACCTGAAGTTTCCTTTCCTTAACTCAGATTCCTGATTAAATTGGTTATTCTTACAGCAATGCAATAAAAAATCTGAATCTTTAGCTTGACATAAATAAAAAAAACAAACTTTGTGCTTCATGTTTTGCTATGACGCATAAAAATGGGGAACTTTAGTGATTTATTGCTTTTTTGTTAACATTTGCTCCATCTTTCCTATTAACCAGCCCTTGTTTTTTCCTTCTGTGTCTCCCTTCCTGTTGTCTGCAGGACTGTCCGTCCCAGCAGTGTCCCCAGCCGTCCAAAATCCACGTCCTCATTCTGGTCCTGCATGGTGGTAACATACTGGACACCGGCTCTGGTACAACAGCGTGTTAATCTTTGGAACATTTTTCAGAAAACAAAAACCTTTCATGGTTTTTATTTGTGTTCATGGTCAGCTGAACCCATTCTTCATCTCGAGTTTAATATGAGCAAAGAAAAGTATCACAAGAGCTCAATGAAGATGTAATAAAAGGAATATAGATTTGATTCAGATTAACTTTGTGAACATATTAAATTAGTGAAATTTTTCTCTAAGCCTAGATAAGGTGTTTTAAGATCAATCTGACAAAAAGCACAGACAATAAAGGTAAGACTAGTTGATTGGTGAAAAGGTTTTCATCTGTTGAGGAAGAAATGGCTTTTTACCTTTTTTTTCCTGTCAATTAAATTACAATTATTCAAATTAAAGGGGCAGTATTATGTATTTTATACTCACATGGTGCCACTTTATAGCACTAGCAAGTAACTGTTACCTTCAGTTATACACAGCCTATATATTTCAATTATGACATAAAAGAAATTTGACTTTGTAATTTAATGTCTTGAAATTGGGCCTCTGTCTCTTTAAGAAACTCCTGCTCTTTCTGAAACTCCGCCTTCAGGAAGTCATCACAACATGGCTCCTCTATTAAAACTTTAACAACATTTTTATGAGCTTTTCGCTGAGAAGTAGCTCCTATACTGAGCTCAGCAGATGCTCAGTTTCACCAGATGTTTGCTAATTGCTGCTGGCTAGTCTGAAGGAGCTGAGTGGGAGTGTGTGGGGGAGGGATGCTCTGTGAGGCGGAAGCCTAGAAATTTCAGCTCAGAGGAAAAGCTGTGTCTCTAAGGCTGGGCTAGGTCCACCCAGGCATTTTTCACAGCTGAATGGTTGTCATGGAGATTAATAGATTTCTCAAACATGCATGAAAGAATCAAAGCAACACTCCAGGTGTGTTTTTGGTGAGGAAATAACATCATAACACGATTTAAAGCTCACAGAAGTTGACATTACATAATACTGCCCCTTTAAGAATGGAGAGATGAGATTTACTGAAATACTTTTTAAAGGTTGGTGCCTTTGGTTTTTGTTTGTTTGTTGGACTGCAGGTGAACAGAACAGCAAGCAGGGAGACGTGAACACTCTCAGTGGGGCTTTTGAGACCGTGATGAGGGTCCACTACCCTGCGGCGCTCGGACGCCTCACCGTCCGGATGGTCCCCTGTCCTGCTGTTTGCGTCGACGCCTTCTCACTCGTCTCCAAGTGAGTGACGAACATTTCAGTAACACACTGTCAAACAAACTCAGCCCTCTAAGCTAAGTTAAGCTAAACTAACACGCTCCGCCTCGACAACCTGCAGTCTGAGTCCGTACAGCTACGATGAGAGCTGTCTGTCCAGCAGTCAGGACCACATCCCGCTTGCTGCTCTGCCTCTCCTGGCTACGTCTGCGCCGCAGTACCAGGACGCCGTGGCAACGGTCATTCTAAGAGCCAATCAGGTTTACAGTGACTTCATCAAGTCTCCAGAAGGAGCTGCTTTCAGCGGCCAGGTCGGTCGGAGTGCGACGGTGGAGAAAGGAACGTGTCCGGACAAAGTGGATTTGTGAATTTGTGACGGTCGGCTTCCCCTTCATCTTGCAGGTGTGCGTCATCGGGGACTGTGTGGGAGGGATCCTGGGCTTCGACGCACTCTGCAGCAGCTCTGTGACGGTCTCAGAAAGCCAGAACAGCAGCAGGCGGGGCAGCACCATCAGTGTCCAGGTACACGTCTCATCTCTCTGACCATAACTCATCTGACTGGCTGCTCTGAGTTGGAATAGTCAGTTAAAGGAGTGCATTTGGTTAAAAAGTGTATAATATCAGTTCTTAAGAAACTAAAACTTTCATCCAGCTAGCTGGAGCTAGAGCTGTCACAAAGAAAACATTTCTCACTGAAACTTAGAATGTCTGAATGAGTCTGAATGAAAAATGCTGCTTTCATGGGGCAGAATTATGTCAATCTGACTGTTTTAAGCTTTCCATCATATTATAAAGTTGTTCCCCCCAAAACACAGACCTGGAGTGTTGCCTGGATGCTTTCATGCATTTAAGTCCTTTAATCTCCCACGGCAACCATTCAAGCTGTGTAAAACGCCTGGGAACAGGCGTTTTCCATCTTTGAGGAACAGCTCCTCCTCAGAAGGAGTTTCCAAGCTTCCAAGCACAGGGCAGCCCTCTGTAAGGCTCCTTCAGACTAGCCAGCAGCAATTAGCAGACACTCGGTCAAACTGAGCATCTGAGCTCATCATAGGAGCTACTTCTCAGTACGATGCTGGTAAGAACTTTGATAGAGGGTTAATAGAGGATGATTTAATGAAGGTGGAGCTTCAGGAGAGCAGGAGGTTTTAAAGAGACAGAGGCCCAAAGTCAAGTCATTAAATTATTGTCAGGTTTCTTTTAAGTGTTATTGGATACTTGCAACATTTTTATAAGAACTAAAGGTAACATATTTACTTTATTGTGGTATAAAATGGCACTATGTGTCTAGAAAATACATAATACTTTGGTTGCAGCCTTTCTGCTTTAAAAAGCTGACAGAACATCAAACGAGTGGAATATATAAAACCATGTTCTCCATCTTTGATTCCCAGGACACAGAACTTCTCTCTCCTGGTATTATCATAAACAGCATCTCCCCGTCGTCGCCGTCCCTTGAAGGCAGCCGCCACTTGAGCCGCAGCAACATCGACATCCCGCGCAGCTCGGGGCCCGACGACCCCAAGAACCAGCTGCCGCGCAAGCGCAGCGACTCCTCCACCTATGAGCTGGACACCATCAAGCACCACCAGGCCTTCCTCTCCAGGTGAGCTACGGAGGGAGACAGGCTGCCGAACGCACGAACGCAAATGGATCCGGCTCACTTGTGCTTTTTGCCGTTTCCCTCCTGAGCAGTCTGCACTCCAGCGTTCTCCACGGGGAGCCCGGGTCGCGGCGCTCCAGCAACAGCACCATGCTGGAGGGCGGCTCCCTGGGGAAGTTCGACTTCGAGGTGACCGACTTCTTCCTGTTCGGCTCTCCTCTGGGGCTGGTGCTGGCGCTGAGGAAGACCGTGGTCCCCTCCTTAGACGGTGAGGAAGGCTCTTTGGTTTCTTGAGGTTTGGCGCTCTCTGACGCGGGGAGAAGGACTCATTGTCGCTTCGCCGCGTCTCCGGAGCAGCTGGGTGTCAGAGGTCATGTCTCTGTACTCAGAGGCCGAGGGGCCATGAAGTACGTGATGGATGAGCTGACGTCGGTCTGACTGCTGGCGTCCTGTTGGGAGTTTGATGGGAATCAGGCTCTCAAGCAGCTGACTGAACAGATTTCCAGTTAGCAGAACATTTATACGTTTCCTTTATTTCAACTGAGAAAGTTTATGAAAGAAAAGAAGAACATTAGTTTCTAATTAAATAAAATTATTTGAAATATTAAAAGAAGTCAATGCAGGACATTTAAATCTCCAGCTATTTGAAAAAGTGGAGTAAGCTTAATAAAGTACGATATTTCAAACAACAAATAAAGAGAATATATGTACAGTAACAACAGAGGCATTTAGAATAAAATAAAATAGAAAGGAAATGGGCTTTGTTGTCCCGAATTGGGGAAATTAATAATTAATAGCAGGAAGTGGAGACACATAGATTCACACAGAGATAAAAAAAAAGTATTAAAATCTACATTTTAGTGTCTTTAGTGGACAGTAAAAAAAATTAAAAATGATGTTCTGTACAGTAAGTGGAAAATTACAACAGACTCTGCAGTTATCAGAAATATTTCAAAGAAATGTTCAACTATAGCATCATATTTTAAACATGCACAGAATGAGTATTAAAAAACAACAAGTTATCTACAGTATATGAAAATTGATGTTGGTTCTAATTTGATGTAGTAATATATAATTTGTTTTACTTATTTTTTTTTATTCAGAAAATAGTACAAAAAAACATTACAAATGAACAAACAGAGGTATAAACCAATCAGATAAGAGAACAAATAACAACAATAACATAAAGATAAAATGAATAAAAAAGGAGGAACACATCAAAAACAAAACAGATCATAACCAAAACATGGATTTATTTAATGTGAGTTAGGATGCTTTGTTTTTCTTTTAATTTTAACAGTTTTTTTTCTGACATGCATTATTATTTTCTTTTTCTTGTTCTGGCCGGCTGCAGTGTCCGCCCTGCGTCCAGCCTGTCAGCAGGTCTACAACCTGTTCCACCCGGCCGACCCGTCCGCCTCCCGCCTGGAGCCGCTCCTGGACAAGAGGTTCCACCTGCTGCCCCCCTTCAGCATCCCTCGCTACCAGCGCTTCCCCTTGGGGGACGGACACTCGGCTCTGTTAGGTTGGACTGCAGACACGTTTCCTGCCACCGATCTCTGCCGTTCCCTTTAAACACCAGGACATGTCGCCTGTTCCTCTTCTGTCTCCGGGTCTTTAGTGGACACCGTTCAGAGCAACCCGCAGCTGCTGATGGAGCCCAGCGGCGGGCTGTCTCAGCGTTCCCATGACAGCCCCGCCAGCGAGACGTCCATCCTGGTTCCGGTCCTGAACTCTCAGACCTCTCTGGTCCACGGCGACGGTACATTTCCAGTCCGGCTGACCTTTGTTCTCTTTCAGCTGCTTTTGGTTTAGAAATTTTGAAGCGAGCGTCTGCTGGAAAGTTAACCTGGAGTTTAACTCTCTTGTTATCCTTATTTAGAATAAAAAGCCAGATTAGCCTGAAGCTAACAGCTAGCCTGAGAGAGCAAAGAGAGTTTCTACTGTCCTAAAACTTGCCCAATCTCAAAAATATCTCAGCAGTTTTAGTTTTACTTTTTACTTTTTTAAACCATCAACATGTGAAATAATATTTTTTTTTTAAGAATTTACCATTTAGTCATTTTCTTTCTTGTTTTTGCTTCCCTCTTGTTCCTGTCCTGCTGCTCCCTCTTGTGGTCGTTGTGTTGCCTTCGGTTTTGGGTTCAGTTTTCAAAGCACATGAAAAAAGTAGCAACTTGTAGTCCGAAAATTACAGTAATTTGGATTTATTCTAAACGAAGATGCAAAGACAATTATCCACTGCGGGTGAAGCTTACAAATCTTTCAACAGAACCCAGGATCAAAAATAATCCTTTAAAACAAACATTGTGCAGATTGTTGTGCTTGGTCACATAAACCTCTTCGCCGCCTGCCTCAGCGGAGGTTGACATTGGTGATCACTCAGATCATCATTATTGTTTGCAGTAAACTCCTGACTCTCTCCTCTGTCTCAACAGCTGACTCTCTTCAGTCTCATCTCCATGCTGATGGTCTGTGTCCGACCTCCACATCGCCAGGAGTCCCCCACCTCCGCTGCAGCCGCAGGGCCAGCGAGGCCAGCCTGGCCAGCCAGGTGTCGGGCCTGGCCGACTCCTACACAGCCACCAACATCGCCACCAGTAAGTCTGTCGGACCGACCGCGGCGTTGGCCCGCGATGTGTTCACACGCTGACCCTGTTGTTCATTCGTCCCCCGCCTCCAGCAAACAAAAGTCACTGTAAGAGGCCCAGCCTGCTGTCGCAGCTGCCGCTGCCGCACAGTAGATTCGCCTCTCGGAGCGCGACTATTCGCTTGCACAGCAAAATCCGTCGGGTGTTCCCAAGAGCTAACGGTGTGGAGTCTGAGCCGAGCTCAGACCCTAGCTCTGACATGACCTCTGACCTCACCGATGTCACATCTGACATCACAGACCTCAGCTCGGTGCCCCCGTCGCCCCGGCTGCTGAAGAACATAGAGCAAGGTACCCTGGCAGTGAGTGAGGGGTGCAGTGGGACCGTAGGACCTCTCCTGGTTCCCTGAGCTCTGCCCGTCTCCCTCTCTGTCTTCCTCTGTAGTCCCGCCTCTAGAAATAATAAAACACCAAACCCTGACCCTCCTTGTAGGCATCCAGGAAGTCTGGCTTACCAGAATGAAATAAAATGATTCGCATGACGTTTCCTTTGACACCTTCCTGCCAGTTTGCCTTTCGAACCCTCCGAGCGCGACACTGGTCTCTTCCTGTTTTCGTCCATAGAGCCTCTCAGTTGAAGCCTTTGTCGTGGTTTAGACGTAGAGTCCTTCTGAAGTCTTCATCTCTTCACCAGGATTAACTTGACCATGAACATGAGCCAACAGTAAGTCCTGACCATGTCTCTCTGCTCCTGACTAGTTGCGTCGCGGTGGTGGGGCAGTAAGCGCATGGACTACGCTCTGTACTGTCCCGACGCTCTGACGGCGTTCCCCACCGTGGCTCTGCCACATCTCTTCCACGCCTCCTACTGGGAGTCCACAGATGTCGTCTCATTCCTTCTCAGACAGGTTTGTGCTTCACTCAACCCAGAGCAGGAATTAGAACAAACTTAGAAAGTACCGTCTACTTTATTGAATCAAACATGGAGAACCAACATCTAATCTGATCAGTTCAAGAGTCCAGAGAAACCCCAGTTAGTTTATTAATTACCGACTACTTATTCTAACTCTTATTAAACATGGGGAACCAATATGTAGTTCTACACTTTTACCTTTTTTCTGTTGTTTTGTTTGTGTTTCCTTCTAAATCATTAAAGCACTTTGAACTGCCTTGTTGCTGAAAATGTGCTCTATAGATAAAATGACCTCATCTGTTGCTATGGAGAATCCAGGCAGTCTGTTAAATCACTGGGATTCCTCCACTCTGTTTCCTCGGCTCTTGTTGGGATCGTTCTGGGTGTCTGAAGTAGTTTGGTTGTTCTGTAAGGTCACTATTGGTAACAGTAGTACAGCGGTGTCAAACTCATTTTAGTTTCGGGCCAAATCAAGATCATGAAGGCTCTTAAAGGGCCGGTTGTACCAGAATGTATTGATAAAATCTCTTAAATAATTTTATTGAAGATCTTTTCAGTTCCTCCAGGATTTTGTGATACTTTTTGGGATTTTTATTTATTTATTTATTTTGCAATATAAACAAAATTGTTTGTGATACTAATTTGGAAATATTTGCAATATTTATTTATGACAGTAAATACGACTTTTTATTACTCTGTATGGATCATGGACTACAATCTGACATCAATTAAGGCTGTTTAGTACAAGTAAAAAAGTTTTTGACAATTTTTGAGAAAAATCTGCAATAAACTCCCAATTATGTATCAGTGTAAAAAGGTGCGGGGATTTCTTGATTTTGAGTGAATTTCCATAATAATTCTCAAGAAACTGATTGATATAAATTGGCAGTAAACAGATAAAATCTACATTGGTTTGATAACATAATATTAGTCTAAGGTGAAAACCACAATATTGTAGCATCCTGCAGTATGTGAGAGAATGAAAAGGGGACATTTCCAAATTACTCTTGAACATTTTCTTTACATTAGTTCTGTTTTGGCCTCTGTAGGTAATGAGACATGAGAACTCGAGTATTTTGGAGCTGGACGGTAAAGAGGTGTCTGAGTTCACGCCCTCCAAACCTCGGGAGAAATGGGTTCGCAAGAGGACGCACGTAAAAATACGAGTGAGTGTGTTTTGATTTGTTTCCTCAACCCAAGGCTTGTGAAAGAAAAAATTAGCTGCAGACTCAGATTTGAGCTCTTTGAAGGAGTTTTTTCATTTTTATAAAATGTTTTTTTCAATCATTCGTCCTTTCATGTTTTGTGCTTGTGACGGTCAGAGGAGCATGTTTCATGCCGAACACAGCCGTCTACTGAAACCGATTCTCTGTTTTTGTCGCTTCTGCAGAACGTGACGGCTAACCACCGCGTGAACGACGCCGTCTTCACGGAGGACGGGGCGCAGACAGTGACGGGACGCTTCATGTACGGACCTCTGGACATGGTCACTCTCACTGGAGAAAAGGTGAACGTTGAACTGAGGAACGGAGGAGGCGAGGAATCGTCATGAAGCCGGTTAACCACGGCGTCGGTGAAACACTGCAGCTTTCTCACCTTTTTCCTTCTGCAGATCGACATCCACATCATGACCCAGCCTCCGTCTGGGGAGTGGGTCTACTTCGACACGGAGCTGACCAACAGCAGCGGACGCGTCTCCTACGTCATCCCAGCTAAGAAGCGACTGGGCATCGGGGTGTACCCTGTCAAAATGGTGGTCAGGTGTGTGAACTCACAACTCCCAGAAGCCGTGAAAAAGTATTTCTGAAGTGTTTGAGTTCATCTATTTATTTAATTAGGTTAAATCAGGTTATAATTCATTTATTATATTTTATTTAAAAACTACATATCCACAACAAAAGCAACATTTTCAGTTCAAAAACCCTCAATGCTGAATTATTGGATAGCGATAGATGGTCTCAACAAACAAAAATGTATATCAGCATTCCAGTGACTGGCAATAAAATGTGTTTTCATGTATCCCAGCTGGATCTTCTGACTGCTGCTGGTTTCTGCTTCTCTTCCCTGCTGTGTCTCTAACAGAGGCGATCACACGTTTGCAGACAGTTATCTCACCATCGTACCCAAAGGGACAGAATTCGTCGTTTTCAGCATCGACGGCTCGTTTGCTGCCAGCGTGTCTATCATGGGAAGCGACCCCAAGGTTCGGGCCGGAGCCGTGGATGTGGTGAGGTACGGATGAACGGTGCAACAACCGGCAGGCTGTCGGGCCGTCCGGATCCACTCACCGCCTCCGCTTCTGTCCAGGTACTGGCAGGACCTGGGCTACCTGATCGTGTACGTGACGGGCCGGCCTGACATGCAGAAGCAGCGTGTGGTGGCCTGGCTCTCCCAGCACAACTTCCCTCATGGCGTGGTGTCCTTCTGCGACGGCCTCGTTCACGACCCGCTCAGACACAAGGCCAACTTCCTCAAGTGTCTCATCAGTGAGGTGAGGGAGGCAGAAAAGTGTGGAGGGTTTCCTGTCGTTCCCTCCACACTTTGTTCCCTCACCATGTTGCTCTCATTCCCCACCCATGCCCACGTTCCCACCAAGCCCAGCAGATTCAAACAGTTTTCACCTATTTTTTTTTTACATGTCAAAATCGTCCAAGCTTCAGAAATAAATGATCGACAGCTAATTTAATCGATTAATCGTTAACTAGAGTATACAGATCCATCATTTAAACATGGCAACATGTGTAAACAGAGTGGATGCTACTTGCTTGGCGGTTTTAGCAACAAATCTGTCTTAGTTTGCACTTTGTTAACTAAACACATGTATAAGTTCTGCTCTGCGTCCTGAAAATGGACGAATAGTTTTTCTTAAAACTTGCTCTCACTTGTCGGCTTAGGCCCACATGAGGATCTTTGCTGCCTACGGCTCCACCAAGGACATCTCCGTGTACTCGTCCATCGGCCTGCCCCCGTCTCAGATCTACATCGTGGGAAGACCAACAAAGAAGATGCAGCACCAGTGCCAGGTACGGAGCAAACCCGACTTACTGATGCACTGCAGGAGCAACTGGCAGAAATTAGTCCTAAAGTAACGGTGCAATGTGTAGTAGTAATAAAACGAGGGGTCAAAATGTAATAAAACATCAATAAAGCAGCTTTATATGTATGCTTAGCAGTGCTTCCTGCTGCTTCCTGCGTAATTACATTTTATACTGGTCATTAGAAAATGTGGAAGTAACTTTTTATTTTAGAAATGATAATATAATAATGTATGTAACGAAGGACCACAAACTGTTTGTGCTGTGTTGTCGATCCAATATGCATTTAAATGGAAACTTTGATCAATAATTGTTGAACTTTTTCATGCTCTCTGTCTGAACCGTCCAAACTTCCAGGGTTTCATTACGTTTTGCACACAGTTTTAATGGTATTTCATTACATTTTAAAGCCTGATCTCATTCCATCGTTGCATATCATGGCGCTACATACTTTAAAGTCAAAGTTTTACTTTGATCTTGTTAAGGAAAAACAAACAAAAAAAAACCTTTATTTGATAAGCATTTAGAAATCCATCCAAAGTTGAGTCAGCAGCAGGTTTCAGCAACAAGATGCTTCAAAGTGATAAAATATAACACAATTAATCAATGTCCCAGTTATTATTAACAAATGGGTGTTCTAGCCTTGATTAAAAGGAAGTCAGTGTTTCAGCAGTTTTTCAGTTTTCTGGAAGTTTGGTTCTGGTTCTGGACGCAGAGATTGATATAAATGCTGATAGATCCTGAGTCTTGAAAAAAAGCTAATAAAAACATAAAACACTTTAATAACCCAGGAGGAAAACTTCTCATCCTCTGAGTTTGTATTTCAGTGTTTTCCCACGTTAATTTGTGAGAGAAATGTTTTTGTGGGTTTTTTTTTAACCCTACTGTTATGGTGAGCCATTCATTCATAAACTTGACCGTCTGACCTCTCCTGCAGTTCATCCCAGACGGCTACGCCTCCCACCTGTCGCAGCTCGAGTACAACCAAAGGTCTCGACCGGCCAAGTCCACCTCCACCCGCATGGTCCTGAGGAAGGGCAGCTTCGCCCTCGGGGCGGCCGGAGGGGATTTCCTCCGCAAGCGCAACCACATCTTCCGCACCATCTCCTCCCAGCAGCCAGGGGGCTCCGGCTCTGGCAGCCAGCCGGTACGGACCGAGCGCACGCTGAGCCAATGCGAAGGAGAGCGCGAGCGCTCGTTCGCCACCGCAACCCAGAGGAGCATGAGCATAGCGGCGGGTTGCTGGGGCCGCGGGAACAAGGAGGGGCCCAAGTGAAGTTTACGCACGGAGCCAAAGATGCTCTGTGATCTCTGGACGGGACAAAGACCCGGACGGACCGGGTCGCAGGTCTGAAAGGAGACAGAGATCAAAGCGTTCTGTAGCATGATCCTCTTACCGTTAGACTTTTATAGGATGCATCATGTAAATAGAAAATGAAATATTATAAGCCTTAAATTAATCTCGTCTAACGGGACCGCCTCCTCTCCGTCCCAGCATTCACGCTCATGAGCTCAGGACTGTTTCATCCTCAATCGAACACAAGTCTGATCCAAGAGGTGTCTGGCTTTTCTCCTCAACTTCTGCTCCACCCTTTCTGACAGCAGCGCCTCCACGGCATCATGGCGAGAAGAAGCAGAAACACAGATAAATCATAAAAAGGTTCAAATCAAAACACAAAAGCAGATAGTTTTGGTTTGTTTTGTAACATGCATGAAGAGGAACAAACTTTATTGTCCTTTTTATTCCCAACTATAGAAGAAAATAAAAGTTTTATCTCTAGGTGTCTGTTATGAGTACTAAGCTCCAGAAACATCTTTGAGTCATAAAACTATAGTCATAAATATGATAAATGTCACATATAGTTTGTCCTGTTGGAGCCTGTTTGTTTCCTAAACACTGAAAACACTAAATCTTACCAATTAAGTATCTTAGTACACTTGAAATAAGACTAAATAACTTAAATATAACATTTAGCAAGGTAAATAAGCTTGTTATAAGTCAATCATTTTTGCATATAAATAAAAACTACTAGTTCCAAATATTTAGCTTCAACTTGCTAATTACATACTTAGGAAGCTAAATATTTAGTGTCAAAGTACTTCAGAAAGAGTTAGCAAGCTCAAAATTAAGTTAGCCAACTAGATGTAGTTTGAAGCAAAATTTTGTTTTAAGTGAAAATAAGCTCAGTGAACATTTATGGCTCCATTTATTTCATTTGGTAATGTCTAGCCGTTGCTAGTGAAGATTAGATAGAAAATGCTGGAAAACGTGTAGAGCTTGTATTGCTAACACAGCTAGCATATCCAGTTAGCAACAATTAGCAAATCCAATTTTTGGAACATGATTACAATCTGATCCAGTTCTGACTTCAGAGATAAAAATACATCAAGAATCAAACCAAAACTCTCTGCTTTTCTACACACTAAAAGAAAAAAAAAGTCTAATTTGGAAGTTTGGTTAATGGACTGTGTCGTATCTAGTCCCAATTCCAGAACAGGATTGTTTCTCATCCTTATTTTATTTTATTTTTTCTCGGTACACATTACAGGACAGCTGTAGTTTTTCTTCCTTTTCCTTTCAGCGTGGCCTTTTGGCCACAAAAGGCCTTAAAATCCCACAAGACACTGACTCTACAGCGAGAACAGGAAGCATTAAAACAGGGCATGCAGCATTAAAGCACCAACTGAACTCTGTACAGTCCACAGCAACTATCCCTTTATATAACCATCTGCTTGCAATACCTCGGACCCACCTGCTGGTGGCGCTCTGCGACCTGCCGCCGGGAGTCAGACAGACAGCTTTTCCAAGCTTTGTGCTCTTTTTGTGTTTCCACGTTATGGACTCTGTGTTGCTGATCGAGGACGACGACATGGGAAGCAGGAATAGTTTTTATTGCACCAAAATGGCCGAAGAATACGTGGAAATGTTTCAGCCTGAATGTTTCGTGGTGCGTTCAGGGGTGAATGTTGAGGTTTGGAGGATACGCCTCGTACCTCTCCTTCGTCCAAGACGACGTATTATGGGTTTTGCTGCTTTTCTTCTACTAAGCTGTAGATTTTCATGCAAAATGAACTTTTAAAAAGAATACATGTCATGTCTGATCTAGGAAGCCGGAGTGGATGAAACGGATGATGAGTTAAAGGAAGGCTCTGTAGATTATTAGGTTTTAGGACAACAGTCAGGTGTCTGAATGGAGACTGAAATCAGCTCCGTTTGGGTCTGATGTTCATCTTGCTTTAAAAGTTAAACATGTCCTGAGCACAAAATGTGCTTCCATTTTAAGTGATGGAGGAGAAATTGCCTCAGTAGTGAATCAAATTTTAAAACTAGAAAGATTTGCGTTTCCTGCGAAAATGCAGCTCGACTGCTGTAAGCAGAATGCTTTCGGTGAAAACTGCAGAAGCATTTGTAGTCCACTGCAGAAAACTTGCACAAATGTAAGAAATAAGCTGAAGCAGTGGGAAAACAGCAAGACAGTCTGCAAGAATATAGGAAAAAATTATTGAAAATGAGTGAAAACTTAAGTCAGTGCAAAAAAGTTCCAGCTAAGAGTTTCAGATACTGTTACAGAACACTGTTTAAAAAACTAAATTATAAGGTATAAAGCTCATAGTGCAGTCAGAGCAGAATGTAACGATGATTTTAACTAACATACTGCAGGTTGTGGTTTACTAAATATGTTTCACAATATTAAGTTACTCATTTAGTTTGCAAACAGCATTATTTAAGCTAAAATGCAACAGCCATCTAAAATATTTATGACAGCATGTAAGCTACCACTATTATGTTGACATGGAGTAACAAACTCCATTCAGAATGAAAAATCCTATGTAAAAGCTAAAATTAGCCAAACTGCTAATGCTAGCTAAAATGCTCTCAATAGTAAGTGGGCTATCACCAACATGTTAATTAACATCAACTCACTCCATTCAGTCTATGTTTTAGCTTTTAAATGAAAATGTGCTAAAATGCTACATTATTAAAGAGGGCTAGCTCTAGCAAGTTGATCTATGGTAGCATACTCCGTTCAATATGCAGAAACTCATGTTGGTAATGATAGCAACATGACAGTGTTACCTAACATGTTGGCTAACATTAGCATAATCCATTCAGTACATCAAAATTAGCTAAAAAGCTAATGTTTGCTTCAATGCTATTATCATGTTAGCTAGGATGTTGTGTAAACTTAACTTTGTCCATTCAGTAAGTTAATTTTGTTTTTTAAGCAGAAATTGGGTAAAAATGTCATGTTATTAAATGCTGTTATTATCATGTTGACTTGTGCTAGCATGTTGGATAACATTGACTTAATCCATTAAGTAAGGTAGGTAGCTTTAGTTTTTTAGGTCAAAATTAGCAAAAATAGTTAATGTTAGCAATTGTGCTATCATTATCATGTTGGCTTGCTATTTCTTTTAGATGAACCATGTACGATTAAGATTAATCAATTACTTAAAAATTAAATTTGCCAGATGTAGCCATTGATTTTTAACAAATTGTTTCAATATTTCATAATTTCATTATCAACTGCTGTTTCACTATTTTGGAGTGCTACTGGTAATGACCCTTTAAAATATTTCCTTTTCACCCTCACTTAGACTGGAAGTGCATTCAAGACACAGGTGTTTAAAAATGAGCACCTGACTGTATTTCAGTTCAATTCATATAATCTGGATTGAACTAGATTAGCTGACTAAAGAGTCCTTCCTTCCAGCCTGTGGGAGTTTTTGGAAGCTCTTGTCTGTTTCCACTCTGTGTGACCAACGATGTCTTCATCCCATGACAAAAGCCAAAATCATTCTCTAATACTGTAGTGAATCAACTATTTAACCTCATTGTTCCTTTTTGCACTAGTTTTCAGGAGCGTATGTAATAGTTATTGTTTATGTCACTGTTTTTGACGCCTCTGTAGTGAAATTTCCCCCTTTGATTTCTGCCAGGGTGAGAAGCTCACTGTGTGTGTTTTTGCGTAGAAAGAAAAACGATGTCAGTATGACGAATGTGCCAAACTGTGGCTGCAAATGAAAACAGGACGATTCAGACCAAGAATTTTAAAATACGGCTCAGTGCAACCAAAATCAGACTGCACCTTTTAGGTATTCATGTCGTTAATCTTTTCCGGTCCTCAGGACTACATTTCCCATAATGCTTTCAAAGTACAGTTCTAGAAGTTTACATACACTCATGATGAATTTAGGGCTTGTAATCATTTAACTGAACCATTTTCTTTCCCAGAATTTAATTATCACACAAAATACAATTGTTGAAATCTATTTTACAAACTTTAACTTCTGCATTTTCGTTCCAGAGTATATATGGATACGCAATTTCAGCCAAATGTGTATATGAGCACATAAAAAAAAAAATGACACAATATATAGCTAAAACTATCTATTACGATTGGTGGCTTTTTCTTGGAAACTATTTGAAGATTTTTGAAATAAATTAAGAATAGCATTTTTTAAAAACTTAGTTGGAAAAATAAATTACGCTATAAACTCATACTTTATATTTATAATAGTCACAAAGTGGCCATTCGTTGACACATTGAATTGTTAATTGATATAATTCTCAGGCAAATATATGATAATCTCAGTGACAGTGCAGTAATTTCAGACCTGTTGTTCTGACAGGACCTTCACCAGTAAGATTCGTAAAAGAATAAATCAGAAAACAACATGAGCTTCTTAATGGTGTGGATTCGGCATGGGCCGGTTACCAATGTCACAGTGTAGCAAAGTTCAAGTAAAAATAAAACTAACATTTTTTAGGACGCACCGTTGGCATTGGCCGATATTAGTCATTTTTTTCAGCATATCGGTATCGGCCCAATCAGTATCAGCCAATATTAATAGTTTTTTACCATATTGGTCCAATAAATAAAACTGGCCCGATATTGACAACCGATATTTATTTCTGTCTTGGGGAGACGGGAAGATGGTGGTTATTTGTATTTGTTTGACTGAAGCAGAGAAGTAGTGATAAAGTCAACATTGTAGTTGTTGTTTTTTTCCAAGGTGTCAAAAGGCTAGTTAAATACATTTATGATATATATAAAATTGGTAAATATCCATTATCAGGAATATTATTGTTGGCATCGGCCCAAATCATATCATTACAATCGTATAAATGACTGAAACTTTTCACGCTGTGAGAATCTCATACTGACCCATGCCTAATGTAGCTCCAGTCACGTTCACACAGATCTACAGCATCCCCTCTGTTTGCCTCTATATTTCATTAACTCGGACTGATAATGAACATTTGTTCTGCCACACATTTCAGATTTCTGGACCCAAACAAAATAATCCCCCTTTGGCTCCTGAGCCGGGTCAGAGTGTCCGTTCATAATGGATGTGTCTGTGTAAATACTGTAAAGATGTACATGTAGAACCTCAGTGGCTGAGAGTTATTTATTTTAGTTAAGGGTCATGATGTTGTTCTGGAAATTTCAGGTAAAAATATATTTGAAATATGTAGCATTTGTTTCTGTCCGTTTGGCTCATTAAGGCAGTGGAGCCCGGAAGGTTTCTGAGTTTTTTTCCCCTGTGCATCGTTCTGGTTCCACCAGAGGTCAAAGTTTGCCACGACACAAGCTACTGGACGAACCGGACACACCACCTGCACACAACTCTTTGTATTGAAACCTGCTGTTGGCTTGTGCTGTATCTCTAGCATTTTATAGGATTTCATGAAACAGTTTTTCAACCTGGAGTGTTTTACAGAAAACCTTTGACTTATAACCACAGACTGCTTTTACCAGTCACAAGTACGCGCATGGAAACCCATTGAGAACTGTTTAACAATCTGCTGCATGTCCTCTGTCAAATTGGAACCACTTAATGACAACAATATTATTATTATTAATAATACAGCAATTATGTTGTTCAACATTGCTCCATTCCTCAATAAAATATAGATATGGGGAAAAAAACCTGTCGCTTTTGGATGAAATTGACATTTTGTGCTTTCACTCAGATTTGTTGTTTGTGAAAAAGTTAAAATGTGCTTTATTTAGCCATCGAGGAGCAGTTTGGGCTTCTGAATAAAACTTCTCACGTTATTCAGTCAGACAGGAGACACAAACCAAGAGATTATTGCTTTCACAAACCTGTTCAAAGATTTCTCCAGCATTTTTTAAAGCAAAGATGGGAACAACTTGAACAGCTAATAGTTTATTAGCTCCCACACATTAAAAGGCATTTTATGTAAAAAAATTTTTTTAAATGGACACGTACAACAAACAAGAAGAAGTCTTTTTTTATTATTTTGGCAAAAGAAAAACTTGTTTTCAGAAATGTCCTGCAGATAGCGTCTCTGATTACAGCGCCCCCTTTAGCTTAGTTAAGGTCACAAACACAGTGGCTCGTTTTCCACACCACGTCAGTGTTTGCCCCGAGCTGAGATGACGGGAAGAGCAGGAAGGGAATCCTCCACATATTGCACAAAATGGCAAAACGCTGTTTATAAAATTGGCCAAAAACAACAGCTTGACAGTAATAGTAGTAAAGATAAGCTATGATTGACCATATAAAAAAATTTTCTCAAAAGAAAAAACGTATTCACATTTAATTGTTCTTCAACGTAGCGCTTCTGACGTATGAACACAAATACCATGGCGGGCAGAATTGGAATTAATTAGCCCGCTTCTCAGCGTCACAGGATCGTTCAATAACCGGGATAAAGAGGAAACCTGCCGTCTATCAATGATAAACGACGTTCAATAGGCGCCACCTTGCGTTCAAAAAGTATATCGCGGCCAGCCAGTGACGCTAAACGAACACCAAATGGCGATTCATTTGTAACTCCGTCCCCTGGAGCTAAACCAGACCTTTTAAGTCGAGCACTGATCTACAATAGTTTTACAGCAGACAGAAAATTTGTGTCATATTAATTTCTTCATAAAGTTTATTGTTTCCTTTACATGGTCATCTTAATAAATAATATGTGATTCAATGAGGCTGCTTAAAATTACTTTTAAGCACTTTTTAAATTTATTGTTCTGCTGTAATATTAATGTAAGCAGAAATTCACCATAAGTAACTTACAGACTAATGAGGGACTTCTTTAGATAACTTTTCGTCGGAGTGGACAGAAGTCATCTCTGGGGAACCACATGTGACCTTCCATTTAATATCTACAGGCTCCTGCAACATCAGAATTTAGTAATAGATTAAGTACCATAGCTATGCAGATGATACACAGCTCTACATTACAATGTCACTGAGTTATTATCAGCTCATTTAAGCACTGTGCAGAGGCA
The DNA here is from genome assembly GCF_051168715.1 of Poecilia mexicana. Classification (NCBI taxonomy): domain Eukaryota; kingdom Metazoa; phylum Chordata; class Actinopteri; order Cyprinodontiformes; family Poeciliidae; genus Poecilia; species Poecilia mexicana. The sequence goes on from NW_028263381.1 coordinate 3,722,071, forward strand.
CAGAACAAATCAATGAATGGATGTGTCACCTGAACACAAACCAAACTGAAATAATTATTTTTGAACCTAAAGAGGAAGCATCAAGAGTTGGCACACGGCTCCATCCATCTGATGTAGTGATGGACCTGAACCTTCAGCGTCAAATAAAGACGGTTACAAAGTCAGCCTTCTATCAGATGAAGGACATTTCCAGGATTAGAGGACTAATGTCACAACAAGAGTTACTTTGTGTCCCCAGAGTCAGAACCAACATGGAGAAACAGCATTCAGTTTCAGTGCATCCACAAATTTGGAACAAACTTCCAGGAAACTGAAAAAACTACTGAAACACAGAGTTTCCTTAAAATAAAGGCTAAAACCCCATTAGCAAGCATAGCATTTAGTACTACTGTAAAAGCCATTAAAAGCCAATACGCTTTACTGCAGGGGTGTCCAAAGTCGGTCCTGGAGGGCCGGCATCCTGCATGTTTTAGTTCTCTCCCTGGTTTAGCGCACCTGGATCAAATGATGGCTCATTAGAGGCCTAAAGGGAACATTGATATGCTGAAAAGGTTGTTACTACCACCAGGGAGAGAACTAAAACATGCAGGATGCCGGGCCTAGAGGACCGACTTTGGGCACCCCTGCTTTACCGTCATTGTTTTAAATTTGAACTGCTGTCACTATTTGTGCCCATGCAGTGAAGGAAAAACAATGTATGAAAAAAACTTTGCCCTTTAAAGTGCAACATGTGACATTTAACACATGTTCACACTTAATGCTGAACTGGAGCATTAGATTGCAACTATTTGGGTGATTTTAGTTTATTCTGTGTCTGCCAAAACAATAAAGTTTTGATTGGACTATTAACATACACATGGCAGGAAAAAGGTCATTTTCCTAGCAGCAAATTGAGACTTTATTTTGAAAGTCTGATCTTTACATGCAACCGCAAGAATGATAAAACCCTGTGGAAAAATGTGCAAAAAATTAGCGTAATTTTTGTCTGTCAAGAGATCCAAACTCCTTCCTGTAAACTTAAAAAAAAAATCTATCTATCTATCTATCTATCTATCTATCTATCTATCTATCTATCTATCTATCTATCTATCTATCTATCTATCTATCTATCTATCTATCTATCTTAAAACTAGTGAAGCTCAGTGCTCGACTAGTAATGTCTGATTTTGCTTCCTACATGTACTTCCATCAGCGCCCTCTACAGGTGACAGAAGGCTGGCTTTGTAATCGTCTTTATGTGTCACTGAAGGTTCAGACATCTTCATTGGATGTCAACACGAGAGGGCGGAGTTACTAATTACCCGTTGCTAAGCATCACCAGGTGAATGATGAACCTTCGATGTGTTTTACTTTTTGACAACCAGATGTTGAACAGGAAGTGGCACTAAATAAACAGCAGGTTCCACATTTGATGGCTTTTTCTGATGCCAGGTGATGCTGGAAAGTTTGTGCATTAATTCCAAATCGGCCTTCCACACAAACCTTGTTGAGACACTGAACGGTGGGGATGGAAGAGCACGTCTGCTCTTTGGTTTAACAGGACGGATGGATGAGGGGGAATGAAATGCATGACCAGCAGAGGGGTCAAAACATTTCTCAGTTTGTCTGTTCCTGTGTGTACAGCGACCTCATCATGGCTGCTTCAGAGCGCTCGAGGCCTCTTGGGGGTTATCTGTTTGCTAGCTTGTTCTTCTTCTTGGAGAGCACAGCGGAAGGACTTGACTTTATCTGAAAGAGGGAATAAAATCATGAATTTTAAGAGTTACACAGTTTAAAATGGGTAAAAGAAAATCCCACAGAGAGTTAGAATGAAAACATTTATGGAAACTGTATAGAAACCGATTCGATGCCAAGATTATCAGGTGTTGTTTATTTCTGGTTTCATTATTAGAAATTTAGAAATCCAGAGATCTAGGAGTCTTTTTTATTTATATACAAATTTATTAATGTTTTACTTCTGGTAGTTTAGTATGACCTACTGAGAGATTAATCTCAGAACATTTCTAGAAAAAAAACAAAGAAATTTTTGAGTTTGAAAAGTTGAAAATCTGCCAGAAAAAACATCTGAAATTTTGAGAATAATCTCAGAAATTTTTGCGGAAAAAAAAAATCGTTGAAATTTGAGTTTCAAGTCAAAAATCTTTACGTTTCAAAAGCTGATTTTTTTCAACTTTTCAAGCTCAGATATTTCAATATTTTATCTCTCAAAACTTTACAAGATTAGTCTATTTTCTAGCAAATTTTCAACTATTAAAACTCGCACAGAAGACAGAGCATAGAATTAGATTGAATAGATCTACCCCTATGGATTGGGCACATTACCACTGATGCCCGATCTTGAATTTGTTTCAATATCGATACCGATACAGATATTATCTGGCCAGTACGTCTCTAGCTTAGAGTCGGGTGAACTGTGTTTAATAACAGCGCTGACGTTGCGTTTTACCCCTCAGCTCGGTCAGGATGTCGATCTTCTGGTCCAGGATTTGCTCCAGCTGGGTTGCATAAGACTCCACGTCATAGTCCACCTCCTCCGTCATCTCTAGAAGAACCTTCTCGTCCTCCAGCCAGCGGATCGACTCCTGGCAACAGCAAACTGCACTGTGATGCTCTGCTGACATCTACAGGTCAGACTCAGTAATTACATGAAAATCCTAACATTTATCCTCTATTTTTCCCCTTACAGAAAAACATCAAAACTCTTGAAGCCTGCACTGCCGTACCTGGAACACGGCCCGGTGGTCCTCCAGCACCTGCTCCTCCATCTCCACCAGCTGAGACACGACTTCATGGAAGGTGAAGAGCTGTGGAGAAACCTCCTCCTCCTAAAAACAAACAGGAGACAGAGACCTTTCTGTCTCACATGAAATCATTCTGACATAAACTCTGATTTAACTTCAGACTGTGAGAAAAAAAAAGTGTGTGTCTTTTTATTTGGTGTATAAAAATATCTGGTCTCAACTGTAAATAACGTCTTTGCATCTCATTACAAAACTGTGCAGTTTGAGTATCCGGCACTTTCAAGGACTTTACCCAGAAATCAAGCACTTCCCAAACCTTGAAAACACCAAATTGAAATTCAAGCATTTTCAAAAACAAAGAAGTATAAAATCACACAGATGAACGAGGAATGAAAACATATTTTTGTACCACAATAATCTTAACTTGCTCGAAAAGGATTAAGATTATGAACTCCTACCCCATAAACTCATACTATATTTTCAGATGGACCCTCATTAATAAACCAAATAATAAATAAATAAATAGAATAAATTAATAAAAATCTTACAAAACTTTTTTCCAGGAAAGAGGAAAGAAATGAACAAAACATAACGTGAAGCACTACGAATACTTTCCAGATGCATCGTGTGTTTGATCATATAGACTTGAATGTTACTTTATTGTGTTTTTATAAATAAAGTTATATATACACCGGTGGCTGTGTTTGCCAGAATTTTATTTATACTGTAAAATTCTGGCACCACAGTTTGATGTTTTCTTTTGTTTGTTTTTTTTACAGTGTGTAATCTGAAGTGATTAAAAGTCTGAATATGAATCTACTTGGTGATCTGCGGTATTTTCCTCATGCTTCAGAGCCAAAAGACTTTTACTTTTAATTACTGTCTCTACTTTCTTGGTTTCTTCTTCTTCTTCTGTGGTTTGTGACGTTTTGCTTACGTTCTGTTCGCAGAGCAGCTTGAGGTCGTCTCTCTGCGGGGAGCTGCCGACCCCCCACTGGGCCTCCAGGACCTCCAGCTGGGTGATGTGCCCCTCCTGGTGGCAGTCCAGAGCTGCTGCAGGGTCCACCGCCAGCTGCTTCATCCTGACAACACATCACAGCTTACAGAGGCGTCAGGAGGAAGAGGAGGGGCTTCAAGGCACAAGTTAGGAGGCGAGATCTTGAAATAAATCAGTTAAATCACTTTAGTAATAACATAACGCAAGTTTAAAACAGATTTTACTTTTTTTCCCCCATTCTTTTGAATTAAGAGACCAAAAGAAGCGTCTCAGTAACTATAGCTGATCTGCAACGATTTAACTGAGATAGCTAAACAGAAAATCATGCCGCACTTTTCAGATTTAGCTCCATTTCCAGCCAGCTCTATCACCGCCATGTTTCACTAACAGGATCTTGTTGTTACTTTAGTGTTAATGAAAGCGTCTTCTTTCACAAAAAAATGTCTCTAAATAAAAAAACATTACAGTTTGACAAAAAGGCCAGAAGGAGCAAGAACACGTTGTCAAGGCGATTTGGTAAATCACTGACATTTCAACATTTTGGACGGCTTTGAATCACATTCAGCTAATGGTCACTAAGCACATCATTTATGAGTAGTTTCGGTCTCTTTTACTGTGTTTAAAAGTGGAAGGAAAATATAAAATCTGGTTAGAATTAGTGAAAAAAGAAGCAACTAGCAGCTTGTAAATGGCAGATCCTTTGTTTCGGACATTTGTCTCCAAGGTAACAACCATAGAAACTATTAGACATCACAGCGGGGCTGATTCTCTCCACAGTGAACCAGTTTTATTGCCACTTTGAGTTGTTTTCTTGACATCTTAAATAACAATAGCAGCCTGTTCAGACGTGTGACCATGAAGGCATCATGTCTACCCTGCTTCCCTTGGAGAGAGAAGACAGATGAATGTTTCTTTGGGGGAAATGTTTTGCGTGACGTAAATGGGTGCAGCGATCGTACTCATAAGTGGGTGAGAGCTCCGAGCGGCCGCCTCCGCCTCCTCCCTGAGAGAAGGGGATATCTGACGGACTGATGCCAAACTCCTTCACCCTGCAGACAGAAGCGGCAGAGGAGAGAGGAGGATCATGTTCAGGTCAGACATATTTAGTTTGTTTACAGCCTCAAACTGTTGCATTAAATAATAAGCAGAGCAGCCATATTGACAGCAGATGTTCAGTATTTGAGGCTGTGGACAGACAGACAGACGGCAGCTGGTTGTGAATGTGCCTCTTCATGCACTCTTATTAATATTTATCTTATTATCTTTAATCTGAATTTTTAATTTTGTAAAAATAAAATAAAATAAGTTTAATATTGACAGAAATTGTTGTGGAAAATTGTTTTGTTTGCCAGATGTTTTATTATTTTGCAATAAATTATTTTCATTTTGGTTTTGATACCCCAAAATGTCCACATAACTTTATACTCTGATCTGTCTATTGATGTAATTTTTCAATATTAAATAACTGATGTTTTGATCAGTCACTCAAATATTTTTTCATTCTTACTTGAGTCATTTTCCAGCTACTTTCTCTTGAGTAAAAATATGAACTAGTGCTACTTTTACTCAAGTCTAATTTTTGGCTGCTCCACCCTCCTCTGCTATGTGACGTAGTTTCTTAAAAACCATAGAAACATTTGAGATGAATGTCTTCTAATCAAAGGAAACTCATTTTACCTGTTGGCATATCTCAGAGTATTTAATGTGTTTTCACAGGAGGCCATCCCAGGAGAAATGGTTGCTATCTGGAGACAGAGAATCATGATGATGCTGTGGGTGTTTACAGCAGCGGGTGCAGTGTCCTTTGCTCCTGATGTCTCACCATGCATGTTCTTGAATTTTCTCCAATGAAGGAGTCTCTGAGGACTTGGGTCAGCTTGCTGGCTCTGAATGGAGTGTGAGGTTTGTTCCTGCCCAGGGCGCGGATGCATTCCTACAGCAGGAGACCAGCAAACCCAAATTCACTCAAAATGATTTAGCATGTAACTATACAGACTGAAGAAGAATAAAGTAAGCATGGCATGCTGGTGACTCTCTGCTCCAGTTTACATATTGTCTCTTTTTTAATTCCCTGTTAGCTTAGATTTATTTTTACACGTTCATGTTGTTTAATTAATTACACAGGTTTTAACATTTTATAAAAATGTAACACAATTCATTGCTTTTTGTTGTTGTTGTTTTTACATAAAAAGGTTCCGGTCAGAACCTTTGTATTAGCCCGTTTCTGGTACGCCTGTAAATCTGACTCACAAGCAACAAATCTCGGCTCATTGAAGGTTCATTGTTGCTTCAAAAAGCAATCTGATTGGACGTAGGAAAACACTATTGTCATGTTCAAGTTGTGCTAAACTGAGTTAGCCTATCAGTGAAGCTATTAGGGGCTATAGTAGCATCTCAGTGCTAAACATGTAGCAGCAGCACAGACGGCCCCAACGCTAAAGTCAGCGTCCGCATTTCTAAAGAATATTTTCAAAGTTCTATGAAAGCTAAATGGATATAACAGCACCAATCTGATGGCTGAATAATCTACTGTGTACAAGTACATTAATAAAAAGATATTTAAGAATGATTTAAAATAAAATAAGTAATAAAAAACACTGCTCTCAAGCTGAAGCTCTGCTCCTTGCTAAAACATCACTGTTCATATTAAACTGCCCCTGTCCTCCACAGAGACATAAACCCAATACTAATGTAATTAAAAATGTTTCTATTTAATATAGATCCTGCTGATGCTGCAGCATTTCCACTAAATGTGCTCAGAGGAACCTGAATACCAGCATGTCAGTGACACAGAGCAGCCTTCCATATGAATCCTCTCTGCTCTGACTCTGTTAGAGCTAATCAGGTTAGCCAGCGGCGTCTGGAGCGGCGGCTTGCTGACCTTCAGCGCCAGCAGGCTCTTGTTGATCTCGGCTCCTTCCAGTCGGGTCTGCCGGTCGGCGCTGGACGTGTCGGCCCCTCTCTCGTTCCCCGCCAGGTCGATGAGCGAGAACTTCCCGTGCATCTTCCCCCGCCGCCGCAGGATGATCTGGAACACGGCGTGGCTCCGAGAGGAGTGAGCGTTCGCTGAGGTCTGACCTGAAGTCCTGGAAACCCAAACGCTCTGTCACATATTTTCTAAACAAACTACTGCAACGTTTGGTTCAGAGTTAAACTCCTCTGGTGTTCACCTGCAGCTGTTTCCCATTTCGATGAGCTTGAGAACATCCTCGGTGCATTTCACCTCCCTCTCCTGCAGCCCCACCACCTGCACCTGCTGCTTCCCGTCCTCCAGGACCCGCAGCTTGGCTTTGCGGTTTAGCAGGTCAAACACCTTTGAACACAAGCAGAGGTACTGTGTAATTAAGCCGCTCCGCCGCTCTGGGTTCAGTCAGCTCTTTGGTTGTTGAGACGCTAACCTTTCCGCTGTAAATCTCAAAAAATGTGGCAAAAACTTGCAGATCCAACTTCTTATAAACGGGTTTCTTCAACATGAGAAAAACATCTCTGGCTGCCGTGAGAATGAGAAATAAAACCCAGTTAATTCGAAGAAATGTTTAACGCAGCAGTGAAACAGGAGAAACTGACCCGACAGTGCGTAGATGCCCTTTGAGCAGTCCTGGTTCTTCCCAGAAAAGTCTCCTCCCATTGTCTGGAATCACACACATTCCAACAGGAATGAAAAACATGAGAGGAAAACTGTTGTGAATGGGGCTGAAATGATTAATCGGATCAATCATGATGGATCAGATAATTGTCAGCTAGTTTAGTTGTTAAGTAATCATAAAATTCATCATACAGGCTTAAAAAAGGCTATTTGCTGAAAAAACTCGCTCACTCAGAGCAGTGATTAAGTTGTAAACCAAAACTGTAATTAAAATAAATAATATTTTGCAATAAAAACAAATCCTGTCTGTAAATATGTTGTACCCTAAACTCATCAAGTGGCAACTTTTAATGTTTTTCTATTATTCTATGAAAAAAGCTTCAATTAGAAATCGACAGAATGTGCCAACTTTTTCTATCTGATTAATCGTCACAACAATTAATCAATTGATCACCAGAATAATTGATCAGTCGTTGGAATAACTAATAGATTAATCGCTGACTAAAATAATGTAGTTATTTCAGGTTCACATGAAAGCCCTCACGTGTGTTTTTCCACTTCCTGTTTGTCCGTAGGCAAAGCAGGTGGCCATCCCTCTCTCAAAAATGGTTTCTACCAGCGGCTGGGCCGTAAACCTGCAGCAGAGAAGAACATGTTAGCAGCAAAACAAATACAAACCTGAGAACTTCTCTGTTGACCCGAATTGGAAAATATTCCAATGATTGGCGAATCTCAAAAATCTGGCTTTTTTCTGGCCAGCAAATGCACCACACTTGTTCTAATAGCTATTATTTAAATATTCCCCAGGAATGTAAATATCATAGTTTGTCCTTCTCACCGGTGGGGTGTTTAAAATCAATTCAGACAAACTATGGAGAGCATTCGAACATACTGAATCATCCGTTGCAGTCAAGAAGGTTTACCCTTTTCAAGCAAAGTTGTATTTTTGCAAGTCAAAAAACTTTCAAACTTAGAAATCTGAAATTGTCCAGTTGTCCCTCCAGTTTTTCGTGATTCCATCATTGCGGAAATTTGCGTAAAATTTTAAAAATCACCACATGGAAATGCATAATTGTGATTATTGCAATTTTTTTCACAAAAAATTGTCAAAAATATTGAGTTTAAGTGACTAACTCCCACCAGCAGGTGGGAATATTTCTTACTTCTTCAACCCTGCTGCCTTTAAGCTCTTTAAAGAATAAAAATGTCTAAGTGTTCGATCTGTCTGCTTGTTACTTTTTCTTCATGTAGATGTTGGAGTGGTTTTAGCTTGAAATAAATATCGCAAAATTCATCCATGCAAATATTTCTAAACAAAATCAATGATATCGATTGTAAAACTCCCCCCAAAAAACAGTCACCTGCAGGGACTGTCTGATGGACGCCTGGCTATGAAAAAAAAGCCCCGACACACCTGTAAACCATTTCATTGGTGGAGCTCTTGTCGAAGGCGTAGTCGAATCGGAACGTCTGGTTCTCCAGGAAGCGGGTCAGGTCCACTTTCTGCTTCGGCTCATGGACCATCACCACATCCTTACTGGGAATGGTGATCACATCCAGATCCTTCACTGATAACTCTGAGGAGGGAGCACAGGCTTTGACTACACACATACATTTAACAAGTCCTTGTTGTTTATTTTTGTGTCAAGTATGAATCAGGTTGAAATAATAAATGTCACATTTACAACATCAATTAGAACTGAAACAATGAGGACATTGTTGTAGCAGCAGCAGTAAGGATTATTGTTGTTTTTCTTTTTTAAATAAAAGCAGTATGTGTTAATGTTTAATTTTCAATATTGTGATTCATAAGCTGCAACATTTTTACTCATGATTATCCTACCATGTGAATCTCATAGCAGGCCATGTGAATGACATGATGACTATCACCTAGGAGAATGTATTTCATTACAAACTGTCATTTCTTTGTCCTGTATCAAGAGCTTTTTTTCCTCAGTGCCTACAGAACGCAGTATCCATGGCAACAACATCTGCTTCCTGTCTCTAGTGAAATCATGTGCGAGCTTGATTGTTGGTTTGAAGCTCAGCTACAGCACAAGGCTTAACTATTAACTCAGACATGGTAACACAGTTTATTATAAAACGGTCTGAACACGCTCTTCTTACCTTTTTTATTTAGGGGACGAGCGCGAACACACACACAGATCCTGTGCTCCTCAATCTGAAACAGAAAAATCATTCTCCATTGAACTTCCTCTGTTTATGTCCTCATTTTCCTCATCTATTATTCCTTGAAATCATTTTCATTCTTGAATCTATTTTGTCTTTTAGAACTACTCCACCGCCTCTTTTCCTCTGTTCATCCTCTGCCTCCATATCTGCAGCAGCTCCTGCTTCCCTGCCCAACCTGTGCGGCGTTTCTGACTCACAGCATCATTGGAAGTTAAAGGTCTGTAGTCCAGGCTGGCCCTGAAGTCTCTGATCATGCACATGATCTCATAGTTGGGTAGATTGACGTCGACCTCCTGCAGTGAGACAGAAAGGAGAAAAACCACAACAAAGAAATCAGCATGTCTTACCGCCATAAAAATATGTTTGTTTGTTTGTTTGTTTGTTTTTTTTTTTTTTTACTTTGCAATGGTTTTTGAATGTCAGGACTAGTAGACTCTGGTTTACTTTTCACTTTAAGTAGATTTTCTTTAAATCAGTCCACTTGTTTTATCAGTCCTGATTCTGTCTAGAAGTTCTCTTTGTAAGCAGAAAGAAAATAAGGAACGGATTTGTTTAAACCAGTAAAACAGAAAGAATCCTTCCTTCACAACCTTCCTCTTTGCTCCACGTCTCTAATCAACTATCGGTGAATGAATGTGTGTGAGTGTGTGTGTGTTCTGTGCTCACCTGCGCCCTCTTCTCTCTGAGCTCTTGCTGCTGCAGACGTCTCTTCTCTCGTTGCTCCTGCAGTTTCTCCACTTCCTTCACACAGTTGGATTTCCTTCGTGCTGGAAACGACAAATCAATGAATTTCATTTTATTTAGTCTTTATTATTTTATTTAACATTTATTTAAAGGCCAGCATTATGTATTTTCCAAGTACATATGCAATTATTATAGCACCTTAACTTGTTCTAAAAATATAATTTAAAAATAATTAGGCCTCTGTCTCTTTAAGAAGCTCCTGCTCTTTCTGAAGCTCCGCCTCCAGGAAGTTACCACAACAGCAAAGCTTTTGACATGTTGATGTCAGACATAATTTTAGCTGCAGATGCATCCTTTGCTATAAATGATCCAGAATAAACTAAAGGAATGTTGTGCTTTTGCACTTTAGGTAATAAAATGTTTCTTATTTAAAAAAAGGAATTGAATTATAGTTTAATTGCATCTTTGAATGAATTTCTAAAGTTGCATAAAATAAGCTGAAGTGGTTAAATGAGAAATCTGCAGGATGTGTCAATATTGTTATCTGATTAATGGACTAATCACCACAATAACTGGTTAATCGTCAAAATAATTGTCAAAATAATCAATAAATAAAATAACTTTTATTTATTTTATTTACTTTTTCTATTGCCTCTCTGTGGTTTCTATGAATCTTTATATGTACTTGTTGGTTTATGAACATTCGAACATTTGATTTATACATAATGCGGCCCAAGAAGGCAAAAGACGCGCTCAAAATGTAACTTTTATCTACAACTAATTTATAAAACAGGGGAAAAAAGGATTTCTGGAAACTTAGCATAGAAAAAAGCCCAGCACATTTGAGGTTGACTTGGCCTTACGTAGATTTAGCTTCTGACTCTAATAGTGCTGGGAGATGATGAGCAGCTTGTATCACATTTAAATGACTCAACAAATAGAAAAAATCATACAACAGTAAAGAGAAACAAATTAAACTTCAACATTTTCCTTTAGTTGCAGAATTTAACAAGATGTACAATTATTAAAAAGTTGCAAGAGCTGCATCTTGATGAGTTTCTTTTTGTATCCACATGTTAGTCGTCCAAACAGCAGGAACTGAAACAAGCGCTGCAGTATGACTCCACCGCCAGTGAAAGAGGCTTTGACTAGATGAGGCCCAGCTGTCTGGGACTGGGAGCATGACATCACTGGATGGGACCGCACCAGAACACAACAACAGAGGGGCTGGACGCACCACTCAGAACCAAAACGGAACCGGGCGCAGACCCATTGTGCCCCGACTGAGCGCGTTACCGTTCTGCTGCTGCAACAGAGTCTCCTTTACTGCAGGCTGGGGGGTGATGGAGGGTGGGGGGGGTTCTGAAGCCTGGCTGTGCTGGCTGGGACGGGCCCGGGTCGTTCCCACCGCTGCAGCTGCAGAGCACAGCAGAGCGTTGGTCGTCGTCACAGATTGGAAAGGGACCAGAAATGACAAAAATGTTGAACTTCAAATTCTGAGATCAGCATTTTCTAGTTAGGGCTGAATCGATTGATCAATTAATCGGATTAATCTTGATGAATCGAATATGAATCGTCTTACTTTAGTCTATAAAGAAAAATCCATAAAATCTACAGAACTTGGACAAAAAATTGTTGTTTCAAGGAGAATGTTCTAGATCAATCATGTTTTCTCACTATAAATTCTAACAAAACTAATCTATAATTTAAACAACACATTAAACATGTTTCCATGTTCACCACTTTACTCCATAGACGCTATTAGGACTGACACGTAGAGAGCATCTTCAGCTAACTTTAATACGACACCACAGGGCAACAATCTGAGATATTCCAGCATTTAAATCAGTTGGATAAAATAAATTTGCATACAATAAACCAATCAGAGTGACTGGAATTAAAAGATTTTATATCTAATCAACAATTATTAGTGATTATTCAAATCTCACCTTTTTTTCCTGATCAGTGAATATAGCACGCATTAGCATGAACAGGTTGTAGCTGACAGGTAAAACTGCAAAGCTGCAATGGAAACACTTTCTTATTGACTCATGAGTCACATGATCAACAACTGGATGTTACTACTGGAGAAAACGACAAAGAAGACAACAGGAAGTAGCTGGAGGAAGACGGCGCAGCGTGTTTTTTAATGACTTGTTGTATGTGTGGTTTAAATTTATTTCTTATTTATGAAAACAATGCAATAGCGAACATGTGGGTTTTTTTTCAACAGAAGCAGATTTTTTTTCTTTTGCTAAGATTTGTGCACATTTGTAACATAAACGCAACTACTATAGATTTGTGCAAAGTTCTGAAATAAACTAACTCACCTGTTCACAAAAATATTTCATCACACACAGCCACGTTTTCGATTTACAAAATCATACATCAGGGTATCAAATTTTGACTTTCTCCATCTTCCATAAACAGACATTTTTCACTAACTTCACCAGAAAGTGTCCAGTAACAGCAGGGGGTCAATATTTCCTTAACTAACAACAGTAGGAGTATTCAAAATGGAAACCGACGCCACTCAAGACTCAGTCAGTGGGTCAAACATACCTCTGTTCTCCCGCGGAGCATTTTCAGGTTTAGGAATCGCTGTGATCCGTCGGGTCTAAAAATGTAACAAAAGTCAAACATTTAATAAAATAAGAAGCACACATGCTGAACAAAACACACTCAGGAAGTCATATGCTTCTGTCACTGATGCAACAGTGTAGACTGAAAGTTTAAACCTTACGAAAATGAATCTTTTCTTAGTTTAAAATAATGAATCTATGTCATAAATTGTATTAAATAGTTGCAGTGGCAGGTTTTTTTGAAATTCCACACATTAACCTAAAAACAGGACATTTTTATCACGGTCTGTTGTTAAGTGAAGAGCAGACCTTGGGGACTTTGCTGGCTTTAGTGATGCTAGACGGAGGAAGAGGAGCCTCGGGACTCTGAGGTATTTCTTCATCAGGAACGACATCTGGATTCAAAGCGAAGATGCTCTCCAGGTCGATCTGAGGAACACAAGATGACCACAAGCTGTTTATCTGTGTGAGAGCTGAAATAAAACCAGAATGGAACAATTACAGCGAGTTTGGTGGCAAAGTTTAGGAAAGGGAGCAGCTCTAACCCAGAACATTTATGATCCACTGTGGCACATAATATTTTATACTTTCAAGTTTAAAATGTTTATTTTCACACATGATGTCTTTGTTTTCTTTATTTCCAAAAGCTTCTCTTTCTGTTTCAGTAATAATTTCAATAACGTATAAAATATAAGAAACCCTCATTTCATTTACACAGATCAATAAGTCAATATTTATTATTAAGGATAATAAATATTCATCCCATTGAAAGAATCTGAGCTAACTGTGTTAAGGTACTTTACCTTTCAGTTTGTATTAAATGCTTAAAACACAATGTATTAGAAATAGTAACAAAAGAAATCTCTAAAAAGTGTTCTCGTTAAGTTTTTTGGCGTTTAGCAAATAGGAATAATTTTGGTAATTCTAACTGACCTAAAACAATAAAAGTTTATTCTGATTTAACAGTGAGAGAAAAAAGTGTTTGTGTGAAAATATCTGGGTTCAACTTTAAAAAATAATTTTTTCCAATTTTAGGCTTTTAATCAAACGTTATATTACACTCTATTACAAAATTGAGCACTTTCAAGGATTTTTATATAGAAATCGCATTCCAAACCTTGAAATCAGTGAACTGAAATTAACGCATTTTCAGGGATTTTAAGCGCCCTGACTCTAGTGTGTTTCAGATCATGATAAATTCGACTTAGTGGGATAAAACACAAGTCAGAGCAGCGGCAGGTGTACCTCCTTCCCCTTGGTGTCTCCGTTCTCGATCCACTCCACCGTCACACTCTCATTATCTTCGTGTAAGGACGTGACCATGGCCTGGTGTATTCGCCCTGCGGTGAGGATGCAGACACAGGTAAATTCTGATGCATGACTGCAGATGCTGCTGGATCCTAAAAGTCAAATCCAAACTAAACCAGCCGGTTTAGTGCAAACCATGTTCATCTTTTTACAAGCTTTTCTTTTGTTGTGTTTGATAACAAAAATAAGCGAAATCAAAATGCTTCAGGATGTAATTTTATTAAAAACCATCATGATGCCAATGGGTGTGGCTGATGTGACTTTTCCCTGTCAGTCAATTAATTTGCTGCTCAAGCTAATCAGCTGCTTTAAGCTAAAATCATCATAGGGGAGGCAGTAGTGAGGTCAGACCCAGCAGGGATCAGCTGTTTCTGTTTTTCTTCTTTTAATGAGGTATAATGAAGTGAGAGGGGAGAGGCCCATGCAGCCATCCTTCAGTCCAGCATTCAAAGGCCACAGCTGGATGCTGCAGTGCAGAGCGGTGGATGAATACACCCCGTCCCACACCGGAGGCTTTAATGCCGTGACGCAGAGGCAGCGGGGCAGGTGTTCATCCCGTTCACAGCCGGACAGCCGCGCAGGTGGACGGACCCGCCCGCCCGTCCGACTGGCTGGCTGTCGGTCTGCTGCCCTGCAGGCCTACCGGCTTCAGACTGCATGACTAACATGCGACAGTACGGGGCGGAGGAGCGGAACAGCCGTGTGTTTACAGGCCTTTCCGGCTCACACCGCGCAGCTTTTTAACACTACAACCCGGAGAAAGTGCTCATGTGACCAGCTTGCATTAACTAGCAAAGGAGCCGTCGGTGCTGCTCGCTCGTCTCCTCCGGACCAGCCGGATGGAGCGGCGTGTGCGCGCGCTGCTGGGCCGGCCACGTACCGTCGCTTCGCTTTATTTCCACGTAAATGCCCACGAATATCTTCCCGAAAATCCCGGCCATTTCTCCCCCGTGTCGTCTTCGCCTTGTCGCCCAGTCCACTTTGTGCAATGCTGCGGAGACTGAGAGGTCACTGGCGGCCAGTCAAAGGAAAGGCAGCGGAGAGGAGAGAGCAGAGGAGCTGGTGCGCATGCGCGCATCTCTCGCCAAACCTCTAGCATCCTCCGTTAGTCCTCACCTGCTTACAGAGGACTTCAGCCGACATGGTCACCTTCTGTTTGTCTTACGAAAGTAATTTTAAACAACTTAAAAAGACTACTTAATATTTTTTGTTCTGGCATAAAACCACAACAAAAATTGTACTCAAGTAAGAATACTTCAATATATTTTTATTTGAGTAAAATTAAAAAGTAGACATGAAAATGCTCAAGTAAGAGTAAAAAAAGGATTTGGTAAAAGGCTACCCAATATCAATCAATCAACATTAAGAAATTACATAATCAGATGAAAGAAATATGAAACGTTTTTGGTATTTTACAGACCAAAATGAAAACAATTCATATAAATGACATAATTACAAAAGCAAATGTTGTATTTCAGTTTAATGGTTATAGTTTCAATTCTACATCAGGAGGCATTGTTTTTATTGCATAGCACACTTACAGTATGATGAGAGAAGAAAAAACAGTGATTACTTGGACTTAAGCACAAGATGGCAGCAGAAGCCTTCAGGAGGAAAAACACAGTTTTCCTCTGCATGTTTAATAAATGTGTACTCATAATACAACAAGGCTCTGTTATGTATCGGTGTTTATTGTTAGTATTTAGCTTTGATTTTTTTTATGATGTATCCCAGCAATTCTTCTGCTCAAAGTTTGATTATAAATTTCTAAAACAAACAAACAAAAAAAACATTAGGATTAAGATACGCAAACCAAATCTGCAGATTTTTCTGTGTAAAGCAGTTAAAGCATTAGATAGAAGTTAAATAAACTAAGCAGACATCAGTAGTTAATAATAAACAGAAATGGGACGAATTTGCTTCATATTTTTGTTGCTCTCTAATGCAGCACTCTAATACCCTAAAGACTTTTCCCCCCTCACCATTTATTTATGCCCTTTGAACAATTTATCAATGTACTGCAATAATTTGTATATTTTGATGGCAAAGAAATAAACTGTAAAGTACTGAAACTGCACATTTTGAATATGATAACCAATGAAAATTGAGCTATGCAAGACGGCCAGAGGGACCGAGAGCCGCCTTCGAGGAGCAGAGCTGCAGTTTCCAAGCATCCGACTCACAGAGCACCCCTCCCTCACTCAGCCCCTTCAGACTAGCCAGCAGCAATTAGAAAACATCTGGTGGAACTGCTGAGCTCATTATAGGAGCTACTTCTCAGTGCAACGCTCTTAAAAACGTTATTAAAGTTAACTGAGGATCCATGTTGTGATGACTTCCTGAAGGCGGAGCTTCAGAAAGAGCAGGAGTTTTTAAAGAGACAGAGGGCAGTTTCAAGGTGACAAATGCACCACGTGGGTGTGATGTTCTGTGTTCACTAACTCTTCAGAAAGCAAAAGCAAACAAATGAAAGCACAGATGGTTAAATCTCAGACAGTGGTGGCCAATGTTGATAGATGTCGCTGTCGTTGGGAGTAAGACAGGCAGATGCTTCTGTCTCTGCATATACGGATACATTGAACCTTCCTGTCCAACAGTGGGGACGGTGTCCTCACATCCCACGCAGACTGCCCATTTAATAAGACAGCAGGCTCCTTTGATTTAACGGCTTTAATGTCACATTATAGTATCACAGAAAATGTCCTGCGGTAGAAAGCACTGATGGAACCCAGACTGTAAACGCATGCAGGCGTATTCCTGTGAATACTTTGCATTATTTTACATACCAATCCCCCGTGTTGTGCAGCAACAGCAAGCAATAGGTCTGTTTTGCATCCATGCAATCATGGATAATTCATGATGTGCACAAACAGTGCATATGAAAAGCCTCTGGGGCAGCATGGAGCTGGGAAGTGAAATTTCCCTTCTCTTCTTCTCGACATCACCTTTGTCAAGGCCATGATTCTGGTGTTTCATTTGCTGCAAATGCTTAAAGTGAGGAAATGCAGACACTTGTGAAGATGGTATACACCACGTTACAATTCATCCTGCTCTAGTTTCACTCAGTTACTAGACATGCAGGAGAAAGAATAACAAGGGTAATGCGTGACATGCAAGACTAAAACGTTACAGCAATTCACTTAGATTATTCAAACTTTATAAATAGCCACCAAACCTTGTGAGTGTATCCGCATGTAAGCAAAATTGATATGGATTTAACTCAAGTGTGGCACATTTCAGCAACAAGGCCATTCAAAGTGCTTTACGTCCTAAATATATTATCAAGTTATGAAACAGGAAATAAGCATTACGTTTTGTCAAATGCCATGATCAAAAATCATCTAGTGCATACACATCAAATATGTTGGTCTTTAGCTACATTTCCATTACAAATGTGAGCAAAACTTGTCAACTTTCTACTAACGTAAATAAAAAAACACGACACAATTTCACAATTGTGGTGTTTCCATTAAATATGAAACACAATTAAAATCACATGTGAATATGTTTGTTAACAAAATAGTTCTGATTTATTACAAGTGAACCCAAAGATAATTTTGAAAAAATGCTAAACTTATTGCAAAGACGAGGTAACGAGGGATTTTTTGTTTTACTTCTGTCCACTAGAGGGCTCAGTACAACGGCACTGAATGCAATCAATGATCACCATTGTTTTCAGTAAATTTCTGAAAAATTACAGAAAAAAACTCTGAAATTTAGAGATTAATATCAGAAATTTTCCAGAGAAACTTGGAAACATTTGAGATTCAAAAATTTAACATTTGCAAAAAAAAAAAGGAGAAAACTTGAAAACTTTTTTACAGGAAAAAATTCAGAAAATTTACCAGTTTTTTCTAGAAATTTTTTTAGATTAATCTCAAAATTTCTGAGTTTTTTCAGTAAATTTTCAGAAATTTCTGAGACTAATCTCAGAGATTTTCTAGAAAAACCTTGAAATTTTTCTGAGTTCATTAGGTTGAAAATTTTCGAATTTCAAAAATGTTCTTAGTTTTTTCCTCTCGTAACTGCTCCGACTTTTGGAGCATAGAAATTTCCAAGATTTTTTTTTAGAGAATTTCTGAATCTTTTAGCAGAAATTTACTCCTTTTTTCTCCTATCTACAACGACCCTAATGCACCGATGTAGACTCTGTACAATCTAGCTTATCATGGAAAAGCAAAACAGAATAAAAAATGATCCAAGACCAGACTGCAAACATCAAGAATAAGTTACTTATAGAGGCCAACCGAAAAGTTTGTAAACAGGACAGGAATAAATTTCCTTTTTCCTCCAAACACATTTCTTGTTTAAGGCAGAACTGTAGAGAAGTTAAAGCTCCAAAGCCAGAAAGAAAATGCCTATTTTTTCAGCAAAAAATCCAAACACCCTCTAAAATACTGTTTCATACCGGTACGTTGTTAGCTATAAGATGAAATCACATGGTCTGCCTGTGACAGTCCACCACAGGTAATTAAAACCGACGGTCCAACGTGAGGGTCTGGGCGGGGTAACCAGGCCAGGGAGGTCAGATCACTTCTCATTGGGGGCAAAAGGAGGAGCGCAGGGGGCAATCAAATTACCGTCCATTTTACTGATTTCATTTACATGGCGGAGGCCGCGTGACAGAGGAGCGGCTTCAGTGGGTAATGGCTTCTGGCAACAATGGACCCTTAGTCCTGTTCAATGAAGCTGCAACGTCCCTCCAGGGAATCGCTGGCGGTGAGAGCCGGACGGCTTCTCATGTCCTCAAGTCATTTTGTGAACCCCCCCCCCAAAACTTCCTATTAACCTCAACCACTGTTCACTTAAGCATAAAAATATATTCCTGCTTGTCTTCTCCGTACGACGAAATGTACGGTGTGTGTGGAGGTTGGGATGCAGGTTTTCAGGGTAGAAGTGGAGAAAGCGACTTCTACTGGGGGAGACTCTTTACTTCGAAGGGCGCCGCCGTAGAACCGGGTGCTGCACTCTGTCTCTGCTCCTCACCTTCGAGGGTTTTATTTCCTCCGTCTCCCCGTTCGCTCATTAGGTTTTCACGGGCTCACTCCAGACTCCTGAATCCCATCTTTTGACCCAGGAGAGACGGACTGCAGGGGAATGGGAATGAAGCAGAGATACTCGTGTATTTTTCGCCACAGCTGTAGATGTAGCAGATTTCAAAAGCAATCATTGGACTTGTTAAGAATATTTTGCTGTAATCTTTTGTCACAACAAGGTGCAACATGGGGGATATAGAACTTTACACAGCTGTGTTTAAATACCATTTCTATCTTGTGTATTTTTTTATTTTTTATTTTTGGTTAAACAAGACCAAGATGAATATTTCTTGAAATTTTGAGACCATTCATGTTAATTATAACCTCAACAACTCAACTGAAAAATTACATGAAGTCTTTTAGGCTACTGCATATACAGGGAACTCAGTGAAGACACAAGTACAGCAAAAATGATATTATCAAAAACTGAACATCTCTCCACATTGATTAAAAAAAGGGGGCCAAGAGCAAACAGCTGCATTAAATGGGCAGTATTATTTATTTTACAGGCATATGAACTGTTACCTTCAGTTGTTATAAAAAAGATAAATATATATCAAATATGACTTAAAAGTAACTTTACTTCCTAATTTAACGCCTTGAAATTGGACTTCTGTCTCTTTAAGAAGCTCCTGCTCTCTCTGAAGTGGAAGTCATCACAACGTGGCTCCTCAATTAAATCTTTAACAACATTTTTACCAGTGTTTCACTGAGAAGTAGCACTTATAGTTAGCTCAGCAGATGCACAGTTCCACCAGGTGTTTGCTAATTGCTGCTGGCTAGTCTGAAGGAGCAAAAGCTTAGAAACTGCAGCTCTGAGGAGGAGCTGCGTCTTTGGAGGCGGGGCTACCAGGAGTTTTGCACATGGTTACCATGGGAGACTAAAAGTTTTCTCAAACAAGCATGAAATAACCAAGACAACACTTCGTGCAGGATTTTGATTCAGGAGTAAAATTATAACATGATGTAAAGCTAAAAAAAAAAATGTCAATTTTACATGATACTGCCCCTTTAATAAAAGGTCTTATAAAGATGAACTTTATCTGTCAGCACAACACCAACCCAAAGCATCTATCCTAGTCAACAAAAGTATGACTTCCCAAGAAGAAAAGACATTTTGGAAAGATCTAACCAGAGCCCAGACCTGAATACAGGAGAAAATTTGAGAGAGAATCAGAGGGGGAGATACTGATGTAGTCTGACAGATCTGGAATGTTTCTGCAAAGAAAAGTGGGAAATAAAACAGTGTTAAATATAGTTTTAACGAGGGTGTGTATACTTTTTTTTTTAAAAATATCTACTGTACATAAACTATACTCTTGAATACATTCTTGTGAATTGAACTAATTACGGTCATGTTTTACTTCTTCTTTGGACACAATTGGTCCAATTGTGTTTTTCCGCGTCTTTACACAGGCCGGCCTTTAGTTCAGATTACGTCAAACAAATGACAAAGAGCAGATCAGCAAAATAATCTTTAAAACAAGCTAATAGCGTGTTTGACGTAGCAGTCTTTAAATCACTGACCTGGTTTACCCATCAAAGCTAAAACAAGGAGACTGTAATGAGACTAAATGTAGCCATATGTACAGCACTGCTGGGTAACATGACCATCAACTCAAATCCAAATCCAGGCTGTTTTTAACAGAAATAATATTCACACTATGAATGCAAATTTTGGAAAGTATTAAATGGTTTTCAGTTAACATACTTTAATTCAAGCAAATGTATTTCCAAATCATAATAATCGTTAAGGCAGGCGGATTGGTTCACAGGTTTTCAGCAATAACTTTTAGCCTGGATTTGAATTCAGTTCCACGATATAGTAATATTTTTGGACATTTGCTGCAAATTTTTTGGGATATTTCTTTCCTCGCTTAACCCTTTCTTCTTTAGCACAAACTCTGTCAGATCGAATGGAGATCATATAAGAATTTCAGCTCTGTTGTTATGAGGCTTCTGCAGGAAACCGACCGTCTTCTCCGGCTCTTGTTGTATCAGAGTAAAATCCTTTACCGTCCACTTGACAATGATGAACTACTTTGTGTTGGTCTATCACAGAAAACTCCAATTACATACAAGTTTGTAGTTGCGATGTGAGAAACTTTGAAAGGAAAAAAAAAATCTAAGAAGTGATTGATATTGATCTTTTTCCAAAGAACTATACCCCAGCTTTAAATTGTTAACCTTTACGGCTGGATCTTGAGCACAAAACACCGAGGTACGTCTGATTTCCTCCCACTAAACCGGCTTGTTTCGTGTTGCCGTCTCGTGAGCCACGTTGGAACCGTGTCGCACGCAAATCCGATACTCCCAGCAACTCTCGTCCTCAGAGACCAGAGACGGCGTAAATCGAGAAGACCGTTTTGTCTCTGGCAGAAACCTTGTCATTTTTCACCTCTGTGACTTATCAACATGTTCAGAATTGATGCGGTTTGGGATGGCGTTCGCTCGGCTCTGAACACGACTCCATGGATTCCCCTCTGCCGACTCGCCTGGTAGCTGCAGCCGCTCTGCCCTTCTTGTGGCACCGCTTGTCACTTATCCCCGGTACTCCGGGCTGGTCGTCACTGAGAGGCGATAAAGCTATTTTCTAGCCTATCCAAAAGCTGTCAAACTTCTCCGCAGAGTGGGCAACAATTAATTTTCTCCTGTGACAATGCTTCAGGTGTTGTCTGAAATTAGATTGAATGTCTTTGTCAGCTTTTATATGAAACTGTGCTCACAGTCCATTTGATTCTGCCCGGCGGTGCCCCGAGCTGTCGGCCGCTGAGTTGATGGGATGCTGTGGATATTGACGTTGCGTCAGATGACAGCTACCAGATGACAAGGACTGATTATGCTGGACTGTTACAGGAGGAAGTGCAATGTACTGGTTATATAAGTGTATAAAACCACAGTAAATGTTTATGTTTGGTGCCAGGAAGGGTCCAAGCTGGAGGAGTCCAAACTTTTTCATAAGAGGTCCAAATTCTTCAAATTCAAAATTTTCCCAGGTCTATTACAGAAAGTTGAATTGTGATTTGTTTTTTTACCAGTTCAATGATGAATGAAACATGCAATATTTAATAAAAAAAATTAAAGCTGCAGTAAGTAACAGTATGTAAATATGTTTTTTACTTTGTCACAGATCGATGATGTGTAAAACAGAAAAAATATCAAGCTCCTCTCTGCCTTCTCCATTTGAACCTTCTGTCATCCAAACAGATACTCTGCTCCTTCAGAAACAACCAATCAGAGCCAGAAGGAGGGTCTTAGTGCTGTCAATAACCCTTGGGTATGCGCTGCTCTCTGCTACGTTACAGCTGGTTTTCCACAACAGAGTCTGGTGTGAATACTAAGGCTAGTTCCGGTGGCCGCTGATGACAACGACAGATAAGCAGTTTTTCTGTGACGGTAAATTGTTTGTCATTAGCACATTGAGCACCACATATACAAGCTTGATTGACAGTGCTAAGACCCTCCTCCTGGCTATGATTGGTTGTTTTTGACCGGGAGCGGTGCCTTTCTTGAGATGGCAGTAGCAGACCAGGGACGAGGTGGAGCAGATGGATCTTTTCACAGATTAACTGTAGCATGTTACAGCATCACGACATGGTGATGAGTTTTAACAAATGCGTAAAAAAACAGATTTTTGGAACAGTTACATGCCCACAAAGTTAGCTGAGGTTGCTAACTTTCTGTAAAGTCAGACCTCCACACCTCGTAGGCCTTCAGATTGTCTCTACACCACGGCACAGAGTTTCATAGAAAGGACCTGTTTCCTCAGTAGAAACAGGTTTCTACTTCTCTCACGAACTCTGGTGAACTGAATGTAGGTTCAAAGCGTACCTCATGCTTGTTGTTGTACATACACTGCTGTGCGACACATCATTTGTAGGTGACATCAATCCGATAGAAAGTCAGCGCAACCAACAGCGCTGACTTAGTGACTGCCGCTCTGCGTTCACTGCCAGGTGTGCGGTGGCTGCCATAGTGGAGATGAAAAAAATATCAAAGAGTTGTTCAAAATCCCTACGGCGGCCCCCGACTGGACGCCTAATGCGACATGCAGTTTACTTGCAAATGGAAGCAGCGAAAACGTACAACTTATTAATCGCATTTTTGAATCGATTTAGAGTTCCCAACACTAGGAATTGCAATTTCTTTTTTTTTTTTTTTATAGAATCGATCTCTTTCTGCGCCTTTTATTTTCTCTCTCCTCTCTAGGTTTTACATTTGGGCCTTAATCTCCCTTTCACTGCCTCTGTAGTTTCCATTATTTTCCCTTTGGCAAGTTCTGTTTGTGTAACGATGTCTGACTGCAGAAAATATGCATTTCATTACCTAGAAATCCCCCTGACAATAATCAGCTGCTAAATTTATCCTCATGATTAAACATAAGTGTAATTTAGATGAACTGCTATTATTATTATTATTACTATTATTAATAAAGAGTCATTTACTTTCTCACTGTGCCAAGTGAAGAAACTGTGCTCGATCCAGCCTGAGCCCTCAGAGCCCTTCGCCACGACAAAGCTGCTGGAGAGAAAACATTTTTCATCATGAAATATGCATGGTGTATTCAGCAGAAAATATGTCATCGCCGTCCCACTCTGAATTGCTTCCTATGATCCATCTTTTATGAAAAATGGATGCGTTGCTCTGCCTGTGAATCTCCGTGCAGCCAGCCAAACTTCTGTTTGATTAGGCAGGAATCAAAGCGAGGAGTCTCCTCGAGGACTGCTCCGTCTTCATTGAGATGCACTTTGTTTCCCGCATCCTGCATGATGTTAAATATAAAGTGGAGAGAGGAGGGTTTGTTCTCAGGCATGAGCAGCTTCTTCTGTCTTTGTCAGTCTGAGGGTAAGGAAAGGAAAACATTGTGCTACAGCCTCTTCGTCGCTAAAACCATTCAATCTAACATGATGCTTAAAAATATATAAATGAATGATGACACTGCATACTTTAACCAAACAGATATTCTTGATTTGTGAATGAAAATGTCTTTTTCTTTTTAGACAACTAAAAATGAGTCAGCTCCTCTGGAATAATGATCATACAAAATATTATTATTCTTAACACTCAAGATTAGGTTTCAGCTGAATGCATTTGAATGCAGTTGCATTGTTTAACCTTCAAGCAGTGCTGTGTGCTACACAGCATGTGTGTGTGTGCGTGCGTGCGTGCGTGTGTGTGTGTGTGTGTGTGTGTTTTTCTACATCTTTTACTACAGTGATCAGTTGACCCTGCCTCCAAAACGGAAGAGCATGTCGAGACATTCCACTAGACAGAATGAGGCTCTCCAGTTTTTCTATTTGTGCTGATCTTAAACACACACAAACACACGCACACACACACATGCACTGCAAATTTACAGAGGGAGGAGTGGAGAACCAATTTTTCAGAAATCCACAGAGGATCAAAGTTGTATCGTTGGCACACAGACCCAGAATCTGTCCTCATACAGCTTTACTGCGGACAGGTGGTGGTTCCTTTTTCATGGATTCACCTATTTGCTGATTTTTCTGTGTAATGTGGCTCTAATTTACACAGAGCTTCATTTTTTTCTAAATGTTATGTTATAGCCTCACCATTGCCTTCCTGTACTATTCAACTCGATTAAAATCTTACTTCACAGACAGTCTGGGCTTTCTCCCATTCACCTGGATTCCCTCTGGTAGAATTTCAGCCAGGCCAATCAGTGAACAGAAGGAGAAGTTGTGAACGACGACGCTGATTTTCTGCGCCATTTTAGAATTATAGCTCACCTGTAGTTTTAGCAGTAGCAGCCTAGGAAGTCGGTGTTGGCCACCCTCGTAAATATTTAATTGACATCAACAGCCACCTCGTTCAGTTTAGCACTTTTCTCTTGGCCGTGGTGGACGGTTGTTTACAGCACAGCCAATTTTCAGTAAGCTTCATAGCAAAGAATTGACGCATTACAGATGTCTGGCCAAAAGTTAGCGACTCGATAAAATTTTAAACGTCAACACAGACTGAAGGCCTTTAGTAGAAGAGCAGGTCTATGTGCTCTGATAAGAATCAATGTGGGTGTTTCATATTATTTTTCCCCATGTGAAGGCAGAAGGTGGATGAGGGTGGATGTGGTAAGTAAAGGCATAAGGAAAAAACTTTGCTTTCTGAATTGACCACAGGGATATACAGTACTACAACCAGGAGGACAAACACAGAAAAGAAATGTGGTTAAGGCGAATACCTTCAAAACGGCATGTTGCACATCTGAACTGTGATCAACCTTATTACCACATTATCCTACAGGATCGTTCAGTTATTTTATCGTGCTGTGTGACCTTTTGCCAAGCTTTGCAGTATTGAGTCATTGGATCAAAAGTTCTTCACACCCTTCATATCCAGTGACATTTCGTAGGTTCACAGGTTGCATATGTGGCCCTTTGGAGAAAGCAATCGACAGGTTCAGCATTTCTCTGTGGACCCACACTCACATACAGTGCATTGTGTGTGTGTGTGTGTGTGTGTGGGTGTGTGTGTGTGTGTGTGTGTGTGTGTGTGGGTGTGTGTGTGTGTGTGTGTGTGTGTGTGTGTGTTTGGAGCACAAGGCAAAATGTCTCCCCTGCACAGCCCAAGGGAGAGCCGTGTACACAACTCTGCAAATTCACACAAGGTGAAAAGGTCAGTGAGATGCTGCTTACTCATCTACTCTGCTCATGTTAGGAGTGGGGAGGCAGGAGGTAGAGGGAGGGAGAGAGGCAACGTGCCTTCTTCGCACCTGAACCCCCAGATGTCATGGAGGGGGCAGTGCATCATTGCTATGGAAACCTGCTTCCAGCTATATTTGATTTGATCTTTGATCGGTAGAAAGGCTCCTCAGACTGCCGGCTTCCTCCTCTTCGTTTGACGGGTTTCTTGGAGTTGGAAGGCGCCAGTAGCAGATTGCGATTGACTCTTGGAGCTGCAAAGGTTTATTTTTGACTTTGGGTGATAATTGAACTGGGAAACTGTGGGCTCCATCTTTATGCTGTTTTCCTCTTTCCATATTGAGTGCATCTTCTACGCTGTAGCAGGATAGAGACTGCTCTGCAAATCTTCATAAGAGGAATCTGCATTGGAGACTTAAACCATATCAACTGCATTCTTTTGATGCAGAGGAACAGTGGTTCAGCTTCCTACATCCCAGATCTTGTTCCTTAAGTCATTAACTAGATTTCATGACCATAGGTAAGGTTGAAAATTAGACATGCCAGAGTAGGACATTGACTGCAAAAGGCAAAGATGTCGCCCTAAGCTTCCCAAACCTGACACTCTCCCCTCCAGGCCCTAGACCTTATTACCCTGTTCATGAACACCAAAAACACAACCAGAGACCAGAAGCAGCTCTGGTGGAGACCAACCCATAAACTTTATACAAAGAATGACGGGACAACGCTTGCTTTGGTTGGATACGAACCAGTCAGCATTAAAACACAATCCTTGGCCCCTCCAGTCAGCCATTTCCAGCAATCTAAGCAACCAACAACAACTCTCTGGTATGATGAAAAACTGGAATTACTCTAGCTAATATTGCTGCCCGTTGTGTCTAGACGCCCATTACCCACCTGCTACTAAAACAGTTGAATCAATACCATCTCAGCGAGTCATAATGGCCCAATTACTCCTGGTAGGTTTGTCAATGTCACGTCTCAAAGGACACCTACAAAAGGCCACAGCAGCACAGAAAGTGTTGTACATCTGTAAGAGGCGCAACCATGCTCCAGTGTGGCTGGGTTCAGTTTTCTAGGGTGCAGCTCTCTGATATTTGAGACAGAAAGGTAACTAAGTCTTGTGTGTGTGTGTGTGTGTGTGTGTGTGTGTGTGTGTGTGTGTGTGTGTGTGTGTATGCGCACATGTGTGGGTGTGTGTGTGTGTGTGTGTGTGTGTGTATGCGCGCATGTGTGTGTGTGTGTGTGTGTGGGGGTGTGTGTGTGTGTGTGTGTGTGTGTGTGTGTATGCGTGTGTGTGTGTGTGTGTGTGTGTGTGTATGCGCACATGTGTGGGTGTGTGTGTGTGTGTGTGTGTGTGTGTGTGTGTGTGTGTGTGTGTATGCGCGCATGTGTGTGTGTGTGTGTGTGTGTGTGTGTATGCGCACATGTGTGGGTGTGTGTGTGTGTGTGTGGGTGTGTGTGTGTGTGTGTGTGTGTGTGTATGCGCGCATGTGTGTGTGTGTGTGTGTGTGTGTGTGCGTGTGTGTGTGTGTGTGTGCGTGCGCACAGGCGCATGTGTGTGGTCAGGTTTGTGTTTAAGTTGTGCCACTTAGTATGAAAATAAAACATTGTACAGTAGACATTAAATGAGCATTTCCCAAAAACTATCAAACAATACAGCAATGAAAGTTTTTCAGGGTAATATACTTTTAAAAACTGTTTTCCTTTAGGGTTATTGAAAGGACTGGGAACTGCAGGAAGATCCTGATGAATGTTTTTAAAACTATCTTTATAAAACAGCAGCATAACACTACTGGAAACCGACCCATACCTACTTCCTACTGGTTGCCGTCTCCTGCTGCTCTCTGTAACCAGCTGTTGCTCTTGCTTTCAAGTCTGCCCACCCTTCCAACCTTTGCCAATAATGATCATTAGACCTAGTCCATCTGTTTCATAATTTTAATTACCCCAAGTCTTCTACCACCCTGAACACAACCCCTTTTTAAACCGGACAAGACCTTCTGCCTCCATCAGGATCCATCATATTAATGACCTTTTCCTTCAGGAGGAAACCGTCAAGCCGCTTTCCCACCAATTCTCTTTCATGTGGTCCGAAGAGACAAGAAGCTGGCGTTTGCGCTTTGAGTCACAGAAAGCAGTCGTATTCCATGCTTTGAAGGGAATCCAAAATGTCACAAGCTGGAGGGATTGCTGTCCATAAAGCTTTCATAAATGTCACAGCAAGCCAAGCAGCCAATAGCAATTAGGTGTTTCTGGAAAAGGCCAATTCTTCACAACAGAGATCCTGGTTAATGACGCACGGCGGAAAAGAAACTGTTGAGCTGATCTCCGTGTCAGGGTTGTCCGATCTAACATTTGTTCAACTTCCTGTCGCTGTTTTAGGGCTTTTTTTTATTCTGCCCTTCTTAAGAAAAGTAAATAAATGTAACACACTCGCCTGATTAACATTTAGTGATTTAGAAAGTGAAGGTTTTATCAAGTATGAAGACATGGATTGTCATTTTCACGGAATGGAAAATGAATACTCTGAATCTACAACAGGGGTCTTCAAATCCAGGCCTCGAAGGCCGGTGTCCTGCAACACTTAGATATGCTCCTGGTCCAAAACGCCTGAATTAAATGACTCAATCACCTCATCAGTCTCCAGTGTGTTGAAGCAGAGACACATCTAAAGGTTGCAGGACAAAGATCTTCAAGAGTTGGATGTGAAGGGTCCTAATCGAGGTACAGAGTGATGGACGAGATACCCAACAACCAAAGTTTGTTAAATTGCAGCGTTACAAATTTAGACTGGAAAAGAAAATGATGGCTTTGTATAATAAAGGGAATGCTAACTTTGTAAAGACATTGCATTAGTATTCTTTTCCACATTTGATCAGAATGCAACCATAAACATCTGTGAAATAAAACAAAACATTGAGAACTACCTACGTTATTGTGAATGATAAATGTTTTTCAAATGTTCTGTTTTCAATATTCTAAATTGGATTGAGGTCTGGACTTTGACTGGACCACTCAAACACATGAATTTGCTACGAGCTAAACCATTCTGTCTGAAAGTTTGGAGCCAGTTTAGAGATATTTGACGCCTGGTAACATGTTTTTCTCGCCCATTCATTACCATCAGCTTCCCGTCTCTTTCTAAAAGACAACGTACCCACAGCATGATGATGCCACCACCGTTTATCACCATGGATTGTGTCTTTATCACAAAGTGCTGTGCATTAACTACGTTTTGAGCTCGTCCTTCCAGAGCACCTTGCTTTGAACTCCACCGTTTGCTTTCTTTCTAACAAGACTAAAAGTTATTCCATACTAAAAAGTATAATTTTTTTGGGTAATTTTTGATTATTGGCTGATAACAGCCAAAAAAACTGTCTGGGGGTTTTTCAACTGTTTTAGGGTCATTTTGATGAGCCGAATCAAAAAAACTCACATTGGTTTCGCTATCAGGTCAATTTTCTGAGGCAACATGAGCATCAAAATGCAGGACTTGTTCTCACATCTGGAGAATCTGGGATCGATGAGTGATGAGCAGGATTAGAGACTCCATCAGGACAGAATACAGACGGAGAATTTAGCAACATGAAGACGTAACGTTTAATTCACATGAACTTACCCTTATCAGTGTTTATTCAATTTACAGAAATCCAAGTTTGCAACATTAAATTAATGAACTCTGTTAGAAAACTTTTTTTTTTCTCCTATAACCTTTTATGGATGAGAAATTAACTGACAGAGTCACAAAATTGTCATCCATTTAGTCAGAAGATTGTATTTCTCCAAATCAAATTACAATGAAAACCTGACCTGATTGAGAAAAATGGATGTCATTTTTTGATTCAGCGCTGCAAAATAGTCCTAATTCAGTTGAAAAAAACATAGACAATTTCCAAAAAATATTTTTTGTAACCCAGTGTCTTTGGCCAAATGGCCAAGAACACTTGGATACAAAGGTGCATCCAAGAACAGCTAAGCCCTTAAGAGTAAAGATGGATTCACGAACAGTGTAAGTAGAAGTATCGCAAATATTTTTCTATACACAGCTGAACGGATTTTTTATTTTTTTTTAATGTTGTCATCAATTTAGACAAATACCTGACAACACTCCTGTATGTTAGCTCAGGTTAGACAGATAAGATGAAAAACAAACAATATTGAATTTAATAAGATGAGATGCTAGGTTAGCTAGCTCAGCTCCAGGGTGGGCCAAAGGGCTAGCTGGGATCAAATGTGCTGCCTCAGGCTGCCCGTCGGCTGCTCGCAAACTCATGAAAATGCACCTCACATGGCCATGCAGTCCAGCGTTTCAGAGCTACAAGCCTGGCTCCACCAACATGTCGCCGAAAACAATGGAAGAGGCATTACCAGCCTGTCTGATTCAACCTGTATGCAAGAATTAGCTTTTCCTTCTTGGGTGCAGATTTTTATCAGCTGCTAACATTATTTTTTCGTCAAATATTTTCATTTTCAAAACCAAAAAGGAAAACTCTGATCTAGTGTGAGTTTTCTTGTCAGCTTCATATCAGGTTCTGGTTTAGCCACTTTCCTCACTCACATAGCTAACTGAGACATTTCCCTGATATTTATGGCCAGGTTGTTAATTAAAACGCTAATTAATACCTGCAGAGCTTAAGCACAGTAGCTACGTCTCCTACATCATCCCTGTCTCTGGATTAATAGCTCCCTTTTTTTTTTACCTGCTTAAAAAATCCAACAAATCCTGATGTCATTAAATATATTTATGTATTTTACTCAAACACAAAGAAGCAAGATACTTGTATTATGAAAACTGCATCACTTGAATGCGCCTAACCTTCCTGGAATATTTTCTTATACTGCCCCATGTAGCACAGTAACGTATTCCCCTGTGAGATTTATGATTAAAAAAATAATTAAGGGAATTAATATATTAAAGTTAATTTATATGCCTTTGTTAACAATAGGATTTCACTTTGGGGCATCTATTACCTTTATAATTGCATTATAGGGTAAGGGAAGGATAATTAATGTGCTTTAACAAGGCTCTGTCTGTTATCTCAGTGTTAGGGAGTTGATGTTTCACCAGGTAATTAACTGTTAGAAGAATTAAGGGACCTATATCAGCGAGGTGTTTAAAATTACAGCCAGAGGAGTCGCAGCCATTTCAGATGTTAGGAAACTATTTTTGGGGGTATCTTGATACCCGTGACGGCGTGGCAGAATAATCATAGACACACAAACCGCACACACATTGGTAATACCCTTCTATAGGACACAAAAAGAGGGATTTGTGTCACTGAGCTCAATCAGATTTTCAAATTTATTGGTATTTATTGATACTCTCATTGAACAAACAGCGGAGAAAATGGTAAAAATAGTAATCCCAACAATACGGACGGATTTTGAGTTTTTTTTTAAACATCACTAATTAGAATGTATCATGACAATAATTAATCAAAATTTTCATTATGAGAAATGTATCACAGTAAATGATAAACGTTAGGATAAATGCTCAGCCCCTGACTCCAGTTAACCCACAAACATCACTGCTCCTCATGGGACCCATTGGGAGCACTGGGTCCTCACAAAGTACAATTTGTTGGAAAATGGATCTTACGAGGTAAGTATGCAGCTATGAATGTAAAACCACGAGGCAAGAGCATTTTAAAACACATAAAAAATAGAATGTTTTTTTTTAAGATTTACAGTCGTAGATGTAATATTGCTAATTTAGTCTCTTCAAAGAGCATTAAACCTCAACTCTAGTGGTCATGTTGTTTGATTTTATTTGAATTTACAGAACCAATATGAAAGAAGTATAGTCGCACTCAAATCTGACTTATATGTATGACTTATGTGTGTGTGTGTGTGTGTGTGTGTGTGTGTGTGTGTGCGTGTGTGTGTGTGTGTGTGTTTTAAATATTGAATTTAAAACACAAATTAGTGTAGGAAATTGTTTCAAGGCCAATTTTATGATGACAAATTTAAAGAGAAAACAACATCCACAAACAAAATTTTTCACAAGATAAAAAAAAAATTTGCTATAAATTCCTTGTCAAAAAACAATCTGATTTCAATGAGACAGTGATTGTGTTGCCATTAACCATGTAACTGCACAAATTAGAATTACAAAAATAAATGCTAATTTTGCCTAATTTGCCTAATTTTGAGAAAGAAAAAAAAAAGCATCGATGGGGTAGTTTTTTTTTTTTTTTAGCTTTCTCAAAACTGCAATCGAAACTTTTTCCGCATCACCCGAGTCACGTGATGAACAACCAGACGTTCCCACTGACGGAAAAGACGAAGATGACGACAGGAAGTGGTAAGAGGATAATGACTCTACATGTTTTTTAATGGCATTGAACACGCTCACGTGTGATTTTGATTGTATTTTGTATTTAATGGAATCATCGCAATTGGCGTATACGGCCATTGTACACAGAAAAAAAGTACATTTTCGCCAAAAAATGTTCATATTAATCGAAATATTCTAGGAAAAACCTGGAAATTTCTGAGTTTAAAAAGTAAAAAAATTACTATAAAAAAAAACAATTCAGAAATTTTCAGAAAATAAGACAGTTATCTCTCAAAACATAAAAAACAAGGCATACAATAAATAAATAAGTAAAAAAAATAATGTATCTAGTTTAATTTACGTTTCGTTTAAAAAAAAAACAACTTGGCAGAAATTATGTGCTTCTCAATAATGAGTGTAAATGGATTTTTTTCTTTCTATAATTCCTGACCATTAATTTATTTATGTTGAATGTTTCTATAATCCAGTTTTGGTGATGAGCTCAATCAATAGCGTCTCAACAGATTCTCCATCAGAATCCTGTGGGGTCAAAGTCCAATATGGAAACAGACCAACAAATTTATTGGTTTGACGCTCCCTGCACCGCTGTTTCACTCAGTTCCACCAGGGGGCGCTGTCATAGCTGGGCTAACAAACTCAATGATTGGGTCGTCAAAAACAGACACGTTTCATCACAACATGGGCGTAGGTTTGGGTAGGGACGGTAGGGACATGTCCCGACCAATATTCACGGGATATGAAAAAGTCCCGACCAATTTTTGCCATATTGGCTCAAAGAACGTGGATCTACGATCTTTGATTAGCAGCAACAGGCGGTGCGCGGAACGGAAGCTTCTTAGTTTGACATTTATTATGAGCCTCCGAGACCGTGTCGGAACGGTGCTGTGGGGGGGGGGGGGGGGGAGGGGGAGTCAGTTGAATCGTCGGACGTTCTTTGATTAGCTGCAAAAGGCGGCGGCTAGCTGGGCACACGCGTCTCCTTCTGAGTCTCCGAGACCATGTCGCCACCAAAAAAGAAAAGGACAGACATTAGAAGTTATTTCGCTACGTCGGCTGTAAGTACAGTGAGTGGACCCATAAGTTAGATATCTATCACGCAACGCATTTGTTGTAAAGTCCGGTGTTTAGTAAGGTCAGCACTGAATGTGGGGTAGAATAGGTCTGTTAATTATGTAATATTTTTTCTTTTTTATTTTATTATTGATTTCTTCTTATCTGCAATTGTGTTTGCTGTATCCAGAGGATATTTCTTTTGATCTTACTTGTAACGTTTGCTGAATTTTGTAAAGGAAAAAGTAAAGTGTTCTTGAACTGATCTGCTGAGTATGACTGTATCTGGTTGTATACACAAGATGTATGATATGGTTATGGTTGGGGGGAGGGGGTTATTAAGCCAATGTGGTTTCCCCCCCTTCTCAAAAATGTTCGGTGCTCTTGGGCATTTCACTGTGCTGCGGGGAGGGGGGGGGGGGTCAAGGTCCCCACCAAAACTTAGACCGAACCTACGCCCTTGCATCACAATGTCACAATTTTTCTTTACAGAAGATAGGGAAAAAAATAAATACATTTTTTTTCTCAACAGGAGCCTGATGGAGATGGAAACATGATGGTGGTGACCATGAAAGAAGAATGATTAGATCAGCAAATATCTCCACCAACAGCCCTGTGTTGTCATATTTCAGCCATGTTTTCTTCTTCTTCCTAGATTCAGACATCGGATGTGTTTGATAAGATTTATCTGAGGGGCCTCTTCCACAGATGGGGCTTCAGCTGGTCCCACCATGTCTTCTGAGAAAGCCTTTCCTCGTGTTTGGGAAGGGAACACAAGGTGTGTGTGTGTGTGTGTGTGTGTGCGTGTAGGTGTGTGTGTGTGTGTGTGTGTGTGTGTGTGTGTGTGATTGTGGCCAGCTGACAGACAGATGCAACCGGGTTGCTGGAGGAGCATGAAAAGTTTATCATTTTTACATTTTGTCCCATTTTAACTGCAAACTTCAAAAGTATTTCATTAGGCTGCAACTGACAATTATTTTAGTAAATGGATTATATAATTTTGACAATTTATCAGATTTTTTTGCAGATTTTTTAAGCCCTTATGCCTTTTTTAAATATAATATATTAAGAATATATTTGTTGAAAATCTGGTAAAACTTTGAAACTGATGTCCAGTCTGACTTTTTTTGCAAAGCAGAAATGATGCCAGAATTCAGTATAGAAATAATAATAATACATCAGACTTATATTAGGACATGTGGAAAACCACAGTAGATTTGCAACCACACTGAAAGATGGTTCTACAAAGATATTATCTTTGCTAAAATAAAAAATTGGAAAATGCACCACAGATTCGGTGTCCTGAATAAGTTTTCAAGTGAATGCAGTGTTTGTGATGTCGTCTTCCTACAATTTGCCTTAAACTAGTAGAAATAATCATTTAACACAACACAAAAATCCTCTCAAAAAACTAATTTAATCAAAACAAAATGTTGATTCTTTAACAAGTTTATAAAACAGTGATTTAGTTACATAAATAAATTGATCAGTGTATCAAATCTTCATATTCATGAGCATGTTGACATGGTCGTACAATCATTTACTTGACGTAATAAATAAAAAAAATAATAAAAAAAGGGAACAATATTCGTTTCTAAACGAAGGCGCTACAGAACAGACGACACCGGAAACAGATGAGATGAGCTTCTTAAAGCAACACGGCACCGAGCCAGTCCAGCTACAAATCAGTCTGTAACACAAGTCCGTTGGCCGAGGAAAACAGTTTGGTACTGCCAGACCACTCCACATTTGGTTCGTTTAAAGCATTAAGACAAGGCGAGATACAAGGCTGTTCCTGTGAGGGGCGGATACAAGAGAGAAAGGGGAAAAAGCGGTTCAGGTGAGAAGAAGCGCAGAAATGAAAGCAGAGGGACAATCGAGAACCACCGCAGAGAGCAACTTTCTGTCCAGCACAAAGTCGAGGTGAGAGAAGAAGAGGCGTGGACCGAGGCGAGCGGAGGCCGCTTTGCCTCCACAGGCCTCTCTTTGTCTGACTTCAGAAATCCTCAATGTGCCTCTGTGTTCGGGAGAACTGTTCCCGCCCCGCGTTCAGTCCGTGTCTGCGCGGCGGAGCGTCCCAAATATCTGACGTCAAGTCGCACTGATATGTTTCTCTTTTTTTTTCTTGTCATTTCAAAAAACAAAACAAAGCAAAAGAAATAATAAATCCAAAGTAATGCAGCTTCAAGTATTGTGCCTTACATAGAATATTTTGTCATAAATTAGTTAATGTACATGTTTTTTTTCTTCCAATAATCAGCTTTCATATATACAGGACACATAAAATGCTTATGTTCTCTTTTTCTGTCTGCTTTTGGAGAGAAATCCCTGAGAATGTAGTTTGACAGCTTCCGCGTGAGCGAGCTAGCGTCGACACCATGGCGACCGATGTGTTCACGTGAGCAGTCTGAACGTAGGACGCGCCGTGAAGCTGGGGAGAAAAGGCGGCAAGATGAACTCCGATTCGGCATTTTCTCATTATTTCCTCATGGAGGGGGGAAGTAAAGGAGTAAAGCTGGATTTAATTTTTTTTTTAAACAAGAGGTACTGTCATTTCAGATGGAGTTGCACCATTTGGTTTAAAGCCGTTCCTCTCTTTTGAGGCCGTTAGATGAGGGGAGTCAGAGGAGTGCAAAGGCAGACGTTTCAGCAGCTCTCACTTTCACATAAAGGGAAAGAACAGAACATCCAGGTACTACTGATACTTCTTCAAAAACTTCAGCTTCTTACATGTCTACACCAGGGATCAGATGAAGAAACGCTGTGTGTACTAAAGCTATCTCTACACCTTTTCATATGGTTGAAATGTCACCAACATCGAATCAAAATTGTTCAGTTTTAGGTCAAATATTGAAATTGAGTAATCCACAAATTTAGATTTGGATGTTTTTACATCTAAATGTGCTCATCACTTTTTACGCCAGGGAGATGCTGGCTGGTAATTTTCAGTAGTGGACACCGCTAGCTAAAAAGTTAGTTGTGCTAACCCTAAAACATTAGTTCCACTGCTGCTAATCCACTATACCAACATGGTATTTAGCAGAAGCCAATGCTAATCCACTTAAGCGATAAATTCAACCATGTTGATACACACCAGGTGTTAGTAACACCTGTCAGGAGAGGAAACAGACCTGCTGTATAAACAGTCTTCACTTGTTTCAAAATAAGAGCATGAATATAAATGTTAATAACCAAAACTTCAACATAGATGTTAAACTTTATTCAAAACTTTAAAGTTTGCACAACAGCCAATTAAATTGGTGCTTTAGAACTGGACCAGAAAAATGTATTAAGGGAAAGTTAAGTGCGCTAAACTTTTTCAAAGTTAGCAAAAAAAATGCTAAAGGATTAAACCAAAAACTTAGCTTCACAATTAGCAGACTGGTTGGCAGACTGGTATTTTTCATGATTTTGTTGACAAGTCCGGAATATACAAAGCTAAATTTGCATAATTTTCTACTGAGAAAACTCCTCTGAGATGCTTTATTCTTACAAAGCTCCAGTCAAAGCTAGAACAAATTATTCTCAGTTTATAAACTGGGATTCTGATTCTCTTGTGTTGAGTGGGTGCACTCAAAACCAATCTAAATAACATTCGACCTGACAAAAATGTTAATTCCTTGTATTTCCCTTAAACCATATTGTCCTCAATGAGCAAAACTCGGCAAAAAAGTTAGAGGTCTTCAGTATTGGCAAGGTGTTTAAATATTTTCATTCATGCTACCGTGCTAGCTCATCCCAGTGACATCAGTGTTTTGACAAAGATTAATGGGAATCACAGGGATGCACTGATTAAAAAAAAAATTGAGCCGATATCTGATATTAATACTGCCGTCATGGGCGATACAAAATACTTATATATAATACAAATATTTTCCTCCACTTTCGACATCGTGTTAAAGTTACCACGTCACCTACATTGTTTCTCTGCTTCGCTTAAATACCCATAATCCTGCGCTGCATCCTTATCACTGTCGCATGACCAAGCAAATACCACACGACTAACCTCCTCTGCTCTCCTCCCAGAAACAGAAACAGGACAGAAATAATCATCAGTTAACATCGGTCCACTTTTAATTATCAGACCAATACCGATATGTTGAAAAATTACTAACATGGGCCGATACAATGTTATTGCCAATATATCGTGGATCGCTTCAGGAAAACTCAACTAAGTCTTAGGCAGGTAAACTTTGCCTTTAATGAGTTTAACACTGCCGAAAGTTGCTACAAAGTAGCTATACTGTCATTTATTATTTTGTAACTACCCTGGGAGGAGGAAGGTAATATTTTTACTACCCATTAACACACAGTTTCATACATCTGCCCCTTGGTGTTGCTTTAAGGTTGTTATTGATTGAAAATTCCTGTTTTATCTTCATTACTTTCGGTTGTTTCGATGCCAAAATGTCTCGTCTTGTGCTCAGTACATTTTAACATCCTAGTTTTTTTTTTTTTTGGCCTCAAGACTTTGTTCCTTATACTAGAGTCCTGAATCACAGCAGTAAGAATCCCATGAAAATTTTCCCAGGACGAAATTCGGTCATTCAACCAAACCTCTCTCGCACGAGCATCATTAGCTTCTTTTTGCCCTTGTAGATCTGTTTCAGGTTGTCTATGAACTGCGTGAACTGGATGTGTCCGTCGTGCGCCATCAGAAACGTCTCCCTGGCCTTGCTGAGGAACTCGATGAACTCGCTGTAGTGGCGCGGGCTGATGTGCGTCAGCCGAGAATGCGTTGTGTTGATGTAGGCCCCGATGGTGGCGTCCAACAGCTGCCTGAGCGGAGCCTTGTCCAAAGACATCAGCTTCCCAGAGTTCCTGCGGCTGTGCAGCGCCACCATGCCCGGCGTCGTCAGCGTGCACCGCCTCAAGATGTCCGACAACACGGTGGCGCACTTCACACTCTTCACCACCAGGGGGATGACGGCTGCCAGCTCATTCTTCCCCAGCGAGTGGCTAAGGGCGCATGCCCAGAGCACGTCGTTGATGGCCGGGTGCGTGTCCTGGTTGTAACTGAGGTTAAGGTGCGTCATGGCTAACGTTGCTAATTTGTATGCCCTCATGGGATAGCCGCGGTGCTCCATGTAGCGTGCTATTGTAAACAGCTGGGTGTAGTTCATTCCTGTGGCGGCTGCGTCCAGTACAATCTGGTAGGCTGTCTCGAAGGCAATGTGGTCCTTCTCGCAGAGCGTCAGGGCGGACAGGGCACAGTTTTGGGGGTCCTTCATGGCGCACTGTAGCGCCAGGGTGCGGGCGGAGTTGGCCAGTTTTTCCTGCTGGTTGCAGTCCAGATGCAGGCGGACAATGGTGCTGTTGGACATGATGGTGCTGGCCACCACGCTGGTCGCCTCTGTTGGCGTGAAGAGTGTGAACCAGTTCTGCATGATGTTGTCCAGAGCAAACACACCTGGAAAGAGAGGAAGAGAAACGTAAGCTTTGACTGGAATTGGGATTTACCCATCAGAGGGACCAAACGGGTAGCTTTCACACTTCATAGTCCAGTAGACTCGTAGCAAATGTTACAATTTTAGTCCCCAATGAACCATTTTCAGCTGGTACGTTTTGTGTTTAGACTGCATTTGTAAGACAAACCTGTTTACCCCCTTGCCTGTGGTGGTGATGCCCCAACAGCTACTGAAGAAAACAACACAAAAACCTCTGAACAAGACACTGAGGGCAAATTTCTTCCTCATGAAATGGAGTGGCATCAGATTTTAGAAATTGTAGGTCATCCTCTGCATTCTCTGTCTGACCATGAACCATTTCTCTAACATGCGCATTTGTTTTGGTTGTATTTACCCAGAATGCCCTGCACTATAGTCCACTTCCTGCTTTGGAGCGGTCTCCGGCCCATTGGACATTCACATACGCATTCGAATCGTAGCAGAATTCTTTAAACCAAGCGTGGACCGAGGTTTGTAGGTGGACCAAAGTTAGCTTTTTTGGTCCACATCAGAGTTTGATTACTCATCCAAACCTTCCTAAATGAACCGGACTTTCTAGGCTAACAAGCTGAAATTTGATGAAAGCGGACTAAACAGGGCTGGTGTGAATGCATCCTCAGATTGATTAGCATTCAACAATGTCATGGAGCAAAGTTTGACAAAATAAAGTGTTTTTACCATCCTTTGTGGTGTTCCTCATGGTGTAATCTATAGTCCTTCCCTTTTTTCATTTTCCAACATCTTTCTTATGAACTGGGAATAAATGACTATAAGGTGGAGCAGTAGATTGCACTTTTGGCTCACTTATAAATTGTCCTGGTTTCAAATCTGAGCCAGGTCCTTTCCGTGTGAAGGTTTGTATGTCTACCACATTCATGGTTGGCTTTTCTCGGGGGACATGCAGGTTTCATAAAGGGACCCACCTTATGGATAGTGATCCAGCTTACTGGACTCAATTAAAAAATATTGTCTTTTATTATATTCTGTTTTGGATGCTGACTCACAGTCAGCAAAATCATACAGCATAATCTTGTGTTTTGACAATCACAAAAATATCCAAAGCAGTCTCTGGTTTTATGTTTTTTGCTCAAAATCCACTTGGACCTAAAACGGTAATAGTGCTCAATTTTCATTATCAGAAGAAGATATATAATAAACTTTAGAAAAGTAGAATTTGTAGATTATGTTGTTGGTTTCCTAAAAGGCAATTGCACTAAACTGAGGTCAAAAACAAACCAATGGGAACTCCAAGTGAAAAAACAACAGCATGCTAATCAAATTTCAGTGCAAAGCAGTAACTTCAACAACAACAAAGCACTCACACAGGCGTCTTACAGTGAAAAGAAATTTCTGGAAAAATTCCAAGAAGCAAAATAAATAAATCTTTATTATTCCAAAAAGGGCTAGATCTAATTAATGAGCGTTAAAGAATAGAGAATGAACAAAAACCTTGTTGGTTTTAAATCAGTTTCCAAAAAAAATTTTTTTTTTACCTTCTAGTAATCTGATTTTCTGTCTGTAATTTTGTGACCTCTGACGTGTCTCCACTCTGTATCCCCAACTGGAATGTTCTCAATGCTTCCATTGAACCGGCCCCGGCCCAAACAGGGACTCCTTGTCACTCCCCTTAACGTTCACATGAAATCATCTGGGAGGAGGGCTTCCCTCCGGACACCACTTCCTGCCTGCTTCAAGGAATTCTGAGTCCAAACATAAAGACCCACTTAATC
Source organism: Poecilia mexicana (assembly GCF_051168715.1). NCBI lineage: Eukaryota > Metazoa > Chordata > Actinopteri > Cyprinodontiformes > Poeciliidae > Poecilia > Poecilia mexicana. Next base: position 3,762,385 of record NW_028263381.1, read on the forward strand.
AGCCGACAATGTTCCGTAATTACCGCCCTGCTGGTCACTTCTCAACCCTCGCCAAGAACCCCCTTGAACCCGGCTTGTAATGTGGCGCAGGGTCCGGCCTGCCGGTTCTTGAAAGTAGCTCTCATCACCAAGCATGTGAGGACACGAACACCCTGAATTATTTCTAACAAGATGTTTGCTTTTCCCATCTGTCAGCAGCCAGAGGGAACAGCGGGCTTGTTGAGCTTTTCGTTCCAGTGGTTTCCATCAAACAGCAGCAGCAGCAAGGCTCATATGAAAAGCCAAAACAGAGCAGAAGTCATCATACCTGCATGTACGACCAGGAGTCGGGCAAACTTACACCTTACAGTTTGGTATTAGACATTTAACTCACTTATAGACGACAGTCAAGAATTCAAATGTTGTGTAGTCTTGGTTAAAGTTTCTCAGCTAGTATATTATCAATTTAAAATATAGTTGCTAATGTCTGAAAAATATGAAATTATGTGGCAAAGTTGAATAATAACAAAAACAATAAACACGCTTATAACATGCTGGCTGGACTTTTCCTCACTTTTCTAGTCCTTTTAATTTAACAAACAGTGTAACATTTTGATAACATCAAAGTAATTGAAGAGTAAATCTTCCCTTCTAACTTCCTCCCTTATGATCTGTAGCTGCATTCCCAAAACTTTGCTGATATTCTATTAATGTCACGGGAAACAACACAATTTCGCAATTGCAGTGTTTCCATTAAATAAGAAACGTGATTAAAATCATACATGACTTTGCTCACACCATAAGTCGCACCATGGTCCTTTAGCTACTTCCTGTCGTCGTCTTTGTGGTTTGCACCAATGGCAACGCCCGGTTGTTGATCATGTAACTCGTGTTATGCTCCATTGCAGTTTTACAAAATTAACCAATTACAGAAAAAAAAAACCTAAAACTTTTTAGTGAACTCATCATATGTGAAGCAATCATATGGTCAATGAAAACGTAGCCACCAACTTCCTCCTTTAAGGATTTCTTTTGGCGGCAGAAAACCAAACTCACCGACTTCAGTGGCGCAGGTGACGAGCCAGCGCACCATCTCTCTCCGCCGCCAGTTCAGCGTGGACAGAGTCAACCTCATCACCTGCGGGACACAAGAGGTTCAGCAGAGGGTCGGCGCGGCGACGGGTCGCATGTGCGTTTCTCTGCGTGCGCGCCGCTTACCTGGAGGCCCAGCTCCAAGGAGACCTTGAGCAGCGTGAGGTCCGGCAGGCTGTCCATCAGCGTGGCGATCTTGAAGGCGTCCTGAGCCAGCTTGAAGATGTGAGAGGAAGAGTGGATGTTCTTCTGGATGGACTCTAACACTGTGTGGAGCTTGCAGGCGTCACCTGAATAACACGGCAAAGCGAACAGGAACATGGTGGGTGTGTTACATCCAAGTTGCCAAACCTTCTTTCTGAACCAGCATCCTTTTTCTGTCTTTTGTTCCGCACTTTCACAACCTGTCGCTGCATTTTTCTCAGCATCTTCACACCCATGCTCTGACACAGACGTCTGGTTTTCCTGTCACTGTGGTGCGGAGAGTTGAGTCGCAGCTGAACAGCGACTCAACTCTCGCCGTTTAGTCTTTGCACCCAAAACTTTCCGCTGACTAATAACGTAGAGGTCGTTGTTGAGGAGCAGCTAAAAGCAACGCAGTAATTTATCCGTTTAAGTCACAAAGTTCACAGAATGAGGAAGATGAGGGGGCTCATTCTGGAGGAGAGTCATACAAGGTGGACATCATGTTAAGTGTGTTTTATCGTGACTTTGTGTGACGAAGCAGTAAAGTGGAAACATAAGGATACGTGATTTCAGCTGCGGGTCTCTTGGCGCTCGTCTCTGACACCTGTGCAGATCCATAAACTGAAGTGTTCTATTTTTCTTCTTTACAAATCAGCCCAAGTTCAGTCAGATTGGATGGAGAGCGTCTGCGAACATCAACTATCAAAAACTCTCAGTTGGATTTAAGTCTGCCCTTTTACTGGGCTGTTCAAATACAAACCTTTATAAACCTAAGAGACATTTTTTTTGTCTTTGATTCAGATAAAGCTAATTAGTTAGAGCTGGAAAAAAAGACATTTCTAAATTAAAGAGCAATTTTGGGATGGACCTCAGTGGACCGAACAGAGTTCTGCGAGATGTTCAAGGCCAACCCGGTTTTGAAATTCTCCTCAGCTTTATCTCTTAGCCCTTGTGTAACGCTTTAGAGTTAGTGGAACTAATGTTTATGATTAGCACTTTAGCGCACTAGCTTCCACTAAGTACTGTGTTGGTGTAGCACTTTAGTGAAACCAATGTTTATTACTAGTGCTTTAGCACATTATCTTCTGCCAAGTACAATGTTGCTGCATAATTTTACTGCTAGTAGAAATAATGTTTATGATTAGCGCTTTAGCTTCCGTCAAGTACTGCGTTAGTGTAGCGCGTTAGCACAACTACTGTTTGTTATTATCGCTTTAGCATTCACCAAATACCATATTGGTGTAGTGCTTTAGTGTTTAGCTCTATGCTTAGCACAGCTAACTTTTTAGTTAGCGGTGGCCACCTCTGGTCTAAACCGTAGAGAAATGGAAGTTTGGGTGTTTTGGTGTCTGTGCGTACCTTTAGCAGCTGTGAGCATGGTGGAGGCCAGCTCACACTGCTGGCTCTCTATGTGGCTCAGGGTGAACCAGCGAGGGTAGCGATTGGGCACCACCGACACTATGTGCTGAGGCCGAGACAAGTCAGTAGAAGGGGGTGTGGACTCGAGGACCGGCAACCTGAGAGAAAGGGAAAACTTTTCCTTTAGTTCTTCCTTAGATCAAAACACATAATTCCTCCACTGCTGGCGACATTTTAATTAAGGTAAAGAAGCTATCAAAGTGTAAAGTTCCCTTCAGAAGATCAATCGACAGCTTTTCTTTGTGCACCTGCACACCTGAGCTCAGGTCTGAGCTTCAGGCTGCGAGCTCTGAAAAACAGATGGGTTTAAAAAGAACAATTAAATTTTTCTGCAGCCCAAATCACAGCTGAAGCTGCTGGAGTTCAATCGTTCGGCTTTTTTTTTTTTTTTTTTCATTACAGAGAAACAAAGCATCAGTGCAGTTTAATATAGGCCAGAGAAGCGGTCAGGGAGAACACCAACGGCATTTATTTATTATTCACACGCTTTTGTAAAAGTGCCTCTCTGCAGTGTTCAATTATTCAGAGAATATTCCAGCAAAAGGAGGTTTTGTCATTAAACAAAGTCTCAGCCAGCTTCTAAATCAGCCGCAGCGTCGGAGCAGAGGAGACCTGGGGGGAGGGGGGGCCGAGTCACAGCGGGACGCCGACTTCACAGATGTACATGCACTCATCGTCAGTTTGGGCTGTTAGTGATGCAATTCAAGCAGGTTGGAGTCACAAAATAACAATTAATGACAATGACTCTTAAAAACCAGAGCTGGGGGGGAATGGTTGAATGCAGAGAGGATTTCCCCAAAACTGAAACATTAATATTTTGGTCAAATATCCATCTGCATGTTGCACTTCAACCACATTTTAGGGACCAATTCCTTTTCTCCACTTCCGATACCGATGCAGATATCTGAGGTTCGATATCGGCCGATACCGATCCATTACAGAAAAACAGAATTGACTTAAAATCTTTTTCCTTTTTTTTTTTTTTAAAAACACATACATAATAAATGCACTGAATTACAAATGCATTAATAACTCTGCACCAGTACAGCACACTTAAATACACCAATACCTTCACAATCTTGATCAAACATGTAAAAACATCTTTAATTTGTTCACTCAGGTCAATCAGGAGTAGAACAAAAATAATTGGTCAAACATGTAAGAATAAACTGCAATAAACCTTTCAAATGGGTCAGAAAGTGCAATTTGCAAAGTGAAAGTGCAAATATAATGTTAAATAAACAATAAAGCTTGACATAGCTCAGAGCTTGTAGTATAGAATTAGACTGAATAGATCTGTCCTTGTGGCTCATTGTCACTGAAACCCCATCTAGTAATGTTTTCAATATCGACAGATCTCTAATACATTCTCCTGCTCCTCCAAACATAAACTGGGATGTCTGACTTAAATTTGTGATAGAAATAGGAAATAATAATCACCCTGTGTTCTAACATGTTTTATAACTACGCATTTACCCAACACTCACATCTGGTTTTTGTCCTTTTGTCATTTTTTTGAGTGCCAACAATTTTTTTTGTTGCAGGAAAACAATAAAATCCTTGACATTCGTCTTGACGTTATCATCAAGGTCCTCAAATAATTCTGACGTCAGATAATCCCTGAATGACCATTCGTCATTACTCCTACGAGGGATGAACTTTTGACTGTCAGCTGGAACAAAGAGTGGCAGAGCTGTCAGCAGGGGGCAGTACAGGCAACGTCACTCATGGCTTTTAGAAAGTTCCACTTTAGGAAGTCCGAATTTCGGATTATGGAGTTCAAGTGGAGACTCAGACTTGGAAAGTTAACGATGGGTTAGAATTAAGTGGGGATGAAGACAATAATCGGAGTGGTTTCTACCATTTTATGTCCCTGAATTTGTTCTGTAAATGTAGGAAAATGTATAAATCACTTCACTGTTATAGTAGATTGTTATCCCAAACAAAATGGTGATGAATAACCCAATAATATTTATTTATTCCAATGAGCTCTTCGACAACGGCACAAACTGAGTTACCGTGTTTTCCAGACTATAAGTCACATCAGTCAGCTGTTTGCTGTTGTGCTACAATGATACAATTAAACCTCTAAAAAAAATCTGAAACAGGCAACAAAATTTTTTGGCTGTCTGCTTCTGTAACTGGGTCTGCAAATGACAATAACAGATATATAAATAATTACCGCTGACTGCTTGTCTAAGCCTCATTTTATGTCTCTAAGAGTCAGAAAGAAAAGAAGCAACACATATGTTCTCTGTTCAGACTGTTAGCTGCTAGCCGGCGTACGGCTCACCTCATGGCCCTCAGTGCAATGCTGTACGCCAGCTCGGCGTCGTGAGGTAGCAGGGAGGTGAAGAGATACTTGGCAAACGTGTGCATGGGGACGCTCTCTCTGTAGAGGACTTCCCCCAGACCGCTGTAAGGACCAGCTGGAAGAGAGGAGACAAACAAAGGGGGGAACGGTCACAGCCCGGAGCAGACAGGAGCCGCCGACGGGACGCTTAGCGTGCCGACGATGTCAGCAAGAGATTTCGCTGCGGATCAGGTGACGACGTCTCGGACGAACATCAGAGTATGTCCTGACTCTGAGACGTGATATTTGACATCTGTTCATGCAGATAGGTACACATTTGTGCTCAAAGATGTGAAAATACAGTCAATAAACAGGCCAAGAGCAGCAGCATGTTAGTTTCCTATTTCTATGAACATTACAGACTGTCTCTTTAAGAACATGTTTTCCTAAAGAACAGGAAGCTGTAGTTTTCAGAAAATGTTAAATATTGAAATTGGAAGAGTTAAATAGTTCACTGCAAAAACACAAAATCTTAAGTCTAAAAAGAGCACAAGTTCCACTGGCAGATTATTTTACTTATAGATAGTACTTTAAAAAAATCAATATTAAGGAATTATTGACTTATAAGAATATCCTATATGTTGCTGAAAAGTGACTTGTAAATTATTTTGGTTTTATTTCAAGTTCAATAAGATATTTGCACTAGAATACAAACAAGAAAAACTACTTGGTAAGATTTTGTGTTTTTGCAGTGTTGGTTGCTACAATTAGCTGCTGCTAATTTATGATTTCTTTAGTGATTTATTTTATGTCACTCTTACTGTCCTGCCTGGTCTTTTTTGCTGACACAGCAGAAAATCTTCAATTACAGTTGGTGTTACTCAGACAGGAGAAACTCTCCATCCTCTGCAAACTGTCCATCAACATCAAATTTGATGCCAAAGTTGAATTTTAAAAATTTCACACCACAAAAACACAAAATCTTACCAAGTATTTTGGTTTAGTTATTTGCATTTTAATTTCCCTTTGGGATCAAAAAAGTATTTTTGAATTGAAGTTTGTCCTGATGCATAAAACCATAAAACTATCGTTGTTTGTGGGCTTCATTACAAGCAGTATCAAGTATAAAGTTCATAATGAGGTAAAGTCCATTATGTCGTGAATCTTCACCTGCTTTTGGGCTGTGGAACAACAAGAAGAAAGGTCAAGCCTGGGGTCAACACACAATACTTGTTAGTGGGTTTTGTGTGAGAGAAAAAAAAACAGAACATAACGGGATGCTTCCTTTACCAGCCATTGTCTAAAAGTAAGCCAAATGCATTCTGTCTTCACCCCTCCCTCGGTAATGTACGAGCAGCCACTTCCTGTGGGCGTCTCCTTCGTAATCACAACCAACCGGGGATAACCGAGCCTCATGTGAGGGGCCGACCGCCTCTATCATTAGTGGGACTGAGAGCAAAGGAGGCTTGAACCGTGACGAGCCACGAGCTTTTTTTAGCCATTGCTGCACACACACACACACCCACACACACACCCAGATATGTACACGACGTCAGCAGCCGGCCCTGGTAGAGCAAATGATACAGACGTGTAAATTAGCATCGCAAACACCAGAGAGTGTAAATAAAGGAACGAAGGGAGCACTGAGTTCATGCTAAGGTACACAGACAGAACACAGTGTTTAGACACAAACAGATTAGCAGAATACAGAGCAAACAACATGTTAGCGAAGGTTGGTAGCATGTGCAGTACAGTAGGACCGAGGTTAGCTTAGCGTAGCGTAGCAGAAACGTGACAGCGTTTTATACGTACTTTGTGTGACTTTAAGGGTGATCAAGGTGCGTATGGAACCTCGATCACCTTTGCGCAACTATATCAGTAGCTGCGTAATTGTGGAGCTCTTTGGCTGCTTCACTCACCCTCCAGTAGAAGCGTGGCCTGCTTCCGGAGGATCTTCACCAGCGCCTCGTCCAGGTCCACTTCCTGGAGCTTGGCCAATAGCTGCTCTTCGTTGCGACACACCTTCTCCTGGGCGTAGAGGCCGTCCGGCATCGCCCTCTGCTGGCCCAGACCCATCAGCGCCGTCTCCACAGCCAGCGCCGCAAACGTCTCGCCTTCCTCCAGGAGAGGTAGTGGCGGCGGCGTGTAAACGGGGTTCTCCGGCCTCCTGCAGGGGCCCAGGGAGCCTAGTGGGGGGTGGGGAGGAGAAGGGACGATGACTCAGCGAAAAATAAACGTCCCCTCTGGGGTGTGAACTGAGCCACATATTGATAAATATATTGATTCCTTTTCTCCCTGCGCTGTGCGCCTCCTCCTGGGAGCAGTGATCATGCGTTTTAGAGCTTTAATGATGTCTAGGCAGACCTCACCGTTAGTCCCAGGAGAACCCACGCTCCCTGAAGAAAACACACTCTCTCACACACACTTACACCGATAAAAACAACGGCTTTAATTGAAAACCTTCACAGCTACGTTGGCACAGAGACCGAAACTCTTCGTTGTGTTGCAGGTTTTCTTTAAAAAATAAAAAATAAAAATTGGGGAATTAATCTCAGCAATGTTCCAAATAAAAAACTCTGACATTTCTGAGTTTCAAAAGTCAATTTTTCTCTAGAAAATGGTCTGATTAATCTAAAAATTTCTGAGTTCTTTTTTTTTTTGCGGAAATTTACCGCAATTTTTTTCTCCCACTCAACTTCCCATGGCAATTGTTTTATGAAGCCCCCTGAACAGCCAGCTTTCATTATCAATAACCTTTTGTGGGCCTCAGGATGGCCAGTAAGCACATGATTATGTCGTTCATTAAGTAATGTTTAACTTAATTTGGTTTTTTAGGCCGACCTTAACTGGAATCTAATATTTGGCTTAAGCCATAATTATCAGAATCCACAAAAATAAATGAAAATGTCCTGTTCTGAAATACAAGGGTAGGAGCTTTAATGTAAGGAAGTGAAATGAGCGATTAAATAAACTCCTTCAACAGCTCTTAATTTGTAAATGAGATCCTGGATCTTGATGAGACAACCTGTAGAAATAAAAGTTAAATAGATCAAATAAACTAACAATCTTCAGCGAAAATGCTAAAGTACAATCTCTAAGGTTGAAGACCTCGGATGATCAATCTGACAGTCTGTCCAAACGACCTGAATTCAAGTGTTGAAAGCCTGTAGAGTCTTGATTGACTTGGAAAATATAAAAGCCCTCTCTGAAATGGAGAATAAGTTTGAGATTTTTCTCCTAAAACATCTTAAAGCTCAGATCCACCGAGTGGAAACAAACTCTAAACTGCCTAATAATTCAAGGGGGTCTTGAGCGCAGGGGGCGCTTTGTGAATTAATCATACTTTATACCAGAGACGTGAGCGGAGGGCTGCTGTGACGTCCTGTCTGGCTGTGGCATGTTGAAACTCGTCTGCCTGCATAATTAATGCGTTTTAATTGGAGTGTTTTTCCTGCTGCATCTCTTATTCATGAGCCGGTATCGGAGGACGACTGCAGGCCAATCAGCACGTCTGTGTCATCTCTGCTGATTACGACCCGAGGCCCTGCAGGTCTGATGGGAACGATGCAACCGCTGCAGCGTGATGGTGCGTTTGAGGACGGCTCCATCTGCGGTAAAGGAAAACATCTGGGTGCGTCTAACGGCACGAGTCCGACAAATGGAAACGTTGTTACCACAGGAGGCGGTGGAGGTGGAGGCCACGATTTCTGGTGTCGTTTCTAAAGAGGTTAACTTTTTTGTGATCTTGTATTTGGTTTTAAGTACCAACAGAGGTGGGCAACGCCGAGTGAAAAGTTAGCTGAACGAACCCTAAAGCACAAATCATAAACATTCCTCTATGCTAAACCGCTACACCAACCTGGGGATTAGCTGAAGCTAGTGCTAACCTGCTATATTCAGTTCAAATTATATCTGCCTCTGACAAACTACAGCACTCATGCACCATTTTACTTTAACATAATTTACATTTTCTATAATACCCATAGACATTGTGTTTGTATTTATATTATTTCATCTGCAGTCCGTGTTTTATTTTGTTCCCATTTCTTGCTTGATATAAAGCTATTGGTAAAAAAAAAAAAGGGAGAATGTGAGGAGAGAAAATGAAAACAGCTGCGTAAACAGTCTTCACTCACTTCAAAATAAGAGCGTGAATATAAACGTCTAATTACTTGACTACTTGGAGCGTTTTGGGGAAATTGTAGATGGTGATTTTAGAGAAGAGTAATGGATTCAACACACAACTTTTTATGAATTGTGCAATTTGTGAGCTGCAGATTGTCTGGAAAAAAAACAAACACAAAGTGTCATCCTCCCACTTCCTGTCATCTTCTTTGCATCCATCTATTTCAATACTGCTGGAAAAAAAAAAAAAACACCTCACCCTGGCGCAAAAAAACGTTTTATAGAAGAACGCGAGTGATTTCTTTTTTCACAATTGCCGTGTTTCCGCTGAGCAAATTTGTTTTCGGAATTTCAATCTGTGCTATTCTGTGCTTAATTGAACCGCAGTTGCTGTTAATCTGTGAGCGTCTACCTGGGAAGTCGGCGGTGGCTCCGTCGTCGCTCCCCCGTCCCGTCTCCAGCAGGGTGGCGAACAGAGTGCCGATGGGGTCCAGAGGGTGGCCCACCCAGCCCTCCAGGTTGGTGACGGATGTTACGCCCCTGTGGAGCAGCTCTGAGGGGACAAGAACACGGACAGCTGAGTGTTCTGAACAAATAGGCAACTTTTACATTGTGTCGATTTGTCACCTAAGATACAAAACCTCCCTTCGCTAAACTCCACATTAGCAAAGGAAGACTGACTGACCTTTTCTGTGGCCGCGGAAAAGCTCCAGCTGCTTCTGCTGCTGCCGCCGCAGCGTGTTGACGATGGCGATGGCCAGCCGCAGCGCCTCTCTGGGGTAACCGTGTGACCGCAGGGCGTCCACTCGGGCGCATGCCGTGGGAACGTGTTCTGATAAAAAAAAAAAAAAAAAAAAAACAGCAAGAGGAGATGTTTTTATTTTGACAAAGAAAAAGTATTAAAAAAAACACTAGTAATTTTGTCTAGTATCTAATGCAAATATCTTAATATGCTAAGCTTACTTACAAGTAACTTTTTAGGAAGATATAGGATATTGTTTTAGGTAAATGATTCCTTAATTTTGATGAAAAGTTCTAGTTCCACTGGCAGATTATTTCACTTATAACAAGACATTTCTCCCATGTTGTCAGTGAAATAATCTGCCAGTGAAACTTGTGTTTTTTCAACAACATTAAGGAATTATTGCCATAAAACAAGCTCCTTAATCTACAGTTGGTTTTGTCCTGTTTGGAACTAGACTTGGTAAGATTTTGATCTCACCGTGCCACAGGGGCCACCCTCTGGAGTCGAAGAGGGAGCCGTTGAGGTTGTCGTGGTAACAGTAGTTGTTGTAGTGGTCCTCGGTGATGATGTGCTGCAAGTGGGGGTCCTGCCAGTGCAGGTCGCAGGCCTCGATGGCGCGCGTGAAGACGGTCCGGTGAGGGCGCGTCAGAGCGTCTGCGGAACGGAGTGTTGGAACGCTTCGTCAAACCCGAAGGACTTTTGTCACAACTCGACCGTGTGGCGACAGGAAGTTATCACGTTGTTCATATCACAAGTAAAACAGGAAGTGTCAAGACAAGAACCGGCGCAAATAATGGTGCTAATTTGCTAAAACAAGGATAAATGAAGGGCCAGAAGAAGCTAAACAGATATCGGGAATCGGTTATGTTTTGAAATGACTGGTTCAAGAACAAAACACTAATTAAAATCCAGCAGGTTCAATAATGTTGCTTAGTGTATAAAATATAGAATGATAAATAATTAGAAATATTAAATATTCATCTCACTGAAACAATCCAAACTAATCAGGTTCAGGTAAATGACCTTCCTGCTCAAATTAAATGCTTAAACAAAATATGCAAAGACAATCAGAAAAAAATTAATTCTCGCTAAGTCTTCTTGCATTTAACAAATAGAAATAATTTTGGTGATTCCATCTGACCCAAGACAAGAAAAATGTAATCTGATTTAACTTCAGACAGTGAGGAAAAAAATCTGTCTTTTTATTAGGCGTATGAAAACTTTTTCTAAACGTTACGTTGCACTTCATTTTCAAAGGTGTGCTGTTTGAATTTCAAGCACTTTCCAAACCTTGAAAACAGCTGAATTAAATATATTTTCAAGTATTTTATGCAGCTGTACGAACCATGTTGCAAAATAAGCAATAAAATTATGTATGATTTGTGCTGATATCATATCGGGTTGATATCGGTATCGTATCGGAAGTAAAAAGGGACACACTATTAGGAACACAACAGTAAGATGTCAGAATGACACAGAGCTGCAGAGACTGTCTGGACAGAAACACCAGCAGCAATAGAAATCCCTCTTTCCTTCTTACAAACATTATTTTGCTACCTGGGAAAAAGGGAATTTCTCTGATGCAGTGAAAGCGAGTGAAATAAGAAAAAGCTGCAGGACCTCCACTGTGTTATTAGGCTCATTCTATTAGCCACACTGAAAGGGTAATAAGGCTCACAGGCTCTGAGACTGAAGCATGGAGACTTGATTAAAAGAGAGGTGGAGGAAAGGGGAGGGCTCAACAGCGTTACTACGGCAGCAGAATGAAGGGAGCGAACTGGAGGGAAGGAGGAAGAGAGAGAGGGTGGAGATAAAACAGAGGAAGGGCCGCGCTCCTCTCACCTGGATTGCCAGGAGGCCCCTGGGGCAGAGCGTTGGTCAGATTGATCAGCTCGCTGCCATGGTTACCGTCCTCCAAGGGACACACGTCCACGCCGTTCCACCTGCGGAGCTGCCGGAGCCACGAAGACTTCTGCTCGGGCTTACAGTGCGGGTTCAGGACGATGCACATCCACAGGGCGCCTGCACACACACACACACACACACACACACACACGACCCCAGATCACACACTCTGCTCCGAGATACAAACTGCTGAAGGAGAGTCAGCAAAAATACAACAACGGATCAGTGGAAACCCGAATGAAAAGCAAATATTGTGACGTATGGAAGCAAAAGGAATTGTTATTACTGTGTCGATGTCAGAGTGACGTTGATTCTTAAGTAAAGTTCATATAATGCAGATCTGAGATGGAAAAAAGACGGCGTATTAGGGCTAATGTAGTTAAAAAATATATTAGAGCATTTTTAAAAAATAGTAAATTTCTGCCAAAAATCTATAAATTTTCTAGAAAAAAAAATCGTGGAAATTTATGAGTTTGAAAAGTAAAAAGTTTGTGAGAAAAAATTTAGAAATTTTGTCATTTGACATTTCTAGAAAAGCTTATTTGAACATTTTTGAAAACAAAGATGTTATGATACGAGAATAAAGTTGTAAAGACTTCAGAATAAAATTGCATGACAATAAAGTCATAATATACAGCCAGAATATAGTTGTAATACCAGGAGAATGAAGCAGTAATTTTATGAAAGCTACTACCAGAAAAACAAATAAAAATTAAATTAAGCAATACTTTATTATTCTCGTAATGTCGTACAACTATTTTTGTCTCATTACAACTTTATTATTGAATCATTGAGGTTTTACTGTTGTACAACTTCTTTCCTCATAATATTATGACCTTATTCTCGTAATTAAAATAAAACTTTTTCCTAGCCCGGCCCCAGTACTCCGTCGTATCTCTGCTGCAAGTTTGTGTGAGTTTCAGATAAAACCTTTTGCTAAAGAAAAATGCTTTTGTGGGAGTAAAATGGTTCATATGAAGCCAAAGCAGCTGCTGTTCAAAGTTAAAGTGCGTCCGGCTTAAAACCCCATCAGATAAGGAAAGCATGAGTCTGATCCGCCTCGTCCCATTAATGCATCATCGTGTTGCTGCAGAGGATCGCTGCGCTGAGGCCTGGAGGCGTACAGGAATACCTCACACCACTTTATGTCTACATACCGCACACAGCATCTTGTTACAAATGGATGCTAAGACAGAAAGTTTTTCAATTACGCAGTAAAACAAATTAACAAGCTTCATCAAACACACCAAAATGCGTATTGATTAGTCTTATCGAATCGATTAATGACGCCGAGCAGCGGTAATGTTTTACAGCAGCTGCCATCCGGCGTCAGTGTCCGGGCGCGGCCGCATTTCATCGCCGTACCTAGCTCGTCCCACAGCTGCCTGTACTTGTCAGTCATGGTGGTCCCCTGCTGCCTCCACAGCGCCAGTCGGGGGTCGCCCATGAACTGCTCTGTGATCAGCGTCAACATGCGAGCGCCGTTGGAGTCCCTCATCCTCAGCATCTCTCTCACCTGGAGGGCACAGGGGAGTTCAGGTCACATGGAGACATGTAGTATTCTTTTTTTTTTTTTTCCTTTTGGCGAAAAATCTAATTTTATTTTTTTTTAAATGATTTGGAAACAGGACATAAGAGTGTAAATAAAAGAAGAATCTGTATGGCTTTAGTTAATGAAGGTGAAATCACCAAAATGAAGGAAAAATAGAAACAGGATGAAGATAAGGAGTGACTGGGTCAGAAAGTTTGTCAAATAAATCACACATGATAACAATCTTACTTAAAATAGAATACAACAGCCATCATTCATAAAACATTCACCACTAATTGCATATGAGAATGATATTTGGTTGCATTGATTCTCCATCAGACTACTGGAAAAAAATTTGCTTAAGTCAAAACTTGTAAAAAGACCTAAAATATGTACCAACAAGTAGAAATACTGGCACAAAGTACAGGGGAAAAATGCTTTAGAAAGCTAAAAAAGAGTTTAGAAAACAAAACTTTAATCACTGATTAAATTTGACAGAAACAGAATATTGTCTTTTGCGTCACAACACACATCACAAGTTATAAAAGAAGCACAGACATCGACACACATCCTTGTGGTATCCCACATCTCTGTAGCTCCATTATTACCCAAAGAAAGGCACAAAGAGGAGAGCCCTAATGTGGCTCTATGGTCGGTACCTTGCTGAACAGCAGGTTGAGCTGCTTTCCCGAGCCGTGGTACCCGCCCTGGGAGAGAAAGAGCTTGACCTGTTCCTGGACCTGTTCCTCATCCAAATGCCAACAGTTCTCGTCGTCCACGCTCGCCCCCGCCGTCGGATCTGGAGCTCCTACCATGAGTGAAGAGAAGAAAAAAGAAAACAGACAGTGGTTAAGCTCTCTCAAGTTGTTGATTATTATTATTATTTTTTTTTTTTTTTACTTTTGGTAGAGGAAGAAACAATTCCTATTTGCCTTGGAAGTCCCAACTCTGACCTGAGAATGACATTATCACCAACTGAACAGGTTGTAAGGAAAACAGCGAGCTGCCAATGGTTGTTTACAGTGAGGAGGCTAATTATTTCTACTTGTATGCATTTTACACATTCAAACACCAGAAGAACATGTTTACAGGTGGATTTATACGGTATGTCTCTGTGTGGCAGAATGACATTTGAAACATGTGAAGAAAATGCTAATTTCAGCCACCTTCAGCTATGCTAGCTAATACAAATATTGAAACCAAGTAAGACTTTAGAAAACAAAAGTTTAATCATTTATTAAATTTGACATAACTAGCTGTGTATGTAGTTAGCTAGCAAAGTATCTATCTATCTATCTATCTATCTATCTATCTATCTATCTATCTATCTATCTATCTATCTATCTATCTATCTATCTATCTATCTATCACATGTCTTCAGAATCCCATCAGGTTCCAGGATCTTAAGCAGGTGGAGTATCTCTTGCTTTCTCCTCACTTGACCTGGCTGGACATGTGTTGAATTTTGAGATCTGGACAAGTGAAAAACCTAAGACCGGAATCTGCCCTTCAGCTGGATTTTTTTTTTTTTTTGTTTTGTTTTGTTTTGTTTTGTTTTTAGGGAAATCTGAAATTCTTACTTAACAGTACAGATTATATACAGAAATTTGTATTTAAACTGCTTTTTTTAATGTGCTCCAATCAAACAGAATGCATTAATGTGTGCTCGGTCAGCTTAAACACTGATCAATAGCATTAACCCCACGACTAAAGCCAGCCCAGAAGAGCAACTTTTGGAACACTTAACAAGCGTCTCTTGGGAAAACTGAATGCTGTAAAAAGGTTCGACCACAGAGAGAGTGAAAATAGTTAGGCAGAAATATGAAGTGAGAAACTGAAGCCTGAAGTGCCCAGAACAATCAGGAAGCTGCAAGCTTATAAACAGACTCATGTTTTCAGTCTATAAAAATTGATTCAAGCGGCTAAATAGTTATTACTGTGGCGAGAAGCGTGTGAACGAGTTGCGTTATGATTTTACTTTATAGCTTATCCTAAAAACTGAGACAAAAACTCAGACATAATTGAATTGTTTAGGTTCAGGCCATTATTCCAACTTCTGTGGTAAGCAGATAAGAAGCTGTTCTGCTTATTCTGTAAAGAAAACCAAAAGCAGGTTTTCTTACGACGTCACCCATCAGCTGTGCCTTGACTGGTACGAAACAGTACAAACATGAAAACAAATACCTGCGTCAGCTTGACTGCGTGTTTGTACGCATGTTAAAAGTTCAGCCTCTTGTTGGCCCCGAGGCCCCAAATGGCCCCTCCACTCACCGTGCACCTGGTTGATCTCGGAGTTCTGCGACAGTATTTCGTCGGCCAGCTTCTGCGCCGTCGGCAGCACGTCCGTGTGATGCACCGTGATCAGGTACTGGACGAACTTCTGCAGCTGGTCCCTGTTCATTTGGAACAACGTCTCTGAGATGGGCAGGCGCAGCTTGACCTGCTCGGGCTTCCGTACCCGGTAGAGTGAGAGCGCCACCACGTGGGCACAGTAGAAGATGTCCTTGTTGCCGCAGCTGCATGTCACCGACGTGATCTTGCAGCGGTCGAAGCTGACGCTGACGTTGCACAGCAGCTCCGGCTCGGAGGATGTGGCCGGTTCCCGGACCGTCCCGCTGAGGTGGAAACCTGCACAGAAACATGTTCGCCGTCAATCAGAGGTAATGAAATAAAGTTTTATGACTTTCAGCTATTTCAAAACCCGTTGTGGAGTTAACTGGAACTTAATAATGAAGATAAGCATCATCAGGCACTGCAGGTTTTGTGGAGATGTAGCAAGAGATTTTAGTTTTCAGTGTAACATCAACACTGTTCAGTGTGGACACCTCGAATGAGTGAAGAATAGGACTCAGAGCCAGACGTTTTCAGTATTTCTAAGGTTTTTACAAATAAAGTCAAAGGTAGCACAAAAGGTAAGAAAAGAAAGCTCCAGTTTCTCAGGAGCCATTTTGGGCGGTAATTCAGTTTGTACTTTTTTTGGGTTTACCCAATTTTCCGAGCTCAAAGGAACACAGGAAGTGCTAAACGTAGACCAGAGCAGCTCCATTGACCATCAAATTGCACAAATTGGGATTACAAAAATAATTTTGCGTAATGGAAACACGGTGATTTACAAAAAACCTCATTTGTAATCAAATGTTTTTGTGCTTAGAAAAAGGTCATATCGAAACTGGTGTATTTCGCAAAACGGCAAGGAAATTCTTTATTTGTAACACATGAGTCATGTAATCGACAACTGGATGTTGCTACTGGAGAAAAAGATAAAAAAAGCAACAAAATGTCAAGAGGATGATGACATGGGATGTTATGCTATTGTGAAATTGTATGTATTTTATTTTATTTTTTACATTAGAAGAATATCAACAAAGTTTTGAACACATTTGTAATGAAAACGCAGCTGGCATCAGCTGGAAATATTCCAATCACTTAGCACCCAAAGGTGAGTTAACTCTTCATCGGCACAGACAAAGGGTCTGCATAGCATGAGATGGGTAACGTTTTCAGGTTGTTGTTACATAATTTTAGTGCTTATGTTAATATATGTATAAGACACCTCAGAGACATGGAGCTTGTGAAGAAATACATTTGTGGAACTGCCTCAAATATCTGTTGCAGTCTGACGTAGCCCGGGACCAAACTGTGTAAACTGCATAGGAATAGTGGAGCAATATTTACTTCCTCCTTAACAGAAATATCATAAAAAATGTATTTACCGAGAAATTTGAAGAGCCAATCAGATTCAGACTGAACATTGCTAATATGATATTTCGTTCATTATTCACTGATCATCCCCTCACTTCACCGTTAACCTGTCTGTCTGAAAGCGTGCCACAGAAACACACACACTCTCATTTACTTTTCATTTCCCTTTCACAACACCTCTAATGCTTGCCTTCCCCTAATCGCCTCCTTCCTCTGTCAGCACCGACAGGATCATTTCACCAGCAGCACAAAGTCCTGCTATTAAACTGTCAATCTTTGGCCCTCTCAACACAGAACCTATAGAAGTGTTTGTGAAGAACATTCACATGGAGGCGAGATTAAACCGACTTCTCAAATCCTGTATATTTGGGTTTCAGTTGGGAATGTACCGTAAACCTGACCAGGGCATCGGTTTTCACTTCAAACGAGCTGCAAGCGAAAATGAGATTGAAATATTAAACTTGGAAAGACATGGCAGATGGACAGGCGTTGGCAAAGAACACCATGACAACAAGCACTTCTATAAGCAAACCCTGGAATAGACAACCTGACAGGGTTCGTGGGTTAACAGATGGTCTCAGAGGCACGGTGGTACACACCGTAGGAGTTCATCGTCCACAACCAGCCTGTCCCCATCTCAGGTTCGCAGCACGGCGAAGACCAACAAGTTCGTTCTGCCCAACGAGAAGCGTAGCACGCAACAGTCGCTTGAGTCGCAGGAGCGGGATGTGCATCTCGCTCCCCGCTGTCGTCCGCGCAGCGCGGCCAAACGAGAGGCTGATGAGCTTCAAAGCCAAGACTGTGACAGCTGACAGGCGGCTTTATTAGGTGGCTGTCTGAGCCAAAGAAAATGGAAAGCTGCGTCAAAGACTCGACCTTCTGTCAAGTCGGTCTACGGGGGAGGTTTAAATAACACGACTGCTGTTCTCACAGGCGAGAACCTCTGCTGTGTCTTGAGAATGTGAAACTCAGACAGGCTGGTCTTACAGCAGTACTTTAGTGGGATCTACTGAGAATATCACACTTCTCTGAGTCTTTACTGATTGATACCTCAGACATTTTGATTGTTGTTACATTTCTGGGAGTAAGGTACTTCAAACTCAGGATCTCTAAATACAGGAAGTTTTGTGGTTATAAATAGCAAAATGGAAGAAGTTTAAAGCGGTATGTATCCCTTAGCAAGGCTTCTCACAACAAAAAGTCAACAGGTCTAAGTGCAGTATTGGACAGATCAGCTAAATACCACTGCTAACCCGTGGTGTTTAGCTATTCACAAATCTGGAAATCTGGAACAAACATCAAGAAAAATGCAAAAATGCTGAAACACTGACTTCCAAGGCTAAAACCCCACCTGTTTATCATTCCCATTGATTAGTAGTAACTAGAAGATTGATAATTATATTTGATGTGTATTTGCTTGATGATTTTGACAAACTGTAATGTTTATTGCTTGTTTCATAGTTGCTAACTCTGTGATGTTTTTATGATGTAAGAGGACTTTGAACGGCTGAATTTTGCTCCACAAATAAACTTGACTTCTATTTTTCATATCATATCTTCCTAATGAGTAAACTGGGGTGATTGTTGCAGAGTCCTGTACTGGGTTTTATTACTATTTATACTAAAACAAACACACTGTTCGCATATATGAGCTCCAGAACCTGAACTGGAACATCAGGTCTAATTTCCACTTTGCTCACATCTTCTCCAGTGTGTGTGTGACACCCGGCACATAGCTGACACATATCCATCCCAGTGTTGCGGAAGAATCGCTGTAAGCAGAGTGGGTGTTTTGTCTGCAGACGCGACGCACACCAAAGCCAAACCAAACGGGAGCGGAAGGAGTCGATATCTGAGAGCGAAACCCCGTGTAGAAATGAAGAAAACACCGTTTCACTTCTTACAGCTGCTTTTCCTGCCAAGCATACACACACACACACACACACACACACACACACACACACCCACACACACACACACACACACACGCACACACACACACACACAAACAAACGCACGCACACATACACACACACGCGCGCGCGCGTACCGGACCACACTCTACACAACCGCCGGGTCCACATCCTGTAAAGCGGAGACAAACACAGCAGCGTCAGCGGCGTGGCCCCGCCCCGGTCATGCCTGGCCTACAGCTGAACCTCTGACGTAACAGAAAGAGAGACAGCGACTCGGCAGGAGGAAGGAGCGCCGCTGTGCCGCTGGAAAGAAAAAAAAAATTGCTATGCCCTCAGCTGAGTGTGAGAAAGCACATGTAGGAGCGTCAGAACTGGCTCCGAGCCAAACCCCTGAGCTCAGCATTTTGTAATGCACTTTCTTTCTCTCTGTCTACGCTTCACAGCTTGCATAATTCAGCTGTGCGCTCCGCGTAGCAACCGTAGTTAACCCCTTACACCCCGCTGCAGCCCGACACCACACTGGCCCGACTCGGTATGGCATTTGCATGTCGTGATAACGCTTTCAATTGACGATACCACGTATACTACTTACTGCTTTATGTTCAAAACCTGCTCTTAAAACTATTTTTGTTTTCTTAAAATAAAAAAATAAAATAAAAAATATCAGGCTAAATATCACACGTTGAAAAGTCGCTAAATGTCTCGGAAACGTTAAAACATGAGTTAATCACTTCTTTTATAATATATTTTATAATATATGAAGATCCTTTACGAGCCTCAAGTCTTCTTAAAAATGTCTCCACAGAATCTCTACTCGGTTCGGTATTCGCAAATTCTTCTATTTGCGGATCTTTTCAGATGGATAACTAAGGGTGTTTTCACACCTAATGGTCGGTACATTGGGGACCAAAGTTGCAACATTTGTTACAGTTTCAGCTGATGCGGTTCGTTTTCACACTGCGCTGTGTCAAACCATTGAAAAACCTGTTCCCCTCCTCGCCTGTGGTGGCACTGCATCAAGAATCCCTGAAGAACACAACACAACTTTCTTCTTCACAAAATTTAACAAAAATGGAGTGGATATTTTAGCAGTTGCAGGATTTTTGTTTTGTCTGTACCAAAAGACCAGAAGTCATTTTTCCTGATTAGCACAAGACCTCTGCGTTTGTTTTGGTTGCGTTTACCCAGAATGCCCTGCACTATGGTTTGCTTTCCTGCATGGTCTCCGGTCTGCTTGGTATTCAGATATGCATCTGAACGGTACTAGACTGGGGCCTAGGATTGAAGAAATACTAGAGTTTGCCTTTTTGTTCTGCATCAGAGTTTGATTGCGCGTTCATTCCTTCCCAAACAAACCAGACTATCTAGAACAGGGGAGCCCAAAGTTGGTACTCGTGGGATGGCATCCTGCGTGTTTTAGTTCTCTCCCTGGTTTAATGCACCTGGATCAAAACATAGCTCATTAGAGGCCTAAGAAGAACATTGACATGCTGAAAAGGTTGTTTCTACTATCAGGGAGAGAACTAAAACATGCAGGATGCCGGACCTCAAGGACTGACTTTGGGCGCCCGTGATCTAGACCAAAGAGTTCTTCTGTCTAGATAGATTCAGTGGACTGCTAGTTTTAGGTCTTTCTAGATATGTTTCTTGAGAAGGAACCCTCAAGACGCTTCTGAAGCCACCTCTTTGTTTTCTTGGCTGTGTTGGAGGATGGATGGTTGCCTCACTTTGAGCTCTGGAGAGGGTTTTACAAACTGACTCTCAGGCTAAAATGTTCTGTTTTGTTTTCAGAAAATGTTGTTTATTGAAAAAGCTTAGATAACCCCACACTAATACAAGCAACTAGTTTCCCCAATCTACCCCTCCCTTCTCGTTCTTCACCCCACTCCCACCATTTCCATTTTCCCAATGGGGGCTAAGGATATCTAATTATGTCTGAGTGGGAACTGGAAAAAAAGACAAAGAGAAGGCACTGTTAGCTTCGTGCAACTCGCTGCAGGCCTTCTTGTCCGTTTCTTGTGTGTTTCCATAAGCACCGCAAAAGACTTGGCGTAGCTATCGCTAGTATTTTGGGAATTTTATACGGGGATGTTTACAAGAAACTTCAGAAATGACAAATAGAAAAATTGTTTTTGGGGGAGGAATTAAAAAAAAAAGGTATGTTCAAATTACAGTGAGGTTTTAAACTACTATTTTCCTGTTTCTTATTTAAACACACCATGCAACAGAAACAGAGTAACACTGCTTGTTTAACATCTCAATTACAGTTATGCCAGAGGTCTCAGAAGCTGGCCGGGCTGGCAGCAGAGACGGATTCGCCGCCAAGCAGTACTTTGTGTGTTCGCGTGTGTGTGTGTGTGTGTGTGTGTGTGTTATTGTTTTGGTGACAATGGGGGAGCTAATCTCTTGCCCGCGGAGACACTGAGGTGTCTCTGGGGCTGGCAGAAGGAGCAGTAAACAACCAATCAATAGTGATGCCTGGCTAATCACAATCTGACCGAGGCGTCTGGTTTCAAGTGAATTTAGACACAGACAAAGGTGAAAGTGTATGAGATAATGGCCAATAGGGCGGGCTCTGACATATTTCTGACCATTGATGAAATCGTTCCACAGCTGGCAGCTGAAAATACAGATAACTGTGATAATATGAGCTGTGTCTTAGAAAGAAATACAGTTGATTATACATGTTTTCTTATAATATAGGAAAAATTCAGCACAAAAAACTGAGACATAAGAATAATGCTAAGTGTTTTGGCTTTGTTTGACCAGGAAAAAGTTAGAAGAGATTTTCACACGTTGATATTCATGAATAAAAATAGTGTTTTGGTATTTATGCAAAAATCTAAAAAGAAAATATTGTCACTTTACAAAAATAATGGCCCATGTCATTTTTTTGCCCAAATTATTTTGGGACGGTGACAAAATAAAAATTACCTATAGCTTTTTGTTAAAGCTGAAAAGCAGAAAATGATTATAGCTGCGTCTAGCATAATAAAACTTCAGACTTTTTTACTTATTTATTTAATCCAAAAAACTTGAATAAAATCAGTAGATTCCTTTCCTTAATCCAAGTTTATCACAAGTCTATAATATTAATGAGCTTGTTTATGGTTGGGTTCTCTTCTTGGGTTGCTAGCCTGCACTAGGCTGCTTTACAGCGGTGCCACTTGTAGCTTGCCGAGTGGCACCGCTGTTATTATTATGGTGACTAAAAACACCAGCAGCAACAGGTTGGGAAGGGGTAGCTCTGCATTACTTTATGATTAATACAAATGGAGAACGCTTCAGTCACTCTGCGATTTCTTTGACATCTCAGTGAAACAAATTTAAATCGAAGGATGGGTGAGATTTTGGCCTTTTGGAATATTTACATTTTTTAAATCTTTTACTGATAAACCTGTCAGTTATTACATACAATATAAAAAACAGGAATTGTAGGCTTTTAACGCAGCAATGTTAAAAATGTTGCCACGTATGTCTTTGTTTGTTTAGAAAAAGAAAGAAAGAAACTCAAGCTAACTGATTTAGCTAACTTCTGCTAACGTTAGCAAACAGCAAGTTAGCGATGGACTGTAAACCAGCAGCTACTTCTGGAAATGAAAGGTGGGGTTTTTTTTTTGTGCTTTCTTGTTTCACTCTTCTATAAAATATATCTAAATGTCTCTAATGTATACTCACTGAGTGATAAATACGTCTGCGTGTAGATTGAGGTGAGGGATTACCAAACAAACAGCCAGCTGTGCTCAGGAGCCCCAGTTAAATCAGGTGATGGGGTCAGGCCGGGGGTTATGAAAGAGCTGATGGATGCATGTTGTCGCAAGTTCAAAGGAGGTCACTGAGGATTTGAGTGACCCGGGTCAATCTGTGTCCTTCTTAAGCAGTCACCTACAGCTCTGTCCTCAGAGAATGGACATATGCTAATCAACGCTTAGCTCAAAGTCTGCCTGGCACCGCTTGAAATGTTGATGTAGCCTTTCACTGACTCAAATGATTTTGGGAGACGGTTATCACTTCCATTTCCTTCGATCCAGTACAGTAGCGTCCTTCTGCTTTTGCAACAGAAACGCTTAACATTGCAAACTGAGCTCCAGTATTAGACTCTAGCAGGATTCCTCTAAAACCAGACACATTCCTGAGCTCTGTCAAAAAAAAAAAAAAAAAACAGGAAATCACCCGTATCACACAGTCATATGAAAAAAATTACAATATGCATTCTGATTAGGCTCGTTAGGCAGATTAAATGTACCTTTTAAAAATAACCTTTAAGCAGGCATTAAGAATACTTTCCATTCAGTCCATGTTTCTGTTTTTAAAGGGGTTTTATTGGGCAGATGCAATATTCTAATCTTCAATGTCATGTTTTCATTTTCTGTAAAACACTTCATAAATAAAACTGGCCAAACAACAAGGCGACTAATGTTGCTTTACAGCAGCAAACCGAAAGACCCTGACTGAGATTAGCTGTGACTCAAGTCTGACGAGGCATGTGCGGCTATGAGGAAATATTTCTGGCAGCGTTTCTGAGGAGAAAAGAGCCAAGAATGACCATGAATGGATCAGAATGACAAACAACTATGAAAGCCCTCAGAGAGGCAGGATTTGATACCGCTTCCATGTAATTTAACATGAGGACTGGAATAACCGAATCCACTTCAGTGGCTTTGCTTCTCCTCCAAAGGGGCTGAGTGAATCCACTGGAAGGATTACATGTCCTCTGATGGTATTTAAATGTTTTATTTACAACGTGGCCAAGTGTGTACTGGTGTATTGGACACTTTACTGATGAAATCCTGTTCTGATCTTCACTCATTTCTTAAAGGGGGAGCATTATGCATTTTCCTGGCACCTAGTGCCAGGAAAATGGCACTATATATATATATATATATATATATATATATATATATATATATATATATATATATATATATATGTGTGTGTGTTTGGTTTAAAATACATTTGACTTCCTAATTTAACGCCTTGAAATTGGGATTCTGTGTCTTTAAGAAGCTCCTGCTCTTTCTGAAACTCCACATTCAGGAAGTCATCACAACATAACTTCTTCTATTAATCCTTTAATAATGTTTTTACCAGCTTCGTACTGAGAATGAGCACGGTTCCACCAGGTGTTTGCTAACTGCTGTTGGCTAGTCTGAAGGAACTGAGTGGAGGAAGAGCTCTATCCTCGGAGGTGGGGTTAGGTCCAGGCATTTTGCACAGCTGAATGGTTGCCACTGGAGTTAAAAGGATTTCTCAAACATACATGAAAAAACAAAGCAACACTCCAAGTATGTTTTTGATGAGGGAATAACAGCACAATATGATGTAAAGCTAAAAAAAAGATGATTTTTACATTCAATGTTAACTCAAAGATAAAACCAGCTCCTCCATGGAGGATCAGATGCAAGCTAGTCTGAAGCTCACCGGGGGTTTTAACGTCAGTGCTCACGCGCGCCGGTGAAAAATAGCAGCCGTTGGAAGTTTGAGAAGCAGCTTCTAAAGGGGCAAAGGAGGATTTTCGCCTTGCTGTCTTTTCCTATTTAAAAAGCATTTGTTTGAGTGCTGCCTGTTCCCAGTGTGCTCAGCGGCAGTCATTTGTTTAGCCTCTGAGGGCTATCAGCAAGCCAGGCCGGAGCTTCTCCTCTCCAAATGCATTTGTTCCTACTCTGGAGATGCGGTCCGTCTCAGCAGAGTTGCTCACAGAGCTGCAGCCCTGCTTGCTAATGAGCCCTGGAGTCCCATGAAGACACAAAATCAAATAAAAGCTTTTAGCATTCACTCACACACTCTGATCCGAGTGTACTTAACTCTAAATACAGATTTCCATGACACAAGCAATGGATATTGTCTGAATCATGCAGAGTAGCAGTAAAAGTTTCGTGAAGCTAAGTTTGGCTACGGAAACAAAAAGTTAGCGAGGAGCCGGTCTACCCTCCAGGCGTAGAAACTTCTGGAGGACAAACAGGAAGTGGATGCAACGATATGAAAATCTGGGCCAATATTGATATCCGATATTAATACTGCTCTTATGAATGATAGCAGATATTTACCGATATAATATATATTTCCCTTTCGACACCTTGAGAAAACATGACTGCATTGACTTCACTGCTTCTCTGCTTCAGGTAAACTTCCCACAATGCTTTGCTGCATCATGACCAGCCTCCCACACTCCCACCCCAGAAAGCAATGGCAACAAGACGGAAATAAATACCAGTTGTTAATATTGACTCAGTTTTATTTATCCTACCAATAGCAAAGCCCGTCACACAAAGCAATGAATCACTTGAACCTGTGATAAATTAAAATAAGCTCAGTGATTTCCATTCTGATGATTAATATTTTTAAAGATCTACTTTGTTTCCAGAGACTTCATGATACACTTCATTTACAGTTTCAATTGTGTGTGTGATTTTTATTTCCTTTTTATTTAGTTGTGATTTATTTTGAGTATTTAAAATGTCTTCCAGTTTCAGTATTAAATGTTCTTCATAAAACTGAAGTTTATTAGTCTTTGAGCTTTCAAACTCAAATTATTATGTCATTATCTTTGTACCAAAACAGCAATAGTATTGTTTATCGCAATTATTTCTGGGACAATTTATTGTGACAGGCCTGTGTTAAAAAATTAGAACTCGGCCGACACCGATGTTAGTGGCGATGTATTTTGCATGACTGAAACAGAATACTGCCATAAATCAGCGCGGTGAATGAGTGCGTGAATGGGTGAATATCTGGATGTTATGTGGAGAGCTTCAGGGTCGTCTGGACTTGATAAAGCAGAATACAAGTACAGGCCACGAATGACATGTTCTAAATCAGGGGTGCCCAAGTCCAGTCCTCGAGAGCTACCATCCTGCAACTTTCAGATGCATCCCTGCTTCAACACACCTGAATCAAATGAATGGCTCGTTACCAGGCCTCTGTAGAGCTGATCCCGGTCTGTTGGAGTAAGGATACTTCTAAAAGTTGCAGGATGGTAGCTCTCGAGGACTGGACTTGGGCACCTCTGTTCTAAATGATTAAATCATGAGTAACGTGGCTGAAAGTCTGTTAAAATAAATGACATGAATACATATGTGTCTGAGTGGATAAAGCAAACCATGAGCTGGGAATGGACAAGATAATTACATTATGATAACTTTGAGTAAAGATATGCCTGCTTGACTCACGTGCTTTGGAACTCAGCTGGTTCAAGTTATTATTTATTATTACTTGCTTCCAGTTTTTTTCCATTTAACGTAGATTTGTCTTGCGTCTCATTATGCGGACGGGTTTTTTTACACCCCAATGTACCTCGTCATGGTAACCATCCCATACCTTGCCTAGGGCTAGCATGTATGTTGACTCACTTGCTTTTTAACTTGGGTTGAACCACCCAAATAAAATCTTGGGTGGTTCAAGTTTTTATTTGAACTCGTGTCCCAAAATTATTGCCAATTTGTTTGCAGCAAACCACAAATTAAAACTACACAAAGCAGCAATTCAGCGTCTCACACAGGAGGAGCTGTTAAGAAGTGCAAATTTTTTACTGTGGATACAAATGATATGCAGATGAGGTTGTACTCTAGATGATGTGGAAGCCGTGATGGTACGGTACAAGTCCATCTTGATCTGGAAGTTTTCTAGGGTTATAAACCTTGGACAGAAGGAGAAGTTAAAAGGAGATGCTGATTCGGCGCCTTGAAAAAGTATTCACACCCTTGACCCCTTTTATAATATATTTTGTCACCAAACCGTAATGTTTTTTACTTGAGATTTTATGTGATCAATCAAAAAGACGAGATGTTTTGGGGTATTTTTTTTACAAAACAGATATCAATCTTTCCAATGACCAGTCACATACTAATCCAACACGGTTTTATGCACCATGACTCCATTATTAAATACTCTAATCATCCATAGAGAGACTTCTAGATGAGTCAGTAAAAAATAAATAAAATTATATGTTGGCATCACTCCACCCTGGAAAATGAACAGTTCAAACAAATCATCAAAACCTCCAAATGTTCTCAATCATTCAATCCCTGAAAATGTTGCATGTAAACCTCAGACTGCAACTTATGAGCTTTTGTCTGGTGTCTCAACATGTCAGTTTTCTTGTTGGATGTTGTTCTAGAAAACACTTCATGCATGTGTTGTCTTGTTGAGTTTCTTCTTCCAAATACACAAAGCGATAAACCTTAAGCCACGTCAAGGTGCGGCTTTTTTGTTGTTTTTTTTTTTTCCAACGTCATGCTCCACTTGTGCCTTTACAAATAACTCTTGGTTGCTTAACCCTCCTGTTGTCCTCGGGTCAAAATGACCCGAGGACAACAGAAGGGTTAAATGAAACTGTGCATGGAAATGACTTGGATGACCATGCGTGTGCGCAAATGCCTAGCCTAAAAACGTGCTCGGCTTGTTCTCGTCTGTTTAACTGCCAGTCATATGGCATGCCTGTACGAGAGGGAAGAATGTTTTGCTTTGGTGTCACAACAGGGTGTGTGTGTGTTTGTGGGTACGCAGAGTGGGTAAGGGGGGTGGTGGGTGAGGGTTCCTTGGTGCCAAAACAGGATGCTGGTCTCTCACCTTATCATGACAGTACATCATACCCTGAGCCTCACTCCTGTTTGGGCTAAACAGAACAAACAGCTTGCTTCACGTTTCTGACTCGACTGGAAGATAAACGCGACTCTCTCAACAGTATAAAGATCGGCGTTTCTCTCGTCTCACATCGTCTCTCTGCTACCCTGTCTGAATACCTACTAAGCATCTCCTTTACCACCTGGGGCCCATCTTCCTGTTCAGCAGCCACACGACTCACCGGGTTGACTCGCAGTTTTCAGTCTGTCCTAACCCAAGACAGAGGGCCTCTGTTTAATCTTTGTCTGTAGGGGGACAGATTTACTGCTTTTTTTGTTGTTTTTCTTACTTTTGGTATGCACAAGAAGGCAATAATATACACCACAATGTACGGGCTGGTCAAACCTGATTTGGAAAAGTCGACACTGATTAGATTCTTTAAAGTAAGGTTTGTGAATCGTTTACCGTATGTTCTGGACCATGAGTTGCAGTTTTTTTTATATAGTTTGGCTGGTACAACTACTTAGAGGGGTAGTATTATGTAAAATCAACGTTTTTTTTTACTTTACATCATATGTAAAATCAACGTTTTTTTTTACTTTACATCATGTTATGACGTTATTCCCTCATCAAAAACAAACCTGAAGTGTTACCTCAACTATTTCAAGCATGATTGATAAATCCTTCAATCTTCCGTGGCAACCATTCAGCTGTGTAAAACGCTTGGAGCGGCTAATGTCTGGCCCAACCGCTAATGCTTGACCGCCAGTTCGGCACTATGAAGTTTACCAGAAATCGCATGTGCTGCAAACAAGCGTCCTCCATTGCAAAACCAGAAGTGCTGAGCCGAACGAGTCGACTGTTAAAGTTAATTCAATATTTGGAAGAGTGGCCAACGAGGACTGAACAGCTCCATTCACTTCATTGCTAATTCAGGCATAATACAATCCTAAAACAGAGCAGAAAACTGATGTCATCGTTCACAACTTCTCTTTTTGTTCGCCAACTGGCATGGTTGAAATTCTATCAGATGAATCCAAGTCAATGGCAGAAATCCCAGACGGAGCAGTGAAGAGACGAGTATACAGTTACATTACTACTTACATTAATTTCCCCGCATGTTTTAGTTCTGAATCTGCAGAACATTGACATGCTGAAATTGACATAGATAACAATTGTGTCTATAATAACCTAATTCATCAAATGGTCTTTTAAATACACCAATTACATTCAAATTATGTCACCTAAATAATTTGACATTTCCTGTTTTATTCTGAAATTGGGGCTTTTTATTAATGGCTCCTCCCACCGCCACTCCCAAGTTCAACTGCTTTTTAAAGCTCAGTTGATGCGGTTTTTAAATCGCCTTCCATCATATGTACAGAGATGACTCACGTCTAACAGATAAAAACAATGACTCAACTTGTAGGTGCATGCCAGGCATACCCCGGTCGTGCATACCGGATGAGCTTACAGGGCTTGTGAGAGCTTGTGTCATCCCTGAAGTGGTGAGCAGAGCTAACGAAAGCGATCAATCAGTCAGCCTAATTCACAGAACGTAATTAGGGTATCAGGTTTATCGCCAGCTGAGCCGTTTGGCTTTACCACAGAAGAAGCAGAACTCCGAGAAGCTGTGCCGTGTCAAACAGAAAGCGTGCTATCGTTAGGGTCACAGCTGAACCGCCAGTACCAAGGAAAACCAGCGGCGTTAAACATTATTTGTAACTGGACTTTTTTTTTTTTTTTGCTCTGTAATGAAATCCTGAGAAACATAACGTCACCTTCCTAAAATAATAGCCTGTGCCATTTTTTGCCAAAAGTGATTTTGGCAAAAGTAAATGACCACCTCTTTCTTTTCAAAAGATCCTTTAGGCAAAAAAAAAAGAAAAAAAAATACAAAAATGACATACAATTATTTTAGGAAGGTGACTAAAGCTAAAAATGAGTTAGCCAAAACGGTCTTTGTGTTTAAATCATTTACCAGAACAAGTTCAAAGATTAGTTCATGACTGGAACATAGAACCACCAGATATGCTTTCTAATTTTGGCATGTAGCTTGGCGTCATTTGTGTTTTACTCATTTCCATTATGTTGTGGGATCAGATATGTTAGGTCACCGTGAAGCTGATGACATTCAGGATTTTACAAAAGTATAAACCCCCCGTTTATCTCAAAAGTTTCAAACATAAAATACCATCACCTAATAATTTTAGACATGTAAATGAGAAAACAGGTCGTCATTTCTCGCTTGGGATAGCTTGGCTACCAAGATTGCCGTCATAGTAGCACCACAAAGTATTGTGATTAAACTTTAAGCCCACAGAATGTTTTCTGTGTCGCTGAAATCATAAGAGTTCAGACGAACATTCAACCTGTGCCAGCAGCAGTTTGCCCGTAGGTATCGAGTCAACAGCAGCACATTCAGAGTCAGCTTTAAAATCTCGTCCTACTCGTCTTCATTTTGACATGCCGCACAGTTGAAGCTCCAAGGCACTTGGGAGCGTCTGAGTCAGACGTACACAAAAGCCAGGAAAGAAAGGAAAAAGGCCTGTAGCTACAGTTGGACCAGGAGAACGAGATCATTTGCTTTTTTTTTTTTTTTTAAAGGCAGATATGAACAAAAGTGCACTAGGTGGGGCATGCAAAGGAGGCAGAATAATAAAGTGAAAGCAGACAGGAAATGCCCGATGGTTACAGAGCTCCGTGACGACAGCCGGCAGGTTTAAACGTTGTGTCACGAAGAACCCGTGTGGGGCAACTTCGTGACACAATGCAAACACGCCGGCAACTTCTCTCTCTGCGGGGAGATAAACACCGACAACAGATGGCAAGGAGCGTTATCTGCTGGAAGAGCAGGTTCCCAGGCAGGAAGGAAGCGCGTCAATATGCACATTTATCTTCTACACACTTTTAGGTCAAATATATCATCTGAACTAACCTTAAAACATGTTTTAAAAATGAAACAGAGGAATATATTAGAGATATTTGTGGAAGCAACGTACGTGCTGAGGTAGAAGCTGTAGTTGGTGTAATTCATGGCTGCTTTTGTGATATCAGTGATATCAGTTTCTGTTACAGTTATCACAAAGCTCAGGTCTGACTGTCTGCTCGTGACAAACCCTGAAAGCTTTATTTTACTTCGTGAGTCGATTCCGACTTGCTAGACGTACAAGAGAATATCGTGAATCCCAAAAGTGAAAACCAGCAGAATATATTTAAAATGTCTGGTTTGATTTTAAAAATAATTTGAACATCTGAAAGCACCAAGCCAACGTAGGCATCCACAGCGCTTTACACCTTTTTTTCCTCACAGAGCAACCACAAACGTTCATGCAGTATGCCTTTGTAGTAGTGAAGGATACGTGGTTTACACGACTGTTTACAAGTTAGACTCTATAAAGTTTGGCGTGCATATCTGTCACGTTTGCTTTAGTCTTGATACCCCTAAAAAGAAAAAAAAAAATCCCCTAAAAACCAACTTTGAGAAAAAGAAAATCATAAGAAGTGATGTTTGCTGTAGGCCATGTACAGCAAACACATGGAAGCAACATGTATACTGAGGTATACATGTTAGTTCCTCGTGTGCCTTGGTCAGATGAAATCAAAGTGGGTTTTCTTGGCCAATATGCAAAAACCCCAACAGTGGCAAAAATAATCTTACAAAAAAAACAAAAACCCCTGAAAGTAACTGCCAAGAAGAAAAGAAAAAAGTATCTAGAGTCTTAGCTCCAGTTGAGTCTCTCATCTACACCCTTTGGGTTCATTTAGCCTAGCTGTTGCTTCCATATGCAGTGCCGCTTCATTCTCATCTCCCTTCAGAGCTCCCTCTAGGATTTCTCCCATTGAGCTCAATTTCTCTGACTGAATTTTCAATCGGGCCAATCAGAAAACAGAAAGAGAAGTTATGAACAATGACACTGATTTATTTTATAATTGTAGTCTGCCTGCATCTTCAGCAATGGCAACGGAGGAAGTGAACAAAGACA
Organism: Poecilia mexicana; assembly: GCF_051168715.1. NCBI lineage: Eukaryota > Metazoa > Chordata > Actinopteri > Cyprinodontiformes > Poeciliidae > Poecilia > Poecilia mexicana. The sequence goes on from NW_028263381.1 coordinate 3,793,826, forward strand.
TTCAGGCCATGTTGGCCATGCGACCAAATATCAAGCAATTAAAGTTGTACAAGAGGAAAGTTTAAGACACTTTATTGCTGGCAAAAGATGTCTTGGTCGAGGTTGTTTACAGCAAACACAATTTCTGATAGGCCTTGATAGAGCGCTAGCTATGTCACATCAAAATGTTAGTGATTGGCTAAAATCTGATCAAATCATTTTATACTTCAACAGAGTCCATGCCTCCAGGAAACAATAGTTTCTCAATAGCCAAAGGTCCAGACCTTCTGTACGAAGTGAACTGTAGAACCAGGGATCTGTTTTTACCAGCCTACCGGCAAGAGAAATGACGCTCCTGGATTGGCTGCTTTGTAAATGCTACAGCCAATAATAACAGCGCGTGAAGTACTGCCTTTCTTTCATCCAGCCAACTTGTGGTTCAACAAAGTCTTGGTTGAATAAAAATACAGAATGCGAACCATGTAGTTTTTCTTCTGTTTCACAATTATGCACACCACTCTGTCAGTTTCATAAAAAAAACTAATAAAATACATTCAATAGTTTTCTGAGGTACTGTTCTAAGATAATAGTACAGTACTCTATGATACTGTACTATTCCAGACAATATTCAAATGTTAAATAAACAGAAATCATGACAGAAAGAGGAAAGAAAAACAGGACTGGAGGGATCCAGGTGCAGTGGAACAGAAAAGACTGGCGCATCGGTCTTTATTAGCAAGCTCTGCAGAGAGCTGAGGTAACCGCCTCTGATGGATGGCGCCTTTAAGTTCCCATTATAAAGTAAGCATTACTCATAAGCAGCTTTTGATAAGCACCCAGGTTGGAAGAGACGAGTCGCCTGTTCTTCAAAGACAAAAGCCCCGCCTTCTCCTTCAGTCTGCATCAGTCGCCACGGGCTCCTCAGCCTCCTTCAGAGGGAACAAAAACATCAAGAGCAGAAAAAAAAATGGTACCTTTGGTTGAAACACTCAAAGCACTTCATCTGTTATTAACAAAACTGCTCTGTTTGCAGAGCGGTGGAGGTCCAGAGGGTCCTCTACTAAAGGGGGATGGGTTCGGAGTGGGGGGTGTCTGGGTTCCCTTGAGGCCTGGAAGGAGACAGGCTTTGACTTGCTGCGAAGTTGAGGAAAACTCCCCAGACGCTGCCAAGGAGCAGACGCCACTGCACACTGTGGCAGGCGATGAGGCAGAGGACGAAGTGAAAACCAAGTGACACAAGCTGTTTTAGCAGTGACACTTCCAGAAATTGAGCTAAGAAAAGCTAACTTTAGCTTTCAGATTAGGCTCCTGTTAGATATAGGTCGATAAGAAATTCTCATGGTTTCATAACCTTGAGTAACAACGTTACACAAAAGTTTAACGCTATACGGTATGTAACTTTTACATAAATGTGTTTTCTTCCATATTTGTTCAAACTGTCACCATGTTGTGACAGAACGGTATGAGATAGAACAAAAAAAATAAATAAATAAAGCTCCTCCACTTCCTCCCAGTACTACTGTTGTGGTCTGCAAATATGTAAAAACAACCAATCAGAGGCAGGAGGAGTGTCTTAGTGCTCTCAGTCATGCTTATGTACATGCTCATTGCAGAGAAACAACTCACTGTTCCAGAAAAACCATTTATCTGCCATCAAATGCTAACTAGCCTTAGCATTTGTGGCAGGCTATGTTGTGGTGAACCAGCTGCAGCGTATCACAGAGTAAGGGGGAGTAATGCATACACAAGAGTGTTTGACAGCGCTAAGACCCCTCTCCTGGCCCTGATTGTTTGTTTGACTATTATGTTGCTTTCACATAATATCTGTTTTTACATTATAATGTCTAGATATTATTTTAATTTGATCAAATAGGTAAAAAAAACAATTTTTAATAAAAGTTACATACTGTAGCTTTAAGGCTAAATCTTCCAGTAAAGCCTAATTACTATTGTTTAAAACTCAACAAATTGTTGTACTGTTGCCAAAATAAAACACTGCATATTACATCCATGATGATGTTAAGCATTACCTTCCTGAACTGTTCTGACTTGAGACTTTAAGAATAAGAAAATCTACGATATTCAGAGTCCATTGTGCAGAGTGCTATTCTTTTAGCTGCTATTCTCTTTACAGAGACAATGGAAGTATTACAAGCTGGCATTAGTTACCTGACTCTATGGTGTGAGACTTTCTTCAGCTTTGGTACTAAAACAACTTTTACACCCAAAGAATGGTATGAAGTGAATGCTAGCAGTGATTAAACCATAACTGTTAGGGGTGTAACCTGACTGCACAATATTAAAATGCCAGAATAATTCTCACCCGTCTGATAAAGCAGCATTTAGTTGGTGTGAGCAAGAGATTTGTCTGGTGAAAAATAAAAAAATGTTTGAAAGTCTGAGATGTGACTGTGTGGTTTAAGCTTTAAACATTGTGTCTGTGTAAGAAAGTAAAGAGCTCTTGAGTCAACATTCGACCAATAATGGGTGGCTTTTCTGGGTGGCTAACAACGCTTGAGTTACAAAAGCAGCAAAAATGTTTTAGCTACTTTTTAAATAATTACGTTTTGAAACAATCAAGGATGTAGAAATTTAAACAAAAAACTGTTACTGTCACGATATAAGCTCTGGAAGCAGTGTGAGAAAACAGCGACTGGCTAACCGTTAGCTGCTAACAAAGCTAAACTTAGCATCTGCTTCATAGCTTCCTATTAAAAGGATAGCAATGTTATTTTTTAATGAGTTGGGTGATTTAAAAGGCTGTTCAAACCCGACTTTGTTAATTCTGGAGTGAACAGATATTCTATTAAATCCACTTGGAGATTTATAAAACCTTTAACCTATTAACAAAAACTACAAAAAACCTTAGCCATAGCTTTTTGGCATTAGGATAAACTTTGAAAGTATCCAACATTACAGATTTTTTAAAGGACAGTGAAATCTTTAGTCCATTAGTGAATTTTTTTTCAACTAAAATAATGTAAAAATACAAGCATTTATTAATCTTATGAACCATTATGCGTTGTCTTCTCTCGTCAGCTTGTTAAATCCCAAGAGAACTGTATAAAACCTTTGCATAAAATGGTTCTTGACATGACAAGAAGATTTAAAAAATATGGGGAACAATTACAAATCATATGAGCCGCTCAAACTGCTAAGTGTTTTCTAAAATAATTTAACGTAAGTGAAAGTAATCAGTTGACCGGATTTGTTTCCTGCTTTTTGAGGGTTTCTTTTTTTCTCCAAACTTTGCAAAAGTTTCCACTTACCCAAACTTCTCTTTTAGTTTAATTGACTGAGTTTCTGCATGTTAGTTTCAGCTACATCTTAACGTGACTTAACAACGTCTATTAATTGCATTAGGTTAAAAACGTGGACAGATCACCACTAGGCAAGAGAAGAAAAAAAAACAAGAAATGTCAAGAGAAACTGAATAGTTAGTTTTCCCCCCTCCGAATGGGAAATATCTGATTTGATTTTTAATGAGGAACAAGAAACGCCATCATGCGGCATTCTGGGCCATGAGAGAAACTTCAAGAACAAACCAGGATTTATCGAGCTAATCGATGGAAAACGATGGAAAATGAGTTCCTCCCCTCCTCCTCCTCCTCCTCCTCCTCCTCCGCCCACCGCTCCACTGCCAGCTGAAGGTTAATCATGAAGAGAAGCAGCAGATAAACACAGGACAGAGAGACCTACACGAAAGGTCGGGCTGCTTAGGAGTCGTTTAAATTGTTACAATTCTGAATGAAGTCAAAATAAAAAAACGAAAAATCACGAAGACCCTCGAACCATCCGTTTGTGGGTTTAAAGGCAGCACTGTATTCTGGTTTTTCATCTAAATTGCAAATAAAAACGTGGCAAAAAATAACCTGAAAGCAAAACGGCAGTGAGCAGGTCAACTTCCATCCGCTTTGACACAAAGAAAAAAAAAACAAAAACGATGAGGCAGAACTTCCGACCGGCAGCAAAGGGTGGCGGCTCTCTGTTTTTATATCTTTTAATTTTATGCAGGTATGCTTGCAGTAATGCAAAACCATTTTTCAAAATGGCAGGTTTTGCCAATAGCCGCTCTCAAAGCACGCGCCTGATGTTGCTATGATAAAAATTGATCTCGCGGAGCATCGGCGTGGCAAGTCCTGCATGCACACACACACACACACACACACACACACACACACACCCCTACACACACACACACACACACACCATTAATCCTAGCCAACCAGCTGACAGGCTGAGCGAGGTCGTCCCTCTGCACACACTCGGAGCTCTGCATGATTCAGTAGGCGCACACCGATTCGATTCTTTATAAACTTGTAGATGAGAAGCAGTAATCAGTGCACACAGAATCCTTAAGTGCTCACATAGGACTGAGTGTGTGTGTGTGTGTGTGTGCTTTATGCTGCTCAAGTCAGCACTGTATCTTGCCACATTCATCTGAATAACAAATTAACAGAAAATAAAGTGTTTCAAAAGGAGTTTTGAAAAGAATAGAAGGTTGTAAAAGTAGAAATATATCCTATAAAGATGTATCCACGTCTGTATTATCTGATGGTCCAAACCTGATTGATTGAAGGGACTCAGCAGTATTTGGCCCAAACCAACTCCTTTATATCATAATGTCATTTTCTATCGTAATCTATTGTTTGACAAAGTCACAAAATTCTATATCTGCTTTGCCATGTGACAACGTGTGACGTTGAAGTAAATTTCTACACCGGATAGCGTCGCATACTTCAACGAGCCCTGGCTGCCACTTAATGACAAAAACTTTGAGAAACATTTTGATGGAAGTAGCATCGCAGCTCGGCCACGGTGTGAAACGTCCCGATGGTGATTTCTACTCCCTCTCCTGTTGCCGGATACGTGGAGAGGCTGGCATTGCAGGGGAATCGGAGCTATTTTTAAAGGATTAGTTCATCCACTGAACCTTTACACATTCAACTTTAACTCCCTTATCATTTCCTATACTGTGTGCAGTGGCGAGATAAACGAGGTTCCTCTTTTAGCCATGTTTATCAGAGTTCATGTTGTTTGATAGACTTTAAAAAAATATATTTCTCATACTAAAGGTGTGGCCAGGATTAAGTGCGTTTTTGTTTTGTATCAACTTCATGACTTTTGAAGATCGCACATGTCTGCCTTATGTGAATTTCAGGAAAAACAGAAGATACAGCTTACTAAGTTAAAGTGGCGGCATTATGCATTTTCTGGACACTTAGTATCATTTTATGGCACAATCAAGTAACTATCTTACCTTCAGGAACGCTGCATATATCAAATATGACTTGAAAGAATTTTGACTTTGTAATTTAACTCGTTGAAATTGGGTCTCTGTCTCTTTAGAAACTCCTGTTCTCTCTGAAACTCTGCCTTCAGGAAGGCAGAGTCCACTATTAATCCTTTAACAATGTTTTTACGAGGGTTAAAAGAAGAAGCTCCTATAATGAGCTCAGCAGATGCACAGTTCCACCAGGTGTTTGCTAATTGCTGCTGGCTAGTCTGAAGGGGGGAAGAGCTGCTCTGTGAGGCAGAAGCTTGGAACTGCAGCTCAGAGGAGGAGCTGCATCCTTGAAGGCAGGGCTAGGTCCACCCAGGCATTTCGCACAGCTGAATGGTTGCCATGGGAGATTAGAGGATTTGTCAAGCATGCATGAAAGAATGTAGGCAACTCTCTAGGTATGTTGCTGATTAACATGATGTAAAGCCTTAACAAGTCGATTCACTACAACACCGTCCCTTTAAAAGTTTCCGTGCGCTCTGATGACATTTCAGTTTGTCAGAAAAACAAACGTCAACGACGGTGAGTGTTGCAGCAACCTTCGACCCTGCGCCTCTGCAGCATATGGAAGCAAACCGGCAGGGATCAGTGGGAGGCGCCGGCAGCCGGAGAACACCCTTGACCTTCTGCAAAGTGCAAACGGCTTTTACGTGACCTCAGCACGGCAAACACATGACGCCATATGTTTTCTCTCCGCATGCAGAAACTGTGTGCCGTCCTGCCCAGGTAAACATTATGTTTACATCGTTCCCTTTTCTTTTTTTTCCCCCTCCTCCTAAAATAGCCACGTTCATGGCCTCTATAATCACTGCAGCCTATACTTCAGCTCCAACCTGTAATTCAGACGAAGCCTACACACCAACACAGTCGTGTAGGAACGACACCGAAAGGTGTGGGTAGAAAACTTGGCCTAATTTCAGTATTTTTTTGGTCTAGTTTCTAGTCTAAATATCTTAGCACACTTGTTTCAGCAAGAAATACGAGCTTACTTTAAGTCAATTATTTCTTAAAATTGATGAAATAGTACTAGTTGTAGGTGAAATAATCTGTCAGTGGAACTTGTAGTTTTTCATCAATATTAAAGAATAATTGTCTTAAAACAGGCTCTTATTTCTCACTGAATATTTACTTGTAAGTCAGTTTTGTCTTACTTCCTGTGTACTAAGATATTTGCACTAGAAACTAAACCTGAAACACTTGGTAAGATTTTGTGTTTTTGCAGTGCAGTTTTTAATTTGCGAAAGGTTATTCTGGGCTTTTAGTTTTATTTGCTTCCAAATAAGGCAACCACATTAAGCTGATGTGTGATGATAACTAAAACAAACATGACTGCTTCTGCTAATTCTCAGATTTCCTTTTTTTTTTAAACCATAAAAGAACAATAGAAGAACAGGACATGTGGTAAAACAAATAAATAAAAAGAACCTCGTTTATTTTAAGTTGTTTTTCAACAGTCAAATGAGAAGAAAGTGCTCTGTTGTGTTTCACTGAATGTAAATGAACGTATAAGGAGACACAGACAGTCAATGAATTTGAGAAATTAAAAAATGTGATTTAAGTCAGAGGCTTTTTCAAAAACACTGTAATACAGGCTGCTACAGGAGATCTTTCCTGTCCACAGCCATTAAAATTTAAAGTAACTCTTAAACTTTGATAATATTGAGTTAAAAAATTAAATTTTTTGCAAAGAAAATTTTTATGTTTTTTGCAAATGCAACTTGTATTCATTGAAATTAGTTGCCAAACAACAAAATATTCCCAAATATTTGAAATATTCCACACTTATTTCTGTATTTATCCGACATTAGCCGAAACTCCTATTTCTTACAGCTAAAAAAAAAAGTTTCTCCCAAAGAGTTTGAAATTCAAATGATTTCATTTTACCATGAAATCATTTGGATGGCAAAAAAACTGGATACAGTTTCCATAAACCAAGGTAGGGATGAATTTTTTATTTAGACCGACATTAAAATTTACATAAACATATCTAAAATATTTTCATAAGACTGACTAGTGAATAACTTTAAAGCTCTAAAACGATTTGACTTTTAAATTGTCGCGCCACAACACAACAGTGCGCTGCTTCTTTGTGTTGGCCTTTCACCCAGAATCCAAAAGACAACGCTGAAAGAAAAATGTAAAAACGATCAAGAGGTGTGAATACTTTTACCACTGACGCTTTGTTTGGAACGGTTAGAATAAAAGTGTCGAGCCACAGAAAGTCGTTGTTCTGAATCCCCTCTGGTTGATTGGTTGCAGATTTTACCCTGTGATGCTCTGAAAAACACAGGATGTGTTTCTTCTTTGTGACCCTGAATGCAACCTGCATCAGACAAAAAGCACGAAACTATAGCGGCAGCAGCGACGACATCTCACCAGCTGAGTTCGTTTGTAAAGAAACAAGAAAACAACTTCTTATCTTAGCTCATTCAAATACAACTTTTACAAGGGAATAATAGAATAATTACCTTATTTATGGGGCAATTTTTTAATATTTTTGATCCAAACTTGAGGTTTTCATCTAACATCTGAACTGTGGAACATCGCTGTCAAAAACCTCATAACCCAAAGGTTTAGAAGTAAATCTTGTAAAAAGCCAGCCTCTTGTTCTATGCTTTGCTCCGTCCAGAGGGTCTGGGCTCTCAGCTGTGGAGAAATGATTGTTTCCTGAAGGCGTAGAGTCTGTTGAGGTTTTACATCAGGGGTCCCCAAACTACGGCCCGCGGGCCGGATCCGGCCCGCCTCCTCATTTGGTCCGGCCCCCTGAACAATACCAGAGAGCATTCAGTGTTTTTTTTCATATATATGTGGATTTTTCTTCAACCACCAGGGGGGCTCTTGAGCAGATATGAAACTTAGTTTCCCTCAATGGAATATATACTAGTCAGTACCAGTCACCGTTTCGCTCACGGTTTTTTTCCATTTGCATTCTGGGTAAAAATCTATCTACAAACGTGAATATGTCGTCGGCAGTAATCCAGCCCCCCCCCCCCCCCCCCCCCGTCCACAGTTTCACCCCCTCCGCCCCCCGTCAACAAAAGTTTTCTAAGGTTTCTTTCTCGAAAAACGAAGACCGGCCCCTGACCAGAAAAGGGAACAGTTATGTGGCCCTCGCAGGAAAAAGTGTGGGGACCCCTGTTTTACATAAACGTCACAATCGCCAAACTAGCCGGGTGTTAAACGTTAAGCCACGATTTGAAGGTGTGGCCAAACCGGACTGAACGGCTTCGTTCACTTCCTCAGCCGCCATTGCTAAATCTACAAATCTAAAACAGCGCAGAAGTCAACGTCATCGTTCACAACTTTTCGTTCTGTTCGCTCACTGGCCTGGTAAAAAGGATTTAATCAAATCAAATAAAAATATACCGGAGAAAATCCGAGTCAAGGGAAGAAAGCGAGAATTTCTTTTGAGTTGAATTGCACAGGAAGGCAACGGACAAGCTAGCTTTACTCCAAAGTTCATTTATAAACCAGCACACTTCCTGCTCAGAATTCGACAACAGGGTTTACAGACTGTCATGGCGGCTATCGCCGGGGGGACAAAACGGGATTGAGCGACGATTTCACAGGGCGGGTTTGTTGTGGGACTCGTGGAGCTGGTGGAGCCTGCAGCACGTGTGTGTGTGCGCCAGTTCATTTCCTCAAGGTCCGCTGTGAGAAAAACCTCCCTCCTCCGGTGCAGCCCACACGTGGGGAGATTACATCTTTTATTTATCACTCCCTGGCTCTGTTATTCCAGCAAATTCCAGGCTGGAGTCCAATAAAGCCAAGAAACCCTCCCTGTGTTTGTGGACTACTGTTGTTGCTCTTCGGAAGATGGATGGAGGCCAGATTTAGTTTCAGACCTTTTGCACACATTTCCCCGCTCTATCTGGGAATACTGGCGTTTGGAAATATATGCTGCTGTGATGTTGCTGCGGAATATTTGTGTTGATGAGATCGATTTTCATCGCTCCTCTATTTTCCTTTCCATTATCCAGACGTCCTGACCAATCACTGTGGGCTCAGGCATTAACATCTAAAGTAGATGTAGCAATCAAGGCCAGGGAGAGTCCTTGAACCTGCTGAGATAATACACTGACATTACCGGGATTGCAAATATACTCTGGACTTCCAGTATTTGCGGGGGTTTAAGGAATAGCTGAAATCTGTGAATACTTGAGATTCCCTCTAGAAACTGTTTAAACTCCCCATTTTAATAGTTCAAACACCTGAATACAAGCCAGTGTTCATGGACATGCACAGTGGCAGTTTTAGGATTAACGCAGAAGTAGGGATGAACCGATCCACTTTTTTCACTTCTGATACCAATACCTGAGGTTTAGTAACTGATACTGATTGGCCGATACGCTCGCTATCAAGAAAGGAACTCTAGAGCATTAAACTATCATGGCATTTCTTGTTCAAATGAAGTCTGTTTTTTGAAGTACTTTTAATCCAAGCTAATGTTATTGTCCCGATATGAAGAGCTTTAAGCTTGCTTGAAACTCTTACTTTGAAATAACACAGGAAGTAGAGCTTGAAATTATGATGTCACAGTGACAGTTTGCTGCCAAGCCCAAAGAGAAGCCCACTTGTTACTGATCACAGGGTTTGAAATTTATTAAACTTTTATGGATGTAACGATGCAAAAATTTGGGCTAATATCGATATCTGATATTAATATTGCTATTACAGCCGATAATCGATATTATATATATTTCACTAACATTTCGATACCTTTGGGGAAAAACTAGGATTAGATCAAAATAATTATCGGTTGTTCATATCGGCCACAGTTTAATTTAATTGGACCGACACTGATATGTTAAAAATTTACAAATATCGGCTGATACCGATGTTGGTGCCGATATATCGTGTATCCCTGTAAACTTTTACTGTGTTTGTGAAAACACAATTTTTAAAAAATACATTATTTAAATATTGAACTGGATGTGATGTTATCTATACAAAAAGGTAATATTCATTATTACTTAAAAACTGTTAAGCAATAAAGCTGCCTTTTCGACATCTATCCGTACATTTACGCATCAAAATCAGAGTAGCATGTAAGATTAGTATTATAACCAAAGTCTTAGATCATTATAGCAGCATCAGAAATTATTGTTGTTTTTCCATTTGAAATAAAAGTGTTTTATTTCATAATCTTCATGTTGATACATTCAAACTGATGTATTTTTACTCAAGGATACCCAACCACCAGAGTCAAACTTCCACAGCACACGGGTGGCTTGTTTTGGGGGTGACGAGTTAAAGTCCTAGAAATCAAACTGCATTACCATTCAAATGAAGCATGTGGAGTAATGGGATTACAGCCTGGTGTGAGAAGGTGTTCCCGAGTCTGGGGAACCCACAGGTGACACACGGAGACACAATCAAACCCCCCAAGGGCAGCAGCTGTAAAGCCACAACCGTCTCCATCGGCGCTAGATATTGGCTCCATGGCGGCGATTTCAGACTCACCAACTGGTGATAGGATTGGTGTGAATCGTTGCCTGATTGAAAGAGCAGTGAAGGGCCCTAACTTCACAAAAAACAGTTCCTCAACCCAAATGATTTCTACTAACAATGAGAATGAATCGCTGCTTTTGTTTGGTTGGAGCCAACAGGGAGCTTGAAATACACAAATAAAGACATAAATGTGGGGGTAGGGGGATAGCAAACACTCATAATTTAAAAAAAATATATTGTTGTTAATATGTTCAGAGGCTGGGGTGTTAAAATCCGAAAGAAGGTCTCCTTCAAAGAGACATGTTTAAAAAAAAAAGTACACAAACTTTATTTTGTATTTTGTCACCTAAAGAACAGCATACCATCAGCTTTTCTGTTTTCTGTTGTAAATTGTGATTAAAATAAAAAATTTACCTGCAGGAACAAATAAATAAATAAATCAGCTTCCATGTGCACATGCCTCTGATGACATCACATAAGGCCCAAATTCATTCCCTTTTGATATTTTTCCATGGAACGTAAATTGAAATTTACAAAACATCTGCCTATTTGCGGATATTTTTTTCACGGTATTTATCTAAAATATTCTTCGTAAAAAAATTTAAATGGCAGGTTGGGAAGCTAAAATACCTAGATGTAATCATACTTCTCGTGCGACTGGCTGGCGTTTCCAAAGCAGCAGAAGTGCCATTTATTTTCCTTGGCGCTGATTGGCTGTATCAGTGCCAAGGAAAATAAAAAGTGTCAGGGAAAATAAAATTAAATAAAAATAAAGTTCTTGGTCTTAGTGTGTTTAATTAACAGGAAAAATTATTATTTGAACTGCTGATTGGAGGCGATTTGGGAGAAAAGTGGATGACTTCTGATTTGGTTGGTGCATCTGTGAAATGTTTCAAAGTTAGCCAGCTCGTCTTAGCCCATCTCTCCTGATGCCATCAAACCAGACAGACAGAAAACCGAATTAAGTTTTTGTTTTATTCCCTTTTTAAAATTGCATTTTTGTGAAATCCTCACAGCTTTATGACAGAGCTGTGTTTGTATCATCATCATTAATCATTTGGTGAAAAAACAGGAAAGAAAAACACAACTTCCACGGTTTCTTTTAGGAGGAGGGGGGTGACACACAAAGAACGCTCTGATTCATGCCACTGAACGCCTGCAGTTGTCAAACAAGCACACAGGTGTCTGTTCCTGTTCCACACGCTGTCAGTGAGGTATGAACAAGCAGACATATGATAACCCCCGGGGCTTGTTCTCATATCCCCCCTCCTTTTAGGAAGGAGAGGACGTTTACTTCAGAGCTACAAACATTCCAGGCACTTCCCCGGATCTAATTTTCCAACACAAACAGAGCATATTTGACTTCTCCGCTGGTCTGTATCTCTCCGTGTCTGCTGATCAAACTCCTCCCGTGCTGACGGAGCAACAATGCATTTTTTTTTAATTATCGCCGAACACACAGAACAAGTCATTGAAATGTAACGCGTCAGTTGAGACCCACCCTGCACACTTCCCTTATTACTCAATAGTTATAATAGTCTAAAACTGATTTCGCAGGTCCGACTGAAATGTGTACGAAACTAAAACAAACCGTGAAGCACACTGGACGCTTTCGCTATGAATCGCTTAACATGTTTTGTGTCACCTACAGTAAATCAGAGATACATATTTTTTTATCATTCTGACAAAGTTTCACAGTAAGTTCTGGGAAATATAATGAAGGTTTCGAAGCTTTTTAAATTCCCACCGGACCTGAACTAAACAGGATTTAAATGCCCCAGTCATACATTCCCATTCACGCGCTCAGTCGATTTAAAGCCCCTTTGTCTCCCTTTTGTTGTCACTTTATCTAAACCTTATCACCACTGCTGTGGTCATTCTATTGTTTCCTTTTGTAAGGGGTGTTGATTTCCCAACACTTTTACGCCCGGTCTCGTCTCCCCTACTCACCGACTTGCAGTACGTTGTCAACGCAGCCGCTCTCCAGCAGAGCGATGCCGCGTCGGAACGGCAGCCGCGTCTCGTCGCCGCTCTCGCCGCCACTTCCGACCTCCTCCCCGCCGCCGGTGTTGAACGACGAGTACATGCAGATTTCCCGTTCGCTCCTCGGGAAGGACCAGTACACTATCCGTCTCTGAACGGGCTCCGGGATCCGCTCGAAGCGCTCCTCCACCCGCTGAAACGGCCACTTCTCCGCGACTCTCCTCGCCGCGATGTCCAGGAGAGACTCCGGGCTCTGGGTTCGACTCGACTCGCCATGGGTGGCAGCCGAGCCGCCGCACAGAGCCCCAGCGGCCCGCTGGCCTTGCCTACATGTTGCACCGAAGCCCGGCCGACAGCAGAGCCGCTTGGCCGGGGGCTGCTGCACGCGCTCCGCCATCATAGCTCCGCTTTCACAGCGCCGGAGGAAGTCAACGCACCATATGAAGTGGATGGTGAAAAGAAAAGGTTAGCAAGGGTTTGATTGTCGGCCGTGTATACCCAAATCATCCTTTTATGGAAACATGGGGGCAGGGCTTTCCGAGCTTGTCAAACCCCTTTGTTGACAAATTAAGCGAAGGCGGAGTCTGGTTGGTTTGTCCTGCACTACAAGGGGGAAAAAAGGTCCGAACGGACGCTTTATCTAGTTCGACACACTTTAAAATAAAGCTTTTAGAAGCTATTAACGTCAAAAAGGAGGAGTTTTCAGGCGATAGTTCAGCCGGTAGGACGAGAGAGCAGTCTTTGTCTGGCAGCCAGCTGGATGCTGAGTGCCTATAGGCGGTTATCGCCCTGTCAACACTAGAGCCTCGTGGTTTAAGGGGGAGGGGGCAGTGAACGTAGCACCGCCCCGTGACATTTACGCTCCACTGGAATGTGAAACGTTTCAAGAAAATACACATCGTTGTGGGAAATGTGGAGGCCCTTTAGTGCCAATAATTAATAAAAAAAAAAAGGATTTATATTATGACTGCAAATGAGAAGAATATAGATAAAATGTACAAACTGTAATAATAAGTTGGTCAGAAGCAAACACAATTTTTCAACTATTTAAAGATGTGGAAAAAGGAAACATGCTTTGCAGAGCGTGATGCAAACTATATTTAAATGTAAAATTTGAGGACAGAGATTGGTATACTTCATATAAACAGGCGATTAGTCCTCAATGCAGGGTTTGCTTTAACCTTGAGACCTTTTCTGCATGTTTTCCCCCTCTTCTGTCTTCCTGTTTCCTGCCTGTTCACTTTGAATACAGGCCACAACATCTTTTTCAAATTGCCTTTACTTGGATTTCGTGTGGAATTATGTTTAGATATCGAGTTTGTTATGTCAAAAACTGCATTTGAATGAAAATTGCTTCTATCTTAGACTTTTTAATTTTATATCCTCCTTTTAAATTGTGTTCTATTAGCTGTAAGCTGAAACTCTTTAGCAACATAAATAAAGGTTTGAGAACATCAGTCTGCATGCAATTAATCTTTATAATGTATTGCATTGAGTGAATTGAGTTACTGAAATAAACGAACTTTTTGTTAAAATTCTAATTTACTGAATATGTCTTTTCATATCCTATCAATATATCAAATAAAGCACTGTAGAAAAATATGCAATTTGATGTTAAAATACAATAGTAAAATTCAGATTATGGAATTTTAAAGGAACTATGTCTGTGACATTTAAAAAACTGCAGTAAGCACAAAACTATAAACCATACTGAGCTCCAACAGCTTAGCATGACAGAAGCCTGCAGTATTCAAACACAAATCCACTTAAATGAGCTTCAATTCAATTCGGCTCAGTAGTGCCAATTCACAACAAATGCCACCCCAAAAGCCCTTTGCAAAGACAAGACGCCGTTCCCCAGCCTGTCCTTCTGCAGCCATGCTCCGCTCTGAGCAAAAACGACTAAACTCCCTTTATTCAAAGAAGTATTTACCCCTTTTTATCAGCGCCAGGGGAACATTTTCAAAGACAATTCCAAGCCGTTCCAGTGAGCATAAAGACAACATTCTCCTCCAGCATAATGAGTTTATCTGTCGTCTTCTCTTCCATTTACAGTACCACCTGCTGCTGCTGCAGGACGGCATCATCACCAGCCTCATTTCGGCACACTTGCTCCATGCTGCGTAAATGATTTAGGCTCCCATGTTGGAAATCTTGACTGTTGTCTCATTTTACCCTGCAGACAGCTCAGAAGAAGCACAGTAATGACTGAGCCTATTCACACAGCGTGGTGGGAACAGTTGGAGGGCTGCGCGAAGGCAGCGCAGACACACAAACCCAGGGAAAAGCAGCCTTCGAATTCTCACTTTGTGGCATTTGCATTGATCCGTTTCATACTGCGTTACATTTAGATTTCAGTCATTCATTACAAGAATAAGGTTTTAATCTTTCTACTGGCATCGAGTAGAAATTAGATGAAACAAAAAAGACATTTCAAAGGGACATTATTATGGGTTTTTCAGACACAAATGGGTATTTTATAACATATGCAAGTAACTATGTTTCCTTCAGTTGTTACTTAAAAGAAATTTGATTTTGCAATTTAACGCCTTGAAATTGGTCCTCTGTCTCTTTAAAAACTCCTGCTCTACCAGAGACTCCTCCTTCAGGAAGTCATCACAACATCGCTCCTCTATTAACACTTTAACAACGTTTTTACCAGCGTTGCACTGATCAGTAGCTCCTATAATGAGCTCAGCTGTGCAGTCCCTCCAGGTGTCTGCTAATTGCTGCTGGCTAGTCTGAAGGAGCTGAGTGCAAAAGCTCTGTGAGGTGGCAGCATGGAAGCTGAAGCTCCAAGGAGGAGCTGAGACTCGAAGGCGGAGCTAGGTCCCACCAGGTGTTTTGCACAGCTGAATGGTTGCCACTGGAGATTAAAGGATTTTTCAAACATGCATGAAGGAGTCAAGGCAACACTCCAGGAATGTTTTTGATGAGAGAATAATATAAAATGTCAAAAAAGTTGATTCTGCATAATATTGTCCCTTTAAATTCTGTGTACCTTTGTTTTCTCCTGTTCTGTTTAATGCCAGTGTTGTACAAGTACATTGGTTTTTATGTATTTTTACTAAATCACGCTTATAAATCCCACATAACGCATCCTCTGAAATTCTACATTTCAGAGGATGCGTTAGTTTCACCTTGAATATCAAAGCTTACAAGATGGACTGCCAAGAAATTTGATACAGTACTCACCATTACAGGCATCTTTTCACAACTTGACTTGATTCCTGACATTAAAACTCAAATTATGCAGATCAGAACTAATGTTTCACCTTCACCCGTTCCCGATCCTTCCATTTATCCATCTCTTTCCCAAATATAATTGTACTTCTCTAATACTTGTACCTTTTCAGCACAGCGGTATCGTATGGCTGAAGAGTATTTAGAAATGGTTCTGTTCCCTCTTCATTTAAACACACTGTTGTCAAATACATTTTTTAAGAAATCCAGCTAACTCCAAATAAAACGGGGATCATTTCTAAATTTCCTTTTATTTTCCAAAATCTTTTAAGAAGCTGAGGCTGGCCAACTGATTTCTTTTCTGGAGCAACATGAAATCGTTGATAAAAAGCAATTTAATTTTTTTGTTTTTTTATTTTGTAAAATGTGCTAAACAGAAACAGTTTTGCCTAAAAGTGTCCAGTGACGCGACACACTTGGGAATTTATTGCTTTGGTTTTGTTAGACCTTTGACACTCAGTCATTACATCATCTAAATGAACAGACTTCATATCTTGGTGATGTTGTCCGGAGCCGTTTTTGCGGTTTAGATCTTAACTTTTAAAACAGAAACTTTAGTGTTCATGTAAACCATATAATTTCATAATCTGCTGCTCTAATAATGTGGGGTACCACAAGGCCATGCTTTAGGTCCACTTCCTTTGTTATGTATATATTTTCACCCTCTTGGGTAACTTTCATAACATCCTCCATCACTTTAATACACATTATATTTATTTTCACTAGTCTTTAAGCTGTCTAGATTTACCTGAATGCCTAAAGCAAATTTCCAAAGTGAATAGAAAAAGTAACTCCCTCAACTGAACTCTGAGAAGAGATCATTTGAGAAATATATTCAAATGAAGAAGGTTGGTGTTGAAACAGGAATTTGAGATGATTATTCATGTCTTTATCTCCTCGTGTCAAGAGTGTTGAGACACATTTTCCACATTCATCGATAAGAAAGTCCTCCACTTCCTACAGTTGGTCCAAAACTCTGCAGCGAGACTCTTGACTAGACCAAAAAGAGGATTTCACGTCAGTCCAATTATAAAGTCTTTGTGTTGGTTACCACTTTAATTTTGAATCATTTCCCTGTAATTTCAGGGCCATACTAGGTCAAACTTTTTCCTGTATTACTGACTTGAAGAGTTTTGATTCATTTAAAAACCTGCGTAAGATATTCTCATCTAAGTGTGTGTTTCATTAAGATTTTTTTGACATGTTACTGTTTTTAATCATTCGTTTAATTTGATTCTCTCTTGTTTTAATTTTAAAGTCTTTTAATTATTCCGTTCTATCTTTGCAATTTTTACCTGTAAAAATCACTACACACTACCTACGTACCATCTATAAAATTCAGCATGTTCTGTTCCTGTCTCTGTTTTCCGTGTCTCGCTCCTGTCTGCTTTCACAAATGTCACCTTGGTTTTGTAATCCTTCATTAAACAGAGCAATTAGTCTGTCTTTCCATCAGGATCACCTTTATTTCCCTGTCAAGGAGTTTCCAATGTTGTTTTTTATTTTTGTAAAGCTTGTACTTGCCTGGGTCTTGAATTGATTTGTTGGCATGCACATTACTGTCTTCAACAAAAAACATCTCTTTGTATTCTTACCTGAAACTAACATAAATAGAACAAACACAAATCTAAGGAAATGAGTCCAAGACTAAAGGATGAAACTGAACCTATAGTCATGCCCAATCTGCTTTCCTTTTCATCGGCCAAATGCTCTTTTCTGGCAGCCATTCATAGTCCGACCACAACATGGAGTAAGAATTTTCCTCCCTAAGCTTTTGCTGATTGGGAAAGGTGGACATGTACAGTAGCTACATCAACTCTAGAGTCTTCAGTCTTTTTGCTTCCTCTTCTCTTAGTAAAAACCGACCCACTGATCCCAGGAACAATCCTGAAGCCAGAAGTTTAGCTTCAACTGGTTCAAGTTGCAGTTGCATGGACAGAGCAAGTTCAGGATCTTCGCAGGAACAAAATAGTGAGTGTGTGATTATGGAAACAACAAAAAAGGAAGAAATGTAGCAAATTCACTTAACTTCTGTGCAACTTCTGCTATCTTACCAACATTTGTACCTCTAATCAATCTTTTTGCAACAGAACCAGAAATACTGAGGACAAATACGGAGGACAAGGCATCCACATGTGAACTTCTCTAAATGTACTTACACACCTGACTTCAACACAACTGCTTGCTAATGACGTCCCGGTACGCTGGTATGAGGGACGCTTTGGGCGTCCCATTACCACGTATGGACTCTCTGCTGAGTTACAATGGCTGGCGAGGGTGATAATGGCAGTCTGGCTCTCTCCTGGGAATAATCACACACACTTGAACACACACACAACACAAACCTTGGTATCTGCTCGTGTTGGGCTAATTTACATGCTCATCAGTATGCATGAAATCTCTTGCTGAACGTTAATACCCGAACTGCTGCATAATACACTATAATGAGCATAAGAGTGAGGATGACAATTAAAACTCGCATTAATCACTAAAAGGGCGGGGATGGGAGAGGGAAGGGAATGGACGGAGCAAAGGGAGGATGGAGAGGACTCTGGAATAAAGAAGATTCCCAGAGAGGGAGGAAAGTGAGGTGAAAAATGAAGGAAGTGCCTGATCAACGCATGGAAAGAGCATCAGCAAGAAGGAGAGAGTGGTGAGAGAAGGGAAAGAAGAGTTCCTTTAACCTTCCACCAGGTTCCTCTTTCCTTCTTTTCTCTCTTTGTTCTCCTTCCTCTTTAAAGAAAGAGGATTATGATTTCTGATTATGAAACCACCCCGTCGCTCCACTCCCTTTCTTCCCCTCATTGACGTAAAATGATTTGCAGGTGATGAATATTCAGCCAAAAGCAACAAATATGATCTCAGCTGGGTTTCCCTTACACCTCTGAAGACCCCTCCCTGCAAAGCTCAGGTGTAAATTTATTCCTCAGCCTTTTCCACTGTGCTGCGTTGGGTTGATGGTGTTTGCCTTACACATGTAAGCAAGATCTTTTAGTCTGTCGCTGCTTTGTCACACCTCTGGCTCTCATGTGGCATTAACGCTGTAATATGCTGAGTTTTTGTGCCTCAGTATTGTTCTCTGTGGTGACTATTTTGTTACCCTAACCCCTAACTCTAACCTTAACCCAGCCAGGACAAAGATCATTGGTCATTTTACATTTGAGGAAAAAAAGATTGTGATTTGCTAAACTGCGTTTAGCAAATCACAAGCACATAAAGATGGAATAGAAGCAGTGGAGTTGCGTATGTAAGTGGTGCTAATAAAAAACTTGCCAAATCCTTTCTACCAATGCCATAGACGCCTTGTTCGGTATTGATTCTTGGTTTAGATGGTTGAAGTTTGAAGAAAAAAAAAAGACATTAACAATCAAACTCTTTTTTTTAAATCAAGCAACTGTAAAGGTTTAAATATGTTCTGGATTCAAAACAGAAATCACAGAAGTTGTGGTTTCTCAGTTTTGTTTTCCCTCTTTCTGCAGGTTTAGAGAGACTACAAGGACGTTCTCTTTATCCTTTGCTCATTTCAAACCTTTTCTCATCTCTGTATCCATTTTATTTGAAATAATCCCAAAGAGACTTAATGTTTCTTTTACATATTTTTCTTGCTAAGTGTCGACTACGCTGCACACAGATGCGTTGCCATAGCAACCGACTGACAACAGCTCCACTAGTGAATCGGGATTTAGCAACAAAATTAAAAACGCAAACATTTCCCACACAAACAATGCAACATTCAGTCCGTTACAGTTTTATTTTTCCAGCGTTTTGCAATTATTAATAAGTGATGGTCAGAATACTAGCTGTGGTTGATTAGCTAATTTAAACACCTGCTCTACTTATGATCCGTCAGAAAAGTTAGCGTGTGGATCACCCTTCTTCCTTTTTCTTTTTTTTTTCTTAAAGTGAACCGAGACACACCGAACTCTGCAGCACATCTACATGTTAAGATTGTCAGAGTCAAGCTAGCATAACTGACCTACTTCCCTCTCCCTCGTTATGCTTTCTAGCAATTCATTTAAAATAAATAAATAAATAAATAAAACTGTTTCCTTACCTAGTTTTGTAGTTGTTGTACTGTTGACAATTAGTAGCAAACCACTGCATACTTTTCTCTTTTATATATCACGTGTAAATTTTAAATTTATATTGACATCTTGACATCTAAATCCAATGGTGGCCGTCATCGGCGAGCAGCTTTCTGCCCTCCAGCAGGAAGCTGGGTGGGGTTTTGGCCATGTGACGTCATGCTACAACGTGTCTGTAGTAATTATCGTGACATTCTCAGCGTCTTCAATCCAGACTCGGCGCTGAACACACATTCCTCCAAATGTTCAGAGTCTCTTGGACACAGAAATGGCTTTGAAGGGCATTGATGACAGACTTCCTGGCTGCCCTATCAAGCCAAGATTGGCTTTATTGAGTCTTGTCCTGTCCATGTAGAAATCCAAAGGCCACACTGTTCTGCAAACATGAACCACAAATCAGGACAAGACTGATTTTTGACGCCCATTTTGTTGCCTGTCTCTGATATCATTTGTTCTATGAAACTTGACCTTCATATTGAAAATGGCTCTGAATGTCACTCAAAATAATGCAGAAGATTTTGCACAAACTTCAGGTTGCTGCAAATGTAGCTAAATTTGAGGAGTAAACTTCCTTTCTGAAAAGGTAGCAGATTTTCCACTACGAAACATTTTAAAAACAAAGAAAGAAAAGAGTCCCAAACACAAATTTCCTTACTTTAGTTCACATCTTCAGCCACAAAAATTGTACATTGCAGAGATGGGAACTAAAATGTGAGATTTAGGCTTGACCTGCGTCAGCAGCCTCAGCCAACGTTTGTTATCAAAACAATGGACACTAAACATTGCAGCGTGACAGATTTATTATTATTAATAAAGAAGTAACAGCATGAAACAAATTTCCCCAAGGCAACAGATGTTAACTTTGAGAACTTGATTCTTTGGCACAAGCTTTGCAGTACAGCTCTGTGATTTTAATGCTGGTTCATATCCTCAGTTAAAAAATAAAAACAGTTTGTTTGTACATGAAATGGTTTAAAACCAGAAGCTAGCTGAAGTTGAAGACAGATTACTAATATGAAATGTATTTTCTGTAACTTTCTTTTTAAAAATATGAATGTGCTGTACATACATGTATAAAGTGACCTTTAAATGAAGAGGTCGGTTAAAGGTCACTTTCTGAAGAGTATAACATGCCCACACACACACACACACACACACACATTAAATACATCTCTTTATCTCATGCCCCAGTCCATCCATTTTCTATACACCCTTGTCCCTTGGTGGGGTCAGGAGGTGCTGATGCCTCTCCAGCTAACATTCTGGGCGAGAGGTGGGGTCACCCTGGACAGGTCGCCAATCTGTCGCAGGGCAACTCAGAGACAGACAGGACACACAACCATGCACACACACACTCACACCTAGGGAGAATTTAGAGAGACCAATTCACCTGACAGTCATGTTTTTGGACTGTGGGAGGAAGTCGGAGAACCCACCATGCACAGGGAGAACACGCAAACTCCATGCAGAAAGACTCGGGCCAAGAATCAAACCCAGAACCTTCTTGCTGCAAGGCGACAGCTCTACCAACTGCACCACTGTGCAGCCTGTCCCGGTCCTTAAACCGTATTTAAAATTCACCCACCAAAAACCTGACAAAGCTGCGTTTACATTACAAATGTCCGCACAACTTTATCAATATTCTGCTAACGTCAAAAAAACACAATTTCGCAATTATGGCGTTTCCATTAAATGAGAAATGCACTTCAAATCATGCGATAAGTCATAAAAATAAAATGCCGTGATCCTCCATCAACTTCCTGTTTTCTTCTTCTTCATGGTTTGCGCCAGCATCAACATCTGGCTGTTGATCATGAGACCTGTGTGATGTCCAAAAAAGCTTTTCCATTGCAGATTTGCGAAGTAAACCAATTTCGATACGGCCAAGAAAGACATCTTAGTGCCAAAACTGTTTAAAGAAAAAATTGCCGTGTTTCCATTGAGCAAATTTATTTTCAAAAATGTCAATTTGCGCAATTATATGGTCAGTGAAAACGCAGCTACTGTGAGTTTCATAGGTTTTGAGTGCTGAGACACTATAAGTATACAGAAATCAAATGTAGACCCAGATTCTCTGAAGTCTGTCAGACGCTGCAGAGACAGATTTATGTCCTCAGATCATAACTAACACACACAGCCGGTGATCTCATCTACATTTCGGCTGCTGTGGAGTTGACACATTTCTTCCAGCGTTTGACCCTCCTTTGTCCTCACAGCTAAACAGAGGCGCACGTGTGTGTGTGTGTGTGTGTGTGTGTGTGTGTGTGTGTGTGTGTGTGGGTGTGTGTGTGTGTGTGTGTGTGTGTGTGTGTGTGTGTGTGTGTGTGTGTGAAGGGGTGTAATATAAACTCCATCTGCATTTTCATAAATCAGACAGGCAGGTTTGTTGTCACCCAGCTGAGGGCGCCTCAGAGGAAGGCCCCGGGGTCTGTGGGGATTATGTGAGTGTGTGTGCGTGTGTGTGTGTGTGGGGGTGTGTGTGTGGGGGTGTGTGTGTGTGTGTGTGTGTGTGTGTGTGTGTGTGCGTGTGTGTGTGCGTGTGTGTGTGTGTGTGTGTGTGTGTGTGTGCGTATGTGCGTATGTGTGTGTCATAGCATAGCACATGCTCAGTAACAGCATCAACAGCTCATCATGGCTGCAGCGTTCTTAATGTTTAAAACACATTTCCTTGTTTTTCTCACTCTGTGTCTCCATTCTTATTTCCGTCCTTTCCTTTAAGAATCTCATTGTCCTTTCAGTACACAAGGTCACCATGCCCATTACTTTAAGCTAAAAGAAAACTGTTATCTGAGATATCAAAGCCCTAATATCCATTTTATTATTTATTGATTCCAGAATTAAATTTGTTTCCTGCTGTATAAAAGAAAATAATGTCTTGCTCTCCTTTAGTAAGACTCACTGGAAGAGTTCTTGAAGATACCAAGACGTTCATTAGTTCTTAAAAAAACATAGTTCTTGTTCTATTTTATGAAAGTGTTGTTTCTAATGTTCAAATAAAGTACAGCAGCGTACAAGGAAGAGAGTAACTAGGTAAAAAAAAAAAAAAAAAAACAGAAATAAAAAAAAGACTAACGAGAGACTTTCATCTTGGGAAAGATGGTCCCACTACCTGCGTTTCCATTACAAATGTGCGCAAAACTTTGTCGGTATTCCACTAAAACAATTTAAAACACAATTTCATAACTGCGGTGTTTTCATTAAATAAGAAATGCAACTAAAATTAGATGTGAAAAAGTTTGTTCACACAATGTCATTGAAACATTAATTGTTCATTCTATTAGAAGGGTATTATTATGTTAAATTACAAACTTTTTGGAGCTTTAAATCATGTTATAATGTTATCCTGTCATCAAAAACATTCCTGAGTGTTGCCTTGATTCTTTCATGCATGTTTGAGAAATCCTTTAATCTCCCATGGCAACCATTTGGCTATTCAAAACGCCTGGGTGGACCGAGCCCCATCTTCGAAACAAAGCTCCTCCTCAGATCTACAATTTCCAAGCTTCCTAGCTCCTGCCTCACAGAGTGTGACTCCTCCACTCAGCTCCTTCAGACTAGCCTGCATCAATTAGCAAACACCTGGTGGAACTGCACATCTGATGAGCTCATTATATCAGCCAATTCTCAGTGAAATGCTGGTAAAAACGTTGTTAGAAATATTAATAAAGGAGTGCTGTGATGACTTCCTGAAGGCAGACTTTCAGAAAGGGCAGGAGTTTCTTAAAGAGACAGAGGCCCAATTTCGAGGCAAATTGACAAGTCAAATTTCTTCTAAATCATATTTGACATCTATAGCATTTTTATAACAACTGAAGGCAACATAAATGTAAAATGGCACTATGTTTGTGGCTAGAAAAACACATAATGTTCTCCCTTTAAAATTTAAAGGTGGAGTGGAAGATGGGGGAACTTTCTAGATTTATCTATAGCTCCTCTAACTTTTGTTTCATTTCTTTATTTATATTGTAGGTGAAACAGGGACAGAGGAGGAGAATGAATGAGGGAGGGGGAAAAAACACACTGACCCAGAACCTCTGGGCATGTCACACAAGCAATTTAAATTAATTTGAGACTCTGAAACGTCTCCAAGCCCATCATTTAGCGCACGTTCCTCCCCAATTACACAAAGGGAGTTTTAAACTGTTATTAATCCGCAACCTCTTCTCCTAAAAGTTTGGTTCCCAGTGCGAAGGGACCCCCATCCTCCCTTCCTCCCACTTCTTGCCAAAGATAGCGATGGCGTTTTAAGAGTACGAGTCCCATTTGATCTGATCCAGAGGATTTGCGGTGGTGAAACTGATCCCCGCGGTAGATGCGGCGACAGGCCCGGGGAGCCAGCAGCCGAATGAATTAGGCAGAGATGGGAGGGGAGAAGAAGATGACTTTCTGTTTGGTCTAGTCTCTAAATAATACAGCACGATGACAGCCAGCAAACAAAAGCGTTTGTGTTGTGGCTGAGCGATACCGTGTACAGGATCCACGGAGGAATGGTTGAATTACAGCTGGGGATGGAAACATCTTTTTTTATGCTTTGTTGGCTCTTAAAGATTGATGGGAAGGGGAAAGGGGAGAGCAGCGCCGTGTGTGTGTGCGTGTGACCGTCTCAAACGAAGCTAAGCTAAGCTAAGGAAGCGCTCGAGCTGAGAAGACACTTGTCTCACTTCTTCTCTTTTTTTTCAGCGCAGCTTCAGGGCGTAAGACAACAAATGACTTTCAAGTAATAGTATCCATATTGCCCCCCGAATGTGATTAAACATAAATGTGGGAAGTCTCGGCTCTGAGATTTGGCCCTGAATTATTGACAACGCAGTATTATTACGCTCGCGCGCAAAGTATTCCGTCTTAGAATGCTCATTTCACCCCGCGTGCGTTTTTCTTTTCTTTTTTTTTTTTTTTTAAACATTTCTGCATCTGAAAAATAATTGAAACGCCTGTGAGCTGCTGAATATTTAATTCACCGCCACCACTTTTTTTGTGTAAATTTCACAGGCTGAATAATGACTTTATGCGTCTCCTCCCCCCCCAAAAAAAGAGATGAATTTTTTAGGCATTTTAAATAATTAAGCCCGAAGTGTTTGGAGGGCGACTGAGTCTTGATAAACTAATCTGAGATTGGTGGGGGCGGAAGGGAGCGAGGGAAAATGGGGTCTGAGAGGGACATTAGAAATGAATTATTTTATCAGGTTCTATTTATTATTAACACCGAGAGATCCCATTAGCATTCATAGACAAAGGGGCTCATGGGAGGGGGCCCTGTGGATTTCAAGGTGATACATTAAAACAGAAAAGTTAAAGAAGGGGCGCAGGAGGGAAGTATCCATGGCGGTCCATGATCTGCATACGAGCAAACATCTTTTAGTCAGTGAAGTCAGCAGGGTTTCTTAAGGTGGATTTTCTTATAATAAGAAATAACGTCCTTTTCCAAACTTTCAAGGTTCTACTGTAAGAGTAGTTCACATCCGGTTCTCTTTTCAACTGTTAAGATCAGGCCAAAACATACAAACGCCACTTTGTCTGCATGTTTGAGGGAAATTTGCTTCTGAGAGATTAAAGCCATGTCACAAAAAAAATTGATTTATAATTTTACAGACCGATATTCACAACTGGCTAACATTCATTGAACTGCTGTTAAGCTTAGAAGCAGATATTTAAACGTCTGAATCTGCTACTGTGTTTTTGTACATTTTTTCTTATTATATTCATCACCGTTATCCTCTAATGATCCAAATTTTAGCAATAATATTCATTGCTATTTTGATTTGTGATTCATCTTATCCACTTAGACAAAAAGTGAGCTGTGCAGGTAGGCACCAAACATCCTGGAAGGTAGGAATTAGACGTGTGCCATGTCGTCTCGATTCCTGTGACACCGGCGGATTTTTTTTTGTTTGTTTTTTTTGACAACGGTGAAAAAACAATATCGCGATATCAAATAGTGACGTCACTGTGTGGTCCAAAAAGGGCGCTGTGATTACTCTCAAATATTCCTGTAGAAAAAAAAAAGAAAGTTGCAGTTGCGGGACATATTTTGATGTTGAGTTTTTAGCATTTTTAAAAACAAGATTCTAGTTTTGTATGTAATGTTTAAATTCTTTTTTTAAAATCACTAGGAGGAAATACTTAAAATCTTGTAAAACTACTGTTCAACTGAACTACTGCAGTACTTATTCATGTATTAAAGTATTTTTATTTACACTTGGAGGCTGATTTCAGACTGCTTTTTGTTTGCCAATATTTGCTTACATTTATATTTAAATATTAGATATCTTCTTTGACTCACTACACATACAGTGTGATTTTTTTTGGTCCATTTATGAAAATATATTTATTCTGGTCACTGTAAAAGGAAAGTACAAATTTGAACAAATTTTAAAATATATATATGAATTGAACCATAATTAGTATGTAAAGCTACTGGACTTTCATTTTGTACCTGAAATATTTGAGTATGAAACAATAAAATCTGAAAAAAGTATAAAATGGCAAAGGGTTGGAATGACCAACAACTGACTCTCTGACTCTATCGTCTGTAGTTCAGTAAGTTAAGTATTTATACCTGTGGAGAAATCTTTGAGGAAAGAACAAAAAGGAAAAAAAAAGATCCAATCTCCGTCTGTTTGATGAGTGAGGGCCTGATATCCTGAGCTGAGGAGTCACATCCCTTTTTCCTTCAGATCTAATAAAAAACCTAAAAAAAAAAAATACATATAGTTCCGATCTCATTTCCATCTCAGCCAACAGCAGCCTGCACACACACACACACACACACACACACACACACACACACACACACACACACACACAACTCACACATGCTGGCCCTTTTATGAAAATATCCTAAAGTCAATCAGGTTCTGCAAATTTTATGAGCAGGCCGTCGCCCTCCTGAATTTCTTAACAGGTTGTCAAAGTAATCAAGGGGCTCTGAGCGCTGAATCAGAAAATCAGCTCCTCCAGCCTGTTATTAACAGACCGTTCCCTCGTCTCAGCCCTTCACCGCTGCTGTCCTCCTCCTCCTCCTGCAGCAGGCCTGTGTGGTCGCTCCAACAGCCTCATTACCAACAAAATTCACGGGTGAAATGCAAGAATGTTCCTTATTACACACACCCAGAGAACTTTAAAGGAGGAACAGAATAAGATCAAATCTTCCTGCTGCCGCAGCCCCATCTGCTCCGAGCAGAGCCGCATTCACAAAGATGTGCGTCACAGTTTTGGTGCCATAGAGAAAAATGATTTTACTCATGGAAATTTCAATATCAGCAAGTGTGAATTAGTGCGCTGTAGGTCTAATGTGTCCCCTGGCCAACGGCTCCATGTCGTTTCCAAAGAAACCTACTGCAACTTTGAAATGTTCAAATATTTAAATATTATCTACATTCATTAAAATCCTGAGCTATTAACATGACTCGCCTGGGATCAGACTATGAGTTTTACAAAAATAACAGTAGAATAATGTTTGTAAAACAGCGTTTACCTAAAAAAAGAAACATTTTTGTGTCCACCCCCAAAAAATTGAGGCGCTTAGCTACTGCCCTTTTATTGTTGTCTGTCGCCTCAAAACAGCCTGCTCATTTTCCTCTGACCTCAAAGGTGGTTGAAAAATCACCAGTATATTGGCAGTTTCTGAAATACTAAGATTACCACATCTATGTACCAAGTGAACCCTGTTCTGTGTTTGGTGTTTGTATTTTATTTTTAAGAAAATATCATACTTTTAGTCTTTCATTTTCAAAGGAATGTCAAATTTGAAGTTGTAGAATCACGTGACCTCCTGTTCCAGAGGCAAATCTTCCAACAGTCGCCTTACTTTAATTTCCTTTGTTTTTGTAAAAAAAAGAAAAAAACAATTACGTTTGATCACATATGGAAATGAATATTTATGTCATTGTCATAACTATAGAAGGGCCCGAGCACAGAGATCCAAAAATGATTAATGTAACGGAGAAGCAATAATCAGTTTTAATACTCCTCTAATCTAGAACAAACTTCCAGTAAACTGTAGAGCAGCTGAAACACTGACTTCCTTTTAATCAAGGCTAAAACTCCACCAGCTTAGAGCTGCCTTAACTGGAACTCTGACCAATATAGTTGATGGATATTTGCTTTTGATGACGTTTGACAAAATGTAAGGTTGGTTTCATAACAGGTTGCTTTATTATGTTTTTATATGATTCAGTTTGAACCACATTGTTGCTGAAATGTGCTACACAAATAAACTTTATTTAATAAGAATATGACAAAAATAAAATTACAAATTGTTACAAAAAAATAGAAATCTGGAGGCACAAGGAGCACTACATGGGACCACAAGGTGGGTAAAACTAAAATCCAGCAAGTAGTGACTGAAAATGAGGAGCTTTAAGACTAGGTAGCTTGATTACTGGAATAGAGAACCGATGGCTGATCGGTAATGAGCTGCAGCTGTGAGATATGAGACCAGACATGTAGACGGAAGAAAGAGAGGAGCAGGAAGTAAACATAAAACAGGAAACAGAAAAAAGACATTTAACAGGGACAAAAATTAAGTAAATATAAAGAATAACGAGCTAAAGTGAGATCCAATCACAAGTAAATAAGCAGCAAAGAATAAGAAAAATCTAAATAAAAGCAAAAGAAAAGAACTAATCACAGGATGAACAGAACACAAAAAATCCAGGAATAAAAAAAAATCAACCAGAATTATGTCACTTTATTAGAATATCTCCAATAAAATGAATCCATTTTGGCTGCCAAGTGGAGCATCAGTATTCAATATGGCTGCCTGAAAAACATAAACTGGGGTTTTAGTCTAGTTTATGTATCTGGGGGAAATAAATAAAAACAAACCAAACCCATCTGAGGAATAATGAGGCTGAGTTGGGGTTTGCCAGCGAAATGTCACCATGACAACAAGGAGGGCTCTTCATTGGATGAAACACAGGCAAAATAAAAGGAGGCTGAATTTCTTGAAAATTTGCAATTGTAATTCCAGATACTTTGAAAAAACATTAACTGAGGATTTTCCTGAGCTCCTCTCTGGATTTCCTTAGAATCACTTTTTTTTTTCCAATCTCCAGGCTCCTTCTGTTCAGCCGTGGAGGTTGTCGGGTAATATCGGGGGATGTGTGAGAGCCTGGAGTGGTGCAGCTCCTCTGTGACCAAATATTCATCTCCTCTCTGCACCCAAAAGAACCCATTAATATTTCCAATTAATACAAATAACCTTAAATGATGAATAATTGTCCCCGTATCAGGATTCAATTACCTTTAAACACCGTCGAATTGCTGATTGAAAATTAGGAATCATTTTTTTTGACAGAGGGATTCTAGAAAAAAAAAGTGTCTCCAGTAATCAGGAGAGAGAGGTAAAAGATTTCACCGCAACATCCTGTTGGCGCCAGTACTCTGGCTCTACAACATCACGAGGTTATTATGGTTAACTAAAACTAAAATAACAAAAACGGAAGAAGAAAAAAAAAACATTTTTGTTCACCGAAACAATTAAAAATGAATATTTTTACCTTCACAGTTAAACCTTTCAGAGGAATAGCCTCAACATCCTCACCAGTGTTCACGATTGCTTCCATTTTATTTCAGTCTCACCACATATCACAGAGTTCAGTCCTCTGATAGCTTTACAGCATCCTCTTGTTACTCCTAGCAGCCTGCTGGATAAAGTACGCAATGCTCTCAGAGGTGTGGTTGGTTTTCTCCCACTCGGAAAAACAGATAATATTCGCTGTGTGCATGGTGAACTCAGCATGACGTCACATTGCAAGTCACGGTTTCTTGGAAGCAGCTGATCTAACTGTTTGGTCAGTGTGCATCAGTGTCTTTAAACACAACAGCTACGAATGACTAACCGATGACTGAAAAGAGCTTCGAGGCCAAAGGTTCAACGTATCCCGCATGTGTGAAGCAACAGCACCATCTACAGGTGGAGGATATACAGATCAGAACGTGCAAGAAATAAAAGTCTTCCCATGTGTGCAATTTACTCAGTAAAATAACAGCTGTTCAGTGAAGGTTTATTAGGAAAAAAAATACATGGAGATCAAGGAGGAGAGCGGACGGGTCGGGGAGAAGTTTAAAACAAGAATTAGGTCACAATTGAATATATTCAAAGTTTAAAAAAAAGAAAATCTCATGGAGAATCATTAAATCCATTTACAGGATGTGAAATGAGGTCATAGATTCATTACCATTTCCTATTTTATTAGCAGGTAGTTAGCGTTAGCCTCAATCGCCTCGAGCCACAGAATGAAAGGACGTCTGCGTGCGATGCAAATGTTTGCCTGACAGAAAAGTCTCACGAGAAAATTAAACTACATAGAATACAAAATTTCAGACCTGTGATTAACAAATTTAGGACCTACTTACATTTTCTAAAATGAATTGAAGACCTTTGTTTTAGATGCATGAATTTAAGACTTTTTAAGAATATGCTAAACATACGGATCTTCATAGGGTGTCTACGACTGTATATTAAACGGCTTACATAAATCTTCATCTGTGATTTCATTAATGAACAAAGAAATAAATCAACAACAAAAACATATTTTGCTAATGATCTTGGGCATATCTGCTAATATCTTGAGTTAAAGCACAAGTTTCTTGGGTTGTTCCCATGGAAACTCTTTTCTTCCAAAGTGACCGTAGCAGGCCGTCGCCTGGTAAATCGGCTGCTTTAGTCCCAGCTCTCTGTAAATGACAGGAAACAGCGTCACACGCACAGCTTTTATTTCAGGGCTCATACATGATGGGGCTGGAGGGACTTCACGTACCTCACAATGACTCCAGGTCGGAGGTCAAAGTTCTTCTTCACTATCTGCAGCAGCTCGTCTTCGTCCCTGTCCGACGTGCCGTAGTGGAACACGGTGATGGAGAGCGGGTGACTCACGCCGATGGCGTACGAGATCTGAGAGGAATACCGCCGAAAGCATCACGAGCTGCGTTTCCACTGACCACAGAATTGCACTATTTGGCCTTTCCACAATAAATCTGCTTACTGGGAACATGGCAATTTCGAAATAAACTACTGCATGAACAAACTTATTCAGATGTGATTTTAATCGCGTTTCTTATGTAATGAAAACACCGCAATTGTGACATTGTGTTTTTCGTCATGAGTGGAATATCGACAAGGTTTTGTGCACATCTGTAACTGAAACACAGCTGCTGTTATTGCTTTCCATCCCAGGGTTTCCCCAAGTGTATTACAAGCCTGGCAGGGAAACAGGCTAAGTGTCATTTGTTTATGTTAAACGGGTTTTTTTTACACACCAGAACCACTGACAGTAAAGATGGGGTAAGTCAGGTTTATCGTTGACGCATCGGGGGAGTGCTCACCAACTGCACCTGCCTGGTGGTCTCACACTATTATTTCCCAATTTATGATGCCTGCTTGTGCACCTCTGAATTTTTGTAACTTTTACCTTTTTTTTACACAATAACATGGTGGACTGCACTAGGGCACTTACTACCAAACTTGGCGTAGGTTTTCTGGGGGAAACCCTGCGTCCCACTGCATTTACAGTTACCAGGAACGCTGCCTGGGTCTCACCTGAACGAGGGCCCTCTTGCACAGCCCTGCTTTGACCAGAGACTTGGCGACCCAACGGGCCGCGTAGGCACCTGACCGATCCACTTTGGAGTAGTCCTTCCCAGAAAAAGCTCCACCTCCATGGCCGCCCCACCCTCCGTAGGTGTCCACGATGATTTTACGTCCTGTGAGTCCTGCGTCACCCTGTAGATAACATAACCCCAACAAGTTGTGTTTTAAAAAGAAAAGATCTTTCACACCTGTAGTTGCGTCGATGCCGACCTGTGGGCCTCCCATCAGAAACTTGCCACTCGGCAGCAGGTGGTAGATGGTTTTCTCGTCCAGATACTTGGCAGGAACGACAACTTTCACCACCTTCTCCATCAGGTTGTGTCTGATCTCCTGCAGGGTGATGTCGGGGCTGTGCTGTACGGAGATGACCACAGTGTGGACACGCAGCGGCTCCAGGGCGCCCTCGCTGTCTCGGTACTCCACCGTAACCTGACAGACCACGACAGAGACAACGGGGCTGACAAAAACAGAACAAAGACACAAAACGCTGAAGGGTAAGTTTCCACACCTGTGACTTGGAGTCTGGTAGGATCCAAGGACACTCTCCGTTAAGAGAAAGCTCCCTCATCCTGTGGTTGAGTTTGTGAGCCAGCAGGAGGGTTAGAGGCATGCACTCCTCCGTCTCATTAGTGGCGTAGCCAAACATCAAGCCCTGGAAATAAAAACCTCATGTGATTAAAGGTGTCCAATGTGTTTTGGTCTGGACTTTAACTAAAACTAACAGATGGATATGCTGTGATTGAAGCCTTCCATTATAGATCTGTTAACATTTCCTCATTTGCTCCTACCTGCTCCTTCCCCAGCTGCATCCACTAACCTGTAATTAGCTCTTCTGGTTCTATTGTCATTGTTTCCTCCATTAACCTCTGCTGTTCCTCACATGCTCCTGTTTTCTTAACGTCTTTTGTTTGTTTGAATACACTTTCATCAAGTTCATTCGCGACTCCAGTCCACGAATGAACTTGATGGTCCTACCACTAATAAGCCTGCCCCAATAAGCGATTAATCTCATAATAAATTCAGATGAGCTCAAAAATGTCCATTCTGATGATTAATACTTTTTGAAGGGGAAAATCTGTTTACGACTTCATAACCTGTTTTATTTACGGTTTTGGTTGTCATTTTTATTTGTTTGAGGTTGTCAAGTTTTGTTTGGCAATAAATTTGCATTTACCCATGACAAACGGATGACAAAAAGCTGGCTGGCTAGCTAGCATGCTAGTAAAGTTAGATTAGCAGCTGGTCAGTGGTAGCTTCAACCGCCTTGAGGATACCAGAATGTACGAGATTAAACAGTCCTGCCACAACAAATTTAAGACTTTTAATTTAAGCCAGCTTACTTTTTTTTAACTAACTGAAGACATTTGAAGGCTTTAATTTTAGATACATGAATGTAAGACTTTTCGAGGATCCTGGGACTCTCTGTATATCAGGTGCATTTACAGTACAAGGTCAGATAATGAACCTGGTCCCCAGCCCCGATGTCCTCCTGATCTCTTCCTTCAAACACACAGTCTGATATCTCCTCAGCCTGCGGCTCCAGGGCCACCAGCACGTTGCATGTCTTGTAGTCGAAACCTGAGGACAAAAACAAGCAGCAGGGTTTTGATCTATTGCCTGATTCTCTGGGGACATACCTGTAAACGTCCACGGACAAGTCAACCATGCGATACCTTTCGACGAGTCATCATAGCCGATCTTCTTGATGGTGTCTCGGACGACGGACTGGAGATCCACAATGGCTTTCGATGTCACTTCTCCAACCAGTAAAATCATGCCAGTCTTTGCCACACACTCTGGAATCAGGATTTCAACACATGATCGGGGGTTCCGCTAATGCTAGCCAGTCTTTTATGTTTCAGCTTTTGTTTAATGTGACAGAGTTTCCAAAGTTAACATTTTTTAATAAGCATATTTAATATCTCTGCTGACAGCAGCATTATACAGGGAATGCACGATATATCGGAATCCACATCGTATCGATTTCATGAGTAAAATTGAGCCAATATTAGCAAACGATGTTTATTTCCGTCCCATTGCTGTTTGTGTTCGTGGAGGCAGTTGGTCATGTGGTGTTTGTTCGGTCATGTGACTGTGATAGTGATGCAGCAAAGGATTATGGGGTGTTTAACTGAAGCACAGAAATAAATTATAGCACAGCTGTGGTTATTTGTGTTAAAAGGGTGGAAAAGTATATACAAGAGATGAACAGGAGGAGAGATGATTAGAGAACATAATTTATGAGCTCAGTGATGTTCAGACTCACCACAGGCCACCTTAGAGTCCGGGTCCTGACTCAGGTAGGCATCCAGGACGGCGTCGCTGATCTGATCGCACATTTTATCTGCAGAAACAAAAGACATCAAGTTTAAAAAAGAGAACAGGAACAGAAGCGTCTGTAAAACAATCAGACGGCCTCTTTATTAGGAACATTTAGTTCTGGTTGAAAAAACACAGACAGTTATGAATTACTGTAATAATTTAAGTAAATGTATATTATTGTAAGCAAATCATTTGTACTAGAAATTATGTTACTGTAAATTTAAATTTTATAAATATTTGTTAAATCATATCTAGTTATGTCAATAATTATTATTTTAAGTATTTTTATCTGAATTATTGCACCATGACAACTTAAACTGCCTCTGTGGTTTGTCAAATAAATCTGATTGGTTAACCTTACACCAACCACTTTACACCATATATTTTGCATAAAGACATTAACCCCACCCACTAGACACTTTTTAATAGGCAAAACTGACAATTAAAATAACTATATTTTTGAGAAATAAGTATGTTCTTCAGAGATAATAAATTATATATTTGTTTAATCATTGAGTCATTAAAGCAATCATTTAATTATATATTTTTTTATTTAAAGTTGCAGTATCTAGCCGCAGTATGTAAGTTGTAAGTTTATAAAAAAGATATGTACAAATATATAACAGATAATAGATATGTACAAAAAAATAAATAAATAAATAATAGTTGGCACTTTTGGACCTCCATACAAATGGTCTGAACCATTTCCATTCAACTTTCTTTCAAGTCGTAGCGTAAACTAAATGTTTAGTCCGTTTTCGTCTTTAAGCGCCATTGAAATGACTTAAACTTACTAACTGCATGCTGTACCGTTTCAGAACAGCTCGACCGAATCCGCACATGTGCAGACAGTGTGTTCTGCAGCCTTCCTTCGCCATTGTGTGTGTGTGTATGTGCTCTGTGTCGGTCGGCGGAAGCTTGAGTGGGTACAGTACCGGAGTGTCCTTCCCCCACAGACTCGGACGTGAACAGGAAAGTCTTCCCGCTGCGCTTTCCGCTGCTGGGGTTCATCTCTGCTGAAGAGAAACGGAGGTTTAACGGAGTCCAAACGTGGCGACGCAGAGTAAAAGAAAAAAAAAAGAGAGAGAGAGAGATGACTGTAGTGACTGTAAAAAGCAATGATTAACTAAGTGTGGAGGTTGAAGCTCAGGTTGGTTTTGATAAAAATCACCCTGATAAAACCTTTCTTCAGCGCTCCTGCGGAAATGAGCTGCTATAAATCATTTCGGTGAAAGTTTTCAGGGCCTTTCCGAACCCTGCAGGCTGATGGCTGAACAACTTCCAGGAATGTTTGTCAGGAAAGGAGCCGCTAGGTGTCGCTGTGGTGTTACATTTTACCATACATTTAAGTGGAACCAGAGCACTTCTACGACAGTAAAATACGTGTAATATTACTCACTATGGTATAGACCAGGGGCGCCATTTGTTGCTCTCTGAAGGACTTTGTGCGGTTCTGGCCTCAAATCTGGAATTGAGGAAACATGACCTGCAAGCATAAACAGTTATGGAAAAAATAATAATTTTTACTTTTTTCTCAAAATTAAACTAGTGTCTTTTGATTTTGGAAGATTAAAGTCAAAATTCTGAGACAAATGAATTCTGAAAGAAAACAAATTTTGGAGATTGAAGTCAGAATTCAGTGGCCTTTATCCTCTAGCATAGGTTGATGTAGATCAGAGGCGCCCAAAGTGGCGTTTTTTTTTTTAGTGTTCTGTTGGAAAACCCCAGATTTCAGAATCAAAACGAAAATGAAAAATCCCAACTGTAGAAAGTCGGTGTTGCCTCCCAGATTACAGACAAACCCTAAACATTACAGTAAATGTTGCTAGCGGTTTTATCTAAAGTCTTGAAGGTTTTATTACCCTGCAGTCATTTCAGTATTTTTGCTGACATGCAGGATCCTCAATGTCTGTTAATGTGACTCATGTCCAGATCCGCTTTATCTAAGGAAAAGTTAAACTCACAGAGGAGCTTCTGCTTCTGGTCACTCAGATAGACATTTCTTCAGCTTCATTTATGTAATCTTTGCTTCCCTGTTCGTCTCTGATGAAATAATATACAAATTTCCCAGGTTGTTGTGTTGCAAAACGTGCAAGGAACAAATACAAGAAGAGAGGAAGAAAAACTGCATTCGGCTTAAGATTTTATTCACATTTCAGTTTGTCAATGACTGGAAAGGCTGCTGATTAGAAACGGTTCTTTTAATATGTTTACTGCTGTTGTTTTAAAGGTTTTTGCTAGACTTTAGACCTCTAAGGTATGAGAGAATGTCTTAGTTTAAAAAAAATCAATAATATTGGGCCAGAAATTGATTAAAGCAGTAAGCTCAAGAGAAATGCAAATAAACATAAAACCTTAAAAAGAAAACAACAAAACTACGGAAGCCCATTTCTGCCATGAAAAAAGAAAGATAGAAAAATCGCTCTTAAAGAAATCATAATTACAAGTTTTAAAGTCAGGATTTTTTAGTTTTGAGACTAAAAGTCATAATCTCGACTTTCAAAGTTATTATTCTCTTGATTATGACCGAATCTTATAATTATGACTTTGAAAGTTGAAGACAAGACTTCCAGGTGGGGTTTTCTGTTTCCGTTCATGGCAGAAATGGGCTTCCATACAAAGCAGAGCAACAAGTAGAAAGAGACAGAAAATGGTTGCAAACCAGGTCCAGAACTACGAAAAGAAATGGATAAATGATAATAATAAAAAAGCTCAGCAACTATAAAGAGGCACAAACTACAAAAAAGTTATGAATTTAACAGGTGTTTGAAATATGCTGTGAGGAAACGCGGTTACATGACTCCATTAAATAACATTCAGGAGGTTACTGAGTTATTTTGATTTCATGCTTCATAGCACATTACAAAGACGATGACATACAGTTTCATTAAATTATATGCAAGATGTGAAAATGTTTGTGGCAATTTATCTCCACAAATTGTTAAAATAATTCTTAATCACAAAGGAAGTGGATAAAAACACGAGTACCTAATAGTTTGTTTCAAATAAACACATAAAACCACTCTTGAAAAAGAGAGAAAAAAATTATTCATACATCTAAAAAAAAATGAGGTCAAAGATACAAACAACTCAGAAAGTAACTATCATATCATAACTTTACATGACGTGCAGCCGGGTCACAAAGATCAGACAATACATAACTGAGTGTGTAATTTAGTAAAACCTAAAAAGCTTCACTGTGCTCTGCATGAAGCAGATGGTGACTGTGTTTGCTGAAACGACGAGCTGCGGCAGCAGCAGCGGCAGCGCAGGATGAGGAAATGAAGTGGAGCAAGAGCGTGACTTCACCTCACCCCCTTTATTGCCTTGCAAATCTGCCTGTGTCGAAAACACACAGCCCTTTGCCCGGACATATCAGCAGAGCGCCGGCCTGGATCTTCTCCAGACAGCTGATGGTATGTAAAAAACAAGAAAAAAAAAACACGTAGAAATGCAACTAAGAGATGTGTTGAACAAACTAGATTTTCTCCCCCCATTTAACCACTACAGAACTGTTTTGTTTTTTGGTCTTGTTAATGAATATGCAGCAGCTCGGTTTCTGTGAAGCAGGAAATGAAAGCGCAGCCTCAATGAGGTCAGAGTTGCTCTAATTCTTTGGTGTTGATGGTAAACGGCTCTAAAACTATTGATAGTTTGATTGAGGCAACTGCTGGTTAATGGATAACTGAGCGGAGGCTCAGCCTTTAGCAAGAATTTGTTGAGCACAGGCCGTGTGAGTCATATGAGAGAAAAAGAAGCACCCTGAAGATCCCCTGCTGTTGTTTACCACACAGGTGGGACTGCAGCTGGAGGGCTTTTGTTTGATTTCATCCATATGAAGCTGAGTTTGATCCGTTGGGATTGAGAAATACTATGGTAAGTGTAAACTTTTTATTTTTTAAACTAAAGTTTACTTTAGGGTTTATTTGAATGGATATTCTTCATATTTTATGAGGGTCCCCGGTTTTCAGCTCGACTCAGTTTACCTTTTTCTTGTGATTTAGAGCTAGTTTACGTCAAACAGGTCCAGTTGAAAATAGGTCAGTCATCAAAGCGCTTCCTGTGTAGAACAGTACCAGGAAGAGAAACTCACAGCCGGAGCTCCTCTGTGTGTTTTTGCCTATGAGACTTTCAGTTTCCGTTAAATGTTTGACCCCAACCAAAACTGAGAATGTCGCCACCATTTGTGTCCCGTGCAGGCAGAAGTGAACCCTCAGCCGGCCGCCACGGCCTCCTCTGGCACGTTCGACCAGGTGCAGAGTCAGGTCAATGAAGTTAAAGTTATACTGAAGGACAACATCAACAAGGTCCTGGAGAGGGGCGACAAAATAGACGACCTCATCGGGAAGACGGACGACCTCCAAGCATCTGTGAGTACGAGTAAAAAATGAGGTGGAAGCTTGAAGCACTTGCGGTATGCTTCACGTACATTTGAATCTATGCTAACACTAGCTGCGTTTCCATTAAGTTACGCAACTTAAAGTTCCAAAACTACATCTGCTTTATAGAAAGAAATAGATGTAAAACTGTAATGAGAACACATTTTTCGCATCATATGAGTCACATGATCAGCAACCAGATGTTACTACTGGAGAAAACAAAGAAAACAACAGGAAGTAGTAGCAGGAGGATGGATTGTCTTTGGTTCTTTCGTATGATGTGCGGCATTGTACAACTCATAAAAGGTTGTGTCATTCCAACGTGTTGAATCCGTTGCTCTTCTGAAAAATAACCCACTACAATTTCCCCAAAACGCCGCATACGTAGCCTCTCCCAAGAAGGCAGAGCTTGTTTCTCCAACACCTGAATAACACGCCATCATGTCCTCTGATGTCTGTAGATGATGAATGTTGGTGCCACGACTAAATTATGAACATATTTCATTTAACTGTTTGCATTCATCACTCCCATGACTTTTAATGACTTGTTGTGTGAACAAGCTTATTCACATGTGATTTTGATTACATTTCTCATTTAATGGAAACACCACAATCACAAAATCATGGGGTTTTTTTCACATTAGCAGAATATAGACAAAGATTTTTTTACACATTTGTTATGGAAATGTCTGTCACTGCCACTCTTCCATAAAGTTTTGACTGGTGAAGAACCAAGGCAACAGTACAGTAGTACCATACAACACAGTCTTAAGACAAAATCAGTCTTCATGATGTAATGGTCACTATGGATACTGATTAACCAGCGAATGGAGCTCGATCACTTGTGAGACAATCACTGCACTCAGGCGATCTCTAGTCCACTCATTGTGAGACGACCAGCACCATTTGACTGGACCTCTGTTGAATTGGGTCGGTCACTTTAAACATTCACTCAATCACTTATTTTATGGTGCATATTTTTATTTGTCATGATTTTATAGAAATGAGTTTTCACTTTGTTATTATCATGGTAAATATTATATAGAACATAGTTTAAAAATAAACTAAGTAATAAAACTTAGGATAGCAGAGGATAAGTGATGCAGTAAAAAAACAGCATTATGCAGATTATCCTGTAGAAAAAAAAATTAATCTAATGCTCAATTATCAACCCGCACACATTGTACTAAATTTATAAATGCATACATTATGTATTGTACTTTTTACCTGAATGTTTTTACTAGAGCGTTTTCTCTTGAAAAGATTGTATCCACTAACAGCTTAGCATCCGCAGATCAAGTTACATTTCTATACAAATTAGCCTGGGTGTACTAGGGAAGTTTTAAATCTGTTCCTACATTGTCACCTAAAAATCGCAGACATACAAGGACAGCTGTATTCAAGTTGTTTAACTTCCCCTTAAAAAACAGTAACATAATTGATGTGTTTTAATATTCTTTGACATAAAAATGAAAACTTTTGATTTTTTGTAGATTGGAACGCCGTCAACTTAATGTCATGTTCATCTGAGGGGTTTAATTATTTCTTTTTTCTTTTTTTTACCAAAATATTCTTGTGCCAAACAGGGATGATTATTGTATTAAACACATAAAAGCAATGTTTTACAACAAGAGGCCTTCCTAAACAAGAACACTGAGAAAAAAGAAAGAAAACATACAAGCATGGTGATGGCAGCATCATGTTGTGGAGTTGTTTCTATGTCAGTGGTTCTGACCTCAAATCCAAGGCTAAGTTTTTGACAGTTGGGTGTTTCCATAGTGACATAATGATTCCAAGGATAAATTATTATGATGAATTATTGGCTTGTAAAATAACACTGGAATTTGTTTCCAGTTTTTGAATTGTTGTAAATTTACCAAAACTAAAGATAACATGAATCTCGATCCAACGGGGACAGAACGGATTGCTGATTTTGCCAAAAGTTTCTTCGTTTGGTCTGTTTTGATATAAAGTCAGTTACAAACATCATGTTCCTTGCGGCACTATTCACATCCTCACATGGAACAAGTGTGTGTTGAATATGCACCCAAAGTAAAGTGAGCTTCGCTCCGTGATGAGATTCTTGTTTGGTCGGGTTTTCGACTGAGAATCAAATTTAAAGGGACAACCTAAAAACCCTGTATGTTTACTTCATTCATTTTATCAGCAAAAAGCCCAGAGAAGGAAAAAAAAAACCCTGAGTTCAGCTACAACCAATCAGCAGAGAAGAAATGCTTAGCTCAAAAAATGATTAAACAGATGAGATATGATAATATGTTCAGAAGTAACAAGTTATATATGTACTTCCTGTGATAAAAGGCGACTCATCAATGCATGCAGACACTTAAGTGTAGTCAATGCACAGTTCTGTACTGCTAGCAGATTTCCTTTAAGGGAAATCATACTTTACCTCACTTCTCTGCTCATGGCAATAAAGTTGCTACCAATGTAATCAGACGTCAGATATTCACCAAATCTTATAAGATTGAAGGTACAGCTTTGACTATCCTGTCAAATTTTAATGTGTAGATATTTTTTACTAATACAAGGATCAGATTAATCTGTATTTGCTCTACGAGAGACAGAGAGATAGCTCACACGTTATGGTGACCCGGAAGTGAGCCACAAAATTTATGCAAAGCATCGAGGGTTGTAGGAGTAAGGTAGAAGTTCTTTTCATACACTTTTTTTATTATACCCTCTATTTTACAGGTTGTTCTATAGGTAAAACATTGTAATCATAGTGATTATTTCGACCGTCGGAAAACAGATGTGTCACATGTTGGCTGCAGAAATATACATCGGCCCGATGTGAGCACTTTAAACTGTAAAACAAAGATACATTTTAAGTTATTTAACCAAAAGAGAGTCGATTCCAACATCATAAATTACCAACTTAGAATCCCACATAACAGTATTTTTTGAACAGTAATAGTATACCGTACTTTCTCTACAACACCGTCATTAGGACCAATGCAGATAGAAAAAAAAAATAAAAGGAGTAAGTCTCCACAAAAAAACTTAGAAATTTTGAGATTAATCTCAGAAATGAATTAGCTTTTTCTACAGAATTCTTGAAATTCTTTGCTGGAAATGTAATCCCTAATACGCCATCATACTTACCTGTATTTTAATGTAATAAAATACAGGTACAGTATTTTAATGTAATAAAATACAGGCGATAATCTAACATTATCCCCAACAGTGACCGTACAACAGTGCTGTCTGTGTTATTTTCATAGAAACAGTCAGAATGTAAACAAAGCAGTTTATTATTGGCCCAATGTGACGAGCGGTCATGTTTAAAATGGAGGCTGGTGAGAAAGCACCAAACTCTCACAGGAGGAATTCAAATTTCATTCAGTTCCACTCCCAAACTAA
The DNA here is from genome assembly GCF_051168715.1 of Poecilia mexicana. Classification (NCBI taxonomy): domain Eukaryota; kingdom Metazoa; phylum Chordata; class Actinopteri; order Cyprinodontiformes; family Poeciliidae; genus Poecilia; species Poecilia mexicana. The sequence goes on from NW_028263381.1 coordinate 3,835,526, forward strand.
ACATTCGGACTTCCTCCAATGCAGCAGAAACCATTGTGTCGTCTTGTGAATGTTATTGTTTCCTTTGGCACACAGTGGTAGCCTATCAGAAAGCTGCGTTTCCTTTATTCACTGAAAATAAATGTATGCCCAAATTATCATTTTTAGAAATTTAGAGTTGCTGTGGAAAATCACATCAAATTAACCAAGGAGAAAAAGCATTTTACTGATTCCAACCCAAATGAACCAGTTATCCAACAGAACTTAATCTTAGTAAAACAGAGGAGTCCAAACGTTTTGCAAGGTGGATCAAAAATCTCATATTAAATGTACAAAAGGGCCACAAAAATTGTATTTATTTATTTTTTACCTTAAATCAATGAAACAAGCAATACTTTTAGTAAAATGAACAAAATAGACTCAAAGAAATTGGATCTCTAAATTATATGGATCTATAAATGGGAAGTTTTCAGGTTGATGGTTTTCTGTCTTTCTTCAAAAAGTATTTGGTCCAGTCTGATGAATTGATGCACCAAGTAAAAGTTGCTAAATGTTTGTGGACCTGCTTCCTATTCAATTAAATCGAACCCAAAAAGTCCGCAAAGTACAAGAAAAAATATTTACGACCTACCTAAAATTCAGAAGATTTTAATATATCGGCATTGGGGGTAATTTGTATCATTCTTGTTGTCTGGGGCCACACAAAATCATTCCATGGTCCACAAATGGCCCTTGGCCCACACTTTGGACACCACTGCTACAAGCATTTGAGGAGCTAAAGTGACAAACTCTTCAAACTATGCAGACCGAAGCTAACTTGTCCTGTAGTATAAATCCATTAGCCTCCTTCATTCGTGTACACATGCAGTAAACTGTCATGCAGTTATTTTGAAACAGAAGTATTATGATGGTACTTACGTATTTCACAATAAGAAGCCTCAAAAACAGGTGGAGTATAGTTACCGGATGAAGCCGTCTTTAAGGCCAACAGCAGGTTTCAGCAAGTCTGAGCGAGGTAGCAAGGATATATTAGCAGCTGGCAAAAAGTAGCTAAAAAGTAAATATAAGAGATTAAATAATTAAATAGTTTGTCCTGCCACAACAAAATTCAAGACCCGCAGGACGGCGCAGTGGCGCGTGCGGCCCCTGTGGGACGGACGGGCCTGTTGACTTTCGCCGCATGTCTTATAACCCACTTTCCGTCTATTTCACTGTCAAATGGAGGCCAATGGTGCCAAAAAAGTCCTGTGATTAACAAATTTAATGTCAACTTTTATTTATGAACATAGGACATTTTAAGACTCTAATTTCGGATAAAAAAAGAAATACTTTTTAAGGATGTGCTGCTAACTGCTAACACATTTCATCTGACTGGAAATGCTAAACATTTTTGAAGTTGTCCTACTTAAAACTTTGCAGGAACCAGGATTAGGGTGATTGCAAAGAGGCTGTTTCAACCTCAAAAAAAGGTAGAGGACATCCCCAAAATATCCGTAGAAAGATGAAAAAAAAAAACACCTTGTGTTGGTCTATCACAAAAAAAATCTAAGAAAACATCCTTAAGTTTGTGGTTGTAACATTAGAAAACACAAAAAAAGTCCAAGTATATACTTTCTCAAACCCTGACAATGTCCTTCCTTCACAACAGCTTCGTGATAATTTTCTCTTTTGCTTTTTCAGGCCGACTCCTTCCAGAGAACGTCGACGCGGGTCGCCCGGAAGTACTGGTGGAAGAACATTAAAATGATGATCATAATCGGTGTGATTGTGCTGATCGTCGTGATACTCATAATTCTTGCTGCCACCGGTGTCATTTAACCTTTGACCCTGACCCCCCTCCCCTGAAGTGGAGGAGATCACCACCACACAACTAATTTGCACACATAAAACGTGTTGTTTTATATCTCAGAGATGTGTATGTAAATTTAAATTTAAACAGCGCATGACAATCCATTAAGGTCTCTATGATGATGTAAAGTTGGGGGGAAAAAAGAGATTAAATATAATAATTGAGTTTTCTGGCATGAAACCATGACACTCCAGATGAACGCAAAACCAATTTGATTCATGTTCTTCAACAAACACAGACAAGAGCTTTTGTTTGGTTGTTGTTGTTTTTTTTTCTTTTTATTATTATTTTGATCATTTTAATGTCCGATACATCACGTGTATATAATGAACGTTTATGGATGTCAAACTCTGTAAGAATATTTGTATTATATGACTGATGAACACCATAAAGTAGGTAAAACTGTGATCTCGTCTCTTTGCTGCCGTCTCTACAAGCGTCGGTCGGGACGACGTGAAGCAGCGAGAACTTCAAACACAAACCAAGAAAGAACGAGGACGTGAGAAAACCCCAAAGCGATCTAAACGAACGCAAAAAGAAACAAAAAACAAAAACAAAAAGGACACTGAAATACTTGGGTAAATACAGGAAAAATGTACGGTGGGTTCAAAGCAGTCTTCGTTTTGCTTTCATAAACTAGCCATGTCTTTAGCTGGATCGTCTCTGTGGCCGACGCTTTCGCCGCTGAAGCCTGCGGGAAACAAACAGGAACAAGTCAGAGTGGATGAGCGACAAGTCTTCAGCTACTAAAGAAAGACAGGAATCCCCTGTTTTTAATCGGCCTACGTGATAAAAGCAATTATTTTTAACAGATTTACAGCTTTAAAATGTGTATAAATTAAACTAGGGATCCTGACGAAGAAGTCAAAATACTAAATGGGAAAAAAAATTAAATAAAAATATGTTCAGATCGGTCAAAAGATACACATTATGGTGAGAGCATTACATGCAAATTTCTGGAATTGTGACATTTTGATTGAGTTTATGTGTGTGTGTGTGTGTGTGTGTGTGTGTGTGTGTGTGTGTGTGTGTGTGTGTGTGTGTGTGTGTGTTTTTTTATCAATGGATATAAGAAGAAAATATGTTACAGGAAAAATTAACAAAAAAGAGGAGTCTTTTCCATCGCTGTCAGTAAAACAAACAAGAACAATACATTTACACAAATTAAAAGCACTTTATCCCCCAACACAGTAGAGTCCAAACCAGGTTTAAGCTCATGGACTACTTTAGCTAAATAAAGAAACAAGCATTTTTTAAGAGAATACATATGTTAACATTAGGAACTGGAAAATCCAGAGAATGACGAATGTATCCTTTAGGAAAGCAAATCGTTATTTATTCATACGTTATCAATCGTTACTTGTGGGGGAGTAAGGGCCTGTGAAAAAACCACAATTACATGTGTAGATTTTTAACTTCTTACATTACAAAAGACAGTCGCAGAAAAAAATATATATAGATATATATTTATAAAAATAAATAAAGGAAACAAATGGAAAGAAAGATGACAAAGCTGGACGTGTCCCTTAATTTTTTTTTTTTTTTTTTTTAGATTAGAAATGCGGATACAGGATGTTGTAAGACCATACCAAACGGCAGCATTCGAGAGCGTATGCTTCTCATACCCGGTCCGCATTGAGCGGGCCCTGAGAGTATCTGGGAGTCAGCTCATGGCCTGCAAGGAAGCTCCGCTGGCAGGTACAAACAAGGTATGTCAGAGTTAGGACACAACACACTCTTTCTTTTTTTTTTTTCCTTTTTCTGTTTTCCTTTTGCACATCCTTAACTTTGGCATCCATTTACTGTAGTAGCAGTAGTTTACCTGTTAACTTTACAGTTTAAAGCGAAGAAAAACAAAATCAACAACAACAACAACAAAGAGAAGGTTGCAAAAATAAAAAAAAAAGAGGCAGCGGAAGATTCGGCTGCTCTTTAATAATCGTCACAAGAGCGTTTTACGTTACCACTACTGTAAAGCACTTAAGAAGAAAACCAGAAAGAACAAAAAAATTACACAAATATTACAAAAACACCAAAGTTTTCTTTTTTTTTCTTTTTTTTTAAAAAAAAAAACTAATTGAATTTTTTTTTTTTAGTATGCGGTTGGTGGTACGTACCTACTTGGAGGTGGAGGGTTTGTCCCTTTAATACGGTTTGTAACTGTTGGTGTGACCACCACGCCGTGGTGACTTCCCATATCCACCAGACTGATCTGCAACAGCCACAACCCGTGTCACACCGCGTTGCCTTGGCAACGGCAATACATGTGTCTGTATATCCTCAAATACTCACTGTTGTAGTCAGTATATCCATAATAATTGTTGTAACCAGAGTAATCATAGCCTCCATAGCCACCATATCCTTGATTACCATAACCATAATTTCCATAATTCCCATATCCCTGATTCCAGTAGTTACCATAACCCTGGTTCCAGCTTTGGTTGGGACCTGCAGACAAACAACACAGACTACAATGTATTAATATAAAATCATCTACATGTTTTTTTTTTTGTTTGTTTTTTTTTTTGCCTGCCAAACTTCAAATATTAACTTTATTTTAGCAACAACTAAAACAGATAATAAAAATGTTTATTTTTGCTGTGGCTCTGCTGAAATTCTGTTTCAACCACATAATTTGACAATTTAAGTGTAAAAAAAAGAAGATTTATATTACAAAGCATGACATTCAGACTAGTATAAATAGGAATAAGAGGTGCTGTCACTGATTCATTTTAGCAATTATTCCGTTCTCATGACAGCAAATTCTGCCGGACAATACATTTCCCCAGAAATTATCGTGATAATCAATAACATTGTTGCTTTGAGAACATGTTCAAGTAAAATGCCGTTAATGGCAAAAATTATGCAGCTTCACCCTCTCAACAACTAATAAGCTTTAATTTTGCTCCGAACATTTAGCAATGGAACATCTTAAATTTCAAAAATAAGACAAAACACTTAAAGACAATAAATTAAAAAAAAAAAAGAAAAGAAAAACCACACGGAACCAAAACCATAAAATAAAACGGACTATGGAACCTCTGTAAAAAAAAGTTTCTCTTCAAAAATGATTAACTATGAGATTAGTTCTCATAAATCTGTTTTGGGTCATGTGCTGCTTTTCTGCTCCATTCCCTGAACTGACCACCAGGTGGAGCTGGAGGTCTGCCGTGAGAAACTCACCCCCTCCTCTCCCTCTAGACCTGGACGAGTATCCTCCTCTGCCTCCCCAGTACTGCTGCTGCTGGTACTGCTCCTTGGACACGGCCACCTTCACCTCACACTGAGGGAGCCAATCACACTCGTTTATTGTACCTTTTAAAGACGCTGCTACACAGGTATTTATGGAGCTACAAGGAAAAAAGAAAAAAAAAAGACAGATGGAACCTTGCTGAGCCCGATATTGTGGTACTTTTTCTCCATGATCATCTTCACTGGTTCCTCCTCCTTGAAGGTGATGAAGCAGAAGCCCCGCCGCTTGTTCGTTTTGGTCTCCATGGGAAGCTCGATGGACTCCACCTGATTATTTTACAGCACGGACAGGGCATTCAGTGGGCTTAAGAAAAATAACATGGGAACATTTGTAATTTAGGAAACCACAAACCTCTCCAAAGTCACCGAAATACTCTCTGACTTTCTCTTCGGGCGTGTCTGGGGACAGCCCGCCTACAAAGATCTTCTTCACAGGCTCCTTGCTCTTCATGGCCTTTGCTTTTTTGGGATCAATCACTTTCCCGTTGAGTTTGTGTTCCTTCTGTGAAGCGACCTTCATGGAAAGAAAGCAAATAGAGCAACAGAGAAGAAATAGAGCATTTAAAGGCATGTTTAACATATGAACCACTTTAAGAAAACACCAAATACATTAGACTAATATTATAGCAGAACTGTGGCTGTAGTATCAGAAAAAAATAAATACAAAGAAAATAAATGCAACAAAAAAAAAGCGCTAAATGAAAAATGAGCTCCAGTAATGTGTCCTCCACTGCAAAGAAGGTATAAAAACATCTTAAGACATTTCCATTGTGAAATATTTCAAATACATGACTTTGCTGATTAGGTTTTTGTTCAGGTAAAAATGAATACTGGATGCGATGCGCTACACCCAAACATTAAATCTCATTAACACCAACAGTAAGTCCAAACTAGGCCTCATAGAAGTAAAGTGTAAAAAAAAGAAAAATTAATATTCAGCTTTACAAATTTAACATGTACAAAAGAATTTCTAGAAAAGCGCAGCCTCCGGCAGCAAATGGATACCTTTTCAACGCTTTCTGGATTTTTAAAGAGCACAAAGCCGAAGCCCCGTGAGCGCCCGGTCATAGGGTCCAGCTTTAACGTGCAGTCCACCACCTCCCCAAACTTTGTGAAGTAATCCTTCAGGTCCTTCTTGGTCGTGTCCCAGCTGAGCCCTCCAACAAACATCTTCCTGTTAACAGAACAGTTCACTTCCTTTAGTGCTGCACTGTTTACTGTACCTCAATTGTCATTACATTAATAATAATGTAATTGCGAAAGGCAAAGTGGATAGTAATGCAATAAATATGGTTGTAGCAATGTGACGTTGTAATGTCAGAAAATCCTAGTTTGTATATTGTAAAAATAATAATTTTCTTCTGGCAAATTTGACTGACTGATTTAACTTTGACTGATTTTCCTATCACACATATTCTTAAGGAGCAAAACAAGTCCACCCACGCACCGTGAAGACAAACTGTTGTATGTAAAGCTGTACAAAACACTAGTTTTTGGATTTTATTACAAACACAGACACTTTGTTTTTTCTCCAGACATGCTTAGGTGCCAGCAGAAAAAAAGTTGGTCATTAGGAATCCGAATAGGTGACAAACTATGACATACTGCTCAACTAGATTAACATATTATAAACAGTAAATATGAGTCGAGTGACCGTAAACATACCCTTCATCCTCCTCATTTTTACTAGCATCAATCTTCGATCCGTCGGCCTCTCCTCCCATCAGGCCACAGTCCCCAGAGGCGGACATGGGATCGTCACAGTTGCCCTCCCCATCCTCCTCCATTCTCATCATGCTCGGGTCTTCGCTGAATTCATAATCTTCCGACATGTCTCGAGTTTATCAGCACCTGCTTCCAACGAAAGTGGCTCCAGAAAGGGACACAAAACAATACAATGCGAGAAGGAGCTAAGCTAACGGTAAAGCTGACAGCTAGAGGCTAGACAGGCAATTTATCATCAAGTGTGCTTACAGAAAAAAGCTGATCCCTATCAGGCGTTCAAAATCGGCTTGAAAAAATCTATTGCAATCTAAAGTAAAATAAACGGATTGCGTTTCAGAAGGAAAGAGACAGAGTTTCTATAAATTTAAGGGTTAATTTCTGAGCGTCGTTTTGTTTTCATCGCAGTAACTCCTTCTTCTGCGCTTTCGAAACACGTCAGTAAACAAAGTGAAATGTTGAACAGCGCCATCTATCATTTTGGAGTGTTTAACGGAAACACTCCGTTGAACAGTTTAATTATTGATAGTAACAAAAAAAAAAAAAAATATATATATATATATATAATATCAGAAAGAAATCAGCTGTCTTTCTATAAACAAATACAGTAAATAAATGTGAGAATAAATAAAGAAGAGAGTTACAAACTCTGAGTCTTATGTTGATTAGAATATCTATTTGAAAAATTATCTAATAATAATAATAATAAATGATGTCAAATATAACTGTTTCATCATTACAATGATAATGTATAAGCATAGGGTGCACTTCTAGTCGGACTACAAACGAGACGTCATAGTGCCCGTCATATTGTGCGTTCCAATTTGGTGAAGAGAAGCCCAAAGAAGTTTACTTTTAGTGTATTTCAGTGGATAATTTTGTATACAGTATTACATGCTCATTTTAGTGTTAAAAACACCGTTAATTGACAAACACAACAAAACACTTGAGCTAGTTTTAACCTTAAATAATACAAACGCACATAAATATATTAGGGGTTACTACCAAGTTATTTAACTTTATTTTTTTGTGTTAAAATATTGCTGAAAGGGTGGTAGTAACGTTTTATTATTTTTCTAAAAATAAAAATAGCATAGCTAAATGTCGCTTTCCGTCAGCTGTAAGCGGGAAATCATGATTATTAACAGGAATAAATACTTGAAAACATAACCCTGTGTATTTAATCTATATTATGTTTCACTAGACAGACAGACAGACAGACAGATAGATAGTTTACAAAATACCACTCACAATATGGCGTCTACTTAGACGTCAAAGGGGATAATATCGCCACCTGCTGGACTGGATGCTGAAGTGACAAGAGCAGAACATGTGAGCTGGTCACAGCTTTGTGCGGTAGCTAATTGCGGGGTAATGGCGTCTTCAATCAGTTAGAGGTAAACCACTGGCGGTGTTTTGTTGCTAAACTCTACCGTGTCCCACCTGTCCGGCCCGGAGAAGCGGGAGGAGAGGGGCCCTGCCGGGCTGTAACATAGTACTGCTGCTGCTAGCTTAGCTAACATCAGCTAACCCACTGCCAGCAGTTAACGCTCGGGTCAAAAATGGCCTCGGTTTCAATTCCTGCCTGCACCACTGCACTTTTACTGGACATCGAGGGAACCACTACTCCAATCACGTTTGTTAAGGCGAGTTTTGTTTGTTTAAATCTACAGTCTTGTTCAAAGAAGATTGAGTTGTTGTGCTAACAGCTTTCTGGTATCGGCTATATCATAGTAAAACATTGTTTTTCCGTCAAAATAACCAACAAATGTCTTTATATTTCGTGTTTAGCTTTCCTGCTTTCATTGTTTGCTCAGAAATCATACATATCCCTGATGCTAGCTTCACGTTCTACGACAAGTGACGTAAATAACGCTTTCCTCTTGTGGTGAAGGTCGACGTCATCAACCAAGCCCCTTTTAGATTGTTTTCCTTTTTTTGTTATTTTACCCAGTCACGTCAGTTGCCATGGAAATTGCCAATTGTCTTTGTATTTTACTTAAGAGGCATCAAGACCAAGAGTCCTGAATGTACCATAATATTAGATCCATTATAGGTCTTAATTTTTCTAAAAGAAATGCAAACAATTAACTCTCTGTATTGGTGATTTTATTATTTTTTTCAGGACATACTGTTTCCTTATATCAGAGACCACCTTGAGGATCATCTGTCCACACACTGGGAGGAAGATGAGTGCAAACAAGATGTCCACCTGCTCAAAAAGCAGGTGTGTTGTGTATTACACTGAGAACCACTGGAGATCTGGAAAACACTCAGCGGCTGAACAGAGCAGGAAGTGCTGATGGCTCTCCTGTGCTTCGATCTAACTTGACCCTCTAAAAGCCCGGCGTGTCCTTTCAGATCGAAGAGGACATGAGGCAGAACCGGGCATGTCCCGTCCACACCGTGGACCAGACCGTCCACACGGACGAGGAGAAGGCCATCAGGGAGGTGGTGGAGAACGTGATGTGGCAGATGGCGGCGGACAGGAAGTCCACGGCGCTCAAGCAGCTGCAGGGCCACATGTGGAGGGCAGCCTACACATCCGGGAGAATCAAAGGCGAGTAAGTACGCCGATGTGTTCGCTCTCTTCCCAAGATTTAAAAATTAACTTTTTTATTTCTTTTATTTTTTTTAAAAAATAACTACATCTCTTGACGATGTCGTGTGTGTGTGTGTGTGTGTGTCCGTTTGTGAACAGGATCTACCCCGACGTGGTGCCGTCCGTCAAAACGTGGCGGGAGCGCGGCCTGAAGGTTTACATCTACTCCTCTGGCAGCGTGGAGGCCCAGAAGCTCCTGTTCGGATACTCTGTGGAAGGAGACGTTTTAGACGTGAGCCGCTCATCTAGATTTAACGGGGGTTTTGCTTCCACGAAGTTCGGACTGACATGTTGTCCTAACCGTTCCGATCCTGTGTGTGTGTGTGATTTCAGCTCTTTGACGGCCACTTCGACACCACGATAGGAGCCAAAGTGGACTCAAAGAGCTACGAGAAGATCGCCGAGCGGATCGGCTGTCAGCCGGAAGAAATCACCTTCCTCACCGACGTCAGCAGAGGTGAGTCACGCTTCACCGCGTTGGACCGGAGGAGCCGGTTACACTGGCTTCCTGTGTCTGCTCTGCTGCTCCAGAGTCACAGCGGCTCTGAGAAACGTTGACTAAAAACGATTAAGAAACAATTGAAGTCTAAAAAAAAAAAATAATTGATATAACTGCAAATTCAGATTTGAGCTAATTTCCAGTTTTTCATGGAGTGATTCTATTTAATTTCAATAACAAAATGACACTAAAAGTACCAATCAATTTATTTACAACAATTTTTCTTATTATTCTGGAAACTTTTAGCAAATGTCAACATTAAATAAAAGAAAATGTAGCCGTCATTTTTTAAAAAAGGTTTTATTTACATTAAAACCTAAAAAGATTAATAAAATAGTTGCTATATAAAAATTACAGCAGATTTCCTGTAGAAGGTATTTACCAAAATGTTTCATTTTTTTTATTTTTTCATAGTGAGGTATGTTGTTTTATTTATCTGGACTGACATGACAAAAGTGTCTCTGGATTGTAGTAATTTTTGTCAAGGTGAAAACCAAATATTTATAATAATTTCTCTTCACTATGTGACTACGCTCTCTCGTACCGATACCAGACTAGAAGTCAGATTAAGAGGCTTCAGGTGTTATGTTTAGATCTACAGTGGGATCCGTCCAAGTTCACGTTGAAAAACTCTTGACTGTGTCGTAAACGTTCGGTCAGCTGTCGTCGTATTCAGGCAGGAGAGCGAACTGGCCTCGCGGCGAAACCTCGTGTCAAACCGTCCTCACCCGTGGTTTTGTGGTTGCAGAGGCCAAAGCGGCGGAGGAAGCCGGGCTGAACGTCCTGCTGGTGGTCCGGCCCGGAAACATGGAGCTGACGGACGAGGAGAGCGCCCACTACAACCTCATTACCTCCTTTAGTCAACTTCAGCTGACAGGGCGAGCTTAACGCTGACGCAGTCCGCTTCTCCTCTACCACCCCTGACCTTCTTTTTTTTTTTTTTTTTTTAATCTACTCTGGTGTTCTTGATTTTGACTGTTGGCAGGAACTGGGACTTTTTATTATTATTTTTTGTTCACTGTATGGCTAATTATGTAGCCTTGAATAAGTATTCCTCTTCCTCAGACGTTTCCACATTTTGTCATTTGCCACAACTACAAACTTCAGCTTATATATATATATATATATATATATATATATATATATATATATATATATATAGACCAACAAAAAGTCATGCATAATTGTGATGAAAATGAAGTACATGATTAAAAACATTTTTATTGACCAAATTTTTGCTGTGGCTCTTGGGCTCAGTCAGGTGAACATGATGCTGCCACCACCATGTTTTCTTGTAATGATGAAAACTTGCCATGTACCCTGCATGACTAAGCTAAACCGCTCTAACACCAAAACATTGCTCTGGGTCCCTCCACTTCCCTCTCCAGTGTTTTACGGCTCTCCTGCAGGTTTTCTTTCCATTAAAAAAACCCCACAACATTATGCTGCCACCTCCGTGGAGATGTTTTCAGAATGGTTTGCATTGTTGCTCTTTAAATTGTTTTTTTCTTCTTTTTTTTTAAAGTGAAGGCCAAACAGTCCTTTAAACATCTCTACACCTACCACCCTGTTTGTTCTCTAACGAACCTGTGACACTTTCACAGAACGTCTGGATTTCTCCGTCTCTACAGGGAGATACTATGAATGCAAACTCCGTCATTGTTCTTGCAATTTTCACCAATCGTTGCAACTTGTCTGCAAATCGGACCAATTGCTTAAATTTCACTTTCATCCTTTTCTGACCGACCGCTGCAACTCTCCACCTTAAGCTAAGATGAGTTAACCCTTGCAATTCTGTCATATTAAACTTGTTGCTCGTCAGTCAATCCTTTATCGTTTCTCTACAGAAGTCGGTTTTTTCTGAGAAAGGAAAGATTACAACTTGATGAGAAAATCGGAGGAAAGGGAAGGTTATGTGCAACGTTAACATTTTTTACAAGACCATGTAAAAAATTGAAAATAAAGCTTTAAAAAAAATCACAAATTTATGTAAAAGGTGCTGCAAAATAATTCCACTTTACTATTATTTGCACCTTTTTTTGTTGGTCTATTCCATACAATACATAGAAGTTTGACAAAATGTGGAAAAGCTGAATACTGTTTGCTTGGCGTTTTGTATCCCTGAAATCACGGCAGGAATGCCTTCTTCATTTGTACAGAGTGATGTAACGACCTGAAGCGGGAGGTCGGTGTCATGGCAACCCGAACGGGACGGTGAGACTGTGGATAGGTGCTGTACAATCGCAGAAACTGTGAGGTTACTACTTGACGTTTGAACCGTGTGTCTGACTGCCACTTTCCAGCTGTTTGTGTACGAGCGTGATGTAACCGTTCCCATTTTGTAAATCGTCGTCTGCCTGTGCGACTACGAGATGCGCTTCAGTCGGGACCTCTAGTCGTGTTTTAGAGTGTAGAAGCGCTCCGCCGCGGCGGAGTGAAAGTCTTAACCCCGCCTCAGGCGGACAGTGTCTGTCTTAACGTGTGCCATGTGTGTCGTCTGTAAGGGAGGAGCGAAACGATGCTGGAGTGACGATCAAATGTGTAAACAGAGTCGGTACTAATCCAGAAATAAACACCTTTTCTCTCACACCTGCGTCTCTTTAGTTTGAACAGTTTTAAAATGAAACTATGAAAACCATTTATTTGTTTATTTGACAAGACTCTGGGTATGTTATGATTGAATATCTAAACTTTTACTAGCAGGAAACTGTCGGCATCTTCGTCGACAGTTTCGGCGAAGTTGCTAAGAGCAACTAATTAGCTGTTAGCGAAATGAGCTTTTAGCTAACAGCTACTCAGTGTCATTATAAGTAGGGGATACATAAAATTTTGTATGAACCAAGTTTAAACAGAGACACAGATGTACAATAAAGAATAAAAGATTCCATCTTATTTCACTGGACTCTTTTTCCTTCCACTCAACTTTTTACCCTATCTAATATGCTTGGATACATCAATGGAACATCCAGCTTTAATAACTTTTTGTGGTTTTCTCCTCAACGTGGAAGGTGTCAGTTACTTATTTTTTTTATTCGTCTTATGTATTTAACACTCAGAATTAGTAAAACAGATTTTTAGTTTTTCGTAGCTGTAAGCCAGAATGATTGAAATAAACATCTGAAATATTTCCCTGCTGAATTGAATGAATCTTTCACCAGTATGACATATGCAGAACAAAAGAGAATAGAAATAAAGTACAACACTGTAGTAGTAACATACATTCTTTTAATCGAAAATAAAAGTACAAATTTTTTCTGTCATGAAAATCTCAACTTATTAACAGAACACTTTCCAGCTTTAAAAATAGAAAATAATCAATTTGTTTGGCATCTTTTCCAGTTTGGTGATGTGATATTTTTACCAAAGCTAATCCAGTCACATGTTGACTTCCTATAACAAGGAGGTCAACATTTTCAAAGGATTCAGTCCAGAACCTCATTGCCTAATGAGTTCTACTTTTCCTCTGTCTACTTGTCCACAGTTTCACACATTATAATCCAATAAAAAATTTTAGAGCTCACACATTGTTCTTTAACCCCATGTCTCCAGTTTCAATGATACCAAACCACCAAATGTTCTCTATTCTGTGATACATTTAATAAAATCCAGGCTCAGTTCCTGACTTAAATTTATTTTCCCACACTGCGATTCAGCTGTTGCATTGATTCAATCTGATTTATACAAGCCAGCCTGTCTGCCTTCCATCAGTGCAGGATTGTGGTGTCACATCCAGCTTAGCGGCGATCAGCACCAGTTAGAAAAAATAACCAAACTTGCTTAGATGTAGACATGAAGCTGTATCAAGTATCTTATTAAAACATCTCAATATATCATGAACATTATATATATATATATATGTGTGTGTGTGTGTGTGTGTGTGTGTGTGTGTGTGTGTGTGTGTGTGTGTGTGTGTGTGTGTGTGTGTGCGTGAAGCATTAAAACAAAGCATAACATTGTAACATGACATTGCAACCAACTTGAATAGTGAGATATGTTCACCATCTGCAGGTGTTCAAACACAAGACCTTGTGGCACTCCTATAGCTCTGGCTCCTACTCTGGCTCCTGCTCTGGCTCCTGCTCTTTGCCATCGGGATAGCCATCAGGATCTTCACGCCAATCTTTACGCTCCACCGTGTCTCTGCACACCACCTCAAAGCGGCAGTGACGAAAGTCGATGGCAAAAGTGCTGATGTATATGAGGAAGAGCATGACCACGGCCCACTGGCAGCGAACCGTGTGCATGTGGGGGATAACAACCAGGACTGCATCGGGAGAGTCAAGGATGAAGACGGGAAGGCAATAACTGAACATTAAATCTCATAAATATAACATTAAGACCAAAGGCAAACAGTGGGGGGCACGACACTTCTGCTAATGCGCTAATAGCGGAGCTAATTTTTGGTTTAGCCCTTTAGCCCTTTTAATAATTTGGAAAACATTTACCCCACTTAGGTTCTCCTACATGAATTTTTCTAAATTTACTTGGCTGTTGTGAAAACTACTGTTTAGTTTAAGTGCTTCTGAGTTAGCATGACTAACTTTTTAGTTAGCGACGCCCAACACTGGTAAACAAAAAAGAATCCTAGAACATTTCTGCTAATAATCAACAGGCTAATTAATGTCCTCCAAATAAACCGTTCTCTGTCTCAGGTCAACAAATTGGAGCTAAGAAATGTAATTTTTTTCTCACTATAGACACGTTGCATGTTATGGTTTACATCTGGCAACACAATGCTGGAGGGCAAAAAGACTTATTTTACTTGCCCCCATAGCTGCACTGTCACGGTAGAACAACTCCATTAAAATAATAAAACCTGGAGATGTAGGTATTATTATTTAGAGTAGTCCACCAAACAAAGGGACTAGAGAACAACTTGTTCTCTAGTTTTAATGTTGACAATTAGTAGCAAAGCACTGCATCCCTTTTTCTGTCATGTGTCACACATACATTTAGGATTTAGCGCATTATGTTGACAACTTGATAGCTAAAACCAGTGGTTGTCATCATTGGCTAGCAGGATTTTGCCCTCCAGCAGTGAGCTGGGGGGCAGGATCTTTGTGATGTCACGGTGCAACGTGTCTATAGGCAAGAAGGCAAATATGGAAGAAGGTACTCTGGACAGATTAGATCTATAATGAACCTTTTGGAATTTGCTTCTAAAACACTACGTGTAAAGGAAAAGAAACTAAACACTGAACACACCATTCCTACAGCGAAAGATGGTGGTAGCAGAACCACACTTTTCCTCAGCAGAGACATAGGTGACAGGAAGATGGATGTAACTGAACACAAGACAATCCTTGAAGAAAACCTGCTAGAGGTTGGAGAAGACCTGAGACTGGGTCGAAAGTTTTCCTTTACCTGGTACTACCTGTTGTCGGAGTGAAAGGATACCATGCTGTAGAATAATGCAGAAGGTTATGGCTGCAGACAGCACCACACGGCAGATAGCAAAGACCTTCCCCTGGTTGTTCAGGTTAACTTTCCAGGTGATGTAAGACTGAAGCCAGCAGTACAAGTTGCCCAGTCCAAACGCCAGCAACGTGCCCCCGTTATGAATCACCCACATCTCAAGGAGCTACAAAAACAGACGCGAGTCAGTCTGTCACAGTCCGGATTTGGAGTTCATTTCTTAATGATCAGGGGTTACCTGGAAGTTTCCCACAATCGTCATCCCAAAACAGGCGACGGAGAAACACACCAGACTGAAAATGTTCAGCCACCGCTTGTCTAGTTTGGTCTTCACCTGAAAGTACCTGAGGATGCCCACGACAAACGCTGAAACAGAGGATTGGTAAAAGCCAATCATGATCAGAAAATTCATTCGAAATAGAACAACTAGGATTTTCAAAGTATTCAAACTTTTACATATTTTGCCAAACAACAACCAAAAACATTAATATATTTAATTGGGATTTAATGTGAAAGAGTGACACAAAGTCTTGTACAATCATGAAGCAGAAAGAAAATGATACATGATGCTACACATTTTGTTTTGCAAATAAAAAACTGAAAAGTGCGGCTTCCTCCCACAGTCCAAAAACATGACTGTCAGATTAATTGGTCTCTCTAAATTCTCCCTAGGTGTGTGTGTGTGTGTGTGTGTGTGTGTGTGTGTGTGTGTGTGTATGTGCGCACTTGGTTGTTTGTCCTGTCTGTCTCTGTGTTGCCTGCGACAGACTGGAAACCGTTCAGGGTGAATGCCCGAAATAGGCACCAGCACCCCTCCTGACCCCACCAGGGACAAGGGTGTAAAAAAAATGGATAGATGGATGCAGTGTGCAAAAGCATTCAGCCTCTTTTGTTCTCTGAGTGCAACCAATTGCCTTCAGACGTTGCCTGGTGACGCCTGACGCCATCGGCCTGGACTTTGTAATGTGAACGGCGTTTCTTTACCTGCGAACGCTGTCAGGTTCAAGATCTCACTGAAGTAGCAGCTGGTTGGGGGGAAATTCCCTGTGAAGCTGATAAAACACAAAGTATGATAAAATAACACCAAGCAGCTCCAGCTTCACTGTTAAAAGGAGAATGTAGGACAAGTGCAGTGAGTACCTTATGTAGGGAGGATATTCAGATCCATTTTTCTTTCTAGAAAGAAAAAAAACAAAAACAAAAGAAGATCTTGTTCCAGGGCTGCGCTGAGTAAATGTTGGTTGTCCCTCAGAGAGGGTAAGTGGTACCTGTATGCTGAGGTCAGAGGCAGCACTTTCCCGTTGTGGCGAGCTATGAAGTACCTGTTTGAGGGCACAAGGTGGACGAACAGAAGCACAGAGGCGTGTTAGGAACAGGATGCGCTGCAGAGGAGGAGAATCCACCATTCAAAAAACGTTACATTTTACTCGACTTTTACCAGCAAAAAAAAAACAAAGTCAATAAAAACAACCGATCTGCATTTTAACTAATGCTGCGTTCACACCAAACGCGTTTGGAGTGTTTACGTTCAAAGTCTATGTGGAGCGTCGGAGGCGTTCAAGGCGTCAAAACGCTCCAAACGGCTGAAATGGCGCCGGCCCTCAACGCGCCTCCACTTAGGCTTTGAATGTAAACCAGTCGCGCCTGAAGCTCCAAACACGTTTGGTGTGAAGGCACCATTAAACTCACAATGAAGAATGGTATGTTGGAAATGATTTGTAGCGTTTTCAGTCATCAACATAATATTTTTCTTTCTTGGTATTATGATAATCAAACCCTCCTTTTAATTGTTAAACAGGTTTTTGGTGTGGATGTTGGTATTTTTGATGATCTATGTTTGGTGATGAGCTCTGTGAGGATGGAAACACTCCTTGCCATCACCCTAATCTGTCCACAGATTCTCCATCAGAATAACATCAAGACGTTGATTTTTACCCCAATCACACAAAGCATGTCAGTAAAAATAAAATATTTCTTTAAAATTAAATCTAGGAATATGAACACTGTTAGACTTAAAATGTTTCCCCATTTCTTAATAAATTGATATTAAGGAAATGAAGAGTGCATTTATTAATGGTAGTTCACTGTTGTATATTTCTGTTTTATGAATTCATTAAAGGTACAGATTTTTTTTTACACATCCTGCTTACAGTTTTGATTGTCCAACTCAAAAGCAAAACTATTGATGAGTCGTGTTGATTCTTGAGTTGTTTTTTTGTCCAATCTCTATTAATGTTTAGGCATTAACTCTTTTAATTTTTTATTTATTTATTTTTCTGAATAAAAGTCAGAAAGAGGTTGAACTTACACGACCCAAAGTCCAGCAGCAGTAAACGTGGAGAGGATGGGAGGCAAGAGGACCAGCGGTCGGCACCACCACATGTTCTCCAATCTGATGTCACACACACACACACACACACACACACACACACACACACACGCACACACGCACACACGCACACACGCACACACGCACACACGCACACACACACACACACACACACACATAGCATTACTTCACATGAAGACAATGAGCTCTTTGTTAGCTTTAAAGCACAGAAAGCAAATAACCAAATAAGGGTTTATATCATCTTCAGTTTTTCCATTTCTAGTTGTCTGTTTAATTTTCATGCACAAATACACATTCATATATATATATATATATATATATATATATATAATTATAAATAATCTTTCTCAACTGTACATTTCTTTAATGCCATTTTTAAATTGCTGCACAGTCTTGTTTTTGTCTTATGGTGTAAATTTGCTCTTTTTCTATTCATTTTGCACTTTTAATGACACACGGTTAGTTAGAGGTAGAAGGATTATATCAAGCAAAAACAAACTAAAAACAAAACACAAAAAGTGTGCTACTTTTTAATTTATAATGGAATTTCCCAAATTAAAGCAGGATAAAAATTAAAAAAAATATATGGTACAAATATAGACATACACACCAAATAAAAACCGTCCTTAGCATCAAGGGTCTGTTTTTACAGGTAAAAGCAACATGTAAAAACCTCTCTAACCCTTTCATGCATGAATTATGATGCTTTATGTCAAGATTTATTTTCCAAAGTGTTTTTGATTTTCTTTTAAAGCATATAAAAAGGCAGGATTTTTTCTTTCTTTTTTTTATAGGTGATCAGTTCTAATTTTCTCCAAATACAAAGTTGTTATTTGGAAAATACATCAGTAGTATTAGTCCTTAGGGGATACTTGATTTTATTTATTTATTCATTTTTACCTGCAAGAGTCCTCTGCAGTAAAAACAGGATATTCCTGTGTTGCTTTTTCGTCTGTCTGCCATATTGGATTTAACAAAAAATTTTCTTGCACTTGCACTGGATGCCCAGTAGTAGTGTGTTGTATGACGCACTCATGTCCACTTCAGTGGTCTGTGTGCATTTATAACATAAAAATCCACAAGAAACACAAGAAAATGGCTTTTAGGTAGCTGAGCACTGCAGTCATCGAAGAACATCACAGCGACACATTAACTGAATGTTCACAACTTCTCAGACATGCTACACGTTTTTCTAATGCTCAGTAACAGCTCAATCCAGCAGCAGCAATCAAAGGAAATCAAACTTGAATCTAACACACCTTTCCCTAACTCCTGAAACTGAGAACACTAGAAGGAGACTTTGAACCTCTGTACCGGCCTGATGATGATGGATGATGAAGGCCTGCGTCCTTGCAGGTCTGATGAGCCTTTAGCTCGGCTCCGGGGTTCTGGTGCTGGAAGAGTTCCAAGTTAGAGCTGCAGTCTTTGGAGATCTTTGGGGTGATTTCCTCAAACACACAGCAGCTCTCTGGATCCTCTTCACCTCGGCTCAAGGCCTTTTTATTCTGTTCAGATGTAAGTGAACTGACTGCTCAGACGGAAAGAACACGTTGCTCTTCTCTGCAGGAGACTGGAAGGGTTCTTCGCCTGAGAATGCTGTCCATCTTCTCTTTTTCTGTCTGCTACCAGAGATCCTTTCCTTTAATTTCACTTTAAACAACGGCAGTTTTGAAATGAGTTGAATTAAATCCTTCAGTTCCTTTAATTTCCCTGCAAGTATTTTTAAATTGAGCTGAATTGAATGCATCTCTTCTTAGAAATGTTACATCTTCCCCTTTTTTTTGCAATGAAATGAATTCTTAAAATAAATTTTAGGGAAGATGAAAGCAGGATAACATTAAGCTGATTATGTTTGAACCTGAGCTGCTGCTGTTCAACCATTAAACTTGGTGAAAGGAAGTGCGTTTCCTTGCAGCTAATGAAGGTTCTCCTCATATCTGGAGTGACAGTTTCGCTGTGACCATATTTTAACACTTAAATTGTCGAAAAATACCGAGAGAAATGTATTCTACCGCTAAATAACACATTGAGGAAGTCAGACATAACGTCACAAACATGTCCCGACTCGAAACGGCGCGTTCCTCCGTCCTAAAGCAGGACGGTGAAAGCTGGTGTTTTACTGTGTGAGGCCTTACCTGTCCGTGGGTTCGGTGGGTTCAGTTGAATAGGAAACGACCTCTAAAATGAACTCTCTCCTGCTGAGATTTGCTGATGCTTCAGCTGCATTCAAACCGGACGGTTTGAATGGACGGAAACAGAACCAGGCTGCTCTCGGGCTCCACACCCTTCTGCCTAAATATGTTGCTTTTATACAAAAAAAATAGTGATGGCACAAAATCGTTTCTGATTGGCTCATTTGTTTTCTATAGCAGGAGCCTCTTGAAGTGAAAATGAAGGACGGAAAACACTGAACCATGTTTGCCTCATGATGCCTCGTGGTATTATAGAGTAAAACCATGATTTTTTTATGATTTAAAATAAATTTACTTTTTTTATTATTATTCTTGACGTACATTGAAGCAATAAATGATTTTCCCATTATAATCCAATGACTGTATATCAAATGCTAACATATACATTTTACATAAAAAGTATAACTATAGAGTTTATTAGACTCAATAGTGATTTTACATGTGCTTCTTCATAATTTTGAATAAACCAGAGAACACAGTGGACCATGGCTCCACATCTATCGCTGATTACTGGAACTCCAGACTTCACTAAGTTATTCATATTCCTGCGCAGACATAGATTCAAGATTATTTTTTGTATCGTTACCATGTTTTTTTTTTTTTACTGTGATGTAAAATAAATTTAATTTAAAAAAAAATCACACAAGCAATTCTATTAAACTATAATCTCACTAAACATTAAGAATTAAAAAAAAAATTAAACTAATAAGTTTGCTTCTGCTGTTTATCGAGACAGGCTTCTCACAAAAGATAATGTAAAATAAGAATCAGTCCTGAAAGACAAGTTTATTCATATTTCATTAATAAAATGATTTTTATTTTTTTATTTTTAGCTAATAGGAAAACCTTTTTTGGTTTTTCCTTTTACATGATCCCACTGGTGGTTTTAAGGTTTATTTACTTACTTTTGCCATCAACCTAATTTTTAGCCGAGACTCATTATTCTGGTGGCAATTTCAAAACATTATTATTTCCAGTTGCTCAAACTAAAAAAAATTTAAAAAATAGAGCAGTTCAAACAGAAACAAAGGCATAAGGTAATTTGTAAATAAATACTATTTATTGAAAATATTGCCTGGAGTCAGTCAGAAACAAAAAGACTTGTTTTCTCCTAGAACAGGAAGTGAATCAGGCAGCAGCCCTCATCGGTGCTGGAATGAATTATCAAGTACAGCTTCCTTCCAGGTTCCCTCTGAGGTCCAATGAATCAGCACAGAATTTCTTCCTTACGCTTTAAAGACAGCCGAGCCGAGTGTGTGCGTGTGTGTGCGCGTGTGTGTGTGTGAGAGAGAGAGAGAGCATGCATACGCTGAAATACGATAAAAGCTCGTTTCCGTAAAGTCCATTGCACGCTGTTGAGCCTCGTGACTACACTACTAAAAAACATGAAAGTAAGACGAAAATAAAAAAACGAATCGGATAAAAACATAGATATTTTCGACACGAGGGACTTCACTGCTGCTGCTGCTGCGTCGGACAACCTGTCGGTCCAACGCGCTGACCGCAGCGCCACCAGTGGTGAAATTAAGAACACGACACGAACATGGATTTATAAAAAAAAGAAACTGGCACCGATTACATAATGCCCAGTTTGTTTTTAAGTTTATCAACATGATTTTATGGAGGTTCATTGCAAATTTTATGGACCTAAATTAAAAAAAAAAAAAAAAGAAGAATGAATTTGTGGATTGGAAGGCATTGAAGCGTTGATGTAGTGCACAGATTAGAGATTATAAAGACGAACAAGCGAAAGTTTCCTAAATCTAAAACTTGTCGCGTTGTTGAATGACGTGTGAGCGAAAAGCATGCAGCAGAAATCTGCTATTAATACATAATTAATATTAGCTGTAATTTGTGACATTATAACACTGAGTAGGAACACAGACGTGTCCTTAAACGTCCCGTTTTTTTTTTTTTTACCATCATCACTCCTGACTGTTTTTTTTAAATTATTTTACACAGTTTTACCTTAAAAAGAGGTTTTGCATATTAATTGAAGTGTCTGATTTAAAGCCGTGGTTCAGAACCGGCCAGCCCACGTAAAGGTTGGTGTGGTATTTCTCTGAATAGCCCTTGATTAGACTCAATATCTACTTTCACCACTGCGCGTGACCGACCGCATGGCTTGTTTGAGTTCCGTCGTAAAACAAGAACAACAAAAGAAAACAAAAAAGAAAACGCGAATGGCACGAAGAAGAGCCGACCGTTGCAGTTGAGAAGTCTCAGGAGTCGTTCGCGTCGCCGACCGAACGGAGCTCCCCGCAAAACGGGCGGCCGGCGGGGCCACGGCGACGGACTCGGGCCTCAAACGCCGAGCTTGTTGGCTTGGGTCAGCACCACCTTCAGCACGGGCATGAAGGCCGACGTCTCGCTGAAGTTGCTGCTGCCGACGATGTGGGTGTGGATGTTCAGGCCCTCGGTGTAGGAGCGAGACTCGATGCTCCTCGCTATGCTGTGGAGTCCTCCGATGATGGCAGGAGAGAGCTGAGCGGAGGAGGAACAGCAGAGTTAGAAACGAATTAAACCCAAAGCTACCGACTGCCTTCAGAAGTCTACGGAGGGATATTAGGAGCAAAAATGTTTTCTCATTTAGAGAAGAAAGTCAGAATTTTATGAGAAAATCCTGAGACGAGAATAAAGTCGTAGAACAAAGTTGTAATAATATGACAATAGAGTAATAAAATACAAGAATGGATTCATAATCCTACCACAATAAAGCGGAAGTAGTACAAGAAAGTTGCAAAATACGAGAATTAAATCATAAAAATGAGAAAAAAAAGTCATAATAATACAAAAACAATGTCGCAAAATATGAGAACAAAGTTATAATGGGAGAAGAAGATCGTAGTAACACAAGAATAAAGTTATATTACCATAAAAAAGTCATAAAATAAAGGAATAAAATCATAAAATATCAGAAAAAAAGTTGTGGCAATACAATAATAAAGTCATGATATGAGAAGAATGTCATAATAAAGTCCTGTTATTACCAAAATAATAAGACTTTTGCTATGACTTTATTAATTTTATTATACCAAAATAAAAGTATAATTTCTGAATTTGAAACATTAAAATATGCTAGAAAAAAAAATTCAGTTGAAAATTTACTAGAAAAAACCTCATAATTTTGTTATTTATCTCAGAAATTTTCCAGAAAAAGAAAAAAACTTTTATTTTTGGTGTTTTATTATTCCAAAATAAAAGCATATTTATTTTGGTATAATAAAAATAAATATTTTTTTTTAATTTATTTTATAAACTTTATATACAACAATATAAAGTTGTTAAAAAGTTGCATATTTTACAGCCTTAAAAGTTGTAAAACATGCAAACAAAATTCTCACATAGCAGTTCAGATGAATTCCTGTATTAAAGTGGCCTAGTCAAAGTCAAAGACGTGCACACACACTCGTCATCCAATCTGACTGTCTCCCGGTTGTTTTGCGGAGAAACATTTGCACCAACGAGGCCACAGCAGAGAGACACTCACCGTCTGCTCTCTGAGTTTGTCGTAGAGCGCCTCCAAGCGTTTGTTGGCGTCGTCGAGCTTCCTCTTGGTTTGCTGTGAGGAGAAGACGGATAAACACAGACTCATGCGTGCTGAACAGAGACGGAGGACAGACGGAGCAGCTTGTCCATGACAGACTCACAGGGTCGGTGGCTACGGCCAAGCACTTCTGGATCAAACCCTCGAACGTCGTCTTCAGCACCAGGTGTTCGTCAGGGATCGGCTTCTTCATGATCTTCTCAGCAGGGATCGACTGCAGAGGCTGACAGGAGCCAACGGCGGCCGCGATTAGAGGCATTGTACATTTAAAAAAAACAGAAGGGAGTACATTTGTGCAAAAATATTTTTAGACTGGTCTCAGAAATTTTCTTGAAAAACAAACCTAGAAAATGTCCAAAAGTCAAAAATTTTACACTTTTGAAACTCAGAAATTTCCAAGGTTTTTCTAGAAATTATTTTAGATTAATCTTAAAGTTTCTGAGCTTATTGGTGGAAATGTATTCATTTATCTTTTCCTATCTACAGCAGCTCTCATGTGGACACAACATGGACAGGTCCGGTGAAACTTCCCCCTCAGGTCGTGGTTAGATTGACCCGAGACGTCCGTACCTGGATGGCGTCTCCTGTCGGTGCTCCGGGTGCGCCCTCCATGTTGGAGTTGGGCATTGAGGCGTTCATCCTTTGACTGGGGAGCTGCGTCTGGTGCATGCCTGAGTAAGGGACCTGGGAGCCCTGCAGACCCTGCAGCACATCCTGGGGGCCTCCAGATGACATGGGCTGAGCCTGGGGGTCGGCGCCCAGCGGGGCCAGAATGGGAGCCGTGATCGGGGCGGGTGGGGTGTAGTTCTCAGGAACCTGCTGTGGAAAAAAAATTATAAAAATAAAATAATTTGCTCTGTTTCAGCATCTAGAAACTCCAGAACTGGTCAAATAAGGAAAGGTGCGTTCCACACTACGTTTAGGTCCAGTTGTGGTTTTGGAGCCTTTGTGCTGTTTGAAGATTTAGTGTTTTGTTTGGCCTTTTAAACCAAACAGGTAGGAACTGTGTGTTTTTCTCCAATCTGTCTTGAGTCTTAATGAACAGAATCTGTCCGACAACTGGTTAAAAACCCTGTCTATTAGTGCGTAATTTCTGCAACATTAATGTTAGCATGCTAGCTAAGTGAAACAAACTAATGGTCCGGGGATGGAAACATTTATATACTAGTAGTACCCAGTTTTTTATTTTTTTAAAAAAATAAATAATGAACGTAGACTTACCTTCTTCTTTGGGGCTCGGGTCAGAGCTGGAGGGTCATTCCAGCCATTCTGGGGTCCTACACACGCACACACACACACACACACCTCAGCTGATTGTTTTAGCTTTTGCTAACACACAATGTTCCAAATTTGGCATTTCTGACTCCTTTAATATAGCTAAATAAACTCAGACACAGCTAGAAAACTATTCATCATTCAATATTACACTGTGCATGTATATTTATACACAAACACTTCATATAAAGACAATTCTTTATGAAATTCAATATCTTTAAAACTGGTAACCAAGTATAACAATTATTTAAATTTCACATAAACGTACATCAGTGTTTTACTAATGAATTAAAGTGAAAGTAAAGTTTGATTTCTCTGCCGGATTGTTTGGCAGCCAAAACAAATCAAGTACAGACTCCTTGTTGATTAATCATTCTGAGATTAGAGACCAATGCTGTCGTTATTGCATCATTAATTTAATGTCATTACCAACAGAAAGCCATGCAAATTAAATTCACATCATTTCTCCATTTTCCCAGTAAAGATTTGTCTGCCTCCTTTGTTCTCAGCCAATCAGTGAGCTAGCAGCGACCATGGCCACGGCGAGACGTTTCTGACCCAACCTGCAGCTTGGCTTCACTTTGTATTCAGTTTAATCAACATGACTAAATCATGTTATGTGCTGAATATTTTAATTTCTATAGACATTTAGAAAACAAAAATCTCTCAGATAATTATTCTTCTAATGCAGCCCTCATTAGTCATATTACAGAAATCCAACAATATTTTACCATTTAAATCTTTTTTAGTTGATCATCAGAGAATTTTTTTAACTAATCTGTGACTCTACAAATAAACACTTCTGCCAGCAAGGACAACATATTTTTTTTAATTCATTATTATTTTTTCATATTATTAATATTTTAATATTTTTATTACAACTATCAAGTGTTTTTAAAAAATTTTTTTAAATAATGTTCGTATTTTCATATTATTTTTTAACAGCCATAGCAACACAATGAGGTTAACATTAGCATTTTAGCTCATTTTGACATCTAAGCTAAAGATAGCCTGAGCGGAGTAAGTCACTGCTAGCCAACATGCTACTGAAAGCAAAGATGCTATCATTAGCATTCTGGTTAACCTTAGCATCTTAGCTAATTTTACCTTGAACACTAATGTTTGCTGAGTAAATGGCGTAAGTCAATGATTGCCCGAATGCTACTGATAGCATCTTAGCTAACGGTAGCATTTGAGCTAATTCTGGACATTCTAATGAGATGCAACAAAAACTATGTGATATTTTAAACTGCTTAAGCTTTGACACTTAAACTTGAGGCCTGCAAAACATTCGGGTAAGTTTTTGTTCTTCAGACCTTTTCTAATTATTACGATTATTATTATCAATACCGCTACCTTTTTACATTTTTTTTACTTTGAATTTTTACTTTATCTTAGTGATATCACTACCTATTTTTTTACTATTCTTAAAATATTTATTATGCTTATTTTTACTACTACTACTATTATTTCTACCTACTACAACTACGATCATAACTAATCTGAATCTCTCTAGTTCAGCTCCCTGTGAGGATGAGTGAGCTGGTTAGCAGGACAGACAGACAGAGAGAGGATGATCAGAGCCATGCAGACCTGTTCTCTTAGAGGCGGGGATCAGCCCGGGGTTGGGGTCTAGCTGTGTACCTGAGACTCCGCTCGGTGGAGGATGGAGTGGAGGCGGCATGTACGACACGGGAGATCCTGGCCCGCCATGCTGGAAAGACGCTCCGGAGGACGGCGGAGCGGAGAAGGAAGACGAGGAGGGAAAGAAAGGAGGGCGAGAGGGAGGAGAGGAGGACAGGCTGTGGCCGGCAGGAGGCTGTCCCGGATAGAGAGGAGGCGGGACGGGCTGAGTATACTGAGAGAGGAAGCCGGGGGGTTGAGGAGGGGAGGAGGGCTCAGCAGGAGGACTATGAGGAGGCGGAGCAGTAGAAGAGTACTGAAGAGGCTGATAGATGGAAACCCCCCCAGCTCCAGGCGGGTACTGGTTGACCTGGGGGTAGGCTGGGAGGCACACGGGAAGTTCTGTTAGTGGAAAAACGAAAGTTACTGCTGTAACTACGGTTCTATGAATCCCGGATGACCGCCAGAGGCGGTGCTTCAAGCACTGAATGATCATTCTTGCGCATGCGCAGGTCGAGTACTAATGACAACAATGTCACCTGTGACCTGCCGGGGACCCACGTGACTCTATATAGTCACATGACACCCGGCGTTCAATCCCTCCACCTTCTCGCGAAGAGCAAGGATTCCGAGGGACCAAGCACTCTGGCGGTCATCCGGGATTCATAGAACCGTAGTTACAGCAGTAACTTTCGTTCTATTTCATCCCTACTGACCGCCAGAGGCAGTGCTTCAAGCACTGGATGACTCATAACAACAAGGTCACGAGGAATAGGCAACATCCAAGGGATAACCACCGCACTACCCACCTCAATGTGATGTAGGGGCGTGCTGCTCCAGAATTCCTTGAAGGGGATGGGGCGCAGCCACATTCACCCTGTAAAACCGAGTAAAGGTACTAGCCGACTTCCAGGAGGCAGCACGGCATATAACGTCCAACGGTACCCCAGACATAGCTGCAAACGAGGTCGACATTCCCCTTGTAGAGTGGCACCTCACGCCGGCCGGCAGCTCCTGGCCCTGCAAGGCATAAGCCTTGGAGATGAAATCCACCACCCAGTGTGCAAGTCGTTGCTTAGAAAGCGCCTGACCCTTTCGTGAGCCAGCGTAGCAAACGAAAAGGCTATCTGTCCGTCGGAAGGATGCTGTGGCATTGATATATGCCTCAAGGGCACGAACAGGGCACAGTGGCTCAGAGGAGCCACCGGTGTAGAACCGGGCAAGATGGAGTGGCTGGGTACTGCCTGCCCCCCCTGACACCTTAGGAATAAACGTTACATCAGGCCACAGTGTAACACCTGAGCCATCCGGATTCCACCGGCAGCAGGGCTCAGCAATCGAGAGAGCCTGTAATTCCCCCACACACTTTGCGGAAACCATCGCCAAAAGGAACGCCGTCTTCATTGAGAGCCATTTGAGGTCCGCAGATGCCAAGGGCTCAAATGGGAGGGATCGAAGAGCATCAAGCACCAGAGAAAGGTCCCATGCTGGTGCCACAGAACGAGCGGGTGGGTGCAAACGCCGAGCACCTCTCAAAAACAGCACAACATCCTTGTCTCGGCCCACTGAACAACCATTCAGACCGACATGCCAGCAGGAAATGGCAGCCACATACACTTTCAAGGTAGATGGAGACCTTCCCTGATCCAATAATTCCTGCAGGAAGGTCAGTATGTCAGAGACCGAACACTGCACCGGATCCTGCCCTTTATCATGGCACCAGGTCACAAAGGCCGCCCACTTGTTAGCATAGACAACTCGCGTGGATGGCGCCCATGCATTAGCCATCGTACGGCCTACCGACCCAGTATAGCTGGAGAAAGCGGCTCCCGGCCTTGCAGGGGCCAAAGGCAGAGTTGGAGCTGGTCCGGTTCGGGATGCAAAATCCGACCCCCCATCTGGGAAAGAAGATCCCTCCTGGAGGGGAGACGCATTGGAGACCCTGAGCTGAGCTCGCAAAGGAGAGGAAACCAAACCCTTGCCGGCCAGCAGGGGGCCACCAACAGAACCCTGTGCCCTTCCTGACGAATCCTCAGGAGAGTCTGGAAAAGTAGGCTGAACGGTGGAAAGGCATAAAGGAGGGTCCGGGGCCAGTCGTGTGCCAGCGCATCGTGGCCCAGAGGACCGCTGTCGTCCAAGGAGAACCAAAGGGGACAGTGAAATGCGTCCCTCGAGGCAAATGGGTCCACCTCCGCCCTGCCGAAAGCCGTCCAGATGCACTCCACCACCTCCCGGTGAAGTTTCCATTCGCCTGGAAACGGCTTCTGACGGGATAGAAAATCGGCCGACACGTTCCGTGGCCCGGGGATGTAGGCTGCCCTGAGGCTGGTCAAGCATGGGGCTGCCCAGATCAGGAGCCGCCGAGTCAAGTAAAATAGTTTCCTGTACCTGGTCCCCCCTTGGTGGTTGATGTGAAAAACCACAGAGGTGTTGTCTGATCTCACCAGCACATGCTTCCCCCCTAAGCCTGGAAGAAAGCTCCGGAGAGCGAGAAACATAGCCTGCAATTCCAGGAAGTTGATGTGTTCCCGGCACTGCCGCGGGGACCATGTCCCCTGTGCCACTTGACCCCGCCATGTTGCACCCCAGCCCGTGGAGGATGCATCCGTGAACACAACTTCCCGACGACACGGGAGGGAACCGAGCGGGACCCCTTGTGTCATGAACGACTTCACCCTCCATTGGGACAGAGACTGAAGACACTGAGGGCCCACCCGAAGCCTCCTGCGGCGATGAGCGTACCTTGTGGAGTCCAGATTCAAGGTGTTCAACCACATCTGGAGGGGCCGCAATGACAGCAGCCCCAAGGGCACTACGGCGGATGCTGCCGTAAGCATGCCCAGGAGTCGAAGATACCGCACAAGAGGTGGTGCCATGCCCCGCCTGAATTCTGGGAGCATGCCCAATATACCGCTCACCCGCTGGGGCGACGGGCAAGCAGTCATCGAGACGGAATTCATTGCCATGCCCAGGAAGACGGTCCCCTGGGAGGGAGTCAATTTGCTCTTCTTCATGTTCACCTGCAAGCCCAAACATTCCACATGATGGAGCATTAACCGAGTATCCCGAATCGCCTGTTCCCGTGACGTGGCACAAATGAGCCAGTCGTCCAGGTACGGGAGGATCCTCAATCCTCGTCTCTGCAGAGGAGATAGAGCTGCTGCGACACATCGGGTGAACACTCTGGGGGACAGCGAAAGTCCGAAGGGGAGGACCCTGAACTGGAAGTGTCTCCCCTGAAAGGCAAAACGAAGAAACCGCCAATGGGGCGGAGCGATGGGAACATGAAAATAAGCATCCTTGAGATCTATGGAAGTGAACCAATCGCCCGGGGAAATGGCTTGCAACACTTCCTTTGTGGTCAGCATATGAAAGGGCATTACCTTCAAGTACACATTCAGGCCCCTGAGGTCCAAGACCGGACGTAGACCCCCAATCTTCTTGGGAACCAGAAAGTACATGGAATAAAAGCCCCCTGGATCCCGCAGGGGGTCCACCGGCACTATAGCACCCTTGTCCAGCAATGTGCAGATTTCCTGGTTCAGTGCCTGTGCTTTCACCGGGTCGCAGATCACAGTCATCCTGACTCGGCCAGGGACGGGCGGCCGGCGGCGGAATTGAAGGCGGTACCCCTGGGACAGGGTGGACAACACCCACAAGTCCGGTGTGTGGGCAGCCCAGAAGTGGAGCTGTCCCGGGGTAAAACAACCGACCGCCGGCCCTAAGGCATCACCTGCGGGCCCCCCGGCCCCTCGATGGCCTGGGAGGACACCGGCCAAACTGCGCGGCTCGAAAGGGGTGAGATGCCCTGGCCCCAGCTCGGTCTTGAGCTCGGTTCCCCTGATCCGGAGCAGGTCGTTGGGCCGATCTCTGACCCGTCACCAGACCCTGGGTCTCAATGAAAGAAGGAGGTGGGCGCGAGGACCTCCGTGAAGGACCCGCAGCAGCCCAAGAGCCAACCCGCAGGCGATCACGTCTGTGAAGCCCTGCCAGCTGCTGCCGTGTTCGAGAGGCCTGGGCTGTACGATCCAAGGCATCGAGTGCCGCAGAGCCGAAAAGTTCCCCAGGAACCACAGGCAGGGTCCGGAGGGTCCTCCTACAAAGCTCCGTAAGAGATGACTGCGCCAACCAGACCTGGCGGCGAGCGTGAACCAGCGTGGAGAGTGTGCGCCCCAGCTCCCTCGTCATGAGAGCAAAAGCCTGCAGAGACGCATCAACCAGGCCTTGCGTGCTGTGGTCCAGTGGAACGGTTTCCAAGGAAGAAGACAGGGCCAGCAGAAGATGGGAGAGGGAGTTCCCAATCCGGCCCATGCGGGCCCCAGAATCATAGGCCTTGCAGAGAAGGTCATCAGTAATACGGCACTGAGGTCGCGGACAACGAGCATTGGGCCGCAAAGCCTCATCAGGGGGGATAATAAGGGAGGCGATGCCCGGTTCCACCGCAGGCATCTGCCCCAAGCCAACCGTGGGCGCCTCCTGCATAGACGCCAGAACCCTGCCGTCCGTCGTCAGACGTGAAAGTGCCTTTGTATCCGACCAGCAAGCATGTAGTTCCCTAATATATTCCTCTGAGGGAGGAACCACTAAGGCAGCCTCAGATCTACCGCGCCTAAAGAAAGCGCTGGAAGCTGCAGGTCGGGTCTGAGGAACACCAATCTTTAAACGAGCAAGAGCCACTCGAATGGCGGCAGTCACAGATTCCCCTGTATCCTCCTGGGAGGCAAAGGAGTCAGATTCTGAGGCCCCAGACTCCAATCCTGGAGGTTCATCACAAAAATGGGTGCCCGAGGCCGCCACCGAAATAGCATCGTCATCATTGACCGATGCCTCATCCCGCTCGGGAGGGAGAGCCGCACTGTGCTCACCATCAGTTCTAAACGACTGGAGGAGGGTCTTCATGCGGGTTAGCTCCGTAGAGAGGTGATCCACCTTCGTGGACAACCTCCCTGCATCGGTCCGTCTGGCTCTCTTCGCAGGTTCCGAAGTCGCAGTTACAGTAGGCCGTTTGCACGTCGCCTGTCCGGGGGGCAACGAACCATGCGGCAGAGCGCCCACGCAGTCAGTAGGCCTCTCCAGCGCCGCCAGCCGATCCAGTCTGACAGAGCGGGGCATGATGCAACAGTTGGGGCAAGCCTCATCCGATAGAGCCTCCCGGAGATGTTCCACACCGAGACAGGAGGGACACAAGTCATGCCCGTCGTCGGGTTGAAGTGGAGCCAGACAGGTCGAGCAGCAGAAATTGTCCAACATCATATTGCTGAAAGGCGTGATCCGTTCGTCACCAACAAGAACTCAGCGCAGAAACGCCACTGGTGAGTTCAAATAACTTATAGAAGGACTCAGCGCGAGCAGAAACGCCACTGGCGAGTCAGACAACCAAACTCAAATGAACTCAACGCGAGCAGAAAACGCTACAGGTGAGTTAGAATACAAACAGAAAATTAACTCAGCGCGAGCAGAAACGCCACTGGCGAGCCAGACAACCAAACTCAAATGAACTCAACACGAGCAGAAAACGCTACAGGTGAGTTACAATACAAACTGAAAATCAACTCAGCGCGAGCAGAAACGCTACAGGTGAGTTACAATACAAACTGAAAATCAACTCAGCGCGAGCAGAAACGCTACAGGTGAGTCAAAGAGCCACAACTAGGCAAATCAAAGCAAAGAAAAAAACCAAACACTTACCAGTCGTCGCAGTGCGACCGCAGATCTGGTAAATGGGGAAGCAGCTTGTGCAGCCCCTGGAGGGCGAGACTTACGCCCGCAGCTCCGACCAAATTCGGTCACGGGGCTACTAGCAACAAGCAGATATACTACAGTGGTACACAGAAGCAGCTAGCTTCACACGACCACACACCTGTTCTCAACACACCTGCGCGCGAGAAGAACAAAGGGATTGAACGCCGGGTGTCATGTGACTATATAGAGTCACGTGGGTCCCCGGCAGGTCACAGGTGACATTGTTGTCATTAGTACTCGACCTGCGCATGCGCAAGAATGATCATTCAGTGCTTGAAGCACCGCCTCTGGCGGTCAGTAGGGATGAAATAGAACCTGCTGCAGGTCAACAAAACAGCTGCGACATGCAACAGGACGGCTTCACCACATGCTCTACGTGTAGCTAGAGAGGAGTCAACGAGCAGAGAGCTGAGAGCTCACACGGACGAGTCAAAGACATTCAAGAGTCAGACGTTAGAATCTAACATTTCCACAGACAAATGTTGTTCTAGAGAGCAGAACTGAAGGCGTTCACTGGAAATGACATGTCAGAGAAAGTTGCTAGTTGGACTGGAGGCCAGAAGGATGCTACCTTCTCCCCTCAACCCCCTTTTTCTTAAAAAAAAAAGACAAATCTCACTTTTTGGGAATATTTCTGTTGATGCTCTGGATTAAGAACGCTGCCAACTGTCACTTTCATGAAAGAAAGCTGTCTTAGAAACCCATGGCAGGATACAGACAGGAAGTCAGTTCAGTAGGTGACAGCTGAGCAGATAACCTGAATATTAGCTTGTATACATGTAAGAATCCATGGCAAAGAAAAGCATAATATTTTACACAAACACCTGACATTGCCACATTGCCGCTAATAGCGGAGCTAAATTTTAGCTTAGCGCTTTTGCTAACATTGAAAAAAAATAAGTTTAATTAGAGCTTCTGCTAGATGTCGTGTTTTTTTTTTACCACTTTAGCATTAGCTTCTGCTAAATATCATGTTGGTTTAGCATTACAGGAACTCTAATATCACATAGCGTTAGCGGGACTAATGTCATTCCTTGTAAGTGTTAGTGCAGCTAACGTTTTAGCTAGCGGTGCCCACCACTGGCTGGCTCTGATAGCGAGCTGTGAGAATACCCAGTGTCTCATAGTGTAAGGAGCTACATCGGTTCAAGACCTCAGAAGGGACGATTTGGTCATATTAAGCCTCATTAGTGTATCTGGGCGTCACAGGAGCTTCGTTTATAAGTTCTGCAACTTTGACTGGATAATACACATCATCTATCTGGTTTCTAAAACAATAAGACATAGAAACTCATGTTCTGAAGACCAATAACAAACTCGAAGTCCCAACTTACGCTGGTACTGATGAGAGTACATGTAGCCAGGAGTGGAGGAGGCCGAAGGGGCGGCTGGTGTGCTGGAGGCTGGCAGGCCGTACATCGGGTTTGGAGGCTCCGCCTGAAAGATTGAAGCAAATGCAACAAAACTAATAGCAACAGAAAGAGAGGCGAGCTAATTATCTGCTGAAGTGGCTTCCACAAAAAACCATTCAGCTACAGGTTTCGGTTCATTATTAAAGGATGGCAAGTATTTACATGTATGAAGAAAAATGAAAGTCATGCAGTGAAACAATCCAAACAAAGACACGAAATGCATCAGAGCATCAGGAAAAAAAGGAAACGGTTGACAGGAAGTGGCTACAGAAGAGGGCATCACCGTAACAAAGCAACAATTTGGACATGGAGCATGGGTCCAACAAATAAAAGCCAGATTGATTTTATTTTTTTAAACAAGATGCATGTCAAGTCAGGGATGGAGGATTGTGTACCTGCTGGTCTGGGGTGCTGCCTACATGAGGAAGAGGAGGAGGAGGGACATTTGGGAAGGCTGTGGGAGTTTGGTTACTCCAGGAGGTGACGGTGGAGGCAGCCCTCACCTGAAGCAAACAGAGACACAGGGTGACGCCACAGAGGAGGGATGACCACAGCATGGGACAGAGCGAGAGGAGCACCACCATGAGAACACCACTATGAAGACGAGTTAAAGGGAAAGCTCCGCTTTTTGAAAAAGGGATGGAGAACCGATGAGCAGTCGGAGTGAGCTGGGTAATTCTTCTTATTTAAAGCGGCAGTAATGTGTGATTTTCAGGCACATGGTGTCATTTTATAGCACAATCATGTCACCTTCAGACGTTATAAAAATGATATATGCTAATATGATTTCAAAGAAATTTGACTTTGTAACTTAACGCCTAGAAATTGAGTCTGTCTCCTTAAAAACTCCTGCTCTTTCTGAAACTCCTCCTTCAGGAAGTCATCACAACATGGCTCCTCTATTAACCCTTTAGCAACATTTTTTTACCAGCGCTGCACTGAGAAGCAGCTTGTACAATTAGTTCAGCAGATGCTCAGTTCCACCAGGTGTTTGCTAATTGCTGCTGGCTAGTCTGAAGGAGCCGAGTGGAGGAGTCAAGGAGGAAGGCAACTTGGAGGAAGCTTGGAAACTGCAGGTCTGAGGAGGCGCTAGGTCCACCCAAGTGTTTTGCACAGCTGAATGGTTGTCATGGAGATTAAAGGATTTCTCAAACATCATAAAAGAATCAAAGCAACTCCAATCAGGTTTTTGATGTGGGAATAACATCATAACATGATGAATAGCTAAAACAAAAAGTTGATTTTACACAATACTGCCCCTCTAAACCATGGCTTGTAAGAAAACTCTTCACCCTTTGACGGGTTCGTCAGGAGAACATACCGGCTGGTAATACTGAGGCTGAGATGGGGCAGAAGCAGGTGTAGGGCCTGGTGCTGGAACTCCTGCAGCAGGTTGAGGGACCAACGCCGGCTGGACCTGGGGGAACGGATGCTGGGGGAGAGCCGGGCGGCCGGGCAGCTGAGATGCAGCTCTGTGGGTTTGTGCTGGTGCTGCTTGCTGTCCTAAAGCCCGGATGAGACGGTCCCGAAGTTGCTGCACCGCAACCTGAACGGACGGAGATCGAACTGAGACCCAACACTCACACGGCCAGGCTTAGGTCCTGCTCGAACCCTTATGTAGACTTTGACTGAGTACACACTTCATAGAAGAGCAAACGGTGTAATTGTTTTAATTAATTCACCAATTACTGCGTACAAAACAAACATTACAGACTAACAAACAAACTCTAGTGAATTTAAGTTTAACTAAATGTTTAAGTTTAACTAATGAAATGGTAAAAGGACTGAACCTATATAGCACTTTTCCAGTCATTTTGACCACTCAAAGCACTTTACACTGGAGTCACATTCACCCATTCACACTCACACATTTATACACCAATACACAGATTGGTAGGCAATTTGGGGTTAAGTGCCCAAGGACACATCGACATGTGGCAGGAGGAAGCTGGAATTGAACCTACAACCTTCTGATCACAAGATGACGACTCTACCCACACAGCCACAGTCACCCCATGAACCATGCTATCAGCGGTGCTGCAGACCTGGTTGGTGTTGTCGGGCAGGTATGTGATGGCCGTGGACAGACCACCCTGAGAGGCCAGCAGGCTGGCGTACTGGCTCATCTTCTCAGCCAGCAGGATGCCGATCGCTGCAGGTCCGGACTGCTGGGTCAGCTCCACCGCCCGACGCAGCACCACCACCTTCTCCACCAGGTCCTGAGGCAAACAAAGGTGGAAAAGGATGGAATAATCTGGATAAAACATGCTCAGGGTCCATCTATATTTTGGTTTTTATGCTTTTCTAAAGCTTTCTAAACACGAAAACCACAGATTATGTTATCAAAGTTTAAAATGTTTTTATTATCTTAATGTTTCACACAGGCCAGTGATGCCGTTGTTTTGTTGAGGCATATTGAAACCGAAGGATGTCTCGTGTCATTGAGTTGTTTTGGAGTCTCAACAAACTGAAAACCTCATGCTTTGTATAAAATCAATTTTTTATATTTCAATTGAATTAAAAATGGACAACACCAAAAAGCTCAACAGCGCCCCCAAAAATTCATTCAGGCCAGTCAGTGTATGACAGACATTGGAAATGAGTAACAGACAAAGAGAAAACGTCTCTTCAGGTCAGGGACTAAAACCAACAGGAAGTTTATCGTTTATTATGAAATACTCAAGAAATTTGATAAATTTCTGATGTTGATGTTAAATTTAAAAACATAAAAATAAAATAACAGTTTTGTCTGAAATGTTATTTTTTGCTACTTTCTCCACTTTTTGTTTCATGAAAGAATCAATAAATATCAGTAAGCTCAAATATGATTAAATACAATTACTGTCTGCAGTCTGGTGATATAAACCAGTTTTGTACTCAAGTGGTCTCCTGAAGAAGCTAATCTAAGAACAATAAGTGTGTTTGTGGTGCTATAAATACTGTGCCATGCAGTCACTGTACTGCAAAACTATTTATTACCTATAGAATAAGTCATTTTCTTTTACCTTAAATAGTACCTCAAAATACTGCGATAAAATTCAAAGTCCATATCGCCCACCCCTACAGGAAGTCGGCTATTTTGAAGCCTCCTCATTCAAGTTGCGGCGTGCGTTAAGAAGAAACCCACAAACCTGCAGGGAGAGAGGGCAGTGTCCGTCCTGAGCTCTGCTCCAGCAGGACACCAGCTTCTCCACGTTACCCGCACAGATGTAGCACAGACAGGCCTGAGACTGGAGCTGCAGGTCCTCTGCTGCCTCCAGTCTGCTGCCGAGAAGGTCTGACAAGCGGAGGCGTAAAAGACGGTAAAGGTAAAGGTGGTAAAACTGGGATAAGTTCAGAACAAGAACAGGCGCGACGCCTCACCACAGAGGGAAGAGAACTCCTCGGGCCGAGCGTAGGTCATGACGGCAGCCATGGCCTCCCTCCAGTTCTGCAGATCGCACGTCTTCAGGATGTCGTGCCAGTCTTTCATGACCACGGCGCTGATCAGCTGCGGGACAGACGCACACTTCCATCATAAATAACAGACTCTCTTTAATAAGCAAACTCTCACAGCAGCGGTTTTTTCCCCCAGGAGTCACCTTGGTGATCTTGCTGTTTGCTTTGGTGAAATACTTCCTCTGGGTTTTCTCCAGGAGGTCGGCTCCTCCGGCAATTGCTAGGATGATGCTGTCTGCCATTCGGTTGTCGTGGAGACAGAGCTCCACGGCGCCCTGAAAGTCTCCGGTCAGCAGAGCCTGAGTGATCAGCCCGTCCACATCTAATGAAAAGAAAGAAAAAAAAGAGACATTTTTATATTAATAGTAATATATAAAAAAATTATCTGCTATGGAAAATCTGCATAAAAAATTAAAGTCCTGGTCTGATCAATCTTTAAAATGGACCAAACGTTATTTCCCCAACAAAGTCAAATTCGTTCTAATAAAAAAAAAATATTAATTTGAGTTTCTGCTAAATACTATGTTGGTTTAGCATTTCAATTAGCAGGACTATTGAAATTAATTGTATGTAAAATAGTTGGCCAGTAAATTTGATTCGGATTAGTGCTTCAGGGTTAGCACAGCTAGCTTTTTAGCTAGCAGTGCCCACCGCTGACGGAGTTGTCAGAAGCGTATTGTGTAAGGAGCTACATCGGTTCAGAACCTCAGAAACACTGATTCTAAATATGTTGTCATGAAAAAGAAAAGAAGCTTCATTTGACAAAAATATTTCAACACAGTTTTATGGCAGTGGTCCCCAACCCCCGGTCCGTGGACCGGTACCGGTCCGTGGACCAATTGGTACCGGGCCGCGCAAGAAATAATTAAATATTTCCGTTTTATGTATTATTTGAGTCTGGAGGATCTTTTATTTTGAAAATCCTTTAACCGGATTCTCTCAGTTACTTGTGCGCCAACACTGAGCCCACAGGCAGCAAAATGAGTAAGAAACGGATCAGATGTCTTTGGAAAGTTTCTTTGCAAAGGGGAAAAGGCCCAGAGAAGAGACAGGAGGATGGATTTATCCCGGACCGGTAGGTGAGTCAAACATTACAAGCCGCTCTGTGTAACATGCGGCAATAGAAACAACCCGGTTCGGCTCGGCTCGCCTCTATTTCGGAGTGACCGCGTTTCCACCGGCCCTTCTTGGCTCTGTAGCAGGGTGCCGCCTCCTGGTGGCGGGTGGGTGTAGCGCCATGTGCTGTTGACCGGTTATTTTTTTTAACTACATGAAAATTTAAAGCCCCGGTCATTTGACAGGTTATAATTAACACCCTCATGCGAGGACGTGATAGACTTTACGCAAAGAGTTCATCGCAGAGGAAACTAAAATCAATCAGTAAAAGAATCCTTTCTGAATATCATCTCATTGACACTGAACTAAATGCGTCTTTCTGACCGGTGTTATATCTTTAAAATTTCCTCTTCGGTCATATTTCAGTCCGTTTTTCGTCAATATGCGAGAGCTTAGCGCGATGCGCGCTCCCGCGAGAGGGGATGCAATTTTGGGCAGGCATGCGTTTCTGGGTATAACATCGGCTGCTAATGTGGCAATGAAGCTTCAAACTGCTTTGCCACGTAGAGAAAAGCAGGCTGTGGATATAAGCAACACTTCAGGTGTTATTGTCTCCATCACTCCCAGATGGGACCGTCTCGTTGCAGAGAAACAAGCTCAAGGCTCCTGTTAGTCATTATCGTGAGTTAAAATTTT
Source organism: Poecilia mexicana (assembly GCF_051168715.1). NCBI lineage: Eukaryota > Metazoa > Chordata > Actinopteri > Cyprinodontiformes > Poeciliidae > Poecilia > Poecilia mexicana. Next base: position 3,874,175 of record NW_028263381.1, read on the forward strand.
CACGAAAGTAAAATGCTCGTTTTTGTGGCGAATCTGTATCTTATTTTGAAGGGATATGTAAAAGTTACCATAGCGACCAGAGTCAGAGTGTTTGGGCAGTGGTCGAGAGGAGATGAGTAGAGCTTGTGAGTCTTAAGTCTGGTTTAGACGGAAAGATTTAAGGATTGTCGGCCGATTCTCCAAACCTCTGTGACCACAGAGCTGATAAAAGAACAACAGGTTCGATCGGGTCGTGTGTCCAAGGCAGGAGGAACCACCACACGAACGTCCCGATTCCAGAGGATAATCCAGTAAAACCCCCAACATAGCATACGGGAATTTAGAATAACCAAACACGGATGACGATGTAGTTCAATAGTGACAGTTTGTGGAGTCATTTTAAGAGATAAAAGACGTAACAGAAAGAAAAGGCGGTGGATAAAAGACAGCGGGAGCAGCCGCCCTATTTGCTGCACTATGATTTGGAGGTGAATATGTTTTTTCATAGTTAACATTTTTAACTGAAGAAACATAAACATATATAATAACGACCTTTACATAAAATAATAAACATTTCCACATATCATCTCTGATATCCACTGGACTCTCAGATGCGATATGTCAGCTATTTGGGATTCCCCTCTGTTCTTACGTCACCGCGCTTTCTGATTGGCTATGCTGCGATAAAAAGCCCAAGAAAACTCAAATTAGGTATATTCAGGATTTAGCGGGAACACCAACATGCAGAAGCCTTATCTGACGGTTCTTCCCCCCCCCGGGCCGCAGCAAAATTTTCCAAGTCTTCACCGGTCCGTGGTAATAAAAAGGTTGGGGACCACTGTTTTATGGAATCTCCCTCTCTCGCTCTCCCTGAGCCGGCGTGGCGGTACCTTTACTGATGCTGAGATGGACTCCTCCTGAAGGAGTGGGAACCGGAGGGGGGATCTCTGCTGGCGTTTCCACAGGACTGCTCTCCTCCACTTCCACCTGGGCTGTCAGGTCCTGAAGCATAAAACGAAATGTTTTCTACACAAAACCAAAAGCTGCAGAATAACTTCAAATCATTAAAAAAAGACAGAGAGAGGACATGGTTTGATGCCAGGAGTACAGCCAAATGTGTTGGTGGGCCAACACATTTGAATCCAAAACGATGCCACCAGAGAGGCTGATAGACGCACTTTTCACACCGTGAATGGAAAATAATTTACTTCAGGACCAAAGTGGAATTTTAGTTATTGGCAAAGACAATTAAGAGGAATCTAATGCCACAACTTCCACAAGAAGCAAATCAAAATGATCAAGAGTGAGAAATTCAAGTTTCACAAATCACTTGGAAAAAGTAAAGAACGCAGTTAGTGACCACTGCCCAGGGTGGACCATTCATCTGTCACTTCATAGGAGAAACTTCCACATCCTAAAATTATCTTCCTTCTCATATTTCTTAAAAAAAAAAAAAACACACAGCATCACAACACAGATGTCTTATATTTCAGATTTTTGTGTGTTTATAGTCATATTCTTGTTTTCTTACTTCCCATCAGTTTGTCTTTCTCTATTACCATCTGACTGTTTCCTTTTTGTGAGTTTTATCTTTACTTGTAATGCGTTTTATGTCCATCGGCCCATTTTAAACCTCTGCAACACATTTTGCATCCCAATTTTTTACATAAAAATGGTTCTACAACAGATTTGATTGGAAATAACAGGCGTTAGGAATCACAACACGCCAACAGAGACGTCTTCTGTGATATTTTCAGAACTCAGAAAGTCTAACATGACGTCATGTTGGATGTGCAGTTCTGCACAAAACCCCCCTCAGGTTTCATGGTTTTCAATGGGAACACTGCTTTGTTTGGCTACAAAGACCAACACACTTACGTCTACAATCCTTTTTTTTTTTTAGACTTATTTACAAGCCAAGAACATTTAGGGAAGTTCTTATAACTTAAAAAAATGCAGCCGAGTTCAACTGGAATTTTTTTGTGTTGCCGTTTCAACCAGAGTTATTCAACATGAACGCAGCGCCTTCACTTGAATGAACCCACATTAATTTGACTGACAGATATTCTCATTGATTAAGCTCCTCTCGGTGGCTCCTAATAGAGAATCACCAGCGGTATGCAGCGACCTGAACCACTGGCACCGAGGACGGGCAGCGAGACTAAACCTGCATGAACTTGGAGACAATAAACCTTTTCTCCCAGAGCAATTGCATTAAAATCACCTGGATGAGCCTGTGTTTAGTTGTGCAGTGATATTAAATGCAGCTTAAGAGTAATTCTCATCAAACTCTACCTCATTCAGAGGGATCTCCTCCTCTTCCTCCTGTTTCTCCTCCTCATCCTCATCATCCTCTTCCTCCTCCACCATGTTGGTGTCCAGTTCGCTGTCAGGACCATCTTCCGGTTCTGCCGGCTCCTCGCTGTCCAGGTCAGGAGTGGAGTTCAGATGGAGCGCGGCTGCAGGCTGGAGGTTTGAGGCGGCGATCAGGTCGAACGCTGCCTCTGGAGTGTCAGCAGGGGGCGCCAGGCTGAGGTCTGCTGAAGGCAGCGGTGAGGTGGAGGCGGACAAGTCCGGCTGCAGAGCCAAAAGACAAGCTCAGGACGAGATGGAGGATTTAAAAATATATATATATGATGGATGAAACGATGGACAGACATACAAATGGTGGACAAACAGACAAAAGGGTTGGATGACAGGTGCAAAAAAATGGACATCCAACTAGTTGGATCCATCCAAACAGTTGGATGGATCCAAATATTTCCACATAAATGGAATGAAGCCTGGAAATAAAACAAAACTCCCCATGTTTATTCCTTATCAAAATTGTCTTGCTACTTGAAAGTGACTTTAAAACAAACAAACAAACAAACAAACAAACAAACAAATCTCTTAGCTGTCTTAGCTGCCACAGATAGTCTGAATGGATGTTGTGGATCACTCTGCTTAAGAAAGAAACATTTTCTCTGGTCTTCATGGCAGCTTCAAAACTAAATGTTGATTTATATATTAATCATTTGGTGCAAATGTGATTTTAATTCGCTTTCCGACTGGGGAGGATTTTAAATGAATAGGATTTTATTTCAGTTCATATGAGTTGAACTTCTCCTTTGCTCTTTTTTTCACTCCAACTGAGTGAAAATCCTGAAGCTACAAAAACAGGAGAGGAAATCTTGCAACACTTCCTTATTGCACAACATGAAAAACCCACAGCCTCAAGCCTGAAGACACACATCTGTCATAATAATAATAATAATAATAATAATAACAGTTATTATCTTTGGCAGAAAATAAATGTTAATAAAAAGATTAAATTAGCGCTTTAGCTTAGCAACAATCTGCTAGCTCGGTATTGTGGCCATAAGATGCAGCATTAGTCCAACTCCAGGCTGCTTTTGTTGTGAGAAAAAGTTGAGTAATGAGCACTTTTTTTTTCTGAACGCATCTCCTAAAAATCCTTAAAAATTCCTTTAACATATACAAGTTAAGCGTCTCAACTTACCTGAGGGACGTTAGCAGGTTTCTCCTCTAAAGCTGCTGAAATCTGTAAACATCACAAACACATTTATCACAAGACACCAAGGTGAAAAGAAAAGTTTGAGCTAAAGTCAGGCTATGTGAATGCAGTCACCTTGGAGGCGACGTCCTCTTTGTTGTAGCCTAGGAGCTCCAGGTACTTGCTGCGAACATCGCTCTCGAAATTCACCTAGCAACCAAAAATCATAAAAAAAAAAAAAAAAAAAACGGGTGTGTTTTACTTGAAACTCTTCTTTGAAACAGATTGATGCTCCTACCTTCAGGAAGGACCAGACTGTTCTGTCAAACTCGTTCTCAGCTGAGCTGATCTTCTCCTGGCAGAAGTCCACGAAGCCACCCGAGCTCAGGGTGGCCTGCAGCCGGTCGGAGCGCTCCAAAAAGGCCGTTTCCGTGACGACCTGACTGATGTGAACGACATGGGATGTGGGCTGCTGGGGCTGCGGAGGCTTCGCGTTCTCCAATGACACCAGCTTCCCTCCAAACTACGAGACAAAACAAAACAAAACAAAAAAAACAGCGTAAACGATGATGGTTTCCACTAAAACAATTGGAGCATAGCTTCACTGACTCACAGCGAAGGAGGCTCCCACTGGTCTGCGGATCCACTTGGGGGGCTTCTTCAGGGGGTTGACTGTAGCTGGAGCGGCAGGGGTCTGCGGCAGCTGCAGTGGAGGCAGCGGCTGCCCTGTCCCAAACGGGTCCAGGTTCCCAAAGGAGTTGCTGATCTGAAATGGAGCCAAAAGTAAGACGCACTGAAAACCTCACTAAATCTCGCAGCACAAAGCAGAAATGATAACAGATGCAGAAGCAGTCACACTTTTCGCAGTTAGAGACCCAAGCGTCTAACATTTTTCTGTGATTTAATGTGTCAATTTGAAAATGATTAAGTTTCTTTTAATTTATCATGCGATTCATTGTTTAAATTGCAACAGGCTTAATAGTGAAGCCCTCACCTGATCGGCGTGCCTCTGGCTCTGCGCCTGGCTGCTGCCTCCCATGATGGAGTAGATATCGATGTGGCCGTCGAAGCCCGCGGCCGACAGCACCGCCGGGTTCCTGGGGCACCACTGGATGTCGAAGCACCACTGGCTGCTGGTGGGCAGCTCGTACAGAACCTGGAGGTTTGAGCCAATCGTTCCCTCGTGAAGCAAATGCCGAGAAGGTGCAGAACATTCAGACGAACCGGCGAGACAGAGGGTGGGGAAAGCGTTACCTCTCCTGTGTTGGGGTTCCAGCACAGGATGCGGCTGTCCTTCCCGCAGCTCAGGAGCAGCTCCGGATCGGCCAAGCTCCAGGCGATAGCCAGGACCCCTCTGCACAAAACGGAGCAGCACCATTAGATCAACTGGGTCGGGAGTACACTCTAAGAGACTGAAAGGTTTTCACAGGCACTCAGCTCCTTCAGACTAGCCAGCAGCAATTAGCAAACACCTGGTGGAACTGCTGAGCTCATTATAGGAGCTACTTCAGAGTAATGCTGGTAAAAACGTCGTCAAGGAGTTAATGGAGCCATGCTGCGATGACTTCCTGAAGGCGGAGTTTCAGAAAGAGCAGGATCTTCTTAAAGAGACAGAGGCCCAATTTCAAGGCGTTAAATTTCAAAGTCAAATTTCTTTTAAGTCATATTCGATAAAAATAGTATTTTTATAACAACTGAAGGTAACATAGTTACTTCACTGTGCTATAAAATCCTTGGAAAATACATAACACTGCCCCTTTAAGCATAGCGGGCGATATGTTTCTGTATATCATAGAAATGTTAACACCCTGCATCAAGGTGAGCATAATTATTATATTTTCTTTAGAGCCAAACAGGAGATTTAACCGACTCTGAAACGCCAAAAATTACCAAAAGTCTCTCAGCGACACACAGCACTCATTATAAATATGATTTACCTTTACATCATAAAACCCTAAATATAAAGACTCGTGAATAAAGCCTGCCAGAGGAAGGGAACAGAAGTTTTTACCGCGTGTGTTGCTCTAAAATCTTGAGAGGAGAGGAAGCGAATCGCAAGTCCCACATCTGGATGACCGGCAGCCGGTCGTCTTCTGAGGACATGACCAGCTGAGTGGCCACTTCGGGGTTCCAGGCCAGCCCAGAACAATGCATCTGGAGGCAGACACATGGAGCACAGCGGCAGGGTGAGACACGCTCCACCACACGGCTGAAACTAACGGTTATTTTATAACCGTTTGTTTGATTGTTCTCACCATTAAGCAATTAATCATATAAAAAATGAAAAATTCTACAGATTTTTCATTTATCCCCCTAAGCCTTTTTTATACAATATTAGAAGTATATTAATGCATATAAACAAATTATTCCATTCCTTTTTAAATAAGATTTTATTTTCTAAAATGCAATAGCATATAGTTCTTTTAGCAAATTTAAAATTGAAACTAAACCACTTGAGGAGTTTTGGCTAAAACTTATTTACACCAAAGGTTTTTTTTATTATTTTAAATCCAATATATTGTGTACAGTTTCGGCTCTGGATGTGTTGGTTTTGTTTAAATAAATGGCCTCTACTGGGTCTCTGTACTCCAGGTGACAATTAATCGATTACTACATTAGTTGTCGATTTATTTCAATAATCGATTAATCACAATTAATCGTTTCAGCCCCACTCTGTGATGTTCTGTGCGCTCTAGGTGGAGGACCTACTCTGTTGCTGTGGTCGCTGACTTTGATAATGAGGTCGTTCTTCCGCAGGTCCCACACTGAGGCCCTGCCGCTCGGGCAGGCCGAGGCCAGGATGTGCTGGACCTGTTTGTTCCACGCCACGCAACTGATGTCCTCCTGCGGCTTTAGAAGAAAGAAGGAAAGAGAGAGAGAGAGAGAGAGAAAACCCCGATATATTTTAATACATCCCAGAAAAAATGATCTCATTCAAGCATTCCATAGAATGAGTGTCAGCAGACTCAACATAGACAATATGGAGAGCCAAATTACCAAAAATAAAATAACTTTTGAAATAGCTTAAATTTATTAATTTATGATGTGCTTCAGCACAGAAACATGAAATAATATATATTGAGTTTTTAAAATGAATACATTTATTTGAGGAACAAATAAACAAATCTATATTTAATAAGTTATTTCTTTTTTTTCATTTCCAGTTTTATCAAATTAAAGACAATTTGACAAATTATTTATTTATTTATTTTAATTTGGCATTAAATAATGTTTGAAGGTAATCTTAATTGCAAGGTTAAGCCTGGCATTTTTTTCAACTTGTGTTAAAGCAATTTTTAACTTGGTAATCACATTTTAGGTATTAATAAAAACTAAAAATGCTGTAAGCAGCATAAAAGTACCTGTGCTTTAGGTCCTGGCGTCATGGGAGAGCCAAAATTATTCATGTCCCAGATGTAAATTTCTGATTCATTCCCACCAGACGCAACCAAGTTTGACTGGGGAAAAAAAGAGAAAATAGTCAGTATAAAAATCACCTTGAAAAATATTCATACCCCTTAAATTTCCTCAATGGTTTTCAAGTCAAAATCTTGGGTGTTTCAGTGAGATTTTTATGTGACACAAAGCAGCGTCCAACTAGGAAGGTAGTTTTCAAAAAGAGCTCAAAACTAAAAAATGTGGTGTGCATTTTATTATTTAGAGACCATTATCAAGTAAAACATTGATATGGATTGAATAATGCAAGTTCGGCCTCTCAAAGTCTAGTAAATGTTAATATTGTTCAGAACACTCCACACTGAAACTGGAAGATGTTTTAAAATATCCTAAATCAAACATGACAACCAAAAACAATAAATAATAAGGAAATAAAAGAACAACTGAAACTGTAAATAAAATGTATTATGAATGATTAATCATCAAAATGGAAACTAATGAGCTCATTTTAATTCATCATGTGATTAAGTGATCAACAGCTTATTGCGACAGTTTTAGCAAATTCTCACTTAAAATGTCAAAAAAAAAACAATAATAATAATAATAATACTGAGCAATAAGGTTTATGTCCTCTCATTCCTACTACTTTACAATTAAAAAAATACTTTATTGATCCCAAAGGGAAATGAAATGTTGCTGAAATTAATTCAAAATTCTTCAAAGATTTATTGTAGATTTACAGCTGTGGGAAGGAAAGATGTCCTGTAGCAGTCTATACTACAGCGAACTTGAAGAAGCCTCTGACTAAAGACACTGTTTTTCTAAGACAGACTGTCTACTGAAGAGAATGACCGGGGCTGTCTAATCATTTTTTTGATTTTATATTTAAAAAAAGTAAAGCATGAATATTTTTTTCATTGGAGCTAAAAGGCAAATAATTTAGAAAAAACAATTCTCGGGGCCGGACGGCTACATACTTGGAAATGGTTGACGTCGAGGGCCCTCACTGGCCCCGTGTGCCTGACGTTCTCGGCTACGATGACGTCGCTCTCTCCGGCCATGATCTTGGCGGCGTCGTACAGGATGACGTTGCCGTTCTCCCCGCCGGCGATCAGCACCCCGGACGGGTGGCCCTGGGCGTCCATGCCGTAGGGGCCCCACACCAGTTTATGATATCTGTGGGAAGCAAAAAAAGGTGAACGTATGAGAAGAGAAAGGGCTAAACACACACACACACACACACACACACACACATAAACAGGAGAATTCAGCTAACAGTGGCGGTGCAGAGAAACTCTTCTCCACCTGTGAGCGGAGGAGAGGCTGCCGCACGACTTCATATCCAGAGACGGATCAGCCAGGTCCAACTCGAAGAGCTCCAGGGAGGCATTGGTGCTGAAGGAGGCGTCCAGCTGCTGGGCAGACGTTCCTGCACAGACAGAACCGGAAAAATACAGCATTTAAGTGGATGGGTCTTCCTTTCCTTATAGCGATAAAACCACAGAAGCAAGTCATTTAAACAAACCATGGCAACCGAGATGCCAAGATTCATTCATATTCAAGAACAACTTTAATTAGCTAGATTGCTTGAGAAATCAGATGGTGTTAAAAGGTGATGATAACAAAGTTAAATCCCTTTATTGTTTGGCTCAAACCTGTTGCTAGGTAGATTGGGTGGTGCTGAGCAGGACTCCAGCTCTGGATGGCTGTGCGGTTGATCTCTTTAAGTTTCATCCTGGATGAAAAAACAAAATAAAACAAAACAAAAAAATAAACAGAACGTGACATATTCAAATTATGACAGAACTGGTGAAAGCTGTGCTGGTTTGTTGGGGGGGAGGGGGGGAGCCATCATGAAGCTTTTCTCCCAACATCTTTTTTAGAAAAAATTTTACTTTTTCGACACTACAATTATTCTTACTCGAGTAAAACCTTCTGCACACTCTACCCTCTGTTAGTAGCTTTTATTTTTAAAATATCAGAATATGTATACAAGATAATATTTTAGTCATTTTAACATATTAAATACAATGTTACTCAGTACTTGAGTAGATATTTTTTATGATATACTATTTTTTCTTTACTCTTACTTGAGTCATTTCTTGGACGAATACTTGATACTTTAACTTCAGTAGAAATATGTTCATTTCAAATATGATACATGAGTGCACATTTTTTGGCTAATATACCACTTCATTTAATCACAACATGCATTGTTTTCACGAAAATCTGTGTAAAATCTACAGAATATTTTAATGTCAATGTGAATAACTATTGTAGATTAACAGAAAGTTAATCATTCTAGAAGCAGAACAGAAGCAACAAGCTGAACATGGGATCATTTTTAGCTCTTCCCAATCCCAATGAAGTACACAGATGGAACAAAAAGAGAGTGGCAGTGTGAATATTTTCAGAAACAATAATAAACACTGAAAAGTTTTAAATGGACCAGTTTTAATGGTTCATGCCTGCACTCAACGCATTTCATGCTGCACGACATTGTTTATATTTATCTGCTTCACCGACTTCACAGAATCTGATCAGATTCGCCTGGTCTTAGAGATTAACCTGGCAGGGCTTCAATGACACTTTAGAAATATATGGCATGTTTTTTACAGTTCAGTCTGATTCTAGGACAGCTTAGTTACAGAATAACAGACCCAGGCCTCGTTTTCACCTGGCTTCTGTGATTCATATTAAGTGACAGCAGGGGAATTTCACAGAAAAGCGGATTTCTCTCAAGAAATGAAGAATCTGGCTTGATTTTGCAAGGGAAAAACACTCGAGCTAGCATGAAGCTAACAGCTGATGCAGGATAACAAAAAGCCTAAAAGAGTGGGAACATTACTGCTGAAACACAGTCCATGTGTTACTGTCAACTCCACCAGCTATCCGGGAGAGTGTTACCTGTTCTGGTAAAGGACATGCTGTTTTCAGTTAGTACCGTACTAGATACATAATGAAAGACAGTAGCAGACCTACACACACACACACACACACACGCACACAGATCTTATTACTTCTCTAAAGCGGCTTACCTTCTCTTCTGAACCGCTCCTCACATGAACGCAATAACAAAACAAACACACACAACCTCCGGCCTGAAGAAGTTCCCGTTTCGATTCTGCTCCGATGAATAACTGGTGTGTAGGCAGAGGAACGGGCTACCGGGTCCCGGCTGCGGACTCTCAGGACAGATTTCCACGTCCCCACTGGTCTCCATCAACGTGGCACTAAGCAACAACCTCCTCCCACGAAGAAGAACATCAGCTTCCGGGTAGACGAACCGCACCATAGATCGCACCGTCTTTCCCTTGCTAGCAAGCTAAGAAGCTAGGGTAACTCATGCTCATTGACAGCAGTTGCTTTTAATTAAATGCATCTTAATAAAGGATTTTATTTTTCCATACATTTATAGTATTTAATGAATAAATGTAAACACCCATACAGTCGTGGAAATAGAAATGTTTAAATAAAATTATATTAAAAACTAGCAATATTACCTTATAAACTATCCAAAAACTGACGTAGAAATAAAAAAAAAACTACACACGAAGCTGGACGTTTCAGTGCCTCCAGACGTCTTTTAAATTAAGCACATACATTTAAATGTAAAACGCATCTTGCAGTTTTCTTAGAAGCCGAGATTTTGTAATTTTTTTAAAGTAACCCTACACATTTCGTTTGATCTGAGCATCCTATTTTAACACAGTATTATTTTGTTTTGGTGTTTAATTTTCTAACAATATTTTACTCAATTTTGTTTAAATGTCATAACATTTTTAAAGAAACTGCTCAAACTAAATGACGTACTCTACTTATATTTTTGTAACTACACACCATTAACTTTACTTGTAATCTTAGTTTTAACATCAAAATGTATGAGTCAAGGTTTGTCAGAATTTAACTAGTTTCTCACAGTCGTGTTTCCTCAGTCCATCACACCATCACCTGACCACATACATAAGCTTCATTAAAAGCCACCATTTTTTGGGGGAAAAAATGAAACATTTTTTTTATCCACTTCTGTTGAAACCAATATAATCATCCAACTACTCAATGTTTGATTATTCTAACAAAAGAAGAATTGTTATTTTAAGACATTTTCATGTTACATATTGTCTTTAAGTATAATACAACTATATTACATGACATAAAAGTTTCTGTAACTATTCCATGTGTACTTATTGCTTATTAGCCTTTAATAGACACCCTTTAGAAAAAGGCACAAACGTTTTGAGGGAAAAGAAAAACTCTCACACCATATCTACTTCAAAATTTATTTGTTAATTTAAGAAGAAAAACAAAAGACAACTGGTCAATCTTTGTAAGGGGTAGCATTGTCAATACCATCCAGATGACGAATAACTCATCTCCAACTCTGTATTGTGCAAACCAGGTGAACTCTGAAAGAACAACAATGAGGAAATGTTAACTCGTGTAGAAAAGGCAAAAACTCAACATGACCTTAAGAAAAATACCCTCATTTTGGTCGTTATCCATAATCTCTCCCATACATACATATGTATGGGTCAGATGGGTAGTGATTGATATAATCATTGGGACAGTAATGCACATGGCAGAAACATAACCGGATTACAATACGTACCTGTAAGAGTAAAGATCAGCTCCTCTTAACATATTCTGGAAAACAAAATTAGGACAGATATTTTAACAAGTAATGTTTTAATCAATACCATGCTGTTACGGCAGATACACCTTTATTTATAGTGAACTCTTAATAAACTAAAGCAAATTGTGAGTGATGGCACGTGGCTTCTCCGTCACCACGAGCGCGCGTCGTGTGAAAAGACAACAAATAAATCTGGACAAATTAATGTTAATTTGAATTCACAAATTAATTATGCAGTTAAAGATACATTTTTATACTGCAGAATCTATTTTTAGCTAACTCGCCTCTTGAAATAGCGTGAAAACCGAGGAATACTTCGAGTCTCGTACACAAACTTGTTTAAAATGCACATAATAAGCGAAAAAAATACAACTAAAAGTTTTTGTACCCAGGTAGAAAGAAAAACTTTTGAACTCCTCCAACACGCTGCAGCTGCACGTTGGCCATTACATCGTTTTCCACCTTCCTCTTCTTCTACTGTGGATTAATGGTTGTTAGCAGCGAACCAACCAAGAAGGTGTCGCCACCCACTGTAACTCCAACTTACTCACTTTTTGCCGCTACGGCCACCTAGCGGTTGGAATGTACCGAGACGCGTTATACCCATGTTCCGTTTCTTTTTCATTGTAGCAAAGTATTTTCATGAATTATGATAATTTATTGTAAAAAGGCTCATATCCTAAGTGTAATTTAATTGATATCAATGTATCATTTTGAGCTGCACAGTGACGTAGTTGGTCGTACTACTGTTCAGCAGGCACCACTATTGGAAAAACACTGCCATTGACATTAGAAAATTAAATCTTCAGGAAACTTTAGCTTCTTGCTTTTCACTTTGACACACACTTTGGGCTAGACAGTAAACATTCTTACCTGGTGGTGAAGAGTGTGTTGAACCCTGTTAACTAACTTCAAAGGTGACTGCATATGAACCTCTGACTTAGGGGACTTATTTGTAAAATAGAGTAATATTGGTTGTAATGAATTTAAGTGTTTCAAATAAATCAAACGCAGACAAAATTCAACAATATACCCATTGGCGGTTTCTGATATGGGCGACGTGGGCAACCACCCAGGGCGACATGAGACCTCTGCATGTGTCATTTTAAAATCGCAATATTTCTGTACATACAACAGCAAAAATAATAAATTGATAATATTGAAGTGGGAAGAGAATTTGAAATGAAGTGTCTCCATGTGATACTATCCCATAAAATCTGCTGGAACTCCAAAATGAAATAAGTTATCAAAACTAGCACAGAGAATTTAAATTTTGGGCAAAACACATTACATACTTAAATCACAAGGCTCTATTGTTTTCATCATTACAGTATCTGAGTTATAGTGTGGAAGTTTGGGGTAACGCGTATAAAAAACAACTTACAACCATTATAATATACTCAATCAGAATAGCTTAATCTGCATTTTAGGGAACACAAGCTCTTTTTGAAAGCAAACAAAAATTATGGGATGTGGTTAAATATAAAACAGTTCTTGTGTTAAAAACAAGAATCGGTTTACTTCCTGGAAACATCCAGCAAATGCTTATTGAAGGGGTTGTACAATTTAAGAGGTCAACTTCATTAACAAAGAAAACAACACTGTTCGTACTAGAAGGAGGATTATGTGTATCAATTTGTGTAGTGTATATGGAATGGTATGAGAGAGGAGTTGAAGCAAAGCACAAACAAGCAATTTTGCAAAGCAATACAAAAAATATTTGAGAACTACAAATTGAGGAGGGGCTGTACTGATGATAGAAATTGAAGAAATCAATAACTTTTCCTCTGGGACTGAGTTATGAAGTGTTATAAATTGATATAATCTAAACTGTATCAAATATGTAAATAACACTTAGAAATTATCATGACATATACTGTAAAAGAAGAGTAATGGCAATAAGTTTATTTCACTTCTACTCATGTCCTCTTTTTGTATTTCATTATTTTTTACTTGAAATAAAAATCATGATGCAAGGCAGGATTGAGGGCTGCACAGCTGAAGTAGAGAAGCAATGTCAACGGTAAATATTGGTTAATCAACCATAACAGCAAAGTTAATATTGGTATTGGCCAAAATTTTCATAATGGTGCGTCCCTAAAATAGCTTGTTTATGGGGAGGGCAACAGAAGGTGGAATGGGTTTATTATTTTTTTTTCTTTAACAAATGCAGTAAGTAAACCTGGGAAGCTACTTCCAAAACCAGAACAAAAGTTATCTTGAATGTGCACGTCCAGTATGACCTACTGAGATTAGTTTTTATTTTGGGTATAATTTTGAAAAAGTTCTGTTTAAATTCTGGGTGTCTGAGCAGTGAGACCCTGTTACTTTAAAATCTCCCGCGTTCGTCTCACTTTTTAAAGTTAGCGTTAGCGCGCTAGCAAAGCCAGCGGTATGTCGTTTATAGTTGACGTGTCTCCGAGTTGATGTAAGGAGATCGTCAGTTCCCGAAACCCCCCCGCGCGCACACACACACACACACCGCACGCGGTATTAATGCGACCCCGCCGGACCGCGCGCATGGTTTTAATGTACTGTTTTACGACCGCGGGAGGGTTAAAACAAAATTTTAAGTCAGACGAAAACAGCTGGTGTAAATCCTGGTCATTCTTCGTTATGACACGCAGGAACGTCAGTCATATGGATCTAATGTTTTCTCAAGTCATTGCTGTGAGCTCATGTACAGTTTGTGTTTAATAAAGCATAGAAGAGCACCTGGGGAAAATGTGGAACTCCATCAATCTGAGTGTGTTCAGCTGCTACGAGGGGGACTCTATCTCTCTCTGTACACCTGTAGAAAATCTCCACTTACTGCTGCTGGAATAGTTTAGCCTAGCCTCAGTTAATAATTGACAGACTGCAGAGCTCTAAACCTTGCATATTAACACTCACACTTGATTACAAAGATTTGTTAAAATAAATATCAAAAAGATAGTTCCTCTACTGATAAACACAGATAAACTGCTGACGTTAAAATACAGGGGTTCTTGGAAAACGTCAGGATGGCAAAAGAATAGAGTGTACAAAATAAAAACAGAGGAGAGATCCGGAGAGCCCTTAGAGGGCAATAAATCGGGCTGAAGTTCATGTTTCAGAGGCAGTGTGCTGTCCTTTTGTTTTCCAGCTCAAGTCTAGTAATGCAGCTTAACTCCAGCAGTCTTGAGGATCTCTCCGCTTTCAGCGTTTCCGTAGAGCAGCCAGAGGGTCCGGCTTGTCCATGTCCAAGAGTTTGTGAACAGAGAGCCAGAAGAGGTCAGCCTAGCAGTTGATGGAGGCGCAGTCCGTTTTAGCTTTCCCGGCAGAGCTGATTATGCTCATGAGGCAGTGTCCAAACTCCTCCAGGATCGCCCTCTCCGCCTCCGCCTGAGGCTGACGAGTCTGTTCGGCCCGTTTGGCCTGCTCCAGTAAACATTCACACGTTGCTTCCAGCACTTCTTTCGTCACGAACGTGTACGGTAGCCTGCGGCAGGAAAGAAATGAAAACAGAAGTTTAAGCAGGATGGCATGATTATTCGTGTTGATTTTTCTTCCTCAAGTTCAAATGTTTTCAAAGCTAAGATGGATTATGTTGTTTTAGTGGCAGCTGTAGGCTAGGCGATACGGTATAAAGATTTAAATTAAAATTAAATCGCCTTCCATTATTTTATGAAGGTGACGATACGGATTCTGGTTAGACAGAACGTCCATCACTCCTGGAGGACACTAGAGAAGAAGGGTGGCGAGAACACACCCCTGGGGAATGCCATTTCTGATAGCTCTTATATTGACGACTCAGTTAAATTTTCAATTAAGTAACGACTCCTCGCAGCAGTAAGACTCAAAATAAAAAATTTTTTAAACTGTACATTTTTGCATATTATAGTTATTAAAACTAATTTTGGATATGAAAAGGCAAAAAAAAAAAAAAAAAGATAGCTGCATTTCTATTTAAGTGAATGTTGGAAAAGGATGGAAGTGTTTGAGTACCTCCCGCCTCCACTTGATATAATGGGAGTCGTCCTCATCAGCAGGTCTGAGATCTGTGAGGAGAGTTTGGTCTTGGCTGCCGTCTGCTGCTGGACCCTCACTTCTGCCGCGTCCGCCAGATGCATGAGCGTCTTCCTTTCGGGGCTCTCCTCAAAGTTTTTGCAACCGATGCATTTGCAAATGGACGAGCACATGATCTTTGCCTTCAAGATAAAAAAAAAAAAAAAAAAAAAACTTAATTACAAATGAAAGAGACTCCTGGCCAACTGCAGAGACGGAGGTACACCGACCTCATAGCACTCGCAGTAGTTCTTCAGGCAGCCTGACCGCTTGCAGTTGCAGCCTTTGCTGTGCCGGCGGTCTGACTCGCCCTCTTTGCCTTTGCCAATTTTAGGTTTGAAGGCCTCGGGGTTTCTGTCCAAGCAGGTCTGTAAAAAATCAAAATAAAAAACAAACTTCCTCTGAGTATCCATCAAATGGTTTATGCGACAGTATCCCTGCAGACACCCAGCCTGGAAACTACCTTAATGGCTTTGAGTCGTTCCGTTTCGTGCTCCAGGTTGTTGAAGCAGTTGTTGCAGTTACAGTTATTACAAAACTCTCCGTTTGCAAAGCAGTCGCAGTACCTGAGGGAGAAAACACGAGAAAACTTGACTTGATGCTTTGCATCTCCTCTAAAATTTTCTAAGAATTTTCTAAGGACTGATGAGACAAAGTTTAATAAGTCCTTCAAGGATTTTGCCATTGTTTGTGTGGGTTTGTTTGCAATCAAGCTCTGATTTTGTGGTGCTACTTTAGAAATTCTTGTAAGAAATTTTTGATATTTTTTCTTGTTAGACTGGTTAAAAAAAGTGTCTTATTGCAAGTTGTGCAAAAATAATTTTGCTGGTTTTTTTTGTGGTTGTATTTTTGACAGTAAATACGACTTTTTGTTAGTCGCCATATCGATCATGGACTAGAACTTGACATCAAGTCTGAGGCAGCAGAAGTAAAAAAATTCTGCCACCTGCAGGTCAGAGTTAGCATCACTTAAATCCAATATTTTGGACCATTTTTTCAAAAGAAAAAAAATAGCAATGAACTCACAATTATTGAGTGAGTAATAATTATGTCATTACATAATTTTTGGAGGAGCGCCTAAAAAATTATGTAATATAATATGGAACGCATTGATAATGCATGTTTACCCTCTTGACCAGTAAACATTAATTTAGTAAACAACACTTAACACTGGAAGACATTTTACAGATCTTAAAATAAAAAACAACCAAAAAACAATAAACTAACATAAAAACCACACACAACTGGAACCATAAATAAAATGTTATGCGATTAATCGATCGTCAAAAACCACAATAATGATGATAAAAAAGTTAATCTTGTGATAAGGCAATTTAAAACATAAAAATCTTATTTAATTATCATTCAATGTAAAAAAAAAATGTAAAAAGCAAGCATTATTGTGTAATTTTTTTTCTAATTTCTTCCTCACTCATTGTTCCTTTATTGACCCTTCTCCAGATCTTGAAAGTGATGAAAGCCAATTCGATACTTTTCAAGACGTTGGATGAACCCTGCCAGTGAACACATTTCCTACGACCACTTTAATGAAGCAAAGCCAGTCAGACTTACAGCTTGAGGCACTGTGACTTGGTGCAGTTGCATGGCTTTCTGGGTCTCGAGGTCGTCTCTGCTGCCGACACGCTTTAAAGCAATGAATCATATTAAAACACGGACAAAACAAAGAGAACAAGTATAGCATCTAACATCATTAGAGAAAGAGTAAATACAATCTAAAAACAATAAGTACAAAAGCCAAAAAAATAAAAGCTCTCCTGTCTTACCCATTGTAAGGGAGTTTGGCCTGAGTTTGGACGCTGCTGGACGCAGGAAAACTAGAGCTGCTGGCGAGTGTCACAAACTGTGACTGCTGGAGCTGCAAAAAAAGACGTTACCACATCAGAAATGTTCTACATATGCTTCAAGAAAACAAATAAAGAAAAGTAGTACTAACCTGCGTGACGTATTGTGCTGGAACAACAGCGTAACCCACATTGCTGCCACCGGGGGCAGATGTGAGGACGGTCCCTGGGGGCAGGTTGGTGAAGTTGGGCTGGATCTGGGGCAGAGGGGTGGCGGGCATGATGAGCCGCTGCTGTGTCTGAGTGGTGGTGACCACCTGTGGTGCAGATGTCAAGGGCTTAGGCGCCACCTGCAGGCAGCAGGATGCAAGAAGACAGCTTAGGAACATTTCACACACAGACTCCCCCAGAAACCAGCGACCATACAGCATCTGCTTTACTTGTTTCATTGTCTGTGCTTGGACGACTGGGACCGACATCCTGACCGCTCCGGTGTTCACCACTAAAGGTTTACCTGGAAAACATGAAACACACACGGTAAGCTCCAGGCAACACTTTCCGAGTAGGGCTGCAACTAACGATTAATTTAGTAATCGATTAATTAATCAGATAAGACAAAAATTGGCACAGATTTTTTACTGAAGTCTTTATAAAATATTAGAAAACATTAATGAGTAACTAAATTCCTTTTTAAAATAAGAAAATTAATATTTTATTGACTAAAATACAACATAGCATTCGTTTAATGAAGTAACTATTGATACAAATAGCTGCTAGCTACTTGTTAGCAATTAAGAAATAATTAGTTGCTAGCAACAAACGGTTGCTAACCATTATTTAGCAACTAACCATTTTTTCTATTATAGAATATTAATTGATTATTCGAACAATTGATTAACGGATTTTAAAATTGGCACATTCTGCAGATTTTTCAATACGTCACGCAGGTTAGTACTACTTTCATTTAAGCATTTAATCCTTTAATAAAACATTAACAATACTTTAAATACAAATAAACATTTAAATTCCCTTTTCAATTCTTAAATGCAGTCATTAATTGTATTCTCTAGTTAACGATTAATCGATTACTGAATTTGCTAATGGTCATTTCAATAATCGATTCATTGCGATTAATCATTTCATCCCTCTTTCCTGCCAACACAAGAAAACTAGCTCTGAATTATCAGATGAAGCAGAAGGAGTTCAGGGTTTACCTGTGGCCACTGAGCTGGTGTTGGGAGCGCTGGGCTGGCCCGCCGCGCTGGCCGTGGTCGCCGTGACGAGGCGGACGTAGTGAAACCTGCTTCCTGGCACCTGAATCTGCTGCACGTTTGGCTGGGTGGCCAGAGGGATGATGGTCTTGAACTGGGAGCCGCCCACTCCTCCCACAGCGACGGACTGGACAGGCTTAATGTTCTGAGACGGTTCAGAAAGAAACAACAGAACGAGGTTTCAGGCAAATAAGTGTGGAGTCATTGAGCAGACGACCGATAACTGGGATAAAGGGAGAGCAGAGGATTGTGCAGACATGCAGCAGGCGGCTTCACCTGCGCAGGCGTCTGGCTGGTGGCCACCTTGACTGGAGATGCAGGCGCCGACTGCTGGACTGCAAGAATTTGCTGGCCAAGTGCTACATTGACGGGCAGAGCTACCGACTTCTGGCTGGTGTTGGACGGCGGGGAAGCCACAGACACCACGGTTACCTGGACGACACAAATAACATGGAGATTAAATATTTACATGTCGGTGTCTAAGCATAAAAAAAGGCCTAGATGAAAAATCTGCAGTGTCCCAGTTTTTTTCTATCCGATTAATCAATTACTAAAAAAAGGAGCAAAAGGAATTAAATTTTCTTATCTACAATTTGTTACGTATTTCCAATACCGAATGAAACGAGCAGATGTGGTCAGATGAAAAATCTGCAGAATGTGCCAATTTTTGCATCTGATTAATCAATTAAATCATTAGAATAATCAATACAATGACCAGTAACTAAAATAATCGTTACTGCGGGCCTGACCCGTCTTCAGAGCTCAGTATTTAGTGCCATCTGAAACCTGAACACACTGAACCCAGCAGATCTCCCAGCGGCTCACCTTGCTGGGAGTCTTCAGAGGCGAGATGGCGATCTTTTTGCCAGGAATGCTCTGGATCGTAGTGTTGTGGGGCTCGGACAGCGTGATGGTTTTCGGTGACATCACCGGAGACGTTTGCGTCACCATGCGCCCTGGGAACGCACCGTGGAGCATTAGCAAAGCAGACATGCATTGAATGCAGCAGGAAGTCAGAGTCAGAAGAGACGCTGACCTGCGATAACAGGAGTCACCGACGTCTGAGGACTCAGGCCTTTGCTGTTGACCGTCTTTGTGATGATGAACTTGATTGGAGCAGTTGAGGATGCTGGTGTTTTCTTGGGGATCTAAAGGACGTGAGCAGTTATAAAAAAAAATAATAAAATAAAAAAAATCAGCCTTACTTGCAGCTGATTTTTTTTGAGGACCCCCGATAAAGAAAAAGGACAAAACTACAACTTTTAAATTCAAATCTACACACAAAAATGTTAAGACAACAGAAAGTCATCATTATTTCCAAGCTTTCTGGTTTCTTTCCATTGTCATGGTAACTAGGACCACATCTCCTCATTGGCAGAGTCTAAAACACACCTTAAAATACTCCCAGTTGCTGTATTAAGACTCAGCCAAGTCCAGCAAGTGTTTTAAAGCGAAAACTGACCAATATTATCTTTTCATTGCGGAGAACAGACGAAATATTGTTTTAGTTTTCTCCATATGAGCCCAGAATGATAAGCAAACTGGACATTTCTGATTTGACAGGAAAAACATTTGATGTTTTGGATCTACAATCCCGTTGTGATTAAAAAAAAAGTAGAACTAATAAAATTATAGTTTATTGTTGAGTAGGTAACCTTTTTTTTTGTCACAAAATATTTTGGTAATTACTGACGATTTTGACTTTGGCCCACAGGACAAAAAGTTTGGAGACACCAGATGTTTGTTTGTTAATAAAATAAAAAACAAAAACTAATGCATTCATATCAAAAGTTTTTACACCAATATTGCGTATCATTCAAATGAAAAGCATAAGAATGATACAACATGGCGATGAATATGTCTGTCACCAATAACACATTTTGCTAGAAGATAAATTGTCCAATAATTATTGGATTTTTGTTGTTTTGAGGCCATTTTTAAATATTATATTGACAATAGCATAATGAAAATTTGTAAGGTCAATTAAAAAAAAATAATAATAATAAAGAGGCTAAGAACTGACTGTCCTCACAATCAGAGTTGTGGAGAGTTGTTGCCAAGTAAAGTTGGAAAATATTACAAAGACGAGATGTGTGACGCCGACAGGTTCCAACCAACGATGGCTGCTTTAAAAGGCGCTCCAACAAGTATTAGCATAAGGGTGCACACACTCATGCTAACAGGCTGTTGCAGTTTTTGCTTTTTCTTCCCCTCCTCTAAGACTCGTTTGCTTTTCAGCTGAGTCGCACAGGACAAATGCCAAACTACATTGGAGAAGGTTGCAACTCACAAACATCTTAACAGGGATCTACAGACTTTCTGTAGCCGCCGTACACCTGATCTCTTATGATTCATAACCCTGTATGCTGGGCTCCATTAGGTGTTTATTTACACAAAAGTCTATGGTTACTACACACGGCAGGTCTGCAGTCCATTAAACCTTGTGTGTGAAAGATTATTTACAAAACAGAACATGTTAAGCATATGAGCAGAGAAACTGTTTAATAGAGAGTAGAGTTTAGATTTATGGCCCGAACCAGAATTATTTGCTTGATGGTCAGGTTCGCGTCGGACGTCTGTGGTGTGTTTAGTCAGCCTAAAATACTTACAGCACACAGAATGCTGTGTGAAGTTGTATTAACCTACTAATTATAGTAGTAGACAGCTTAACCTGTTGAGGAAATAAAGAAAATATGTAGGGTGCAGAAGTTAATCAGACCCGGTTGGATTTGAGTTTTTTTTTTAGGACCAATAGAAACTGTAATGGAGAAGTGATGTGGGTTAGACTGACGTGGTTTCAGTGTGCATAGATTACTAATTGGGGTGTGCCGATAAGCCGACCCCGATTTCCTTATTTTGGGTGATCGGATGAGGCGTATATGTGGAACTGATCTTATCTACCTCCATGACAACATGAGGACACGGATGTTGTCCTCATGATCCACCGAAGGGTGACAGATAAGTTTTTTAAGTTTTCTTTTTGGCTCTGGTGGTCTTTATTTGAAAGTGCTAAGACAGAAAAGTAGGTAAAGAGAGAGAGGGAAGGCATGCAGCAAGGATCACCAGGCCGGGAATCGAACCTGCGATGGCTAATCAGGAACTAAGGGTTGTACTTAAAACCCCTGAGCCACCACAGCAACCCAGTTAAGGGGTTTTAAAGATTGATGATCGGCCATTAAAATCTGGAATCGATGCATAACTAGTAAATATCTTCTTGCATCTTCGTTCGGCTCCTTTATATGCGCCTCAGTAGTTGCGTTTCGATTGATCATAAAATAGTGCAAATTGGAATTATGAAAATAAATTTCCTTAATGGAAACATGGCAATTTTTGGGGGGAAAAAAATTGTGCTAGGAGGAAGTTTTTTTTTTTTTTGAATTTATCAAAATTAACGTATTTGGCTAAATTACAATGGAAACCCTCTTTCTCATCACACAAATCTTATAAACAGCAACCGGATGTTACTATAAGAACAGAAACAGATAGGAAGCAGTAGGAGGATGATGTTGTAGCATATATTCAATGACTTATAGCATGAAGAAACCTTAATTCACATGTGATTCTCATTGCGTTTCTTATTTAATGGAAACACAGCAATTGCAAAATTGTGCTTTTTCACAACTGACAGAACGTCAAAGTTTTGTACACATTTGTAATGGAAACACAGTCACTGATAGTAGAACAAACTTTGGGTCGTCTTCAGTCAGTTGTTTCAGTCATCATGGCCGTTAGTGTTTGTGTGCAGTGCATTCACCACTCAGGTAAAAAAGGACAGGATTTTATTCTCCAACCAGAAGACAGAGTGTGAAACTGGCTAACTCAGGTCATCGATACATCGGAAGCCGTGTTAAATCCTCAGCTAGTGTTCCTTTCATTTGCTGTGTTTAGAACACAAACCAAGCATCATTACCTGTACGGTCTTCAGCTGCTGGGCCTGCAACGTGGTCACCTGGTTGCCGGCGCTGCCCACCACTGGTTTCAGCTCTCTCCCACCAATAGTCACCACTTTGAACTGCGGCGTTGGAGACTTCGCGTCCCCTGAAGTCTGTGAAACCCCGGGTTTGCCGCCTGTGTGGGGTAACTGGAGCACTATCGGCTGCCCCGACTTCCCTATCGTCGTGACCAAAAGTTTCTGCCCTTCTTGCTTGATGACTTGGGCTGGGGCAGCTGCGGCTTTTGCCGCCTCTGTGGCTTGAGCCGAGGCCACCTTATTCAGAATGATCTGGTGGTTGGCGGCAGAAAAGGCGAACGGAGTCGTGAGCTTCTGTGTGCCGCTCGTGGAAACCGTCGTCCCGGTGAGGCTGTCTGTAGTTTTGGTTGTAGCTGTGGAAGTCGCCAAGGCAGGCTTGATGGCGAACAAGGTCGACGAAGCGGAAATCGTGATGGAAGACTGACTCCCCGGGGCGGAGTCTGCAGCTGCAGCAGCGGTCGCGGCCTGGACGCGCTCCGCAGGAGTGGCGTTGGAGCAGGTGTTTAAACTTTCTGATGTCACGGGAGCGTCCGTTTCCATGGGGACAGACGTGTCATGCGTGGGCTCCGACTGGGAGTGAGGGACCTCCTCTATGGCCTCTGTATCCATGATTTCATCAGGAAGGAGACTGTTGAGCTCCGGTGACACCACATCCATGCTTGCTGTGTCTTAGCTCTCCGTTAGACCTAAAAAAATAAAATGATTTAAAAAAAAAAAAACATTTGTATTAGATGTGTCAAAAATGAGAAGCTTCAAAACAAGAGCAAAACTGAATGGAAACAAATCCATAAAATACCCAAAAAAGAAACAAGACAAAAACTGTTCATGAGTGAAGTTCATGAAAAAAAATATCTTGAAATAACTGGATATCTTTTTTTTTTTTTTTTATTGCTGCACTGTCATGGTAATAAATTTTGCTGGACGATAAATTGTCCCATAAGTTATAGCAATAATCAATAATATTGTTTTGAGATCGTTTTCAAATAATGTAGTAATGGCATAATAACACAAGAACACATTTTCAAAGATCCATAAACTTTAAATTCTAATGAACATTTAATGCTGGAACTGGTTTTAAATATGAGCAGAGATGTGCTTATTAAGGGCCAAGACTAAATGAGGGCAGCAGTTCATTTCTATGGTTCTCTCATAAACCCCATTTCTATCAAAAGGATGTATTTTCTAATAGTTTTACATTCAAATCCTATAGATTTTGTCTTTAGATGTCACACACTCCATTTATATGGTAGCTCTTTTAAAGCATTTATCTGCTAACTGTAGTGTTTTTTTTTTTTTTTTTTGTAAAGCACGTTGAATTGCCTTGTGCCTGGACGCAAATTACCCCCCTAGCTTTGCCATGGTAACTGAAAGAAAAACAATGGAGATGAAATTAAGAGAATGTTTCACCTTTCAACTATCAACTACCGAACACGTCGTTTAATTCAACTGGCTGCATGTAATGCAAATATGCATTAACAGGATAGCAATGCAAGACCGCCTTTAACCAATGGAGGGTTAAACAAACATAAAGCTAACCATGCCAAAGCTAGCAGTGAGTTGACACCAAAATGCCCGCTTTGAGAACTTGACCTGTAATGTTAGCTGCCAGGGAGGGAAGATTAAATGAACGCAGTGATGAGCTGGAGGTACATTTGGACTCGAGCTGATTTTGACAGAAGCTGACAGCTGACGGTGGGTCCGCTAGGCCGCGCCGTTTATCTCCGGCGTATCTTTGTCTTGCCGCACTCTGCTCCACATTAATCCAGCGAAACGCTCATACATGAACCCCCCCCTCTGTCCGCCCCATATTTACTCCACACAGACCCACTCACTGCTCGGAGTGTCCCCATGAGCCTGGAGGGACAGCCAACAAACGCGGGCTGCATTCGTCTGCATTAAAAACAACCCAAGAAGTGATGTCGCTTGGGGTAAAAGACTGGGGGGAAAGCGTCAAGCTCGTTGCGTTACTATTTCAGGCCGGGGTTGGATTTCGAAAGATCCGCCATTTTTACCTCGTCATCAACTCGGTTAGCTCTCTGGCTAACACTATCCATTTCATATTCTTCCCCCATTCGACTGCGACTTTTACAGACACAAGTCGTTAAAAAAACACGTAGAAACAAGGCCGGAAATTAATAAGAAACTTGTTGTAAATGTGTACTCAACCAAGCGGTATACTCTTTCTACACAATGACAGTGTAAACAAAGCTAGCTTTCAGTAATTGCTCCTGTCACCTGAGAAATCCATTTAGAAGCCAACATTGTGCGGCACAATTCCAGTTCAAGCTGCTGTAACTATGTGTTTCAATACAACAGGCTCCACTGTGTGTCTGATGACTTGTGCTCATCAGTAATAATTTACACACCTTTTTTTAACAGGTCAGTCGCTTAAAAGAACAAAAATCGCGTCACTCGACCGACCATAACCTGTCATTGTCCAGCTGAAGCATTTACTTTATACTAAGTTTAACTAACCAGACGGTTCAGAAAATACTGGCCGCATATCCTACATCGAAAAAAAGTGTTCCTTTTGTCCCAACATTGTTTAAATATTCGTCATACTGTGCATGATAATTTCTAGGGAAATTCTGCGCCTTCCTGACTATCTTTATGATCAGTAATAGCAGCTTCATGAAGCCAGCCCAGCGGGCAGGACAAACTGACTGTACTAGCGAAGTTGCTGAGCTGGCTAACCCGAGCTAGCTAGCACAACATTATACCTCAACATTATTTACATCTTTAACTTTGCAGCTTCCGGTGGGATACGCTGCAGTCAAGCGTAGAGGGGGCCAATATACAGCCGTGCTTACCCGAGATTTTAACGCTGGGCAGCGTTTCCAGGTGAACCGAGGAAAGGAAAAGGCGATTGTTCAAAATACCGCGCCGAGCGCCATTCCTCCCTGACATTTCACAGAGCGGCCACGCCCTCCACGTTCGACGTCACCGTGACACTTTGTTTAAAGGTACAGCGCAGTTTTTACTTATAACAGAAATGTAATTAACGTCGTCACATATCTAAAACAAATTTTAGAAATATATAAATTCTAAACAGTGGTGATATTAAGCATGTTTTCTTTATAAATAATTACAATTTACACTTTAAAACCTGTAAAAGTATAAAAATAGCAGCAAAAAGGACACTCCTAAACATTTATGATGATGTATTGATCAAGCTGTGTGTTTGGTCTTTGCTGGATCACCTCACTTAGTCCTAGCTTTTTTCTTCTTCTTTTTTTTTTGTCTTTTAAAGACAAACTTTCAAATCCACTTAATTATGGTGTGGGGAGGCTTTTAGTTCTGATCTCTTTTTTTTTGGCTTCCACTGCCCCTTGTTTTTAATTGACTTATCAAGAAACAGCATCATACACTGCAACTAGAGGGGAAAAAACTTTTACAGTGGACATTATACCTGTATGTGGACAAATTACAGCTGCACTTGAAGGTACCGTCTCTCTTGGTAAGTCGCGCTGATATTATCCACTGTCTCAGATTGTTGAACAGTATAAATCAGGGGTGTCCAATGTCGGTCCTCGAGGGCCGGCATCCTGCATGATTTAGTTCTCTCCCTAGTGGTTGTAACAACCTCCTCAGCAAGTCAGTGTTCTGCTTAGGCCTTCTAATGAGCCATCATTTAATGCAGGTGTGTAAAACCAGGGAGAGAAGTAAAACATGCAGGATGCCGACCCTCGAGGACCGACTTTGGACACCCCTGGTATAAATGGTTTATTTTAATCAAAGAAGCAATATAAAACTGTTACTGGAAAGGATAATTTATTGAAAACACACCAAAAAATATATATTTTTATCTATCTAAACTTCACTTTCCATATATTTAGTTTTATGAAGTTTATTCTAGTGGATTCTGTGCTTGTCAACAATTATACACCTTGCTAAATAAGTGTTAAAATATCTGCTTTTACTTGTACAAATTATTCCAGGGATTCTAACACGATAACAATACATAAGACAAATGTACTATTTATGTCAGAGCGTTCAGCGTGCGCGCTCACGTGACTCGCAGGAGGAAGGCAGCTCGCGCACTTCCAGCCTGCACACGCGCAGAGAGGCTAGCAAACCGGGTGTTGTTGACATTTTTTAGCAACACATTTAGCGACAATGGCGGCCGAAGTGAGACAGGAGCTTGCACAGTTGATGAATTCAACCGGATCTCACAAGGACCTTGCTGCCAAGTACGTAGCTATCAGCGGACAATAACATAAGCTGCTAATAAAAATCAGTTCACAACGGAAACGCCGCATTCGTGTTAGCTAGTAGCAATGTAGCTTTGTTAGACTTAGCTATGCTAATATCATTCACTTAGTTATATTAGCCACATAGCAATTCGTTAGACTGAACGCTTCAGCCTGACAGTGTAGCGCAATTTAAGAGTATTTTGTGTTCACGAAGCAAGAGGTTACTCTGGGTTATTGATATATTTTTTTGCGATGCTTGCTGACTTGCATGGAAGCTAACGTTGCTTTTTAATTTGCAGATAGAAAAAAAACATAAAACGAGTTACAAGTTGGCTATTTTTCATATCACACAGACACATTGCAATGCATAATGTGTTTAGGAAGAATGTCAAATAATCCACAAATATTGCGGATAAAATCCTCTGTGAGTGTATGTTGTTATGAAGACAGGCAAATACTGAACAAGACGCATATTAAACTTCATTTTCACCTGCTCCTATCTGTAACCAAGAGAAGCAGATAGAGTCTGTAACGATTCTTTTACTATTCTAAGAGCGAATGACTTAAACTACAACGACATGTGGATGTTGAGTTGATCAGAACGAAAAAAATAAGAATTTTCCAAAATGATCAATTTCAATCACTGATCTGGTGATTGGTATATCCTCTGTTTTCTTGCTGAACTGTTTGATTCTTCTCATTACCTTATCAGTAAAAATTTATTTCTCATTTTTAAGAAGACTTCCACAAGAAACCTTAATAGTGCGTGTAATCAGTCAAATTTCTCTGTAGATATCGACAGATTTTGGAGAAAGCCATTCAGCTGACGGATGCAGAGCAGTTGGAGTCCTTGAAGGCCTTTGTCGAAGCGAGTATGCATTACGGATATTGTTCTCATGTGGCCAGCCTCATCTACAAGTCTGCTTCTTCGAGCAACTGTGAAATTTTATGCTTTTTTCAAATTTATTTATTTTTTTTGCAGTGGTCAACGAGAACGTCAGCCTTGTCATCTCGAGACAGCTGCTGACCGACTTCTGCACGCACTTGCCCAACCTGCCAGACGCCACGGCTAAAGCGGTGTATCACTTCACCTTGGAAAAGATCCAGCCGAGGGTCATCTCCTTTGAGGAACAGGTAGATTTCTTTATGTTTTGCCACAACAACCATGGAGATTTTTTTTAAACTACAGTATGTAACTTCAAAAAAAAAAAAAAGTTTTTTTACGTTTGTTAAAACTGTCACCATGTTGTGACAGTATAAAATGAGACAGATAATCTGTAAAAAGATTGAACTTCTCCACCGCCTGGTCAAAAACAACCAATCAGAGCCAGGGGGTGTGTCTTAATGCTGTTAATCAACATTGTGAACACGCTGAGAAACATCTCACTGTTAAAGGAAAACCGTTTACCCGTCTTCATTGATGGCCATGCTAACTAGCTTTAGCATTCACGACAAGCTCTGCTGACAGGGAGTGACAGTTTCAACAAATATGTAAAAAAAAGTATTTCTTATAAAAGTTACATTTTGCCCTTGTAAAGTTAAAGAACATAACTGATTGTATCCTACATGGTTAAATAATGTTCCTCTGTCTTCAGGTGGCCTCAATCAGACAGCACTTAGCAACTATTTATGAAAAGGAGGGAGACTGGAGAAATGCCGCGCAAGTTTTAGTTGGCATTCCTCTGGAAACCGGGCAAAAGTACGTAGTTTGTTTACAGATCAGCATTCAGATCTCCATAAAAGTTTCACGTATTTGAATGCCTCTTCGCTCCTCCTCCCCCGACACAGGCAATATAACGTCGACTATAAGTTGGACACGTACCTAAAAATTGCTCGGCTCTACTTAGAAGACGACGACCCCGTGCAGGCGGAGGCCTACATCAACAGAGCCTCGCTGCTTCAGAATGAGTCGTCGAATGAACAGCTGCAGATCCACTATAAGGTGCGCGATCTCTTTATCGAAAACAAAGTCTTCCTCCGAGGTGCAAAGTCTCTACGGTGAAGTCTGTCCTCCTGTTGTGCTGCGACTTAAGCTGTTGCTCTTTGTTAGGTGTGCTACGCCAGAGTCCTTGATTTCAGGAGGAAGTTCATTGAAGCTGCGCAGAGATACAACGAGTTGTCTTATAAGTCTATCGTCCATGAAAGTGAACGACTGGAGGCGCTGAAACACGCCCTGAACTGCACCATACTGGCCTCCGCAGGTACAGGAAGTCTGACCTTGACTTACATTTTTCAGAAATGATCTCATCAGTTCTTTCTTTACTTGTCATTATATTAGGGATGCATTAATATGAACATTTTGGTCAGTATATTCCATACTACTATTGCTGGCCAATAATCAATATAGACCAATGTTAATCAAAAATCTAAACATAAACATTTGTTCATTTGTACCGTACTCGCCACAAATGGTCAATAAAGTTTCTTAGAGGGAAACAAGAGAGAGAATGTGAGAAGACAGGACTGCTGCGTAAACAGACTTCAAAATAAGAGCATGAATACAGGTTTCAATAACCAAAACTTCAATGCAGATTGTCAAGCTTTATTCAAACTGAGAGTTGACAAAACAGCCTAGATAGCCTTAGGATTTATTGGGAAAATTTATTTAGGGGAAGTTAAGTATGCTAGATGTTTTCAAAGTTAGCTAAAGTGCTATGCAAAAAAATAGCTTTGCTATTAATGCATTAGCATATTAGTAGAAGTGTACACTGCAAATACCACATGACCAACCCCACCACCTTCCCCTTGAGAAACACAAACACGGCAACAAGATGGGAATAATCATTGGTTGTTAATATCGGCCAGTTTTACTTATCGAACTGATACTGGTATTTTGAAAACTTGCTAACTTTGGCCGTTTTTTTTTTTTGTTTTGTTTTTTTTGTTGTACTTCCCAACATTCTATTTTTGATCCGTTGCAGGTCAGCAGCGCTCCCGTATGTTGGCCACTCTCTTCAAAGACGAGCGCTGCCAGCAGCTGGCTGCTTACGGCATCTTGGAGAAGATGTACCTGGACCGCATCATCAGAGGGAACCAGCTGCAGGAGTTTGCTGCCATGCTGATGCCCCATCAGAAAGCCACAACAGCAGACGGTAACAACACAACACAGGACGGTAACAACACAGGACTTTACGCAACAGAAACTCATACATTGCTAAACCTGGTTTGTGATTCCTGGTTGTCATGTATTTAGTGATGTTTAGGACACTCCAGTGAGCATGTGGGACCATTTTGCCTGTGACCAACTTTTTATTTTATGAGAGATCTTAGGTAATTTGGTCCTT
The DNA here is from genome assembly GCF_051168715.1 of Poecilia mexicana. NCBI lineage: Eukaryota > Metazoa > Chordata > Actinopteri > Cyprinodontiformes > Poeciliidae > Poecilia > Poecilia mexicana. The sequence continues at coordinate 3,904,225 of NW_028263381.1, forward strand.
AACGTATTTCAGCAAAGTTTCATTTTATCAACTGCAGACAAAGCTTACCAAACACGAGGAGTTATCATCTTATCCGCAGCAGATAAACTTTTTAGTAATCTAAGTTTGAACAAAGAGAAGCTCCAGTGTGAATAATGACTCTGGGGAGAGTGAAGGAACTAATCATTCTTTCACTGCAGAGTTTTGATTCAGATCTGATTTTTTTTGTGATGATAACTGTAATTTTCCTTTTCAGAAAAAATAAGTAAAATTAATACTTGTATATTTCTCTGGGTATGTCATCACTTGTAGTTTTGTTTTATTTTCAGGGAACTTTAATCCTGGAAAAATCTGTATGTTTCAGTGAAAACAAAACATACATCTTCATAAAGTTTTGTTTCTTTTTTGGAAAAGTTTAAAGGGACAAACAAAAAAGATTGGAACCGATCCTTTTACAAGAAAAAGGATCGGTGGATCTGCTACTTTTAGTGAAATATAGCCATTAGAGATGCGCCGATCTGAAAATTTGGGCCGCTAACTATATCCAATATTTATCAATAGTATGTATATTTTTCTATGCTTTCAACACCTGAAAAAAACTCACAGTGCTGATGTTGCTTCTGTGCTTTAGGGAAACACCCACAATCCTCTGCTGCATCACGGTCACTGTCACATGGCCAAGCCCCTCCCCTTCAGGAAACACAAACGGCAACAAGATGTTAATATCATCTCACTTTTATTTACAGAATCAATACAGTTATGGTTTTTTTTGTTTGTTTGTTTTTTATTTACCAACATTGGCCGATACCGATTTTAATTATTATCACCTACATTTACATAACGAAATCACTTTTTTTGTAGTTGGTTGTTTTGTCCGTCTGAAATGACACATGACTTTGTTCCCTGCAAACATGTCAGAGGTCTAAAAGGATCAAAGAACAGTGGCACATTTTCCATATCTGGAACAATTTTTACCCCAATAAGATGAAGAAAAGTTTTTTTTTTTAACTTTACAAATTTACAGCTGGAGATGACAAACTCTCTCTCTTGTTTCAGGGTCCAGCATCCTGGACAGAGCCGTGATCGAGCACAACCTGCTGTCGGCCAGCAAACTCTACAACAACATCACGTTCGAAGAGCTGGGAGCGCTGCTGGAAATCCCCCCGGCGAAGGTGACGGCTTCACGTTCTCGTGTTCAAACAGGACGTTCGCTCTGTGGCGGATGTGCATGTTGTCCTGCAGATTATCTGTTTCACCAGCAATAAGCAAACAACGTCTCTGTGTCTAGGCTGAGAAGATTGCGTCTCAGATGATCACTGAGGGACGCATGAACGGCTTCATCGACCAGATAGACGGCATCGTTCACTTTGAAAGTGAGTCTCTGAGATCTGGTTGCCGTCTCTTTTTAATTTAATTTAATTTTTTTATTCAAGTGTAAGTATGTTAAGATACCATACCGTCAAAGTTGACAGGAAAATGTCAGGTGTCTGAATGCGCAGTTAGTTGGAGCTCATTGCATGTCAGAAACATTATCTGGACTGTCAGGTGAATCTTTTGCTGATTTAGTAAATACTTGGTACCAGGATGCATCATGGGAAAACAGAGGTAAGCACCTGGAGGCAGTCGGATGCTTTGGGCCGGGGTCCACAGGGCAAACTTTGGAATAGCAGGGATCACCAAAGAGACCAAGTACAGCCTTTCATGTAAACAAATCTTCCCCGGCTTCCAGGGCCGGTTACCGCGGGATACTGAGCCATGAAACAAACTGTTCATGAGTAGTTTAGGGCTAAAATAAAGATTATTTTAGTAACCGATTATTCTTAGTATGAATTGTATGAATTTTTTTTTTCTTTTTTCCATTTAACCACTTATTTTATACAAGACTATAATTGCATAAAAAATAGAAATAAACAGGTAATTAATTGTCTTTTTTAAAGAAGAAATTAAACAGTTATTTTCCAAAAATACAATAGTGGTATTTCTTTAGTGAATGTTTGATCATACAGAGAAAACAATAAATCTGCAGCTAAAATAATTCTTCTAACATCAACATGTGGAAAGTTCAGCTCTTTCTACTTGATTTAACATTAATACAATCTAGGGCTGATCTGTTTATTTATTTATTTTTGATTAATTGATTCATAATTATACTGCAAAAAGTGCTCAATAGGAGATTTTATTATTATTATTTTATTTATTTTACAGAATTTAAACTAGGTGAAACTTAAACTGCATTGAGGCATTCTGGGTAGAACATATTTACAGTCAAAGATGTCTTTTTTTTTCTTTTCTTGAATGCAAAATGTATAAACAAATATACATTTTTGAATAGTTTTGGTTTATTTACTGCGGTGTGTTCTTTGATCAACTGACCTTTTTTTTTCTTGTCTGTGTACTCTAGTTAATGATTAAAGTAGTTGACAATTATTTCAATAATCGATTCAAAGGCACGATTAATCGTTTCAGCCCTAGAATAGTTTGAAGATCGCAACAAGAAGTTTAAGATGCTGAACTGGCCTCCAGCTTCTATACATGTCAAGAATCCTCTGCATTTCCACAATCAAAACTGAAACTGATCATTAATCAGCCTGCTTATGAAATAAGCAAGGCTGCAAATAACAGCCTGAAAAACTATTTTGAATTCACGGTCATCCAACACAGGTGATGTAACCTCATTAATTAATTCATGAATTTATTAGTCCCCAAGGGGGGGTATTGGCATGTCGGTTCAGTCTGTCCAACAACAACATAAAACATGGGCAACATAATTATGTAAGTTTCTTTTTTTCCATTCTACTTTATCTGCAGCAATGACTTTTTACTTGCCTCCACACAGAGCAAAATGGAGGATTTTGCACTAGCAAAATTGTTACTAGCGTCTGTGTCCAGAAGGGGGCAGCCTCGTTAACCTGGATTCCTCAGCACACAGCCTGCATGCCTTCATCTGGTTGTTTTCTGTGTCTCTGGCAGCCCGGGAACCCCTTCCCACCTGGGACAAACAGATCCAGTCTCTGTGTTTTCAAGTCAACAACCTGCTAGAAAAGATTCGCCAGGCAGCTCCAGAGTGGGCAGCCCAGGCTATGGAAGCCCAGATGACCCAGTGAACATCAGTACGCCTCCCCTTACCCTACTTCTGTCTTCCTGCTCAAACAATGTCATCTCTGAAGCCCCAGTTATTAAAACACCCGAGAAGAACTTCATATTGTTTGTATTTTTGTTTTTTTTTATTATGAATACTGTTTAAATAACAGCAATCCTCCAGCTGTGGAGGAAGCCAGTGAATGTACTTTCAAGAGCGACTAATAACATGTTAACAATCTGGCCTCATAAGTTAGCATGTAATAAGGTTGACAACGTGCCGTGTAAGTGGTTGGTGAATAATGGTATACTTGTTGGTACAAAGCTGTATTTTCAGTGAAGAGAAATAAATCTAAAGTTAAAGTGACCCGTTGAGCTAAATAACTGTTGTCTTCTCTGTTTTTTCTTTTAGGAACAGTAAATCTCCATTTGGAGTCATTTTTGCTTTATAGCCTCTTATCTGCACGTTTAAATACAATAAATGAGGCCTAAAATGATCTACAAAGGTTTTTAAGAGTAACAATGAACTTAAAGTAGTTGGTTCTAAAAGTTGTAAAAGAAAAACATTATTAAAAAATAAACTTGATGGATCATTGGTAGATGTGAACAGCTCTTTGAAAGCAGGAGTTTGGCTCATAACTCATCATCCAGGGATCTTCAAAGAGTCATGGACTTTGATGCTGTGGGCAGGAAGTATCTCCAGTTGCAGTCAATCTCGCAGTGAATCTGACGAGGCCTCTGACTGAAGACTTGCTGTTCGACAGTGTCATGACTTTCATGGCATGACACCCTGGAGCTTGGGGTCATAGTTCAAGGGAGCGTTTGGCATGCTAATACAATGCTAATATAAAAACCAATATCTTGTTGCCATAGATACACAAAACAAGTGGTTGGAAATAATTATAGATTCATATTTATTCAGATTCAAATGCATATATAGACTCCCTTTAATGTTAGGTTTGCAAGTAGCAAAGACATTTTGTTTTGTTGCATAAAGAAGCTTCTGTCAGAATTCTGACTAGTTTACCTTTCCTTCAGCAATGGCAGACTTATTTAAAATTAAATTTCTATAGTTTTAAGCACAGGTCATGTATTTCAATTAGACTGAGGTAAACAACTTTTTATTCATTTTAATACCAGCTGTATGTTTTGGGATTGTTGTCAACAGCAGTGTCTCCATTGATTGAGCATATAATTACGGAGTTTGACAATTAGAAAATAAATTCCCTTAAACACGCCAATTTAAATCAATCAATCAAGCAAATTTTATTTGTATAGCACATTTCAGCAGCAAGGCATTTCAAAGTGCTTTACATAATTAAAATAAAAACAGCATGTGAGAAAGAGATTTAAAAAACATCATTAAAACGTAAACAGTGAGAAAGAGAAGAAAAAAAACTTATCAATTGAAAGTTTTAGTGCAAAGATGATGTGTTTTTCTGGCCATATTGAAGTTGGTTTATTTCGCAAAACTGCAATGTAAACACTACCATATGAGTCACATGATCAACAACCGGATGTAGACATAGGCGCAAACCACGAAGAAGACGACAGGAAGTAGTTGAAGTGTGACGGCGCAGCATGTGTGATTTTAATTGCGTTTGTTGTCTAATGGAAACACTGCAATTGAGAAATTGCGTTTTATCTACATTAGCGGAATATTGACAACGTTTTTGCGCACGTTTGTATGGAAAATGCAGGTATGTCTCCAAGTTTCCACTATCTAGTTGAAGCATTTAGAAGCGGTTCTGTTCTTGCAAAGTTTTGACTGGTCGAGCTCAGATATTTCCTTGTTTTTTCTAGAAAGTTTTGGAGTTTTTCTGGCAGAAATCTACTCATCCTTCTTTAAGTAACAATACATAGGATATAGCCATGTTGTGGTTAATTAATTTTGATAATCTGCATTATCAAACTTGGAGGCACACTCAGGGAAACCAGAGAGCGAAAAAGTAAGAAAGATGATATTTTGTAAAGCTTTGTAGATTCAAGAGAAAATGTACAATAAAATGAAAGAGAGACAAGAAAGCACATACAACTTAAGAGTGTTTATTAAAACTATTTAATTTAAAATCAAGTTTTCATGTGTTCCTCTGGAAGATGACAACAGTTTTACAAGCTAGTGTTGACGCTTGTAAAACTGAGTTTTACATTTGACGTAATGTAAAACTCTTTGCGTTTTACATTATGTTGTAAAACGCAAAGAGTTTTACAACATAATGTTAAACTATTAGCGGCATATTCTAATGATCGCAGGGTTTGTTCCTCCAACATGACCGCAGTACATCATAACCCTGGGTGGGACTAATAGCAGGAGATAAACGTGGCTTCCCAATGTTGACCAAAGGTTCGTGGATAAAGGAAAAACAACGAATCACGAGGTGATTGATGGAAAAGGTGAACGACACAACGTAAAATAAAGAAAAAAAAAACGATGTCGTAAACAGAATAATTTCTTCATCAAGAAAGAGAGAAAGGCTCCTCCTTATCAGTCCAGCAGTCCATGGGGGGTTTACGGCTTCACTGTCGTCATGACTTCGCGTCTATAAGACACAGAGGAAACACGTGGTTTACCATCAGTTCAGCCTTCACAATTACGCAAATATCGAATGGTTTTTGCGCGTGAGACGCTCACCTGTTTAGAAAATGCCCTGCTCCTTTCTCCGGTCGATGTCCCGCTTCAGCTGGCAGGTGGCGCATATGGGGAAGCAGCCCGCCGTCAAGTAATCCTGACACAGAGATCCCTACGAGCACAAAGCAGTCACTATGAGAGGTTGGTTCTCCTGACCGAGCTGATAAGGTCAAAAATAGACCAACTAAAAAAACAAAATGTATGGATGCCAGGAGGAAGTTCAGTTTGTGTGGGCAGAAATATGATGTACACTAAGCAAGGGTTATAAATTATATGGGCTTTAAACAGGAACTGGAAAACAAAGAGGTTCATGCAGTTTCTACAGTTCCTAAAGAAAAAAAATTCAAACACTTTAGTCTTCAGTCTATAAGACTGAAGGCTTTTATCATCCAGTTTTTGGTAGAAAGAGAGAAAAGAGAAAAAATATAAATCATGAAATTATTGCGCAAGTTTTCATTCATCATGCGAATAATTAATTTAGTGCTTATTGTGACAGGCCTACGTATTCATGAAAAAATACAAATAAAACATTTTTTGGGCCACCCCTAGAAACTAATAGCTGTGATTTCCACCTTTCTGGCATACAAAATGGCAGATAATTATAAAATAAATATATTATCTTGACGATACAGCTAAACTTCTTGGGAAAATACTGCGAGAACACGACACTTTTAGCATGTGGAAGTAAAAAGCATGTGGAGGTAAAAAGTAACCGTTTTTAGACGCATTTATTGGTTAACCGTTTGTTTAAAGTGACGTCACTGTGGCCGGATGCCAATGTGGTGACAGTAATGTCCCTCATCTGCCACTCTGCCAAGGCAGCGTGAGAATCACACCTTTGTCATAAAGGTATTGCAGTAAAAATACTTAGATGATGTATTAAATTGCATCTTAAAAAGTTTTTCTCTTGTCAGCTTTCTGCCTGCTGCTGTTTGTCAAGTCTACAGAGGCGGTTCTGGCATAAATGGTTCCCTGGGCAGGTCCAGCTCTGTGGGCTCTATGCGGTGCTTACACTGTGGGGAGGGACAATTCCCTATTGAATTGACAGATAATTATTCAACCAACTGTTGAAGTTGCTGAAAATATATTTACTTTAACCACCCATGCTCTGAAATAGTAATTTAAATATTAAATTAAATACATTTTGTCAAATAGTTTATTCTGGGTTCTTTCAGATGCATTTATTTTAACCGTTTTCTGATGCTACGTTTAGTGGGACATTCTTCTTTACCTAATTCTACAGTAGAAGTTGTGAATTCAACTTGCTGTTGTTGCTTTGGGTGCTCACCCTGATGTTGTATCTGGTTCTGTAGACACTGCGGATTGGCATGCCGGTGCCGCACAGACAGCACTCGTCCATGTCGCTGGCGATGGAGCAGCCGAGACACGGGAAGCAGAAAAACCCGTAGCAACCTTAAGACACAAAGAGTGGAACCACATTAAAGGAAACGTTAGGGGATGTTGAGACTTTTTACACGTTTCAGCTGTGACGTCAGCTCCTGGTGCTCTTTTCGTTTGTCATGCTAAGCCAAACAGCGTTAGCTTAGCATAGACGGACTATGGGATAACTGCAAACTAACTACTTAAACTGGAGGAGCTTCACATTTCCATCATCACTGTTAGATACTGGCTTTATGTTGAAATATGTAAAGAAAAAAAGCCATTGTAAAAGAAAATACATAAGAATTTCTATGCACTACTTTAGTGTAATGATATGGTTACACTAACACTAACTGATAAGGAGCAGAAAACTTGGCACTTGCGGCATGACAAAATATGAAAAGGTTCAAGAGATATTTCTACTTTTTTTTAGCACCTTCTGGTTGCTTTTGCACTGTAAAAAAAAAACGCACGTGGAATTTACACAAAAACTGTAAAATCGCAACAGAAATATTGTAAAGTGGGAAACATAAATGTGGCGTTTAATCTACAGAAACCTTTCGTAAACTAACAAACAAAATGTTTATGTTGTTTTTACGGCAGCAATATGGGAGGAGCATTATCAAATGTATTTGATAAACCTACAAATGGTGATGATAGGTGTAGTATCAGGCTATCCGTGGATAGGAACCTTTGTGCTGTATTGTGTTTGGGGGCGGAGGAGAATAAAGAGAGCGCCTGCTAAGATGGAGTTGTCTCCCGCGTGCTTCTGTGTAGCCTCAAGATTTTATTGAATATACATATCGGAGAACAGAACATGGTGTCAGAAGTATAGACTACTTAGCGAAGAGAGAGACAACAAGTGAGAACTGACGGCTCGAAAATAAGAACTACAACATCATGAACCAGTTTCAAGTCGCCCCGCCAGAAAAGTTCACGTTCAGAGCTGAAGACTGGACGAAATGGATAAAGCGTTTCGAGAGGTTTCGTATCGCGTCTGGTTTGGAGACACAAGCGGACGAAAACCAAGTAAATACGCTGATCTACACCATGGGGGACGAGGCAGAAGATATACTGGTTTCCCTGCATTTAACTCCGCAAGAAGCGAGTGAGTACGAGACTGTTAAAGGACGGCTAGATGCTCACTTCGTAGCCCGCCGGAATGTTATATTTGAGCGGGCGAAATTCAATCAGCGCCAACAGGAGACGGGTGAGTCCATTGACGGGTTTCACACCGCGTTACACTGCTTGGCTGAATATTGTGGATATGGGACTTTGCATGATGAGATGGTGCGGGACAGATTCGTCGTGGGTCTGAGAGATAAAAGATTATCAGAACAGCTACAAATGGACGCTGAACTGACGCTAGAGAAGGCGTTAACCAGAGCCCGTCAGAGCGAGCTAGTAAAAAAGCAACAGGAAATGCTTCATGCTAACTTCAAGTCAGACATTGCTGGCGCGCAGTTGGACCGCGTTCACGCGAGCGGGAGCGCGCGGCCCAGACAACCGAAGGGGCACCACAAACATCTCGTCACTAAAGCAACACAGGATAAAAAGGCACAGTGCAGAAGATGTGGTGACACGAAAGGACACACTATGCAGCAATGCCCTGCTAGAGAAGCAGCCTGCAATTATTGTGGGAAAAAGGGACATTTTGCAAGGGTCTGTAGAAATAAGAAAATATGTGAAGTGAATGCTGGATTTGCTACAGAAAGCACAGATACAGAGATTGATATTGCTTTCCTGGGATCTCTTTCTGCAGAAGTTAAAGACAATCCATGGATGACAGACATACTGGTGGACAAACATAAGACTGTATTCAAAATAGATACAGGAGCTGATGTCACTGCTGTCCCAGAAACATTGTATTCTCAGTACCAATTTGGCAAATTAGAAAAACCAAAGAAAATCCTACAGGGACCGGGAGGCACCGGATTGAAGGTGAAAGGCATGTTTACAGCAACACTCAGCAATAACAGTGTTTGTACTAAGGAGGACATTTATGTTGTGAAAGATTTATGTACATCACTATTGAGTGGACGTGCTGCCATGGCATTAAAATTGGTTGCCAGAGTAAACCAAATAAGTTTAGACTCAATTGACGCGGTGAAGCAGGAGTTTCCTAAACTTTTCACAAGACTAGGACTGATGGAGGGCGAGTATAACATTGTTCTGTCACCAGATGCACAGCCTTTCTCCCTCTCAACGCCGAGGCGGATATCCCTCCCCCTACTGCCGAAGGTTAAAGAGGAGCTCAACCGTATGCAGCGGGAAGGGGTCATCACCAAAGTGGAGGAGCCAACAGACTGGTGTGCACCTATGGTGGTTGTCCCCAAGACCTCAGGCAAGGTGAGAATATGCATTGATCTCACAGAACTGAATAAATATGTCATGAGAGAAAAACATCCTCTCCCATCAGTAGAGCACACGCTCGGACAGCTAGCAGGAGCAAAAGTGTTCTCCAAATTGGATGCCAATGCTGGATTCTGGCAGATTCCACTGTCAAGGAAGTCTTCCCTGCTCACCACCTTCATTACACCTTTTGGGCGCTACTGCTACAATCGGCTCTGCTTTGGGATTTCATCAGCACCAGAGCACTTCCAGAAGCGCATGACACGGATTCTGGAGGGCCTGGATGGAGTCCTTTGTCAGATGGATGATGTACTCATCTGGGGGACAACACAGCAGGAGCACGATGAAAGACTGAGGAAGGCACTGTTTCGACTCCAGGAAGCGAACATAACACTAAATGACAAATGTGAGTTTTCTAAGTGCAGAATAAAGTTCTTGGGACAAATCATTGATGCATCAGGGGTCAGTCCAGATCCGGATAAAGTGAGTGCTATAAGAGCCATGGAGGAGCCCAGGAATGTAAGCGAGGTGAGACGCTTTCTGGGTATGGTGAACCATCTTGGGAAGTTCCTTCCCAACTTGGCAGAGAAAACCAGACCTTTGAGAGATCTTCTGAAGAAGTCAAACATGTGGTCATGGGGTCCACTGCAGCAACAAGCTTTCGACGCTATTAAGACAGATCTGACAACACCACCAGGACTTGCATTGTATGACCCGAATGCAGAGACATGTGTCTCAGCGGATGCATCATCATATGGACTCGGTGCAGTTCTGCTCCAAAAACACACTGATACAGGGTGGAAGCCAGTGGCATATGCATCACGGTCTCTGAGCGACACGGAGCAGAGGTATGCTCAGATTGAGAAAGAGGCTCTCGCTTCAACTTGGGCCTGCGAGAGGTTCGCAGAGTTTCTGATTGGGAAGAGTTTCCACATCGAAACTGATCATAAACCATTAGTCCCGTTGTTGGGGTCGAAGAGTCTAAACGAGCTTCCTCCTCGCATACAGCGACTACGAATGCGACTGATGAGATTTTCCTACAGTATTTCCCATGTGGCTGGCAAAACTATTGCTACAGCTGATGTTTTGTCCAGAGCTCCAATTGTCAGCGAGTCAGGAGGTCCGCAAGAAGAGGAGGTCAACCTGTATGTTGACTCGGTCGTTACATGTCTACCTGCCACGGAACCACGACTGAGGGAAATCCAAAGACGTCAGGACGACGACAGCATACTCAAAGAGCTGAAAAAGTTCTGTGAGGAAGGATGGCCAGATAAATACTCTATTGAGAAAAGATTCCAGCCTTATCTGCCATTTTCAGGTGAACTTACTGTTCAAAATGGCCTGCTTCTTTATGGTAGCAGAATAGTGATTCCAGCTTCTCTCAGAAAGGACATTCTATCGAAAATACATGAGGGTCACTTGGGAATAACTAAATGTAGAGAAAGGGCCAAACATTCAGTGTGGTGGCCGGGTCTCAGCAGAGAGCTGATTAAGCTGTTGGAGACCTGCGAGACGTGTTGTCGGGAGAGAACTAAACACAAAGAGCCACTGCTGCCCACTGAATTTCCACAAAGACCATGGGTCATGGTGGGAGCGGATCTTTTCCAGTTTAAGGACAAACAATATTTGATTGTTGTGGATTATTACTCTAGATTTTTTGAAGTTGCAAAGCTTACCTCCACAACATCTGAGGGAGTGATCGAACACTGTAAGTCCATCTTTGCACGTCATGGCATACCAGAGCGTTTCCGTTCTGATAATGGGCCACAGTTCGCTTCAGATTCCTTCAGAAGATTTGCACAAGAATGGGGTTTCAGTCATGAAACATCCAGCCCAAATTTTCCTCAGAGCAACGGCGAGGCTGAGAGAGCTGTCAGAACTATCAAGACTCTCCTTAAGAAGTCAGGGGATCCGTATCTCGCTCTTATGGCCTACCGTTCCGCTCCACTGGCAAATGGATTCAGTCCGACTGAGCTTCTCATGGGAAGGAGGATAAGGACAACTGTTCCTGTCACTCAGTCGCAGCTGATGCCACAGAATATTGACACAGGAAAGCTGAGGACTGCAGAGAACAACTATAGACAGAAACAAAGACAAAACTACAACCGTAGACACCGGGCTCACAACATGTCACTCCTACATCCAGGTGAGAAGGTGTGGGTGACAGATCTGCAAACCAGAGGAACAGTAGTGTCTGGAGCAGGTTCACCTCGATCCTACATCGAGACACCTAGAGGCATGCTGAGAAGGAATAGCTACCACCTTTCACACATGCCTAGAGCAACTGAAACATCTGTTGTTCCACCTGAAACTGCTGCTGTTCCACACGAGACATTACCTGAAGAAAATATTCACAATTCCACGCACACAACTGTTCCAGATGAAGACCAGCAGGAGGCTAGCCATCAGACTCCACCACCTGAGAGTCGAGTTTCACTGAGAAGTAGGAGACCTCCAGCCTATCTGGATGATTACATCTGTTCATAGGAACTGAGTGAGTTTCCTGCATGGGGCAGAATAATCCCCACACTCAGGTAGAGGATTTGGGTAGTCCACCCCTTCCTCTTAGTAGATAAAGTTAAATGTTACAGAGATTACTGTTCTGAGATTTATATACATCTGGGTTCTAATGCTGAACTGTGACTGGAGAGAGATTTAAGTTTGTGCACTGTTAGTGTAGAATAAATAAATAGTAATAAGTTAGAGTTCTAGCACATTCTGCTGTGGAAAAGTACTAGTACGATACTGAGTTAATTTTGGGTGTTCCACAGAATGCATCTTTCTGGGGTGTGATTTAAGGCTACATTTCTACGTGTGCTTACCATAGACCCTCATAACAAATCCTATTCAGAAAGGGGGATGTAGTATCAGGCTATCCGTGGATAGGAACCTTTGTGCTGTATTGTGTTTGGGGGCGGAGGAGAATAAAGAGAGCGCCTGCTAAGATGGAGTTGTCTCCCGCGTGCTTCTGTGTAGCCTCAAGATTTTATTGAATATACATATCGGAGAACAGAACAATAGGCAGAAAAATATTGTTATAGTCTTAAAACAATTCTGTTAACATGACATTCAAATACTGGGAAAACTAGTTTTTGTCACTATATTAGTCACTTTATGATGTAGCTTCTTATTAATGTAATACTGCTGTAATTTCAATCACTGTAAATTTAGATTTTTTTTTAGTAGAGTTAATTACTCAACATCTGTCATTTTCAAAGGAAAACTCTGGAAACCACAGCTGCCAGAGTTTTCCTGTAAAAAATAACCTTTTTTTTTACACTGTAGTGATTGACAAATGCTGAAAGTGATCAAAATTTCAAACAATGGTAACACTTTATTTGAAGGGGGTTGAATAAGACTGACATGACACCGTCATAAACATGACATAACACCTGTCATGAACATTAATAAGCCTTCATGAATATTTATGACTGTTGTCATAAAGCGTCATTCGGTAAATTATCACACTTTTAATACAAAGTTGACATTATTCAAAATGTCTTTGTTATGACAACTTGACATTAACCAATAAATCATTACTGTTTAAACTTTACCTTTAATAACATAAAGTTACCTCATTTTTAAAGTGCAATCAGTAATACTGTTATAACAAATTTATATCAGTAATGATTTCTTGGTTAATGTAAAGTTGTCATAACAAAGACATTTTGAATAATGTCAACTTTGTATTAAAAGTGTCATAATTTACCGAATGACGCTTTATGACAAGTCATAAATATTCATGAAGGCTTATTCATGTTTATGACAGTGTCATGACAGTCTTATTCAAACCCCTTCAAATAAAGTGTTACCCAAACAATTAATTTGGGGGAAAAAAAAGAGTAGAAAGCTACTTACAGGTTCTAAAGTCTTCGCAGCAGTCGCACAGACCCGTCTGGAAGTCGGAGGGCTCGTATCTGCCTGGTTGGTTGGTCACAGCCATGACGACGATGATGAAAAACTTCTCTCTGGGAGATGAAGAGAATCCCAAATCACTTAAATATCCTCCCTCACAGGTCTCCGTAAATCTCTCTTCGCTTTAAGCGTCAAACAGAGTGGAAGCCGTGGTTTCCAGAGAAGCGGTTAGAAGAATGAATCTTACCAGGTGCAGATCAGAAGGAGGGTGATACCGCTGAGTCAGTCTCCTGGGCGACAGGTAGAGAGCAGGAGGCGACGGCGGTCTTTATAAACGACCAAAGGTGGCCGACTGGAGCCGCATATGTGTAACGCCCGTCCAATCGTGACGACAGGTTTCTGGAAAACAGATTGTTAAACACACCTATGCACACCCCACGGTGAGACAATAAACCTCAGTGGTGAGGCTGTTTCCATTGCTTTTTTTTTGCACCTGCATCTTTTTCAGGAAACATTTACAGCTCATGTGATGTTCCATGTTGGATATGATGGCTTCAAATTGAAGTAAGATGTGAGACACATCCTGGAAGGAAGTTTGAAGGTGTGTGAAAAAGACTAAAAATAGATTTATGTTGTACTAGAGAGGCGGAATCTGACACAGGATATGTTTAGAGAGAGAGGCAAATATTGAATGTGAAAAGGAGGATGTCACCCGAACAATTGTTCAAATTGATATGTAATGTTTCATATTCATAGATGTCTTTCCTCTTATGCTTTTGTCAGATGCCATTAAAAAAAACATATGAAGACAACATAATTTTCCTTCCAAAAATACTCAATTTGCCTATCAAAAACCTGCGTGTTTTAGCATTTCTTCACATAAATACAAGTGTTTTAAAAAGACATTATAAAAAGACTGACAAGAGAAAGAGAAAGGTATATGGAAACATATGCTGACATGATTTTCTTATATAGCACACGCTCAAAAACATGAACTGAAGATGATTTAAAGCTTAATTTTTCACGTTTTTCTCTATTTGCTTTCCGTACCCTCTTTATCCTCCAACAATAAAAGTAGCTAAATAATTCCTTTTCTTTTGTCTCTCTTTTTTTGTCAACCCCATCGTTATCGACGTCGCAACTGTTGCTAATGAAAAGAAACAAGCATCAATAATTGTGCCACTGGTGATTTTGTTAAAAAAAATATAGATAACTATGTTATCCCTCACTCCCACTGCTGCCACCAAATAAATGCTTGGGCGTGTGTTTCGTGTGAAACCAAACTCATATTCAAGGACTTTCAGAGCTGCGTTAATAATGACCCGCCCTTTAGCACTGATAGCATTAATGTCAGACAACATAAAATCTATGCATTATTAATGACAGACTGATAGCATGCCATAAGCACCTTATCTTGTACGAGTTGCACAACAGTACAAGACAGTTTTAAAATTATGGATGCTGGTTGCAGGAAGCCAGATTAGATTATGTAAAGCCTTCCATCCTGGACTGACTCAACTGGACTTTGGCCCCGCTCCAACACGAAGAGTGAGAGGATCGGTTTTAAGTAGCTGAAATAAGAGGATATTTTTATATTCACTTGTATTGTTTTACTTTAATTGACGTAATATATAACGATTATAAGATGGGGATAGGATACAGTGGTTTTCACACTTTTTGCACCATGAGCCAAAAATGTAGGAGTGCCATCATTTTGTTCTTGCCATTAGAAATGCAAAACAGTTTTAAAAAGTGACAACGTAAAATTATTTGCAATTTATTTTCTGTATTTTTTTTTAGGCAACTGCAAGTGTAATTCCATAAAGCTGAACTATTATGCTTCTTCTACTAGATTAGGATAGTCCTATAGGCAACACAGAACATTATCATCATATTTTTCTTTTGCACAAAATCCCTTAGAAATCAGATTTTAGTGTGTCAGGTTCTGTCTATTCTGAGCTCCTTTCAAAATGAGCTTTTAGGTTCTCTTGTCTCTTTAAATCCAGCTGCTGCTTGACCACGCCCCCGCACCCCACAACTCAATGTTTACACTCCAACATGAAAACGGCTGCAAACAGATGTCCAGTTCCACAACTGGACATCTTTGAAAAGCAGAAGTGGAACCAACATGAATGCAGGAAGTGGTTTCTGGATGGTAGGTCAACAACAAAACACTTGTCTTTCTTACAGCAGTCATTGTACAACACATACAGCCGTAAAGCCAGCTCACCAAACATGCTGGAGCTCAGCTTGGGTTGCTAGGTAACGGTGCAGATGCTTCCGATTGTGGCTCAACAATCCTGAGGATTTTTGAAATGGCTTGTTTTCCAGTCACCAAAAAATTTAAAAACTTTTAGAACCATTTGAGACCCAAATGGAAGTATAAAAACGCAGAAAATGTAAATTTTTGTAATAGGTCCCCTTTAAAAACTATACATACCTTCGAACTTGTCCATAGTTTGTTGCATTATATATTATTTCATATTACAACCACAAAATCTATGTCTTTTATTGAACTTTTACATAACAGAACAACATACATGAGCACTCAGTTGTGTAGCTGGAGGGAACTGATGCATAGTTTTCAAATTTCTTTGTAATAACACCCTAGATTTAGGTCTGGACTTCAACTAGGCCATTCCAAAACATGAACAGGCTTCAGTCTAAGCAATGAATTTGTAGAGCTGGCTCTATTTAGAAGAGGTGTGCCTCTGGAACAGAAAATGGCTTTTTGGATTGTAAAGGTCGATGAAAAACATCCACCACAACAATAATAATAAAAAAATTTTACTCCAGGTTTTCTTACAGGATTTCCGGCAACATAATGCTGCCACCACCAGTGTGGGGACAGAGTGCTTAGTATTGTATTTCTCTTCTGCAGAAAGAACTTTGCACTTTAGCCAAAAAGCTTAGTTTGGGTCCCATTGGAATAGGTTATTTATTAATTTCACAAACATAAAAATATGGATCTTTAAATTATCAACAATTAAACATTGAGCCACTGAAAAAAGACGACAGAAAGATGTTGCTGCACCTCAGAAAATACAAGAACACTACTTAAAAAAACTGACATGCGATGTAACACTATTGCTCAATACTGTTTGCTTATAAACAGTAAAAGTTATATTTTTATAACTTTACACAGTGATGATGTGCTGTGGAGGCGGAGGGGTTAAGCACAACCCACATATGGAGGCCTTAGTCCTCGACGTGGCCGTTGCTGGTTTGATTCCTGACCTGGCGACCTTTGCTTCCCCTTCTCTCATTTCCCGCTTTCCTGTCAATTAACTATCAAATAAAGGATATTAGAGCCAATAAAACCTTAAAAAAAAAAAAAAACTTTATAGAGTGAAACATTCCACTCTACCTAGATCCCAATCCCATAAACCTCGAAGCTGACGCCCTTTTTTTTTTTTTTTTTTTTTTTTTACAATCGCAGATATATCAATCAATCAAATTTTATTTGTATAGCACATTTCAGCAGCAAGGCATTTCAAAGTGCTTTACATAATTCAAATAAAAACAGCATGTGACATTGAATAAACAGTGAGAAAGAGAAAGACATTTTGAAAAAGATTAAAAAAGATAAAACCATTAAAACCAGCTCCCTTTTAGGACTTCAGTTAAATGTCGTTTAACTGGGGCTTTAACCCTCTGGGACTTTAGTCACAAACACCGTTTGACAAGGACTCCAACCTCTAGGTTTTTAGTTGAAACGCCGTCAACTGGGACTCTAAACCCCGTAGGACTTTAGTTAAACGTCATTTAACAAGGATTCTCACACCCCTAGATATAGATTCGTTGAACTGGGACTTTTTCTGGGGGGCTTTACATAGACAGTGTGAAATAGAAATAAAAAGAAGTTAATAGCTAGATGAAAAGTGCTTTCCTTCATGTACCTCTTTCAACAGTTTATTGGTCTTCGGGTTTCTAAATGCCGTGCTGCGCTCCGTTTTGCACACACGGTGGCGCTGCTTCCCCATGTAACCAACCGAGGCCCCCTCGGTCTTTCTGCGTTATGAGCTCACATAATAACGACCTGGCTGTAATGATATGGGCTCCCGATATAATGAGCGGCTGTAACTGAAACTCAGGAAGGGGCATGATTTTCGATTTCCGACAGAATAAAGATAGACGCGCTCCAAATGACTCTGAACAGGGCTGTCATTAGGCTGCAGCTCCCAGGCAGCGGCTCCTCAAACGTGGGGCTTGGCGAGGACGAGCACAGCGGCTCCAAAGGGGAACGCACAGGTCCACGAGTGTTTTAAGCAGCAGAAGGTTGAGATTATATATATATATATATATATATATATATATATATATATATATATATATATATATATATATATATACACCCCCCCCACACACACACACACACACACACACACTCCCATTTATCTGACCGTTGCTAAGACAGACTTCGATACAAACCGGGCAAAACATATTGTGTTATTTTCTTTTTTAATCATTAGTTGGTATTAACAAAGTTTAATCTATTACTCAAATAGTGGGATTCCTTCAAATGACCTCATGATCAGTTTAAGACGTCAGTGGAGACGGTATCAAAATGTTTCCATCAAAAGTTTGTTTTTGTCTTTCTTTTTTTGTCTTTTTTTTGTTGTTGTTGTAATATCTTGAGGACCATAGCTGAAATTGTAAATGATACTACATTCAAATTTGGATTTTTGTCAAAAAAAAAAAAAAAATCCAAAAAAACCACACAAAACAAAAATAAAAAAACAGTGATGTCAGATTTTCTGCCATCACATTATTGGCGGCCCACATAGCCACAACCTTCCTACGCTATTCGATTTAAATCTCACTTCACAACTTAATCAAGGCTTTCTCCCATTAACTCTGGACTCCTCCAGCAGAATTTCTACCGGGCCAATCAGTGAACAGGAGGAGAAGTTGGGAACGACGACGTAAATTTTCTGTGATGTTTTACAATCCTAATGTGCCTGGAGTTTTAACAATGGCAGCGGAGGAAATGAACGAATCCATGTTGACCAAGCTTCCAAATATAATTAAAGTTGACAACCGAGTTGTTCGGCTCTGCACTACTTTCTTTGCAGTGGAGGACGGTTGTTTACAGCGCAGGCAACTTCGGGTAAGCTTCATATCATCGGACTGGGGCATTACAGATGTCAGGGGCAAACCCTAGAAATCGTTTCTCAATGGTCGAGACCCTCTGCACGAAACAAAGCATAGAACATGGGACTGAGTTTTACTAGGCTACATTATCACTGGATTATTGTTCATTTTGTGCTTTGATTGCCTGTCTGAAAAAATGGGATTTCTTTACATTCTGATAACCTGGAGAATCACAACCATACTGTATTTCTGCAACAATTTGACTGACTTGTTTTTTTGATATTGTAAATGTTCTTAAGCATTTGTCTTATTTGTAAGTGAGCGAAATGTGTAGGCTCTTCAGTTCATCCAGTTGACCAGCAGAGTGCAGGTGGTGGAGGGTCGAACCAGCTTTAAGCTCCAAACATCTTATAACTTCTTAGCACAACTGGCATTCTCAATAAACCCCCCCAACTCGAACCATTAAAATGGCATGATGGGAAATTTGACCGTTTTCAAAGCAAGCAAAGCTTTTTGAACTCTTGATATACCTTTACAGCTGTAATTGGTGAATAATGGCTCTCAATGTGGTTCAGTTCCCACATTGTAGAAAAGCCTTTGTAACACTTTCAAGACTGAAATCAATGTTGATTTTATTTCTTCTGTTCTTGAAGTTCTTCAGATCAGGACATGAAGTGTTGCTTTTTGAGATTTTTCAGTAAAATTCATATGGTCAGACAGGTTCTGTTTCAGTGATTTCTAAACTTCAGATTGTGTTTTATCACTGGGCCAGGCTGGTTTGGATCAAAGTCATAATTAAAAATCTGAAACACTGAAGTGTAACGAAACTGAATGCAAGAGGAAAAGTAATTTGTCCAAAAGCTGTTACGTAAATCCAATATTACTCTCATTTGAGGGTCTCTGTGAACTCGTTTCACAGCATTTATTTCAACGGTCCTCAGAAATGAGTTTGAACCAATTGTAGAATAAAAGATCAAAACCAAGTTGTTGACAATAAGAAGACACCAGAAGAAGCCTCATCATTGTTTACCGACCGCCATTTTGAAGTAACTAATGACCTGAAAAAGAAGACTGAATATGTGATAATTAGATGGTAAAAATACTTTTAGTGTCAGTGGGTTTGAGGTAAAGACTGTAGGAGACTTTGTAAAAGACGTTTCTTCACTTAAAATAACATTAGTCTTTTATTCGCTAAGTAGTTAGCACAAGTAGTTGCTAGCTATGTTCCATGTTCACACTTTGGCCAAAAGATTTGGTAAAAAAGTTGGTTTAGACAAACTAAAAAGCTATAACTTTTGTCTATTTAAAATTTTAGTGCAATTAAACATCCAGGTTTTTGGAACAATTGTGGTTTGAAAATTACAGTTGTATTAATATAAGAATGTAAGCTTGTTTGATGTAAAGATCCAAAGGAGGATAAAATATTATTTTCTATTGTTATATGTCAATATAAAATAATGAATTCATCATGTCGTCAACAAAAGTCTTATTAGATTGTCTGAATTTTTTTAATCTGATCATTTTTAATGCAAAACTAAACTGAAGACAGAATAAATAATTTTAACCCAAATATTACTTTTATTCAGGAATTCAAGTTACCGTCGATTCTTTTCAACTCAGGTCTTTTGACCTCAGATTGAAAATCTAACCCAGTTAGAATCTCGATTGAATCAATGGGTTGGTTTAATCCTATTGAACTAAATCAATTAAGGACCACGGACTGGCTTAGAAACCAACCGAGGCCCCCCGGTCATGAAAACAATCAATGCTGAATTGTTTGTTTTCAATTCAGCATGTGCTATAGTATATAAATACCTCCAACATCCTATTTTAAATGAATGTGCTCAGTCTCCACAATTTTAAATTTGGGTTTTAAGTAAAAATACTTAAGTGTTTGATTTAAAAACAACCAGAAGTTTACAAAGGAAAAAACAACATCTAAGGCACTGCAGACCTTACCTGCATTGGTTATGGTTCATGATTCAAAATGGAAGAAGAAAGAAAGACTGGGGGATGGGGGGCTTAACTGCCTCAACAAGAGGGTTGTAAGGCAAAAACCACCGCTGACCAAAAACACTCGCAAGCTCATCTCACATGTTTCCAAAATATGTTAATGATCCCCAAGACTATAATGAGGCATGATGAGGTAAAAGCGTATTATGTGGATTTGGTTTTGGAAGGTGTTCATCTCATTACATCTGGGTTAACATTGCCAAACATGGTGGTGGTAATCATGAACTTGGTACTCTAGCAGAAAACCCTGAAGGAGAGTCCTGCCATCAGTTTATGACCATAAGGCAAGGTCTGGATTGAAATCCAATTGAGATGTTTTGGCATGACCTAAATAGGTGGTTCTTGCTTGAACATCCTCCAATGCGGCTGAATTAAAATAATTCTGAGAAAAGTGTACCAAAGTTCCTTCACAGTGATGCAAAAGTCTAATTGCCAGTTATCTAAAATGATTCATGGTAGCTTTAAGCACCATGGTTGGTATTAGGGATTCAACCAATTAATCTACTCACCATTAATTGTCAATTAATGGTTTATTAGATTAAAATTAGTTCCAGTCGTTTAACTAATGTCTGCTTAGACCTTCTTCTAGTGTTTTAGTTTGGCCGCCATCCAGCAGAGGGTGCTGGTGGTCATCCTTAATCGGAGCCGTACAGAAACAAAGATGGCGGAGCCACACCTGAACGGGAAAGAGGAACAGCCCAGAAGGAGTCTGCTGTGGGATAGAAAATGCGCTTAATGTGGTTCTGTTTTGAAATATAGCTACACGAAATGTTAATTTTAATAGCACTAATTCAGTGGCGTCAACTTATCATTCAAAAATGACTGATGTGATATAAAGGTAAGATAAATAAAGCAGAAAAATAGTAAGATAATGGAAAAAAAATTAAGCACGGGCTGTCGTGTGTAAGTTAGGGTGTAAAGTTTTAATTTCCTTCAGAGCAAACAGTATTTCTGTATACATCTGTGTTAATGGAGGATTAAGTGAGTCACACATTTAGTTCTTTTCATCTGTTATTTTTCTATATTCAGCAACGTAAGAGGTTCATGTTTTATTTTATATAAATATGTCCTCGTTTAATAATGTGAGAAAACCATAATGTTCAGTGTACAATACAGCTGACACAAAATAATGTAAAAATTTAAGTTTTTTTTTTTCGATTAAGCATATCATGAAAAATGTAGCCCTTTTATATGAAAGACGGTTGGCGCTCTTGATACAAGAGTAAACTCAGGTTTTTAAGAAAATGGCAGCTTGATGGACAAGATCAGTCAACTCCAGATTAACTCATTGATAACTAGTCGGTGCAACAGCTTATTGGGCTTGTTATATTTGACCGATATTAAAACAATGAATGTGAAATATGTAAGCGTACGTTGTTACTACAGAGCACTGTGCAAGTGCCCGGAGCCTCTCCAGTTGGGGATGAGTCTTCTCCGTGAGGGCTTCAAAGAGCTCAAGTGTTATTTCAGACCAGCACTGATAGACATGCGCACAGCTGATGGAAGAGAGGCACATCTGCACCGACGTCACCACCCACCCCCTCCGTTTGTGCAAAAAAAAAAAAAAAAAAAAAAAAAAAAAGGAAAGAAAGAAAGCAGCCAATTTGGAGCCGTCCTGGACATACCCGGTCCTCTGCGCAGTGAGGAGAAGCAGCCTCCCAGCCAACTTTTGCTGCTGTTTGATGCACTTTCCCCCCCTCCCCTCTCTCTCCCTTCCTCCTCTATCCAAACCTTCCAGAGCTACGCTGAGCCACAAGCATGAACACAAAGCCCAGATTATAAAGGACAGTAGATAGACTTTAAATGGACCCTTCTGCTGGAAGTCCAATACTCCTCTAAAAAAAAAAAACTTTTTTTTTTCTTGTAGTTTTTTGCGGGTGTCCCCACGGGCTGAGGGGGGAGAACTCACACTGCAGATCCAGCAGAGGATGGCAGAATTCAAAAAGGAGATGAGAAGAGCATAGTGGAGGAAGTTTGTGTGCGGAACTTTAAAAAGGAAAAAAAAAAAAAAGGAGAAGAAGAAGGGCTGGAGAAGACTTTTGAGCCGAGCTTCACTTTGCACACTCGGACCGGAGCTGACAGTGAGGATGGGCATGGTAAATCTCTTCCCCACACTCCTCTCTCTCACCTCTCAGGGAGCAGGTCGGTATCTTCCCGCTGCGTTTCTCGGTGCGTGCAGTTAAATCCTCTCAGGCTGGGTTTTTTGCACGGCCGCATTTACATACAGCTTCAGTTTATTTCGGGCGACGCGAGTTGAAGCCTGGGGGGAGCTCTGGGAGCCGGTTGCCTGGAAATAAACGCAACGTTTTACGCACCGGTTTTTTTTTCTTTTCTTCATTTTATCTTTGGAGAGTGTGAAGTTCCGCAGGTTGGCCGTATGCAAACTTTGAAGATCTCCACGTTGCATGCAGCAAATAATTAGAATGTTAATAATAATAATAATAATAATAACAAGCGGCGCGGTTTATTTTGATTTGCTGGGGCTCCCGGAGGGTTGCGTTTGAGGTACCGGTGTAATGCATGCGGGCCGGCTGCCAGCTGTCTGGGTCAGAGTGGCCAAGTAGGCTGCGCTCTGTCTGGACCGCTGGAGCTCCACAGCTGGGGGAAATACTCTCATAACCCGCGATGTTCTCCGAGTCACTTTCGCCGCACTCCTCCCCCCCCCACTCCTCTTTTTTCCCCCCTTCTATCACCGAACGTGTCCCCGCGTCAGAAATCATCGACGTGCAGAAATTCGATCATGCTGACTTTTTGGGATTCACGCGCGCCTTTCAACACGTCACAAATCCTCCGGTTTTTAAGTCCCACCAAGTCGGTCATTAAACTGTCATCAATGCGTGATTAATAAGACGCGAAAAGTAAAGTGAAGAATCTGTCGAGGAACCTGTTGAAACTGGGACACGCTTTTGGCTTGTGCCTTCATTCATTTGCCCGGAGCTTTGGGTTGTTTTAGCTGAAGAGGAGGTGAAGCAAAACCTTCTGTTTACCCAGTATACAGTGCTGGTTCTTACATGAGTGGTGCCCTGCCTCGCCACCCTTCCCACAAGTCAGTAGTTTGCAGAACTCTCTTTCAGGGTATATCTTTACCAGCCCAAGCTTGGTAAGTTTGGGTGATGAGCTTCAGCGAACATCAGTCTAAAGCCGTCCCATTGTAAGGTCTTGCTGTTTTTGCTTATTGAATGTGAGGCAGTATGTTGACTGGTCTCCTAATTCCACATAGGCCCCCATCAATTACCCCCCCCCCCCCCCAGAAGAACAGCATCCCTGCAGTATGACGTTTCCATCACCGTGCTTCACAGAGAGCATGTTCTGCTTGACGGACAGCGTTAGGCACAGCATTTTACAGGGCAGGGGAGAAAGTTTCATTTTTGTCTCATCTTTGTCACCTACATGGCTTTTGGCAGCCTTTCAAACAGGACTTCCTAAATCATCCTTTTAAACAATAACTTTCTTCTTGCCACTCCAGGTCAGATTGTGGGCTAATAATTCCCCTTTCAGTTGCTTCCTCAACCAAACCTCTGGATAATTTCCAAAATACAGTCAGTTTAGATCAGTGGTTCTTAACCTGGGTTTGATCGAACCCCAGAGGTTCGATGAGTCGGTCTCAGGGGTTCGGTGGAGCCTCTGCCGTGGAGGTAAAGACACACTTGTGTAAAGTCGTGATGACGCCCCACTTTGCCATCACTTGCTGCAGAGGATCACGTTACATTGCTTAGCCAATCAGAGCTGCGGAGGAGCACTGATTGAAGGAGTTTCACTCTCAGCATGGATTTGAACTTGTGTCTTCAATTACTTCAGTAAAACTCACTGTTTTTACCAAATCCTGTAGCTTTCGGTGTACTTCTAAATCTGCTCCTTAGTCGCATCTTTTCGGGGTTGCTACTGCCTCTAGTGGCGTGGGGGTGGTAACACAACTAATATAATTACATTACTAAATCAGAATACCGCAAAGTCTTTATTATTTATTATAAATTGTTCATTCTCTTAAGAATGTAGAGCTAATTAAATGATCTAAACAAGACATTAAAGTGGTTCCAGTTTCTCTCAATGGCCAACCTGTTGAAACTGTGGCAAATTTGGGTCGTTCCTGGACAGTCAGCTCAACTTTGCTGAAAACACTGACTATATTTTGAAGAACTGTTCTCAGAGACTCTACCTTTTAAGAAGACTTGGTGATCATGGGGTTACCCAACTAGACTTTAGTTGGGTCACCCCTATGTCTTGAATTTGGGGAGGGGTGGAAATCATATTTTATCTATCACTAAAGAAGGGTTCAGTATGAAACTGGTGGGTTCGGTACCTCAAAAAAGGTTAAGAACCACTGGTTTAGATTGACAGCTATGTCGAGGTAGGTTTGCCATGTTCTTTGGACTAAATTGTAATTTGTGTGATCTACGTAGCTTGAGATATTGTTTTATGACCTGTGTTCATTGCTCTGCATGAGGCTGCTTGTTCACCAGGTTCTCTAAAACCTCTTCTCCATTGAGTCTCACTCTAGCTGGTTAATGTCTGGTTCAGTTCTAGCCCAGTTGGTGGGAATGTGTGTGAAGGACAATGAGTCCACATAAACTATCATCAGTGCTCTGATTATGTCAATTGCCAGTTTCTCCAAAATCTCTTGGTGTATTTGTTCATTGCGGTGTTACCCTGTCCATTTGAGGCAGACAGCGTCAACTGGATAATTGATAAAACATTTCAACATCAAGGTCTGACCGTGGAATTATTGATTTTGCATCTAGACATCTCCCCATCTACTACGGTCTTGTTACAGGTTGACAATAGCAGCTGAGACGTTGTTCATAAATCCACTGACCAATCAACGAATGCAGTCAATCAAATCGCTTGTGCGCAAGCCGGACTCAGCTAGGTCCGCCTTGCACCTGCTGATTCCAAAAAAATGGGGTAGATCAATGCAGTATCTACAAATGCGGACAAATCTGGCTGGGGTTGTCTGAGGAAGGACAGATTAAAGCCACGCTCATAGGGAAAGTAGCTTAAACGGTAAATGGACTGAATTTCCATTGCACTTTTATTGAATGAACCAGCCCTGTTTAGTCTGCTTTAATTGAACTCTAGTTTGTTTGTCTAGAAAATCCAGTTCATTTGGGGAGGTGTGAATGCATATTCAAACTCCGATGTGTACCAAAACCAGGTTTGAGCAGACTAAAGATGTTAAATCTTAAGCTAAAGATGATCAAAAACCAGAGGAATAGCTCTGACTCTGTTCATTGGATGTTCATATTGTCAATACTAAAGACAGTTGGTTTGCCACTGACAAGCATTAAATTGATTTTTTTATTTTTTGGGGGAGACGCCCCCTTCTGGAAGGGCGCCCTGAGAGAAGAGTCATATTGCCCAAATCAAAGCAACTAATGATAGGTCATTTTTTAACTCATTTGTCATTTTATGTCATTTCAAACTAAAATGTGCTTTTAAATTTTGGATTTTTTTAAACCAAATATTCAGATACATGATCAACAGGTTGATTTCAAAAGCAATGGTTCTGACATACGGTAAAACCCAGTCTGATGTCCTTCATAGGAACGCAGATGGGTCAGTCAGGACAGGCGTCCGACACAGAGCCTCTGATTTCTCGACTTCCACCCGAGACCGATGGAGGACGGCGTTTTCCCCTGAGCTGCTGACATGCATTCAGAAGCCTGTGAGATGTGGACTGGCTCGCCTTCGAGGGAAATCTGAAACCTTGAATGAGCCGCGGGACACAGGCAGGAGCGTTTCAGTGAAGAAGAGAAACCATGGACCTGTTACGGCGCGGCGCCAGACAGACTTTGCACTTCTAACCCGACTGTAGCGCCCTCTAGCCGCACCCCATGTCACAGCCTTTCCCGAATTATGGAAATTTTGTGGAAGACGCTGACTTGGACACTGAGCCTAGTGGTGATGGCAGCTTCGGAATTTCAAAGACTTTCGCACAGCTCTCAAGGTAGGACAGCACCGTAAGACCTAATTAGTTCTCCATACTTTAGGAATATATGCAAACTTGCTGCCTTAAAGTTTAGTTTTCATTAAGTTAACTGAGTGATATTAACTTGTGTAAATTTACTAAGAGTAACTTAAGCCAACTTAATAAATCTATGTTGTAATTATTTAAACGGCACCTGAAGCTGAATTTTTTTTTTGTATATCATCACCTTCCTAAATTTTATTTTTGCCAAAATCATCTTTTTGCAATAATCCCCACTGATTTTTTTTTCCAATATCACCACCTTTCACATTACTTCAAATTAACTAAATGAATTTTTAAAAAGTTTTCACATCAGGAGGCTCATTTTAATTAAAGAGGCAGTATTATGTATTTTCCAGGCAAATAGTGCCATTTTGTAGTACATTCAACTAACTATGTCACCTTCCGTAGTTATAAAAATGATATATTCAAGTATGACTTGAAGGAAATTTAACTTAAAGCCTTAAAATTGGGTGTTTGTCTCTTTAAAACCTCTTGCTTTTTCTGAAATTCTGACTTCAGGAAGTCATCACAACATCTCTCCTGCATAATACTGCAAAGGGGCAGTATTATGTTGACTTCAGTTGAATCTGAAGTCAACATTGTACTTCACCATAGACCCCAAAATTCACTGGACTTAGTTTAATTTGTTTTTTCAGTTAAATACGGTGTTTTGGTGTACGGTGTGGGACAATTGGTAAAAAACCCCCCAACTGATTCATCTTTTCACTCTTCTTCTCTTGTGTTCCTGTGAAAGAGGAGTTCCTGTCTTACCTGCAGCACTACCAGCTGACCGTCCCGGTGCGGGTGGACGAGAACGGGAACTTCCTGAGCTACACCGTGAAGCACCAGCGGCCGGGCCGGCGGAGACGCGCACTGGCCGACCCCGCCGCCGACCCACCGGGCTCCCGGATCTTCTACAGGCTGTCGGCGTACGGGAAGCACTTCCACCTGAACCTGACGCTTAACAACAACCTGGTGTCGAAGCATTTCACGGTGGAGTACTGGGGCAAAGAGGGGCCCGAGTGGCGTCACGACGTGCTGGACCGCTGCCACTACGTGGGCTCCCTGCGAAGCCAGCACAGCACGACCCGAGTGGCGCTAAGCAACTGCAAGGGCCTGGTGAGTACGACGCGCGCCTCTGATCCAACGAGGCAATTCACGCTGCTCACCTCAAACAAACCCTCACATAAACGTCAGATAACTCACACATGCTGCCGCCGCCACCGCTGCTGCTGCTCAGCCGGAGGATCCCGCTGGTTGTCTTGGCTCTTCTCCACCTGGCAGGCCGAGTCTGCTGGCAGCTCAGAGTGAGGTCATGCTCATGTAGGAGAATCAAACAATGTCTGCGATCTGGGAATGTGACGCCTCAGCAGCCCGGCTCGCGCTGCTCCGGTTGTCACGTTAAGCTCACGTGTCTCGGGGGCCCACAGACGATCGCTCTCTGTTTTACCACGCCTCGCAGAAAAGCCCGTCGCATTTCTTCTCCACAGATGTTGCCGTGTTTTATTAAGGTTCAACGTGCCAGACAAACGCAGAGACTGTTAGGTTTCCTCCATGCATATTGTGATATTTTTTGCACTTAGGCCGTATAGTTTCTGACCAGAGCATTTCCTTCTTACAATTTTTACTATTTGTGTTATTGTCAATTTCTGAAGGTTGTTGGCTGCTCTGGATTTTATTTTGGGGTATTAGATTAATAAGGGTGGACGAAACAAAATCTGCACTGGTTTCTTTACATTCTAGTTGAATGCTAACTCTTAGCTTAGCAGACTGCACTTAAAATTCTCAAGATGCTGCTAATAAATCACCAGTGGTGGAGAAAGTACTCAAAAAATGTACTTAAGTAAAAGTAAAACTACCACATTAAACATTTGTACTTAAGTAAAAGTAAAAAAGTACTGGCTTTTAAAAATACTTAAGTATTAAAAGTAAAAGTACTTGCTGAATGCATTACCTAATCCCTAATACAATATCATTAAGTGAACCGATCGTATTTAATTTTAATACATTAGAAATGTGCCATTTTAATGAACAACGCCACAAGTAAAGCATGTTTTTATTATGCTTACTCTGTAACATAGTTTAGACTTAGATATGTGATTGTATGCATCATATTTTCAGGGATGGAAACATCTTCCTAGCATCACGTCCACAGATCTTACCTTTCTTTAAGCTTTCCATCCAAGTGATGCTAAAAGTTGGACTAAGTCCCCACCGTCTGTGAAAGCGAAATGCTGCTTATTTTACATGTCGCCATATCTTATGGTTTATGCAGCGCTATTATATTACTGACGATCAGACAGACATGTTCTCCCGCTCAGAGGAAACCACTGCGCATGTCTGAAGCTCCGTGTGCGAGTAAAGGTGGAGGCGATGGGTGACAACAGACACTAAGTCACGTTATTGCTTGGATTTTACGGCGCCACCTTAAGTCCCTGAACGTTACATTTTAACGGACAAAAAGCGCAACGCGACTTGGATGTAACGAGTAACGCGACACTTTTGTTGAAATGTAGTGAAGTAGAAAGTACAGATACTTACTGTAAAATGTAGTGGAGTAAAAGTAGAAAGTATCCTTTATTAAATCTACTTAATTAAAGTACAGATACACGAAAATTGTACTTAAGTACACCACCACTGTAAATCACATTTTAATCTAAAACTATACATCAACAGAATAAATGTTTTCAATTCAAAAACCCTTTTTTGCTACTAAATGACTGAATAAATACATATAAAAGCTTAATATGTATTGTTTTCAATCTTCTATCTAAGTTATTAAACCATCAGACTGGAACAAAGTCCTATTTTATCCACTCAGCTTTCAACTTGATCATAAAACTTTGAAAAATAATTCTCTAGAAATGTGAGCTGTGGACGCTGACATTAGCATTCATGACGTTTGAATTGAAATAATAAAAATGGTCTTAAAAATTCTCTCATTATTGCCAACAAAAATGTTGGCAATCCTGATGTAAAATGAGAGAAGTTTATTCTGATTTCACGTCAGACAGTGTTAAAAAAAATGTTTTTTTTATACAGTGTATGTAACCTTCTGGTTTCAGCTCTATGTATATGTACAGTTTAGCTGATGTTTACTTCTGTACCTGGGTTGTCATACAGACTTTTGAGAAACAAGACAAAGTTCTCCTTTGCACAAAAAGTAATTTGTTTCTTAAACAAACTTTGTAGCAAAACATTTTTCTAAAAAGTATTTTTTATGTTTTACTAATATGATTTTTTTTACATTCTTAATATACATTTGTATGTTTAATCAAGAAAGACCCATAGAGGTTTAAAATCTCATTGGACCAAACAGACATTGACCTTGCAAGTAAACTTTTACTGAACATTTTAAGACATAAGTAAAGAACAAATAATTCAAAATGACTAACATCCATCCAAAACGGATACTCCTTTGACATAATTTTGTTATCTTTTGAGAGAGACACTGATCTCATTTCATTTAAAGGAACAGCGTCAGGTAAAATCAACTTTTTTGAGCTTTTCGTCTTGTTATAATCTCATCCCCTCATCAAACACATATCTGGAGTGTTGTTCATTCATGTTTGAGAAAGCCTTTACTCTAATCTCCCATGGCAACCAGTCAGCTGTGCAAAATGCCTGGGTGGACTGAACTCTGCCTTCAACAAAGTTTCTCTTCACTC
Organism: Poecilia mexicana; assembly: GCF_051168715.1. Classification (NCBI taxonomy): domain Eukaryota; kingdom Metazoa; phylum Chordata; class Actinopteri; order Cyprinodontiformes; family Poeciliidae; genus Poecilia; species Poecilia mexicana. The sequence continues at coordinate 3,934,241 of NW_028263381.1, forward strand.
CTTCAGACTAGCCAGCAGCAATTAGCAAATACTTGGTGTAATTGGGGACTCATTATAGGAGCTACTTCTGAGTGCAACGCTGGTAAAAACATTGCTAAAGGGTTAATAGAGGAGCCATGTTGTGATAACTTCTTGAAGGCGGAGTTTCAGAAAGAGGAGGAGCTTCTTAAGGGGCCAGATGCTCAATTTTAACACGTTAAATCAGGATATCAAATTTCTTTGATTTATACAGCATTTTTATAACAACTGGAGGTAACATTCATACTTGATTGTGCTATAAAATGGCACTCTGTGCATAGAAAACACCTTTTCTCGCTTTAAAAGGAGAATCTTTTGAGTCATTTTCACCGCATTTTTGAATGGTGATTTTTGTGCTTTGTCTTTTCTTTATAAATCAGTACAGATAGCTTAACGTATCTGTTCAATTCAGTTAATACTTTATTTGTACTTTTTAAAACAACATATTATTATTATCCTTTATTAATTTTTCTTTTTTACAAGAACGCAATACTTTATGCTAGTCTCATAAAATCCTAATAAAATGAATGTAAGTTAGTGGATCTATTGTGACAAAATAGTTATGAAAAAAAAAACTCCAAGGGATATTAATAGTTATGCAAGGCACAGTAAAACAAACTTTTAGAAGCACTAATAAAGTGTCTAATTATCCTGTCTGGGCTTTTAGTCATCCAGAGACTCTGTGACTGTCCAGCGTCTCCCTGCTAATCAAGAACTTGGACGAAGTTTTAATAGCTGCTATCCCTCCGTGCTTCATGTAACTCTAAAGAAGGAAGAAAGGGCCCAGCTTCTTATTGGCAACCAGAATCATGCAGAGCAAACATGTGGCCAAATGTGTTGGCAAGACCCGCGCTGAGTATCATAAATTGAATTAGTGTTTGCTCCTTTTTTTCCCCCCCTCCAGCACCAAAAATGGACAAAAACTGTGTCTGTACTTTAATGTAATCAGCTGTCTGGACGGTATGAGATCCTGACATCACACACTAGTAAAACCTTTGCATCGAACGCATGGGAGTGTGTTACGCGTTGAATTGCTTTTATTGTGGGTTTTGCGTAGCCAAGGCTGTGTTCGCTGTAAACCCAAACTGATGGGGCTTCTCGTCGTTTATGCTCCATGCACTTTATAAAATTGCATGGAAACCAAAAGTTTTAAGACTTTTAAAGCCCGTCTTAAAACCCATTTATTTTACTTGGCTTTTAGCACCAGTGGGATCTAGTTTTAATTTGTATGTTTTTTGTTTTTAAACTGTTTTAATTACTTTTTTATTATGTTGTGTTTTTCAATTGTACAGCACTTTGTATCAACTGTGGTTGTTTTAAAGTGCTTTATAAATAAAGTTGGTATTGGTATTGGTATTGGTATGCAAGCTCTTGGAACAGGAAGAGGAATGTTTTAATGTTTGTCTCGGGGTAATTGAATGTTTTTGGTTTGTTAAAGTAACAAAAGATTACAGATTCACGTGTACATAAAACACTCCTTCACTGGACACAATAGGAATTTTATAAAGTGCTCTGTGTTTCTGAGTACATGAATGAGAAACCAGAACTAAAGTGGCAAATACTTTATGTACTGCAGCAATAATATTTATAACTATTGCCTTTTTCAGTTATAAAATGTATTAACTCCAATGTTTTCTAGCAACTTGGCACCACTTTGAGTTCTCTCAGGCACTCAAAGCCCTCGTCCGATGAACTTTTATGTTTTGTCAACTTCAAAGTTCTACCTTCACAGCTTTACTGACACTTAAGATGTTTGAATGTAATCCCTGAAATTATGATTAATAAAATGGCTGCCAGAGAACAAAAATAATAATAATAATCAGTGAAAGAATGACTTTTCAAGAAATATCAGCTTGTAAGGAAATCTTATCCATGGTGTTAGCATCTACTTTGTTAGCACTGCTGGCGATTAAGCTGCTCCTCTTCTGTAGCTGCTAGCTGTCCCGTAAGGTAAATGTTTTCACACACATCAACGAGAACAGGAAGAGATTCTACTTTAGCAAATTTCTTTCTTTTCCCTCTGTGAAGGTTTTATGACTACCAACATATTTGTTAGCAATACCACAAACAAAGGCATACTCTGTTCTTCGATGGTGCTGTTCGGTGAAGTTTCACACGATGACTGTTGGCATAAAATTGTTTCTATGTATGCTTCTTCAGAAAGTTTTTATAGTTTCAGGATGGCAATGACCATTAAACGCTGACAGCAGTCATTGTTGGGACAGCTTCTATCCTGACGGCTATTGTTTGCTGATATTGAAGCTCCATCTTCGGCTTTGACTGAAGATATAAAAGCTGGTGTTTTTTCTTTGGATCTTTGAAGCAATGGCTCTTTGTAGTTTTTAAACTGCTATTTTTCTAAATTGCTTTAGCGGTTAGTTGTGCTGCAGTGTTAATGGCCTGTACGTAATTAGAAACAACAAGTAGAGAATTGGTTTCAGCTGTTTATTATTTATTTCTCTCCTTTTCTAAAGCAGTACTGCTACGGCTACCATGAGTTTTGTTAGCACCTGTGCCTTTGAAGAAGGTCTTTGCTGCTAGCCTGCTGCTGTTAAGTTATGCTAACCTTTAGCCATGAAACCCAACGGTGGCAGGAAGAGACTACTAGGACATGCTGTTGGTGAACAGAGGCTCTAAGAAAATGTAAGCTAGCACTCCTGCTTTGTAGCTGAATGTAAGAAAGAAGTTAAATCAAATTATTCTATGATTTTTCTGTCACATTCTATTTGATATAAGAAAATCTAGCATACATGTTTTTTTATTTTTAATGTGATATACCAACACAAACTACTGGCTGGTTGTGAACTGGAAAGAAAAGGTGGCATGTTGAAAATTCTCAATGTATAAAATCTTAAAAGTGTGGCATGCATTTGTATTCATCCCTCTTTACTTTGATATCCCCCAGTAGAGTCTAGAATCATTAGCTGTGTCTACGCTGATGATGTAATCACACAGTTTGACATTTTGAAAGTAAATTTGCTTAATAGAAGCACAGTAATTAAAAAAAAGAAGACTTAATAAAAAGTTTTGTTGCTAGGAGGAGGTGGTTTTTTGGTTGTATCAAAATTGATTTGATTAGCAAAACTGCAATGGAAACACTTTTTAGCGGATGTTGCCACTGGCAGAAAAAATGAAGAAGACAACCTATCGACCTCATTTTAATTACCGGCTTTATCGTCTCTTCCTGCCTTTTTTCTTTCTGTTGATGACACTGAATGAAAAAAGACTCAACTCCGGTGCTCTCTGCTGACCCTCCCTTCCTAATTTCCTTAGTGTAATGTCCAGCGCACACTACACGAGTTGTCGGGCCATTTCCAAAACCTGAGAGACGGATTAGTAGACAGAAATCCTAGGTATAACGGTTCGATCGGGTTCGTTGTGCCCTGTGGTGTCCAGTCACATGGGCACAAAATAATGGCAACAAGTCCAGTTAACTAATTTTAAAATCAGGCATTAATCAGTGCTTTACTAGAATCTACCCGTTATGCATGTGGCTAGAGTCAGCGTAAAGTCATGACTGACTGAAAATCATTATAACCTATTTATGTCACGTTAACGAAGAACAGCTGAAAACTTACCGGGTTTATCAACTGCGGTAGCAATTTGGCTCCGACTCCTCTCCTTGTCATTTCTATATTCTTTGCACGAAATGTTGAATAAATATTAATGTTGTTTCCTCATATCATCTCCAAAGTCCGCTGGACTTCATGTTGCGCCGTGTCAGCTGTTTGGGATTCCCTTCATAATTTCCCCTCAGAAAGCATGGAGGTGAATCCGCGCTTTCTGATTGGCTACCTGTCACATTCAGCACTTCCAGTCGGGGAAAAACCCTGATTTAAAGCGTCCACGACGATCCACTGTAACCCACCACACACTGCAGGATGATTGGTTACAAAATCACCAGCGACGATCTTAGATTGGCCAACTTTCTAAGATTGTCATAAAGGGAAAATAGGGGCAAAAAATCGTGTAGATGTAACTACTGCATCAGGTAGTTGGATGTGCCCATCTTCTCTGTTTAAATCTAGTGATTACTGAAGGGCAATCTAGTACACAGACTTCATATCTGCACTCTTTTGGTTGAATACAGTATTTATTTCCACTTTGGTTTTATGTTGTTTAGTTTTTATTCAAGTACATTTTTTGTTAATGGAGACTGAGAATCCATTTTATTTTTGTTTTTGGTTGTTTTATTTATTTAGTTTATCAGTTCCAGTGTTATGTGTTCTTTTGAAAACAAAGTGCATCTATCTATGGCAGGAAATCACATGCATTATTAGTCATTTCCATTAAATCAGTGTCAAAAGGTCTTGAAACAATATTATCGTTTATCGCAATAATTTTTTAGACAATTAATCGCTCGGCAAAATGTGTTATCGTGACAGGCCTAATGACATATCGTGTGATTAAACCTGTTCATGTTTGATTTTAATCACGTTTCGTAGTGGAAACGCCACCATTGCTAAATTGTGTTTATTCCACATTAGCGGAATATTGACAACATTTTGCGCTCATTTGTAATGGAAACGCAGCTATTGACTGGACTCAGAAATCACCTGATTGTGCTGTTTTTAAGTAGAGCTGTTCTGAATTGGCCAGACCGCTATGGATTACTTGTGGTTTACACAAATGTGACCAGTATGGAAAAGTAGCATTAAAAATAAAATGGTGGTGAAAGAAAATCATAACAAGTGAGACCAAAATACAACTTTTTTTCATTCATTTATTATTTTTTTACTTTAGTGCAAAACATTGTGTGGAGGAAAACTAACACTGTGCATCACCCTCAGCACACTATCCTCAGCGTGGCTCCATCACGCTGTGGGGATGCATTTCTTATTCACTGACAGGGAAGCTGGTCAGAATGAATGAGATTCTGATCAGGAGGTGATTACACTGTAATCCTGGAAAAAACTAATTTTTTCCACATTATAGTACTTTTCTACTTTGTTAGTCTATCAGCTAAAATCCCTGTAAAACACACTGAAACTTGTTGCTGTCATGTGAAAAAATGATGCACCGAGGTCACAAACATGATTAAAAAGTAGTAAATTCCCTAGAAATGTAGTTAGCTCTTCGTTTCTTTAAACAGAATGAGAATCGAAGGTACTTTGTGCACTGACTGGTATTTTTAAACAAAGTACTCCACTCCCATTTTCCTACAATCTATAGTTTGTTGGATCGCAGAGAAAACATCTCCTCTGTGCGACGACTCCAAGCCAATTAGTGGATATATGCCAGATGAGCATTTTCCATTTAGGCATATTTTGAAAGTACACTCAGATTGCCTAGCAACTGTACTAATAGAGTGCTTTCTGAGACAAGGAATCATTTGTGTAAGGTGGGTATTTAAACTGAACGGGAAGCTGTTTGCCAGGATTGACATATTATGCCAAATTTCTGCAGATAATCTTCATTTCATAACTCCAGATATCAGCGTTTTGTCTTTGCACAATGAATTTTTCTGAATACAAATTAACTCAAAATTACCCTGCTTGTGTGATATCACCTCTGAGACTAATCCGGTTTTTATTCAGTGTATGCATTTATCATGATTTTTCTTTATTTATTTTTTTCCCCCGCCGTTTTTGACCTGTTTCTTACTGTGATTCTCTTCACCCAACCAGCACGGCGTCATAACAACAGAGGAAGACCAGTATTTAATAGAGCCTTTAAAGAACGCGTCCTCCGCCGCCTCCAGTGAGTGGAACCTGGACGGAGCGCAGCAACATGTTATTTATAAAACGTCTGCCATCCCCTCGCCGCAAGAGCAAAGCCAGGAGTTCAGCTGTGGCATTTCAGGTTGGTGAACCTCCATCTGGGTTGGATTCTGTGTGGGTGTAGCTGACGTCAAGGAAGAGCTAAACATAGCAGGTCAGAGGAAATGCTGGTTTGGTACCAGGCCCGGGTTCTGGTAGGCATAACTGGACCTCTTGTGTGCCAAAACGAGCTCCTGCGGCAAACACCTTTCAACCTGCAGGAGTAAGCGTCACTTTGACTCTCACAAAAGCCCCTTCAGGGGGGAGGCAATGCCGCTCAAAAGTGTCCAGCTCTTTCACGTTTTGTCGCATAGCGACCACAAACTTTGGTGTATCTCGTTGGGATGTTCTGTGACAGACCAACATGAAGCAGAGTGCAGTTGTGAAGAGATAGACTGCAGTTTTCAAACCATGTTACAAATAAAAATGGTAGGAGTTCATCCCCCTGAGCTAAAACTGTCTTTGTAGTTTCAGATGGAAATGTTTTGGAGTATTTCTTTATCTGCTTTGCTTTTCTAAATACTGGTGTTTTATCCTGTGTTCTCTCCAAAATACTCAATCAGGTTGGATGGAGAGGGTTGGTGTTCATCAACGGCTTTTTCAATTGAAGTCACGTGCTGACTTTCAATGGATCAAATTAATACCCTGTCATCTATTTAATCATAGCTCCAGTTCTATGCTTTGGGTCGTTGTCATGCAGGAATGTGAACCTTCGCCTCAGTCTCACATCTTTTAGTCCTAAAATGTTGTATGTAGCTCCATTAATCCCTCTGTCAGCTCGGAAAATCATCCACACTGAATGATGTTGCCACCACCACGTTTCATGACGACGATGCTGTGATGTGCAGCGTTAGATTTTCCCCTCATGGATCTATTTGGAACAATTGGTTTTGGGTGTCAACATCTTCTTCCACATGTTTGCTGTGTTCAAATTGGACTTGGTGTGGCTTTCCTTCCACAGTGCCTTTCATACAGGTTAAATATGTGGAGTCCCCAGAGGATTTTCCCAGCTTTGAATTTCTGCAGTTCCTCCATAGCATTTTTGTTGCAATCCAGCCTCTCGTTTACACATCACCAGTGATCGGAGTGCTTTTTGACACTCTGTCTCACAGGGACACTTTTCAGTAACACCTCCCGCAAAAATGCGAAGTACTCCATGTGAAGTACGGCTTAGGGTACAGCCGTATGGCGTAGGGTGTGTGCCGTACCAATAAGGGACAAGGCCTTATTGTTTCCAATATGAAGTGGAAGATAAGGGTCCAAAGCGTATGCACGTTTTCACGACGTTCTAAAAACACAGCAACATCTAGTGTCCTGGCATGACAACTACATTAAAGTCGAGGTGTCATGGCGGCCTCGTCTTCCCCAATCAACATCCGAAAATAACATCCGGCAGTTTCCAGACAGTGGTCTCATGTAAACATAGCCTTAGGTTACGTTACGTTCTGGTTATAAATGCATGGCAGTTTTCAGATTTTCAAGTGTAAAATTGTTGAAAAGCCTCGTGTAGTTTCGTGTAGATGTGATACCTTGTGTAGATTTTATTCACATAAAATCTGAATACATCAAAGATTGTAACGTTAAAAACATGAAGAAGTTCAAGGAATATGAAAACATTTCCAAGGTGCTTCAAGTAGTAATTGCATCTGACATTTTAGAAGCAATAACCATTTATAATAGGATTATTGTTTCTAAAGGGGGGAGAAAATACATATCTATGCAGATGTACTGCAAATTAGAAAAAAGACCCAGGTGGATACTTTGGTATTTAGGCCAAGAGCTTTATAAGAAGCAGAAAAGACTTGTCATTGGCTGGAAGCTAGCGTGCGCTAACACGTACCACGTTAAGGCTCCTCCTGCAGCATCTGGGTCATAAAACAAATGCTGCAAAAGTTCAAAGGGGAACATCGCCTCTATCAACCAGTCCTCTCTGATAACAATGTGTCGTCATTCCGATTGTCCTGTTGCTTCGTCGTAACTCTCTCTCTCTCTTTGCCTCCCTGTCATTCACAGACCTCACTAAAAGCAACGCACCTTGCCAGTTTAGCACGTCCTCCCCTGCCCACCTGTCCCCCGTCCCTCAAAACGCCAGCCAGCAGCCGGCTGGCGCTCACAGGCGCCGGAGGTCTGTCAGCTCCGAGCGCTTCGTGGAGACGCTCGTGGTCGCCGACAAGATGATGGTCGGCTACCATGGACGCAAAGACATAGAGCACTACATCCTGTCTGTGATGAATATTGTAAGTTTGGTCCTACTCTTTGCTCTAACGTGTTGCAGATGTCCGCGGTTAGCGGCGGATTTATGGACTCGCGGGGCTAAGACATCTGACTTTGTGTCTTTCCTTCTTTTCTGGAGGTCAGGTTGCCAAACTGTACCGTGATTTCAGCCTGGGAAATGTTGTGAACATTATTGTGACCCGTCTAATTGTTCTCACGGAGGACCAGGTACGTCCGAGTCTCTTTTCCCTAAGCCTGAATCGTTCACCTTTTCAAGTGTGAGCTCTCTTGTCTGCAGTGGATGTAAAGATGGATGCTCTTGGCATCAGTGAGCTGCCGTATTTTTATTTGACTGCCGTGGCTAAAGGGGCAGAGGGAAGACAGACTACTCACCATATGGACGGTGCTTTACATAAAAGCCGCGGTCCAGCGTCGCTCCTCAGGGAGCTTTGATTAAAGGTTTTAGATGCACAGAACATACAGTACGGTTGATGGGAGAAACATCTGCTTTTTCAAAGATACCTACAGTTGGATCCACATATTTACATACGCTGAATAAAACGACACAAAAATTTTTTTCCCGCCATCTGAAATTAAATCAGATCAAACTTTTTTTGTCTTAGCTTTGCTAGAATTACCAAAATTATTTCCATTTGCTAAATGCCAGAAAACATTTTTATTTTAGAAACATTTTTGTAACTTTCCTTGAATTCAAATGTTTTTACATTTGACCAGTTTAATCAGGAATAACCATCATTTAAACTGCATGACTTGTGTCAAACATGTTGGCAATTTTAACTAAATTTGGTCTGATTTAAATTTAGATGGCAAGAAAAAAGCACTGTAGTTTATATACTCTGCCCACATGAAAACAAAAATATTATCCTTATATATATTTATATGAATAAAAACCTTATGATGCTTCATTCAAAATGAGATATTATAAAATCGGCAAACCCCAAAAAGATATCAAGCTTTTAAACAGAATCTAATAATTACATCCAACATGTAACGGATGATAATAATGCATGAACAGATGGGCCACAGCAGAAGACAGGATGGTGTTGAGCAGGTTTGTACTGTTTGCATCACTTGACTGTACACATCTGTTTCATGCTGCACTGTGTTGCACGTGTGTCTCTCCCAGCCAAACCTGGAAATTAATCATCATGCTGACAAGTCTCTGGACAGTTTCTGTAAGTGGCAAAGGTCCATCCTGTCTCATCACAGCAGCGGGAACAGCATTCCCGAGAACGGAATGGCTCATCACGACAACGCCGTCCTAATCACCCGGTAAGAGTTGGCCCGCAGCTGCTGCTGCCGCTACAGACGTAGCTTACTGCCAGCCAGCACAGCCATCCAGCGTTCGATTCAGTGTAATTGTCTCATTTTAGAGCAAATAGCTTGCAGGTTACTCGGCAGTCGCCAGCTATGCGCTACTGGTTCAGTCTGGTTCACATCCGTACAGTATGTATACCTGCCTGTGAGGGAGTAAAGAGCTCAGTCCTGGAAATAAATTGTGCTTTTACAGACGTACTGTACCTGTCACCCTGCAATTTATGTCAAGGCTGTTAGCATAAAGCAGCAAGAATTCTGACGTTAGCTGGAAAATGGCTTCAATGTGTCCAGAAGTGTTTTGGCCAGGTTACGTAGCAACTGGAAACTGTATTCTCCTTCTGGTTTGCTCTGGCGAGGAAGGCTTTGATTGACAGGAGTTTTTGGTTTCTGTACAGAAAACAGCTTTTCCATCATTAGTGAACACTTTCATGTTGTCTGTCACTTGATGTTCTCCAGGCTCTTTTTGCTTTTTATCAGGTCTAGCTGAGCTTGGTGAGCACAAGAAGCTGCGTTCACCAGACAGAAGGCAGTAACTCGTGTTGCAGAATTAAATGTTTAAACATGTCAACTTCTGAGGGGTAGGAGGCCAAATTAGGCATAGAGAAGAGTCAGATTTATTTTAATTAGGGCTGTCACCATTATAAATGTGTGCAAAATGCAGTCAAAATCACAAGTGAATAAGTTTGTTTATGCAATATCTTTAAAAACATGTCGCATCATGATCCTCCATCTACGTCCTGTTGTCTTCTTCGCAGAAGTAGAAACATTTGGTTATTGATCACGTTACTTGTGATGTGAACAAGTGTTTCCATTGCAGTTTTGCAAAATAAACCAATTTTATTACCGGCAAAAGTCCACCTCATCCTAGCGCCAAACCTTTTTTTTTTTTTTAATCAAAAATGAGTTTTTTTATTTAAATGGCTGTGTTTCCGTTAAGAAATTTCATTTTAAAAATGTCAAATTATATACACAATTATATGGCCAACAGGAACGCAACTAATGTTAATGCGCCAACACATGCAATTAATCTAAAATGTTTAATGTGTTGCTATTACATAAACCAGATTAATCCTTTTGCCTATCTTGAACTAAAAGCCTCTGTTTTCTGAAGGGTTTCCTAGTTCCTAGTTCAATGTGAAAACTTGAGATGTTTGGTATGAGACAGTAAAACACTTTGTAAAACATTTTCTGAAAATGTGCATTTTGACTTTTCAAGCTTACAAAGTTAAGCGCAGTGAAACACACAGAAGGACAAAAGAGAAGTTCTACAAAAGCTAAAATCTGACGCTATTCCATTTTTAGTTAGATTTGGTGAAGAAGGAAGTTGCGCTCAGTGTCTTCTTCGGAGGTTTTCATGTCATTTCCTTGAGTGGTTTTTGGTGCAGCGCCACCTCAGGTGTGGAACAGTTTGCTCAAAGGGTTTGGTTCATTTGACACAGTGAAGTGTTGAATAGGGAAATATGACCCATCAGGCTCAGAAAACGGCAAAGACTAAGGGAGTCAATCAAAACAAATAAATGTTGTGAAGGTGACTGTGACTCTAAAAGGGAAGAAGGTCGCAGAAAAGGAGAACAAGGCGGAAATTCAGTTAGTGGTGCTCTTGAATTTAATAGATTAAAAGCTTCAGCAATGATTGGATCCTTCATTTGAAATGTATGATGTGTTGTTCTACCATCGCAGTCATCTTCCACTCTATTGGATTACGTCCGTGTGGCGTTATCGTCGACCGAAGCCTTTCTGTTTACTCTACTTTGCGTTGGAGCGCTGTAGCTCTGTAGCTAAGGCTGCAGAAAGCTCCGGCAGTGGACAGAGGAGGGAACCAGGTGTTTTTCTAGAAGCAAACCTGTCATGACTTCACCATTGTTATACTAAAGGCTGAGATTATATCTGGCCAGACTGTGATTAAACAGAGAAAGAATGGAATGGCCAGGAGCCAGCGGAGGAAAAGCTGCATAGACGTGAAAAGAAAATGGTTAATTTAACGTTAATATTTGTGTTTTTGTCGTCTTTTTTTTTATTTTTATTTTTTTTTTTTTTTAGATATGACATCTGCACCTACAAGAACAAACCCTGCGGGACTTTAGGTGAGTTGTTTAACTTCACTCGTGATGACTAGTTGTGTTGGTTTTCTCGTTTGGCCTCCAGCTTGTCCTCAGACAAACCTTATTTAGCAACTTTGTGTGTCTCCTTCAGAAGAACTCCAGACAGTTCCTGGGAGACATAATGAGAAGGATGTTTTAACTTGTGTTAATGTAGCTCCTCTGGCCGGGAGTCCAGAACCTGGACCAGTTGTGGTCAACTCCTCTTAGGTTCCTCCAGTTCATAAAACTTCTCCGTATCTGTCCTTCAGCTCTAACCTCCGTTTGTTTAAGGTGTTTGCAAAGAGAGGCTGGGGTGTTGGAGTGAGCTAGAAAGAGGAGATGGACTGCAAGTCGAGGATGTGGAGTTGAAAGGGAAATGGAAGGGGAAAGAGACAATTACAGGGAGTGTTAGGGAATGATGGGGTGGGGGTGAGTAAGGTGGGAAAGGACATCAACCTGTGGCAAACTGCCCCTTCAATTCCACCTCAAACCTCCTCGCTGTCCATCTCTCCCCGTCTTATCTGGGCGAAGGCCCCGCAGGCTCCACAGTATATCTCAGAGGTAATATCGTGACCTCAGGGGTGCTTTGACAGATTGACCGCATTCGTCACATTCCCCCCGGTCGCCTTAATTGCCCCGGCATCTGCTCGGCTTCCTCACCGTCCCTCTCTTCACTCCGCTCCCCTCCCCTCTGCCCCGCTCTCCCTCTCTTCGTCGGGGATCACGCTCGGAGGTCAGATCAACAGACCTTTAGGGTCGCCGAGTAATCACGGGGCTGGAAGATAATGCGCAGTACAGCCTGGTGTTAAGAAAACAGCCTTCAGTGCGGTGTGTGTTTGCACTCAACACACTCTTATCCCCTCCCCGTCCTCTCAATCCCAACACATACAAACATTCTCAGGCTAATCGTAGAGTAGCCACCCTCCTTCCTTTCCCCTCCCTCACCTCCTTCTTTCTTCACCTTCAGGCTCCCTCTTTCCACTCCACGGTAATGGTTTCAGTAGCCTCCTGATTTGCGAGTCTATTCTTGTTTTAGCCTCTTAGCGAAGAGGATACTAAAGCAAAGCCACCTTAAGTAGGGAGTTCTGTTAATGTGGAACAGTGTTTACCGCCAGTCCAGGAGGTGGAAAGGCAAGCAGAGCTGTCCTTGTTGTGAATACGGTGACAGATCAGGCTAACTTTGGCATGAAGTGCATCCTCCGTTGGTCCTTCACATGACGGCAGCTGATCTTGATGTATTTCATTTGGATTTGATGTGATAGGACAACATAAAGTAGCATATTATTGTAAGTAGGGGAAAGTGATGCATATCTTTGGGGTATGTCTACCAGTTTTGGACACAAAAAGATTCCTTTTGTCCATTTGTTCTTGCAAAATAGGGAAAGTCACTGCTTCCCCACGTCGAAAGGATTCAGTTGAGGTTCTGGTCACGGAGCCACCAGTTCGTCTCCCTGTGAACGTTTTTCTGGCGTGTTTCTGGGGAATACCCAGCACTCGGTTACAATGACGTTTAGGGTTGTAGGGTTTCCCCAAGAGTGTTATAATCTGGGTTGGGCCACCAGGCTTTACCTTTTTTTGTAACTTTTAACGTTTTTTTAACGCATAAACAGGGTGGGTCGCTCGTGGATCGCCATAGCGCCCCAACACCGGGCTTAGGAAGTTTTCTGGGGGAAACCCTGAATGGTTGAAGAAAGTTCAGGAGGTATGAATACTTTTCAAGGCTCAGTAAGTGAAAGTGCACGCGAGCCAAGAACAACAAGTACACCTGGATGTTACTGGCCCACGTTCAGTTAAATCATTTCTTCTCGTGTCCTGAATCGTAATAATATTACTGCTAACTCTTGAGCTTGTAAGTTTTCTTGCAACCAAGTAAGATTCAACTCGATTAGATTAGGCCAGGTGGTCTCAAGCAGCACTGTTTTGTAAAAAGAAAAAAACCTACCTTTAAAAAAAAGCATGTGAATGGTTTTAGCCAAAGTGAGCCATTACACAATAACTCAACACACACTCTCAAACAGACTCACACACCTGCTTCGTGCTGTTATATGATCCCCTCTCAGGCCGGTAGATGTAATCTGTGAAGAATTGCCAGCGGTCCCCTTATCTGACCTGTCAGGCTTTAGGGGAGAAAAAAAAAAAGAAAAAAGAACTTGCGACACCTGGATTGTGGAGCGGTTTTGGCTTTAACCTCACCCTCACCCTCCCACCCCCAACCTCTTTCCACCTCTCTATGAGGAAAACAGAGACCGTCTGACAGGTTTCTGCTGAGGCACGGCGCTAGCAATCCCTGCCTTTGTAGCCAGTACCCCATGCCGCAAACCTATAGGTATAAATCCATAACCCTGTCCAGACATTTCCTGAGTCTTTTTTTTTTTTTTTTTTCGTAAGTCAGCCATGCGGATGATTTCAAACTAAAATCTCCATCCTGAATCTCCATTTGCGCTTGTTGAGGAATCACCCGTTTTTATGACCATGTCTCCTAAGAATGCACTGCCTTGACCCTGTGTTTGTGTGTCTGTCTGGCGTGTGCGGATCTGCAGGCTTGGCCTCTGTGGCTGGAATGTGTGAGCCGGAGAGAAGCTGCAGCATCAATGAAGACATCGGCCTTGGCTCGGCTTTCACCATCGCACACGAGATCGGCCACAAGTGAGTTCTGAAGGCTTTTTACAACGAGATACTAACGTGAAATATTAGGTTTGACGTTACTCCCCGATGCAAAATGCAGACGAATCAGGCGAAACGAAACGGTCGAGTTTACAAGCGACTTGTTGGGATTTAAGAGTTTCAATGTCAGGTTTTGTTCGTGTTTCATGGTCTTTATTGTTGTGATTGTAGTAGAAATTCAGCATGTTTGATCTTTGACTCAGAATCGTTTATTTTAAGGTTCAACCAAGAATTGGGTTTGCAAATGATCCTGTAGCTAGACAAGCTACGCACAAAACAATGGTTGCTCTGTTTTTAAAATGTACCATTGTTTGACGTGCTGTCCTTGATGAAATAAAATTGTATCAAATTGAATTGAGTCTCAGTCAGATGCTAATTGTGTGGCTCTCTAGAAAATTGAATTTCTTAAAAATATGTTCAAAATTTCTGTGATTGTGCTTTTTTTCTAACGACTTTAGCTTGTCTTGCTAAATTTTTGCACTTTAACTTCCTTTCTGTTTTTACATAAACGTCCACCGAATTTCTTGACTTCATTATTAACCCATTCAGGTCAGCTGATTCTTATACCTTTGTACTAGATTTTAAAGCTTTTTCTCTGAATAGTCTTGTTGAAGTCCATTTTGCAGCAATAACTCAGTTATATGACTTTGTCCGCCTGTCAGATTGTTGTTCAGAAAGTTTGACTCATTCTTCTTTGCGACATCGCCCTCTGCTCTCGTGCTTTCACCCAAATCGTCAGCTCTTCACTTCACCCCTCTACTGATTAGCTGGTTAGGATAAAGTATCTCTGAACATGCTGTTGTGCTTTACAGCCAAACATCTCTGCTGATTGCATCCTGCACAGAAACTTTCTCAGTATTTCCATTAAATAAGAAACGCAATTAAAATCACACGTGAATATGTTTGTACACGCGATGAGTCATTAAAGTCCAGAAATCCGGGACTGTCCCTTTTGATGATTCTGTGACCGGATCTCGCACGGGGACTCGTGAACAGCTGTCGTTCTTCAGGTCGGAGTGAACAGCAGCAGGTTGGAGTTTGATGGATTGCTCTGAAATTTAGTACAGGCAATCAAGGCTGTTTTTGGGCTCACCCTGATTTTTCATCTTGCCCAATCATCAGGTGCAAATTTGAGTTTCTCCAGTACTTTGGTTTGCAGTCCATGCCGACGTCTCTCCAATTGCCAGAGTTAGGAAATATTAACATTCTGTAGTATTTATATTTGCCGATTCTGCAAACAGCCGTCCTCCAGGAACCGAACGAGGCGGCTTTTAAAGGTAACTCGATATTTGGAAACACGTTCAAGACGGACTGAACGTCTTCGTTCACTTCCTCCACGGCTGTAGACTAAATTTCCAAAACGGCGCAGAAAATCAACGTCATTGCTCACGACTTCTCACGACTTCCCTTCTGAGAAAGCCCCAAATGAGCGGTGCAGGAAAGCAGTGGCCAACTTACCAAAAACGCTACTCCAACATGACTGGTGTGCTCACTTGTGGTAAACTCCACCTGTGGATCTTTGTGTTGCGTGTTATGAGCCAGAGTCGGGTTTCCAGGCCGTGTCAGTCAGGTGAAGCTCGCCTCGGGTCGTCCCTGAAAACCTTTGATCCTTTTCACAACTCCGACTCCTCGCTCCTAAGCAAACATCACCTCCTGCTGCTGCCAACGTATCTCCCACCTACATATTTCTGCTTCTTTCCACCTGAATATAAAGCAAAAAAAAAAACCAAAATAAAAACAATAATAATGATGATGTAATAGTCTACGTATCCATCCATGTCGGGGAGAGGTCAGCAAGATGGCGATTTCCTTTATTATGTCTCGTGTCTGCCTCTGTTGCAGGGCGGTTGTAAAAATAGTCTCGGCTTCTGGAGGATGTATAAAAAAATAAAGATAAAAAAAAACACGCGCCACTTAGCGTGGGCTTCACCCGGCCTGATTTATTTCCAGAGTTGGGTAAAATGTCATAAACGCCAGGCTTAGAAAAACAGCTTGAGACTGCGCGATGCAGTCGCGTTTGTTATATACATCAGACCTGATTTGTGCTCCTAAAAGTCTGATTTGACATCCTGCTCTGTCGTTCAATTTTCTTTCCAGACAGATAAGGCTTTTGGTTATTTGATGATGTTTTTTTTCTCGACATAAATCCTTTCACGTCTGAACACAAGCTGTTCAGGGGTTTCTCTGTTCTCGGATCCAAAGGATTCCTGCGTCCTGGCTGCAGCCGGCCGCCGCTCTCCCCGGCGACCTGCTCAGACCTGCAGGCGCTGATTGACAG
Organism: Poecilia mexicana; assembly: GCF_051168715.1. Taxonomy (NCBI): domain Eukaryota; kingdom Metazoa; phylum Chordata; class Actinopteri; order Cyprinodontiformes; family Poeciliidae; genus Poecilia; species Poecilia mexicana. The sequence continues at coordinate 3,950,593 of NW_028263381.1, forward strand.
GCAGGCATCCGAACGGTGATTAGAACTTTTTTTTTTTTTTTTTTTGGTTACCGCTGAGCCGCCCAGACAAGGTTTGACCCCTGACCCCTGCCACCACATCTGTTTCAGAGCTCCACTGAGGTGGATGTGTCCTCCTCTTATCAGCAACCTGGGGCTTCTCTCTCTCTCTCTCTGTGTGTGTTTGCAGGAAAAGGCCTGTGGTCGCTCCCGGCTGCGCTCATTCACCTTCCTGTTTTGTGTGTTTCAGCTTCGGAATGAACCACGACGGCATCGGCAACTCCTGCGGCACCAAGGGCCACGAGACGGCCAAGCTGATGGCCGCCCACATAACGGCCAACACCAACCCGTTCTCCTGGTCCGCCTGCAGCAAAGACTACATCACCAGCTTTCTCGAGTAAGTGGATGACGGTCGCTCCCCCCCGTGGGACTGTCTGAGTGGGCTGGCCCTCGCCTGCGTGTGTGTATGTGTGTTCTGAACCGAAGAGGAAAAAGGTGCTTGGATGTTTTCCTGTTTTCTCCCAGATGTCTCGGTTTACAACCTGCTGCCTTCGGCTGCCCCTAGCGTTCCTCGGCGGGTCTCTCTCTCCCTGCCCCGCTCGCTCACGGGCCAGACCTCCTCCTGGCCGCCCGTTACGTCGAAGCTTTTCACGTTTCGCTGCAAGATCCACTCGAAGGGTTTTCCTCTTTAGGATGTGCACTCAGACCACGTTCCTTTCATTTTTATTTCATTCACTCAGTAAATATCAATAGCTTAGGGCTGCAACTAACGATTATTTTAGTCATCGATTATCAGGACGATTAATCGATTGATTGGATTTTGAAATTGGCACATTCTGCTGGTTTTTCATTTGCCCTCTTGAACTTTCTGTGAGATTGATTAATTGATTAACAGATTAATTGATTTCATTCACTCATAGATATGCATAGCTCAGGGCTACAACCATTTATTTCAGTTATTGAATATTAGGATGATTAACTGATTAATCAGGTTTTTAAAAATTTACACATTCTGCTGGTTTTTCATTTAACCACTTTAGCCCTTTTTTAAAATTCAACATTAGAAATATAATTAAAGATGCAAATAAATAAATAATAACAATCTTTAAATAAGGAAATAAACATGTTATTGGCTAAAGTGTAATAGTAGTTTTTGTGAAAGTTTGATCGTAGATGGATCACAATAATGAAAATTAGAAATAAGAACAATAAAAACACACACACACATATATATATATATATATATATATATATATATATATATAAAGAGAATTTGAACTGTGTGAAGCTAAAACTGACACTTAAAGAGTTCTGTGTGAAACATATTTACAGACAGAGAAGGTTTCTGTTATCCGAAATGCAAAATGTAAAATTGTTTTGTACAGTTTTGGCTTAATTTCTGTTTTTTCTTTCATCAAATCACCTCTTTTTGAATCTCTATGCACGAGTTAATCAGTCAATTACTGAGTTAGTTGACGATTATCTCAGTAATCAATTAATCACAATTAATCAATTATTATTAAAGGCTTTCAGCCCGAGAGAAGCTCATGTAACAACTAAAAGAAATCATGAATGAAAAGGAGCAGAAAGAAGTAAAACTTTACATCTGTCACTTTTTCACATGAAAAGAATATTAGCTACTCAACTCTGAATAGTAAAGCATAAAAAACTACACAATAAAGCATCAGCTTATTCAATGCCATATAGTTTTGTTATTATTTTCAAATTTCTTTTAAATGCAGATAAAGATTGTTGCATAAACTGACACCTCTCACTCCAACGCATCTGTCCATCCTACGTTGTTCTGAATCAAAACTTTTTGGCAAATATCTAACTTTGGCTCATTTTCCCTCAGTAACAACTTCCACACTGAAGACCATTGTCACTGGGACCGCGTGTCGCCTTTGCACCGCGCACATCGTCACCGTAAAAGTATTTTCCTGGAAGCGGATAACGGCTCAAAACGATAGAAACTTTTGTAGTCGGGGGGGAATAATCATCTGCTTGAACTCCACCATACCTGGGAATATACGAGCTTGTTTTTAGGCTGTTCTGGGTTTTTACTGCCGTTTCTTTTTCAGCGTTTCACAAAAGAGTTGTGTGTGTAAACTGTAATTATCCTCGGTTTCGCTCTCTCAATCGGAGCGTTGGATGTCGCGCAGGCGTCTCTCTGCCAAGTAAACAACTCTGGCTGAGGTATTGGCCTAGATTCCCCGTCTTGCTTGAACAAGAGTTTTTTGTTGTTTTGTAGAGATGTTTTATGAATACACTCACTCACATTTTAGGAGTCATATATTCTCTAAATTTGCCTGCCAGTTTGTTATAAATCTCCATGGTCAGGAAGTCTATTGAACTCAGTTTTAGTGTTTTTTTTCCTGCATGGTTTTTGGTTGGATGAATCATCCCGCTGGCCCCGGCGCTGCCAGCATCCTCTCTGTAGTGACATGAATGAACGCCCCGGGAGCTCATTGATCGCTGACTCTGCTGCTTATTAGAGGATATCTCTGCTTATTCTAATGAATTTGGCCGAGCACAGCAGACAGAAAGCCTTGGCGACCACGTCAGATAGTAACGGTCATGTTTGACGGCGTGATTATTTTCTTACTCTTTCCACGGAGTCGGCCCAGAGCGCACAGAGAGTCTGGGTTTCTGTCATTGATGACTGATTCCCTCGATGTACAAGATGCGGAGTTGTTGGTTCTCCTTTCTTGAAAACAATGAAATAAAATTTGGACTGGTTGCATGTTTTACTTCCTTCTTAGGGACAGAAGCAATAGGATGTATGTAAGCTTTTCCCAATAAACAATAAATCCATTATTTTTATCATAAAATAAAATGAGCGCAGTCATTTTCATTTGGTTGTTAAAAAGATGCTTCTATTTAATATTGTTGAATTTTGAGAAACATTTTGATACTACAAAGTAGACTGCTTCTTTTTCCAGTTTTCCCCATCTAAGCTGAATGATTATTGGTTTTTTTAAATGCAGTTTTTGATACTGAAGCTTCATAATCTGTTTCTATTATTGTGGCTCTGATCGTTTTTTTTTTGTTTTTTTTCTATTTTTGGTTATTTAAAATATTTTCTAGTTCCATTGTTAAATGTTCTTAAATTTATGGTCGTTATTATGATTATTATTATATTAGTTTTAAGTGGTCTCAAAAGAACAATATTATAGTCTATCACTATAATTTCTGGGACAGTTTATCCCAAATTTTTGCTGGACGACAAACTGCATCAGAAATGATCATGATACATGATAATATTGTTGTCTTGAGACCGTTGCAGTATGGTATTGGCATAATAAAATAAAGTTCACCCTCTCAAAGATCAATAAACTTTAATTACTAACAAACACTTGCCAATGGAGCTGGAAGACATTTTGAATATCTAAAAAACCCGAAACAAACAAAACAGGATGCAAAACGGAAACTGAAGTCTCCGCGAATAAGATTCCCCTGGAAACCAACGCACCAGAAAGAGGTAGAAACACGGGAAAAACAACCAGTCCTGCAAAAGGAAATGATCACCCCTTTGATTCTCCTTTCATTTTCAGACACTCAGAGCCTTAGAAACCGTTTCAGACATCGCCACTGCTTTCTCCCCAAGCTGTCCGCTGTGCTCCTCGGTCTCCATGACGCCGTTTGTTCACGTAACGCATATGGAGGTTTAAGTCCCACTCAGGTGTGAGCGCACAACTTTGAACCCACTCCAGATCTTTCACTCTCAGCCTGCGTTGCCATTTTATTTTCTCCTCCATGGATACGGTCCAAGCAGAGACATACAGTATCGTATCAAAGAGCCGTGTAATCAGAGAGGGCCGGTCAGTTCCTTCCTGCTGCCTCCGGTGGAACGTTGCTGTTTGTGCGTCTCTTCCCTTTGATTATTAGGCGTCGGTGTGTAATATCGACATTAATGACATATTATTTTGGACCTCTGACAAGCGTCCCGCCGCGGTGGTTTGGTAGTTAAAGCGCATGAGTCAAGCGGCAGCAGACGAGGTGTGCTGGGTCCCGGCTGCAGCGAAAGGCTCCTTCGTGTTGGAAACAGTCCTAATGTAGGTTTGTCTTTTCGACAGCTCAGGTCGGGGAACGTGTCTGGACAACGAGCCTCCAAAACGAGATTTCCTGTATCCGACCGTGGCCCCGGGGCAGGTGTACGACGCCGACGAGCAGTGTCGCTTCCAGTACGGAGCCTCCTCGCGTCAGTGCAAGTATGGGGTAAGAAGGCAGCGTCTGGCACGATGCAGTAATGCTTTAAGAATAATAATTTTAAAAAATCTAAACATTTCCCTCCTCCTGGCCCTCCAGAATATCACTTTTATGTTAAAACACCAATTATAGTTATGGTTATTTTTGTAGAGCAAAGAATGTTGCCATAACATCTCAGTGCTGATTCTACACAAGCATTTTATCCCTTATTCTTAGCTAAATTACCATTCATTAAGCTAAAATGAACAGTAAGGGGTTGGTGTAGAAATAAGTTTAGTCTTCTACCTGCTTATTTGAGCGTGTAAATATACTTCACTGCTGCTCTTCTTTTGCTTGCATTTGTTTTAAATGTAATTATTTTTTGTATGTAACTTCCAGTTTGTTTATTACACTACATCCAATAAAGTTAAACTCAACTCAGCTTGACAATAAAAAACGCTTAACAGATCCATGTTGGTTTTGTTTATGTTGTGATAAAAGCAGCAAAATTAAAACTGCTGGTAAACTGTCAGGTATTAGACAATCGATTACATTTTAGATTCCAGTAAACTGTAGAAATGACACGTCAATGGATGTAATAAATTGTCCTTGCTTGGTAAAGTTTCCTTTAAAGAAGAAAGTAGTGACTAACCCAGGAATGCTAGTTGACAACATATCCAAAGCTAATGCTAGCCTAGCCATGCTAATGGCTAGACAAGACATGCTAGCTGCTAGCCTGTGCACATGAGTAAACTCCTTCTCATTTGCTAGTTCACTCAGGTGGTTGCTTAGTTACCGGTACTAAACAACCAGTAACTATCCAATAACATAGATGAATATGTGATTGGATGTAGCCTCCTACGACAACAAAGTAGCTACCGCTGGCTAAACAATAGTTTAAATTTTAGAGCTTGTATGGGACGAAATGTAACAAGCTACACATCTTAAAACGTATTAAATAAACTATTTTATACTCAGTAAGATTTTTGCAATATGTTGGTGTAGATCCTCAGTAATCCAGGAAATAAAAAGTCTTGACAGTTTTAAATGAAGGCAGCTGGACTTCTTTTGAAGATGTTTCTCCTCTCATCCAGGATGACTTTTCCAGTTCTGTAACTTGAGTTGGAAGAAACCATCACACAATGACCTCATGATACAAGGCTCCTGTCTAGTCTTATGATTGTGTCATTTACAAATTTTCATAAATAAGGTTTTAAATGGACCTAAAGATAAAGCCTGGAAAACAGTTCATTTAAGACATGAAAACACGAGTTAAATACTGGTTAAGATCTTAAGATAATTAAATAGTGACACTGAATGATCACACATGGAGTCAAATATCACAATTATGCAAATATAGATTATTGCATAAGGTACAATAAAATAAGCTACGGTAAATGGTTATAAAGCAGTGGTCCCCAACCCCCGGTCCGTGGACCGGTACCGGTCCGTGGACCAATTGGTACCGGGCCGCGCAAGAAATAATTAAATATTTCCGTTTTATGTATTATTTGAGTCTGGAGGATCTTTTATTTTGAAAATCCTTTAACCGGATTCTCTCAGTTACTTGTGGTCTTGTTTTGTTCCTCCTACTCATGGACTTTCACTGGCGACATTCTGTTAAGTTCTCTCCGCTGTTCTGATTTGCTTGATGACTTTCAATTGCCCCTTTTCCACCGGCAATAGAAACAACCCGGTTCGGCTCAGCTCGGCTCTATTTCGGAGTGACCGCATTTCCACCGGTGTTATGCCCAGAAACTCATGCCTGCCCAGCAATGAAGCTTCAAACTGCTTTGCCACGTAGAGAAAAGCAGGCTGTGGATATAAGCAACACTTCAGGTGTCATTGTCTCCCATCACTCCCTGATGGGACCGTCTCGTTGCAGAGAAACGAGCTCAGGGCTCCCGTTAGTCATTATCGTGAGTTAAAATTTTCACGAAAGTAAAATGCTCGTTTTTGTGGCGCATCTGTATCTTATTTTGAAGGGATATGTAAAAGTTACCATAGCGACCAGAGTCTGAGCGTTTGGGCAGTGGTCGAGAGGAGATGAGTAGAGCTTGTGAGTCTTAAGTCTAGTTTAGACGGCAAGATTTAAGGATTGTCGGCCGATTCTCCAAACCTCTATGACCACAGAGCTGATAAAAGTCCAACAGGTTCGATCGGTTCGTGTGTCCAAGGCAGGAGGAACCACCACACGAACGTCCCGATTCCAGAGGATAATCCAGTAAAACCCCCAACATAGCATACGGGAATTTAGAATAACCAAACACGGATGACGATGTAGTTCAATAGTGACAGTTTGTGGAGTCATTTTAAGAGATAAAAGACGTAACAAAAAGAAAAGGCGGTGGATAAAAGACAGCGGGAGCAGCCGCCCTATTTGCTGCACTATGATTTGGAGGTGAATGTTTTTTCATAGTTAACATTTTTAACTGAATAAACATGAACATATATAATAACGACCTTTACATATAATAAGAAACATTTCCACATATTATCTCCGATATCCACCAGACTCAGTTGCGCGATATGTCAGCTGTTTGGGATTCCCCTCTGTTCTTACGTCACCGCACTTTCTGATTGGCTACCTGTCACATTCAGCAGGTTGTATTCTCGTTCCCAGTCAGGGTAAACCCCACAGGCTGCGATAAAAAGCCCAAGACAACCCAAATTAGGTATATTCAGGATTTAGCGGGAACACCAACATGCAGAAGCCTTATCTGACGGTTCACCCCCACCCCGGGCCGCAGCAAAATTTTCCAAGTCTTCACCGGTCCGTGGTAATAAAAAGGTTGGGGACCACTGTTATAAAGGACTTTAGATTTATTTACATGAAGCAATAACTTCTTTGCACTTCAAAATATTTTTTTCTGCATCATTTCTAGCCATCGATATCAGGAAACATTTAGAAAAAACGAACAGATTGGTATCAGTACAGGAAACAAGGAAACTAAAGTTCCAGACACATCAGTAATATGAATGAGAAACAAAAGTGATCCCAAATGGCTCCTTGTGGGACTCCACATCTTATTAAAGCAGGGATGGATGTACATCCACCAATCCTAACAAACTGGGGTCAATTGTTAAACAGCCATTTGAAAATGTTCCTATAAATCCAGAAGGTTAGCAGATTTAACATTGAAAGTGTGGGAAATAAATGTTTCTATTATTTTTTTATTTGTTTACAAGGCTGTAAAGTTACTAAATAATTAAACTCTCAGTCCACCTTCTGCATGACTTTGAAACAGGCAGTCAAAAACCAAGAGCAACTTCATGGCAAAACGTGAAGACTTTTCAACAAGTGGACCCAGATTGCTGGTCATTACATAAATATTTTGGCACAAACCAGGAAAAAAAAGTCAACTAATCTCCGCTAAACAGGGATTTGCTAAGAACATGAGAGATTATCTGGGTTATTTCATTTTATTGAAAGAAATATCTGACAGCAGATTACGACAGACTCCAAAATGACGTCCCGTTATTTTCCTCTAAGCTCATAATTGTGGTTTTAGATCAGGATGACAAACACGCAGTTGTGGAGACGATCCAACACAGCAAGACTGGAGGTTTTATTATGGAAATCAAATAATAATGGATCATATGATTGATATGCTCCCCCTATGATCACAGCTCCAGAGGAGACCAGGTCTAATAGGTTAAAATGCCTCGTTTGTGGATCAAACACCAACTATTAACTGTTTTTTTTAAATTGTTCTTATACTATTATATTACCCAATACCTGGTAGTTTACATCTTGCCCATTTAAGCATAAATAAATGTGCAGAGTCATTTTATGGTTGCAGTATTTCACTGGTAAAAGATGTTGCCTAACACTTCATTCCTCTGGCTCAGTGTGTGAAATAACAGAAAAAAAATGATTTGCAGGGTTAAAGATAGAGAAAATACAAAATTATATCCAGAAATCTGCTCTTCGTTCATTAATCTTCTGCGTAAAAAATGTACTGCCACGCGTGGATAAATAAAGCAGAGTTGCTTAAATGAAGAATGATAAAGTGAGATCTGTCAGCATTTCATATTTTATTAGCAAAGAAAGAAAAAGGTAAATTTAGCCCTAAATAAGCAAAGAGATACTTCTTTTACAGCTTCTCTCTTTTTTTTTTGTTGGGAACTTTCTTCTGCAAAGTTTTTTTTTTTCTCTTAGCCTATAAATTACAGAGGTGTGGGAATGAGCTGTTTGTGCGTTGTCACACATAACTCAGACGTGTAAGATTTAACGGAACGAAAACCCGCTTGGCTGTCTACTTCGTTTTGTTTGGGATTCAAACAAACATGATCTCATGAAACTGCGTAATAAAAAACAGCAGCCTGACATCTGCCCAGTATCATCCTAGCACATTTTAATTATGTGTGCTTTACTTTTTGTTCCCTTTAAGTTATTGTGCAAGTTAGAGGTCAGAGGAAGGAAAATAACACCGTGGCGTGTTTGCTTTATGTCGATGGACGGCAGAATATCGCTGTAACCTGTCCCATTGTCACAATGAAATAAAAATAATTTGATGTATGTTTTGTAAATAGTAACAGCCCCGGCATATAAGACTAAATCAATGTGCTGATTTGAATCATTATTGCCTACAGTTTTTAAAGAGATGCCAAGAAGGTACTGGAGACAATCCTGCATCCTTGCTACTTTGATAAGATTTTAAAATAATTAGAAAATTAGCATCCAAATATTTAAGATAGATATCTCAGGAGTTGATGTCTCAGCAGTTTCACCCCAAGGTCAGACCAAGTGATATTCGAGTAAATTAAATCTCAGACTGTACAGACAATGCTAACGTTTAGCTGTGATGCATGTAATTCACCAGTTGGGCGTTATGACTCTTACTGGAAGTCGCCTCCGCTGCCAGTAACCGTCCTCCACTGCGACGAGAAAAGTGCCAAAGAGAGGCAGCCATTAATGTTAATTCAGCGTTTGGGGGCGTGGCCAACACGGACTGGATTGAATGAATGGCTTCGTTCACTTCTTTTGCCGCCATCGCTAAAACTACAGGCACACTACAATTTTAAATTAGTGAAGAAAGACAATGTCATCGATCATGACCTCTCCTTCTGTTCACTGATTGACCCGGTAGAAATTCTACCAGAGACAATCCCAGTAAATGGGAGAAATTCCAGAACATCCTGTGAAAAGAGATTAAAGTCGAGCAGAATTGTGTCGGAAGGCAGTGGCCAGGCTCGAGGGTACCTTTAGATTGAAATTCAAAGAACATGAAATATTTAATTTCTTTGAGGCTAGCTAGAACCTGCTTGATCGGCATGCCCAGTAAGGTGCATTCCTGAAAGGAAATAAAGGTTTGTTAAAATCTACCACAATGAAAAAGCAAACCTTTCTTGAGCTGAAGAACTCACAGGCAGTACATTACTTTGTGTTTTTGGTATTTTGGTGGGGAATTGCCCAACAAAGTTTGGAAACACTGGTGCAGACCAACACGGCTGCAATATTTCACCGACTATGGGCTTTAGAGGCTTTAACTAAATGCACCCATGTTGACGACTGAGCACCGGGGGGTCGTCACGGACTTTAAATCTCAGCTTGAGACTGCGTCAGAGGTTGGAAAAGCATTACAGTCGTCAAGAGAGGATGTTTGGGTCTTTTTACAGCAGTAATTTAGCTTCGTGGATCCGTCCCATCATTGAGTCGCACTGGAAGCTTACCGGCATAGATGGGAGATCTTCCCAAGTGCAATGGAAACTGAAACCTTTAAAATAAAACAAACAGCATTTGATGGCTGCATTAGAAAAGTCTTTTTTTTTATCGTCAGCTTGTTGTTGGCTAGCATAAATCCGTCCTAGCGCTCATCCTCATTCTTTGAGGTCTGGATGGCTTGACCTTTGAGTGTGGCTGATGATGGTGAACGGAGCGGCGCGGTGGCTTATTGAAAGCAGCTGGCAGAAGGGGAGAACTTGCAACCTGAGAGTGTCAGTTTGCTGCTTTATTTAATATGGACAGGCTCAGGGAGCTGCGGGCGTATTTACTGACCCCGGGGCTCAGGATCTATGCGTCGAGCCGTAACTCTCTTTCATTTGCCACTTACAACTGTCCCGTAAAAAGCCTTTGAAGTCAAGAGATGGGGGAGCAATCCAGTTTGGCTTAATGGGAAATCTAACGCAGGGTTGAACAGGGCTGTTCTGGTAGCACGGATGATCCATTTATGGCGTTATTCATTTGGGGGGGTTGGGGGGGACAACTCGGTACTGCCTTCCTTTTCTGCGGTAATCCAAATGGATTCTATACGGGTTTTAGGAGCGATGCCTAAGAACTACTCAGCAGAACCAGCCCAAGGCATATGAGAGCGAAGCGGCTGCTCACTGCTTGGGGATCCCACACCACCAGGGTGATGACTTTATGCTACACACAGGACTGTTGCCATAGCAACTGACTGACAACAGCTCCACTAGTGTATCAGGATTCAACACAAAAAAACATGCAAATTAAAACCACACAAAGCATAGAGGACTCACTCTGTTACAGTATTATGTTTTCAAGCTCTGAGTTTATATTGCAATTATTAATAAATGATCGTCTGAACACAGTGGTGGTTGATAAGCTAATTTAAACCCCTGCTCTACTGTCACATCTGTCACAGTTGGCGTGTGAGTTGTCTTTTCTTTTTTAACTGAATCGAAACACACCGAATTCTGCAGCACATCTACATGTTAAATTATCAAAGTCAAGCTAGCATAGCTGACCTACTTCCCTCTCCCTCACTAATTTTTAAATTCAAACTTTTTCTCGATCTTGAAATCTAGTTGTCATAGTGTTCACAGTTAGCAGCAAAGAACTGCATCCCATTTTCTTTTATATGTCACACGTACATTTAAGATTTAATGTTATATTGACAACTTCACAGCTAAAACCCATGGCTGTCATTGTGACGTCGCATTAGAATGTGACATTTAAGAATGTCACTTTGAAATGTTTTAAAAATGTTTTAAAATATATATATTTTCTAGAATAAAAATGTTAAAGAAATGAGTTTTTTTTTAAAGTAACATTGGATAATACCATGGAAAAACAATTTCTCTGTTGTTTTTTATAGTTGGTAGACAACAGATGAATCTCTTCCTGCTTTTGGGATCTGCTACAGTTCAGGAAATGTTAGACATCAAACTTGTCAACTTGTTCACTATAAATTTAATGTTTATCAGCAGATGTTACTTTCAAATAATTAAAATAATATGGCACACTTTAATACCACTCATTTCTGCAATTCATAACAGGTGTGTTTATACACAAAGAGTAGGGTATGAATGATTAAGCATCAGGTGTTGACATTTTGGCACAAAGGCCCCAAATGAAAATCTGCTTAGGGCCCCAGAAAGGCTTAGTCTGGTCCTGCTGCTCAGTAATACTGCAGATGTCTGTCAGGCCTTGGAACTTGTCTTTATCTTAGACTTGGGAGGCCTGTTGCTCATCCATGGTTTCCCATAATGAGGCGCCAAAATGGGGATTTCTTGAACTGATGTCACGCTCCCATGTGGTTCTGAGGCAAATGCGGAAAAAAAGGAAAAAAAATGTTAGTCATGCTGTTGATCCAGCTGACTCTTCATTTCTCATAAAAGCACATTAAGAGCACTGTATGACCCTTGGCTTATTGCTTAAGATGCACTGTGATCTAAAGCATATGGCCTCTTAATGTCAGAAGACGAGACGCGGTCTCAACTCCTCTTGCTTTCTGATTTCATCTCAAATCATGTCGATTTATAGATGAATTTCTGTCATTTGTCTTCTTTTTTTTTGCTGATCTCACAGCTGCCAGGCAGCAGAAGAAAAACACCAAGAGGAAAACCACAAAAATCCAATGATAAATCATCCTCACTCTTTTCCCAACAGTTCGCCCCCCGCAGCCCCCCAGTCTGCCGATGTGATTTATTCTGACCAACTTGCTTTTTGCCTTCTTTCCTAGGAAGTGTGTAGAGAGCTCTGGTGCCTTAGCAAAAGCAACCGCTGTGTAACTAACAGTATCCCGGCTGCAGAGGGGACTCTGTGCCAGACTGGCAGCATAGAGAAAGGGGTAAGTCAGCATATGGTTGTTTTTTTTTTTTGCATATAAAGATTATTGCAAACAACCCAAAGGAACTCCTCTCCCAACTATTCCACAGTTTCTTTTCACAACAAATCACCCACAGGTAACAACTGGTTAGAAGATTGAACCTCATCTTAAACCAGAGATGTCCAAAGTGTGGCCAGGGGGGCATTTGTGGCCCTCTGGATGATTTTGTTTGGCCCCCTGGCCCACAATTTAAAAATTAATTTGAGATTTTTACATCCAAATAAAATCTTCTTACACATTTATTTAGGTACAAGACAAAGTATTAAGAGTTTCTGTTTTATTACATTTTGCTAATTCCAATAAGCACTGCTTAACCTATATTATCAAAAGTAGAGAGAAAAAAAGAGAACAAATGAGGACGATAAAACCCCAAAAAGTTTTGGACAATATTTACTTATTATTAAATACAGCAACTATGTAAGACCCAGTTTTTATAAAATTAGCTTACTTTTGGTTTATTAAGATAAAGTCTATTTAATATGTTATTGAAGAGATACAAACAAGGAATGAGTTCAGTCCAGATGTTGAAAATCTGATGAAAAAAAGGATTAAAAATCCACTTTTAGTGTTTCGACAGATAAAGTTAAGGTTTCATATATCCAAAGCCGTATTAAAGTCAGTGTGGGATCTTCCAGCTCAGATTTTATTTTTTTAATATGATCAAATGCAGTCCAGATTCATGAAAGAACTGAAAACAGTCATTTAGCTTCGCACCACTTGGAAGCTGCAGACAGCTAACGGTTAACCAGTCGAGGAATTAGTTTGTGTTTCATTTTACGCTGTGTCCCAGCATCCTTAAAGCCGCATACCTAAAGCTAGCTTCACAGTTGATGCATCTAAGCTGGCAAAAAAATCACTGTTCACCTCCTCACCTGCGGTGGCGCTGCACCAAGAAGAAATAAAATAGTTTTTCTGGTAGTAAGTTCAAGGGAAATATGTACTTTTGCATGGCATCATAGACATACATGCCTTACCTTTTAAGACCTGTGGTCTTTCGTATCAGCTTTTCTTCCTTTAACCCTTTTGGTGATCATTTGTTTGATGACATTCACCAATCTCAACTTCCACAAGGTTTCTTTTCCATAAATATGCTCTCCTCCAGTTGCTGCTGCCATTCACACACACGCACACACACACACACACACTCTCCTGATGAGCTGTAGGTCATCAGGCCTCTGATTATGCCAGCCAGGTTAGGGGGAGACAGTTTTAACGCGGATTATGGCGGCCATTGTGGCCGGACGGTCCGAGCTCCAAAAGGGAAGAATAGGAGAGCGTCACGAGCTGTCGCCTGTGATTACCATTAGCTGGTTGGAGCCTTTGAGGACCGCAGCCCACGTACGGGTGTCCTGGACAACACAGGGAGGCCCCAGGTTGAAACCATAGGGGTGGGGGGGCCTGCCCTGCTGGAGGAATATGATTGTCAGCCGTTTCTCTTCCAGCGTATGAAGAGCAGAGAAGCAGAGAGTTTGGAGGAAGAGACAATTGGAGGGGATAAGAGAGAGTCAAGCTTTTGAGTTTTTACTGTCTTCAGACGAACCCACGGATATGAATTATACTCTAAAGTTTTGAGTACTGATCCCTTCGTCCTCTCTCCCTCTGCTAATGCTGATGTTGTTTAGACGGAGCCTCGCCACATGAATGGAGCGAGTCAGACAAACAGAACGGTGGCCCTAGCGAAGCCCTCACCTTGACCGTTTCAGTTTCACTTTCAGCGAGACAATAACCCACTGACCCAGTTGGAGAGACAAAGCCCACTTTCTGATCCCCTCCTCCACCGCTAACGCTGACCGGCTTAGCCCCTGAAAAATAACTTGGCACTCTTTGTGTTCCTCTCCTGCTTCCTGAACCATCACACATCCACAGAAATTGTCAAGCCATGAGCTAGAATGTTTCAAATAGTCATAAAATAGGTGAAAGTTTTTCGTTTTTTATGAATACGCTTTAAATAAACAGCTTTTTTTTAGTTATGCCACTACAGGGGTTGTGATGTCAGGTTTTCATTGATATTTTTTTAATGTTATGTTTTTATGTTTTTTTTTATGTTGCTTATTTCGTTGATATTTTAATCAAGTTCCTCTGCTACTTCATAACAGATTTAACTCCATACTAACAAAACCTTCCTGTTTTGTCCTCTACTTGTTTTCGCCCCTCCATGACCAGTGGTGTTACCAGGGAGAGTGCGTCGCGTTCGGCTCCCAGCCCGAGAGCGTGGACGGCGGCTGGGGGCCGTGGTCCTTGTGGGGAGAGTGCAGCCGGACCTGCGGAGGCGGCGTGTCTTCCTCCATGAGGCACTGTGACAGCCCAGCGTAAGTAGGCAAAAGTAAGCCACAGCAAGCCGAACACACACATCCAGGTCCTGCCTACAAGTGTGTGTTTGTGTCTACTCCGTTTGCTGCATGTGCGCCACATCCACATGGGAGCAGAGCGACAGGAACCAGGCTGTTTTTGTTGAAAAATACACTGTGAAATGTTTTTGGGGTGGATTCATTCCTTATTCACAGTGAGAGAAAAAAAAACAACATTCAATTTATGTTTTATTAGCATTTGCTTTCATAAAGCTTGAGCTTGAGCTTTTGAGCTTTACATCGAGCAGAGAGATGTTGGAGTTGGGGATACGATCCATGCTTGTTCAGATAGATGGAAGAGATGTTTTGAACTTCCTCCGTCTCTCATCGGTCCTGCCTTCCCGCCTCCTTTTCAACTCCTCTGGGATTTGGTGTCGTAGTTCAGGTAGCATCTGAGATGCTAATCAGCTAATCGCCCCGATTTCCTTAATTTTCGGCGATCGGCCAAAACTTACATGTGAAGCTGATCATATCCACTGATCTTATTTTCCTTGGCAAAGGTCTAAAAATCAACTGCTGTCCTATTTTCTCTGCACTGAGAGGTTTGACTGTCCACCAGGTCACTTCTGCATGTTTACAGTTAGCAACAGTCAACCCACTCTTAACAACTCAACAATGTTCTTGCTATATTTAACAACATTTATTTAGACCAACCAGAGCATCCCTGGCCTGCCTGCAGACATCTGGGGGTTTTTACTCGTCTTCCACTGTTGCATTCTGTTGTTTTGGAAGCAGAGGTGTTACATCATCCACACCACGGGAAGACAAAAAGGAAGAGATGGTGAATAAAATGGGGGGGGAAGCAGGGTGGGAAAGGGAAGGCACCAGCGTAATGTGGACCACCTGTGTATGGTAATCAGCACAGCTCAGGCATCGGTGCAAAGTGGAGGGGAGGGATGAATAAACACAGCCAGTGGAGCCTCGAACACATTCATTACAGGAGCCTCTTTTGCACTGAAGTGGAAATAATCATGGAGGAAAAAGAGAGGCTAATGAAGGAGAAAGGAGGGATAAAAGAAGAAAAATAAATCCCTCAAAGACGGAGTGGAGGTAGGAAAAAACAAAAACGATTCTCTGAGAAGAGAATGGTTCTGGAGTTACAGACCGGTCGTCTCGTCCAAACCTAAATGTCACGTCACACTTAAGGGGTCTCGGCGGAGCTTGGGTTTCATGAATGAAACGCAGACTCAGCACGGCAGCGCTTTCACACACAAACACGCTTCTGTGTCCCGGCAGAGACTTTGCCACCAAAACGTGTCTGTGTGTGGAGTCCAGCCACTTGCTCTTGTGCCGCATCCTAAAAATTGTAATTCGAGATGCTAAATTAACAATTTCTTTTTTCCCCCTCTCTCTTAGTTCCCCCCATTCATTCAAATCTCCTGTTCCTTTCAGCCCATCTGGAGGAGGCAAGTACTGTCTTGGAGAGAGAAAACGATACAGATCCTGTAACATCGACGTGAGTCCATTTTTATGAATTTACCTGAAGGGAGGACCTTTATCGTATTGTTTATCATTTATCATGGAAAACTTCTTATCGCGATAAGAATTTGGATTTATTGTTGTCATGATAAATTTCAGTTATTGATGTTATATAGAAAGAAAGTAAGGTGACATTATGATCGAAAACGTTATTTTCGATCATTTTTATCATTAAATTTTATTTTAATGATAATTTATATATATATATTTCTATATATTTAAAATAACAGTGAATAACACAAAGTAATAGCCATTACACTTGCAAAAAATTTATTTCCATAATATTTTGTATAGTTGTTACACAGTAAGTTAATCTTTTTCTGCTGTTGGTGGAAGTTTGTTAAACTTCCTAAATTTCTTACTGTAAATTCAATGTTTCTCAGCTGATATACTTTCAAATAGTGACAATATTATGGTACACTTAAATACCACTCTGCATTTCAAAATCCAAATAATTGCATTTTTTCTTTTTCTTTTGCTACTCTTGTAAGGTTAACATCAACTGTTGTAAAATCCTTGTTATGATGTTGGCTAATTAAATTATGCTAATCACAGCTGGAGTAGAGTAGCTGAAGAATGATGATTCTTCTGGTGTTGACATGTTGGTGGAGGGGGGGCATCAAATGAAAATATGCCTATATGGCCCCAAAAAGGCTTGGGCTGGCCCTGACTCTTTATTACATACATCTTGATCAACTGCAAAGTTTATTTTGATTTATTTATCATCTCAAACTCTTGAAAAGAAAGACATTTCTCATCTTTTCCTCAGTGGATTTTCTTACATTTCTACCTAAATCAGATCTGAGAGTGGATGGTTTATGTCACACGACTGTGAGATTGTGACATTCAACGATAGACAAAGTTTTCTAACAGCATAGTCCTCATTATGCTAAGATGGAAAAAGTTGGGAGAAACCAAAGGGTGTTACAGATCTGACTCCCAGACGGAGATATTGGAGGACAATGGGTTCTTGTTCGGATGGGTAGCCATCTGGGCAATGATCGCACTGAAAGGGATCCAGAGTTTCTTCCAGGTAATGGCAAAACCTCACAAAACCAACGACCAACAGAGCAGCACTCTTACCAAATATGGTTCTGTGGCGGCAGCAGCCGCTGCACCCCATTCCTCATTAAAAGGAATATTTCTGGCTGCTGGAAGTTTTGTAAAATTGTTTCGGACCTTTTCACGTAGATATGCCAAGATCAAGGTCCGCAATGTCATTTATCGCAATAACCTCTGGGACAATCTGTTTTCCAGCAACATTTCTTAGTTTGACAGGCCTAAAAGTGACTAAATTATTGCAGGAAATTCACTCATTTGTGCATTTTGTCTACTTTAGTGTGATATTTTAACTCACTGCATGTTTCCATACAAGTTCTCTTTAAGTGATTTTTTTTTTTTATTGTAAAGGTTTTGCTCATGAAATTGAACCAAGAAAATGTGGTTAATTATAGCTAATGTATAATTTTACAAGACGGGCACCTATGATTCTAATTTCACACAAGGCCAGGTTGGTTTATGTCATGATGTGTAGTTTAAAAGTGGACCCAAATGGAGAGACGCAGAGGCAGCTTGTAGATGAGGAATGTTTAATGACCGCGAAATGATGAAAAAACAGAAAAAAATCCCGAGGTTCACAGGGAGCCAGAGCAGAAAAAAACCCAGGAATCCAGGAGCAAAACGGGGCAGGGAAACAACGGGACGAGACTAAGAAACAAAGGAATAACTAGACACAAGAATTAAACATAACTAGAAACACTAATAAGGACTGAATGAAAATAAAGCAGAAACAAGACTGATCTAATCAAAGAACGTAGAATAATCAAACCTCTAAAACGACTCTAAAGACATAACGGTTTGGATGTATTTATAATTTTCATGAGTTGTGGCATCAAACCTTTTTTATCTGAAACAGAGATGCACCAATCTGATACTAATATCCGTATCGGTTCCAACATTGAAAAAAAATTCTAGATTGGGTATTGGTGACAATGTACCCCATCCATAAGGGCAGATCTAATTCTACGTCATGCTTTATTAAATATGTTAAATCAAAAGTAGAATTCCTAATTGCACTTTATGAACCATTTGAAATGTTTGTTTTTACATGTTTGACCAAACTTGTTAAGCTATTGGTGTATTTAAATGTGGTGTGCTGGTGGAAAGTTATCAAATAAATTTGTAATTCAGTACATTTATGTCTGTGTTTAAAAAAAGAAACATTTTAAGTCAACTCAGCTCTGTCTTTCTGTGTCGGGTTGGTATTGACCAATACTAAACCTCAGATATCGGTACTGGTATCGGAAGTGAAAAACGTGAATCGGTGCGTCCTTAATCTGAAACATCGCCTGGAAACAAAAGTACAAGCCAGTAGGTTTTATTGTTTCCCAGGTATGTCTGCGTTTATTCTCCTTTTATTTTACATTTTGTATCGCTAGTGACACTTCTGACAGTCTCAGAGCTGATTTAAAAAAAAAAATCAATTCCCAAAAATTTTCTGAAAGCTTCAGAGCTTTGCTTTGTGCAAATATTTAAGATGGCTGCAATCTGAGACCTCTGTTCAACTATTTCTGAAATTGTTTTTTTTTTCCTCTTGGTGAAAATTGAAATAGTTTAAGCCCTACTAGACGTTTAACCACAAATTTTATAAATAACAGCAGCGAGCAAGCGGCGAGTGCTTTCTTTGGAAAACAAACAAGAGGCCCCGACCGCTGCTTCATACCGCCGACCGATCTCCATCCAGGGAATTCTGTGAGCGCGTGTGTGACGGCTCGGTGAAAAATACGAACGCTTACCCGCGCAGACTGCGGTTTGTGTTGTTTCTGTTTCTAAATCAGATCAATTATTTATCGTAGAACCAATTCCCAATGAAAAGTAAGCTTTAGGGAAACGTGCCTGCGGACCACAGTTCCCACTGAGTCAATAATGAAACCCTGGAAGACGCTCAGATTTTTTTTTGCATTTTATTTTATTTTTAAATTGTCCTTTGTTGCTGTCTGTGGGAGATCCTGTCGTTTTTATTGGCACATTTCTGTGAACTGGAGGAACTGGAGACGGAGTTATCATGATCGGCTTCTGCGTCGGTAAACTTAAACAAAGATATCGAAAGGTGTTTATGTAAACTTTGGTTCAGGAGAGTTTGGGAGGGAAAAAAAGATAAAATCACTGTTTTTATGCTTTTCATGCATTGTAGGATTGGAAAGTTATAATAAATATGAATAAAATACATTTTGGACACAAATGCTGTGCGTTGGCGTCAGCGCGAATACTTCATATTTAAGTGGAATTTCCAGAGGAGGCCAAAATTATTCATACGCTTGGGGTATTTTGGTTAAATAAATCTTTTAGCTTATTAACGTTTCTTCTGACTAAAAGTAACGTCATCTCTAGTGTTGACTGGGTGAGAGGATACAACATGGATCTTTACTTAACATGCCTCTGGGATTTGAATCACATGAAAATAAAAAAGAAGTGAATAATGTTTAAGCGTTTGATTATTAAAATCCTAAGCACTAAAAAATCTTTTTCTTTTTTTTTTCCAGGCATGCCCAGCTGGATCTCAGGATTTCAGGGAGAAGCAGTGTGGTGATTTTGACAACATGCCTTTCCGTGGGAAGTATTACAACTGGAAGCCTTACACTGGGGGTGAGTTCACGACGGCAGCGCTTTTATCCACAAGATCCTCATGAAAGAAGCAACAATTACAGGCTGAAGCCAGCCCTTAAAGGGGCGTTATTATGGAAAATTGACTCTCTTGAGCTTTACATCGTATTTTAAAAACACACCTGGAGTGATGCTTTGACTCTTTCATTCATGTTTGAAAAATCCTTTAGTCTCCGTGGCAACCATTCAGCTGTGCAAAACACCTGGGTGGACCTAGCTCCGCCTTCGAGGTCGAAGTTCGTCCTCTGAGCTGCAGCTTCCAAGCTTCCGCCTCACAGAGGAGTCGTTCCTTAACGACTCCTCCACTCAGCTCCTTCAGACTAGCCAGCAGCGATTAGCAAACACCTGGTGGAACATCAGCTGAGCTCATTATAGGAGCTGCTTCTCTGTGAAACGCTGGTAAAAATGTTGTTAAAGGGTTAATATGTTGTGATAATTTACTGAAGGCAGAGTTTCAGAAAGAGCAAGAGACAGAGAGCCAATTTAAAGGCTTTAAATCACAAAATCAGAAATCTTTTAAGTCATATTTGATATATACAGCATTTCTATAACAACATAGTTGTTATAAAATGACACCGTGTGCCTGGAAAATACATAATACGGCTCCTTTAAGATCCATAAACTGAACCACAGTGGTCAGGTTTTACATATGGAAGGAATGGAGACAGTGGGAACGAAACATACTCTATAAATACTCTACTCTCCTTTTCCATACCTACTCAAACATTTCAAATACTTCAATCGGATCCCAGACCCATCCAGTCTGTCCAGACTGCATAGGCAGCCTGTTTTGTTGAAGCGCAGAGCAGTGAGACCTGTCGTCCTCTCCGTGTCACCGCTGACGGCTTGCAGGCCCGTCTGGAGCCTTGTTCCCCGTTCACACCAACAGAGTCGCTTCTGTTTGATGTCTGCAGAGTTCCTGGCATTCCTCTGAATCCTTTCAGCCGCTGCTGCTGGACCAAACTTGGAGTTCTGGACCCCTCGCTCGATGCATCTCGGGTCAACCAGAAGATGAGACATAGTTGTCTGAGTTAAACTAGTAGAGATTTTGGGAACCAGTCGGTCTTTGAAATTCTTGCAATGCAAATGTGATCTCATTTGTCAAAAGAGCTGTTCAGTTCGACCGTTGACCTCTTGACCTACATCGCTTCATGTTTATGTAAAAAAAATAATAAAAGAAACGGATAGCGTGAGCTAATTGTCGTTGGCAGGTCGTTGTGTCTCTTTGGATTTCACGTTTTGTTCTTTTTCTTTTTTGGTGAGTGGATTTTAGCTTGCTGAATTTTCTCAGCGTTTATGTTTTGTCAACACCGGCTGCAGCTCAGCGTGCGGCTCGGGTTCGGGTCACGCCGACCTCTCTCCGTGTGCAGGCTCAGCGGGAGGTAACAATATGTTCGCCGTGTGTTCCAGGTGGCGTGAAGCCCTGCGCGCTCAACTGCCTGGCGGAGGGCTATAACTTCTACACGGAGCGCTCCCCTGCTGTCGTCGACGGCACCCGATGTCAGGCTGACTCTCTGGACATCTGCATCAATGGGGAGTGTAAGGTAAGGCGAGCAAGCATCACTCATCTGGAATGCTGAGCACATGCCGAGGTGATTTACCCTAACATCTGAAAGAAAAACTGCAATTAAGTGGTTGTTTTTATACAGAAACACATTAACGTTTAGATTTGTGCATAAATTAATGTGTATTTGATGTGATCTTTTGTGAAATTGATCTTGGTAGTTTTTGAGTACTTTAGCTAGCAACCCAAACAGCCTTCAAGAAGAAATGTTTGAGATTATTTGAGCAATAAAAAGTGGCTTGCAAAAGTATTCACACCCCAAACTGAGGAGGGGAAAAGAAAAAGCTTTTTAAATCCAGAGATTGAACTTATTGCCAGGGGTGACACTAAGGTTTAAAGACAAGGGGGGCTTAGGCCCCTGGAGTCGCACAGTGTGTTAGCAAACGTAGCGGGAAAGTACAACAATAAAAACAGAGAAGTTGCTTTACTACTTTTAAAATAGTGTTCAGGATAATAGAAACCTCTTCTACTACAAAATATGACTGCAAAATAGTTAATATATATAGTAAAGTGATTTCCTAGCAAACACTACTAACATTGCTATTATATAATTATATGTTGACATAATGGTCCCACGTTACAAAAAATACTTATACATGACTAATAAATAGTTTATATATATATATATATATATATATATATATACATATATATGTGTGTGTGTGTGTGTTATCACTCAATCTATAAACACCTTATAAATCACTAATAACTGTTTATTATTTTTTACATAAGGGTCAGAAGGAAACTATATGATAACAAATTACATTTACTATTGCATATTAGGCTTACAAGGTCGACTGAAATGTTTAGTATAACAAATCTAGATATAATATCTTTGTGAACAGATTTGGCAAGAAACCAGTGACGTCTGCAGAATTCCTGACATTCCTCAAAATGATTTCAGCCGCTGCTGCTGGACCAAACTTTGAGTTCTGGATTCCTAACTTGATACATCTCAGGTCAAAGGTCAACCAGAAGATTTTGTCTCCTTCTCATCTATAAGGAGAGTCTTATTGAAAGTAGTACTGAAATTAGTTTTGCCTTGTTTCAACTGCACTAAGATATTTGCACTAGAAACTAGAACAAAAAATTTTATATTTTTGATGCATTTTTGGAAAAAAAAAAAAAAAACGAAACAAAAAAATAATTCTGACTTTTATCTCAGAATTGACCCTCGCCGTGCTGCTCTTCACTCAGCTCAGCCCAAGCCAGAGGCGGAGAGAGCGAGTCGCAAACAAAGCCCTGAAAACAGTAATGACCTGGCACAGCGGCGCTCACAAGGAGAGCCATTATTTAGGTCTGTTCATGAGGCAGCAGCAGCCTCCCTCTTAAATAATTCTGGAAAAAGTCAACATTTTACAGTTATGGTCATTTGCACAATTATACTTAATTCCCTAGAAAAGAGGAGAAAACCCTCCCTTCGGTTTGTCTGAGTAAGCTCAAAGGAAAGCAGAGACGTTCGCATTCATCACACGGCCTTATTGGGAACGCGCTCCGATAGCACGTAATCTTTTGCGCTCTTGTGATTGTAAACGCTGGCCGTTTAATTTTGTCAAATAAAATGCTCCGCCGTCGCTCTATCTCGGCTTTTCCCTCCTCCTCCTGGGTCATCTTTGACAGCTGGATACCGATTGTATAAACACGATTCCCGAAGCAAAGAGAAAGAGAAGAGAAAAAAAACCTATTCTCCAGTGAGGAACAATCAGGTCTTTGAGTCTCTGATTGCGATCGAGTGACGCTGGAGGAGCTCTTATCAGGGCCCTGCAGCCTCACTCTGGATTGTTTTATGGTAAATAAAACATCATAAAAAAAAAAAATCCAGTTTTTATTGAATAACGATTTTCTTTATATTTGAAAAGGCCGATTTAATAACAAGACAAAATACGGTTTTATTGAAAGGAGTTGGCAGCTGGTGCTCGCTTTGTTTTCATGAGCATAAATCATTGTGGGGCTTGTGTGTGTCCGTGTGTTTGTGTGTGTGTGTCCGTGTGTGTGTGTGCAGGAGAAGGTTTTTCTGTGTAATCTTCCAGATGCAGCTGAAATAACTTTTTGGTTCCTCACTTAAAGTATTTGCTTTGACTTCCACCTGACCGTACAATTTGATTCTAGCTTGGCACAGAAATGCAGCGGGTCTGCCCACAACTTTAATCTGATTCTCATAAAAAAAGAGAGTGGAACAAATACACACACACGCACACACACGCACACACGCAAACACACACAACATTGTGTTGTTAGATGGCCAGAAGCTGTTTCCAGTTTGAATCCTGCGTCCCACTTTTATCTGCGAGGTTCTGATTCATGAACTTTCTTTTTCCAACTCAAAATTGCTTAAATTTTCACAATTAAAAGCAATTCTAACTTATTATTTGTATTTTATGTCCCAATAAGGAGTAGTATGTAATGATTTTACTTTTTTCTTCATTTTTACAAAAAAAAAAAATCTGAAAAGTTTGGCACACATTTGCGTTTAGTTCCCTTTTGAGGAACGGCTTAGTTGAGGTGTAAAACGGAGTCTGTCTGCTCACAACATCCCCACTGTGAAACATGGTGGTGGCAGCATCATGCAATGGGATTTTGGTTTCAGCAGAGTTGATGGGGGCCACAACAGACTCAAGCCTGAGGCAGAACTTCACCTTTGGTGCTCCGATTACAGTTTTCTCTCCGATTGCCGATTACGATTTTTAAAACACTTGACCTGCTGATTATGATTTTGTCCGATACCGATGAGTCTGTCTGAAATGTTGCTAAACACAGTAAGAAAGTCGCTGAATTGGCAACAGTGTTGTGACTATTGTTAGCAGACATGACCTTGCTAACAGTCACTTAGACTTTTGCCGGGGGTAGATCTTCCAAAATAAAGAAAACCAGGGCCGATTTATCAGTGCTCCTCCATCTTCCACTAACACAAATGTATAATAGAGGGGTGTAGATCAGAGCAGTTTGTAAGAACGACCTAGTCAAAGTCCTGACATAAATTCTGTTGAGAATCTGTGGCAAGGCTGAACTATTGATGCTCTCCCCCACAATCTGATTGATTTCCGTGTATTGTGCTTAAAAAACAACACACAAAGGAACTGGAATGGTTTAAAGCCGAGGTAACGAATGACAAATCAAGGTGCCGGATGTCAATAAACTGCCAAGGTCAGGTGACAAATCGAACCATAAAGTAATCCCGTAAAACTAAACTCTTCGACTTTGAAGTCAGCTGAATTATTGTGTAGTCAGTGTTATCAGAACATTAAAGAATAAAGTCAAGATTAACTTTCTAGCAACAACACTCACCAGCTGGATTTCATTATTATACTGCAGCACATGTATAAAATGTCTGAATCTGGAGTTAAAACAGTGGAGGAAGTGGATTTCCATGAGGCTGTGGGAATACTGGCTAAATAAAAGGTGGAGGGCATTGTTGTACTCTGGTGACTTCCTTCATAAACAAACAAAGGACAAATCCTTCCCTCTGAAATCCCCCACACTGGATGAGCCCGTCCTGTTTCAGCTTCAGGAGGGAACCGTGTTCATTTATTTTCTCTTAGTCTGATGCCAGCTCTCAATAAACCTGCTTAGCTTTCCCTCATATGCAGCAGCTGTTAGCTTAGCGTAGCATAAACCCTGGAAACAGAAATCGCTGGGTCGGTTCTGCCAGAAGGACACAGCAAGCCTACAAAAAGCGTAAAACGCTGCACAAACCTATCTCGACCTGGCTGCTCTCCATTAAAAGTGTTGCAAAAATAAGAACCTAAGCTAGTAGCAAAATTGTTTCACTCTGGTCCAGAAAGAAAAGCGTTAGAAACATGTATAAGGGAGGGTAAAGTCACTCCACTGAAGAGATAAGTCAGAACCTTGAGTAAAAAAAAAGAAGAAAGAAATCACCGTATTACACAATATAACTATGCAACAATTTAAACATGAGAACACAAAACAAGTTACTTAAACCAAATAAATATGCAGTCCTTATTCTTTCAAAGTAAGAAATAACATATCTAAGATTTATTTGTTTTTTATGTACATTTTGATGCTACATTAAATAAACACCAACTAAAAGTAGTAGTTTTCCGATTCCAACTGCACTGAATATACCTTGTTGCTGCTTTACCGTGTATACTGCTATAGCAAGCTAACATTAGCTTCTAAATTAGCATGGCTGTCTGCCAGACATGCCTTTATCTCCCTTTTAAAACACTACTACCTTCATAAGATCGACAGATGGTCATGTTTCAGTTTCCTCAGCATGACTTTCTATATTTTTTCACAAAAGAAAAGAGTAGTAGTAGCCTTCTTTTGGCTAGCTGACCTGCAGTGGAGTAACAATAGGAGAGGTGCATCTCTGTGCTCCTCACAGCCAGTGAAAACTAAAGTTGTTCCAATAGTTTCTCTGGCATATTAGTTAAAAAACTTGAACTTTTGTATATGACTGAAACTTTTACCAATTTTCAACCCATAACTGTCTATAGCAGCTAAACCCTGCTGATGTCTGGAATGTATCTACACATCTTAAGGCTTCTCATTTTTTATCTCATTGCAACCACTGATTTCGTTGAATTTTCTGAGATTTTGTGTGATATTGTGTGGTCTTTGGCAGATGGGTCAAAAAAAATAAAATTTTGTTCTACAAGCTAAATGCTAAGTGGGCCGCTAACCTTACACTGCACATAACCCTGAACACATCAGAGAAAAAATCGGAAATGACGTGTATTCAGTTCGATTCAAATTCATTTCTTCAGGGACAGAATTTTAAGCAATGATTCATGTTAAAAACAGAGCAGAGTTGTTTTTTGTACGTAGGTTTTAGGGCTGTTGTAAACGAATATTTTAGTAATCGAGTAATCTATCGATTATTCTTACGATTAATCGAGTAATCGGATAAAAAAAATTATAAAATGAAATATTGGTAAATCTGGCATAATACCGGTGTTACTATCAGATATCAATATCAGTCCAATTTTCCATATTTGAGCATCCCTAACAGTTGCTTTTTTGTAGTTTAGAAAACTAACCTGTAACAATAATAGCTCACTTTCTAAGTTAACCAGAAGAAAAGTTATAGAAAAATCTGAAATTATATTGAATTTAATAACAAAGAGGCAGGCTCACAAATATGCTTATAAAAAATGTCTACAATCCAGCTTTTAGTTTATGTATTCATCTTCAGTGAGTTTAATAGATTAATTAAACTCACCTTGCCACCTAACCTGTCACGCTTTGGGTTTGAAAATACGGGAAATGCCGCCTGGAGTGGGAGGAGAGGGCGAATGAACGAACGTAAGATGGGGTGGAGGGGAGGAAATAGACCAGCGGACTGACGAACCGTTAGACCGGGGGACGAACACGGGGGGAAGCAATACGGGATATTTACGACACCTTCACTGGTCACACTCAGAAACTCATCTACCAGCCATGTACGATGCGCTCCGCCACCCGTTTCTTCAGACCGGGATATGAAATTTATTGTGCGGTTCGTCGGTAAAGCTACATTTACACGGTAAGCATCAGCTACTCAGCCGCCCGCCCTGTTCAGGCTATCCGCTCACCTCAGCGCTCTTCCCGCCGTTCGCTTTCAACCAGCAGCCCCGGAGGAGAAATGCTGCCGTACTCCAGGCATCCCCCAGTCATTTTAAGGATGCTTATTGGTTCCCCAAAAACGATAAAAAGTCGGGCATTATCATCAATCAATAAAATCCCCACGGGCCAATCTTGAAGATTGGACTTTATGCCGCTGAGACTTAGCTTTTGTCAACAACTCAGAGGCGGAAGTGAGAGCTCCGCGCAACGCAAATGAAGTCCCGGCCGGAACACGGTGCGCTAACTAATAAAACATAAATTAACGAAGCTTCGAGGCAGGTAAATTTTCCTCGAGGAATTTTAGTAATCGAGGTACTCGAATCATTCGAGGAATCGTTTCAGCCCTAGTAGGTTTTCTAGCCATCCACTAATTTGCTCACATAGTCCTTGGTATGTTTTTTCCCTCCCTTCCACAGTTATGAGCTACTTTATGTTGGTCTATCACATAAACTACATTGAATTTGTTTTTGTAAGCCTTTTGTCAGACTGAATACGAGTAGCCTAGCTTGTTCTCAACTAAATCTATCCATTAGAAAATTCAAACAAAACGTGAGGTAAAGCTAACGTGAGCCGTGATGAAACAATCCCAGCCTTTAATCAGTTTTAACAATCCTGACTTTGCCTCTCTTCCTCTGTTGCCTCCAAAGCATGTGGGCTGCGACAATATCCTGGACTCGGTCGCAAGAGAAGACCGCTGCCGTGTGTGCGGAGGGGACGGCAGCACCTGCGAGGCCACCGAGGGGCTCTTCAATGACTCTCTGCCCAGAGGAGGTAAACCATGTCTGACCTCCTGCCCCGACGTTTAGGAGAAGAGGGTCGACACGTCAGAGTTGTGTTAGATCGCCACTGATGAACTGCGGTAGAGAGATAGCGCTTTCTGCTTTGCTTCTCAGACCACGATGTGACTCAGCCCTCTTTTGGTAAACCAGTCTTGTACTTGGTTGGAACCGGGAAGGTAATTGTTTCCCTTTATCACGATTACCGTAGCTGTGTCAAGATAGGGATGGAAACGTATTTCTTCCTGTTAATTAGATCAGGGAGTGCAGGAATCAGCCGCTTGGTGTAGTGCGGTCTGGGTTTGTCTATAGAGAGCAGGAGTAGGAGAAAACATATTTCTCCTTCTATGGTATGGCTTGTAAACCACCTAAAAATATGACGTGTGCATGATGGACAGTAAAAAAAGAAAAAGGGGGAAAAATAAAAACTGAGCCTTTTTGTCCTCCTGCAGGGTTGCTTTGTCCTTTTTGGGTGGTTTGGAATTTAATCTATATGTACTCCTACTTAGATTCAGACGTAACCTTACGTCTCGTCTGTGCTGGAGTAATATGTCACATAGAGGAGGTTGGTTGGGGAGGGGGAGTCACGGTCCCTCCAAATGATCGTTTTTTTTTTTTTTTTTGGTTTCCCAGGCTACATGGAGGTGGTTCAGATCCCAAAAGGTTCGGTTCACATCGAGATCAGAGAAGTCGCTGTGTCAAAGAACTACATAGGTGAGTTACAGACTGCAATAGGCTCCTCTTTGCAACCTTATTGAGAACAAGTTAGTGGTGTGAGATTCCAAAATGTGTTGGAATCAGCAAGGACTGTGTATGGAGTGAATTTCCTGTCAAAATATTCCAAACATTATACAAACTCCCTTCATGGACAAAATGATCTGTACTCGCATACAAAACAAATTTCTGCCAAAAGTCATGAGACACCTTGGATGAAATTAGGCATTTTCTACCCCTTCACAGCTATAGAGACGACTGACACTGCTAATCATGTTAGCAGTGAGATAGCAGTTTAACACCAGTTTCTCTGGGACCCAACTGCACTTAAATATCATCCCAGTGTGCTTCAGTTGTCTCACTATTTATCTTCCTTGAACCTGATTGGTTGATTGGTTGCACCCCAAAAGTGGAATTAAAAAAGACTGTAGATGTTAACTTCTGCTTTATTGCCAAGATGGTTTCCACTGCATATATGAATTTGCTGTTGATTGGCACCTGTTAGCAGGTCTGTGGAGCTAAATTGGGGACATAAAAGGAAAAAACTGTGAAACTGACAACAAAAAGATTTAAAACTGAAAAAATTGAGATTGAAAAATGGCATAAAACTGTAAAAAAAATAAATAATTGAAACTGAAAAAAATAATTCAAAACTTAATTTCAGATTCAACCTTTTTTTCTGGTAAATTTTTTTTCAGTTTCCAAACATTTTGTGTTTCCGTCTCAAATTCATTTTGTTTTGAACAAACTTTATGACCCCAATTTAGTTTCATAGAAGTCTCCAACATTCTGCTGTGGTCCTTACTTCCCGTGAATACCAGGGGTCCACTGTATGGGCAATTTGGAGGTGTATGTGCCTTTGCCCAGCTGGGATCTCTACATACAGTGAGACCATCGTATGTTGATCCCTAATCTTTTTGATCTCAGGAAACAGATGGATTATTATGCCCTTGATATATTGCAACCATAGCAACGAGCCATTCTGATCTTGCCACAGACGTTTTGTGAATGCTTCTAATTGAGATCGCATTGTGTCCAAAATAATCCAGAGGCGACCTCATTTCTGGCTGCTTTTTAAAGCTACGGTGCAAGTTTTGAAACCTCAGACACGTCTAAGATTTTTTTTTTGTGTGCAAAATGATAAGAATAAACATCTAAATTTTTCTGAACCACTCCTGAGATTAGGTCAGGCAACAAGGGCCACAATTCAAAGCACAGCAGCAAAAAATGTATACAAGGGTAACAAGAAAACAGGAGAATAAATAACGTGTTGTAACCGTGCCGCCAAGGTCTGGACCACTGCAGATATTTAATACTCTTAGCAGTATTCAAACGTTTTACATCTTTCAAATTTAAAGGTAAGAAATCCCACACGAACATGCAGCAAAGCAAAATTTCAAGCACTTTAAGGACATCCCCACACAGTCCAGTTTTTTGCTCATGTGTAGAGGAGTTAATTTACCACCGTGCGATGATTTGGCAGTTCGCAACGCCCAAGCTGTTTCATATTTAGGTCCGTGTCATCCACATTTCCTCACATCTTTTTTTTTAAAGAGAAAAAAGCAAATTGGAGAATCCCATCATCTAATCTCCTCTTGCTTAACACGAAGCCGTAAAACACAGTCTCTCTTAAGTGAAAAAAAAAAAATCTCCCTGAATCCTATTAATAACCACCTTGGCATCAGACTCATCCACTTTGTTCCAGACTAAACAAAAAAAATAAATAGTATTCACATCCCTGGCAGCATCAGAAGCAAAACAATCAGACGACCGGATTCAATTAAGCCGGCCCCGCGTCTTGTCATTAACCACAGAAAGACGTGTGGCAGCGCGTTGGATTTATATCGGACGGCGTTGATGGACGACTTAAGTCACACTCTGAAGCGGAGAGCCGCGTCAGATTTATAGGGCCGTGGTGACAGCTGCCTGCTCCGCCGGGAACGCCGAGGATATGATGTTCATATATCACAGTTTAAAGACTCGCTCTTTTTTTTTCTTTTTTTCTTTTTTGGGTGGGGGGGTGGGGGCTATTATTTTCCCGTTCGAGCGGTTTGTAACTTTGTTATGAATTTCATCTGTGACCTCAGTTGATAATGATAATATTGTTCTTATGTAGCGTTGCCTGACTCTCTGCTCCTCTGGTTAGAGAAGTTTGGATTTTTTTCCCCCCAGTGTTTTATTAGGTCTGCATGAGGAAGCATAAATACAGAGACGGGTGGCGGGTGAAGGGTGGTGGTGATGGTGAGGGAGGAGAATATTTGCGGACTGCGCTGGTCAAAAAAAAAAAAATCACAATGCTCGCGATCAGAGCCAGATGTGCTGAAAATGGATTTATAGATAAAGGAGGAGGCTGTGGTATGTTAAGGAGCGTTGTTTGTCAAGTAAAAGCTGTGGAGGACAGTCTGCAGAACATGATGCAGAGTGTCAGAATATTAAGTAACTGCATAGTTTGTTTTTCTTATTTGGATGCACAGAAAACGTGATTTTGAAGTTTAAACATTTTCTTGTCCAAAATGATGCTCCACCTGAATGCTCTTTACCAGCAAGGCTGCCATAATGTGGCCTTTGTTTACACCAAGGACTCAGTGAACAAGTTTGATTTGATTGTGGATTTTTTTCTGACCCTCGGCCCCTATCAATTTTTGATTAAAGGGGCAGTATTATGTAAAATCAACTTTTTTGAGTTTTATATCATGTTACGATTATCAAAGACAGGCCTGGAGCTGCAGGGTAACACTTTATTTGAAGGGGTATGCATGAGACTGACATAACACCTGTCATGTAACAACAGAGTCTTCACGAATGTTTACAACTGTTGTCATGAAATGCAAAATTGCACTAAAATTTGCATGAAAAGTCCATTGAAAGTGTTATTATTTACCAAATGACACTTCATGACAGCGGTCATAAACATTCATGGAGACTCCTTCATGTTAGACGGTGTCATGTCAGTCTCATTCACACCCCTTCAAATACCGTGTTGCCAAGCTGCAGTTTCAAGTTTTTTAGCTTTTGGCTCACAGAGCAGTCCCTCCTCCTGCAACTCCCCCACTCAGCTCCTTCAGACTAGCCAGCAGCAATTAGCAAACACCTGTTGGAGCTGCGCATCAGCGCATTATAGGAGTTACTTCTAAGTTCAACACTGGTAAAAAACGTTGTTATATGGTTAATAGAGGAGCCATGTTGTGATGACTTCCTGAAGGCGGAGTTTCAGAGAGAGGAGGAATTTCTTAAAGAGACAGAGGTCAAATTTCAAGGTGTTAAATTACAAAGTCAAATTCCCTCCATGGAGGAAGCTCATCCAGGAAAAGAGCAGCTAGCATCTCTGCATATATATATATATATATATATATATATATATATATATATATATATATATATATATATATATATATATATATATATATATATAATGTTTTTGAGTGTTTCCTCTGGTATTTGGTGACGAGCTCCAAATCTTTAAAGTCATAAATCCTCTTTGCCATCACCCTAATCTGTAGCTCCCTCCACAGATTCTTTGTCAGGTCTAAGTCAGGTTGCTTACTTCAAATCAGCAGAAAAATGTCAGTAAAATTAAAACACTTCTGTTTTAAACCTAAATACACCAGAGGTATGAATAACTTCAGTCTTAAGTGTGCAGATATATTGTTAGTCCAAATGTACTTTTCAGACCAGAACTGTACCTTCAGAAAAAAATCTAATGCTTTTTCTTACCTTTATTTTTTTTTGTAATGTCTCAGCTCTAAAATCCGAAGAGGACGATTACTACATCAACGGAGCTTGGACCATCGACTGGCCCAGGAAGTTTGACATCGCCGGGACGGCCTTCCACTACAGGAGACCCACCGATGAACCCGAGTCTCTGGAGGCGCTGGGACCCACCACCGAGAACCTCTCCGTTATGGTAGGAAAGCTGTGTTTTGGTGTCAAACTCAGAGCTGTAAAAGCATAAAGTGATAAAAAATCAACCTTGTATTTCACAACAAGAGGAGGAGAGCGTGGAATTGGCTAATTATAGTTTGAAGTTGTGCTCATAACTTTCAAAAAACACATTTCTTTCTCCTCCTCATAAAATCTTTGGTAGTTCCTATAAAATCACTGCTTTAGTACACTTGACCTCCAATAAATGTGATCATAAACTATTTTACACCCAGCAGTGCTGGTGTGTCATTTCCTTCCATCTTTCTCTTTAGGTTTGTTGGTGAATTGCTGTATTTTCTTGCCGTTTGAGTGACGATAAGGGAACAGTGCGGTGATGAACTGTAAAGCTGTCGTGTCTGTCGTGCTGTTAGCAGGATGAACAGTGCTTTCACGCCCCTTTAGCTTTTCCACATTTGCCAAGCTACAACCTCCATATGTTTTATGTGATAGACCAAAGTAATACACACGTTTAAACCAGTTATCAGTACAACCGTAATTATGATATTGTGCTGCGCATTCTTAATCTGCCCCTATGGCTGGGTGATACGGCTGAAAAACATAAGTCTTTCAGATCGGTCGATATTGACAACTATTGATTAGTTTAAACATTTGAAAAACTTCCAGCCTGGTGGCCTGTTTTATATGACATTTCATTTTGAGTTGTACAGATTTTCTCCTTTTACTCCTTGCTGCTGCTGCTGCTGTTATGTTTTTTTAAGCAGTTATTAGGGACGGTGGCGAAACTCAAAACTGCTGCCGCACAAGTTACTCAACAAGTTGTTGCCAGGCAACCAAAGAGCGAGTTAGTTGATGCCACCAACTCACTTGTTAGCTAGCTGTGAGAGGTTGAACGGCTGACACCTTTCCTCTGCCTACATCACCCAGAATGCTGTGCAGTTCTAGTTCACTGAAATTAATGATCATTCTGTTGAATCTATTCATGTGTCTGTTGCCTTATATCTTCTTATCGATTTATTGCCCAGCTCTGTCTGCCCCATTTACTCTGATATCCCAAAAATAAAATCTTTCAAAAGTCAACTTATCAGTAAGTGAAGTTTGATCTTGATATAGATCCAGCAGTTCTGTGAAGACCTCAGATGTTTGTTAAAGGATATTAGTGGACAGAAAGAAATCCAATCCTGTTCAGTATCTGTGATAAGATTTAAAAATTGATGTCTGCAGACACTTTCCATCTAGTCTGACCGGGTGTTAGCATCTGAAGGGACTGGAAGCTAGCGCAACAAACTAGCTACTACTAACAAAATATTTTAATTTTTATTAATTAAAATAAATCCTTAGGAATAAATGTAAGTGAATTTTTTTAAGTCCCACCTTACTGTTTTAAGTTGAACATGGTATTAAGTGACTCAGAGACCTAATTCTTTTTGAAGTGTTTTTGTTTGTAAAAACACTTCAAAAACCATTTATCATTTTCTTTTCACATCTATATTGGATATTAATTGCATGCTGTATCATTTAATGACAAACAGTGATAGCCACACAGTGAAGGCTATCAGTGTTTGCAATGTGATAGATTAAGTCAGAGGAGCCCAAAGTGAGTCCTGGAGGGCCAACATCCTCCGTGTTTTAGTTCTGTCCCTGGTTTAACGCACCTGAATCAGATGATGGCTCGTTAGAGGCCTAAGAGGAACACTGACCTGCAGGACAAACATGCAGGATGCCGGTCCTCGACCAAAGCTAACGAAAAAATAACCTTTTTACACCTCCAAACATTTTTCATCCAGATGGGTCTAAGCTAGCAGAAACACTAGCCGTTTTCTTTCTGCCGCTGACTTCATCCCTCCTGGTTCTCTAAAACATTTCTACTTCCAATAAATGTCCACTACGAGTCTGAGATGCTAAGTGAATCTTTTTGTTCCCTGCTGTTGCTGCAGGTTCTCCTTCAAGAAGAGAACCTGGGGATACACTACAGGTTCAACATTCCCATCCAGCGGACAGGAAGCGGGGACAACGAGGTGGGCTTCTCCTGGCACCACCCGCCCTGGTCCGAGTGCTCGGCTACCTGCGCCGGCGGTAAGCCTGGGATTACTGTTTGTATTCCTATGTGAAGCGTTTCAGCTGCAAGAGAATGTCGGGGCCAAATGTCGGAAAATGAGTAAAATGTTCAATGTTGTAGTTTTTGCACTTTTTACGTTTTGATTGACACATCAAACATCTTGGAACGGTGGAAAAAATGAATATATATCATGCATTTGTTACATTCATGCTTGTGAAATGAGACTCACTAATTTGTGTCCATTGACCATAAAAGTGCACAAATTGGAATTACGAAATTAAAGTTGCTTAATGGAAGCATGTCAAAACTGTACCAAAATTAGTTTATTTCGGAAAACTGAAGAGGAAACACTCCTCACATCACGTGATCAATAACTGAATGTTTCTACTGGTGGAAAAGACGACAATGATGACAGGAAGTGGCAGGAGGATAGTGACGTTGCATTCTTTTTTATGACTTATCTCCTGAACAAACTTACTCACGTGTCATTTTAATTGCAATTATTTCCCGATTGCATTTCCTTTTGCAATTGTGAAATTGTGTTTTTTCAACATTAGCAGAACATCGACAAAGTTTTGTGCACATTTGCAAAGGAAACCCAGCTAGTGTGTTTTTACACCAATCAGTTCTGGTATCAGGACCATGTGGAGGTTGTTACCTAGCAACCTGTTTCTGGAATCAACCTGCATCTTCATATTTATGCACATTTTACATCTTTTTGTCTAAACTTTGCCTGTTTTAGATCAGTTAGAATTATTAAAATTATTTTTGCATTTTCTAAAACCCAGAACAAAGAGTGATTTATTTTTTTAAATTCTCTTTTCAAATGTAGAAGTTTGCATACATTTTCTTAATTTCTGGTATTGCCTTGTAAATGTTTCTTCCTTAAACATCCTCCAATGATTCAATTACATTTTTGGCCCATTCCTCTTGACAGAACTAATGAAGCAGAGTCAGTTTCATAGGCCGTCTTGCTCACACACACACATTTTCAGCTCAGCCATGTTGTAACCACTCAAAAAATGTACTTTGTTGTTCTTCCATCACTCTGTAGCTGTGAGAATGCTGCCTGGCTGATGTCTAAAGTTGTTGTTTCAATGTTTCCACATATTGTTCATTCCTCGTAGCATTCTGTTTTGTAAAGAGTAACAATTCCTTATTCATCAAATCACAACACGATGCTGGCGCCCCGTTCTTCACAATTGGTGTTCTAAAGCCTGCAAACGTGTCTATGGGGCTAAATTGGAGCCTTAAAGTTTATCCAAAAGAAGAAAAAAAATATCCTAAAGATTTGCAACTGAAAAAGTATTTTGAACCTGAGAAAACAAAAAACAAAATGTTAGTAACTACTTTTCAGATTCAAGATGTTTTTGTGGTGAGCTGTGATTTGTGATTCCTGGATCCGAGGCCCCGCCCCCACACCAAAACAGAGACAAAAGTTTGAAACTGGAACATAAAAAATCTGAAGCTGAAAAAAATCCTCTATGAACATTTTTAAAATTTCAAATCTTATTTTTAATTTAAGGGTATTTCCCCCCCTTTTTTCCAGTTTCAACATTATCTTTCAATCTCAAAATAATTTCTTTTTCCAACTCTAATTTTTTTTTAAAATCAGACTTTATGACCCCATTTTAGCTCCCTTCTCCCTAAAATGTAATCCGTCCGTCTGTCCTGGATTGTCTCACAGAGATATTCAAGAAAAACACGTTCTCTTAAGAAGTTGATGCAGCTGCCAGAGAAATGGCCTGAAACGCGGCTCAGAGGAGAAGAAACCATTACTCCAAAAGCAACCTAAAGATAAAGGACAAAAACATTAATTACATCCTTCTAGACTCTGGTCTAGACTTTAGTCCAGGTGTCCCAAACTCATTTTCATTTTGGGCCATGTTGAGATTAGGAATGTCTTTAAAGGGCCAGTACTTCTTAAAAATACATAATATTGAACTTCTTTTAGCATTGATGTAATTTGGCAGTATATAGAGGAAACTGCTTTGATTTGATTATTGAAATGATATAAGAGATAACAACTGTTATCTTCTATGTGAGCCTCAACAGAGCTCTCAAACAGCTTCTTGTTTTCTTGTATATAGTATGTAGTGTACTAGCAAGGGACTATAATGTTTGATTTGATCCAGACTAATGAAAATTCATTCTGCGAATGAGCTTTTGGTTTAGCCGTGCTGCGCAGAGATGCGACCCGTCTTACAAAATCAGACATTCAGTCTGAAACCACAGTGAAATGCTGCCTGTGGCCTCAAGAATAGCAAACCCAAAGCTTTTAGCTCAAAAGATATGGGTCTCATGTAACAATAAATAGCGCTTCTACGCAGCAGTTGTCAAAAGTGGCCTGGACTGGGTTTGTAATATTTTGTAAAAGCATGACTGAGTAAGCTTGTGGGTTATTCTGGGGAAGGATTTCCAAGTCGACAGCAGAGCTATTTTATTTTTTATTTTTTCTGTGGGGAAGCACGTTTGGCTTTCCTGTTTCCTAAACTCCACTTTGTATTGTAAATCAGAACTTTGTAACTTGAGCCAAATGTATGCGTCTTCTGACCGTACGGGGATTTAAATCAGCAAAATGGGGTTTAATCATTGTCCCTTTTGATAGAACTAGTTCAAGGAATCACTAAGTGGCATTTAGTATGTCACTGAACCAATAATATGTCCAAAACAAACACTTTTTGACACATTACAACTGAAACTGTTTAACCACACGGCCTGGGTTATTCATCTTAACTGTGTTTCACTCAGAACCCAGATGGATAGACTTCCTGTTCTACACACACACACACACACACACACACACACACACACACACACACACACACACACACACAACCATATCTCATTACATCTGCCAGACTAGTCTAACGCCGGATATGTCCCTGGAGGGTCCAAACAGACCCAGCACAGGTATGTGTGCCACTCACACACACATGCTTGCACACGCATTCACACAGTGGACGGTGCGACACCGATACGGTAGCCGTCGTTTTCTCTGGCAGGAGCCAAAGTAAAGAGCTCCCTGCTTTGTAAAAACCATCTGCCAACATATCCCGCAAAGGACCAGGAATTTACATGTCTGGATCTACTGCAGAACACAAACAATACCCAAACACGGCGCCTGGCGTGTATCTGAAGGGTCGACTTGCCGTATTGATCTTTGATTTGTTGTTTTTTTTTGGGGGTGGGGGTTTTCCCAATTGCAGGCTCCCAGAAGCAGGAGGTGGTGTGTAAGAGGCTCGACGACAACTCGGTGGTGCAGAACAGCTACTGTGAGCCAGACAGCAAACCACCAGAGAACCTGAGAGACTGCAACCCTGAGCCATGTCCTCCAGAGTGCGTAACGTTTGAGCCTGTAATATCAGCTGGTTGGATTTGGGTCACAAGGTGCCAACGACTACTATTGGTTTCAACTGTCGAGTTGTCAACGACGTGCGAAATTTTAAACGATTGGGTGATATACAAAAGTAAATGGGATTCAATGTTTTGCTACTAATTGTCAACATTACAACTAGATAACAAGGTCCAGGGTTTCACGTTTCATAGGTCAGTAAAAAAACTTTAATCAAAAACAAAGAGCAAGGGAAGTAGTTCAGTTATGCTCGCTTGACTTTGATGATCTGGGCCTGTGATGCCAGAGAAGCTGTTTCACAAGATGGCTGCATTTTGTAAGGTTTCCCACTTGCAGATTTTCTAAATGGTGTAAAAAGTGAAGCATAAAATCTTATAGTAATGTCAAACCATAAAGTATACAGAAACCAAACAAATATGGTGTGAAGGAATCCTCTTGGAGGATTAGCATTTCGTAATATTTGTGTGCTGTTGTTCTACTAACCCTTTTTTATGAGTGATCCTATTTTCTTTTGACCTTTTTTTTAGTTTATTTTTATTTTATTATATTGATGTAATTATAAAGTTCTTTCATTTTTTAAAAAATTTCTTACGTTAATTTGCTTTTTTTTTTTTTTTTACTTTGTAAAAAAAATGTTACATACAATTAACACACAGGGTTGTGTACTTTTTGGACGTAATCTGCGCTGCGTTCGAACATAATTTCCGTCTCCGTTTCTTACAAGAGCGATCTCTGATGACGGCTCCTCTGCCTCTCCTCTCCTGTCTACCCCAGAGCACAGGGAGAACAGTGACATTATATTACTGTTGTAGACAAAACAACGTGCAGCTTTTCACGCCTGAAGCAACACTAAACTGCTTTGAACAAATAAAAAACACAAGCAATGATAAAGCATCAAAGACATGAGAAATAATCCCATGTTTTGTCTGCTACATCTTGTTTTAATCAATCAACACCCTTAATAAAATTTTTTTTTTTCACAATTAATTAGTCATGATTAATTCACAGCTACCCTGCAATTAATCAGACAAAAAATGTGTTATCGTTTGACAGCCCTGGCCAGTTTACGACTGAATTTAGTCTCTGTTGT
This sequence comes from Poecilia mexicana, assembly GCF_051168715.1. Lineage (NCBI taxonomy): Eukaryota > Metazoa > Chordata > Actinopteri > Cyprinodontiformes > Poeciliidae > Poecilia > Poecilia mexicana. Next base: position 3,989,345 of record NW_028263381.1, read on the forward strand.
AGTCTTTTATTTGAGAATGTCAGTGAGTTCACTAGACCCCAGTTGCCTTCACATTCACCAGATCTCAACCCAACAGAGTGCCTCCGGGATGCGGCTAAGTGGAAGATTTGCATCAAGAATGCGCAGCCAACAAATCTGTTGCAACTATGTGATGTCATCATGTTGATATGGACTAAAATTGTCTGAGAAATGTTTCTGACACCTTGTTCAATCTGTAATACAAAGAACGAGGGCAAAAGGCTTGGAAGATACTAAAGTGGAGGATGAGTGCACGCGTTCATTACCCGCAGTTGTGTTCGCCGGACTCAGACGTGCCGCGTCGCATCTATTTTGATTAAAGCTGCAGCGTTGCATTTCTGTGCTGAGTTATGGCGCACACATGACATTTGTTTCTGCTAAGGAAGGCAAACAACCCCTCACCGAGTCAGACGAGGCCTGCTAAAGAAGACCATAAACATCATTGTTTTAGAATCGCCAGGTTTTATGGGCTCTGCTAATGAAAGCTGACACAGATGTTTGAACAAGTTGTTAATTCTGTGTACATTCCAGCAGATGATGTAATATCTCATTGGCTGAAAATGTTTGGAGGGCTGTTGTTTTATGATAATTTTTTTAGCTTGTAGACAGAGCTGAACAGGAATGTCATATTTTCTCCAGGCCAAAAGCAGCTTTCTGGTCTGCGATATGATGCACCGGACACCAAAGCACGCTCATCGTTAGCTGGCTGCCACGTAGCCGCGATCGGCTTACTGACATCATTCATGTCGATGTGGTTACGTATGGCCAACAAGGTCCTAATTAGTGTTGAACTTTTTTTTTCTTGGTAAGTTTTATAATACGTTTTTACTTTCAGTAGTTAGCGAGTTGTTGAGATTCTAGCTTACACTTGATAAGACTTGCTACGCTTGCCAAACTTATTACTTCTCTTTTTAAACTTTTTATACAGATAAAGTTACAAACTTTTTAAATTACTGATGTTACCCTGACAAATGAATCTTAAACTTTTGAGAACAGATGCAAGGCAAGTCAGGTTTATCAGGAATGCCTGGGCATCGAGTCAGGGCACAATAAAGATGAATGAAAATGACACAAAATGTCTTTTTCACACATCATACTTCCATTTTTTTTATTGGATTTCTGACGGGATAAGAGGTCATCCTCCATCAGGAGAGAAATGTTCTCTGCCTCTGCTGCCTTGTGTTGTTCCATATTTTCCCCTATATCTATGTGGATGACATGCAATTATAAGTTAGTGACTGTCTCTGTTGAAAATTGTGTTGTTTTAAATGCCAACACAACAGAGAGGCTGATAAAAGCTGCAGAAGGTTTACGTCTTAAAATCAAGCAGGTTGTGTCCTTTTGCTCATCAGCTTACTCCATTGTATCAAATTTGATCTGTTTGATTCTACTCTGTTTTATGACTCGCACATTACTCGGTGAATACAGCACCAAGTTGCCTTAATGAGAATTTATTTTACTAGATTTGAAGTAACTTCTGGAGCTACTATCAGGTAGCTTGTTCCACTGATTGTAAATTTACAGGAAAAGCCGACTGCCCAAAAAGTAAAAACTTTTGTCAAGTATTATTATACAAGTTTTTGTTGTTGTAATTTTCCCGTTTTTCTTTTTTACAGCGTCTCGGTAACCTTCTGTCTTTTCTCGGTCAGGTGGTTTATCGGCGAGTGGTCAGAGTGCGGAAAGACGTGTGACGGTGGGACTCGGACCAGGACCGTCCTGTGTATCAGGAGGATTGGCCCCACTGAGGAGGAGACGCTGGAAGACACCTTCTGCCTGACTCATCGACCCATCGAAAGAGAGTCCTGCAACAACCAGTCCTGCCCACCGAAGTGGGTAACTCTGGAATGGTCAGAGGTAAGACTACGTTTTCTAGTTTTTTTTTATGCCAACTCCGCCGTTGGGATCTCTGAGTTTTTACATCGTTTTCTTCTCGCGCCTCAGTGCACGCCAAAGTGTGGCCCCGGCTTCAAGCACCGCATCGCCCTGTGCAAGAGCAGCGACCTGACCAAAACCTTCCCGCCCACCACCTGCCTGAGCCACAACAAGCCTCCGGTCCGAATGCGCTGCAGCTCGGGGCGCTGCCCTCCTCCTCGCTGGATCCCTGGGGACTGGGGACAGGTACGGCTGGAGCGGGGTTCCTAGATTGACCCAATAATCCTTCTTTTAACAAAAAAAACAACTGTTTTTGGGCTGTGGTCTTTTCACAAAATCTGGCAGGTTTTTAGAAAGTGTTCAGAGGAAAATTCTTTCAAAATAGTCGACATCGTGTGACAGAAAAGCAGAAAGCTTTTAATAAGATTGTGTGTTGTCGCATTTATTTTGAAGCATCCAGAATCTGTTGAAGGTGGAATGTAGGAAATGATTGACGAGGGGCAAAATGACTTCCTTTAAACCTCCCACAATATAAAAACCTGGAAAGCAGAGAATCTTCACACGTGTTCGGTTTGATACAATTAAAACTTTTTTTGAAAACGTGTACAGTGGCAGTTTTTGACACGTGCTACGTGGGAAGTTGCCCAGGGTGGCATCAGAAAGGGGTGGAGAAGCCAAGAGCTGCAAAATGAAATATATCTTCTGTCAGGTGTCCCTGAAACAGGTTTGCTACTACTTTCTAAGTTTCCCTTAGTTGCTGTTGAGAACTGAAAGACTACATTACCTGCTTTCTGCTACAAAAAAAACAAAGCACAGATAATTATTGGCATTTTAATTGGTTGGAGTGCATCAGAAGGAGGGGCTTGCCCAGGGTTTCCTGCAAGAAACATAACTGCATTCATTTTTATATTTCAGGCTTACAAAGTTAGTCATATTGATTAACTGATTAATCACAGCGATGGAGTGCGATTAATCTGATACATTTTTTATAGACACTAAAGTCAGGTTAACTGGTTACTTTAAAAGTATAGAAAATTAATGTATGTCCCAGATATGCACATAATAAAATCTATAAAGGTTTGTCGTGTGTGAGAAAAAGCATAAATATGCAACTTAAGGTAAAACCTGTAAAACATAGCATGCTGTTTAATATGTTTAAGCAATGCTTGAATAGAAAACATGGTAGTTTTTGTATAATTTAGACCTGAATGTTGCACACTGAGCTCCTGTGACACGTATTTGTGTGTGTGTGTGTGTGTGTGTGTGTGTGTGTGTGTGTGTGTGTGTGTGTGTGTGTGTGTGTGCGCGTGTGCGCGCAGCGGTCTAAGCGTTCCAGCAGGCCTGTGTGTGATTGTTGGCAGTAATATCCTCCTGGCTGTTTGAAGTTTATCTCTGCCTCGGAGCAGGACTCTCTGTCACTTCCAGGAACACGGTTTGGACGGAGAGAGACAGAGGAGTAGCATTCTCGAGCTCACCCTGACATGACTGAGTGCGTCCTGAAAAAAAAAAAATCTGCTGAACACATTACAGCACAGCTGATTCACAGGGTTGAGAAGAGGCCAGAAAGTTGTGCGTCACACATCGCTGTATGTGCAAAAAAAAAAAAGTATGGCGCGATATTTTTTTGCAGGATTCATCTGTAATTTAAAGTGAAAGTGGTATTTTTAAACGCCGTGTTCGCCTTGTCATGATGTCATGATTCAGATGGGTTCGTTGCATCAGAGGCAGCAGTTTTTATCCCTGCATGGGCAGAAAAGAGAGGTTGAACGTCTGAGGCCAAAAGGTCAGGAGTTCAAGTCCCACATACGTTGCACCACTGACGCACGCCGTCTGTCAGGGCCAGCCATAATAAAGACGCTCTAATTGGGAAGGGATGACATGCGAGATCGCTGATCTGGCTCAGGGAGATTAAATCTTTGAAGGTGACAGGAAGAAGGATGTTGGCTTACGCTGCACAGCCGCAGCCAAACCTGCTTTGCAAATCTTTGCTGCTTCAGTTTTTGTGCTCACAGATAGTTCATTTTTATTTTTATTTAGCTTTTTTTTTTTAATTAAGGAGAAAGTGATTGAGATGAAAAATCTCTTTATTTTGCTGATTAAAACAAAGTACAGGTAAAATACACATCCACCTATATAGTCAGCATTATTTTAGTAAAGTAAGTTTGGTAAAAGGCCCAGATCATATAAAACATTTGATGAGATCACATCCTGATGTTTACAGAGGATGATTAGGGACGCAGCAAGAAAAATAAAAAAAGAAGAAATCTGACTTTTTTTTCTCAGGATTCTGACTTTAAATGTGCGAGAAAAAAAGTCAATTAATTTTTAAAATGCATTTAATGTTTTTAATTAATTCTGACTTTAATTTTGAAAAAAAAAGTCTGATTTTTTTAGTTTAAAGTCAGAATTTGGAAGAAAAAGTCAGAATTTTTTTCAATTAATTTTTTTTTATATTGATTCTGACTTTGATCTCAGAATGTTGACATTTTTCAACTTAATGTCCAAACAGAAAACATTTGTAGACGTAATGTAACCAAAAGCCTTTTTAAAAAAATCACTTTTTTATCATGCCATCTAAATAAAATGTAAACGCGTAGAGTCAGAAAACTCAACACCGATAGTTTTCGCTCACAGGTGTGCTGTTCGACCTCAGCTGCTTCATTGTAGGAAAATGTTGTTTACTGCAGTAAAGTCAAAGGTGAGCTGGCACCTCCTGTCTTTGTGTTTTATTAGCCTTTGTTTGCTTCTCCGTTTCTTTTGAGGACTTTAATGGGCCAAACATCAGTTTTTATTACAACTGGCACATTGACAAAGGTTAGTCCAAAAAAAAAAAAAAAAAAACCCACTTTGGGTCACATCCCACCAAAACATTCATTAGTTACCTCCAGAAGATCAGCGTCAGAGTCAGCTTGACCCGCATGCCGTCAGAGTTTGCTTGTTTTAATATAACATTTCATTTTCTGGGAATCAGTTCCCGATTAATAATATTTATTAGATACTTGTGTGTTGCTTTTCTGAATACAAGAAATTCTTTCCAGGGTGGAAAGATCTTACAACATGTAATTCTGAAACAAAGGTTACAAAAAATCATAAAGATGTGATTGTCCATTAGCGAGGGGCATCTCTTCACATTCATACACTCTTTTCTGTTTTTGGGTGGATGTCTAACAGCTTGTCTTGGTAAACTGGGAACCAAATTTGAACAGTTCCTGCAACCTGCCATCCTTTAGATTAAAGGAAACTGGTGGAGGTGTTCAGGTACCTCGCAAAAACCAGCAGAACTCCATCCGACCATAAACTGCAGCTTATGGAGTCTAGCTGTAAACCAGTGGTGTGAATCTTTAGACCCTCCAAAGATGCTCCTAATGACTTATCAACAATGTTCACTAAAACTAATCATTTAAAAACTAGTTTTACCATTTACATTTAGCAATATCTGCATAGAATAAAGTCAATGAAGTAGACCACAAACTACTTTATTTTCCCCACAAATATGGGATGTTCCATTTAAAGGAAACTATCCATTGTTTGTTTGTCATAGTTTAATATTTGTCTGTGTTCTAAAACCTAAACACAGAAAACTTTAGTCTAAAATTTTTCAAGCTTTAATTTGGTTTTGCGGCTCAACATACACTCACTAGGAGGAAAGGCAAAGATGGCTAATGGGTGGGAAAGGTTGTTGACCTCTGACCCAGACAGAAAAGAAGCTTAACAAGGAGGAAGACCTCAATCCAAAAGTGCCAAAATCCTTTATGGATAGAAATGTAGTGGAGTCAAAAATCATAAGTTCCCCAAAATAAATACTCAAGTAAGGATACTCAAAAATGTACTCTGTTACAGTCCACCACTGGACGATTGACACAACTCTTAGGGCTACATGCTAAGATCCTGGAACTCTTTACCATCATTGTTGATGATACTCTGTGATGACTCTGTTTCAGTGTTCAGCTCAGTGCGGCCTGGGTCAGCAGATGAGGACGGTCACCTGCCTGTCCTACACCGGACAGATGTCCAATGAGTGTCCAGATTCCCTCCGGCCCGCCACCATGCAGCAGTGTGAGAGCAAGTGCGACGCCATCCCAAACTCCAACAGCGACGGTAAGACCGCCAGGCGAGAGAGTCCGGCAACGGGCACACAGAAGAAGAATGAAAGCTTTCGGTCACCAAACGGCTCTCTGCCCAAACGCCGAGCAGAAAGGGTTATAAACCATCTCTGTCTTCAACTTCACAGTTCTGCTGTGACCCAAACACTCCTGGATGACACACACCTCTACACTTTGCCAGCTACATTAATCTTTCCAGTGATGCTGGCTCGTGGTCAAAGTGAAACAGCTCGAGCCTCCATATACACTTACACATGATGGATGGCGATTCGGATGCGTACAGAGGGGGCTTTCGATTAGACCGAATGGAAAACGTGAGCAGCCTTTACAGGCTGGCTAATGGGATTAGCTGTAGGCTAATTGTTCCTTTACGGAGAGCAGTGAGGCAACGTCTCGTTTCATTTGGCTCTGAGGAGGCAGGGGCCAAAGCCTAATAAGGGAAGACACTCTGATCGTGATAAGGCATTTAGAGCACTGCCTGTCTGGCATCCAGCAGGAGTTTTAAGTGTGTATGTGTGTGTGTTACCCAGAAATGGCAGTCAGCCCAGTTAGTGAGCGAGGCCAGGATCTGTCTCAGTCCTACTTTCTGTGTCCAAGTGTAGCTGCAGAGTTTTGTTCTGTTGAGGTCAGGGCTGCTCCACATAAACTAGCCATAGTTTAAGTGTTAAACCTGATAATTTCACTAAACTATGACCAATAGAAGGACATTCTCTAAGCCTAAGTACACCTGCAGCAATCAGGGTAAAAATACAGATAAAACATGTATCAAATTTATAGTTTAGTCTATTTCACAGGTTAATTCCACTGGTTGAATTCTTCCTGCAGCTTTCGTGGAATAACCTTTTTATGGTAGTTAGCAACCTTAGAGTGAAATTTCAGCATAAGCTGATCATAAGATAAAAAATAGAGATGCACCAATCAGAGATTTATAGCAAATCTCTGTGTTTGTAAGGTTTTGAGCAGCTGATGCCGAGACTAGCTCATCTTGAGTTATAGTTTTAGCTAATTATAATTACAAAAGAATATTGCTTACCTTTCCTGATCTGTAATTGTGTATGTTAGGAGCAGATGTGATGTTCCAACATGTAAGAGAGCTCTGGCTTCATAACTGTTTGAAATTAAACACAAAGCAACTTCACTACCATGTAGCACAGTTAGCATGGTTAGCCTAATGGGTGTCTCGTTGTACATTTCCAGTTCCAGAGTTGGGCAATTCTGCTCATTCGACAAAAACATTCCCAAGGGGGGTGTAGATGAATGACAAACATCTCTTTTTCTGGCCTAAAAAATGATAGGTACAAATAAACCCAAAGAACAATTATAGCAAATAGCAAATTATCACGTGCTGAAGTTTAGCTAGGCTACCTGTTGTAGCCTAAATGTGATGTCAACATGCCTCTGGAAAAATAAACACACTTTGTTCTTCATCTGGCTTCATGAAGAACATGAAGTCAGATGAAGTAACTTTGTTTGAGTCCTCTTCTTGCTGAACCAATTTCCAGAGCAGAGTATTGTTAGTGTGATATTGCAGGTATGCTGCATTTGCTTGGTAAAAAGGTCAAATTTTTGAGTTTTTAATCGGCTGGTCAAGCTGCATCTCATCCAGTTTCAGTCACCAGTCTATTTCTTTGCTAATCTCTGGATAAAAGACAGAGAACAACAAAATGACAGCCTAAATCTAACATGTGGGATAATGTTTTAATAACCAGCTGAAGTGGAAACAGAAGATTTTCCAATTATGTCTTGGCCAGTTCTGAAGTAAAGGGTTACTTCATATTCTTTAAAGTGAGGTTATTTGAAGTTATTATCAGTAATAACTTCACTAGCTGTATAACTTCACTAAAAAGGTTGAGGTTGTTGGATGTCATCACGGTGGTTTAAGCTAGCAAGCTATTCAGACATGCGCTGTCTGTTTTTGATGACTTTAGCGCTTTAATTCAACTGAAAATGAAAATGTTCAGATCAGTGGGATTCAACACTGTGTTTAGCAGTGTTAACTTCTCCGTTTTACAGAACACTGTTGCTGTGTTTGGTTCTCTTTTGTGTACGTCCAAAGGGCTAGCTAGTTAGCTTGAACTAGCTTCTGAGGATGTACTTGCTTCTCCAACAAGCTCATAGTGACACAGTTTCCCTTTAAGCTTCAACAGCCTTCTATGTACTGATATTTCACATCGTTGTCATACTGACTGAATTAAGTCAGCTGTATCTGAAAATCAAAAACACGTGTATGCTGTTAACTATTTAAAAGGCTTACATGCTGATGAAAGCTGTTCCCTCTCAATAACCAAACATTGTTCCTTTTTTTTCTCCACAGAATGCAAAGATGTAAACAAAGTTGCTTACTGCCCGCTGGTGCTGAAGTTCAAATTTTGCAGCCGAGGCTACTTCAGACAGATGTGCTGCAAGACCTGTCAGGGGCACTGACCCTGGCGCAAAAGCAACGCGTAGTGATAAAGAACGACATGGATACAAAGGCAAAGAAGATGGAGGGATAAAGCACTGAGCAGGAGGAAAAGTGAAAAGAAAATAGGAGGGATGATAAAACTCCTGTTCTCAAGTGTAGGAAGAAGAAGAAGAGACCAAAGCTGCAGCCCGAAGAAAGGCCTTCCCTGTTTGTCAGAGCCCTTCTTCCTGGTGGAAACCAAACCACTGCTTGGCCCATAGCGCTGAAAGAAACTCTTCTTTTTTTTGTATTTTTTGCTTCTGTGAAGTGGAATTTAGAAGATCAACTGTGGGATGATATTATTTTTATTATAATAATAATCAATGATATCATCGTGAGTCTTCCTGCATGTTTTGTTGTGGTGTAAATCCAAAGGGTTGGACGCATCGCTCGACACATGACGTACCCATGAGACGAACACAGAACGAGGGGAGCTGCTCCGATGGATTCCCGCCTTTGAGAAGGTGCTGGGTTGACGTTTGGCTTTGGTGCACTTTTTCCATGTAAATACTCCAACTTACAGCTCAGACATAGTGGAGAACCCGTGTGTACTGTATATTTATTGTACAACTCCAAACAGAGCGTCCTCGGATGTCTCTGTCAAACAGTAGCCTACTGCCATGGAAGGGAATGTAATGTGATTGAGTTTATAATCAATAACGTTGTGTGCTGGAATGGAATTATACTGTAACCCATGTTAGAATTGTGTATACTGTACGGATTTGTGTATTATAAATGATATTAATCTAAAACCAGAAGCTAACACATGGTTATAGGAGTATCCATTACTTCTCACCCAGACGGGTGCATCAGCGTCACTCAGTAGGGCAGAATTTCACATTAACCCCAGATAGACTGTCTGATGTTGCCTGGACCACATGAAACATTACCAACAAGAGGCCTTTACTCAACTTCTGAATCCCTCACTCAGCTCACGAGTGAGGGATTCATTTTGAGGACGCATTTGAAGCACCTTGTTCATTTGAGTAATGGTATGGATATTATTCTCTTACTCTACAAAGTGGTACAGTTTCTCAGTAAAAGCTGGGAGGAAATTGGGCAACATTTTTGTAAAAGGTCACATTATTCTTCCAATTGAGTCGTTAAAAACAGAATAAGAGAGAAAAAGCCAGATCTAGAGAAGGTTTTGCTTTGAAAATTAAATGCCAGCTTTGTTGCATCTTGCAGTTGTGGACATCAACACCTCTAGATCTCACTGAACAAAGAGGAATGTCAGATGTATCACTGATGCTCAGTTGGATGTGGCATCATCAAGAGTTCCTACTGTTACATTTGTTTGGACGGTGTGGGACCAGACGGTTCTGGGAACTACCCAGGGGTCACCGGTTAATGAAATTGTGGTTTGGGACGTTCTTGATGGTTCTGAAATAGGAGCATAAGAAGTTGAGTGAATGGCAGTGGTCCTCACATTTTGCAATGTCTTCCCAACATCACCGAACACTTTAAGGACTTTGGAGGTTATTGGAACTGGGGAGGTCTCTGTTGAGGAGCATTGGTTCAACTTTTTCTGAGTTTATTTTTGTTGTACTTCATTCCGGGGTAATCTTTGTAAACTCAACCCATTCCTGAATCTTTAGGGTGTTAGACCATTCGATGCATAGTGAATCCCTTTTGACCAGATCATATGCACCTCAATCTGAACTTAGTACCAAAAGATTCAGATAAGATGCAGCCACTCCAAATAATTTGCTGTGCAAATGCAGAAATAACAAGAAACCTCTTTCAAAAGTCTGAAAAACAGGTGAAGTCCTTGGCAAATTGGATAATTGTAGGTACAATAAAAAAGTTCATTAGATTTCGAGACTTCGTCAGCATCCAGTTGATTACTGGGGCTTGTCTTTTCGTGTTGTGGAATCCGAGCCTCCCTGTGTCTTGATGTGTCCAGCTGCATTGATCTTTAGCTAATATAACAATGTTAACCTTCAAATTAACAAAGATCAAAACCCATCGCAGCTGCTTTACTGGGGCACCACTCCATATTAGGTTCCAGTTTCCACAGTGAGATTTAGAGGTGATTGGCTCAGCCTAATTTTAATCTTTTTTAAGACCAAATATTACACAAAGTGAAAATTATCTCATAATGATGAGCCATTTTTCAACAAGGTTCTGTTAAAATATTAAAATTCCAGTTGCAGAGGAACTGCAACTGGAATTGCATGACTTTGTTTGGCATGAATTCACATTAGCAGACCCAGAGGCTAAAGCTAACACTGTCTGAGAGGGAACTGAAAGACTGGAGCGAATTTCTCCCTCCTTATATCAACTGTCTCAAAAAATGTCACAGAACTTCAGGTGAACATTTAAGCTCTTAATAATTTTCCATTTCACGGCTAGTTATTGGAAAGCTAACGTTTATCTAAGTGGGAAAATTAAGGAAGAGGTTGCGCACCACCAATAATCTTCCTGCGTGAAACACAGTTCCTCTTAAAGTAATCATATGATAAACATAAAGTGGTGTAAAAGGCAAGAATATTCACTAGGTTTCAGTGAACACCAATGATTTTTACTCAAACATCATTGTGTCGGCCCCTCTTAGCTTAGCTTAGGGTTAGCCTTCCAATACATCTGGTAAGATATAACAGAACTTAGCTTAAAAATGTATTGAACAATTGCTTTAAGTGACTCCCTCTTTTCCTCGTCTTTGTCAGAAAGAAAGAAAAATACATTTCCTTTTTTTTCTCAGTTTTTACTGGTGTTTTTTTTTTTTTTTTAAGCTTTTTCCTCTTTTCCTCCTTCTAGCCTCCAAGACTTAGAGCCTTCCCAGGCTTCTGGTGCTATCAACAGGTGCTTCCATTCAAACCCCTCTCCAGTGTGCTTAAAAGTTAAAGTTTGAGCCAAAAAAGACAAGTTGATATACTTGTTAATATCTCTGCTGGTAAATGCTGGTCATGTTTTATTTTTTCTGTTTTCTTTTTACTTGTTTATACCTCACACTGGGAACTTTTGCTGTTCAAAAAGGGTAACGCTGTTCGTCCAATTGACCAAAATGGACGCTTGCCCGGATGTAACAGATCTTCTCTATCCAAGTGACATTTCTGCCGGTTGTGAAAGGGAACTCCTCTGAAACGCTACGTGGCGGTACGGAGGGGACAAATCTGAGCGCCAACACAGGAAGTGCATGAAGACGTCTCTGAGGCTGTTAACGACGATATTCTGATTTTTGCTGCTGCTACTTTTTTCTAAAAAAAATATTTTTTTGGTAGCCACCTTCCATGTGACGATGTCGAACAGTTTTTTATTAGCCGCAGAAGCCTCAGCGAGGACGCTGAGAAGCATTTTCTGCACGGACTGACCCAGCTGTGGGGGAAAGCAGCCATCACAGACCGAAGATTTGAACTCAGTCTAGCTGGTACTCATTGCTGTGAACCTGGATGTCTGAATGTCACGTTGCTCGTGTCTGTACCTGAAATCGCGAGAGAAATGATAAGCGTCATGTGATTAATTGCATTTATTTTATATTCAGTATTAATGTTGGTAAACTGTTACTATTTTTTTTCTTTTCGGATGTTAATAATGTGCTAATTTATTGCTGTGTCTCACATGTACATTTATTTCACTGCATGCAAACTGAAATTAAGCATAGTGAAAAAAGTGCAGTGGCGCAGCTCTTCGCCATTTTTTAAAGGGTAGAAACAATAAAGAGCTTTTACAGAGGGGAATTTGTAAGTAGATTTTCATTATTTGCGGTGCCTCGCAAAAGTATTTACACCCCTTGATTTGTTTCACGTTTTGCCACGTTAAAGCCACAAACTTCATAAAAGGATTTTATGCAATAAATTATTACAAAATAGTATGACATTAACTGCGTTTACATAAAAAATGTGCGCAAAAGTTAGTTAATATTTGGCTAATGTCAAAAAATAAAATTTCGTAATTGTGCTATTTCCAGATAAGTATGAATAAGTTTGTTCAAGGCATAAGTCATTAAAAATAAGGCGGCGCCATCATCCTCCTACCACTTCCTGTCGTCTTAATCTTTTCCGCCACTAGTAACATGGCGTCACAAGAGTGTTCCCATTGCAGTTTTGAAAAATACCCGAAATTTGATGCGGCCAAAAACACACCTCAACCTAGCGCAAAAACTTTTTTATCCCAAAACATTTTTTCCAAATTGCAGTGTTTCCACTGAGCGAATACATTTTTGTAATTTCAATTTGTGCAATTATTTTTGTAGATGGAAACGCAGCTATTGTGAAATGGTAGGAAAAAGTCAGTTTTTGTTGTAGCACCAGCTGTATGTTTAGGGTTGGTGTGGTGAATCGCCAGGCCTGGTCTAAACTGTTTTGCTGCAGCTTACAGATTATCTTCAAGAATAGCCCTTCAACAACACAAAATATTACCAAGTACATTTTGTTCTAGTTTCTAGTGCAAATATCTTAGCACACTTGAAAGATTATATTATAAATGAAACAATCTGTCAATGGAACAAGTAATTTTTTCGTTAACATTAAGGAATTATTGACTTCTAGGGGCTGTAGTGTGTTTTCCAGCCACACAGTGCTATTTTATAGCACAACTGAGTAACTGTATTAACTTCAGTTGTTATAAAAATGCTGTAAGTTAAATTTCTTTTAATGCCTTGAAATTGGGCCTCTGCCTCTTTAAGAACTCATGCTCTTTCTGAAACTCCTCCTTCAGGAAATCATCACAACATGGCTCCTCTATTAACCCTTTAACAACATTTTTACCGGCATTTCACTGAGAAGTAGCACCTATAATGAGCTCAGGTGTTTGCTAATTGCTGCTGGCTAGTCTGAAGGAGCTCAGTGGATGAGGGTTGCTCTGTGAGGCGGACGCTTGGAAACTGTAGCTCAGAGGAGCTTCATCCTTGAAGGCGAAGCTTGGTCTCCCGAGGCATTTTGCACAGCTGAAATTAAAGGATTTCTCAGACATGCATGAAAAAATCAAAGCAAGACTCCAAATATGTTTTTGATGAAGGAATAATAAAATATGATGTAAAGCTTAAAAAAGTTGACTTTACATAAGGACACAGATTTAGTGCTGTGAACTCAACTAAACTAAATATTGACCTGAAGGGGAGGAATGATGCTCGCCCGTAGACTAATCTACATGCCAAACATGTAGATAAAGTACTATCATGTACTTTGTCTTGTCATTTTTATTTCATTGGCAACATAAGTTTTCCATCCAAAAATCCAACTCAAATTGACAACTTGATTTATGAAAGTGTGAAACATTGAAGGGGGGATAAATACTTTTCATAGGCCTTGTACTGTCGTTCAAGCATTTGCAGACTAGATAAGAACTGTTGGCATCTCTTTGGTTTCAGAGAGTGATAAACTCTTGTTCATTCATTCGGCTCTTGGAAAGCACCCACAGCTTGAGAACAACTGCTGGCATGATGTCAGCAAATGTGTTACCAAAGCTGAAGAGATCCGTTTACACGCCGACTCGGGTTGTGGTGTTCAAACAGGGGAAGCACCCATAATTCTTACCTTTCTTAATCCAATATTTCGGTCTCATCAACTTCTGAGACTCGACAGAACAAACGTGGACCACCGGGAGAAGCGTCAAATGCCTCCCCCGAACCGTCTCAGCCATTGTTCCTGCTTCGCCCCAGCCTGAAAGGGCTCCGTCTTCGGAAGCTGTAGGGTTTCCACTCTCCTTGGTAATTAAGTCCAAATAAACAGCCACTAAGCCCAGTCGGCTGGGAAATGCCGCCGTCTCCGTCTAATCCGCGGTGTCCGATTACAGAAAGAGAATGTTGGCCTGTTTTGGCTTAGCAGAAGCGGTTGAGAGTAGGGCTAGCTTCTGTGGGGCTCTGGGATTACATTAGCTCTAACCTGCAGAGCTCAGGGAAACACAAAGAGACAGAGAGATCCTGGGCTGGTCAGAAGTCTTCCTACACTCATTTATGACATGAATATATTATTTCAGAGATTTAATGATTTATTTGAACTTTGCCCTACTACTGGACTCATCGAACACAAACTTTAAAGGGGCGGGATCATGAATAATAGACCTTTATAGAGCTTTAAATTATGTTACTTCCTCATCCAAAACACACCTGGAGTGTTGCCTTGATTTGTTCATACATGTTTGAGAAATCCTTTAAACTCCCATGGCAACCATTCAGCTGAGAAAAACACATAGATGGATATAGCTCCGCCTTTGACAACACAGCTCCTCCTCAGAGCTGAAGTTCCCAAGCTTCCAAGCTTGCGCCTCATTCAGCCCCTTCAGACTAGCCAACAGCAATTAGCAAACGTGTTGGAACTGCACACATCCTAATTATAGGAGCTACTTCTCAGTGAAATGCAGGAAGAAACATTGTTAGATGGTTAATAGAGGAAGATGGTTAATAGAGGAGCCATGTTGTGATGACTTCCTGAAGGCGGAGTTTCAGAATGAGCAGGAATTTTTAAAGAGACAGAGGCCCAATTTCAAGGCGTTAAATTACAAAGTCAAATTTCTTTTAATTTATATTTGATAAAGCATTTTTATAACAACAGAAGTTAACATAGCTAATGATGGTGCTATAAAATGGCACTATGTGCTTTGAAAATACATAATACTACCCCGTAAAATAGTCGGGTGCAAGTCCAAGGGAGTGCTCCTTCAAATAGTCTGGAAATGGACTAGCAAATCCTTCTCAGATTAATGGATAACAGTTTCTTTTCAGAGTAATTGCTGATGTCTTCCTTCTTGGCATTGTGTAAACACACACATCTGGACTCTCCAGACCAGCAAACCACTAAAACCCGAGCTGGTCACACAGCTGCTAATGATCAACTGCATTTGATTAGCAACCCGTGGTATACTTAGCCTCCCAAATCCTTCGGAATCAGCAAGAGTTGAAGTAGTTTTCTGATGAGTGTGTTGACAGTTTCGAAAACATTTTTTTTTTTCCATTAGTCTCCTTTACTGGTACAAAACGTGTCTCCAACTGGACAAATGTCACAGTGACTGCTAGCGAATCTGCGTGTGGAGACATGGTGTTCACAGCCTGTTTATGATAAGAGGTGTGCAGAGGACGGGGAACAGATTTCTGCTCTTCTCTGTGATTCTGCACTTCAAATGGAAACCTCTGAGATTAAGAGAAGCCACTGCATTTTGCTTATCAGCCATGAAATACCTCGGGAGCTAAACTACAAAGCAAAGCCACGCAGATACGGTGATAGCACCAGGTCTGATTACTCAAGCTATGCTGAAAGTCCTTCAAAGAGAGTTAATGTGTCCTTTTAAAGCGCTTTATCCCACAGAGCTGTGGTATTGCTCTCCGATTGGATCCTGCGTTTCTGTTGACCATAAAATTGAGCAAATTCAAATTATGAAAATAAATTTGCTCATCGGGAAAAAAGGCCAAGTTCGAAAAATCTCCCATCCAAAGCATGAAGTCCAGCTGTTTTTCCATTACAAATGTGCACAAATCTTTGTATATATTCTGATAATGTCAAAAAACAGAAGTGAAATGAAAATCACACCTGTTCACATGTGCATAATGAGTGTGAGAGTCATGACCGAATTAATGACTTATCTCGTGAACAATATTTTTTCACGTGTGAATTTCATTTCGCTTCTTACTCAGTGGAAACGCTGTAATTGCAAAATTGGTGTTTTTTCCCCCACATCAGCAGAACATAGACAAAGATTTAGACATTTGAAGCGGATACAGAGCTACTGTAACTCTGCACTCAACAGTTTACATGATCCGTTAGTAGCTTGACGATTAGCATAACCTCGGATGACACGGAGTGGTACACTCTCCACGTGCTGAGTGACTGAAGCGGTACAAACACTCTCCCATCCGAACCTGGCCCTGCAGAACAAACAGTCCCAGATGGTGTGGCTGGAGATAGTGCATTCACAGACCCAAGGGGGGATGAAGAGGTGGGGGATGAAGAGTGGGGGTTTGGGGGGTATGACAGGCAGGAATGTTGGCCTGGGATGGGAAGGTCACGGCTCCAGCACCTGCTATCAACAGGCCTCTGTCGTGTTAATCCTTACTGCTCTTTCCCACAGCTGAGGCTCAGAATGAGCTGTTCGCAATCAAGGCCCTGAAAAAAAGAAAGAAAGAAAGAAAAAACAACCTCAACAATGTAACCAGGAGGATGTGCGAAGAGAAGCTTCAACTATGCCTTTTCTCCCGCCACGGCTTGAATAATCTGCAAAGTATCACCCAATCTGAAAACTGAACTTTTTTTTTCTTTCCAACAAGCTATCCTGAACATCCACTCAAAAAATTTTTGAATTTTAACTTATAAAAGAAAATTTTATTTATAAAATTAAAGAATGGCCCAGTCAAAGTCCAAACCTAAAACCAATCGAGAATCTGTAGCAACCCCTAAAAATTAGCATGGCTGTTGCCTCCCTACGCAGTTCCTCTGTATTCTCGCCTCCCTAACTGATCCATCTTAGTTTCCTCCCTTTGACTTTGATTAATTCAATAGACTTTCTACTGGGCCAATCAGCAAACAGAAGACGTGAACGACGACGTTGATTTTCTGTGGATTTTCTTTTCAGAACTGTAGTCTGCCTGTCGTTTTATCAATAGCAGCAGAGAAAGTTAATGAAGCCGTTCAGTCCATGTTGGCCAATCTTCCAAACACTGAATTAACATTAACAGCCATCTTGCTCGTCTTGGCACTTCTCTCTACACAACACAATATGACTTTTTACAGCACAATTTCTGGTTAGCTTCATGACACCGAAATACAAATTACATACCTCGTAGACAAATGTTAGCGTTTTGGTAACATTTGTCTTTGTTTAACTCTGTTAAAACTTTTAACAGAGTCCACGCCTCCAGGAAGCAATCCTTCTCAATAGCTGAGACTCCAGACCCTCTGTTTTTACCAGACTGCCTAGAAACATCTGTTCAAAGACGTTCTGTGTTCAATCTGAGTGAGCTGGAGCTGTACGACTTTGTGTTCCTTCAATACTTTTGTGTGCGTGTGTGTGTGTGTGTGTGTGCGTGCGTGCGTGCGTGCGTGTGTGTGTGTGTGTGTGTGCGTGCGTGTGCGTGTGTGTGCTACACGTTTATTAAAGGTTTAAGTCTTCTGGATTTGCATGTATCATAATTTGGCTGGAAGGAAAGTCACCTTCAAGGAGTATTTCCTTCTTGCTCTGCTGTCCCCGTCCAGCCCTTCCTGTCAGCTCAGAGAGAGGACAGGTAAGTGGATTATGTGTATGAAGAATCAATAGCCAATCACTTAGGCCACCGGAGTAAAGTCCAGAGCATTTCTCTTTGTTGTGATGGGGTTCGTGTGTGTGCTGCCTCGCTTGGGTAAATGGTACTTTATAACAGCAAGAACATTATGAAGAGCATCACCAATGAATTATGTCAGGATTTATCCTCCACTGCCCTGTTTGCCTTCAGCTAATAAATGACAACAAGCTAAAGGGGACGGACAATGACAGGACAGTTGTATCTCTAGTTGTATTAAATTGCTCACATGTCCTTCCCAGAAGAAAAGAAAATGGTGAATCTCTTCATAAAATCTGATCAAGCTGTGATTGCCAGGCGAAATTTTTTTGGCAGCTACCGTGAGGCGAATGTTCTCTGAGATCTATCATTTTTAGTGACCTGTAACCGTCCATAATAATAGGCTGAAGCACAAAAAAATTACACTGAGTCATCTTTTTTTTTTTTTTTTTTTTATAGGTTCCGTAAATTCTACTAAGTGTTATCATTCCACTTTCTCACTGCGGCGAAACGGAGGCTGTAAAAGATGGAATGATCTGCCTCGGGGCAATTCATTTAATTAAAAGACAAAATCTTTAATTAGATCCAAGTCTTTCAAAGTCCCTGTTCTTTTGTCTATCTGACTTTCAGATGGCACAGACAAAACTATATAAAGAAGCAGTCAACATAAAACTTTAAAGCCTGATTCATAAAAAAAGGATGTAAGGAACATCTTGCAAGGGAAATCGCTTGAATGGCACCAAAGTTTTTGTCCTACATGGAAAACATCATATATGGGAGAAAAGACAACTTTGGCCACAGTTGCCATGGTTACATTTTGATGAGTAAAAAAGGGCAGGAAACTATCTGGTTTATCATGCTAACATTGATCCCAATAAGATGTATGGTGGTGTTGAGGAACTGGTGCATCATGGAGAAATGTTGAGGCAACATCTCAAGACATCAACGAGGAAGTTAAAGTTTGGGGACAAATGAGACTTCTGAGCAGACGATGCTAAACATACAGCCAACATGGCCACAAAGAGTAACAAGAGATGTTTTCTCAAAACATCTCTGGCATTCAGCAAATAAAATCTGGTACTCTGACCTGACCAAAAAGATAAGTCTTTTTATAAAGAATAATAATAATAATAATAATAATAATAATAATAATAATAAATAATAAAGCTGCAAGCAGCGTTGATAACTTTTATTCCCTCATGTCTTACAAGCAAAATTACTATGAAACTGAACAATCAAAATCTCTGGGAGGAGTTCGACCAAATATGGAGGTAAATATGGATGTAAACGGCAAAAATTTGGTAAAAATCAGATGCTCAATCCAAGATGGCCGACTTCCTCTTTGGTGTAGACCATGGGTGCCAGAGCCTTTTCTGTTGGTCCTGGGGAGTTGTACAAGTGTACCAAGTTTCATGCCTCTACGATAAAGTAACCTCAATGTGGAAGAGGGTATTTTGAAAGTTGTCAGGCGGCGCTGTTGAGTTCATTGTGCAACTTTTCTGAAACCCATAGGAGATGTAAATTAAACACACGACTGACACAAAGTGCACAAAGCTGGTGAATTTTTGATTATGTTCCAAATAGTCAATTTATTTTTGTTAAAAATAATAATACACATTTGGATTACAATAGACTTTTGCAGCACTTTTGCTGCTCAGCCCAAAAAGAATATTGGGCTGAGCAATTAATATTTAAACATTAATTATGTTTAAATATGTTTTAATTGTAAATCCAATTGAGAGTCTGAAGAAAAATGTCCTGGTCTGTCATTATAAGCCCAATAAAATACGCTGACGTTTGTGGTTGTAACATCACTAGAGGTGTGCCATGTCTGGGAATTCACTTTTATATTTGGTTTATTCTCTGAGCAACATCAAGACCACACTTCAACACTGCTTTGATCCGTTTTGCCTTTGTGACTTTGAATCTGCACAGTTTAAAGATAAGAAATTGCAGAGTGTGAGTTGGCAGCAGCTTCTTTGGCTCAATTCACCAACTCTTGGCTCCTAAATGACACTTTATTAATCAAGCTTTCATATTTCAGCCAAGAATTGATTAGAGTCTTCCACAAAAATATCTGCTCAACCATAATTTCTTTAGAGTTTGTAATATGTAATCATGTAAAGTGATTTCAATCAATAGTTTTAGGTTTTCCCAAAGTTGCTTTGGACTTTTACGCTGCTTTTCCTCTGGCCGATTCTGCATATTGTTCCTGTCCTTAAAGAAACAGAAACAATGCAGTAAAGTAATATCTTAATAAAGACTTTGCCACTTTAAACCATCCTGTAGCAACACGCATTAGCACCACATTTGAGCTGGCAGAGAAAAGCTTGGAGTCTTTCCAGAGCCCCGTTCTCTGTTTGCCATCTGGGTTCACCATCTGGACAGCCAGGCCCCAGACCCAGGATGGGGCCTTGGTACCTGGACCTGGGAGTACAGAGTGTGTTGGTGTATGGCGTCCAGTCTTGTGTCTCCTTATGTTGTGTGTCCTTTCTGACCTTGCAAGACCCATTTTTCCAATGAATACTACGTTGTCAGGCTCCTTACATGGGGAAACCTTATACACACACAGGTGTTCAGATACATCCTGTCTTGTGCTCTGGCTGCCATTAAATACATCTTGTGTCAATTAGTACTGTGTTCTTTTCAGTGACTTTGCTATTGACATGTATGCCTATCTTTGTATTGTTTTCTCTCTTTTCACAGGTGTAGAGGCAGACTTTGTGTTTTTTTAATATTCTTGTTATCCTTCTTTCTTTCCTCTATCTTCATCTCCCTCTCTCCCTTTCAAGCTTTTACTCCATCTTTCCTCCTCTCTATTTTCTATTTTTCCCTTTCTTGTCCATTTTATTTGCCAAAATGTCTGTAGTGTTTGTTTTTTTAACCCATCATGCTGAAATATTGAAAAACATTTATTCTATGGGTGTAAACTTTGATTATGGCACGCTTTGAATACTTGGTACTCAGAGGACTTGGATCATGGGTAAAGCTTTTACAGTGTTTTCCTACATCAGGATTGGGTATTTTGCTGTTGCCATCCTTTCATGCTTAATGTCTTTTATGTAGGATCAACTGATTGCCTAGGGGTAGATTTCAGAATCAGCTCCATAAGCTCAGATAATCATCAGATGAATTAATGAAGAAATATGAAGCTGCCACTGTCACATTCAGTCTCATGCATCCAGCATGCAGAGCTGAGTGACTCTTCATTTTTGCAGACAACATATTAGCTTGAGATAAAGGAGGGTTGCCAGCGGGTCTGTGCTGCAATATTTGAGTTGCAGCTGTGCTAAATCTAGATCAGTGATGAACATGAATAGACTACATAGTGTGTGAAAGCCGCGGTGCTAATTTTATGGAAGCTACAGTGTTAAATGTTTCCTATCCCACGGAAAGGCAGATACTGTACGGATTAGTGTCACAGGAGTTATAAATGCTCCCTCATTTGATAGGCCAGAATTAAGTGGCTTTAATGAAAATTACACAATTCTTGATTTATAATAACAGAATGTGAAGTCATGCTGAATCTTGCTATGAAAAGTTTGGAGCATTCAAGTAGAAAACAAAGTAATTAGTTGAAACTTGTTTTTTGAAGAAAGGTCACAGCAACATTTAAATCTTCAGGACGCATTACTGGGTAAACCATAAGCATCTGTGCCACGTTCTGCTCTCCATCCAGTCGTGGTTCGTCCATTTTAGTTTGACCGGCCAACAAACTGACACCAGCATCCCTCACACAGTCACAGTGGCTGGAAACACAAAACTTACATGATCAAATTTAACCATCAACCACTGCGTCTGACAAAAGCTAATATCTAAAATACTCCTATTAATATGGCAGCACATGTACTCTGACTGTTTGGCTTTCCAGCTTGCCAAACCATAATATTAAAGCTTTGTGATTGTGGGTCTCTCTAAATATCTTTCATGCTTCATACTTACGGTGAATTCCTGGGATGTGTTTCCTACAATCAGAATAAGATGTTTGCTAGAACTCATGTAACTCAATGCTAAATAATCCAACCCCAATTCTGGGGTGAAATATTTGTGATGCTTTGGGGGGGCTTCGGTTGATGGGGGGAGGTGGTAACCTTGGTTTTAGCCACAGTGGTGTTCTTGAACTGCTTTTTAAAGATGAGGCATCGATTCGTGCCGATCTTCTCCTCAAAGTCTGGTTCTGCTGGAGGTTTCTGTTTCTGACCAATCACTGTGGCAGACGATGTTCGGAACGTCGTCCTGGAAGCTTTCGGAGGAACGTGTTGCTGTCAACAAACACGAAGGGTGCTGCAGCTCAGCCACCGATTTACCTCATTTCCCTGTTCTCAAACTAGACCGTGTCCTAATTTTAGCTCAGTGGAACACAAGAAACACTTTTTCAGTAGATTTTGAGCTATGCAGAGGGAAAAAAAAGGTAGAGTTGGCTTGTGTGAACAAAATAAATCTTATGAAGTGGCTGTGAAACTTAAGCAGACATGAGGACATTTATCCAAGTAAAGCATTTAAAAGGGGAATGAGTCCTGGATCTGCTTGTTTTAGAGGAAATACCTGGACACAAACCTGCACGTCCAAAACCTTTCTGTTATCTTTCATTATATGAACTGTAATTGCACTACATATAAAACCATCTGACCCACACCTATGGTCATGAGATGTGACCAAAAGGATGAGATCCTTGAAACAAGTGGCTTCTCAAAGTCTCCCTGGTTCTCAAAGTCTGCCTGGTTCTCAAAGTCTCTCTCGTCACCCGATCTTCTCCTCAAAGTCTGGTTCTGCTGGAGGTTTCTTCCTGGTCTCTGTCCACAGTTTCCACATGCCTTATCAAGACGCTGTAAAATGAACAACTCAGTATCATCAGGTGGTCTTCTGTAGAAAACTAGTTTTAATGTTTTGGAGTCAAATGATCAGCTCAACTTGACTGTAATGTGTTTTCGTTTGATCTGATTTGGACTTTATGTACCTAATGACTACATGACTGGGATGAGCTGGTTTTATCTGTACTAAATTTGGACCAAAATTGATCTTATGACCTGCTTTTCTTTTCTAAATGCCTTGATTTGATTAAACCAAATTGAATTTGACTTTAAACCGTCTACACATTTTAGCTGTTTGAATTACTTTCCATTCATTTTAGTTTTTTCCCTCAATTGATGACAAAAGAGCTGCTGGCTTTCTCCAGAGCCAGAACGAGCAGAACAAACACAAACTCAGTGTTTTAGTGTATGTCTGCTGTGTTAATGCGAGCTTGGAAAATTCTGAAAGCTGTCCTTAGAACTGAGGCTCAGACAAAGAGCTGCCAGCAGAGACAAATGCAGTGACTGCTCTGTCCTTGGACGTCTGAGACTGAGCAGCCATGATGCATAAAACGCTTCAGTATTAATTGACCGAGTCTTTTCTTTGATTTCTCAATGTCGTCACTATTCCTTTGGTTGGTCAGGAACGGTTTGCCAAACGTACATATATAGGAAATGGACGAGGCTAGCTAAGAGAAGGTGCTACAGAGTAACGCCCTGTCCATCGGTTCGCCTTGGAAAACAGAAATAACATCACACCTGAGCTGAGCGACTTGCGGTTGTAACTTGTGCTAATTGCTAGTGGTTGTATGTGCTAACTAGTAATAAAGCTAATATCAGCAGACAAAGTGGGATACAGTGTAGAGAACATATTTCTTTAGAGTTTGAAAGCATACAACCAAGTTAAATATTTTGAGCACAAAAAGAAAGAAAATATGTGTCAGGTTGGTTAGTTGTAACAACACTTCTTACCACAATGCAAACTTTGGACAAAAAGGTTAAATGTCAAAGGATTTAACTTTTAAGAAATTGAAAAGAACTTACATTTATACTCTTTGATTGAAGGCAATATAATCTCTTTAATACTTTTCATTAGAAATGTCTCAATAGAATGACAGACTGATGTGAAGGATGATCAATGATGTAGATTATCTCAAGAAAATTAAAATGTCTTAAAATGGAGGTAGGACCTGATGACCCCAACAACTGGTGAGAAAAGGCAGCGGAACCGAGTACGTCAGGCGGACCCATGAAAAACTAAAAGCTAATACTGCTATTGCAGGACATCCATAAAAAGTCTTTTATTTATGTATCTAAAATTAAGGACTTTTTATGGCTTAAATACGTGACAGAAACGTCAGTTGGTATTAAATGCGTTAATCACAGGTCTTAAATTTTGTCCTGGCAGGACCATTTAATCTCATATATTGGATGTAATAGTTTCCTTTGCTTGTTTTTTTCTGTCACTCAGATGTTTGAGTTATGCACAGCCATCTTTATTGTTTTCTGTGACTTGAGGCGGTCACATCCACCACTAACTATCTGCCAAAATAGAAACAAGAAAATAAATGGAAGTCGTTGTAAAGTCCCCACAAGACTCGAAAACACAACTGGGTGTGTGTGTGATTTTCTCTTGTATTTTTGATACAGTCCTTAAATTTAATCGATAATGGTCTCATAAAGGTCTTAAAAAGTCTTCAGTTTGAGCTGATGAAACCTGCAAAAACCCTGTATGGACTTTTGTTTTGTGTCTCTTGGACTGGATGATCTGAAGAGAGGTGATGTTGTCATTTTGACACCACTTTCTCTTCATGTTGTTCACCAGCTGGTTGGCATAGCAGCGTAGCATCAGACGACCTCAACCTGTTAAGGACTGAAGGGAGGCCGTTCCGTCCCGTCACTCCCAGATTCTGAAGGTAATCTCTGATAATCCCAGCTTTTCCCTAATATCTTGGACGGTAGAGTTCTTGCTCTGAGAATGAAGATACGGAATACTATCTCAATATTTCTCTACATCGATATCGCCTTTGATGCCGACGGGTTTAGCGGAACGTTGTTTCCGAGTTGGAAGTCCGACTTCATGAGGGGAATCTTATGACAAATTCCCAGAGTGAATCCGTGCTGTAGGGAATTAGGCCTGATCTGTGTGACTCTGGCTGATAAAAAGGCCAAAGTTCAGTCTGAGCTCACAGGAAGCAAACAAAAAGACAAAGAAACCAGTGACACTCAAGACTTGCTGCCTATGATAAGAGCTCATTTGCTGCAGCGTAGTGTGAGATGGCTTTAGAATATTATAATGGTCTCGGCTCCTTTAAAGTGACTCTACAAAGTAAAGAGCGGTTTCATGCTCTGAGCAGGGAGCGGCGTCACCATGAAGACAGATCACACTGTCCCGTCCCGCGCTTCAACCATCAATTACCGATTCACGTGTCAGGCGACGTCCTTGTAAAAAAGCGGTCAAAGCTTTTCGGCGCATCTTCAATCAAATAAATACCTCACAGTGGAAATTCTTTGAAGTTTAAAAGAGTAAAGGACGTGACCATGTGTGCAACAAAACAGCTTCTCTTCTTGGAAATAAAAAACCCAAAAACGTAAGATATCCCCAAAGACGTACCTGTAATGATTATTAATGATTATGGACCTTTTTTTATTTTTTAAATGCATTAAATGATTAAAACAAAAGAGAAAAATGTATTTTTACCCCTAAAGATGACATTGGCTGCATAAAAGCTCCGGTAAGTGGGGAGCTCTTTAGGCTGCGCGCAGACAGGAAGAAGAATTACCCTGAAAATGCAGAACTCTTTGAACTCGGACTTAAAAGCTTCAACTTATTCGTCATCTTTTTTTATTTATTTTTTATTTTTTTTTAGCTTCTCTACGTAAGTCAACAGTAACACATTTGAACCTGACAAGGACCCCAGAGGAGAACCCGGTTAGAGGATCGGTGTCTCACCTGTTTCACATTTTCACCACCACGCAGGCACCGGGCGTTCCCATAATGCAACATTAACTCTGCCTATTATTCCAGACAAAAATGGAAACACAATCCCATTAGCGGAGTAAGAGAAATGGTGTGTTACTGCGCACACACACACACACACACACACACTCGTGGCGGTGGCAAATCACTTATCCAAAAACAACTAGAGGTTAAAACTGCCGCCAAAATATTCAGTCTGCAAACTTTTCCACGTCGTCATGATGCAACTGTGACCTTCGACGCGTTTTACTGCGATTTGATGAGATAAAGCAGAACATTTGTATAAAGTCTGAATTCAGGGATGAAGTCAATTCTGAGCGAATTACTTTTATTTTATTTCTTTTTCATTGGCCCTGAATCTTCTTTTGTATAAAGTGATCAAATGTGAAGCAGATTAAGAATATGAATTGCCTTCTAACTCAAACACAAGACAATTATTGCACAATAATCTGACATGTTTTACTCCATGTTTGGACTTAGCTTGTCCCAAAGTAACTAACAAAAAAAGAAGCATTGATCCAAAATTCACATAACTGTGGTTTATTTTATCTTTCTGGAAATCTTTACAGAGTTTTTCCCCCCACAGAGTAAACCAAACAAGTCAGAAGTGAAAAGCACTTCATGTAATGATCATCTACAGTTTGTCCATAACAGCTGTTCAGTCACAGCTGAGCCCAGATGTTCAAACCTAACAGACTGTTTGGGTGGAAAAAGGCGTTTCCAAAGCGGCGGGAAAGTGGCCGGGCGGGTCGGCGCGTGACCCCTGACCTCAGGACTTCACCTCTTGGCTTTCTTCTCTTTCATGATCTTCTTGCTCTCCTCTCTCCGGCGCTTGTTGACGGGGTTGCGCGGGTCGTAGATCTCGAACGTGTCCTCGTCCTGCATGTTGGCGTCCTTCACTTTCCTGCTCTGCTCGTCGAACTGCAGGACGTGGGCCATCCTAAACCAGACGGAGAGAGGTGGGCGGAGTTAGAGCCTCCACTAAGTCAGTCTCTGAAGCGCTTCTGCCTACAGGCCAATCGGCTGCTGACCAGGTGGGAAACTAAATTACTGTCAGAAAAAAAATCTAAATGGGGATAAAGAAAATTTGAAATCCCCTACGCCTAAAAATTGGTTGAATCGACTGTTACAGTTTTGAGGAATTTTGGCCTCAAATCTGTATGTACAGATACATAAATCTGTATGTTCTTTTGTTTAACATACAGACTTATGTTACATCAAAGTACAAGACGCGTGGTGCGGTACATTACATTAGTGAAACCCCCCCAAAAGAAACAGAAAACATTGTGTTTTAATGAATTAATATTATTGTGTGAAAGTATGTGGAGCATGCGGCCCACTCTTCTTTGCAGAATTATTCTAGTTATGAACAGATGTGAAAATTTGTGCCAATATCTACAGCCGATTTTGAGCCAAATATTGCCGTTATGTCCAATCACCAATACTTACCGATACTGTTCATATATTTCACTCTCCTTTCGATGCTTTGAGAAAAAAAACAAAAAACAAAACAAAAAGCAAAACAAACTGCTGACTTCTCCACTACTTCTCTGCTTCAGTTAAACTTCCCACAATCCTTTGCTGCATCGTATGCGGCGCTTTGGGGAAATGGGCTCTTTGCACCTCAGCTTCCGCGTTCGGGGTAAAGCGGCTCGATTGTTTCCGATCCAATACAAATATCATTTACATTAGGTGCTTGCAGGGCTTGGCCAAGGTTTGTACATCGATCCGGAGCCCCAACAAGTCAGCTGGAGAAAGGTTTTAAGATGTTCGCCTCGTTATACATTCACTGACACGAAGGTGAGTTTTACTTAAACTTTGTGGCTAACATTAACGTTAGCTTATGCTAGTAGGCAATATTCTCGGACATTGTTCTTGTAAAATGTGCTATTTAAGTATCTAAACATTCTAACGGACAATGTATTTATCTTATTTTCAAGTATATTATGTGTGTTTATTGTCGTTAGTGTCACAGACTAACGGGGAGGTTCCGGTTCGGGCTTTTAGCTTCCGAAGCCTGACGGAGCTCAACAAGCCTCATAGCTTGACAGTAGCGCAGCTCTGGTGTCAGAGATCTGGTTCAGCTGTTCAGGTTCAAAGTTGCTGCTTTTAGAAAAATATGACCGTGTTGCTTCATGTCTCCATGTTATTTCGTTTTATTACCTTTGCATGTTTCTTGTTCAGAGCTCAGATAGGACGGTGTTTACAGCAGTATGTACAGGCGGATCAGTTGCTCGGCTGTCTGGCTCTGGTCTGCTCTCTCGTTCCCATAAACTCTTTCAGGCTGAATATAGAAGTGATTCCATGGAAATAACTCAGGGAGGCTCCTTTATTTACCATCCGTATCCCCGGTAGTTTTAGGCTGATCCGGAGTGAAGTGAAAGCTGCAAACTTTGCTGTGCGGCGTTAGCTGGTAGCGGCAGATATTTACAAGCCATCTTCTTAATTCAGGATCGCTTGGAAATTAACGAAAACTTAAAAGCCCATTATATTAGGAAGACAACAATGTTAATAGTATTGTTTTTTTGCATCTGAAATACAACTTAGTCTTTTCTACCAGTCATGGTAACTCAAAGCGGAAAAAAGTGAGCCGCATTAGCTCCTGGAGATGTGACGTCAACGCCTTAGGTGCAAAGAGCCCATTGTAGTCAGCCATTTTACAGAAGTGCTGTAGATTCAACATGTTAGAATGAAACAACCTTTTATGAGCTGTGTGACGCTGTGAGCTGCTCATCGTCAACCCCGCCCCGAAAAGCAAACAACAAACCACGAAGAAGACTACTTCCTGTTTTCTTCTTCTTGTGATGCGGAAAAAGTATTTCCATTACGGTTTTGTGAAATACATCTATTTTGATACGGCTGGGGGAAAAAAACAAAAACAAAAAAACACCTCACCCTCATGCAAAAACTTTTAAATAAAAAAGTTTTTCAAAATTAGCAAGTTTCCATTTAGCAAATTTATTTTCGCTATTTCAATTTGTGCAATTCTACGATTAATGGAAACGCGGCTACTGTCACATGACCGACCTGTTCCCCTTCCCCTCCAGAAGCAAACAGCAACAAGACGGACATGAATGTTGGTTTAATTCAGTCTTTTTAAGGAAACCTCCCTGTAAACATGTCCCACTGAGCTCGTAATGTGGCGCAGAGGCAGACGGGCCAATGGTCCAAATTGCGAGAAGCCGACGTGTCTTTGATTCCTCCAGTCAGTCTTCTCTTCTCCGCCGTCAGTAAATTCCTCAGAGGAGATGTCAGTGTCAGGCACTTCGCAGATAACAAACCAAAAACATTTCTTCAGCTGTCGGACGGCGAAAGCAACAAAGAAAAGCCCGTCTGTTGTCAAACAGCTACATCTGAGCAAAGGCTTCAGCTCACAGTCCAAGCAGATGTTCTCCTGACACGACTTCCCTCCACTCAGCCACAAACAGCAGAATTAACTCTATTATTAATTACTGACAAATGTACAAGTATGCAGTGTTCAACATCCCAGCACATTTTTTTGGTTTTTACAAAATCCAGAGTTTCCCCTCCTGATTTCGAAACGACTGTTGACGGATGATTTCACTGGAACTTGGAAAAACATCAGAAACTGGAAGGAAGGAGGGAATGACAGAAAACGGAGAGAGACAAGGAAGGAAAGAAGAAGACAAGTAAGAAAGGAACCTCCTGAAGAAGAAAAGAAAGGAAGAAAACCCACAAGTAAGAAAAGATCTAAGGAAAAAAAGAAGGGAATGTGGAAGGAATAAAGGAAGGTAGCAAACAAGGAGGGAAAGAAAGAGGGAAGAACAAGGAAGGAAGGAAAGAAGAACAGAGGAACAGGGAATGCAGCCTGGAATTACAAATATTTTTTCATCTTTCTATATTTATTTTCATACTTTTTCCTGACCTGGAAAATGCTAAAATCAAATTCCACATATTTCTAGACTTTGTAACATATTCTGTGCTGGCGCACGCTTTGGGGGTAAACGAATGATTTGCCCATTCAGAAATTTCCTACCCAAACTTTTTTTTAAATCAAAGCCACCTGAAGAATAAAATCTACACACATTCCAGACTGAATGTGTTTCAGTGGAAAGAGGCTGCAGCGCTGTGTCCTACCTGAACGCCTGACATCACACACGCACACACACGCACACGCACACACACACACACACACACACACACACACACACGTATATATTTTTGGAATTTTTGAAACTTTTAACATTTTTTCACACAAGAACATGGTGGGATGTTTGTGGATTGCCATGGCGACCCCACCACCAGAGGCTGAACACGTCTTTGAAGAACAGAACATGAAAGGAAATCAGGACTGACTTCCTGGTGACCGTCTCCAGGTTTCCTGGAAGAACTCCTGTCCTCTCTGTTCAACATATTTGGTATTTTCTAGCTTCCATATTGTCGGCTCCTTTGGCTCGGCGAACCGTTTGGGGTATAGTTCTGTATCAGCCTCTGTGTGTGTGTGTGTGTGTGTGTGTGTGTGTGTGTTTCCTGTATTCATTTGTTGTGACAGCTCATCTAGAATGTCACAGCCAGAGTCTGGCGGACCCCTGTGGACCCCTGCTGTGTGAACGGGCCTCCTCCGGTAATTCGTCTACCAGCCTCGGCGATGACAGCCTGCCAACCGTTTGGCCTCTGCGTGGCGAAACTCGACGTTACGCGGCTTTATCGAAACCACGCTCTACTGCTGTGACGCAAAAGGTGTTTGGTTTGTGTTCCTGGGTTTCGAAACGGATAACGGCAAAGCGATGGTGACAGTCGGCCAATCGGGCATCTTGTAGACTTTGGGAGGATGTGAGCGTTAGCTGAAGGGGAGGAAGGGTTTGAGGAGGGAGAGAGCCAGCAGCCGTAGACACACACAGATGGAATAGTTTACCTCCTCTGGCCCAGACTTGACTTTGAGTCTCTGACCTGTTGTAACCCACATTCTGTTCACAGTTCCTCTAGAGTGGCACAGACTTCCCACTGTTTTTTTTCTTCTTCTAGGACTGCTATGCAACCCCCACCCTACCTGGCATAGTGAGGAGTATCTTTGGCCGAGAGACGCTCCGAGCGCCAGACGACGCTTCTCGCAAATTCATTAGGGCCCCCCCACCCCTCCACACACAGCCAGACTACACATCCAGAGTGTGTCTCAAGACTAATAGCAAGTACAGATTTTGTTATTCTAAAATCTCTCTCCCTGCGCGCAGACACTTTTCTCAAATTCACACACATGGTATTCATTTCAAACCCCTCGGTCGGTGCCGTTTGAGATCTTTGGTGAAAAACAGAATATGAGAGGAAAACACAGCGTCAGGGCTGATTTCCTGATGGCCGATCTGGTGGCTGCGAGTAAAACTCTGAGCCTGACAAACACACACACACACACACACACTTTGAGACACAACATACACACACACACACTTAGAAACACAACATACACACACACACACTTAGAAACACAACATACACACACACACACACACACTTAGAGACACAACATACACACACACACACTTAGAAACACAACATACACACACACACACACACACACTTAGAGACACAACATACACACACACACACTTAGAAACACAACATACACACACACACACACACTTAGAGACACAACATACACACACACACACTTAGAAACACAACATACACACACACACACACTTAGAGACACAACATACACACACACACACTTAGAAACACAACATACACACACACACACACTTAGAGACACAACATACACACACACACACTTAGAAACACAACATACACACACACACACACTTAGAGACACAACATACACACACACACTTAGAGACACAACATACACACACACATAAGTACAACTTGAACTTTCACACACATCTATAACAACATAAGGAGCTTTAGCTCAGGTTCAGGTTCACCTGTTCGTTGTCCCTTTCCAAAGCTGAACACTTCTCTTCAGAATTAACAGAAATTTATGGGAATAAACGGCTTTTAACCTGGAAATTAAAATACTGAAGTTGGTCCTGATCAGAGCTGAGGGCCCAGAGGAAGCTACTGTCTGAAAAGTTAAAAGACATTTAGCAGCTAAGTTATTGGTTAAAACAATTTTTGGTTAAAACATTTTTATTTTTCAATCAGTGAAGAAATTTTACACTCAAGTAAGTGTAGCAATAGTTCATAATAAACTTACTTGAGTAAAAGTAAAAGCAAAGCACAGTAAGAGTCATTTTTACTTCCCAACTCTGCTCCTGGATGACATAAGCTAATGCTATTTCTCTAAATGTTATCTCCATGGAGACAAACAGCCCAGTGATGATGTATTTTAAATCACATGCTTCTCTAGTTGAGGAAGTTAAATTAGTCATATTGTAATTAATCATATTTTTTGCTCTTAATTAGAAAGAACCTTTAAGAAATATTGCTGCAGTATCAGAAATGGTTGACTATTTTTCCCAGTAGGCATCGAGTTTGAAATGGTTGTTTCATGAAAATCATTAGGTTGCTATTCTGAACAAATCTCCCTGTCCAGTTAGAAACGGTAACTATGACAACAGTGCTAAGCCAAAATGACAGATCACAATGTGTCCTTATTGGATTTACAAGACTTGGAAAACATACAGCCACAATAAAATAAATAAATAAAAATAAAATACCTGAACACAAAATCAAAGCGTGAATCTTACTGACCATCCTTTGTCGTCGTCCTCTGCCAGCTCCTCCACGTCCTCCTCCTCCTCTGGTCCCTCAGTGATGGCTGATGACAGCTTGGACTTGAAGCTGTTGAGTAGGGCCAACGTCTGCGAATTCATTACACATCCATCTTAGCTTTCACAGAATCCCAAACGGAGCAGCTCTGAGGAGAGAAACTCGGCGAACGAGGCGCTACCTGCTCCTCTCTGTTTGAGCCTTTTTTCCGTTTCTGTTGCCTGAGCTCTTCGTACTTCTTCCTTTCCTCCAGGTACTCCGCCACGGCCTCGCTGGTCGGCTTTTTCTCTGTGTCAGAACGATGACACACAAACACAAGTTAACTGCATATGTAGGTGTTTCCTCTGTTTAATAACATTTGAAACAAAACCAAGAAACAGAAAAACGCAACTTAGTTTTGGTAATTATGATAGCCTGAAAAAAGAAATTTACTTAAAGAATACTTTGAAAACTAAAGATTAGGACTAAGTGATGTGGACTTAAAGTTTTATCACGATATTTTATTGTACTATTGTGATAAGAGTAAAAGTGATGATAATAAATATTTATTACTCATTTTTTAGGTAACGTTAGGCACAGCAGTCATAGCTCCACAAACACAAATACGCTTCTTGGGGAAAAAAAATGAAAGCTTTTTTTTTTTTTTTTTTTAAACCAGTCACATAATAACATAATAACAAATGCGATAACAACAAATATTAGAAAGTAAAAACAAAAAGTAAGAGCAGAAATCCTCCCACAACAACAGTGTCTAAAACCAGGAGGAATAAATGTCTGAATGTGAAATGACCCAACCACAAAAACAGATCAGAATCAACAAAATCAAGCAATTCTTGAACAAGCATAGAATAAATATTTATTCAGATAAAAATTATGCTAATAATCCTAACAGCAAATGAAAGATTGCATGTCTCTTTATAATCTACGTAAATATCTGGTCCAATATGAACTGGGATGCAGCATGAGACAAAATTACCAACTCTTTCTTTCCAAAAGATGTTTTAGGCAAAACAAACAAACAAAAAACACAAAACAAAGCAAAAACAAACAAAAAAAACAAAGCAAAAAGAAGAAAACACTTTTGGCAAAAAAAAAAAAAAAGACTTGGGACTTTATTTCAGGAAGGTGGTCATATTAAAAATGTCTTCAAAAAGTAATCAACCAAAGTCAAATTATTTTATTAAACTGAATTGTATTTATAAAGGGACAAAACCCTTCTCCAAGCTGGCCTGTCAGTCTGGGACAGGTTTTTAAAAAATCACGTCTCAGACTTTGGGACTCCAGTGAACCACTGTGTGAGTCATTGTCCACTAATGGAGAAAATGTGATACAGCGGTGAACCTTCCCAAGATGGTCCGGCCAACCAAAATTACTCCAAGATCCAGATAAATGTGGAACAAACATCCAGAAAACTGCAGAATAGGCGAAACACTGACTTCCTTTAAATCAGGTTAAAAATCCACCTGTTTAGAGCTGCTTTTGATGAACTGCAGGTTTAACATTGTTCAACGTGTTGGATGTGTATTTGCTTGATGATTTTGATAAAGGCATCTGAAAAAATGTAATGCTTATTACTTCATAATTAGTGCCTTCATGATGTTTTTGTGATGTAGGGTTTCCCCCCCAGAGTATTATAAGTCTGGCGGGCTGCCAGGCTTTACTTGGGCCCCCACCAGGCTAAGCATTGCCTACTTATTTTAGTTTATTTTTTAATGTTTGCATTTTTTAAAACTTTATTAATCTTCCAATAACATATAGTTAATGATATTTTCAAACTTCCTGTCAACTTTAAATATTTTTTAACTCAAAAATGAATGACTGCCCGAGCGCCCCAACCACCGAGCTTAGCAAGTTTTCACAGGAAACCCTGTGATGTAATAGCACTTTGAACTGCCTTGCTGCTGAAATGTGCTATACAAATAAACTTGACTTAAACTTGACAAGACCGCATCAGCGACTCAAAAAGGAGGTCAAAATAGAACCAAGAACAACATCTGAACGACGTCTCTACTGGTCTCACATTAGGTAGAGTCTAGACAAAAACTTGTAAGGCCAGAAAACTACTGACCACAAAGGAAACCATGAGGATTCGTCCTTCATTTTCCAAGAGACATCGTGAAGATTCAAAAGACTTACCCGACACCTGACAGCCAAGTCAAAGCCATTACATCACTAAAAGTCCTTTATTTTGCTAATTTTATTCTGTATTCTTGTGAAAGATGTACATGGAAACAATTTAACCACACAAATTACCCTTGCATCCCTGCAAATAGATGCTCTCATACCTCCCGCCATAATTCAGTGAAGCTCTTTCGAAACCCCCAGCGCTGCTTGTGAACGCTCCACGATCCTGATCGGCTAATCTCTCATCGGCACCAACAGCTGGGAAACGGGAGCTAAACACAGCTTTCGGAGCAAGATTTATGATCGCCACCTGGTGATTTTGAAAGACCAACAGGACTCGAGAACACAGTCAGAAATAAAGTTTATGGATTTGGCGGAACATCCTCAGCTATAAGCGGCACGTTGACCTACTTAAACTCTGGGAGGGTTTGATTTGAAAATAAACTGCAGGGAGGTGAGAGTTATACGTTCTGATGCTAATCGGACGTTTAGATTTATTTTCAGGGGCGGTTTTACTTTTTCGTGCTTTAAATTCTAACGATCTGAAGCAAAATGTTTTGATTGGCTGCTGTTTCCAGCGAAACCGCCCCTAGCTGCTAACGAAAGCGATTCTCAGGCCTAGAACAGAGGCGGCCTTATGCTGAGTCCTTGGTGCAGGCTCCAAAGTTTGAAGTAAGAGTAGACAGTTTTTTTTCACACTAAGACACATGTTGCTACGTGCAACCCCACAGATAACACGGTGAAGTTAAAAGGAAAATTAAGCCCAACTTATGAGTGGAAACAGTATTCAGGACCAACAATCCGCATGCTGGCCCTGGTAGCTCATGTAGTCAGCAGCCTACCGTAAATCTGCGCTCCGACACAGCCTGTGAAGTCAGAGTGGCAGACGGTGAGCACTGTCTGCTGGCTGGAGGAGCTCTCTCTTTCCACAACAAAATGTGATGTCACACCGATGGCGAGCACAAGGAGAGTTTTACCTGACTGGACACGATGTGCAGACAGTGGCTGGATGCTCTGACGTGTTTCGGTGAAGCCAAATAAACGATGTAACAAAGTAAACACCAGACTGCTGGGTTTTGTAAAGGTATGAGTTTCAATGTCATGTGTTTCTGTTTTGTGTGTTGGTATTTTTGAAGTGATTTATTCAGAGGATTTGACTGGGGAGAGATGGCACATGAAAAGCGTATGTCAAAAGCAACGAAGGTTGACCAAAGGGCTGTAAAACTCAATGAAATAAAGCAAGATAATCATAATGAAAACAAGAAAATATAGATAAAGGGAAAGTTAAAACAAAGTACAAATATACTCCATACCTGCCATTATAAAAGACACTCAAACTCTGTTTGAATCAAATGCCAAAGAACAAAAATGGGTCTTGAAGCAAAGACACAACAAACTTGACAGTCTCTGTGGTCTGTATAAAAAAAGTAAACCGTTCCAATGTGTATGAACTGCAAAAGCCTGATCACCTCTGAATTTTAACCTGGATCTCGGAACATCTAAGAGAAACTGGTTGGCTGACCAAAGCACTCTTACTGGCCTGTGGACAAAGATATTATTGGGGCCAAGCCAAAAAAAACATCTTAAAATCCATCCTACGCCAAACAGGAAGTCAATGAAGAGAAGCCAGAACTGGAGATACATGTTCTCATATTTTAGTACTTGTTAAAAGAAAGACAAGCTGCTCCATTTTGGATGGCTTGTGGGCGATGTCAGATGATTTATTTAGTCCAACATGCAAGGAATTACAATAATCAAACGGAGAAGTAATGACAGCATGAATCACTTTTTCAAGGTCTTTGGTTGGGAGGTATGACTTCACCATGGCAATTTGTCTTAGTTGGAAAAAAGTAGACTTCACAAAAACATTTGTCTGTTTGTCAACAAGTCAAAGAGCCAAGACTGCTGAGGGTTATACATTTCCCAAATACAGAAAATTGTGTCAGAGTGATTTACATTTCAGTCATGGGTCCTCATGTTAAAAGAGCTGTTTGCAGCTATAAACAACGTGCATTAGAGTTGGCGTTACACCTTCGTGAATCTAAGGACGACGGCTTCAAATGAAGGCAAGTCTTTCGTTTAGCTTGGTTCAAAGTTGGTGCTGAGAAATCTCTGGTTTCCGAAGCAGAACTTGAGCCTGAGGATGTGGTACGAAGTTCGCATTATTGCTAGTTCACTGGAACTGGTATAATGGAAAATTCTTGCGTCACATTTTAAGTCAGTTATTCACCACAGCATCAGGACACACAGGTTTTTGTGGCAAAGCAACACTGAGGTCTGAATGTAAAAGTGTCAGCTGCCAGCGCCGCTAAAACCTCTAGTTGAATTCAGATAATGACGGTCAAAACACAAAGACTCAGCAGTTATGTTTCTTTACAGCAGCAGCATAATCCTTTCTCTTAGCAAGGGGCAAACATTACTAGGGGAAAGCAATGATGTTGTCATTTCTTGGAGGTCAACTTCAAGCCCAGCCCACCTCTGCTGCCCACCAAACACACCACATACCAGGTGTTCTCAGTCAGCCAGCCAGGGAAGACTTCTTACCTGTCAGCCATGCAACCCTTTCTCTCCACCCTCGACACATCATCTAAGGCCATCATTAACCAAAAAAGACCCTCTATTACAGAACACAGAATCTCCTCCTGCCCCCTCATAAAAAACAACCAATCTCTCCTTTGGAGAGGATGCTGGAAACGTCTGCAGCCATTTAAACTATTAATATTTGAGAGCTTTCTAAA
Organism: Poecilia mexicana; assembly: GCF_051168715.1. Classification (NCBI taxonomy): domain Eukaryota; kingdom Metazoa; phylum Chordata; class Actinopteri; order Cyprinodontiformes; family Poeciliidae; genus Poecilia; species Poecilia mexicana. Next base: position 4,026,287 of record NW_028263381.1, read on the forward strand.
GACTATTTGATTACTTATTTCATTTTTAAAAGTATAATTTCTCCATGTCAGTAGTTGTTAAGATTAGGAAGTGACACTGTGTCATTTTAGGGCTCTTGCAAACCGATTTTGGACTTTCTGGCGACCATTTTCATTTTATTCTTGGATCAGCTGGACCACAGTGTTCCACTGGTTGGCATGCAGTTCTCCCTCTGCCTCTATAAATGGAAACAATGTGCTCATTTGTCAACTGTCCATTCAAAAGGAAAGAAGAGAAAAATGTTGATCAACTTACAACGCAATGTAGTTTTTCTTTTAGTCTATAGTTATATCTGCTGAGGTGCAGATTTCCAGTTGTGTGTTGCAGAGTGACCACAAATAGCTCATGATGGGATCTGACTTCATTTAGATAAGCTAATAAAATGAATGACATGACCTGGGAACATACACTTACTACATGCTGTGATTTTTTTTGCTACCGCATCTATTCAAGGATTTTTTTGTGGAACATAATTATCAAATCATTTGAAGAAAATCTGCCTATTTGCAGACACAGCATATCTAAAATATTAGAAAGAAAAGGCATCTTGGGAAACTGAAATAACTAGGCACAAAGCTCCTTGACATGCTATTGGCTGGTACATTTGTAAAGCAGCCAATCCAGGAGCGGCATTCATTTTTCTTGGTGTTGATTGGATGTGGAGACAAGGAAGACTGTTAACATTAGCTTCTGCGATAGTGCTAAGACAGTTTCCACTATGAATACTAATGTATATTGTAGCATATTTGGTGCTTAAAATAAGAAATTGTAAGCATTTTTAGAAGGAGTCTCAAGTATTTGCATATTGCAGATATCTGCAGGTGGTTGTGGTCGCTAACATCCGTGAATTCAGGCTGTCCAACTCAACAGTAATGTGTTTTGTTATCTTTTTTTTTAAAGCTTTTATTGGCTCTAGTGGCCTTTATTTGATAGTAAATTGACAGGAAGGTAGGTAATGAGAGAGGGGGGAGACATGCGGCAAGGGTCACCAGGCTGGGAATCGAACCTGCGACGGCCGAGTCGAGGACTAAGGCCTCCTTATGTGGGCTGTGCTCAACCCCTGCACCACCACAGCACCGCGTTTTGTTATCTTTGTTAGAGATGAACTGTGAAATGGTCTGGCAGCCCGAATGTGACAGTCTTATGCTTGGTGGCGGACATTTTTCAACAACTGAATGTATCGCACCCTAATTCTAATGGATCAGCCCAACTGCAACAATCTTCAGTGTGGAAGTTTTTACTGCATGAAGTTACCTGTATAAAAAAATGACCGTCTAATATCAAGAAGGCACTATCTGGAGAGAAAAACAAATGATAAAGATCGATTTTGTGCAGAAACATCAAATGTGATGAAGGAAAAAAAAAAAGCCTTGAACTTTGGTTTGTCTACCTCAGTGCTGCTTTAGGGGAAACTTTCTTCAAATTGATTTACGAGGCCAACAAGTGATCTCTTTCCATCCCACCCTCGGTCACCTCTGCTACTCGGCCTTCTCGCTGCAGCCCGGGACACGCTGGATGCTGACTGATGACGCCCTCGGGTTCCACACGAGAAACACACATCACCGTCTCCAGCTGTTGTCAGCAGCTACTATCTTTAAGTTTGATGGCCTTTCTAGCTGCATTCCTGCCCCTCTCCTGTCACCTGGGCTCCGAGGGGCAACAAATCAAGCTGCTAATGTTGTAGCAACCGAAGGCTGTTGTGAATGACAAAATGCTGCTTCTGAGAGATGAAAACGTTCCTTATCTCTTAAACAATTGAACAATTTTGAAGGGAATTCACAGAGGGAAGAGGTCAAGCTGTGAGGCAGCGATATTCTTTATCATCTGTTAAAGAGCGTCCAATTAGAAGCTTTACAATATGCTCATAAAGTTCCTGCAAAGACAGGATGTAAAGGTACATTATATAAGAAAACTATTTATAAACTGTACCAATCACTAAGGAATTCACAGGAAGAATAACACACTGCATATGAAAGCAGGATTTGAAAAAGAAGACAATCTGACGTTAACAGATGAAGGTGAGGGAATCTGTACACAACAGTGGACTACAACAAGCGCCCCCTGGTGGAAGAATATGATTTGCTATTTTTTTGTTTTTGCAAAGACTAAATGTTGACTTTGGACCAAGTGTTGGAGACTGTGTGGACCAAAGTCATTATAGTTAACTAAAACTAACAAAATAACAAAAACTGAAATTGGGAAAACATTTTCATTAACTGAAGTAAATGAAAACAGTAATTAATGGGGGAAAATTACAGCCAACAGGAACTATAATGTGCATTTAAAAAACTAACTAGAATATACTGAAATTGTAGATATAACATCTTTTGCTTCCGTGTTTATGAATCTATTTATTAGCCTTTCAAACACCACACTCACAAGCAGTTCCCGGTAGCTATCGGTAAATTACGGCACTCCATATCTTTCGTGGAGGGAATTACACGCTAGTCCATAAAATGGACAGCAGAGTCAGTTGGTTGATCAACAATAATTTTTTGAAAATGGTATCCTCTGTTGCCCAATGGACGTAAATATAATCACAATACTGTATGTACACTATATAAAAATTAACCAAAGTATAAAAAAACTAAAACTACTACAATAGCTAATAAAAAATAAACTCATTCTAAACAATATTTAACTAATAATAACAAATAAAAACTATTTAAAACTAACTGAACAAACAAAAAGGGAAAAAATTAGCTGCTTTTCAAAATTATTTTTACAATATAAAAATCTGAAAAATGTGGTATGCATTTGTATTCAGGCTCCGTTGACAAACTCTTTGTAATGCATTCTAGTGCTAACATTTTTATATTATTATATGGATTTCTGGGTTTGGACTGGAGGCCACACACAACACACTAATTCTGCTCTTTGGAAATAACAATTATGAAAATTTGAATGTGAAACGTGCATCAGGGCTCGCGCTAACCACAGGCGAGGTCTTCACCGAGACGACAGCTGAACTCGGAGAGAGATTTAGGGCTTGAGTGATGGTGGTGTCAATATGAGCCCCGCGATTCAGCCTCGCCGTTTCCCCCAGTGGGACGAGATGAAACAAATCCTCGCCACAGTGCTCGTCTGTGGCTGAGCAGAGCACAGAGATTTACGGCGCTTGGGCAGACGTCCGTCTCCCCTGCAGTGGTCATTGGCCCGTGACATCTACGGATTCCATCTAATGGAATTAACCGTTTCTTCCAGCGCAGAGATGTAATGACAGCCTCTTAAAGTCAACTCCCGCCTCAGGCTCAGCTGGTATGGAGGCTCAAAGCGTAGGTTGGATACGTCCTATGGTAAAGAATGAGCTTAAGGTAGGTGAAAAAGTATCTCCCTGGATGTAAGTAAAGGCTGGCCACCGTAACTATTACCGATCCACTTTTTTCACTTCCGGTGCCGATATTTGAGGTTTACCGATACCGATCCGATACAGGAAGATGGAGCTGAATTGAATTTTTTTTAAACACAGACGTAAATTAATTACCAGCACAGCACACTTAAATACACCGATAGCGTCACAAGCTTGGTCAAACATGTAAAAACAACACAACTTTAATTTGTTGAGTCTGTACAAATAGGAGTAGAACAGTAAGTGTGAAATAAATTATAAAGAAATTGACCTTGACCTTGGTCAAACATGCAAAAATAAACTGCAGCAAAGAAACAAATGGTTCAGAAAGTGCAACTAGGAATTCTAAATATTATAGAAAATAAAAAATAAAGCATAGAATTAGACTGAGTAGATCTGCCCTGATGGATTTGGCACATTATCACTATACTCTAACTATAATTTAATTCAATATCAGGAACGATACAGATATTAATATTGGATCAGTGCATCCAAGAAAGTCATCAAATTACAATGAGACCAACTTTGCTTTTTTTCACCAAATATATTTCATAAACTCACACAAGTTAAGATTGGTCTCAGTTTCTGTACTAAAAGCAAACAAAAACATGAGTGTTTGTGGAGAGAAAAACAATGTTTGAGCAACTAAACCCCTCATCATTGTCTCCTATAAATTTTGGCTGATGGTAATCCTACAGTGAGGCTGGTCCCAGAAGAACCCCCTGCAAGCTTTCTGCTATTGCACAACAGAACACACACACACACGCACACACACACACATGCACGCACGCATGAACATGCACACACACACACACACACGCACACACACACACACACACACACGCGCGCACGCACGCACGCACGCACGCACGCACGCACGCACGCACGCACGCACGCACACGCACACACACACACACACACACACACACACAGAACCTGAGGCTAACCTCTGTGCCTAAGTGGGTTTTGTAATGTTAAAAATGTGTTTCAGTACCAACTAAAGAAAAAAAAAAGACAACACAAACCACCCACCTCCCCCCCGCAAAAATTGACAAGAGCATGACAGACTGCGGTGTGGCGAGGACCCCGAGGAGATTTGGGGTCAGGTTTTTTTTTTTTTTACAGAATCACTTTGGCCGAAACTGCAACCTAACAAAACACGCTATGGTTCTGATGTGCAACTATGGCGGCCACTCAACAATTTCTAACCATGCAATTTTCAGCAACTTTAACACAAAAATGCAGACCCCTGGGAAGAGAATAAACTTCTGCAGCTAATTGACTAAATCAGAGGGTTGTCTGACTTGGTGTACATTAGCAGAGAATGCAGCGTGGACCACCCTCTTAGAGCGAGTGTTCACACTGAAAGCTGGAGTCATGACAGAGTACTTTTTAAGCCATTAAAAAAAGGCACCTAAGTTATTATAAGACGCATGTACAGTTACAGTTTGTCCTGGAACGCCAATAAATTCAGTGTTTAATGGCTTGCACTAGTAAACGTTTACATGTACATACAGACAAATAAAAGCTATGCACATACCCTCCTTGACTTCTTCTGCAGGAGGGTTTGAACGCTCTTCTCTCCTTTGCTTTATGGCCTGTAGTTCCTTCTTCAGCTGCCGGACCTCCTTCTTTAATTCATCACTGTGAGCAAAGGAACAAACTTTGAGGAAACAGACACAACATGCAGACTGCAAGTCCTTGCAACTAGTCCTAAACCTGCAATAAAGAGGGAGGGTCAGACTGCAGGTGACACAAAATAACAATTAAAACCAGCGTTTAATTTCATTTTATCAAATTGTAAATATGGAGATACTATGTTAGGTGATGTGAGTCGTCTCAAACATTTATGAGATATTTTGACAACTTGGATATGTTTTTACTGTCACAGCAAGGTTTCCCCCAGAAAACCTGTGTCCTCATTTGTATGGAATAGAGCAAAAAATATTTCAGTTCAGATTTACCTTAGAAAAAAATGTAGCTATTAATGATATATAATTTGAATGAATGTAATTTGAAATGTGAGAAAATACCATTAAAAGCATTAAGTGGAAAAGTCAGTTACCAAAAAGACTAATTTGAGATGATTGAATGTAGGGTAAAGATCGTCAGCTCAAAAGCCAAAACCACTACATCTAAAGTTAAGGTCACCTTGTCTGAGGATGACTGAATCTAAAGTTAAAATCCCCAGGTTTAAACACTTGATAGTTGAGTCTAAGCTTAAACCCACTGGGTTAGAAGTCAAGATCACTGAGTTTCATGTCAAGAAAACTACGTCTAGTTAAGATAACCCAGTCTAATGTTTGGATTGCTGGGTCTAAATTTAAGATGACCGACTCTAAGGCCAAGATCACTGGGGATAAATTCAAGATGGTTGAGTCTGAAGTCAAAACAAATGGGTCAACATTATTGGATCAAGATCTCTGGGTCTTATGCCAAGATTACTGGATGTAAAGTCACAAACATTAAGTCTAAAGTTAAGATGGGATCTAAGGTCAAGACCACTGAGTCTCATGTCAACATACTCGGTTATACTAATGTCAAGGTCACTGGGTCCAAAGTCAAAATTGTTTGGCTTAAAGCCTTGATTACTAGGTCTGTCAAGATCATTAAGTCTAAACCCACGCCCATTGTTAAAAGTTAAAAATACCCTTGAGACAGAAGTCAAGATTAGTAAGTGCAGAGTCGAAAACATCAAGTCTCAGATTAAGGCCATCAAGTCGAAAGTCAAAATTAAGTCCAAGCAAACTGGTAGAACCAGACGACGCAGATATAAAAAAACACAAAACAAAAAGCTTGTGTTTTACATCATGATGTAAATTTACGAGCAGTTCAGTTCTTAAAACATTGGCCAAAGTTTCTGGCTTCTATTTAGCACATAGTTTTATATTTTTGTCCCAATTAAAAAAAAAAAATCCACAACCCTTCAAGAAACACTGGCAAAAAATTGAATATGCAAGTAAATCTGTACAACAAACTTTGATTGTGTGCAGTAAACCACAAAAATGTTCTGCAGTACAAGAATTGGACAGTGCTGTTAGTGCCAGAGGTAGTAAACAAACTTTATACTTCCTTTGCTCAAATTGGCACTACATTAAGATTTACAGTGACTGGTCGTGGCCTCCCTTTCCTGTAAAACCTTTAACAGGATAGCAGAGGCAGGCAAAGGCACATCCTTGATCCAAGATATTGTCCCTCTTGGCTAAAGACTCAACTCAACAGGACCGTCAATGCCAGGTATTGTTCCTCTTCATAAGTTAGGGAATAATACTACTGTATGTAGAAATGTTATGTCAAAAAATAATAATATTTTTGTACTGCCTGACAACTATTGGTGTAATCCCATTGACTTGCCCAGAAGCACAGGTAAGCTGCAGAGTCTTGGCCCTTGGCCCAGCAACATGTGAGGCATCTCCTGAACAAACAAAGGAAACTTTTGTTACCTACGTCTGGTTCTCTGGACTGACATTCGCTTCTATTATTTTCTTTGCTTTTATCTTTGGCTTTGGTTTGTCTGTCTGTAGCTCATGTTACACTGGTTGTATTCTGACTCTGTCAGAGGAAAAGTAATGAGGCATCCTACCAAGGGGTGTCAACTACTGTGGACTGGGAAATATTAACAGCTGTGTGTGACGTGATGTCATGTCTCTTCCTTTTTTTAGTTTCCTGGGCTTCTCTGAGAAATATACAAGGAATCAGTCAGAAATAAGGTTGTTATTAATATTTTTTATGAGACATTGCATCCATGATAGTAATGCCACACAGATTTTTGGGACCCCCTTTCCCTTCAGAACTACTTTATTTCCGTATCATAAAGATTAAACAAGGTGTTTGAAACCTTCCTCAGACATTTTGGTCCATATTGACATGACAGCATCACATCGTTTCTGGAGATTTGTCGGCTTCACATCAATGATACAAATTATCCTTTCCACCATACGTTCATGTTGCTAACTCCAAAGTCCAGCTGTAGAATTTGGACTTAGCAACTTGAGATTCAACAAACCAAGCAACTTTTCCCCCCAATATGTTGTCCAACTTTGCTGAGCAACAGCAAGGAAACATCTAAAACATCTAACTTAGGACATGTTTGCTAAGCGGTGGATGTAACACTAGGTTTACTTTGTAGATAGGTGCTATCTGGCTAACTACTTGATGGTTTTGCCATAAGTAACAAAATAAACACATGGTCGCGGGTTTGTTTTAGATACCAAACACCCTACCCAACCACGCTGCCACATACCCCAGGGCAGGTGAAGCAGAGTATGAGGGGCACAGGATAAATTATTCTATAAGATCCATTGAATCACTGCCTTGGAAACAGCATGAGCTTCTTAGGACTTCAAACATCAGCCTTTGATTGCAATGTACATTAGTGAGCCACAGCCCCCATTGCCTTGTCACTGGTTTACTATTGTTCTTTCTTTGGAGGACTGTTGACAGATACTGAACATTACAGACCAGAAACACTTCAAAAGAGCTGCATGTTTGGAGGTCTGACCATATGGATAGACCATCTGGTGTATCAGGCAATGCCCAGTAGGCCAACACACACTTTTGGGCTAGCTTGGGGCTGTCATAATTTAACTTAAAAAGTGTACCATTTCAAAATTATTCAGTCTATGAATAATTTCATAGACTGAAATATTCATAGACATTTTATGTTCCAAGCATAAAATGTCTGCTTGGAAGACATCTTATGTCTTCCAACACAAACCCAACTTGAGCACATGTATTCACTGTGTGTGGTCTTGACCTAAAATTCAGAAGTAGTGGTTTGACGTCCTGAAAATATGAGCAACATATTTGGAGTTGCCTTGGCCTTTGATCTTGTCTCTTTACTTTTGGGATAAAGGGACAGCAGAATGAATCCTGGACGGTTCTGACAGGCTGCTGGAACCGTCAGCACCTACGCTGCCGGTAAGAATATCTTCTTGTCATGGATCAGAGATGAATCTCCTTCTAAAACATCTTGGTACAAAGTTGTCATGGAGATTTTTTCCTTAACCTGCTCTCTTCATTCTACAAGGGGACAATTTCCACGTATCTGGACTCCTTATCTCTGCTTCACAGACTCACTGCTGCATTCATGCCAAACAGCATTGTGATAGATTAACTATGAATGTATGAATATGTACATATTTGTGTTGCACTCTTTCTTAACTGTGTAGATCTATGTAATGCTGAACCTGGTTTGTGTCTTTTCTGTCCTAAGCTGTTCAAAAAGAAAATAAAAATGTATATTTAAAAAAAAGTAGATCATAAGTCATTTTTATCGATCGACCTTGGCATTCAATTGTTTGATTTTCTTCAAGGAAATTGAGCTAATCCAATGAAACCTCTCAGTCTTTCTTAATGTCAAGGTTTGACATTTGAGTTTTACCAGACTTGGAGATGAAGTCCTCTACAGAAAATAAAAAAAATATCAATGTATTATATAAAATGTTTTAAGGAATTAAAAACCAGGACTCGAAAATAAATAATATTGACATCCGGACCATCATATTGGCTGTTAATGTTGACTGTGTCGTCACTGTACAATTTTTTTTTTAAATTGAACTGATTTGGTAAAAATGCCTAAGTACTCAACCAAGAGTTGGGCTAATGACCCCATCATATTTTTATTTTGTGGTCAAAGGACCCTACTCACCCAGCACACTCACTTCTTGTCCTGCTCCCCTCAGGTAGGAGGTTGCGGAGCATCAAATGCAGGACAACCAGACTGAGAAACAGCTTCATACCAGAAGCTGTGCGACTCTTAAACTCCCATCATTCTCCCTTATTGCACTGCTCTTAGCTATACACTTTTCCTACCTATAATATTGTGCGACTTTATATTTTTATATTTTATACTTTTATATTTATATTTTTATATTTGGATGTAACTGGGGCTGTGACTCTCAATTTCGTTCCACCTCATGTGATACGTGATGTGAATGGCAATAAAGTATCTTGAATCTTGAAACATTAACTTGAGATTGGTGTGATGATCAGAAATTAGATCCAACTTGCCTGAAACATGACAGCAGCAATAAAAAGTGAAGGAAAAGTTGCTTACAACTCAGTTTTAGTTCAGAACTCAATAAAGAAAACATTTCTGTTGGAACTTATATCATCATTTATATAAAGAAATGGAGTACTAATAAAGAGCTTGTATCATTTTCAGCAATTACCAAGAAGCCTTTCCATCTGTTTACCGATCCTTCTGTTGTCTTCTCATTCCTCACTCATGTTTTGTCATTTACTTCCAGATAAATAGACCTAAACTGGCAAAGCCATTCTGAATCCTTTTTGTGACTCCCTACTAGCGCTGGCAGCTAGATTGTAGTTGGGTGCTGCCAGCTACTGTCACTCCTTCAGAAAATGTAAAAAATGTGAAAACCAGAAAGCTGTGGATGATTAACTTTTCATAAAGAAAGCATATAAGGTGACTGGCAGAAGTCCAAGAAATCCCTCATGATCCCGAACTGTGCAGCGTCTGCTCGCAGTCTACAGCTGACACAGGAACTTGACAACCTTAAAAATAGTACAGTGATGGACTGTACGGTTCATAAGCAAAATTCAGTAGCTTTTCCAAAATGCAAAAAACAGACACAGTTGTCTCTTGAGGATTTCTTTGTTTCTTTCTAGCCTTCAACTGTCATTAAGAAATGTAAATACTGGCAAAAATCAAGGAGCTCAAACTTTAAACATGGCAGCTACGGTGCTCAAATGAGTCAAATATATGTTTAAAATGAGTCAAATATATGTTTAAAAGTAAAATTGTGCCTTCCAAGTCTGCTGTATACTTACTAAATTATAGTAAGTATACAGCAGTGTGTGGACGGGGAAAGAGATGCTGATGATTTCTGCATCTAATTCTTTGTCTCTAAATTTGTCCTTTAAAAGGAACCTTCATGTGATTGTTGAGCATTGCTGCCTGGAACTATTGAGAAAGTGTCAAACATTTGAGGGTCTGGAAATGTGTAAACTTGGCCGTTCCAAAACATACACGACCCAGCTGCCAAGAACCGGATTATCTCAAATAGTTGTCTGCACAAAAGTGGAGCAGAATGCTTTCTTGATCTCTGCGACCTTTCCCTGAGAACTCACTGGGTTATGACCAATGACAAGAGACAGGTGCAGACAATTAATACGCAGTGACATGTTGTCTGCGCTATGGCCCCTTGGTCAGGATAATTAGGGCTTGATGTCCCCTTTAAATCACCTTTTCCTAATAAAAGTTTGCTCTCTGAAAATGCTGCGGATGTTAGAAAGATGTTCCGAAAAGCAAAACACAACTTCAGTTGACGATTAAAAACTACTTTACTTATAAAGCCAGTAATATATTACTGGCTTTATAAGGATTTGAGACACCTAGGGATGCTGCAATGCTCCATTTAAGGAGGAGCTGAAATAACTATAAAAATTACTAAAGTACTTCAGGAACACTACTAATTGCTAAACATGTAAACATATCAAGAAATTATTTAAACTTGGGTGGATGGGCTGTCTCTTGTTGCTTCAGTAGATATTAAATAGTTCAACGGATTTTGTTAGACTTTTTCTAGGAGGGATGCAGGCTAGCAGGAAAGATGCACCAAATTGATTCCCATGAAGAAGAAGATATACTGCATGACAAAGTCTCAGGGTGTTTTCAAAGCTGATAGTCCAGTAGACCCGGTTCAACTGGGGACCGGCTGCATTGTGTCAAGTAGAGGTGTGCCGATCGATCGGTCACCGATCATAATCGGGCCGATTTTCGTGAAAAAGTGCATGATCGGTGATCGGCGATCATTGGCTCTTGTTGCCGATACCGATCATCTCATTTCGCAGCCTGCCTGTGCAGCTGGTCTCCTCTTTCCTTCACTCTGCGCAAACGCGTAGCAACAAATCCTAAGCGATGTGGAACTATAACGCACTGAGTGAATGGGGAAGTTTGCGTGTTGCGGCGGAAAATTGAAGCAGGTCAAAATGCATCAACACAACGAATTTAATACGACATAAAAACAATACCATACTTGACGGAGTTTGGCTAAATCGAGGCTCACTGCAGTAAAAAAGACATACGGAGGATCAGATAGCAGGTAAAGCAGCGCACAGCTACAAACACTCACCCGGGTTAGCATGACGGTCAGAAAGCTAAACAAATAACCTGGAAAATTATTTAAGTCTTCGAGCTGCGATGTAAGACGCTGGTTCTGCTCTCGCTGTTGAACCGCTGCTACGCTACAGTCAGGTAGTAATATCTGACAGACGGAGCGCCGCTTCTGCTCCACCTGGTAGTGACTCTCACACGAACCTCTGTTTAAAGCTGCAGCATCTAACTTAAAAAATACATTTTACATACGTGTTAAAACTTTCGTTGTCCTAACATGAGACAGATAATCTCTAAAAAAAAAAAAATCGATCTCCTCCCTGATCTGCATAATTACTCCGCTCAGTCAGAAACAGCCAATCGGAGCTAGCAGTAATCAGCTAGCCGCCATGCTATCAGGAAGTTTTCATTCAGTAACTCTGGATTGTTTATTGTATGGAACCTGTTTTTGCCTTTGAATGTTAAGTTTTATACTTGAATTTTTTTGGCAATGTTGAGAGGTTTTATTTTGGCTCTTTACATTATTTAGCCTCTTCAGAGCCTTCATATGTTATCAGTCTGTTAAAGATAGTATTATCAATAGCAGTACAATTTGCACAATGCCTGTTTTGTTTAGTTTTCTTCTTGAAAAACGTTATTAAAAACAAGTTTTTGTCTAAATTAAGGTGAATTCATGGTTCCTTTTTCCACATAATGTAACTGGTAGTGTTTATGAAAAAAAAAAAAAAATAATTATGTGATCGGTATTGGTGATCGGTATCGGTGATCGGCCCTCATGGGTGATCGGTATCGGTATCGGCAGGAAAAAACCTGATCGGCACATCTGTAGTGTCAAGCGAACTAAACCCTTTGGAAAACTTGTTCCCTTCCTCACTGTGATGCACTAAGAATTACTGAAGAAAACGACACAAAAACCTCTGAAGAAGACACTGAGCACCACTTTCTTCTCCACAAAATGTAAACAAAAAGAGATGCGTTAGATTTTAGCGTTTGAAGGATTTCTCTTTTGTCTCTGGCAAAAGGCCACAAGCCAATTCTCCCATTACCGCAAGAAACGTGTGTTTGTTTTGCTTCCATGTACCCAGAATGCGCTGCACTACAGTCCACTTCCTACTTTTGGAGCGGTCTCTGGTCCGCTTGACCGAGACCTAAGTTTGTAGGTGGACCAGAGTTTGCTTTTTTTGGTTCGCATCAGCCAGAGTTCGATTAAAGTGGACTAAGCAGGGCTGGTGTGAATGCACCCCTAATCGCACAGCTCAGTAAAATCTTTAAGTCTTTTTAACTTTTGATCCCAAAAGTAAAAAAAAATGAGACAGTTGAGTAACTTGTGTTTCATCAGAGCTGTTGTTCTCAGTGACGAGGTTGATTAAGGAACGCAGTCATGTCTTTATCCAAGCCATGTTAACTTTGTTCATCATTACAACAGAAAGTTGGAATAGACCTCAAATGTTTCAAGCCATAGAGGCCTGAGGTATTAGTTGGTATCAGCAGTAATTATCAATACTGGCACAAATTTTCATCCAGTAAGTGTTCATTGGTGTTTTTTCATTCATAATATATCTTCTAACCTGCCAGAAATCACTCTTTAGACACGTCCCCAAACCTGGACCTTAAAGAAAATGTGTTTCCTCAATGGGACAGAAGCCGATTCTCACCCAAGGAGGAAGGACTCCCATAAACGATCTTCTTTATTTCAGAACGTGCCGTAACAGGACTTCGTTTTGACAATGCTCAAAGCTGGATGTCACCTTCTATTTTATGGCTATAGCATCCCCCACCTGCATCATTAAAAACCTACAAAAGTACAGCTAGATAATACGAATAACAGGCTCTGCAGCCACATCGCCGTCCTCAGGCTGCAGAAACTGAAAAGCGATTACCAGGAGCGGCAGACGGAGCCGGGCCCTGCTGGCAGAAGCAGCTCACACTGTGTCCCAGAGCCATATGGAAGCATTTTGCTTCCCCCAGTCATGCCCCGTCGGCTTTAACAAAAGTGCCGACTACCGCATACATCACTTTTGGGACTCCGTTTCCGTGGTATCTTTCATGAAGCACCGTACTCTCGATTAAAGTGGACGTCTTCAAACACAATACGAAGACTTGATCAATTGAGGGACAAAAGGCGTGTCAAACCCTGAGCCTAAGACCCCAACTGGATTCTACCACATTCCTTATTTAATTGTGTGCATGTATTTTTTCAGCCCAGGTGAAGTTAACCATAACTTGGCAACCTCCTCTCCGAGTTTTTTGTTTCAACAATCATGGCATAATGCAGTGGAATATCATCTGGTGGCTGGAAAGCAAAGCAAAATTGATTTGACCTGAAGAGAAAACCATTTGGTATTGAGAGGGACTCCTGATGTCACGATGTTCCCCAACTTTTATGAGAAAAATTCACCCTGGATTATAAATTTTACTTTGGTACGCAGCGGACGCTAAAGACCCGCTCTCTGGCTCTCTAAGCTAGAGAGAAGCTTTTGCTTCTCTCTAGCTTAGATATAATTGTATTTTATTCAATTCTCTCTAATATAGAGAGAATTTAACAGCAAGAGGATTGCATCAGAGTGATACAGCTGATTGAAGAGCATTTATATGAGGGATGAGGATGAAAATGATCCATGGTTTTCAAGAATTTTTAGAAAAAAAATCTCTCTGAAAAAGTGACACACAATTGTATCCAGTCATTTTTTTTAAAAGGGGGCAGTATTATTTTCTATAATTTTATAGGACAATAAAGTAACTATGTTACATTCAGTTGTTATAAAAATTCTATATATATCAAATGTCACTTTTAAGAAATTTGACCTCATAATTTGACACTTTGAAATTGGGTCTCTGTCTCTTTAAGAAGCTCCTGCTCTTTCTGAAACTCCGCCTTCAGGAAGTCAACACAAGTCTCCTCTATTAACACTTTAACAGTGTTTTTTACAAGCTTTGTTGAAGTAGCTCATATAATGAGCTCAGTAGATGTGCTATTCCATCAGGTAAACACCTGCTAATTACTGCAGGCTAGTCTGAAGGAGCTGAGTTGGGGAGTCACAGATGAAGAGTGCTCTATGAGGCAGAAACTTGTAAACTGCAGCTCTGAGCAGGGTGCTTTGCACAGCTGAATGGCTGCCATGGGAGATGAAAGGATTTCTCAAATAGGCAACGCTCCAGTTATGTTTTTATAAAATGACATAAAGCTCAAAAAAGTTGGTTTGACATAATACTGCCCCTTTAAACCATGGATAATTTTCATCTCTATTTACAGTTCTGCAAAGCTTTGTGTCAGTCCATGTCCGTCACCTCAAAACCAAGTAGAATACATTCAAGTTTGCAGTTGCAACTTGACAAAATGTGCAAAGTTTAAAGGAGAATAATTCTGTACGACTCAGTGCCATCTTGCTTTCCCTTCTAGCCTGACAACCGGACAGCAGTCGTTGTTCATCCTCGCGCAGAGAGTAGCTGAGCGCTCACGGCGGTGGGAGAGCGGAGCTCACCCTGCAACAATGCCCCCTTTGTCCTGGACTAACACCGTACCTACCAGTCTGCTCTTTGATTTCCTGCCAAGACAAACCACTGTGCTGGGTTACAGTTCTTGTGGCAAAACAATCTGCACTTGTGTTTAATATACTACAGTCTGCCTGCATCGGGCTGGCTGTCAGTCAGGACACACACACATAACTGAGTGAGGACCGGCTCCTTATCCCATTAGCGCTAATGAGAGAAGGGTACGTTCATTACGCGTGTTGAGGGCTACCTGCTCAGAGGATACGGAGGAGGAGTAACTGGAGCGAACTGCAGCATCAAAGAGAGATGAAAGACAAATCGCCATCCGTTCTCCTCGGGTCATTTTCAGACTAATGTTGACCCGCAGACCATCACCTTCTTTTCACACTCGTGCACACACGCCCACGCCCACACACACACACACACACACACACACACACACACACACACACACACACACTGCTGGCTCAGACACATTCGCTGTTTGCTTCAACAGAGTAAGTAATTTGCATTGCATGCCAACATTCTTATTTTCCAAAAGCAGACCAACTGATGTTGGTCCAGTGAGCTACAACTGAGGCGGGCGGGTTTTTTTTTTTTTTTTTTGGTGTGGATGGAAATGGAGCTCAGGAAAGCGGACTTTGACAGCAAGAGAGTCAGGAAGATCTGCTGAGATATCTTAGTTTTTCAGAGTTCTGGACCTTCTTTTATTGAAGTTTGGCCTTCGTCCAGCAGTGGGCGCCACTGGTCTTCCTAATGCTGAAAAGAGTTAAAGACAGCAGAGCCCATATCACAACGGGAAAAAGAAACGATCCAAACAGTCCGGTTTGGGATGCAACATACACTTTTTGTTTTGAACTCTAGACACTCGACAAGCTCCTTAAGTTATCACCTTTAATAACGCTCATTCATAACGAAAATTTATTCAAGTGCTACGAAAATGGAGGGGATAATTAAGAAAAAATAGTTTCATGATGGAAAAAAAAAGCATGATCCGATAAGCACGGTTGAGTTTGAGGGCTGACGGTAGATAATGCACTTCATGGAGTCAAGTTTTAACTTTGCTCCAAGAACAGCCACACACCATACTTCTGTACAAACAGCTCTGTTCATGGGGAATTGAGTGTTTCACATGCTTTATTCTTTCCGTCTTTTATTTTTTATTCAGCAACATAAGAGGTTGCTGTTTTGTTATATTTTACAAATATGACCAAGTTTAATAATGTGAGGAAATCACAATTTTCTGTTTATTTGTTTAGTATTTAATAAGGAGCTCACCCGAAATAATGTTAAATGTTAATTATTTTATAATTCATAACAAGGTTCCCCCCAGAAAACTTGCTAAACCCGGTGCTCGGAGTGTTTAAAGTTGACAGGAAATTTGAAAATATCACTTGATAGTTATGTATTACTGGATGATTAATACATAAACACCAACTATAAAGTCTTAAAAAAAAGCCAATGATTTAAAAAAAACAAACTAAAATAAATCTAAGCCTTGTGGGAGCATAAGTAAAGCCTGGTGGCCCGCCAGGCTTATAATAAACTGTGGGAAAACCCTGAGCATACTGTGAAAAATGTTGCCCTTTATGTTAGAGAACAGGCTCAAATACACACTGATTAATATTTGGATAAATGCCTTTTTGTAATTAGAACTTTGAGAAAATACCATGACATTTTTGTCCCCGTCAACAAGCCACCGGCATAATTCTGGTTGAATATTTGAGGCTTTTTCTTTCAAAATGAATAAAATTCCTGTAAATTTATTCTGATATTACATGTCATAGTAATTGTCTGGAAGTTAGTAGAGTAAGTGAGCCTCGACTTTACAAAACCAGGTCTAACTTGATGTGTTTTAAAACTGATGTCTAATTTACATCACCTCTAACATACAAAGCCGACATGTCACTCTCTGTGACAGCTGACTTTACAGGATTTCTGAGAGAGACGGAGCGATTTTGCCTTTTCTATTAAGCATAACCGAGACATTTATCTTAGGTTGACAAACTTGCCACCAGCTGTCAAACATTTCTAGCATGTGGCTCTCTTAAGAAGTTAAAAAGATGTTGGCTAACATTTCTCTGAGCCAAAACTAACGGGTAAAAAAACCTGTGAAGGAGAACTGAGTTTCATCTTCTACTTCCTGACAACAAACCAACCATGTTACATTAAATGACAGAGATATTTTTGCATGGCAGCTATTTTAAAGTATAAAAGACACATCCCTTTGTTCATTGTTTGCAGGTCAAAAAAAAAGAAAGAAAAAAGAAAGCTTTAACAAAATCCACCACAAACCCATTGGAGAAACCGACAGAAGCAACAAAACTGCTGTTCTGCAGTAATTTCCTGCCACAATAAGACAAATTTAATACGACTTCAGGATTGTTTTAGGAGGGCCTCGCCCAGAAGCTGCCAAAGTCTTCCATAAAGTCCTTCATGTGGTTGTGAAATTTCAAGGTAGCGCTGAGGGAGTTTACAGACCTTTTTAGATCAAATTTGTCAAACAATCCCGGGGTTGAGTTTATTATCGTCTCAGGATGAGACATTTTTAGATGTCTTATTGTAGTACAACTCTTTGTTTTTTTTCTCCCTTTTTTTCTATTTTAGTTACATAGATAAGCAATATGTTTAAAAACTGAGATGACAATTTAGAGTAGTCTGATCTGAATAAAATAACTCAAGCTATTGGTGGTCTCACCTGGACTGATGATCTGTGTTCATTGGTAATAAAACAAAGGTTTTAGTGGCAAACATTTAGCTCGAGCCAGCGTTTTCAGAAGCACTCCAACAGCGCCACCTGCAGGTCATCACCTTACATTGCAAGTGAATTAACCGTTTTAATGTTTAGGAACCGAATCCAAGAGCAGATTGGATTAGAAATGAGGAAAAGCTGTGTTTAAAATTGTGAAAATGAAAATGACCTGCGGCTGGTCTTCTTCTCTGTCTCCGCCTCGCCAGGTTCAGCCGCTTTCTCTGCACCTTTCTCTTTCTTAAGCTTTTTACTGATGAGCTCTCTCATCCTCTCCTTTTCTTCCGAGTCGGATTCGTCATCGCCGTCATCTGCCTCGCTGCCTGACTGGAATATAAGAGTAATATATATATTATTTTTTAAACATAAGTGAACACAATCAGAGATACACGACTCGTCTTTCTTTATCCGTTTAGCGCTCCGTCCGACTTACATTAGACGCATTCCCAAGTCTGGCTTTCTTCTTTCCTCTGTTAAAAACAGGATAAACACAGGTATATTTTCAAAATGAGAAATAACAGGTTCAGTAATGATTGATTCATGGACGTACTTAACGGCTGGAACAGAGCTGAGTCTGGGATCGTCTTTCAGAAGATCATGGCTGCTTTTGCTTTTTCCCTTCAACGTCTGATGGAAAAATAATAAAGATGAAGATAAAGGCTGGCGATAAAACAACGTTTGAGAAAAGTGGAAAAACTTATTTGGTCTTCACAAAATTCTCTTGAGCTACAAAAACATCACCTACTGAGTGATTTAAACACCAAGCTGCAGTTTATCCATCAATTGTCCCAATTACATGTCTTCTCAAAGTATTCCCACCCATTAAAGAGGAAGCATTATGTATTTTCCAGGCACAAAGTATCATTTTATAGCACAAATAAGTAACTATGTTAACTTCAGTTGTTATACAATTGCTGAATATATATCAAATATGACTTAAGAATAATTTGACTTTGTGATATAACATCTTAAAATTGGGCCTTTGTCTCTTTAAAAACTCCTGCTGAATGGTTGCCACGGGAGATTAAAGGATTTCCCAAACATGCATGAAATAGTCAAGGCAACATTCCAGGTGTATTTTTGATGAGGAAATAACATTATAGCATGACAAGAAAGCTCAAAAAAGTCAATTTTTACATAATACTGCCCCTTTAACACATAAAAATCTACAACGTGGCGTCTAGTTGAAGATGGAGCTGAAATGGGGGTAGGAATAAATCTGTACCTGGCTAACTTGAGTCACCATCTCCTCATCCTCCTCAGCTTCTTCTCCAAATGATAAAAGGTTGAAATTCCTACAAAAAAATGAAAGTTTTTTTTTTTTTTATGTTTTTCACTGAATTGTTGACAACAAACATAACATGACGGAGATAAATATTACTTAAGGTGTCCGATTGTAGAGATGCACCGATCCGATATTGATATCTGAATCGGTTATGATATTGAAAACAAATCTAGATCGAGTGCCACATAGAATGTGTCTTATCTATAAAGGGAGGATCTATTCAGTCTACTTCTATGGCCATTATGCTCTTAATTGTACTGACTGAACAAATTAAAGTTGTTTTTACATGTTTGACCAAGATTGTGAAGCTAATGGTGTATTTAAGTGAGCTGTACTGGTTCAGAGTTATTAAATAAATTTGTAATTCAGTGCATTTATGTCTGTGTTAAAAAAAAAGCAATTTAAATCCAATCAACATTGTTTTTCTGTATTATATTGGTAATAGTCACAGATATCGGAATTGAAGTGAAAAAAGTGGATCGGTGGATCCTTATCTGATTATCCAAATAACACCGTAGAACAATGGCAGTATGTGGAAAGAAAGACAAATAAGACACAATGATCAAATTAATATGATCAGATAGCTATGACTCACGTATTCCCATTAAGATCAAACAGTTTATTAATGCCTCATTTCAGATGGATCAAAATAAAGTCCAAAATTATTGATTTTTCAAATCGGTTTTTGCACAATGTCTGATATTTCTTTTAAAATGAATGTCTGTATGATTATTATTCATACATATTCTCTTTTGTTCTCTTTTTGGGCCTTCATCAGCAGCAAAAAGAGAAAGAAAGAGAAAATCTGAACACTCACTTTGTGGCTTTGGACTGGGATTTTTTCACTTCCTCTTTATCCTTTTCCTTTCTTGATTTCTTGGTTTCCCGAGGTATGATGTCATCAAAAGGAGAGTGCAACACCTGGAAGATATTGGCAACAAACCCTTAAAACCCTACGAAACAAAAAAACCCCAAAGAAAACAAGACACACTGGTTTCAATGAAATACCTCGGCCGTTCTTATCTTGTGCGGTTTCAGCGGCCGCTCGTTTGCGTCGCATTCGACTTCCGCTAACCGGAGCAGGTTGTAAATCGTGTCTCCGGTGACCTGCAGACGGATGGAAAACAGGGGCCACGGCGTTATCTCCGTCTGGAGTCCAGGTGGAGGAAATGCAAGCCTTCAAACGTTACCTTGCCAAATATTGTGTGCTTGTTGTTGAGCTCATCCGCGCGCCCCAGCGTGAAGAAAAACTGACTGCCGTTATCGTGCTGCCCGGCGTTCGCCATGGCGACCAAGCCCCGCCGAATGAAGCGCAGCCGGGAGTGGAACTCATCCTAAACGTTTCAGGAGGAAAGAAGCAGTTTGATGCCAGTTAAGTTTGGGATGAAGTTTATTTTCTTTACAGACGTCTTTGGTTTATAAATTTCTATAAAACATTAAGGAATTTTTTTTCTAAAAAAAGCATCACGACCTTGAATGGGCGCCCGTAGATGGACTCTCCACCTGTTCCTGTGCCGGTCGGATCCCCCCCCTGGATGATGAAATCTTGAACCACTCTGTGGAAAATGGTCCCATCATAGTAACCTAGATGACAGAGAACCACATTACAAAATAATGCAGTAGCACTTTGAGTTAAACACAGCAGCTGTTTAGAGCTTTAATTTGGCTTAACTTACTATTTACTTTACTATTGTAAGTATGTGTCTGTAAATTTATATTTAATGTATGTACTGAGATCTGAAAATGCTAAGCTGTATAAAAATAGCTATATATTTTTGTATATTTAATTTTGTTACTTTCTTTTTTTTCGTTTTAGATGCACCAGTAACACTTGTATATGTGTCTATTTGTATTTATAGTCACACTTATAGTTTTTCAGTATTTTTTCTGTATGCTCTGATAATCAAGAAATGACATTTTGCTCACACTTTTGGCACTATTAAAGGATTATCTCATCTTGCTTTACTGTGCTGTATCATTTGAGATACTTATTTAAATAAAATGTACAATTATTATTATTAATAATATTCCTCCAGTAGTTTACAGAGGAGCAGCAAAAGCAAATGATGTGGGTATGTCTTCATGTAAATCCTATTTTTTTTCTATGTAGAATTTGACTGCCACTAAATTAAATATATAAAATTAAAAGCTGGATTTTTCAATTATTTTAATGCTTGCTTAGACTTCTTTACGGGAGATGAAAACAAATGCGGAGGGTGCTCAATTTAAGAAAACCTTACCTTGAAATAAATCTAGTAAAAGTGGATGCAAAGAGAGACAGTTATTTCTAAATAAAGAACAAATGCTACTCCCTTAATAAAACCTGATATTATTTTGCTCTCTACACATAAATATGAAAAAATAATATTAGAGCACATTGGTGAGGATGGTAAGGTGATGTACCGTAGTTATTCATTTAAATGGCAGCTAATATTTAGATAGTTTAGTGCGTTATTTCTCAGCATAAACTCAACAATTTTCTGTCACGTATTCTAGATACAGGATCATTCAGCTGTAAGTTTGTGATTTTTCTGCATTGACTGCAGGTACATTCTTACCTTCCATGCACAGCTGTACAAAGTTCCTGCATGCTTTAGGAGCCTCTTTGGACCACAGCTCGATATCAATCTCCCCAGCTGTGGTCTTCAACAGGACCTTAAACGCAACACAGAGGCAGACATATTAACCTGAAACTCTGCATTCCGCATTTCCCCCATATTTCCTTTCGTTGACAAGGACACAGTTATTAGTCAAAACCCCACAAATGTATAAACTTTGCAGGTTTAACAAGAAAAGCGCCCACCTTTCCACTCGTGGGAGGCTCCTGGATGTAAATGTTGCTCATTCTGCAGCTGAGCTAATACGTTTTGTTGTATGTGTAATATAGGGAGAGTCGCGTTACTTCACCTTTAAACACTTTGCTCATATAAAAAAATAGCAGCAAGAAAGTGATTTATCCTTAAATTGAGAATTGCTTTTCGCAAATGTGAAAAATATTATGATTTCCTTCCCACAACCATGTTGGCTAGTGTAATGTCTATTTCCGAGTTCAAGGGTAGTTTCAATAAGCGTGATTATTATCTTGTTTTAATTTTATGACTTTTAGTTATGATTAAAGTTGAGAATATTTTTTAAAACTTTTTTAGTAAACTTGAATGAATATAGAGCAAGAAACCCCAGCATACACAGAAATATTTAATTTAATATCATACAATAGCACCCCTCAGTGGATGAGCACTGGTTTATTCCGAATGCTCTGTGATAATTGGCACGCAGAAACAGCAACGGGTATATTTGGTTCCGGAAGTCACAAATTAAAGTAGAAATGTATTTAGAATATATTCCAGTTTAAGCGCATGCTTAAATTCAATATTAGGAAAAATAAATAAAAAATATATGTGCACTATAATGTATTGTTGGCGCTATAAAAGAAATAGACTGAAAATCCGAGCCGACCGGAAGTACCGCAAGCAAAGAAGGACCAGTCGGAAGCTCGCAGAAATGGCGGCCACCGAAAACAGTGTGGAGTTGAAGCGAAAAGCTGATGATAGTCAGGAGAAGGAGAGAGGTTCTGATTGGGATGGAGATGGAGAAGATGCGGACTGGGTCGGACCCATGCCGAGCGAAGCCACGAAGGCAAAAAAGAGAAAAGGTGGTGTTTTTAGGAGCGAATTAACAACATTATGGCGGTCATGTCCAACTTCTAATGTCTTCTCTAATGAGGCCTTCTGTTTATTTCTCCCTTTGCTGGCTGTTTTTCATCAGTCCTCGAATTTGAGCGTGTCTACCTGGACAACCTCCCATCATCTGCCATGTATGAGCGGAGCTACATGCACAGAGACGTCATCACACACCTGGTCTGTTCAAAGTAAGTGACGAGCAACAAGAAAAGTTCACTCTTGAAGTAGGACTCATCGGACACTTTGAGTAAAGAGCGACTGCTTTTATCACGCCTACTTCAAAAGTATTTTAAATGCTGATCTTAAGCTGATCAAAGGCAGTCCGGATGTAAGAATTGGCTTTGTGTTGTTTTGGATCTGGGACTTTCTCACGCATAGAGTCTCTTTAAATAGACTGTACTACTGCTAACCATCTTGTTAAATCATGACTTTGACCTTACCTGAGATAAATCACACCTGCAGTGCGTCTTTAGATATTGTTCTGGGTTCTTTTGAGACTCGTTGATGACTGAATATTACATCGGTGTGCAAAATGTTCATTTGAAATATGTTTGTCAACAATTACTTTACTCCAAAGTATTCTTTGCTGTATTGTTATTGCCACATTGTATGGCAGTTATCACCACCATTTCGACACCTTTGTGGGGTGAAAAAAGGCCTGAAACAGATGGCAACAAGACGAAAATAAATATCGGTTGTTCATATCAACTCAGTTGCATTTATCAGACCAATACTGATGTCAAAAATGACTAATATCAGCCGTTACCAATGTTAGTACCAATATATCGTGCATCCCTACTTTGTTCCTCATCTGCTCTTGAATGTCTTCAGATTTGTGCAGGATGTGCTGCTTTTTAGGATAGTTTAGAAATGAAACCATAATTTGAACGTTGCTTTTGGTATTTAATGACATTATTTCTGTCTATAATTAACATTTGTTTGACTTGAAAGACCAAGTCAGAAACCTGAAATGGGATGTTTTTTAGCGTAAAGACAAATTGAATCCACAAACTTTAAGTTGGTGAGAGAATTTACACACACACAAAAAAAACATACAAAACAGCCACAGGCTGTGTAAAAATAACCTTTGTGGTCTTATTTATTTGGTAGACGGCTTAAAAAATCGATATGAAAAGGTCAACATGTGTAAACGTGTTGTGATGTGGGCCTCTGTTCCAGGACAGACTTCATCATCACCGCCAGCCAGGACGGCCACGTGAAATTCTGGAAGAAGAAAGAGGACGAGGGAATTGAGTTTGTGAAACACTTTCGCAGTCATCTCTGTATGAACTGAATTGAAACTGAATCAATTCCGCTGCGGCTCCTGCTCCGGTTCTGAACGGTGTCATTGCTCTGTGTGCAGCTGTGATAGAGAGCATCGCAGTGAGCGCAGAAGGAGCTCTGTTCTGCTCCGTCGGGGACGATCAGGCCATGAAGGTGTTCGATGTGGTCAACTTCGACATGATCAACATGCTGAAGATGGGGTGAGTCCAGCACGGCAAAGACACAGAAAATACTGATTTTATTATTTTTATAAAAATTTTACATGCATTTACAGAGTGTCAGAGTTGACACCTATTAAACACAGCACAATAACACAGGAAAGACAAGAGAAAGTTAGATTCTGAATACTCGCGAGGAGAACAGACAGAGATGTGCTTTCAGTTACAAATCTCCTACTGCTCTGAAGCACATTTGCCTGCCCCTCTTTTTTATTGTCTTTAGGATCCCTAATTACAGAGAGCGCTGTAACTCTAAAGGGAGGGGGAAAACACTTCATCACACAGTCACAGCGCCAAGATCATAGCTAACTAACAACACAATCTATCTAACACTAGCTTATCTAGTTCCTAACCCAGGATCAACAGGACAAGTTGTGAATCTTCACGGCGATGGTTTTATAGCTATCTAAGAGGTCAAAAGCAGGGCGTTCTGTGAAGAGCTGCTGTCACTGCTCTTCTTCAGAGAGGCCCTCTGAGAAAGGAAATCAGAGTGATTAACAACACAGAAACACTTCTTAAAAGATATGACTAAACAAATAAGAGTACATAAACTAAGAACATATAAAACAGTATAACAAATAGTTGATAATAATACAATTTACCTAACACAGAGTTGGAGGAAAACTTTTCATTCTTTCATGGTCCAGCCACAAGCCTATATTTACTTAGTTGAGATAATGAGTTTATTTTTGTATTATTTCCACTTTACCTTTATACCATTTTATTTGCGTATTATTATGGCTTCATTCCTGTATCATTACATTTTTCTTGAATTATTATGACTTGAATCTCATGACTTTTTGTCGTACAACATTATTCTCGTATTATTCCGACTTTTCTCATAATATTACATTTTTATTCTCGTGACTTTGTTGTATGTTCTCACATTACTACAACTTAATTCTCGTATTACTATGACTTTATTTTTGTATTCTGACTTTTTTCTCGAATTATTCCAACTTTATTCTTGTATTATTGTTGTCATGGTAATAAGATCCTTTTCTTGACTTTTGACAACCTTATTTTCATAATATGACTTTTTACTGTGCAACTTTTTGCCACACTCATATTATTATGACATCTCACATCCTTCTGACTTTTTTTCTCGTATTCTTACGACTTCGTTCTCATAACCTATTCATTTTTTTCCTACCTTGGCCTTAGTACTCTGTCGTATAAACCAGCATGAAACAGAGCATAAATGTAAACTGGAAGGTTTGTGGCTGTAGCGTCTCAAAATGTGTACAAAGTTAAAACGTATTGATCCTTTTGACTGTGTTACAGTTTTTCCTCTGTGCCTGCAGGTTTCATCCAGGTCAGTGTGAGTGGATCTACAACCCGGGCGACGCCATCTGCACCGTGGCCTGCTCAGAGAAACCTACAGGAAAGATCTTCGTGTACGACGGGAGGGGGAGCAACGAGCCCCTTCACGTCTTCGACAAGCTGCACTCCTCGCCGCTCACCCAGATCCGCCTGAACCCCAAATTCAGAGTCATCGTGTCGGCCGACAAAGCGGGAATGCTGGAATACTGGACGGGCCTCCGCAACGAGTTCAAATTCCCCAAACACGTGGGCTGGGAGTACAAAACGGACACGGACTTGTATGAATTCGCCAAGCACAAAACCTATCCCATCAGCCTGGCCTTCTCCCCCGACGGGAAGAAGATGGCCACCATCGCGTCCGACAGGAAAGTCCGGATCTTCCGCTTCCTGACGGGGAAGCTGATGAGAGTGTTCGACGAATCGTTGACGGTGAGTTGACCGCGGGTCCGCCGCGCCCTGCAGTGACGTCATGCTGGTGTTTTGCTCGTCCTCAGATGTTCACAGAGCTGCAGCAGATGAGGCAGCAGCTGCCCGACATGGAGTTCGGCCGGCGGATGGCCGTGGAGAGAGAGCTGGAGAAGGTGGACGGCGTCCGCCTGACCAACATCATCTTCGACGAGACGGGCCACTTCGTCCTCTATGGGACCATGCTGGGCATCAAGGTCATCAACGTGGAAACTAACCGGTGGGTAATCCATTTTGCCGGATGATAAATTGTCTCAGAAATGATTGCAATAAATGATAATATAGTTATTGAGACCATAATCAAGTAGTAATAGCTTAATGAAACCCATTCAAAGGCAAAACAAAACTTTTAATTTTACCACTGGGAATGAAAAACATTTCAAATATTCAAATTAAGCAAAACAGCCAAAATAATTAAAATGGATTTTGAAGTCTTGGCAACCAAGATTATATTCCAACAAATAACAATCATCCATCTTAGACAGGGAAAAAAGTGTCAGGTAGTGCAGACTACCTGACACTGGGTGTCAAATGTTTGGAGTGTTTCTCAAAATGGCGGCTTTTCAACAGAGGAGGATCTCTTTGTCCAAATTCAAATGATTGGCCTGATTTTAATTCTTTTATTGCTGAGCAGTGAGTTCATCTCCATCTGTGAAACTGCAAACAGAATCATATCTTTTTCAACATATCTACATGTCTCTTCCACAATTTAAACCAGAAGTTTACGTACACTTTTATTTCTCTTGGGTCAATTAGAATTACCAAAATAATTTTGATTTGCCACAATAATGAGAGACAATCTGTCAGAGGCTGATCTAAAAACAAGAGAAGTTTGGTCTGAACTTAGAGTGTAGCTGCATCTCCATTATGAAAGTGCACAGAACCTTGTCAGTCTTCTGCTAATGTTGAAGAAACACAATATTGGAGTTGCGGCGTTTCCATTAAACAAGAAACACGATTAATAATCATGTGATAAGTCATTCAAAAACATGCTGCGCCACAATCCTCTGACCACTTCCTGTCGTATCCTTCGTTTCTTTTATGTTTTTTTATCTGGTTGTTGATGCTGTGACTTGGGGGATGTGAAAACAAGTGTGATCAGATAAACTCAGATTTCAACTTGATGCCAAAACTTTTCACCAAAATAGTTTTTTTTTCTAATGTGTGTCCATTAATCACATTTGTTTTCCAAATGTCAAATTGTGGAACTTTATGGCCAATGGAAACGCAGCTATGCTTGTCTCTTTATTTGGTGTGTGTAAACTTCTCATTTTAACTTTTATTTTCTTTTAATTGACAGTAAATATTAAGAACATTATCTAAAGGAAGGGGAGTTTAAACTGCAAAAAAAAAAAAACGTTTTACATTAAATCCACTAGTTTCCATTAAGACAACTTTGCTTCTCACATGTTTTAGTCACATAGTTCCATTTTTAAACTATTATTATTTCCTAAAACTCCTTGCCTTGCCTCTCGTCCCAGATGTGTGCGCATCCTGGGGAAGCAGGAGAACATCCGGGTGGTGCAGCTGTGCCTGTTCCAGGGCGTGGCCAAGGCCATGGAGGTGGCGCCCACCATAGAGATGAAGGCCTCCGACAACCCCGCCCTGCAGAACGTCGAGCCCGACCCCACCATCTTCTGCTCCGCCTTCAAGAAGAACCGCTTCTACATGGTGAGACGGCAGGACGGCTCGTTCCAACGGCCAGCTTCTTTCCTCACCCTTTTCTGTTTTAATCTCTCATTGTGATTTTTGTTGTTGTTAGTTTACAAAAAGAGAACCAGAGGACACGAAGAGCGCCGACTCGGACAGAGACATCTTCAACGAGAAGCCTTCGAAGGAGGAGGTGATGGCCGCCACTCAGGCCGAGGGGCCCAAGAGAGTGTCGGACAGCGCCATCATCCACACCACCATGGGCGACATCCACCTCAAGCTTTTCCCCGTGGAGTAGGTTTAACTCCTGAGCACGAGGCGTTCGGAGCTGCTTCCTATGTTTCAGGATTTAGAAAGTATCTCTGCTTTTTCTTTTTTGTGTGTGTGTGTGTGTGTGGGGGTGTGTGTGTGTGTGTGTGTTTAGGTGTCCCAAAACTGTGGAGAACTTCTGCGTTCATAGCAGGAACGGTTACTACAACGGTCACATTTTCCACAGAGTCATTAAGGTAGATTTTTGTCACCAGTTTTCTGGGAGATTGCTGAGCTTTAATGAGCCGATTTTGATTGAAAAATCTGAAAGAAGAAAAACCGAAATCAAGCCTCTCGTTTTCCACAGAGCTTCATGATCCAGACCGGAGACCCCACCGGCACAGGCATGGGTGGGGAGAGCATCTGGGGAGGCGAGTTCGAAGACGAGTTCCACTCCACGCTGAGGCACGACCGCCCGTACACGCTCAGTATGGCCAACGCAGGCGCCGGCACCAACGGCTCCCAGTTTTTCATCACCGTGGTACCCACAGTAAGTCGCGCTTACAACCGACTCACCAAGCAGGAATTACTGCCATTTTTAAAAAGATTTCAACTTTTACGAGTTTATTTTCTTTTTGTTACTTGCTGAAGTATTGTCAAGTTGTGAACAAACAGGCGACTCTCAACTTTGACGTTTGACTACCTGAATGTGGCTCCGATCCAGATTCATGTATCTGTAGATGTTACAACAACGCATTGAAAATTTAAAAATGGGAAAATATGAAGATATCCACGGTGGGATTTCCACTGGAAAACTAGCTAAGTGCGCTGCTGTGTTTTTTTTTTAGTTAAATTTTTTTTTAAAGTTGACAGAAAATTTGAATGATATAATTAAAAATAATTTTCTTTTTGCACTTCAATTGTCTTGTCACTTTTTAAAGTAAATACTTTAGTAATCAATCTGTTGATTATAAGCTAGTTTTAATACTTTTTCTCCTCACTGGACTTTCCTGTCGAGCAGCAGTGTGAGTCACATGCAGACATCTGTGACTCAGTGTGGTTGAGGCTACCACTAACTAGCTAATAAATACTTGTTAGCTACCTGGCTAGGCTTTTTTCGTTTTTGCAATCGTCTTGGACAGGTGCAAATTTATCGCCAGGATGCTGAATGACGATTGTTTCGGCATTCTGTGAACAAACATCGAATCTACAGGGGTTATGGATGTAGAAAACAGAGCACAATATGCAATTTTCTTGTCATTTCTGTCATGATGCAGGTCTTAAATTTCATCCATAGCGGTCTTAAAAAGTCTTAAATTTAATTTGGCGACTCATCCAGAAGCTCTGCTGACTGACTTCAACTCTTCTGGTTTCCTCTTGCCTTTCTGCAGCCGTGGCTCGATAACAAGCACACGGTGTTTGGAAGGTGCATCAAAGGGATGGAGGTGGTGCAGAGGATCTCCAACGCTAAAGTCAACCCCAAGACCGACAAACCCTACGAAGACATCAGCATCATCAACATCACCATCAAATGATTCGCTCTTTCAATGTCCTGTACAGTGATGGGCGTTTTTACAGACTTATTAAAAGAAAACTTTGAATTGTACCTTTTTTTTTTACCCATCAAGTTCTGGGTTAGATAACTGTTGAAAGGAGGAAACTTCAGCCGTACAAATGATGTCAAACATTTTTAATATGTTTTTTACAGCATCACATTATTTATAATTTACAAAAGCCGTCATCAAGTCCACTTGTAACAAAGGTTTCACTGCGTACTGTTCTTCCACGCCTCAGTTCTCACAAACTACATGAAAAGGCTTTTTCACACGTGCATTGTGATTTTTTTTTTTCTTTTCCTTTTTATACATAGATACAAATATTAAACATTACATAGCAATGAATAAAAGATCCAACTCAAACCATGGTTCGTCGTTAAGTGTCAGTGTTCGGTTTAACGTCTTGGATTAAAACGGTGCGCCATCTTCTACGCGCTTCCATATCAACACGCAAAGTAAGGAGATAGTTTCACATTTTTTATCTTTTCTCTTTAACAACGAGGTCAATGCTCATCTGGCTCCACATACGGAAGTTTGTTTCTGCCGTGAGAGAGAAAATAAAAGCCCAACAGGAAGTCATATTTATGAGATTCGAAGATCCAACGTCAATTTCAACTTCGGACACAATTTTTTTTTTTTTTTTTTACTTAAGTAAACTTTCAAAGTCAATGTCGACTTTTAAAGTCATGGTGAGATTCAAACTCGGAATTATGAGATGGAAAGCGACGCTCGCTCTCTTACGTGTCAGAATCGTCACTTTAAAAGTCTAGATTATAATTTTGCATTTCAAGATCACGAGTTGGAAAGTGGAAATTACGACTTTGGATCTCAATCACGACTTCCTGTTATTTTTCTCCCCCATTCATGGCGGAAATGGATTTCAAAACGGAAAAAAAGAAACTGGAGAAAAAAAAAATCTGGCATTTCATCTTCTGCTCACAGAAAAGCCCCCCTCTCCTCTACATCTCTCCCTCCTTTCCTGTCTATAAATAAATTCAGTAAACAGTCACTCTGTAACAGAAAGCAATCCATTCAACCGGAAACAAGCAGTGCGACCCCTTCAAGTCCAGTCCGGAAAATCAAACAGGTTCACACACTTGGAGAAACTAGCTTAAGACGACTCGAAACGAGCCGATTGCACTACAGCAGGCGTTGCTGACATCAGGCGATGAGGCAACGTGGACACCTACTAGAAGCCACTGGACTCACTGAAGCGATAACTGGTTACTAGCTCTGTTGCTAACGTCATTTGCAAAGATGTGCTGGATTTACAATACAAGGTCACTGTAGTCGCTTACCTGAACTAGCTAACGGTTAGTGAGTTAAACTTACAGAACTGAAGCTAAAAAAAAAATTTAAAAAAATCACAAGGACTCTGAATGGAAAGAATAGAGTCTAGACTGTCGCAGCACAAGGAGCGTTTCAGAGTAAATAGGTTCAAGCCGGCTAGTTACTGAAATAAAGTTGATGACCACGAATGATTGGGGATTCATTCGGAAAGTTTAGAAGCTGTCCGTGGTTTTAATGAAGCCAGGGGAGGCGTTTCCATCTTTACTCAAGAGGAAAGATGAAACGAGGGGCCGGGCTTTCAGCCGCGTCCTGGAGGTTTGGGGTAAAGTCAGTAAGTGCAGGACGCGTCGGTGGCAGATTAATAATGATGATGATGTTTAAGCTACATCCAGGACTCCAGCAGCCACCAGCTGCCTGGAGAGCCAGTCCAGCCCCTCGTGGAGGCCCATCCCGCTGCGGGCGTCGCAGCCCTGGATGTGCCAGCTCCTCCCGCAGCACAGCTTGTGCAGACTCAGCAGCTCCGTCATCTCCTCCACCGACACGGCGCCCGGAACGTCCTGCGAGGAGAGCAGCGCGAAAAACTGAAGGGCTCGGTTCCAAGCCGGGATAAAATTAAAAATAATAATAATAATAAAAACTTTTACGTCGTTTACCTGTTTGTTTGCGAAGATGAGCAACAAGGCGTCCCGCAGCTCCTTCTCTGTCAGTAGCTTGGCCAGCTCGCTGTGCGCCTCCATCAGTCGGTCTCGGTGGCAGCTGTCGATCACGTACACCACCGCTGTGAGAACAAACCACGGGTTTCACAAAGTCAGATTCGAGGTTTTTTAAGAACCTTTTTATAACAATTATGAATAAATCTTAAGCCATGCATCACGACAGAAATGTACAAAAGAAAACATTGTAGCAGTGCAAAGCTTTTCTTGCACAAAATGCATGTAACATTGTGGTTTGGCAACAGAAGTAAGCTAGTAGCGAAGACGAACATCGTCCAACAAACTGGCCATGAATTTACCTTTATGGCAAATTAGATAAACAATAAGATAATATATTGCTAATTTTTATGATATTCATTTCTACGATATGATAAATTAGATAGAGGAAAATACAACTGCACACTAGGACCATTGTAGATTAAATTTTCTTTTTTGATTAACAAAAAAGAAAAGGCTGGAAAATTCATAAATGTGTTAGAAAAACTTTTGCAATTAATTTCACATATTTTCAAGAAAAAAAAAAACATGTAAAGTTCTGGAGCTCCAAAAGTGGAAATTTACTGCACTTTTACTTCTACCTACAATGACCCTAATGCGCTCGTTAGCTAGAAATATTAGCAGCATGTTAGTGGCAGCCTGAACCGCCTGAAGTCAGAACAGAATGAAGACGTCTGCTGGTTCATACACATTTTCTAACTTTTCCCAAGCCTCCAGCGGCGCTCAGACTGGGCAGTGCTGACCATGACAAGTTAAGATGCTAAGAGAAAATCAATTTGCTTGCTTGACTGTTCTTTAGGTTTACTTTCTATTCCCACTTGACAGTTTTTTACAAGTAAACTTTCTAAATACTCAACCTGAACCTGAACGTACCTTGAGTGTTCAGATAATAGTGTTTCCAGAGAGGTCTCAGTTTATGCTTTCCTCCCACGTCCCAGATTGTAAATTTCAAGTTTTTATATTCCACCGTCTCCACGTTGAAACCTGGGAGAAACAGGAAGGAGAAACATCTTTGATTTAGATGTTAACTGTTGATACTGCAGCCTGGTGTAGCGCGTTTTTAAAAAGAGGCACTACCGATGGTCGGGATGGGCTGCATGAACTCATCCTGCTTCAGCTTAAAAAGGATGGTGGTCTTTCCCGCTCCGTCGAGTCCCAGAGTCACGACTCGGATCTCCATCTTTGGACCGATGTGGACTCTGTTGTCCTGGAAGGAGAACACATCCCTCAGCCGTCTGGTGTTTTTTTTTTTTAAAGTGTCTGTGGGTGGAGACAGTGGGTACCTTAGTGAAGGTGACAGGGATGCCGGCGTCCAGCTGAACGTGATCGGCCAGCTCTGTGAACTGGTGCTGCTGCTTCTGAAGAGTCTCCAGCAGACAGTTGATCTCCTGCTTCGCCAGCACCACTCGGCAGTCGTCCTGCGGAGGAAAATAACGTGATAACTCAAGACCATTTGTGAATTCATCCGATTGTTTGTGTTTGCTTAAAGAGGCTCCTGACCTGCTGGAGGGTTTTCTCGCAGTGCAGGCAGGCGGTGGAGACCTGAGACAGCAGGATGGTCATGTCCTCCTGCTGCTGCCTCAGCCAGATGAGCCTCTCCCTGACATGAGCGTCCACCACGCTCAGGGCCATCTCCTCCTGACGGCACAGCGTCTCATGGAGGTCGGCGAAGTACGCACGGACGCAGGAGCGCGCGCTCTCCGCCGTTCCAGGGACCTTCCGGGGTAAAAAGAAATGTTTTAAAACAAACATTTGCAGGAAAAAGCGTCATCATTCAGGTGGAAGCTAGAAGCCTTACGTGTTCCGTGTGCGCCATGCCGATGCCGTCCTCTACTATCTGCTCCCCTCCCTCGATCTGCTGCACGATGCCCACCAGCTTCCTAGAATACTCGGACACCTCGTCTGTGAACGTTCGGATGCAGTGGGCCATGTCCAGGATGGACGCACGGATCTGGTTGGCTTCCGTTTCCAGAAGCGCGTGCTGCACAGAACGCGTTCAGACGGGATCTTTAATGAAGCGGTACGTTTTCACGAGTTACAGACAAGGAGCAGCTGTAAATGTAAATATTGAAGCTTTGCCACAGATTCTTGTTTGGATTTAGGTCTGGATTTTGATTGGTCATGATAATTGTTTTATTTTAAGCTGTTAAAAAGTAGTGGAGGGCACTGCTAACTAAAGACTTAGCTCTGCTAACCCTAAGGCCCTAGTCGTATATACCTCTATTAACATGGTGTTTGCAGAAGCTAATGCTAAAGCGCTAACTTCTACCATCTTGATATCCTGGCATAGTGTGTTGCCCTCAACACAATAAAATCAGTTATTTTCATTCCCAATTGGCTAATTACTTGATGAAATGCTAACAGTTCATAACCAAAACTTCAACACAGATGTTGAACTTTATTCAACTTAAGGTTTGCAAAGCAACCAAGTAAATTATCCCTCTAGAGTTTATCTGGAAAAATTCATTCAGGGGAAGCTAAGTGTGCTAAAAAGCTCAAAGTTAGCAAAACGCTAAACAAAAAAAAATTGCTCTGCTAATAGCGGATTAGCACAAGTGCTAAATTGTTCCACTTCAAAATACTAGTCTGATGTTTTTGTGTAGCTCTTGGACAAACATTTCTGATAATTCTGTCTGAAATGAAGCTGAGTGAGAGAAACGTTTTTAGGAGTTAGCAAAAGCGCTAAGCTAAAAATGAGATCATTAGTAGAAGTGTGCAAACCACGGTTAAAAAGTTTTGAAAAGCATCAAAATTCACAACATGTTTGTCTTTCACTTAATAAAAAACATCGATGTCTGCGGGCCCAACCTGACCCCTGGCCTACCTTGTGTCCTTGGTGCTTGCCGTATTCTTTGCAAACGCAGCACATGAGAGGCCCCGACTGGCAGGCCTCCTCCAGGCAGACGAACTCGATGGCGTGGACTTGGTGCTGCGGACACAGCATCTTCTCGTGGGGCTTGTCGGCCAGCGGCACCCGGCGGTGTTTGGCCAGCGTGCGGGTGGAGTGAGTGAGCTGGGAGCACTCGGCGCACAGGTGCGTGGCGCATACCGTGCAGTACATGGACGCCGTGTGGCTCTCGTCCTCATCGCAACGGATTATACACTGAGGAATGGGGGGAGAAGAGGAGTGGATGTTGTACTGTTTTTAAAAATGCGTAGAGATTTTTCTGTGCCTGTGAATATGGCCGCCTTACTTCTCCCATGCCTTTCAGGGCGTCCTCGGCCATTCCGGACTGGTTGCTTGCTCCATTCTGGAGGCGCTCCAAGAGTTCGAGCAGAGCAAAGTTCTTCTTTAGACCCCAAACTCCAGAGTCCCCTACACAGACAGACAGACGGAGTAAAAGATTTTTACAGCAAACTGGAAGAAATGGAGAGAGGGTACAAACTGTACAATACATTCTGGACAAGTAAGCTTCATTTCTGGAAACTAATTTGCGACCAAACAGCTGTAAAGGCAGTGGCGCTGAAACTGATTTTGTTATTTATGTGCATCATTTTCATTTATATTTCAGTCCATGTGGTGATGTGATTTTGTAATATCAAATGATTAAATGTTGCTCAGTACTCAAGCAGCCTTTTTACAAAATACTTTCCTACTCTAACTTGAGTTAGTTGTTTATATTTAGTCTTTTTCCTTTCTATCTGTCTTTGTTAGCCTAACAGTCTTTTAAGTTTTTTCCTCTGTCTAAAGTTTGGCTTTTGATTCCTTTGGTTTTTGGCCTTTTGATGCCTTTTAGCATTTTGGCTGGTTTCTTCCCTTGTAAAGCACACTGTGCTGTTGTAAACATGCTAATAAATTTGACTTGGCCTTGATTTCTTGAATGGCTACTTTTTGCTCCGTTACTTGAGCACAATTTTTGGGTACTCTGCCCGCTTCTGGGCTGGTGAACCCCACTGCATTTTTACTGTAAATGCAGTGGGGTTACAATTCAAAACAAACTAAAACTTTTTACATTACAATACAAAATACAAAAACATATGGTGTTTGAGTAAACCATACAATACGAAGTAAACTGTATGGTGTTCGAGTCTGGGGAATCAATTTTCTCTTTTTATTCTAACTTTTAATTAAACATTTAGAAGAAAACCTTTTGTTTTTTCAAATTTGGACTCACGAGTGTTGGGTCATTTTCTGTCAACAACATAATTCTGAAGAGAAAAAATGACAACCACCCACCATTGGGTGCTTAGATACACATTTCTAGGCGACATTGTTTTCAATTTCACCAAACACAAAAATAATTAACAGTAATAAATGCCTTTTTCATTAATATTCTAATTTCCTGAACATGACTTAGTACTTTATCAATCGTCACGCATAGGCCCATTAAGATACCCTGAAGTTTGTGGTTGCAGCATAACTAAATGTTAGAAAAAAAAAGTCAAGCAGCTCTGTAGTATATGAATCTACACTGCTCAAAAAAATAAAGGGAACACTCAAATAACACATCCTAGATCTGAATGAATGAAATATTCTCATTGAATACTTTGTTCTGTACAAAGTTGAATGTGCTGACAACAAAATCACACAAAAATCATCAATGGAAATCAAATTTATTAACCAATGGAGGCCTGGATTTGGAGCCACACAAAAATTAAAGTGAAATGTTCCCTTTATTTTTTGAACAGTATATTTTCCCCTTTAGTCTTGCTATTTTACTTCTCCAGAAAGTCAGCATCAGTGCTC
This sequence comes from Poecilia mexicana, assembly GCF_051168715.1. Lineage (NCBI taxonomy): Eukaryota > Metazoa > Chordata > Actinopteri > Cyprinodontiformes > Poeciliidae > Poecilia > Poecilia mexicana. The sequence goes on from NW_028263381.1 coordinate 4,062,370, forward strand.
AGCAGCTCCCGGTCCCTCACCCAGCTCTGTGACCTGTCTGTCGAAGGGGCAGCGGACCGCTCTGCCATGCAGGGGCAACCGGGTGAGACAGTCATGGCACACCGTGTGACCGCAGAGCAGCAGGCGAGGGACCTTGTCTCCTTGGAGGGAGAAGACGTCCTCACACACACCACACTCCAACACCTGCAACAGAGACGAAGCAAAGTGAACTGCCCGTCCTCCAAAGCTTTGACAACTGCAAAGAGAGGGTGATTAATTTGAACAAAAAGCGGAAGGATGCTTCCAAAGAATGTAGTTATGAAATGTCAATCCGAAGGAGAAAGTTGCAATTAACTTGGATCCTCTGTTCTTTTTTTCCTTCATGCAAACGCAAAGCAACACGCAGCTTTTCCATAACATCCCCACAACGTGTGAACTTGTGATTGCTGAGCTTTAGTTTCAAACAGCTGCAGTGCTCCTGAACCAGTGCAAACGCCGACTAGCGATGGCACACAGAGCTCTATTAGCATGCAACAACGCTTCCCAACAATACCTGCCCGCCTTACATTCTACATATATCTTCAAGAATAATCAGAAAGCTACTCTTTCATGATAAAAAAAAAAATATATATATATATAAATATATATATATGCATACGCAGTTCCTATAAGAGCTAGACTGTCCTTTAGCATCCGTTGCCAACAACGCCAACGCAGCAACCTTAGCTCCTCATTATAGCCGAAGAAACCCCGCACAGCGACCCGAGTCTGGCTGTTAATGTCCAGTGACATTATTCCAACCTTGACGGTGCTTCCATTCGCTCCCCTCCCGTGCCGGAGACAGGGCTCCATCGTCGCTACAGCGCCCTGCTTGTTTATCCCTGCTGCAGCGGCGGCCATTCTCAGACGACAGCGGAGAGGACAACCCCCCCCCCGAGCACTTCCGCTTTCGTTTGCTAGGACTAGTTAGCATCCGCAGCTACCCTGTGTAAACTTTATAATTTGACAATTTCCACACTTTATCAGGTCAACTCCATAAAAGCCAACGTATTTTAGTGGGTCTTTATGTGATAAACAGACACAAAGTAGGGCATAATTGTGAAGTGTAAAAAAAACATGAAAAAGTGTGATAAACAAAGCAACTATATAAGCTTATTTATCTTTTTTATTTAATGTGCTGCCAGACGACGTTGTACCTTACATATTATAGTTCAAGGCAGGTACGCTAACTATAAAAAATAGACGCTAAAGCTAAGTTTACATAAACTAACGAGCTCTAACAAGTTCTAAGCACTTCTGACTACATATCCCATCATCCCGCGCGGCGCTATTTTGCATCAGTGACGCATTTTGGACGCGTCTTGTTTCATCAAATGATTCTGTATGCCGTTACAAGCGGAAAACTACTCCTTTCATGACAACAATAATCCTATTTAAGCATTGCGAGTTGGTATGTTTGTTAATTTAACGTGTTGTTGTACTGGATGTTTTAAAATCTAAAAAAAAAAAGGAAGACGAATGTACCATGGTTTTATATTCGGCGGGAGAAACACTTTCTGATTCAGTTGTTATTGTTATCGCCAATACTTCAGGTTTCCACAAGTGATGTCTCAGCAGGCCCAGCAGACGGGGGCCACGGCCCCTGACTCTCCCGTGATGGTCGTCACAAGTAACGTGCAGAAATATGCCATAAAGAAGAAGAAGGTCCTCAGTGCTGAAGAGAGTGAACTCTTTGAATTGACCCAAGCTGCAGGGATCACAGTGGATCAGGAAGTCTTCAAGTGAGTGTCCCAAATCGGCAGACATGTGAAATCTTTTTGTTTTGCCTGGTGGAGAAGTGAACTGATTTGTCCTTGCCCTACCAGGATTATCGTGGACCTGCTGAAGATGAATGTGGCCCCTCAAGCAGTTTTCCAGACGCTGAAGGCGATGTGTGCGGGCCTGAGAGTCACTGAAAGCTCCGCAGAGTCCTCACACACAGCGAGCACGACTGCAGCACCTGCAGAGGTCAAAGGTCAGTGTGCTTGTTAAAGTTAGGACAAACGAACAGCTGTCTTAAGACTTAAACTAAAATACCTTGAAGGACCTGTTTAGATAAACATTACTCTGTAGGAGTATTGATAGCACTGGAACTGTGTCACAACTAGTTCACCTTACAACCGCCTAGTCTTTAAATGTCTGAAGAAGTTTGCTTTTATCATTTTCCAAGTTCAGATAAATATGGAAAAACAGTTTTTTCTAAACACAAATTTATTTGATAACTCTGCACCAGGACAACACACTCAGACACACTAATATCTTCACAAGCCTGGTCAAACATGTAAAAACAACACAACTTTCATTTGTTCATTCAGTGCAATTAGACGTCCCTCTGAGCACAGAGCGTAGAATTAAACTGAATAGATCGAGACCAACACAGATATTAACATCGGATCTGTGCATCTCAACAGAGAGCCTAAAAATAATTGGTATTTTTTATTTACTGGTTCATACCTCAGCAGTGCCTCGATATCGTGGTAATGCCCGGCAAATATAAATGCTGTTATTATTATTATTACTAGTTTCCTCCCACAATATTTTCTTTGCTCCTCACTTCCTGTTTCACATCTGTAAAATCCACATGTTCCTTAAGTTATTGTTCAGTTCAAACTCACACCAATTCCTCCCTGTTTACATCACCAGTAAAGGCTTTCCAGTCCTTACTGGTGAAATGAAGACCAAGCATAGCCTCTGTGTTTGCCACTGTTTCTTCAGATTTCTTTTCTGTTCCGCACAAATTGTTTCTTTTCTTTCTGTGCCCCATGCTTCCCGAAGAGGAAGAATCTCTGGTCTCTGGGAAAAGCCCCAAGCTCGCCGCAGCCCACCATTCAGCGTCAGCCCCCAGATCCGCAAGGGTCAACACTAAGATTGTGGTCTACGGCCCCCAAGATACTAGCTCAGCTCACTCTCAAGGTCCCCTCTCCTTCACCTCCATCTGGGTTTTTTCCTCAGAAACAGCAGTTCTTGTAATTTTTACAATACAAACCCAGAGACTTCCTCATCCCATTGATTGTTTTGAATGGAAACAGTTTTTTGTGTGTGTGTGCATGTGAGTGTGCGCAAGCATATTTAAACTAGAACGTCCGTGAGTGTTTTCATATTCACCATGCAGTTCTTTTATTTTGTTTAAACATGTTATGCTAACATTTGCATGTAAGCATAAAAATGATATGCCAACTTAAGATTTAAAAATATTATGCTAACTTTACTTATGCTAAAACATTTGTTAGTAAAGGTTTTTATGCTAACAAATATTTTTATGTTAGCATAAAAAGTTGAAGAAGAAGATAGTGATGGGAGAAACTGTTTTTATTTATGACCTTTTGTCAGATTAAGCAGAGGCAGTTAGAAATTATACATCTGGAAAACAATAAATTATTTTTGGATTCATTTAGCATTAATCAAAATTTGGCAACATGTGCCTCATCTCACTCCGTCGTTCCCTTCCCTGACTCCATAAGTGTCGTGCTGCTTGGAACCAGAGATCAGAAAATCATCTTTATTTTATCTTAACCTCTGATTTGTTTGTTTGTTTGTTTGTTTGATTGGTTGGTTATGTTTTTATTTTTTCAATCAGTGCGCAATAAACCCGGAGCAAGCCAGAGTGAGAAGAGTCGAGAGCCCTCCAGCCAGAAGGTGCAGCGGCAGCCAAGCGCCACCAGAGGGCAGAAGACCAAGAGCTCAGGCAGCAGTAGCTCTTCGTCACAAATAAACTCGTCATGAGAGCCTCTTCGTTGTGCGACCTTATGTAAATATGTAGGCTTAGTTTCATATAAATTATTTGTTTACTCTGTCACTGTTTACGTCTCAAATGGTTAGAATTATTTGTTCTTTGTTTTAATGTTTTACATCCATTTGGCTTGTCAACAACAAAAGAAATGTTACTTTTTTCCTTAAGTGACATACCAATAGTAATGTCAAATATTTAGGTTTCTTTAAAAACCCAAAATGCATTCATGTGTACATGTTTTTGTATCATTAAACTGAAATAAATATAATCTGCGTTTAACTTGCCATGTTTGATTTTTTTTTTTTTAACAATTTCAACGAAATTATCCCTTTTGTCACCCCTTAGAGAACAAAGGGTATTTGTGTTGGCAGTAGTTTCAAAACTACTCATGCTTTTTGCAGTGTTTTACATTAATTTGTTACTAATTTTGCACATCTAGCTAAATACTAGCTCAAGCTATATTAATATAGTTGGTTTAAGACAAGTTTTACATTAACGTCTGTCTTTCATTAGCAGCTTACCAAAGTTGGAAAAATGACTAGAAATCATGCTTGAATTTTATTTATTTTTTCCTATGAGAGTCCAGTTTCAGCATGTGAAAACCAAAACTTTGTCCACGCTGCTGTTTGTCAGTGTGGACAAACGGCAACTTTTTTTTGTCTTTCCAAAGATTCTTTATTGGTTTTTGGTCTAGAATCTCTAGACTCTGACGAGGCATGTCCAACACATTTTCATCTAAATAAGGCACGTCCAACAGTGTCCTGCTGGTGTTTTAATATATGTCCATGCTCCAACTCAACTCATTCAAATAGTTGAATTACATCTAGAGGCCTACTGATGAACCATTATTTTCATTCAGCTGTCAAACCTCTGGAAAAACTAAAACATGCAGGATACAGGCTCTTGAGGACTGCCTGAGTCTCAAATCTTTTGCAGTATCTAACAGGTTTTCTTCCAGAGTCTTCTTCCCAGATCTACAATCTGGACAAGAAATTAAAAAAAAAGTTTGAATCAAGTGGAACTGTGACAATATTACCACCATTATAGAGGATGGTAAAGTAGATGACAGATGAAAAATCTCTACAGACGTCACTACAGCACATTGTTGCATCATTGGGTCACCAAGTCTCCATAATAACCATTGCATGCCAAACAGTTTGACAAGTACGTCTGGGATTTTTATTTTTTTTTTTTACATAACCATGTAGGTATTGCTAATCTTTATTGAGAAACAAGAAGTTTGGGCAAATGACGCTAAGACTGAGATTTTTGGCAGAAATGCCTCACCACGGGCGATATCAGCCGTCCTCAGTCCACAGAGCTAAATCCTAAGACATGTGGCTCAAAGAAGAGATATGTGGCTGAAGTGAAGAGAAAATGACAGACGACTCCCGACAATAATCTCACAAAGACTAATTGCTGGGTTGCTGTGGTGGCAAAGAGGAAGAGCACAACCCACATATGGAGACCTTAGTCCTCGACACGAATGTTGCAGGTTCAAGTCCTGGCCTGATGACCTTTGCTGCATGTCTTCCCACTCTCTCATTACTTACTATCTTGTCTAACCATTATCAAATAAAGGCTGCTTGATCCAATAAAACATTTTTAAAAATTCTAATTGCTGTCCTAGTGACAAAAGCAGATTTCAGATGCCAACCTAGTGCCTTGGAATAATGGATTGAAAATAATTAAGAAAAAAAAACTAAAATATACTACAAAAAGAAAAGAAAGGTTAGTTGGTAAAGCGTAGAGGTCGTAGTCCTCAATGTGATTGTCCTGGGTTCAACTCCTGGTCTTGGGCCATTTGCTGCGTCTCTTTCCCGTTAAATTACTGCTCAAGTTCTAGTGCCAGAAAAATCTTTGGAAAAACAAAATGCAAATAAGTTTTATTATCTCAGCGCACAGCTCTGATGTCAGGGCCACACTTCCAGGCTACATAACCCCTTCAGGTCACTCTCCATGAACTGCAAACCCCTTTGCATAATTTGACTTGTGCAAATTACAGTCTGACTCCTAGCTGAGACAGAGGAAAGGGTCAGCTAGCGACATGCTTGTGAATTCAATGAACATACATCAAATATTTCACTGTTTTTGCAGGCTGTTGCAGTATCGCCACAGCTAGATACTTGAAATTCCTTCTGTTTAACTTCAAGACTCCAAATCAAGCTTCGGCTGAAGATTCTCCAGCAACAAAAGGCGGAGGAAGAGCCGATTCATTTTTGAGCTGGTTGGGATCTCCGCTTTAACATATCTTTGTGTTCTGCTAACCAAGCGGCGGCTCCGTCCTTCTCATCTTGAAGGCTGATAACTCGGAACATCTTGAGAAATGAATGTTTTCCTCGGCATCGCGGGGAGAGGAAGCGCAGATTTCAAAGTGTTGCTGACAAAGAACGCTCAATGCTACTGCTCTTACTCTGCTATGATCTTATTGATTTTTTTAAACAGTTTCTTTTTCATCTTATTTTGTGGCAGCAAGAATAAAAGCAGAGAGTATGAGGAGTGGAAGATAAGTTTTTTTTGTGTGTGTCACAGTGTGTGTGTGTCTGAATTTTGATTCTTATGACCTGAACGGTTTAACTTCTATCACAGGGGGGCAGTAGAGGCACATTTCCAATTAACACCGTCGAATTGTTTTTGGCCTTTTTTCTTCTTCTTCTTCTTCTTCTTTACAAATCAGCTCTGTCATGAGTGACAGTGAACTTGAAGCGCGTCAAGTTGTTTTGGGTTTTTTTCTTCTGCTGCTGCTGCTGTTTGTAGTTTGGTCACTGACAGACGAAGTGACACCTCGGAGGTGAAAGGTGCAAGGAGAGAAGGAGAGAGGAGACACAGAGGAAGGCTGCGGGGCTTTTTTATGTGGCCGTTTGTCCTGTTTATGTGTCCCTGCCTCTCCTTCTCCTCTCCGCGCGCGCTGCATTGATGGCAGCATGCCTGTAATTGATGGCACCATATTGCTGTGGTGTAGCAGGTTTAATGGGGCTTGACAGAGCAAGGGAAAGCAGCATGCAACCAGGGATGGAACTTAACCCTTTCACACTCGCGCCACCCTTTCATCTGCCCCTCCCCTCCTTTCCCCCTCCCTGTACATCGGTGCGTGCAAACACAAATGAGAATACAAATATGCCCTGGGTGATTAGCTTGTTTACGATTCCTACTGTTTATCGGCGGTCATGCTAATGGCGGTTTGGTTCATGATCAAGGAAGGCTCAGACAGCCCCTCTCCACACCCCCCACCGACTTCCGCTTCCGAAAATAAACACTCGCCAGCTGTTGGTGAGTGCTGCTGTTTTCGCTCAGAGGAGCTTAAATGTGTTTGACAAAAGGTAAACGACTGGGAATTTATTCCTTCAAAAGTTAAAAGCCGGGGAATGCGGCTACCTGACGCCGCCTGCAGGGGTCAGTGTATACCTAAACTAGCGCCCTGCGCGGCCTTTCGCTTCCTTGGACTTCCAAAGGCATTCCATGTCCAGATTTTTTTTCTCTTTTTTTGGGATGTGTTTATTTTGTTATGGGGAGGGAATTTCATAGCCCCGCACGTATTCTTCCATTAAAACAGCTAGCGTTATCCTTCTCTCGGGGCGCACGCAAGTCTGCTCCTGTACACACTCTTATGCGCCATTAATCAATAGAGAGGATGAAACGATGCCATTGTGCGCGCGAGGCGAAGGCAGAGGCGAACCAGCGCGCTGAAGAATGAGCTAGTCAAAGCTGTTGGCAAATCATTAATGGAAGGTGTTGGTCTAAACCAAGTTCTCACACCCTCTCTGAGCAAGCTGTTCCCAGGTGACAAAAACCTGGGAAGAGACGCTATTTTAAGAGCCAACATCACACCTCTGGTCCCCTCCTTTCATTTAAAAAAAAAAAGAAAAAGAAAACCCTGTCACTTTTATTCCCCCGTTGAATCCCTTCCTCCTCAAGAGCGTTTGGGTGTGGCGGAATATCATCCCATTCCCCCCCGATCACCCACCACCCCTCCGCGTCTGCTCTCTCCAACCTCTCAACAGCCTGTGAACTCTCGGTCCACGTTTCTCTGAATTTCACTTTCCACCCCTCCATCTCTCCATCATCTCCAACACCCTCCGCTCCCCAACCCTTTTTTCCCCCTAACTCCACTCCTCCGCCGTCGCCCTCCTCTCCTCTCCTCTCCGCCAGGCCCCGGCCGCAGATTGGCTATTTCCTGCACGCGCCCAGTAGAGCCCTTATCAGCGGTAAAGTGCTGATTGTTGGTCTGTCTCTCAGGCTGACTGACAGTTGGGGCTGCGCTGCTGAAATGCCTGATTTGGTCAATGTTTGTCTGTGGGGCCTTATCTCCACGCCTTATATTAACTGCCTTGACAGTATGTGCAGGCAGTCTCTCTCCATCTTGTTGCACCACCCTCCCTCCACCACCACCACCCATCCCTCTGTCCTCCGTCTCTATCTCCCCCTCACTCTCTCCTCGCTCTGCAGTCTTTCATCCACCAGCTAAACATTTTTTCCCCCTGCTGATCCTCCTCTTCTATCTTTGTCCCTTTTGTAGCTGCATCAGCACTTGAAGACCATAAATGTCACTTTTTGTCTTGTTTTGTTTTTGTTTTCCCTTTGTTTTCCTTCCTTCCAAAAGCAGCAGCGATGTTAAAGTGAAAAGGGTCAGTCTACCCAAGTTAGAAAAACAACCCCCCCCCCCACCTTTTTTTTTTTTTTTAACTTATCTGTAGTGGGGCCAAGCCATGCGGATCTTTCTGCTTCGATCTGCTGAGCTCTCTGCAATAAATAGAGGGGAACTGACTGGCGTTTGTGCAGTAGAAGCTAGAACATTGTGCATCAAGAAGCCTTTTATATATATATATATATATATATATATATATATATATATATATATATATATATATATAAAAGCTGAACAGAATTACTCAGCATTTTCTGATGACTTACATGTCACTGTTTATGTCATTTTTGTTTATTTTGTATTAATAAACAACATGGCTGATTCATTTGAAAGGTTCTGGGTCAGTGGCTTGTAGAAGCCTGATTCACTGCATTCACAGTTGTAAGTTTTTATAGATATAACAGCTTTCCAGGTGTAGAAACCACTCACTTGTAGAAAGGGAGTTGTTTCTTTCCACTGTTGCCTCATGCTTACTGAGTATGTGAAATAACTGCAAACCCAACGACTCATGCTATTTTGTAATATAGATATTGTAATAAAGATCTGAATGAAACGTATAGGATTTTTTATTTTTTTCTTTGGAATATGTCCTTGCATTTGATGCAAATGCTATTTTATAATAAATAAATAATAACAAAATGCCATCACTTTCTATAAGACTGCTGCTGATTAAAAAATATTGTCTGTAGTTATTTACAAAGCTAGGTCGCGGTCAGTAAGGATGACCTTGTTATGTGAAACACTACAAAACAGAGCTTTGCTTCTGAACTACTGCTGTAGGTTAATGAGAAAATGTTACCTGATCCTGTTACTTTACTAAAACATCGTCTTCATCAAGTACATCTGTTAAAGGGGCAGAATAAGATAAAATTGATTTCCAAATTTTACATTGTGTTATAATGTTATTCCCTGATCAAAAACATAAATAGAGTGGTGCCGCGATTCTCTCATCCCTGTTTGAGAAATCTTTTAATCTCCAGTGGCAACCATTCAGCTGTGCAAAACACCTGGGTGGATCTAGCTCCGCCTTTGAGATGAAGCTCCTCCTCAAAGCTGCAAAGCAGCCCTCCACCCACTCGGCTCCTTCAGACTAGCCAGCAGCAATTAGCAAACATCTGGTGGTACTGTGCATGTGCTGAGCTCATTATAGGATGTTATTAAAAAAGGAGCTATGTTTTAATAACTTCCTGAAGGCGGAGTTTCAGAAACAGGAGTTTTTAAAGAGACAAAGGCCCAATTTATAGGAGTTAAAATACAAAGTAAAACATTTTTTAAGTCAATTTGATATATGCAGGACTTTTATAACAACAGAAGTTAGTATAGTTAATTGATTCTGATATAGAGTGGCTCTATGTGCCTGGAAAACACAATACCGGCCCTTTAACAGATAACAAATCAACCAATCATAACATTCAGACATCTGAATGAAAATTTCAATGATGGTTGTTAAACCCTAAAATTCCCTGGAAGCCTAAAAACAAAAATATTAGATTCCATTCTTAACACAAACTTTCTACTCATGAAAGTTTACTGTTTGCAGGGTACATATGGGGGCTTGAAAGCCTTGAAAATGCTTGAATTTCAAGGTGTTTTCTTTTTGGAAAGTATAAAATTTTTGAAAGTGCTTTAAATTCAAACAGTACAGTTTTCAATTAAAAGTCTAAATTTGGAAAAAGTTATTTACTCTTGAAGCCAGAATTTTTTTTAATCTACCTAATAAAAAGACAAACACACATTTTTTTTCTCACTGTCTGAAGTTAAATCAGACCAAGCTTATTTTGTTTTAGGTCAGGTAGAATTACCAAAATTATTTCAATTTGCTAAATGCCAGAAACTGGAACAAGAAAATGTATTAGATTTTTTTGTCACTTTTTTAGTATAATGAATTTCAGCATTTGAGTAGCAAGGTCATTTACCTTGACACAATTTGTTTATTTCAATGTAATGAACATTTATTATTCCTAGCAACTTACTGACTTATTGACCTGTATAATTGAATAAATGTCTTATATTTTATACCTTAAACAGCAATATTGAAATTATAGGATTTTTAAAAAAAAGTTAAATCTGTGTTTTGCTCTCAGAAACAGTCCGTGTGTGAGAGAGAGTTTTCAAAACATAACATTTTGAATAACATATTTATCATATTGACAATATTCCACTCCTGTGTGCCCAAAAGCTGAATGATCCAATGGCTAAAAAAACTGGAGGGTTGTCATGGATACCATGCCTACTCATCAGAATTAGCACTCACACAGTGAAGTTTATTTAATGGTAATGACTGAATATCTTAAGTCATCAGAGCACAGTCAATCTATCACTCTAGGATCTTCCTAATCACAGCTTGTTCTTCTTTTCCCAAATAAGAGGAAAGCTAAAACCCGAAACAGTATATCTGTAATCTGGGCGAAGAGATTTACTGTCCTCAGCAGGAGTAAATGGCCCCTGGGCTCCGTGCCACACACCGAGGAGGGACTAAATTAAACACTGTGACCTGTAAGGACTCGCTTTTCACGGCTTTAGCTCGCAATAACAGAGATATACGTTATCAGGCGCCTCGTTTGTTGTTTTAAGAACAAAGCAGGGGTATTTTTTTCCTGCTTTTTAAGGCAGGAAAATAAAAACTTAAGAAAACACAATGTGAAAAGTAAAGTTGTGGCACAAGGCGAAGTAAATACCAACAGCAAACTTGGTTTATGGTTCTCAGAGGTGGTTTTTATTAAGGGCGATATGGCTTTCTGCCCAGGGCAGCATGGCCTGGATGGGATGGAACAGGGGACACCACGTTGCAAGAAAAGTAAAAAATAAACGGGCTTTTGGGGAATTGCACTTTGAGGGAGTTTCTATTGCTTTTTTTTCCATCTCCATTCAATGTGAGTGGGCATAAGCCAGGGCCGACCAAAACCTTTTTGGGGCCTTGAGCATAATTTCATTTGAAGCCCCCCATACCAGCATGCCAACACCAGATTCTTTATTATTCCTAAGCTCCTCTATATATGCAACATACCTACCATCATTAGCATAATTCATAATTAGCTTACAGCGTACTGGTATTAATATGGCTGTTGATTTTAACTGGCAGATTTCTTCACTTATAACATGGGGAAAATGTCTTGTATTTTGTGTTTTTGCAGAGTACTAAAATCTTACTTGGCAGGATTGCAGAGATGACTGTAATTACCAGGGTAAATATATATAAACCCTAATCCATGTTTACAGAAAATCCTGTTTTTCGTTAAGTAGCACTAATCAACAGAGACCGAGGAGGTAAACAAGGCTTCTTAAGCTTTATTTATTTATTTATTCACTTTGTTAGCAAGAGGCAATTCTTCCGTCTGCTAATGGCAGCTGTGGGAACGAATAGAGTTCACACTCGCTGGGACCCCTGTTGGGTGGCAGGCTGTCAGGTTACACACAAGCCCACACGTAAACACAGACGAGACCGAAGGGGTTCTGTACAGCTGTGAGCCGCAAATTCACGGTTTCCGTCAACGCTGCCGTTTTTGGTTTTAACTGGAAACTTTGCTGTTTGGGAAAATAATTGGATGTGTTTTATTGGGTCAATCCTCAACTTTCTGACTTTGTTTTAGGTGCAATGGGCAACTTTTGTTTGCTGTCCCACCACACAAATGTCGCCTCCGTGTTTGTTATTATGAACTGACTAAAAAACATTTAAGTGTTTCAGCAAACCTTTGCTCGTTTGAGGATTTATTGTGGGAATGCCATGAATTGTTTACCCTTTAGGTAAAAGAAAATATTCTTAGAGAATAATGAACCAAGTTTGCAAATAATTAAAACGCCTTATTTCAAGGTTTAAAAAGATACTTCCTCTTATTTTTAGCGTAAAATCTCTTTTAAATTTTAAATAGTCTACAAGACAATGGGTGATTTTCAGTTGTTTAAATGTTTTTTTTTTTATTAAGTTTTTCTGGCACTTGTGGTATTTATTTGCAGTATTCAGACAGGAAATGACCTAAAAGAAATTTGGCTGTCATTTAGTACCTTGAAATTGGGCCTCTGTCTCTTTAAGAAGCTCCTGCTCTTTCTAAAACTCCATCTTCAGGAAGTCATCACAACATGGCTCCTCCATTAACCCTTTAGCAACATTTTTAACTCAAAAATAGTTAATTTTACATAATATTGCATCTTTAATTCAATTTCACTTTCCACGAAATTATAGTTGGCATGTTTGCTAATGCTAGGATGATAGCTCATTTTTGCCATTGTTAGTTATCCTTAAATACTAATTTCAGCATGTAAGCTAGGGTTGTTAGCATGTTAGCATTTCGACTGTTCTGTCTTTGTAGAAATTAACATATAAAAATATAATTTACTTACAGAAACAAACAATCATTACAAGATTTGACATTTGGGCTACATGTTAAGGCCACAAGGAATTGTGACAATTTTCTCCAATTTCTGACATTTTGGTTTGGACTGGTTGGTAAAGCTGTGAATGAGAAAAGAAACTAACCAAAGCAACCTCTCTCATAAGCTGTTGATGAGGATAAAAGTAGAAACATGTCCTTAGTTAATCCTTTCTCTTTTTGTTTTTTTGAATGGTAACTTGATGGACACAAAATCCCAGTGTTGCCCAGCTAGCTGTCTTGGCATGATGTCCTTTTAAGCTTCATTGTTACCTCTGGAAGAGCTCTTGTAAGCAGAAGCAACAATCATTCAACTGTTGATTATAAGCTGCCAATTATTGACTGAAGTATAAACAAGGAAGAGGAGTTTAATCATTTCCCAATTGAGAGACTTCCAGAGGTGTTTTCTTTTTAACGTGTGTACGTGTGTGTTGGAGTGCTCAAAATTCCTTTTCATTAAGGCACAGACACTGGTTACTGGTCTATCTTTATCTCAGTCAGATTTTAATGAATTTTTCTATTCTGTGTATTTCAACTGTGAATGTTTTAATTGCCTTTATTCATGCTGATTTAATTAATGCACCTTTGCAGTGTATGAACTTTGAAACTGGTTGAGTTTTAATTGATTTTGAGCTTTTTTTTTTCTACATGGAGAACTTGTTTGCTCGCTGAGATGTGGATCGAGTGAAGGACTGTGAAAAAGTATTCACACCGCCATTGATCTTTTTTTATTTTTTTCTCACTTTGTCACGTTACCACCACTAACCTCAATGCATTTCATTGAGTTTTTACCAGATAAACCAACATAAGGTAATTATGAAGAGGCGGGAAAAATATTCCCTGAAAGGCGAATGCATTAAAAAAAAATAAATAAATCTGTGTTGTGTTCTGGGATTCAGCCCCCTTTTACTCCAATAATCTAAAATAAAACATCTTATTTTTTTATGCACAGATGAATTATTAACAAATATGCTAGGGGTAGGTAATATGGATTTAAAGTTTTTTAACCATATCTTAAAGTATTATTGTGATAATTATAAAAGTGAACATATGAACTATCTCTTATTCATTTTCTGGGTAATTTTAGGTGACTTTTGGAACAATCATAGCTCCACAAACATAAATACTGCTCCTGAAAATATTTATAATACGCTTCTTTTGAACACCAGTCACATCAATAAGTGAGATTTGTATCACTAAGCCGCGAAAAGTGACTGCATTTAATCATATTTTCAAATTTATTGATACTTATTGATACTCTCAATGGAAAAAAAAACAGTGGAGAAAATAGTAAAACTTCATTCCCAACAATACAGACAGTTTGGGGGGATTTTAAACGCTAATTGAAATTTGTTGTGGCAACATTAAGAAATTCTATCATAAGAACTTTATCACAACAAGTGATAAACGATACAATAAACACTGGGTTTTGAGTTTCCAGGAGCTCCTTGAAAAATAGTTTTTTGGCTCCATCCATATGGATGGTTGTTTGATGTTAATCTGCCTATGATATAGAGAATTGACCTAATTGACTATTCAACATTTTTGTTAATGTCATCATGCGACATGTTTGTTTTAATCTGTAAATGAATGAAATAAACTAATAAAAAAATATTTTCCTAATCCTAACTGACCTAGAGAACAAATGTTCTAGTTTGATGTAATGATGATTTGATTATCGTCACCTTCCTAAAATAGTATGTCATTTTTTTGCCCTTTTTTTTTTTTTTGCCTAAAACATCTATTGGAAAGAAATAAGTTGTGATTTTATTAGTAAAAAAAAATGACTTAGGTCTTTATTTCAAGAATGTGACGATACTTTGTTGATTTAAAATAGCTGAAACACGTAGACTTTTGCCTGGGGATGCCATTTTAAGTGTGGTTCCCCAGTACACACACGTACGCATGTAAATGCTTGTCCAGATGTGAGGACGGCTGGAGATAAAGAGGCCAGCGGTCCTGCAGGACAGCTGCCCCTCCCCTCTCCGCTAACCCACCCTGGAGGATTCCTTTATATGTCAGGTTTGTTGTGTCATGTCCTGTCACTGCCCTGCCTCATGCGCACAATGCCGCACCGCCACAAGCGTTTTGCATGTGTAAAGACGTGCCTTCACCTTCCTCCACGTGCATGCATGTACGGATGTATGCCGCCGCGTCTGCGTGAACAGAAAACACGGGTTAGCCGTGCAACCCTCGGCCGTCTGCAGCGCCGCTTGCTCATTGTGTTGGATCCTCACTCTCTGGCTGCATGCCAACAACTGCCCCCCATTGTACCCACTATGAAAAGAAAGAAAGCCGTGTCGCTCACACACACACACACACACACACACACAGACTTTCAACCGTCCATCATAGCATGCAACAAAAAAGCCACACAATTAGCCTATAACATGATGAATATTTACATACATGGCCGATGCCGTAAAGGTTAATCTCGTTTCCTGTTCGCTTTCGTTTCGGCGAACGCGTCCCTGTTGGAGAGTTCACCATGGAAGGTCGGTGCGTCCTGGTTATCCAGGTGCACCAAAATGAATCATCGATGACTTCAAGTAATAAATAATAGAGATTATTTCATTTATCTGAAGGGGTACAGGACGTACAGGTGGCTTGATATGTCAAACCTCCATACACTGACTTGTATATTTCAACAAATAAATGCAGGACTTTCTATGCATCAGTTACGATGTACCTTGAGTGCATTTCGTAACGTGATTTTTTTTATCATTTCATTTTATATATAACTCAAGTAAGTAATATCTGATCCATTAATCCATATTTACTTTGGTATGATGATCATTTCAGGTCATCATCTGTCATATTTAATTAGAATCAACCGGCCTAAATGAAAATCAGTTATCAAAATCACTGGAAGTAGGAGGTAGGATCTCCAGAAAACAATATACACCTAAACAACGCATGTCATTTGAGTATTTTTTTTATTATTATTTAAGAATTACAATGAAGAATCAAGTAACCATTTTATCTTCATGTGTTTGTTATAAAAATGCTATTCACATCAAATATGACTTGAAAGAAATTTTACTTCAATATTTAATACCTTGAAATTGGGCGTCTGTCTCTTTAAGAAACTCCTGCTCTTTGTGAAACTCCGCCTTCATGAAGGCATCACAACATGGCTCCTCTATTAACCCTATAACATAAGTTTCTACCAGCATTTCACTGAGTCCCAATTTGTTTCAGCAGCTCAGTAGATGTGCAGTACCACCAGGAGTTTGCTAATGGCTGCTGGCTAGTCTGAAGGAGCTGAGTGGTCTCGAAGGCGGGGCTAGGTTCATCCAGCCAAAACGTTGCTACGGGAGATTAAAGGATTTCTCAAACATGAATGAAAAAAATCAAGGCAACACTCCAGGAATGTTTTTGATGAGGGAACAAAATTGACTCACTGAAAAGTCAATTTTATATGATACTGTTCCTTTAAATAAAAGCAAAAACTTCTTTTCATGTATTTTAGCTTAAAAAAAATACATATTGCATCAATACCACCACTCTACAGTATGCTTACCAAAAGTAATTGGTAATCTTATCTTGACAATGTTATGCCTGTCCAGGCTCACTTACAAGTGAAAGATGATAAATGTTTAACGTCACTGAAACAGGCACAAAGTTTTAATTCACATTTTATAATATTTCATCCAGTGTAGAGATATCTTAAAGCCTTAGTTTCAGATATTACACATGGACATTCCTGATGACGTAACATTAGCTTTAAGGCACCAAACCAGTGAGTTCTACCCATTGCTTTTCCCTTTTAATAATTTTTAATAACCTTAATAATACAATAGTTGATCAGTGATCACACTCGGACAATTTCTCTAGATCAGCTTTGATCTGTGAATAATCTGGTTAAACAAAGTTACAAGTGCATTAGGTGACAGTAGGCAGCACAATGATGTAGCTTAATATGTTTATTGTAAAAACAGCCAGAGGTTAGGGACTTGTGTTTTGATGCATTAACCAGGTCAATAAGTAATTGTTGGAAAAACACTGCATGGATTTCATCAAAATGTTGGGCTATCCATAACTCATTCGTCAAAGTTCATCTAAATATGTAAGGCCGGATGCTGTTCTAGCTCAAAATTTCTTAAAAATGAGTCAAAGCATGCATCCACTCTATAAAATGCATAGATTCCCGTACCTCTTCTGATGTCATCAACACAAATATCCACAAAGCAGAACTAGCTGCTGTTTTCTCTTCAGCATTCATCATGTTTTTATTGTCAGCGTATTCTTATTGAAATAAGTACTAACACCTTCCAGTTCTTTTTCCTCTTCTTGATGGAAAATGTGACCATCTTGCAGATGCAGTCCCTTTACGTCGCTGATCATGCGTGACAGGTTCATGTGATGCAACACCTGGACATGTTTTGATTTGGGGGAAGAAAAAAAAAAGAATGTGAGAAATGTCACACTCAAGGCTCTGACAAGCCAGAAAATATACCAGGAACATTTTTGTTTTAAATATATTCCACACCAAATCATAAAACCTGGATCTTCATCTCCATACCTGCTCTCACACTTTCAGTCTCTGTCTTTAAATTTTCACTTTCTTTCTCCTGACTCCTTCAGAATTGCTTTTTATTTCTTGTATTTAAAAAAATCAGCTCCTCTCCACCTGTCTCTCTCGGCCTTGCCTGCACCCTCATACTAAGTCTCACTCCCTCTACCTCTGCCCGCATCCCTCCTTCACCCCCCGCCCCCACCTCTCCTCACCCTCTCTCTCTTTCGCTTTTCCCCTGGCAGGCTAGTGATTGACACTTACAAATTACCCGGCGGCAGTGGCATTGTGTGTGACCCCTCTCTCTCATCTCCAGCCCGCTGCCGTTTTGTCATCTAATTACTGTGAATCCCCGGCCTGCTCCCCACTGCTGCATTTTTAATATGGCTGCCCCCCTCTACTCTCCTTCTCCCCAACTTCACACTCTCTCCTCTTCCTCCTCACACAATCCCACTCCTTCATTCACCTACTTCGCCTTTCCTCTCCGTCCAATACTCGTGAGCCCTGACCATCGTCTCTATATCCTCTCGCGCGCCCTCTCCAAGTGTCTCCTCTCCACCGCCTCCATTATCACACCATCGCCTCTCCTCCTTCCTTCCTTCGGCTCCGTCCCGCGTGCGGATCAGTCCACGTCAATCTGTCTGTTTGCTGTTCCAGTTTTCACGGCTATCATTAAGAGTGTTTGGTAAACACGCGGATCAATAGGTGCTAATGAACACACGGTGGTTCGTGGTCTGTCACAGGACAGCACGTGAGGAGCTTACGCCGTTTCCGTCTTAATTTGTTTGCTGCGACGGCGAGTTAGGGCCATTGTAGATTTGGGGGGAAAAAAAGGGAGTATATTTCTGCCAAAAAACTAGAGTGTGTTCAGAAATTTCCTAGAAAAAAACTTGTTTCTACGCTTGAAAAGTCAAAAACTTGCAACAATTTTTAGATTGTCAGAAAAAATGGAAATTTGTGAGTTTTAAAAGTCAAACACTATATATGTTTTTCTAGAAAATTCCTGAGATTAATCTGAAAATTCTTAGGTTTTTTCTTGCTAATTTTTTACTTTTGAAACTCTGAAATTTCCTTGTTTTTTCTAGAAGATTTTTGAGTTGTGACAGAAAGTTACCCCTCCTTTTTTTCTATCTAGTATGGCCCTGATACACAGTCGTAGTTTTCAGCTCATTGTAACTGTATTGGTTTGTTTCCAGGTTATGCTGTGTGTGTGTGCATTTGTTATTTATTAGGGGTATAATAGTAGTATCTTAAAAAAAAAACCAAAGAATAATTCAGTTTAGTTTTGATTAGACAACATGTTTTGGTTTTTATGTATTTCTTACTTGAAGCCAGAAACATTGAAAAGATTCAGTTTTTTAATTCAGATTCGAAAACACTTTATTAATTAAATGATGTTGTAACTCGTATCTTGAAAGGATTGTTGTGGATGCTGATGCTGTGAGCAGGAAGGATCTCCAGTAGCAGTCAGTCTTGCATGGCAAGTAATCTGAAGAGGCCTCTGACTGAAGACTGTTGCTGTACGGCAATCTCATGACTGTCATCACATGCCAAAAGCTCAGTATCCTGGCAGTAGATATGATATTTAATGATAACACGACAATCAGTTGTTGGCTAGCATTGCTAATCCACCTCATTTGCTTTTGCTGCTTCACTTTAAATCTGTCAGGCCATGGAGTTAGAAAGCCAGGCAGAGAGACGTTGGGGTATGTGGCATGATCCTTACCCAGTCTGGTTTATGGACGAGATGTTTTCAACTTTGTCCTGCTTTTTGGTCCTTTTCAACTCCGCTCTGATTGTAAGTTGTAGGTCACCTATTATTTCTTTTTCTTTTTTTAGCTTTTGAGATGCTAATCAGCTACTCACATTTGTAAAAGCAACACCTTGTCCTCACAGTTACACAGTAGAGGAAGTAAAAAATATATCTTGTGATTACATGAACATAAAGGTTTCATAAATATCAAACTGTGTTCAAAAGAATCTGTTTCTCACAGCGTTCTGTAACTGTTAGGTGTTCAACACACCTGAATCAAAAGGATGAATTAGCTCTTCATCGTGTAGTTAGATTCCAGAGTATAATTAATGACTTTACAATCAGATCCACGTGTTGGACCTGGGACACATCTGAAAGTTACAGGACTATCTACCTGGAGGACTGGCGTTTCATAAATGTGGTCTAAGTGTTTCAGATCTTTAACAGGTGAAAAAAACCTGTCCAGACTCTAAAAAACCTGTGACATTCCCGTTTATGCCTAATTTATACCTTAACAGTATCTTCGCTACTGTTAACGAGAAATCTTGTGTGAAATGAAATTCATCATCTGCACTAACTCACGGCGTATGTTTGTAGATTTTTGTATCATGAATTTGGAAGGTATATGGTGAGGAGATATCCTAATGTGGATCATTATTTCTCTCAGGGACAAAAAAAGGACATAAAAACTACATTCATATTCCAATGAGTAATCTCTCCCCATCCCCCGTCTCTTTTCAATTCTTTTTCTCAACCATCATCCGTTCCAACTCAACTCATCTGTTTGGAGGTTCTTAGCTGGGCTAGGTCTAGTTTTGAGCTCATCTTCAGAAGCAAGGACTCTTGGTCCAAACCTTCTAAAAATGGCAACATAAAACTTCTTGTTTTATGTCACATGAACCTTAGTGTGTCCTGAGAACTTGAGAATAATCCCACATCAACATCCAGAAGGGAAAACAGCCGATCTCTTCTTCTTGACTGGACGTGTGCTTGTTTGTGGCCGGTATTTGTATAACTCCACCCTTTGACAGACTCCTGTATTGTCAAAGTCGACACACAAAGCAAGTGGGAGCCAGTCAACCGAATCATCTGAGTCAGCAGTGCTTTCTGGTGAGTCCGTTAATCCGGGTCAACGAACCGATTCGGTTGAATAATCTGAGCCTCTTGTGTCACTATAGCTGCATGGGAAACCATAAAGTTCCCAAATATCATACTTTAGTGACAGGGAGTCCACATACCTCGCTTTTTATGTATTTCTTGATGTTTTGGTGTCATGTTTTAAAGATGGCATTAGCAGAACAAAAAATGCTGCCCATTAGTTCCTCATTATGTATTCAGGTTTAAAACAACAGTGTATTTGTTCAGTACCTGTGTATGGTGAATCAAAAGGACTTTACCAGAAATTTACAGAATACATAAACACATTGGTGACACATTAGAGCCTGAGGCTTACACAGAGCCATACTGGGAGATAGGAAAAAAAGGCAAAGTATGAAGGCAACACGGGAAGCGCATGCAAGTAGAGAAGACTGCGCGTGTAACCGGAGCTATACGTTTTAGAGGTAACAAAGCCAAATATTGGAAAACTGAGGGTGTGCCGTCTGTACGCCTACAATTTCATAGCTCTTGCTCCTCGTTTCTTCAAATAAGTTCATGTCAAAAGAGTTTTCTCTGGAACATTCTCACATCTCACAGCTGTTGTTGTTGCAACCTTCCAGATCTTTCAAGTCTTCTGGTTCTGCTCTGCATCCACAGAACCAGAACCAAATGAGGAGAAGCAGCTTCTATGCACCTCAAATCTGGAACAAACTTCCAGAAAACTGCCAAAACACTGAGTTCCTTTAAATCTAGACTAAAAACCCAGCTGTTTAGGGTTGCTTTTGAAACCTAATCATGAAACATTAATCAACAATTTGATGTGCAAAACATAATGTTGTTGACTGTGTGCTCTATGACCTTGTGTTTTTATGATGTAAAGCACTTTGAGATGCCTTGTTGCTATACAAATAAAATTTGATCTGCATTTTAAAGGGATCTAACACCCCCAACACCCTAGTAGTCGTATAAATTAACATAATCTTAGTTTTAAAAGTGTTTTGCCAGTGCTGTTGCTCTGTTTAACTATGTGGACTGTTTAAAAGAAGACTTTTGAATAACCCAACATCTTTTTTGCTAAATTAATTTGTACAAAAACGTGTTTTCAATGTGATACAAAAGTAACAATTATTACAGATGTAATAATTGTACATTTGTATCCCTAAAATGTCACCTCCAGGTCTAAATTACAATGTTGAACCAACAGTGATGTAAAAAGTTACAGCAACAGTATTTGCTTCACTGGAAACCCTCCAATATCTCCCTCAAATAACAGGTATATATTTCTATATTAATTTATTGTGGGTTTTTTTAGTGTATCATTAACATTTGTAGGATTTTCCCTGCTTTTCATTAAACGATGGTGTGAAATACAGTATGCTCGTCTTGTGCCTCAAGGCTACAAATACACTCCTGATCAAAATCTTAAGACCAGTCAAAAAATTGCAAGAATTTGCATTTTGCACTATTGGATCTTAAGAAGGTTCTAAGTAGAGCTGCATTTACACTCAAACATGGTTTTTTCAGCTGATCAAAAGTTTAAGACCATAGTCTTTAAAAGCCAAAAGCTGTGCAAAAATCTGGATTCCATGTCATTTTCTGTCAAGTCTGTACACTGTCAAGACCTCCTGATGGCAAAAGCAAAAAAGCTCACTGACTTTGAACGTGGTAGGATTGTTGAGCTGTATAAGCAAGGCCTCTCACAACGTGCCATCGCTGCTGAGGTTGGACGCAGTAAGACAGTCATTTTGCATTTTTTAAATGATCCTGAGGGTTATGGAACAAAAAAGTCAAGTGGTAGACCCAAAAAAATTTCACCAGCTCTGAGCCGCAGGATCCGATTGGCTGTCCGTCAAGACACGGGACGATCCTCTACCCAAATTAAGGCCATTACTGGTGCTGACTGCAGCCCAATAACCATCAGACGGCATCTGCGAGAGAAGGGCTTCAGAAACAAAAAACGTCTTCAAAGGCCACGTCTTCTTCAACGCCACAAAATTGCCCGTTTGGACTTTGCAAGAGTGCACCAAACATGAGACACTGAAAGGTGGAAGAAAGTTGTAAAACTTTAACCTTGATGGTCCTGATGGCTTCCAACATTACTGGCATGACAAGGAGATCCCACCTTGTCATGCACAGTGATGGGGGCGCCATCATGATTTGGGGTGCGTTTTCCTTCAATGGAACAATGGAGCTTCAGGTTGTGCAGGGGCGTCAAACAGCAGCTGGCTGTGTGGAGATGTTGCACGGGGAATCCCTCATGACTGAGGGCCCTCGTCTGTGTGGTAATGATTAGGTTTTTCAACAGGAAAATGCTGCAGTTCACAATGCCCACCTGACAAAGGAGTTCTTCCAAGAGAATAACATCACTATTTTGGACCATCCTGCATGTTCCCCGGATCTAAACCCAATTGAGAACATTTGGGGATGGATGGCAAGGGAAGTTTACAAAAATGGACATCAGTTCCAGACAGTGGATGCCCTTCGTGAAGCTCCACACTTGGAGCAACGATCCCACTAGCCTCCTGGAAACACTGGCATCAAGCATGCCTAAACGATTGTTTGAAGTCATCAACAAGAATGGTGGGGCTACTCATTACACTTTGATTTCTGTTTTGGGAGTTTTCGGGTTTTTTTGAGCTATGGTCTTAAACTTTTGATCAACTGAAAAAATCATGTTTGAGTGTAAATGCAGTTTTCAATTAATTCCCCGCTCAAAAGTTTTTGTCTCTTACGCTGATTTCTTCTTTTAACATTGTGAAGCTCTACTTAGAACCTTCTTAAGGTCCAATAGTGCAAAATGCAAATTCTTGCAGTTTTTTAACTGGTCTTAAGATTTTGATCAGGAGTGCATTAAAAAACTTCACATATTCTCAATAGACTCTTTTAAGGAAGAACGTCATGGTCAAACATGGGAAGCTTCAATGCATACCGGAAGAATACAAACACACACACACGCACACCCACACACACAAGGAACTTTATCTCTTGCTGCCTATAGATGTAGTTTATGCCGTTATATGAAGATTTCCGTCTTTCATGCAAGCACAAGGATAACCTGCTTGGATAAAAAATGTAAAGAATGACACGGTACGAGCGTTAAGGCACATTTACACCCACAGCGGCCTTGCATACCTGCTTCTTTGTGTGTGTGTGTGTGTGTGTGTGTGTGTGTGTGTGTGTGTGTGTGTGTGTGTGTGTGTGAGAGTGTGTGGCTCAGCTGCCCACAGCCAGACTGCGCTCCCCTGCCGATCCCCATCTTCCAGCTAGAAATCATCAGACCGTGGCAGGCTGCTGCTGCACTACAGCTCCGGAGGAAGAAGGGAACGAAAAA
This sequence comes from Poecilia mexicana, assembly GCF_051168715.1. Lineage (NCBI taxonomy): Eukaryota > Metazoa > Chordata > Actinopteri > Cyprinodontiformes > Poeciliidae > Poecilia > Poecilia mexicana. The sequence continues at coordinate 4,085,828 of NW_028263381.1, forward strand.
GAGGGAATAAAAAAAAAAGTTATTTCATTATGAGAACTTTCTAAAGTTTTTTTTGGTGTTACTTTTCATAGTTTTGGAGATTAAAAAAGAAAAGTTTTCTTTGCAGAGCAGGTGCTGACAGATGCTTAAGCCGAAGCAGACATTCAGCTGGGCAGGCAGGCAGGCAGGGCAGGGCCCGGGCCAGGCGGGAAACGACCTGCCTCCCCCCCCCCCACCTTCTGATGTAGCTCCAGGGCGTGGCAGGATTTAGCATGGCCTCATTACCTTGTCACGAGCTCGGAGAAATATGGGCCTCCAGAGAGAGGCTCAGGGACGTGGACTGATGAAAACAGAAAAGGGAAAAGGGAGCTGACAGCAGGCGCACGCAAAAGGAGGGAGGGGGTTGGAAAGAAGGGGCGGGGAAGGAAGGAGAGCGAGAGGTATGAGAGCAGGAAGGGGAATTGAGAGAGAAAGGGAGGAGAGATGTTGACAGATCTGGAAAAATAGAGAGACAGTGGGGATGGCTGGAGTATGGCGGGGAGTGGCGAAACTAATGGTCCTGCCCAGAGAGATAGCAGTCGATCACTCATCTTTAAACAAAAGCAGCGGGCTCAGGAGGATATTTAAGAAGTGCTTATTTAATTAAAAGTCCCTTTGCTCATATTTATGAGCCATCGCTCCTTCAAATATTAACCTTCCAGGTCCTGGGAGGCCTCTTACGGCTCAGCCCTGCACTGTGGACTTGATGGCTTGGACAGGGGCGATGTCGGTGATGAGCCCCTCTCTTCAAACCCGGAGTTCAGTGTGGTAATGCTCAGATTGTTCAGTGACGTGAAGGTAAAAAGGTGTGCAAATACAAGAGAGGGAAAAAAAGCACCTGTCTGCAGAGACTGAATGGACTCAAACTTTGGGCGATTCGCGTTTTCCACAAATTATTGACCAAATATGATTAGATATCAGTTTATTCCTGTTAGAAATGACATAGAGCAACTTGTACATGGTTATGTAGGAGTGCATTGGAGATGAAAACATGTTTTCAGATTATTTTGAATTTTGTAAGGTTTTATGAAATGTTAAATTTAAAGAGGGCAGTATTATGTATTTTCCAGCCATTTTGTAGCACAATCAGTCACTGACGGTGACTGAACGTCAACTTCAGTTGTTATAAAAATGCTTTACATATCAAATATGACTTAAAATAAATTAGGCTTCATCATTGAAATCAGGCCTCTGTCTCTTTAAGAAGCTCCTGCTTTTTCTGAAACTCTGCTTTCGGGAAATCTTCTCAACAACATTCGACAGGAAGAGTTTAAGAATCCAACAAAGAGCGACGGAAACCAAGGAGACTAAATACTGTGGAGATGGCATTGTGTCAGAGACACCAGGTGAGTTTAATCGGTGAATACAGAACTGAGAGAAAATCAGAAATGTAAAATAACAGGGACAAGAGAAACAGATTGGACCTGGAAAACTGGAATTAATACCTAGATGAGTCTGAAGTGCGACGAACCAACATGGAGCGACACTAAGATAAATAGAAGCACAAGAGAACCTGAACACAAACAAGGATCATGAAAAATATTGCCAAGTGTAAACCTGAAGAATTCAAAAGAAACCAAGTTAATTACAGAATTATTAATATCTCTCACAGATTTAGATAGATTATTTTCATTTAAGCAATAAGTAAATTTCTCTTTCAAAAAAAAAAAAGGTGAGCATTTGTGAAAAGGTAAACACAACAATGTTGGGGAAAAAAATAAATTTACTTACTTTTATTTAAAAAATACTGTCATCTTAATATTATTTACAGAGTTCTCAGAACAAAAGTGTTGGTCAAATAAAAATATTACTTTGAGCCTGAATCTGTCAGGGGTTTGAATAATTTAGGTTGAAGGTATAAATGATAGGAAAAAAGTCAACATTTATTAAGAACACCCATATTCCACATTCAAATACATAGTCAGAAATTAGCCATTTAAGAGCATTTTATTGTATCAATGTATAATTTAGATTATGGACTTAAATCATATTTACCCTTAGTGAGTGTCAGAAAAGAAAAATCCTTTATTCTTCAGAAGTAGCTGCATTTCTGTTATAAATGTGAGCAAAACGTCATCAGTACTCCACTGATATAAAAAAAACACAATTTTGCAATTGCAGCGTTTCCATTAAATAAGAAACGCGATTAAAATCACACGTTAATAAGTTTGTTCACACGACAAGTCGTTAAAAAACATGCCGCTCCACGATCCTCTAACTACTTTCTGTCATCTTCTTTACGGTTTTGCGCCAGGTGCAACATCTGGTTGTTGATCATGTGACTCGAAAAAAGCGTCAACATTGAAACAAGTGTTTTATTTGCAAAATAAATCAATTTCGACATGGCCAAAAAAAAACACCTCATCCTTGCACCAAAGCTTTTTGCTGAAAAATTTCCCATTTCCATTATGCCAATTTATTTTTAAAATTGAGCAATTATATGGTCAATAGAAATGCAGCTATTGTCTTATTACAGTCAAGTACTCCAAGATGCTTGAAAAGTTATAAATCAAAGAGCAAAAAACATGATCATTTCTACAGACATTGCTCTGTCTGTTGACCAATATCATGCAATAAGTTGTAAAAATGCACTTTACTTCCCACAGCCACACAACAAATATAGTAACGCTAAAAACTTACCAGTAAAACATGATTTTATGCCTCTCTATGGAGAGTTCTTCCTGTTTCATCTGCATGCCATATTCCTCGGCGTAACTCATCAAACTGAAATTGTCACCACCCAACCAGTCAGTGGCTTTGAGGTTTGTAGATTTCTCTGTTCATATTTCTCTTCCCCTCACTGACTGTTTACATACATCGAGACACGCTCTCCATACCAGAAGAGCATTCTGCATATTTATATCCAGACATCTGTTTAGAGAGATTAATGTTGCCTTGGAGTCCCAGTTTATAATACAGACCTCCTCTCACAAGTCCAAACAGAGATAACTGGTATCGCATCAAGAGAGGGGGAAAAAAAGATACGGCACATCTAGTTTCTTTGACAAAACTCAACAACAAGCACTGCTGAGCTCCGACGCCCCGAAGAACTCCAAAGCAAATCTCACAGTAAAGCGTCTGTAAGCCACTGAAGAGATGATATTTGAATACAGCTGAAATCCTTGAATATTTCTATAGCCTTCAAAAAGTTATGCTAACACACATTTTGTTACAAATAAAGGTCTTATGTGTTAAATAATATGTCTGAGATATCCTTCATATAATGCAATATCATTTTTGTCCTTGATAACAAAGCTTTTTTAATGCTGTAGTTTTTTACAAAGCCCGTCTGGTGACGTGGAAAAAAGAAACAAAAAATCCAACTTGTGGCCAGAAGTTATTCAATACGTGGCCACGAGTTGTTATAATTAAGTAAATTCCCACGAGTTATTAAGTCGTGGTCACGAGTTTTTTTTTTTATTATTTTTGCTCCCATTTCACCAGATAGGTTTCGTAGTTTTTTTTCTTTGTTGGTGCTAAAAATAATAGTAAAGTTTGGTTTGTCTTTTCTCTATTGTCCACACCTTCTTTGTGCAGGTGACAGTGAATAACTATTGAACCATTGAATAATAAACTAAAAAAAAAAATAAATAAATAAATAAATAAATCATCACCCCAAGATAATGACACGTTTCAACCACATAAACGCAACAACGTAGGAGAAATTCACTGCTGTCATTCTTAACACTCTTCTGCCTGGGTCAACTTTATCCCAGGTTTAAAAAACTACAATATAAGATGCATTGAGTCACAACTCCTAACATCGTTCTGATGGTGATGGAAATTTTGCACTTTGGTTGCACCTGCACTCTGTTCCATCTCATTTGCAAAGCAAATAGCTCTAATGACACGTCTGAGCGAAAACAGAGGCATTTCATGCACTAGATCTGAGTTTTTTCTCTTTTCACAAAATATAAACTTGTCCAATCCTAACAGACACAAAAAACATTATTATTATTATTATTATTTAGTAATGGGGCTTAAAATGTTTAATCGAGTTAATTGCAGGGTCTGTAAATAATTAATAGTGACAAAATACATTTTCAAATCAAAAAACATTTTTACTGATGAATTATGGAATAAAAAGCCACATAGGCTCAACAACAAATATATTTATTTTTAATCTGTTATTTAGGTTATTCAACCATCAGATTGGTGCAAAGTGCTATTATTCCCATTCAGCGTTCAAGTGTTTCAAGAATCCCTGATCATTCATGGAACTTCTTTAGAAACGTGGACTGTGGACAAAGACATTAAAGTTGTGGACGTCTGTACCGCTGCAACATGTTCAGTACTGAGATGCTATTTTAGGCTTGAATAGCTCCACTGATAGGCTGAGTTGTTATTGTACAACTTGCACACAAAAGTAATCTTTCCCAGCGTCTCTTCAGATCGTCCTTTGCTGTTTGTGGAGGTCGCTTGTGAGTCAGATTTGCATAAGATGTATTCTATCGTTGGGCTTAATCAGCTCAAAGATTAATTGGATTACTAATTTAGTAATCCATTTAAGCCACAGCTGTACAAAAATATATATGTTTTCATTTAAGATAAAACACCTTTGTCTGTAGATTTGTTTTAGCCAAAACTTATCAAGGGGCCTAATTTTAGCGTCGCCCTGTTCAGATTGACGAAGGGTAGTATTATTATTTGCATCTTTTAATGTATTTCTAATAATGTATAAGAAGTAGTACCAGTAGTAGTTAAATGAAATATCTGTAGAATGTGCTATTTCTTTTACATGATTCATTAATTAATCATCAGATTAGTTGATAGATTAATTGATTATGAAAATAATCGTTAGTTGCAGCTCTGCTATGTTACAAATAGCACTGACCTTTGAATTGGATGCTTTTTCTCTACGCTGACTTTAATTTATATCATATGTACTTTTATAAATGTAATTTTTTTTATGAATACGTGCATAACGTTTCAGTTTAACAATAAAGTTCACAGCCTAAGACTTTGGCTCACTCAGTTGCCAAAACAACAAATTCATTCCCCACAGTCTTCTCCAACACGTTGTAGTGATTTAAAATATGTTCCCACTCCTGCCTTGTCTTTCTGCGGCTGTCTGCTGCCAACATCGAGACAGGCAATCGGTATTTTTTATTTTTTTTCCCTTTTCCGACATCAGCACTCTCACACATTCATGCACATCCTCAGACTGAGGCGACTAGAGACACTTCACAATGTTCTCAGTTTCTAATAAGAATGTGATCACAGGTAGTACTCACTTAAGACCTTCAAAAACGCTCCACTTAACATAACTGTTTTATGAGTCCGCTGCTCACTTTGTGGTATCACCTCACTGTCTTCAAGCACCCACCTGAGCTCCTCTTTCTTTCAGTGCGGTTATTTTTTTTTCCTGACTTTTTTTTTTTTAAACCAAAAATTGGAAGTTCACCTCTTTTTCTTCTCCTTTACTGACTGAATATAATGAAACAGGTGCAGAGTTTTGTTTCTGTGGAAGAGGAGGCTGCACAGTATGTCGTGTTTAGAGATTCCAAATAAAGCTTCAAAAAGACGTATTATTGACGTGATTTCCATTTTGTTTTTGTGGATGTGTAAATTTTGAAGTATCGCGTTGATAGAAATGCCAAAATTCGAAACAACTGCCAAAAAGTTTGACACTCGCTTGAGGTGCTTCTTGGCTTTTCTGGAAAAGAGCTAGTGCGCGAAAAAATGAGAAGTAAACACATTTACTGAATAAGTTCTGATACAGCGAACTCTCCCATCCACCGGCGGGTTTGTGCTAATGGTGGACAATGTGGACTTTGGACATTTTGTGATACCATTGTAATAACAATTAAATTATTATATTAAAAAAACTGTTTATTACTTATTTTTTAGGTAACTGTATGGATGTGACTGCATGGCACAGCATTCTTAGTGCCACAAACATAAATATACATCATAAAAAGTATTCTCCTTTAGAATAGGCCACTTGCTCAAAAAGTGTGATTCTTGGCACACTTTTAAAATGTAACTATTTTAATTTAATAAATGTAAATCTATTTAATAATTTTTCTTTTCAAATTTACTGATATTTATTGGTGGTCTTGTGGAACAAACAGTGGAGAAAACGGCAAAAAAAACAAAAAGAAAGAAGGAATAACATATTCATACTGCCAGTTTTGGTTTTTTAAATATATAATCAATAATTGAAATTTATCATGACAATGATAAATAAAAAATCTTACCATGACAAACAACCTCTGCTTCCTGTTTGTTGCAGGACTATGTAACATTAACATCTGAAGAAATGATGCTTTACGTGTCCTGGTTGATTCCAGCACATGGAGACATGCCTAATTCGCATTTTCTTTCTTTTTGTTTTTTTTTTCCGCAACATTTTAAAAGTAAACTTAAAATTCACATGACAGCTGAAAGCTGTCGTACCTTGTAAGAATTGATGGGCTTAGCTAAGCTGACGAATATCAACATAGAGTCTCATATCATCTTCAGTAAGTCTGAGCCAGACTTAACCAAGAAGCCAATTTCTGTTGTCTTCACCAGTACTGAGGTTTCAAATTATATTTTTGCTTAACTTATTTCTTAATGACATTAAACAGCGATTAATTTTCACAAAATATCAAATAATTGTGTAACTGTGATTTTTTAAAATATCTACACATAAACATTGCAGTTTGATATCAACATTACCAGTCTTTTTTGCTGTTTGTTTATTGTAATCCATTCTTACCTCCCACCTGAACACATTTCTATTATTATTACTGCTTTGTATGCACACATGCAGTGGCGGCAGGTCGCTTTCCAGGTGTTCTTTTTCTGGATTTGTTCAGACTCAGAGCTAGCGTAATGTCTGGTGTGGGTTTTCTTCAGCAGTCGCAGCACATATTCTATGCATGATGTTTTGTTTGGGTTGCATTGTGTGTGTGAAAGAGAAGGAATTCAAGGAGACGGCTCTGGAAAAAAAAAAAATCTAAAGGATAAAGTGCAAGAGGCCATAGAGGAACCACAGAACAAGCAGGGAGAGAGAAAGTGTGTGTGTGTGTGTGCTGCATGTATGAGTATCGGTGTGTGTTTGCACAGAAGCGACAGACAAACAGGCCAAAGAGAGAAAGAGGAGAGAGGTTATTGCTGGAAAGCGTGAAGACAATAATGCAAACTGACACTTCAGAAATTAGATGCTGGTTGCCTTGGTAACAGGCCCTGGGCTAGGGGCTACCGGTGGTGTGGGGGGGAAGGGGTGAGCACGGGTGAGGGCGAGTGGGGCTGCGGAGAGCGCTCAGATAGTGAGTAAATTATGTTTGATTAGAAGCGCAATCGTTTGAAAAGAGCGGAGCGAAGAAGCCCGTGGCGACGAATCCGCCAATCAATGCCGGAGAGGAGCGGAGGCATCGAGAGCGAGCCCATGCACGAGGGCTCCGGAGGATTTCCTGGAGTGTTTTCACAGGTGACACACTCGCCTCAAGGAGGGGGAAGATTAGTCTCAGGCCGAGGAAAACAAATGGCATCACTACAATAAACGTGACAAAAAAAATTTACACACTGAGCCAATGAACAGCTTTACTAATAAAAATGTGTCATGGAGAAATCAGACACCAGAGAAAAGCGCTAACAGGTATTGCTAGGCTCTTGTACCAAACTTCGTCAGCAGGTCAAAGTTCACAATAAATTATGTAATAACAGAAATACCCTTTGTCTTATTTGTGCCTTCAGAAAGTCTTGCGTCTTAAAATCCAGCGTAACAGAAAATGGAGTTAAATAAGTTTCTGAATAGATTTTTGTCTCACCGTGCTTATTAGAACACTAATTTACTTGGATAAACTTGTATTGTTAGCATAAGTAAGTATAGATTAATTAATCATAAAAAACATACAAAAAAATATTACTAAATAATGGTCATCAGAAGGAGCTAAAGTTGAAATTTTAAACAATTTAAAATATATCCATCTAATCATGTTTCTTCAGGTTGCACTGACAATGTTGCTCCTTTTATTGAGAGAGCGTATCTTTAGTAGCGTCACCCTGCTGCTGTTTTCACTTGTACCCAACAGAGCCCGTCTCTACCAGGTCTCTGGTCACTGTATGAGAGGTCAGAGGTTACGATGCACAGCTCGTCTTCTCTTGTCTGCAACATCAAAGTTCATTATATTATTTTAAAAATAAAACTAAGTTCATTAAAGATGCCATGTCATGAAGTCAGTAAGTCATAGTGGTCTCCATGTCTGGTCAAAGGTTAGTAATTAGATTTGGGGAGCCACTATTTTATTGTCCGTGTTTTGATCTTTTTTTTTTTTTTTGCTTTGAACACATGATTAAATTGTGAACTAGTGATCTAACTGAATTCTCTAGATTGACAATATTTTTGAATGTTATTTATTGAATAAATAATGTAGCGCACATGAAAACATCACATTTGACCTTTCACCCACAAGAATAGCTTTCTTCTAAGTCCCTTCAAAGCATCGTTGCTAACCAAAACAGCTCCTTACTCCACATTCATGGTTCCCTGGAATCTCCAACAATGTAATGAGTGAATTTAAAAATTTAATCAGTTTGTGAGGCTGGCGCAAATTAACTAGTAACAGTAAGAAACTACCAAATACATCAATACCCAAGTTTGTTTTTCACTGGATATATTTGTAAAGATAAATGATAATGAAAAAGACAATTGTCATTTTTACATCAGAAACGATGAAAAGATTGATCCATCCTCCCCAATAATTTAAATCTAAATGTATTTGCGGCATTTGTTTTCTTTTACGTTTTAGGTAGTGGGAATCCTATAAGCAGAAAAAACAAGAATCAGTTTTACTGTGACGTGACGGCTGTTCTCCATGGCCTGGTGATGTTCACACATAAAGATTGTGCTATAATCAACTTACAGCTTAAAGTCACAGCTCTGAACAAAGTGTCTGACTTGAGGCTTCTGACTTAGTGTTGTGCAACAGTGTTGTTTTGTTGTTGTCAGTGAACGCATCAATCATCAAGCCTCCATTGAAGGTTAATACCATGCTAGATAGCTTAAACCAAAGTTGCCTTACTAACAGTATTTAGAAATATTTGGGAAAATATGAAAACAATTATTTTTTACTCTTACACTTGCACGTATATAAAGAACTATTGACAAGAAAACTAAACGGTAAGCATATTTCAATAGCTAGCATAGCATTGGTACACTCCACTTGAGGAGAGGTTTGAAATTCTGACAGGTTTACTGTATGTTATACTTTTTTGTAATATAATTCAAATGCATTGAGAAATGTGTGAACATTCTTGATAGAATAAAAAAATTGGACCAACTAGCTAGTGCGCTTGTTACAGTGCAACAGGGCAACACAGACGCTGCGTTTCCATGTTAAAGGTGAGCAAAGCTGGGGTGGGGGGGTGGAGGGGTGGCGCAGGGGCAAAGCACAACCCACGCATTGAGGCCCTAGTCCTCATGGCGGAGGTCGCAGGTTCAGTTCCCAGCCTGGCGACATTTGCCGCATGTCTTCCCCTCTCTGATTGCCCCCTTTCCTGTCGAACTACTTTCAAATAAAGGCCACTAGAGTCAACAAAACCCTTTTAAATAAAAAGGTGAGCAAAGCTAATAGTGACATGTTGTAACTGCTTTATTTAAAACTAGAAACTTGATTAATATCCCATGTGAATAAGTTTGCTCATGAGATAAGTCATTAAAAAATATCCTCCATCAGTCATCCTCCAGCTACTTCCTGTTGTCTTTTTCCTGGTTGTTGATCATGTGACTCGTGTGATGCGAAAAAAAAAAGTGTTTCCTTTGCACTTTTGCGAAATAAACCAATTTCGATACGACTAAAATAACCCTTCTCCCAGCAGTAAAACTTTTTCTCAGAAACTATTTTTTTCTGAATTGCCGTATTTCCATTAAGCGAATTTAGTTTTGAAATTTCAAACTCCGCAATTATGAACTCACACATCCAGCCCTCAAAGCATATAACACGTTTTGCAACATAATCCTGTATGTTGCACTGATTGGATATACTGAATAGAAAATTCAGTATATCAAACCATGATATAATGTATGGATTTTAAATGTCGCTGATAAAGTCTCATCCTCAAGAAAGGTTGTCATTTAAGTTTATATTCGGAGGAATTTTACCCCCCAAAATTTGCTCCTTTCTGTAACTCAGCAAAAACTTTTAAAGCCTTTTAAGGAAATGTTCGAGAAAAAACATGGACATTTCTGTGTTTCAAAAGTTTTCAAATTTAGACACAAAATTTCCAGCAGTTGAGTATTTTAAAATAATTATGGTGGCTCTTGAGAAGCATATGCTTGTACGGTAATGGAAGAAAAAAAAAAAACTCATCTCTGCTGGAAAAACTTTTAGAATGTATTAAAGAAAGAAAGAAAACGATGACATGACAACAACAAACACATTAAAAGTACAAGATATATGCTTCAGTAATAATCAATATAAAGTTCTGTTTTAAGTTACTTTATTATTATTAAGGATGCATAGCTCTTATCTGTACTGAAAATAGTTATCCAGACATTTAATCAAAAATTAATAATTTACCAAAACTTATGTGAAAATTGTGAGATACTGTATATATATTTTATATGAAGTTCTCATTAAGGAGACGTTATTTACTGAACATTCAAAGATTATTTTCAGTTCTACCCACTAAATATATTTTCTATCACATCATAATGTACATTTATTGCATGGAAATGAATTTCTTTAGACTTTTTGTAACTAATAGATTACAGGCACACACAAAAGCAACAACTCTTTTAATTAATACCTACAGCTTTTGAGGTATATCAATATTTTTCCAGACAAACACTTTAGCAGATTTAATGTATGAATATTCCTTTAAAGACTCCAGCTCTGATTTCCTTTAGAGCAAGAAAGCATTTGAGATTGTGGAAGAGGTATCTAATTAAAGGTTTAACCTTTTTATTCCTCCCCTGCTCTCACCGCAACCGCTTTTAAAACATGACTTGCAAAAGCTCCAGAAGTAAGAGAAAGAACAAAGTTAGAAACTCTAACTAGCAACGTACTCTGGCCACTTCCTCTGGAGTCATAAAACTTTGCATAAAGCTCAATGTTTTCATGATATAATGGTAGTAAAATAAAAGTTTACAGCAAAAATATAAGTGTAAATCGTCAGCTTCTTGTTTTTTTTTTTTTCTCTGAATCAAAACTTAACACAAGAGTCATCGTCTTCAATCAAGACGTAAGTGGATGACCCAATAAATAAATTCAAGGTTGATCAAGCGCTATTTTAGCACTTTTAATTATTTTCGATGAAAAGAGCGTTGAGTGGGCAATTAGTAGGTCTGCTTAAAATTAGAGTCAGCTAATTCCTGTCCCCATAACACCTAGTTTGAATCAGTTTTAGATAAAGAAAATATACATTTAAAGATCAAGGTTGAAATTGACATCGATAAAATGCAATGACAGCAACAGCAAAGAGCCAGCAGGACATTTTAAACCATTTCTGATTAAATTGGTTGAGAAACATTAAACATATGGGTGGTGTGATAAAAAAGTTTAGGGTGCTGCAACTAGAAAAAAAAAAAAAAGATTATGTATGAATGTATTTATTGGGTCATCCATTTACGTCTTGATTGAAGACAATGACTCTATCCCAGGTGTGTCCAAAGGACATTCGTGGCCCTGGGATTTGTCGGCCCCCAACTGCAGTTCAAGAATGATGCAAATTTGTTTACTAAACTTCCTATTTTTAATCAAGGTACAATTATTGCTGACAATTTTCTTGCAATGAAAAATGCTAAATACGACACAAAGTATTTTTTTAACCAAACCGTAGCCTCGTTTATCCAGAGACTTTTACTAAAAAGCCGACTTTGCCGCACAGAAATCAACTTTTATTTCATTTATTAAAGTTGGCTAAGTATTAGCAAGAGTTTTGAAAGAAAGTGACCCTAAGTCCTGTTCTTATTACTGAGTAAATGCTTTCAACCAAGCCTAGAAGAATTTGAAAAATTGTTGCTTTACGTGTAACACAACATAAAAAAAAATTCTTATTAAGTTTTGGAATAATATCCCTTTTTTTGTGAAAAAAATAAATAAATCTGACTACTTTATTTACTTGATTTTTTAGACTCAACAATTTCAGTCCACATGACAAAAATGAACAAGCATTTTTCCCGAGGTGGCCGCAATATAACTTTGACTTCAGGATTATTCAAATCAGAGTTATAGCTTCAGCAAGACTAACAAAATTAGCTGTAACAAACAATCTTTAGTAATCTCTTAAAATCGGTTAAAATGCGCATGTTCTTCAGTGTATATGGGCTAAAAATTGTGTTTTCTTCTTCTTTAGTTGCAGCTTTTAAAGCACTGAAGACCATTTTCTCACCTTGTTAAAACATAGGAACCGTGGACGGTCTCCTGTGGATTTACAGCTGACGTTGCGTTTAGTGACCGGCCCGTTTTCTGCTTACAGCAGTTGGATCGCAGGGTCAAAATGTGGAGATGCTAAGAGCGTTTTGTTGGTCGTTGCATCAGTAAGATAGGCGCTTTCGGTTACTTCCCATTTGTCACCGGATGCACACTCAACAAATTAACAGAAGTCCCCTATAAAGAAGACAAAGAATAAACATTATTTGTGAGTTATCTCATAAAAGCAGAAGTTATTAACTGCTAAAAACCTAAACCTAACACAGGGAAGCTAATTGCCTCTAAACTCTCGGCTTACTGGAGGTGATAAAGCGAGATATGGAGATGCTCAGTGTTGGGCTCACGTAGATCAGTGTTACAACAAGAGTTTCGCCTTAAAGAAGGGCCATTAACCATGTTTAATGTGCTAGTGTAAATTTTGAGTTTTCACAATTTGGGCTATATCCAGGATTTATCGAGTGTAAGTTGATCCAATCATGTCAAACGATGAAGATGGGATGGCCTGCAGTTAGGCGTTTTTACTCCTCGCTCTCAGAATCAGCTCCAAAAGAGCTGCATGATAAACCGAGTTTCAGTCGTCGTAGCAGGATTAGTTTGCACCTCATTATTACAAAAAGCTCCTTAGAGGCAACATATGGTAAGATATTATATTATGGGAAAGGAGAACAGGAGAGAAACATAGTTTGGACTGTGGTTGAGCTGCTAGAACTGACAGAAAGATGGGGATGTCTCAGTGACAGAAGAGAAACAAAGAGGTAAAGAAAATGTGAGTTACTCACAATTCATATTTTTTATTAATGATTATTAAGTAGTAGCAGTTAGTAACAGTAATTATAGGGGTGTAGTGGTAAATCACAGTTTATCAAGTCTTCAATCACAGAAAACAAAACGTGCTCACAGTTGGTTTATGGATTATACAACAATAAAACCACTTTGGAGTAGTTTTGATAATCCAGTGTACGAGATGCACTTGAATGCACCATTAAAACTGTCATTAGCAGCAGTTCAACTCACCACAGAATTGATCCGCAGCTTGACATTTAGGAAACAAGGTTGCTTAGGAGAAACCCAGCAATTTCGGAAATTGTTGAGGTGAGTGGTTCTGTCAACTACGGAAACAGAGAGCGGACGTTTTCTGCATGTGCTTTTTCCTCGATGTTTTTCTTGAGATAACGAGTTCGTTTCACAGCGGTCGTTGGTCTCTGGGTTTGTTAAACCTGATTTTTTTTTCTTTCTCCGCTAAAGCTGCCTTAAAAACCTTATTGTAACAAAACAAAGAATAGATTAGAGATAACCAGAGTTGTCTTTGTTTTGTTCCAATGTCATTTTTAAAGTCGTGCCACAGAACGTCACGTCGAGGGTTTAGTTCCACACCTTAACATTCTGCATCTGTTCAGGTATGAAACAATGCTGGATTTGTTTGCTACCAGCAGAGATGTGCTGGATGTTTTTGGTACAAATATATGTACTGTTCCACCCCTACTACTAATAAGGCATTGTTCAATTACTGCCATCAAGGTATGTCAACTTAAAAACTAAGGTTTCGTATCTTCTGTCACACTGTTCCTTATCATGAGATGCCAGTGCACTTATCTCAGTTCTTGGAGATTTCACTAAGGAATGCATAACGGAGTGCTGCCCCTCCCCAACCTGCTGCTACGCACTACATCAGCTGACTGTAATAAGCACTTTGCTGAAAAACAGTTTGGGTTGTAAAATTAACCTGTCATGCAACCATTTTTTTAGTTTAACAATCTCATTTTAAGCCGATTCTTACAGGAGTAAATTGTTTTAGCAAGTATTCTTGGAAAAAGTGTGGTTACTTGCTAATCCAGCTGTTGAAATCGAAACAGTGCTGAATTCATAAACCAGAACGTCCCCCTGACCAGGTAACATCAAATATCTTTGTCACTGAACGTCAATCAGGGAACGCAATTTTACTTTCCCCACTGGGAAATTGTTTTGCAGCATTTCCATTCACTGAAAAACAAACCTAGAAACGCCCGAGCGTGATCATTCGGCATCAACAAAGTGTAATGTACGATAACACAGACTAGAAAAAGCACTCATGGCTTCATGTTATTAAGCATTACAATAGCAGCAGCTATAAAAGAGACTCCATCTCTATTGTTTTTTTCCTCGCAGACGCTTTTTTTTTTTTACTTGTGGCCTGAGGGTAGAGGCTGAAAATCTGTAAAGAGGGAACGGTCTGAACATAGCATGACACAGGCTGCCTGTCTCAGCATCTGCCTGTCATAAAAGCCCAAAGACTCGAGTCGGAGTCCTTCCTAAAAACTTTAACCAGGCTATCGGGTCTGGTTTTATTGGCCGTGGAGAGATTACAGTACCATTTCAGATGAAAACAATAAAAGCTCTCGATTTCCTTATAAAGCACAGCCGTCGTCATTCTTCTTTTGTTGCAGCGGTAAAACGTGTCTCTGAGGATTCAGGGAGGTAAAAACATAATGAACACAACAATGAAGTGAGTATTCATGAGAGCTGGATGTGCGAGCTATTTAGGTAAATCTCACCTAAAGCAAGTATGTAATACTTTTCCCTCAACTTGTTCTGAAGAAGATAATTGGCTGTAGAGCAATCGTTTATTTATTTCTCAATAAATATTTATTTATATTGAAATCATATATAATTTCTTATTTGCACCATAATAAACGAAACACTAACCAACATTTTTGGTGTGTAATGGCGACATATGGAAAAATATAATGATTCAAATTGTTCGTTTTTGTGTTTTTATGATGTGAAGCATGCGCAAGTCAAATAAAATTTGATAGATTGATTGATAGAGTTGATGTGTTTCAAACTAAATCTGGGAAAAGCTGAAGGTATCTGCTGGTCTATCGCTTTTATTATTATTTTATTTCACAAACTACATGTAGCACTTGTTTTTGTTTGCAGGCTAGCTACCTGTGCATATCGACAAACAAGTCAGTCAGGTAACATCTTGTCGCTGTCGGAGTCAGCGTTATTTGACAAGCTTGCGCACACAAACAGGAAGTTTGACGCATTTGCTCTCAATGAAAACATTTTAAATCAATAGGAAGGAATACACAAACTAAAGATTTTTCTGTAAATATCTAAACAGACATTATTTTGACAAAGGGAAAGACACAGATGAATTAGCATAAACACACGGCACTGGTGTGAGCACTCAGTGGAGAAACATCCTGGGAAAGTCTGAACAGCTTGTGTCCAGCTTATGTGGGGTCTGCAGAGATTTTAGCTGACTTTTTCCTGACCCTAGTCCTAAACAACCTTAGAAAATCATGATTTTCTAAAATCATGATTTTCAACAATAGGTCTTCTCTGTAGACCTATTGTTGCCCTATAGGGAGCAAAATCTCAACGATGTGATGATCTACACAACAAGAATTTTGAAAACGACTACTAATTAAGTTGGGGTCTATATTTTTGCTTATTTTGAAATTAAATAAATCCAAAGACATACTCAGTGTGAATAAATATTATTGTTCTGCTTTGAATAATAACAATTAGCTTTAAGAAAATCTATGTATAAACTCCATTTTTTTACTCAGGAATCTCGTACCAGTCTAACCCTACTACAACAAAAAAGTTATTTTATATTAAGTATTAAATAACCTTATTAAACCAACAATTACAATAAAATATATTGTAATTCTATTGGATAAGATGTGTCGCAAAATTGACGTAAAACCACAGGAAATTGGGTCAACTGGAGAAAGGGGACATGGGAGATCGGACTGGATCGTAACTCCTCATTTGGGAAAGAGAAACATAAATATCAAATGGTTTCAAGACGTTGAGACATCATTTTTATTGTAAAGTATTAGCCATTATGCATCATCTTTTTCACCTAGGCTTTTGCTCCACAACGTCAATCACTTTGCTCTTCTTCCTATTCTACGTGTGTTTCTGCATCTATGCAGTGCTTTCTCTTCCCGCAGTCGCCCGCTGATCGCGGCGTCTCTCGTCCAAGGACGCTTTGAGACACGGATGGCGGTGAGGAGCGGAGCTTTCAACGGCAGCAGAAGCACTCCATCACCCTGGAGCCACACCGGTACCGGAACGAGGAAAGCGCAACGTTAAATCTTTATCTGTTGACACGGTTGTAAGGAAGATGAAGAGGATTTGTTAATTTGTCTCATTTTCTATTGGGCATGCTCGTCTCTGTTCTGTTTTGTTGCGTTACCAATTTGGTTACTTCAAATGAATGTGATCCAATTTGCTAAGCGAGGTAGAAGCCGTGAGATAAAAGCGCACATTAGGATTTTCATTACTGTAAAAGCAACTGGTCAGTCTGCGGCGATGAAAGTCACTCAAAGCTTAAGGCCTTGTTTGCGCTAACAATGTTGTAAAACAGAGACTTTCTTCTCTATTACACATACAAACTTTAAAGTGTTAAGTAAAAAAAAAAATCTAAAGTGGAGACTTCTCATTAGTTATTCTTCTCAGTGAAACGCTGGTAAAAACTTTAAAGGGTTAACAGAGGAGCCGTGTTGTGATGACTTCCTGAAGGCGGAGTTTCAGAAAGAATAGGAGTTTCTTAAAGAGACAGAGGCCCAATTTCATATTTGATGTATACAGCATGTATAGTATCTGAATGTAACATAGTTATTTGATTGTGCTATAAAATGACACTATGTTGCTGGAAAACATACTAATGTCCCTTTAAACCAAATGGTTTTGCAACAGGATGCTATTCACCTTCTGAAAATAATACTATTTCAATATATTGTGTCTTACTATTTTCCTGATTGCAGGTTTGCTATTTTTCCACCGCTGTCTCGCCTCAGCAGTTGTGGTCAGCTTCATCTCATAAAAACGTCAGTCGTGTAATCCCTCCTGCAGCTCTTCAGAGCAACTGTGCAAAGTCCTGCATTGAAAGACAAAACGATTAGCTTCTCGGCGCTAAGACAAACAAATCTCCACATGAAAAAGGTAAGTCGAACCATCCAGTTAGAGGTGTAGAAAATTTTTTGGTGGGGGGGGCGAGAGGGAAAGGGGTTTTTGCACGGCACGATGAGTAATTACACACCACACACCTGGTTCTAGACTGTGGATAATGTGCTAGCGCCGCGTTGTTTGTTTCAAACAATTAATCTATCCGCAGGGTAGCAAAACAAAAAAAAGATTGAAATAAACCTGTAATGGAGCAGTCGGGGAGTGGAGTTACAAGTTGAGATAGTTTCCTGCGGTGAGGATGTGCGCCTCAGTGGCAGTGACGGAGCACACTTCTTCACAGGCCTTCACGGGAGCGCTCACTCAACGCTGTTAGATCCCCTGACCTCTCATGGCTACATTAAACCCTTTAGAATAACAAAGCGCAGTTTGAGAGACCCGCAGTCACTTCAATTCGAATGTGCAAATACACTTCCAAGGAAATAAATCCATAGCAAACTTGAGAAATGCCAAGAGTCAGATTTAATATTTTCCTAAAGTATGAATGTCTGGTTTTTTTTTTTTCTTTTTCCTCTTTATGCATAAATCTGAAACCAAATATGATCTTAATTATGTATACAAAGTTTAAAATGCATTGTCTGTTGCCTGCAGATGCAAACACACACGCGCGCGCGCGCACAAGCGTGCCGCGTTCCGCGCAGCGGCACGTATGTACACACACGCACGCAGGGCGGCTGCAGAATTGAATGCGATAGGGAAGTGAAAAATGATTAACCCAGGGTCAGCTCTCAGCCTCAATCTCGGCAGCGCTCAAAGAACATCCTCGCCTGATTTACACTCGTCATGTTCCACAGCACACATTTGCATATATTTATTAAATTCACCACGCGTTGGAGAATAAAATATAACAGCGCGGAGGGGGGAGGGTGGGAGCACGAGGAAAGGCAGCGGAGGAAGGGAGCGAGGGGAGGAGGGTTATTTAAAGGAGGTGTGTGTTTCTCATAGATTTGCTTTCCATTCATATTCATTCGCTCCTTTCTCCTTCTCTCTCTCTCTCCCGCTCTCTGTTTTTGTTCATTAGCATGGAGGTCAGCGCAGGCATCAGATGTGACCGCGTGCCGCTTTGGGCGACACGTTGCTGTTGGTCAGCCTATTGAGTTGACCTTGTTATCGTTGTGACAGACTGTGTTATTTATCAGTTAGTTAGATAAGAGCAGCGTGGAGCGCGGTGATAGTCCGCCGCACGGAACGAGCCCCGCCGCTGAATCCCAAACACCGGCTGACTGAAACACGGCCCGCCCTCGGCTTTGTTTTTCACTTGTGCAAACGAAACTCGGTCGTCTTCGTGAAGCGCAGAGGAAATGGCTCTATCTACAGGAGAGCAACTTCGAAACGGTTTCCCAAAAATATCCAATAGCTGCTCGGCGCTTCCTACGCCTGTGGTGTTGGCTGGAGTGAGATTTCTGATCAGTTCTAGCTTGACAGAAGCTAAATTTAAGCAGCCATTAGCTCACTTTTCCATTACAGATGTGCGCAAACGATATTTCGGTAATGTGACAACCCCCCTTCGCCCCAACTTCGCAATTGTGGTGTTTCCATTTAATAAAACATAATGAAAATCACAAGTTTGTTCACTAATAAGCCATTAGAAAACATGCTCACCACTTCATGTCGTTTTCTTCTTCCGTCAGTGGTAATGTCCGGTTGTTGATCACGTGACGCATGACGTGAAAAAGTATTTCGTTTCAGTTTTACGGAATACATTAATTTTGATGAGTCTAAAAAGCACCTCTCAGAATATAAGTATGATCCACTTATATTTTTTGATGGTTTTGTGGAACAAACAGTGGAGAAAATAGTAAAAATAACGTTTGCGTTAATGTCAGTTTTGTTTTTTAGCTAACATTAACTAAAACTTATCTAGTGAATTTTTTTTTATTTAATATTATAAACAATACGATCAATTTTCACCATCTATTCCAGCTCCTGTGAGTCTTGTGTATGTCCTGATCAACGTACTAAATGAGAAGACACAACTTACAGCTTCAGGAAAAAAAACAAAACGTTTATCTGCCATCATCGGTGGCCATGCTAACTCGCCTTAGCATTCAGTGACAGCTTCATAGTGGTAAACCAGTGCAGCAGTGAGAAAGGAGGAAGTTATTAGCCCAGTACACATGAATGATTGACAGCGTTAAGACCCTCCTCCTGCCTCTGATTGGTTGTTTCTGACGGAGCAGCGTATTTGTTCTGATGACAGCAGACTCATATGGAGATTCACAGATTCTCTCTCACATTATACTGCCACAATATAGTTATCTTTTTAACAAATATGTAAAAAACATTTTCAGTAAGAGCTACATACTGCTGCTTTAACTCAGAAGACATTCATTTCAACCAGTAATTTATAAGCTGTTTCTACATCAAAGAAAATAACCTGGCTCACTGTCTGAATGACGACTGCCGCGGTTCAAATTAAAACAAAGCGATCATCACGCTAAGCAGGCTCATTAAGTTTAAATTCACATCTCAGACTTGCTTGAAACAACAAGACATTCCTCATGTTGCCTAGAAGCAGATTTTCTCTCGTAATCAGATAGATGCTTCCCACTCACTCCACAAAAACTGCAACTAGCACCAAGCTTTCCTCTTAACTTACATTTTCAGATTCCCCTCACTCACCGTTGCACCTCTAACGCTAACGGCGAAATGCTAATTATTCACCTGCGGCTTCGCTCAAGATAACCTCTACCAGGCCTCCCATTGTCCCCCTGCTTTCTGTCCCGTCTGCACACAAACAAACACACACCGCAGCCTGATGGGAGCAGCGTGGCAGGTGGGATCAATAGGCCTGAAACCTGTCCAGAGCGTTAATCCATCAGCGGCGAGTGGAGAGAAGAGGCAGGCCAGGAGAGCCATTTGCTCACACACAGGCCTCAGCTCTTTCTTTTTTCTTTTTCTTTTTTCTTTACCACGCCGTGTTAAATGGTTGTCTGAGAAATATTTTTTAACCAAGAAACCGCCTCCGTCCATGCTCGCTCTCTGGAATCTCAAAAATGCTGTTGTAGCAGAGAAGTGTTACACTTCATTCAGCATACTGAATGAGCGCTTTTGAAAAATCAAAGTCAAGAGTTTCTCAGTTGTTTCAGATGTTTGAAGGTTTTGGGTGTAAAAAGCTACCTTTCATAAGTGGGAAACAAGCATCTATTTGTTAGCTGTGTCTCATGTTTGGCAGATAAACGTGAGACTACTTTAGGTTTTTACTTGAGTTCCCAGAAAAGTGTGAAAGCAGAATCTCTCCTACTCTCCGTCAAGCATGTTGTCTAATCTTAGCTGTTTACAAAACTCTACATGCCGTCCAGTTTATATGGTAAGCTCAGGAATCAAGCTAAGGTTCAGGAATGATTGTGCGTGTCCACAGCGACCTCTCTTGTTTCACAAAATGAATCAATTCTCTTCTCCATTTGTTGCAGTGGAAGGATTTTTATTGTTTTATAGAGAATATCTTTTTTTTAATGATCTATGGAGGATAATGCACAACTTTGGTGTGGAGGTGAATCGGCATGACTGACTGCTGAGGGCAAATTCAATTAATGTTCCTCCTCTGGACAACAGGATGCATTATTTACAGCTCCCAGTGCACATGTGTTACTCCTCAGCTTCGACCAAAGAGCTGCTGTTTTTGGTTTGTTTTGTTTTTCGTACAGCATTAATGTCCAGTTGGCGTATTAGCGGGCTACCACCTAAAGTATTCTCATCCAGAGGGCAACATAACAGGTTTTTTGAGACTTAAATCCTTATGTTGTGGTGAATATCTGTCAAAATTTAAGGATGAAATTTAAAGTTAATTTAAAGATGGGGTGCAGACATCGCTAGCTGAGTAATTACACAGTACTTTCTTAGACAAGAACTTTCGATAAAGCCAATATTATCAATGCTATTATCCAATAGTGATACAAGTCGGTATCAGTATCGGATTGATGCTCGTATGATAAGATCGATACTTTAGTTTCACATTCCCTCTTGAAAATGTATTCTAGCTTTGGTTTTGTAGTTTCTCAATTCTGCCTCAAAAGAGATTTTGTTTTGATTTGTTGTCAAAAGATAATTTTTTGCACTTTTGTTTATTCAGAAAAAGATGCACACAAATATGTTTTGTTTAGCTATTGTTTTATTCGTATCATGTTTATATGTTTTCAAAATATGTTGAAGGCACTCATAACTTTGTCCAAATTCTATCCTATGTTTTAGCAAAACATTTTAAAAGAAAAAACAACAACATAAAAGCCAAAAGTCTGACGATACATCAAACTTGAATAAAAAATATCGGTATCGGTTTGCTGTATTTACTCTGTGTCAGATCAATACCAAAATATTGCACACCTCTGCTGCTCAGGTGTTAGTAAACTACTTCTCAGGATTGTTTTGTGACAGTAAAACAACAAAAATTGTTGAAACTGCTTACACGTTATTTTGAAAATGGCTGCAGACTTACCAAGTTGTTCACTATGAACGTTCACTGTAAATAAACAAACTGATTCCAGTAACGTTAAGATGCTGTACTTCTTTACAGAAAGATTAAACCAATCAAGATCAGCACCAGAAGCAAACATTTGCATAGAGATGTATTACTTATTACATGAGTGTTTTGCTAAAATTAAATTTATGCTGCATTTGAGCTGATACGGAGAGTTGCTATTTGCTTGGCAGGTTGAGCTGTCAAAAGCTTTGTAAAAAGACAAATCTTTTCATGTCATGGAGGTAAAATACATAAAATCTGTAGTAAATCAGTAGATTCATTTCCTTTGATGGAAATGAATCCATCAAATTCATCCAGCATTTCCTTTGCTGGACTTTTTCCACTGATTTAGTTTCATGATTCGACTGTCTGGTGTCCACATCTGAACTAATAGGCAGGGAAAGAAAGGAAGACTGGAAATTAATTTTATGGAAATTAAAATAAAATAAAAAGTAAACCCAACACTATAAAAAGTTTAGGTTGGGCTTTTAAAAAAAAAAAAAAAAAAAAAAAAAAAAAAAATATATATATATATATATATATATATATATATATATATATATATATATATATATATATAGTTTACTGTAAATTACTGTAATTTACAGTAAACATAATAAAAACAAAAGCAAGTTAAAGTGGTAAGAAAAAAGACTATAAAAACCGTTAGTTTGAAAATTATTAAAAACATGAGTAAAATTTTTATTATCTAGTAATCATTTCCTTACAGTTCAAAGAAGAAATTGTTTCTAGTTATACCACACACACACACACACCCACACACACACATGATCTAAATGTTTTTTTACGCATAAAAACAGTGCTAATAATATAGAAGAAAAAAAAAAACAAGACAATAGAAGATACTGGAGAGTCTCCATCGCTCTGATGGGCGGGGAGCCAGTCAGCCTTGCCTCCCTGGAAGGCCCCAGTCTGATTCAGAGTAAAACAATTGGCAAGAGGGATGTGAATCTCTCCTTCTCATTGCTTCCTCCCTCTGTCTCTCTCTCTTACACACACACACACACACACCCACACACACACACACACACACACACGCACACACACACACACACACATTGAGTCAGGGATGGCAGAAGACCAACAGCCTGCGCCAGTGGGCGTAGTGGGACCGCTGGGCATGCTGGGACCAGCCACGGGAGTTAAGACTCGCTGAACTACAGCTGCAACCAACCCAGCCATGGCCGCAGTGAGAGGGACACGAGCTCCAACACACTGCTACAGATACACTCAGACACATATGTTCTCCAATAGCACACACACACACGCACACACACACACACACACACACACACACACACACACACACACACACACACACACACACGCGTGCGAACATAACTGCCTGTCTGGTCCCATGCCATGAGTCTCAGCTGTGCCAGCCCCCTCCCTCCTTCCCTCCCTCCCCACCCACAAGCCCTGGACCTCCCGCGTATCCCTCCCTCCCCTCCTCACCCCCCTCACCGCTCCTCCCCGTCGGTAGCCTTTGTGGGCTAATTAGCGGTGAAATTGGTGAATTGCAGGCTCGGGCACACGCATACATACACATTCACCCACACCACCACCCCCCTCTCCCAACCCCGAACCTCCCCCCTCCGTTATTCACACACGCACACGCACACACACATACAGTTGGTAAATTGCAGGCTCAGGCACAGCAGTTGCAGACACTTCAGCATAGCCAAGCGCCACTTCAGCCCCTGAAAAGCCTCTGAAATGGGGCATGCAACACAAAGACAGGAGTGGAGAGGAGAAGAAAGGGAACCGCGGTGGAGAAGGCGAGAAGGAGCGCGCGCAGGAGAGAGAGAGAGAGAGAGAGAGAGAGAGAGAGAGAGAGAGAGAGAGAAAAGTCGGAGGAATACATTTCGCCTCGGCTTTTCTCATCGCTCTCGAGCGCGTTGGCACCGCTCACCGTATATACGGGGAAAATTAAATTAGTGCCGTTTTCTCTCTCTCTTTCTCTCTCTCGTCAACTTCTGGTCCAGACGTCTTTGTCGGAGAGCCACCTGACTCTCACCTGTGTGCCATCGGCTCACGTCGAGGAGTCGCTAAATGTCTCTTTCGCCCCCACTCTCTCTCTCTTTCCCTCTCTCTCTCAGAGTAAAAGAGCTTCCAGTCTGTAATGATTTCTGTGATGGACGACACTCATTCCATCATCCCTTCATCCCACACACACCCCATAAATTACCTCTCATATTAACAGGCAGTATTAAAACCCTGCAACGTGTCAGGGCTCTCATTTAAAATTAATAAGTGGTAATTATGGAGGGAGGGAATCTGATGAGGAAACATGGAAGGCTGAACAAGGTGTACAAGTTAAGGAAAGAGGGGGTTTAGGGAGGGAAAGAGGTCAAAACGCAAAGAATCGGAGCTCAAAGACTGAAAGACGTCTGAGAGATCTGTCCTAAAACAATCAACAAATCAAAATTTGGAGGGAATCTGGAACAGATGGTGTGATTGATTGCCAGCTCCTTCGGTCACAGATACAACATGGCTTCCCAGCTGAGCATGTAGCAAAAAAAAAGAAGAAAAAAAACCCTGAAACGGATGATGACAGCCAGACAGTTACATTGTTGGACTTGGCTGAGCCTTGCATTGAGTGTAGACTTGGGCAGGTAGTGATTCTCAGAGAAAAAGTTAAAAAAAAAGTTTTGCTGAACTGAAGCTTAGTCCATGCAGATATCTGGCAAACCATAACATGTAACTTTGCAATTTATTTAATTATAAATTGCTTCCGTTTAAGAGCAATTTATAATTAAAACTCCGGCCAAAGTGAACATTTGCACATTCTTTTTTTTTTTCTTTTTTGCGTTTTCATGTTGACATTAGAAACCGGAATCTCCTGGCGTCATGTTTCATTCCTAACAGGAAGTCGTGGTTGTTGAAGGATTGACTAATATAAATTTTAGCTTTGCCCTGCATTGCCCCCTATGGGTCTGGCATGTTTAAAGCAACTTTCAGTAATGTAATCCAGTGAGTTCGTGTAACGAACACTTCAGGCATGGACGAGATTATTTAACACATATCAAATGTCTCTTCTACATTGTTTTTCTTTAAAGGTGGACAAGGTCTTAGACGGTCAGAAAAAAATTAACAAAATAACTAACAAGATTTAATTCTATTTATTTGAGAAACGCAACAAATATTTGTATTGTACAAATATTTGTAAGAAGCAGAATGTAGTATTTTGTATGCTTAAAACACAATACCATGTTTTGTGTTGACAGTAGTGAAGGGCTCATGGTCCTACAACCGCAGAATGTCGCTATGTTAACCATCATTTTCACGTTATATGAACTGAATTTGGCTTTTTTTTTTTAATAAATAAAACTATATTCTGCTATTGACCTGTTTCACATGTAGCCTTGTATTACTGTATCTTGTACGTGCGTTCTGGGGATGCAGAGCAGACCAGAACCAGAAGGCCTGAGTGGCCCGGAAGATTGACATAACGTTACTTCAACATCCGTTCGGTGACTTATAAACTAACAGAAGTGTTTTAAAGTCTATTCACTGAGCTACAAGGAGTCAGTGTAATTATACTAAAATAATTCATGCAAAACTTTGTGTGAAAACTGTTTTACAAATATGCATGAGTACAGAAAGTTGTCGGGAAAGCAGACAACCCGGTTGAAATAATTTAGAGTATTTTTGTCCGACTGTGTGATTCGTCTGGTTGTGACACAGATTAAATTGAAAACTTACTATATTTAGATGACATGTATAAAATACTTTTCGCGTATAAAAAAAGACAGTCTCTCAATCAACGAACAACCTTTATTTTTTTATACTGACCATTTTATAATTAGATCATCTTGGCAGTCTTTAAGCCATCAGCTGCCACCTTAAATGGATAGTCCTTTGGATAATAGAAAGCACAGCAGTGTTGTCGGCTAAAGTGTCCTACTCATCCTTCTTTGGCCTTACTGTCCCCCAGGGACACATTAGTCTCTTATTGCTTTGTCATCACCATTGGTTAATGGACCTCAGAGCAGTCTGTTAAAAACAGTCCTGATCAATACAGTCTGTGCAGAAAGGGATAAGGTGCAAAAGCAAAGCAACTTTTCTTCATGCTTGGGGGAAAAAAAAAAGTGTGTACTTGTCAATATCAACTATGGCTGCTGGCTAAAACTGATCTCTCGTTCAAGCTATGGAGCTCAGAAACAAAATGCACAAAGTCAAGCAATGTCTGATCCTCGTATGAATAGTAGACTCTTGTGTTTGTGCAAATGGATGAGCTGAATTGTTCACTCAGGATTTTATTCACAACAATGTGTGTAAATTAGAAGCTAAAAACAAAACAAATGTGTTCAAAATTGGCGCAGTGACCCAGCTGAAATAGTAGGCATACCTTTAATCTGAAACTTTGTTCAATATCAACAATTCTATGTAAGTATGCCTTTATGAGGGTTCGTCAGAGTCCCACATGTTTTACTTGGCAATTTTTGCCGACTTTACCTTGCAAAAGTTTCCCAAATCTTATCAGGTTGTGAGGAAATCGTCATGACGTAGTATGCGCCACCCCACAAATTTTCTGTCAAATTTTTCTGTACCCTAGTCGGGCTATTCAAAATTAATTAAAACTTTTCTCTCATTAAAGTCCTTTGTTGATTCAGAGTGATGCTGAAAAAATAAATGAAATGCCTCTTCAGCTTTCTGGGAGTTTTGAGTAAAAACTTCCAGACATGTGGGCTTTTTCATGATGCCGACAACATTGAGGAAAATCGTTCCTTTCGAAGAAAAGTAAACAGCATCAAAGCATCTTCTCTTCATTAGGATAATTCCAGACTAGTTAGTTCGGGAAGCTCAATTAAAAAAATTGCTAAGACTAAAGACTAAGACTTGTCCTGTCTTTAAACAACTGCAATTTAAAAGCAATTCATGTCAGTGGTAACTTACCAGCCTTAATACTGTTGTCTTGTTTGCACTGAGTGGTCATGTACAAAAGGTGTGTCCAAATTCAGGATTTGAAGACTTCGTCGACCATGAAAACTGGAATTGAGTCGCCGAGAAATTGGAAAGTCAAGCCTTCAGATTTATTTTCAATGTATAAACTATAATTTATGGACTGTAAGAACCAACCTTCTTCCACATGCTTTGCACACGATGACTTAAACGACGGGGTCTAAAGGGCTGGACTGTTGCGTGATGCTCTTTAGTACAAACTAAAGGGTGAATTTGACTTGAGATGAAAGTGACACTGAGAACGACGATGAAAGAGAGAGACTGAGGAAATGAGTGTGAGGCTCTTCAGTTCAGACACTGAAGAAAACAGCTTCAGTGGTTTCACTACGAAGATAGCAATGATGTATTTTATTTAAAGTTGAAACAAATCTTTCTCTGTAAATATCTCACTAATTCATCTTATTAGGTTATTTATTTCAGCCTGCACTAGGTTTAGCATTGATCATTTATTTAAGTTTTTGTTTGTAATGTTTTCATTGTTAAGACTTTATAGTTGATGTTCAGATATTAATCTTCCAATAACACATAATTATCAAGTGATATTTTCAAATTTCCTGCCAACTTTAAACATTTTCTAACTCAAAACGCGACGGGCCACTGGATGAATGACTGCCTGCGCCCCAACCACCAGGCTTGGCAAGTTTTCTGCCAGAAACCTTGTTGGTATTTTGGTAGTTTGCTGCAGGACCAACTAATCTGTATTTATCTTACGTGAAGACACCAAGAGAATTACCTAGTGCAGGTAAAACATCACCCCAGTGTAACCTTCTAACAGAACCTCATCTTGGAAACTCGATCTATCCCTTTAAGGCTGAAATCAAGATATAATTATACTGTACCTATGTGTCATCCAATATAAACTTTTCCTCCATTCTGAAAATCAGATAAGCTGAAATTGAAATATCCCTTTGAACATCCCTCAGTCAGTCATTCCAGTGCTATTATCCATTTTTGTTTCCTTTTTGAAGAACAGTCGGTCAGTAAATTGCTAAAAAGCTAAGATTATCTTGCTACATTTTACAGCTCTCATATGTTATGATGTTATCATTCGACAGCTTCCATCACATAATCAGGAGTGGAGACGTAAAGCAGATAGAAGAGGAAACGTTACTGATACCCACGCATTTAAAATCTGTTTAGCACTTCTGTTAAGTCAAACTCATCAAGCAGCACAAGGTTAGAGGGGGACAATCAACACTGTCCAAATGGTAAGTAAACAAGCTAACACTTGTTCGAACAACAACACACTGAAGACCTCATCTGCACACACACATACACACACACACATCCAGTCCTCTGTACATCATTATTTCCCTCTTCTCTCCATCTCCATCTCTAGCAGCGTGAGTCCCCGTTCTGGCTCGGGGCGTCTGGCACCTTTTGCCCAAATCGTACTCCGAATGGGGGCCGAACTGAAGCGGGGGCGGGAGGGGGGGAGCAGGACTGAACTAAAAGGAAAGGAGGAAGGAGCAGGGATGCAGGAAGACGAGGTGTTAACACCCTTTTCAACACCAGAGCCCCCTTACACACACCAAGCAGAGCGAACAGTCTAATTGCAAGATGTGTGTGTGTGTGTGTGTGTGTGCGTGTGTGTGTGTGTGTGTGTGTGTGTGTGTGTGTGTGTGTGTGCATAGATTTGTGTGGCTAATATGGAGTGTGCATCAGTGTTTTCTTTTCTTCTCTTGGCCAGCTAATCTTTAGTTCATACGTTTACGTTTTGCATAGTCACACTGCATGTTATTGTTTACATCTGGAAATATCAGACATGCGCACAGCGCCGGAAGTCAAAGAGGACAATTGTGTTATTTTCCATCCATAGAACAATTCTGTTGACAGAGTGAAATATGGAGATGTAGGTGTTATTAATTTAGTGCAGTGAGACACAGCAAAGGGAAAAATAATTGAAGAACAACTCAAATTTGTATTCTTCCTTTTTCTTGCTTTCATGTGCTGGCTACGCCATGCACAGACCCGTTGCCATAGGAACTGACAGACAACAGCTCCACTGATGTAACAGGATTCAACACCCAAAAAAATATCCAAACATTTCCCACACTTAGAACAGAACATTCAGTCTGTTACGCCATTATGTTTTCAGTCTTGTTGTTTATTTTGCGATTATTTATCAGTGATCATCTGAACGCAGCGTTTGTCGATTAGCTAATTTAAACACCTACTCTGCTGCTTATCTGTCAGAGAGTTGGTACATGGGTCGCCTTTTCATTATTCATTATTTAAAATGAACCGAAACACACCAAATTCCACAGCACATCTACATGGTAAGTTGTCAAAGTCAAGCTAGCATAACTGCTAGCTAATAAATTTTATCCCTATTTATTTATTCTTTTTATTAAAACTTTTCCCTGACCTTCTTACCTTCTTGCTGTCATGTTGACAATTAGTAGTAAACCTCTGTGTACCTTTTTATTATATATGTCATGAGCATATTTAAGATTTAGCGTGTTATGTTGACAACTTCACAGCTAAAACCAGCAGGCAGTGGCGGCGGCTAGCATCTTGCTCTCGTGATGTCATGTTGCAACGTGTTCATACAGTCTTTGTGTGTTTTTAAACTTGAAGAAAATCTTTTTTTTCTTCTTCTGCTAAGATAAGTTTCTTCAGAAATCTTCTTTTGAGTGCCGAACCCCTCACCTCCTTCCCCCACCTTTATTTCATTTCTTTTTCCATTTCTTTTGTGTCTCCTGGTATGACGCTCTCTCACCTCCATCCAATATGCTCTGACAGTCTCTTTATTTCTCATTAGTGCATTTTGACAGTTAATGAGTGGACTGTGTGAGCTGAGCCTGAGACTACAGTGAGGGAGGAAGGTAGCGGGAGAGGGGGGGAGGGAGATGGAGAGGGCGGCGAGAGATAGGGAACGAGGGTGAAATTCGTGTTGATAAATCATGTGGTCAGTAGCACGGGCCTATGTTTATCTCCAGCTGTCAGAAGAGTATGGGAGCTGAGATACCGCTCGCACATTCACACACACGCACACACACTGAGAAGAATTGTTGTTACCTGAGATTTTTTTTGTGCTTTCCCTCCTCCTTGCCTTACGCCATTTCTCCCTCTCCCCTCCATGTGGAAGCCAGATATAGAGCAAACCTCCTGTTTACATCTTTGCTTTGTCCAACCTCTGAATCCCATCAGTCAGCTGTTTGTGCTGATTACTGTTTGACTAATAGACTTTAAATCAGTCTCTCCCGCTTTCATTGTTTTGCTCCCAGCTTGTTAAAGACGTTTCTAATTAAATGCAGTTCATTTTATGCACACACCAGCAAAATCTGCATCTATTTTTGTTTTAGCTTTGATTTTTTTTTTCCTCCCCCATGTAACTTTTCTGCAACGCTGTACCATGAATTGAATAACAACTTGGCCACTTTGTGGCAAAAATGACTGCTGGTCATATTCAATGAATAAGTACACATTGGTTTGAAAAGTTAAAAAGTTACCTTTGAACAATTTATTTCATTGGCATTTTACTAGGGAGACAAAAGCAAAGTGGTGTTTAATTGTAAAACTGCAAAGCTTTTTGAAGCTTTTCTTGTAACAATGACCTTCTTGCTGCTATTATTCCACGCTTATCTTGTCCAGAGACACCAATACGCCACAATAACAATAAAAAATATAATTGAAAAGGCTAGAATAATTTTATTGTTTTTTTTAAAATTATTTTTACTTGTTCAACAGTGAACTTATTGTACAATATGTTAATTAAATAGACAAAGTAGTCTGATTTCTTTTTATAGAAAAGGGATCAATAGATTATTTAAGAAAATTATATTCCCTGCTTAGCAACAAGATTGATATATTTTGGTCATTCTTCAAAACACAAATACACAACACTACTTTTGTAGAAAAGTTCAGTTCAGAGCACTTTATTTATTAATCAATTCATTCTACTGATAAGCTGACTCCAGTCTGGCCGCTGCCTGCCAACGCAATTCCCCTCGATTCTCATCTCCCTTCAAAGCTCCATCTGGGATTTCTCCCATTGAGCTTGATTTCAACCAGGCTGGTTAACAAACAAGGGTTGTGATGATAGCAATTTCTTCTTACTACGTTGTTTTAGAATTGTAGTCTGTCTAGGTAGAGTTTTAGTTTAACAATGGCAGCAGAGGAAGTGAACGAAGCCATTCAGTCTGTGTAAATATCAAGCAATTAAAGTTTGGGGAAGAGGAAAATTTAAGACATTTTATTGCTAATGATGTCGTTGCTCTACTTCCTATGGGGATGTTTATGTCATGATCCGTGTTTCTGTGTATTTATTTTAAGGTTTTTCTGTGTTCAGTTTCTGTCCTGTGAGTCTCTGTTGTTGCAGCGTCTTCCCCGTTGATTGCTTCCCAGGTGTGTCTCATTCCTTGATTACCCTCCCTGTGTATTTAGTCCCACCTGTTGTCTGTGTTCCTTGTTAGATCCTTTTCGTATATCGTATGTCGTTTGTCTGCCTGCCATCACAGTTGAACTGTAAAGTCCTGTGTTGGTTTAGCTCTCTTATTCAGTCCTCAGTTTTTCAGTTGCTACTGGTAATTAGCTGTGTGTTAACTCTCTGCTGTGCCGCCTGTGTTGGACTGTGCTTAACCTCTCTTTATTAAATCATCATCATCATCATCTGGGTCTCAGGATTTGTTCGCACCACCACCAAAACACCCCATGACAGTTTACAGCGTTAGCAATTTCTGATACACTTCATCAAGCTAGCACATTACATATGTCAAGGCTGAACATTAGCAAAGGGGTAAAATTGAAAACTATGATAGAGCCCTGTTGAAAGCTAGCAAATGTTTCGCAATAGTCGACAGCGCAGATCCTCTATGCGAAGCAAAGCATAGAACACATGGCTGGTTTTTACCAGGCTAGGCTAGTTTATTACAAGAATTTTAAAAAGTTCGGAGCAAATAAATGAACTCTCAAATGGCCAACTATGAATCAATATTATCATCAATATACTAGCACCAACATCATTGAATGTTTTCAGTTCTATTTTATTTGAGATTAAAAGCAAAACAACTTGCTTTATAACTCACCGTTATTTTTTGTATCATTCTTAAGTTTAAGTCTTTTACCACAGACATCCCTGGTCTGTTACCAGACTGATAAAATACACAGAAATTTGTGAGTTTTGTGTCAAACAAAAATTCCAAAGGTATGATTATTTTTTTAAGGCGCAGTAATAATAATTACTTAAAGTAACATATCTCATCTACTGTTGACTAGGGTGCATAAAGTAGAAATATCTACCTTCTCACCTAGAACCTGATCTGTTGATTTAGCTGTTCTACAGTCAAGTGTCTTGACATGGATGTGCTCATTGTTCACGTTTCACCCAACTGCGCATCGTACATAGTCCGTGTATTTACATAATGTGTGTGAGGTGACACACGCCGTGAAGTGTGCGCCTTCTCTCACACTCGTGCCTGACAGTTGGGAGTATCGCGGCGACACGGCGGCCCCCTCTGTGAAACAGCCTCGTAGCCGTTGCGCCCGGCAACAGGCCGGCGGGAAGGGAGACAGATTGGGTTTTAACAGCCATCGCTGTCATCTCCCAACAGCTGTCCTCTTCCCATTCTCCCATTCAGCCGGCCTGTGCTTGCATTGTCTCCCCCGTGACCTCCCTTCAAAGACCTATACCGAAGACAGAGCAGGAGGAGTGAGAGAGTGAGAGGAGGACAAAAAAAAATGTGAAAAAGAGAGAAAGGAAAAGATTGGACAGTGAAAAGGAAAATGGAGCAAAATGCAAATGAGGGTGTAGAAAAAATAGAAAAGAAGACAAGCGGCGGGTGGAGGGGGGAAGCTGATGCCACGACAGAGGCGACATTCGGTGCCCCGGTACCGTCTCCCATCCCTCTCAATTTCTCCTTCCCCTCCCCTGTGCTCTGGATGTGCTATATTCTCCCTTTCTTATTAAACCACAGCCGCCACCTCTCCACCTCCCACCAGCCTTTACCCCCTCTCTCCCGTCTTGCATCTCTCCTCCAGCTCTGCACCGTTCACCCCACCCGCAACACAAACTCCTCCTCCACCCCTCCGCCGCCACCGCCGCTGCTGCTGCCCTGTCTCTCTCCCATGTTGTCTCTTATCAGGTAGAGGAGAGATAAGGCTGCTATCTTGCCGTGCCAGGGCTTTGACATGACGCTTTAATGCATAATAAGTTCACTCATCTTTTAATCAATGCAGCCAAACCATGAATTTCTGAAGGGTTAACAGTCAGTCATTGGCAGATTTGGAGCTAAAAACACAGAGATAAGGTCTGCCTCCGAATCAGACGGACACGTATGCAAATCAGATCTACGCATGTCGTGTGCAGTCGCTGTCAGATTGTGTGCAGACCTCAGAACAGAGCATCTCAGGCTGGTTTAAAACAGCAGTTAGTTCTTTGTTTTTCTGTGCTTTGATGCTGTCAGGAGCTTATTGAATGTATTTGCCATTAAAACTGGGTAACTTTCATAAAAACATATGTTTTTTACGTATTTGTTGTTAAAACCCATGACAGTGCCGTTTGAGACAGAAAATCTGTGAAAAGAAAATTAAGTATTTCCATTGTTTTGCAGAGCTAACCTAAGAAATACACAACTGTTAGAAACAACCAACCAAAGGCGGGGGGGAGGGTCTTAGCGCTGTCAATCATGCATTGCTTACGCCATCCATCTTTCTGCTATGCTACAGCCTCTCCCATTCCGCAGAGACTGCAGTGAATGCTAAAGCCAGTTAGCATGGAGACCGATGACGGAGGATAAACTGTTTTCCTTGAATGATAAATTGTTTCTCCACCATTAGCACATTTAACAGCATGTACATGAGGTTGATTGACTGCGCTAGGGTCCGCCTCCTGGCTCTGATTGGTTTGTATTTCTTCAGATGGCAATAATAGCACTGGAGTAGTCGATTTTTTTTAACACATTATCTGTTTTATATTGTCATGACATGGTGACAGTTTTAAGAAATATGTAACAAAATATATTTTTATAAAAGTTACATTCTCTAGCTCTGGAAATAGATTTACCCTGTTGAATTGAAATATGTCCAGGTTCCTGTTAGAGTCAACCAGATTGTTATTTGACATTCTTTTATATTTGAAAAAGTTTATGGCAACACAAACTCCAATAAGAGTCGCCGGGTCTTCACAAGAGAAACAGTCCCACAGCATAACAGATCCTCTACCATGACTTACAGTGGTGTCGAATTGATTTATTTTCCACGTATGGATCTTTGGTCTTATGCCAAATACAGCAGTCACATGTTTTTCTTACAGATTTTTTTAGCGGTTGAAATTAATGTAGCACTAGTGATTTTGGGAGAAAAAAAAAAAAACTAAAGAGAAAAATATGAATTAAATGTTGTCAAGTCACAAATGCGAGGTTTATTTTTAAATTGGCCAGCCACACTTAAACTCTGATTAGAAGTTGTTCTGTGCATGATAAAACAACACAGTTGTTTTTTTAAAGAAAAAATCTTTGCTGCATAAAACACTTTACTATCAAAATCCAAGACACAAATATTAGATCTAAATCCGATTTGTTCAGTCCTGGATGTTGTCTACCGTCAGTTTCCCTGCCCCAGATTTTTGGCACTATGTGACTATTTGTAAAAAACACATATTATAAATAGTGAATACATTTTTGAACAGTAGCGTCATAAGCAGAGTCATTTCCCCCTGCAGCCATTATCATAAACACACTTCAGAAAATTATGTTGACATGTTTTTCGCATGCGGTTTATTTCTGCAGATAGCAGTAGGAGCACTGGGAGAAGACAGAGGAGCTCCATTTTTTTCACAAATTATCTCTCATACTGTGACACTTTACATAAATACGTAAAAAAAAAGCCTTTTGTTTATGAAAGTTACATACAGCTGTTGAAAGTTCAGTGAAAAGTATGTTTAAAGGTGTTTTAAAGGTTGTTATTTTCAAAAGGTAGTTTTAATCGGTCCATCGTCGTTCATTGGGTATATTATAAATTATTGAATATGACTGTAAGTAAGCTGACATCGATGTTGTGGAGCACTCTGCTGTTTTGTCCCTGAACTGCTTACAACCCTGTTAAAAAAATAACAAATTACCAAGTTAGTTGTGCTTTTTAGGATAATACTAAATGTGTTGTAATTTAAAACTACAGCATGAAAAAAAAAAGTTTTTTTTCTTTTGTTGAAACAGTCACCATATTGTGATAGTTTGGTATGAAAAAATTTAGCTCCTCTGTTTTCTCCCAGTCCTAACTAAAAACAACCAATCAGAGCCAGGAGGCGGATCTTAGCGCTGCTGTGCTGCAGCTACTTCATGATAGCAGAGCCTGTTGTGAATGATAAGGCTAGTTAGCATATCCACTGATGACAGAGGATAAATGGTTTGAGTAACATGTACATGACGTTGATTGACAGCGCTAAGACCCGCCTCCTGGCTCTGATTGGTTGTTTTTGACTGGGAGCGGTGCATTCTTCAGGCAGGAGGTGGAGGAGACCGATCTTTTCACAGATTATCATCTGCCTCATCACAACTTGTCAGAACATATAAATCATTAGAATAGGATGATTCATATTCTGATATAAATATGAATCAAATGCCAGATTTTAGTAAAAGTTACTGCAGCTTTAAGTTCAGCCTAAACCAGGGAAGTTCTTTTACAACATCCTCTTTATTTTTTTCCCCTAACGAAGTTGAAGAAGTTCTCATCCTCCTCCGTCAATCCTCGTCCTCTTAACTGTTAGTTCATGGGTCACCTAGGTGACGGGGTCTGAGCTGGGAGATAAAAAAAAAGTGGTCAGAATGGCATTACTACACCCGACCCTCTTAAGAGGGTGACGGGGCTGTAGCGGCTGCAAGGTGAGAGGTGGATGAAACCGGGGCAGAGGTGTGTGTATGTGTGTGTGTGTTTATGTGCATGTGTGTGGGGTGGGGGGGGGGGTAATCTGCTGTGGTCTGAACTAATAATACATTGGTGATAATCATCGCTACACGCAGAGGAGGCAGAAGGACGGTTCATGCGGGCGCACGCGCAGCGACGGAGACAAACAGACGCAGAGACAACAAACGGGAACCCAGAGAAGAGGCTGATTCTTATTCCGTCCCTGTCTTTCACTGTAAATCACAGTACTCTGTTTTTCCACACAGCCACACGGCAACACCCCCCCCCCCCACACACCCCTACCTTCTCTTCCTCCAATCCTGTGTGGATATCAGGCTGGTGCAGAAGGGCTCAGCCCAGCTGATAGCAGGTCCTCTGAGGGAAGGGGGGAGGTAGGAGTATGGAGGGATGAGACATGGGTGGGTGGAGTTAGCATGTGTGTGTGTGTGTGTGTGTGTGGGTGTATGCGTTGAGAGCAGCAGTTCAGGGACTATAGGAGCTTACCCTGCTCCCCCAGATATAGAGGTCAGGGGTCACACTGGGCAGGATGGTCAGAGGAACACGAGTGGAGTGTGTATTTGTGTGCGTCTACCGTGTGTGGGTTCATTTTTTTTCCTAAATGTGTCCCGCATCGTAAGATAATCCAAAGTTTCTGAAAATCTCACGAAGAACCTCCCTCGATGACTCCTCGCCCCCCTGTGGGTCGGATGCGGCGGTGGATTTTCCTGGCGCCCCGCGCGTGCAGCTGGCAACAGCTCATAAAGAGAAATTGTCCTGCTTTCTTCTTCTTCTTTTTTCTTTCTCCAGAACGATTGTAGAAATATAATCAATTTAGAGGACACTTCATCTCGCGGCAAAATGGCAATTTGACCCCCGCGGAGCTCAGGCCCGATGTGACAGCGAGCGGCGTATTGTCACAGGTGCAGAAATGCTAGCGAACCGCATGCTAGCATGGGGGGGAAAAAAGAATAAGAAAAAAGAGAGAAAGCAATTTCCTCTGTTTGTTTGTCTCGCCTGTTCCTCGCCCTGGGGTTTTGACGGCACCGAGCTGAAGTTTGATAAAAATTAACAGATATTTTCTTCCACTGAGTAACAGTGCCTAAGACAAAGATTGCTTTGCAGCATCCCTGAGTGACAGTTTTTTACATCTCTGAAACTCCTTAATATTTCTCATGAAAGTCTGATTAGAGTGACTTCTTTTTGTAGAAATATTAACTGCTAAAATGTTTTTCCCCCTGGTAAACAAACCACTAGAGTCCATAGCGTTCTTTACTTTTTACCTCAAACAGGAAATAGAGAAGCAGCTCAGAGTCAAGACTCCCAAACTCGTGGAGTGACACCAGACTTCTATCCATCTTACATACTTTTAATTTTTTTTGTATGTTAGCATTGCATTGCAAACTGTATAACTTGGGTCAAACACTTTGGATGTCCTTCCACAAGCTTCCTGACAAGATAGATGAAGTTGAATCAGGTTTGTAGGCCGCTTTGCTCGCACAACTTTTAGCTCTGTCCACAAACTTTCCAGAGGAGTGAGATCAGAGATTTGTGCTGGCCACTCAAAAACATTAACTTTGTTGTCCTTACACTACGTTGTAGCTAATTTCGCGATGTGGCCAAGGTCATTGTCCAATTTGAAGATCAGTTTATGCACAGTCTTTAAATTCTTCGCTTGCCCCCTAAACCTAGTAACTGCTTGGGTTACTTTTAGTTCAGTAAAACATGATGGTATGATGGTTTGACGTTTCCAAGCTGTTTTTAATTGTTTTAACAGAAGAATGAAGCACCTTTAGTTATCCGGAAATTGTACCACAAGAAAGATCCAGGCTTGTGGACATCTACAATTCTCTTCCTGATGTCTTGGTTGATTTCGTTTGACTTTCTTCATGTAGGTTGTGTGTTTGACTTCTTCCTTTAAAATACACCAACTGAGAAAACTCAATGCTTTCAAATGTTGGGGGAAAAAGTTTATAATGCCAGGACATCATTATATGGGCTTTTCTAAATTCTTTAAAGGTCCACCAAGGTGTTTTGCACAGCTGAATGGTTGAAATAGGAGATTAAAGGATTTTTCAAACACATATGAAATAATCAAAGCAACACTCCATGTATGTTTTGGATGAGGGAATAACAACAAAACACAATGTAAAGCTTAAAAAAGTTGATTTTACATAATGTTCCCCTTGTAAAGGGACAATCATCTTTCAGGATGTGAATTTCTTTCTTTAAAAAGTTATATATTTCTCAAAAGCCGGTTTTCTATTTCACAAACAGAAATCATTCTTGCTAGCCCAATTTTACACAGATTTAATGTCACACCGTAGGAAGTTACGATATGTGTTGAGAAGTTTACATACAGTGATCATTGGCATGTTAATTCTTAGCCTGATAAAAACCAGTTCTTTGCTGTACGCTTAGCTTCGTTCAGAGAGTCTAGAGTCTAGACTCTCGGCTATTGAGAAACAATTTTTTGCTGGACTCTGTTGAAGTTTTACATAATTGGATCTAATTATACCCAATCACTAACGCTTGACCATGATGAATGTAAAACATTTACAAATCTGGCTTACCAATGAAGCTTGCCTGAAATTGTGTATGCTGTAAAACAACTTCTTGTGAAGTCATGACATATTTGTCAGCAATAAAATCTCCTATGCATTCCTTTCCTCTGGCTTTAGTTGCGTGGCCAACACAGACTGAAAAGCTTTGCTCATTTCCTCCGCTGTCATTGCCAAACTAGACCCCTATGTAAACAGACTACAATTCTAAAACCAGGCAATAACCATTATCATTCACAACTTTTCCTATTAACTTAAATCAAACTCAATTGGAGGAATATCAGACGGAGCACTGAAATGAGATGAGAATCGAGTGGAACTGTGTAGGAAAGCAATGGCTTAGCTAATTTCCTGGTGAATCATGAACAGTACTGTAGATGTTGGTTCTTTTGTGATCTCCTGGATGGCTTGCCAAAACAAAAATTTTAGAAACGCCAAGGAAATGTAATGCCATTGTTCACAACTCTTCCTTCTTTTTGCTTATCCAAAATTAAATTCAACCAGAGAAATTGAGCTCAGTGGAAGAAATCCCATACAAAGCACTGCAGGGAGATGAGAATCCAATGGATTCTCATCTCCATTGGATGGAGATGAGAATCTCCATCCAATGGAGCGCCAAATTAACCAGGCGCTGGTTAATTTGGAGCTTTTTAATGAAGTTTTAGATTTGTTTTTCCAATGTTGCATGATTACACCACAACCGAAGTACATTTTATAACCAAGAACTGGGTTTCAAAGTTAGAACTTATTGTATATTTCATTAAAAAAAAAATTTGCCAAAAACATACACCCCCAAAATATTTGGCTAAATGTTCTTTAGCCTTAACGACACATTTTGCTATCGACAAGATGGTGGTGCTTTACCAAAATTTGTAGCTGCCTATAGACAAGCAAAAACCGAAAGTTTCATGGTCAGACCAGACGATGGGTGGGCTACATGACCACGACAAGAGGAACTGAGACAGGAGGAATTGAGTTGACACTTTCAGACCCATTCGAGAAGTAGACCGTCTTCAAATTCTTCAACTTCACCCTAAATAAAAGAATCAAGAATTGTGTCCTTTAGCATCATCATGATCCCAAACAAACATCAAAACTGGTTCTGGAGTCCCTGCAGCAGATAAACGTGAGGTTCTGAAACATCCTCACCGCTGTGTACAATTTGTGGATGATGCTTTATAGTCAGACCTGTGCTAGAAAACATACCTGTCAATTCTTTGTTTTTCATAAAGTCACCCAAAGTTGTTCATCGTACAAGCAATCTACTCTGAAAAAGATTGCTTTAGATTAACTCTTAAAGGCCAAGCATTTATATGTTACTAGTGACCATGATGATGACTCCAAGTCATCATCATGGCCATTCAGCTTCTCAATGGAGCTGAATGACGGCTCCATTATACGTCTATATAGGCAACATTCCAAGTGGTCAACCAGAGCAGCTCAGGTATTCCCTTTTATTCGTGAACCAGATAAAGATACGGTCTATTCTCTATACCTTTATTATTTGTAGTTTTACTGTAACAGAATGAAAGAGTTAGAAAAGAAGCATGTTTTCAATGGTTGTACATGATAACATGACTAAGTTTTGTTTGCACATTGTTTGGAAAGCAAACGGTTGGATCAGCTTCAATGAGGTCTTCTCTTTCTTGGATGCATGGTTGTTTCTTTTAGTTCCATTTCACATATTTTATTGGACTTGAATATTATTTGGAGTAGATTTCAACAACAAGAAAGACATTTAAGCTTAATGGAGGTTATGTTAATAATCAGCTTCAGCATGAAAAAAAAGTCACATAATATGTCTCAATTTAAATGTTGACTTCCATCTTTAATTAAAAGTGGAATGCTTTTCTTTGAAGCATTCAAAGAGAAGCAAGAGAAAATTTGTGGCTCTTCAATGGTTGAGCCAACCCTCCCCTCCTCCTCCTGTTACTCAAGCTTTGGAAATACTGCTGTGTTATAACTTGACTGGTCACTCAATAAAAATGTGTGGAGTAAAGAAAAAACAAACTGTGCTTTTCAATTCGTTTTTACCGTTAAACTTAAATAAAAATGAACATCTTCTACATTTATGCTAACTTTACAAGGAGGTCAGGCAGAATGAATACAAACAGTAAGGACATTTTTATTTGGATGATTATTTCTTTGGTCTAATGCATCTTGTACTGCTTCATCAATTTAGTTCTCCTTTAAAGGTGGCATTTTTGTAGCAGAAATTCCTCGAGAATGTGGGTTGACAGCACATTCTGCTATTTACTCTTGCTTCATATCATCTATTGGGTTGCATAGTTAAAGTCTAATTCAATCTCACAATTTATTCAGCCGGCCTAAATATTGAAGGTCATCAGATAGGTCCCACACTGCTGTGGGAGGACATCGCATTCCCAGAAAAATATGGTGTTTTTAGAAACCTTGACACAATCCTAGCTAATCGAAAAAGTGTTCGGTGGGAGTTGGACAGAGAGCATTAATTTGTAAGCTTGTATTGATGAAAAAATACTATTTCTACTGGCGGGTTATTTCACGTATAACATGGGAAAAATATCAGCTTAGAAATAAAATACTCTGCTAGTGGAAATAGTATTTTTGGATCAATATTAAGAAATAATCGACTTAAAACAAGCTCCTATATATTGCTGAAAAGTTATTTTTAAGTTAGTTTTGTCCCATTTAAAGTGTACAAATATCTTATTGCACTTGAAATCAGACAAATCCAACTTACAAATAACTTTGAGTCAGTCATATCTTAATATTGATGGCAAAATACTAATTCTACTG
Organism: Poecilia mexicana; assembly: GCF_051168715.1. Classification (NCBI taxonomy): domain Eukaryota; kingdom Metazoa; phylum Chordata; class Actinopteri; order Cyprinodontiformes; family Poeciliidae; genus Poecilia; species Poecilia mexicana. Next base: position 4,126,792 of record NW_028263381.1, read on the forward strand.
ACAAATTTAACTTTTAATATGGGAAAAAATGTCTTGGAGGAGAAAATAAAGTACCAGTGGAACTAGTACTTTTTAAAAATCAATATTAAAGAATTATTGACTTAAAACAAACTCCTATAACTTCCTAGAGAGTTACTTATCAGTTAATTCTGTCTTATTTCAAGTGTACTAAGATATTTTCAGAAGAAACAAGGCAAAAAAAAAACCCACACACACTTGGGAAGAGTTTATGGGATGTTTTTTGCAGTGTTTAAGGTAGAATTTATGTAAAAAAATGTTTTTCTGATAGCTGTTTCATCTATTGTAAGAGTCATACAAAGTAGTGTGAGAAAGAAGTAAAATAGTTTATTTTAGCTTTTCTAACAGGATTTTTTTTTAACGGAAAAAAAAAATGGAATAACAGCAGTGTGATCCTTTAATAAATTCCACACACCGAGCTCCTGATTTTTTTCTTCCCCTGCTTCTCCACATTGTCACCGGACTTTCTACCTTCCATCCTCATTCTCTCATGCCTCACAGCCCCCTCTAATATATCTTTACTACGCTCCTTCTTGCCTCTGTAGTTTTTCTAACCTGTCCCCCTTCTTTCTCTCTCCCCTGCTCTCCCTCTCGCTCGCCATTTCAGCTCCTGCTTCCTTATCTCTGTGTTGCCGTCCTCAGTAATTATTATTATGTGCTGCCGAGATAATTCGAAAGCTGTGAGAAGAGAGAGGAGGGGAAAAATGGGATGAAAGAAACAGTGGCTGTGGCTTCCTGGGCTGTGCTTCTCTTATCTGACCTTGGGCAGAGCCACTTATTGTTAGGCAAATCTCATGTGCAGAAAAATGGAGTGAACGGCTGTGTGAGAGAGGGAGAGAGAGAGGGAAAGAGAGAGGAGGTGGTGGTTTGGAGAGAGAAGGGGGTGAGGGAGAGAGTGAGGGGGAGATGGATGGAGGTGGAAGGGGAGAGCCGTCAGAAAGCAGCGGGTAGAAGGAGTGTTTTATGGAGCGATAGGGAAAGAGCTGAGCGGCAAAAGAGATGGAAAGAGGTGGGAAAAAATGCAGAGGTAAAAAAAAAAGGAAGAAAGAAAATAAAGGGGGGGCTTGAGACAGGAGCGTAAAAGAAAAGAGAGGACATGTGTTTGAGACCAACCATGATAAAGACGGGCATAAAAGAAAAGTGGGAAATGGAGGAAGTAAAAAATAAAGAAAGAGAAGGAGGTGAAACTTTTATGGAGGAGGGAGAGAGAGCGAGAGAGGTTTGGTTTATTATGCAGGATCCGGTTTTCATTGCTTGGTGAAGTACTGCACACACTTCTGGCTTGTTCAAATAAATCCGCTTCCCCTCCAGAAGAGGGTTCATAAAATCAATTTACTTTGTGTTTGGAAGAGAGAATGCTCAAACCTGTCTTCTCTAAATTTCCCTCCTGGCGTCCACGAGCCATTATTTGTGTCTCTGGGTTCCCCGTTATGTCTGGGTTGACCTCACGCGCGCTACGTTCGGGTTGACGTACAGCTAATGTTTACTGTACATAAACTGAGCTAGCGCTAGCTTAAACTCTTACGTTTCTGTATCTGCTCGGTGCGCCTCACGAGCCCCTGCGTATGATTCCGGGGTTAACTTCGTGGGCCTCGAAGCTGAGCGGGGACCGCGCGCGCGTGCGCGCACTCGAACCATAAATTCCCATCAGCGGCGCCACAAGCCCGCGAGGGGGGCTGCTGACGTGTGGCCCTTTCCGCCTTCTCAGCCGCCGCTCGGCTTCCTTTAATTACGACCCATTCTGCAGGAACAACACGCTGTCCTTCCGCCAGATTTAAAATGACCTGCTCCCGGTAATTCATGGGCCCGCGTGTCCTTCACAAGGTGCGGCTTCTCGCCTCGTGGAGGTGGGCGAGGAATGTGCCTTCCTCTGTTCAGACGCTCACTATTAAGAAGAAATCAGTTATAGAAATACAAGGTGTGTATTAGCAGCCTGGATAGTCAAGGAGAAATCCACAGCGTCGTTTTTCTTAGTAGTAAAACAAATGATGTCTTCTAGAGGGTGAGGAAGTTCACATTCTTTAGCAAAGTAAAGGGATAGCTCAGGCTTTCTAAAGCAAGACTGTGTTCAAAAAGGTTATAAGTAGTTCATATCTGAGCTGCGGTTGCTACTGACCATAGTAGCCAGGATAGAAGAGGTTTTTCTTCCTGTTGGCATCTCTCCTCTGCAAACAGGGTTTTTTAAAAAAGAAGAAGAAAAAAGGAATTTATGAATACTAATATAAAAAAAAACATACAGCAGTGATTCCCAACTAAGTAATTTCCCCTAAGACGGAGGCTCTGGGCAACATCTTTTGGACATATTATAAATAGTAGCTGCATTTCCATTACAAATACGTGCAAATATTTGCTGTTATTCTGCTAATGTCGAAACAACATAATATCACAATTGCTGCGTTTGCATTAAATATTAAATGAAGATCAAATTTCATGCAAATAAGCTTGTTCACAGGACAAGTCATTAAATATTATGGTAGCAACAAATGTAAACAGCTACATGAAATATATTCTCAATTCAGGCATGGCGCTAGAGCTCCTCATCTGTCAGCCATCAGAGGAAACGTCAGTGTCTTATTTCGGCGTTGGAGCAACAAAACCCTTATTCTTTGGTGGCGATTTTACAGAATAATTATGAATTGAATACGTTAAGATGGCACATTGTCAAAAAAAAAACAACTCCCCAAACATAAACCATCATCCTCCTACCACTTCCTGTTGTCTTCTTTGTTGTTTTTGTCAGTAGTGACATCCGGCTATTGATCGTATGATTGGAGAAAAGTGTTTCCATTGCAGTTTTGTGAAATACATCTATTGTGATATGTAAAAAACCCCACCTCATCTTACTTCAAAAACTTTTATTCAAAGACCGAGTTTTTTCAAAATAGCTACGTTCCCATTACACAAATTTATTTTTGTAATCTCAGTTTGTGCAATTTAGTGTTTAAATGCAGCTAGTGCATTTAACCATCCCTTCTGACTTTCCCACTCAGCTCCTTCAGACTAGCCAGTAGCAATTAGCAAACATGCTGAGCTCATTATAGGAGCTACTTTTCAGTGCGACGCTGCTAAAAACGTTAAGGTTAATAGAGGAGCCATGTTGTGACGACTTCCTGAAGGTGAAGCTTCAGAAAGAACAGGAGGTTTTTAAGAGACAGAGGTCCAGTTTCAAGGAATAAAATTACGAATTCTAATTTCTTTTAAGTCATATTTAGTATATACAGCATTTTTATAACAACTGAGGTGAACATAGTTACTTGATTATGTTATAAAATTGCATTATGTGCCTGGAAAACACATAGTACTGCCCCTTTAAAGAAAGTAGAAGTCCATTGTGGACCATTAAGTCACTTTTGGGGACCAGATCTGGACGTCCTTCAGATGCTGTGGAGCGACTTGAAACAAGCCTAGAAATCCTTTAAACATGTCAAAGTTGAAGATGAGGAGCGAAGGGTGTCCTCATTTTTTCCCCACATACAAAAACACTTTTTGCGTATTTTTTCTTTAATGAGTAAGCAAGGTCACCTCTTGGTGTATAACTGTGATTACATCACTCTATTTCAGAAAAAGTATCAAGGAAGATATTCATCTACCCCGTCTCCCACTTCGTGGAAAAGATTGCACATTGCTGTTTAATTTTTTTTTATATAGAGTTCTGAATATTCAGTGTAGTTTCCTCAGAAACTGTCAGGAAAAATGAGGCAATACCATTTAATATATATATATATATTAATAAACTGTTATTTTTTATTCATCATTCTCAACAATTTGGATTTTTTTTGTGCTTGTTTGAGAATGCTTTAAACGTTTCCAGTAAGACTGACAGCATTTTCTGCTATTCTGACTCTTTCTACATCTTGCAAGATTTTTTTCTAAAATTTTCTACAAAATAAAAACCAACAAAACAAAACAAGAATATTCTTGAATAGTGCATCACATGACGCCAAGCCCTGTTCATCCTGATGCAGCATAACGAGTTCCTCTGCCATCCGTCCGTGTGCAGGAAGTATCAGACGCTAGCCCCCAAACGACGAGCTGATAACATACAGGGTGCTTTCCCACCAATTCATCAAATGTTCCCTCCAGTTCCGATTTGTCAGACCAGATAGTTTTCCAGAAGATGGCAGTGTTTGTAGATGTTGTGTATTTCTCTTAGGTGCAGAGATGAAGTGGTGCTCAGAGAGAGTTTATAAATCTCTCTCTGGATTCATGTCAGCAGTTAAAGTTCACTTTCTTTTTTTTTTTTTTTTGCTTTTATTCTGACACTATTTATGGATCTTTCCATCTTTTTTTTTTTTAACATCAGAACACAAAAAGTAGCTCCGATCAATCCATCACTCAAAACACTGTGGCACTATGTTGCAGTTTTAAAAAAATATAAAGTGCGTTTTAGCCTCTATAAAGTCATGAATGTTTTTTGTGGTCTTCCTTTTTTTTCCCTTTAAAGTACTTTTTTTTTTAAATATCTATAAAATTCGAAGGTTACATTATGGAAAATGTATTCATTTCCTTTTATTTGGAAAAGTTTGATGACTTAAAAAAATACATTAGTTTTTCTTTAATCTAAGCACGATAATAAAAAAAATATCAAATAGAAGATACTGTGAAAATTTATTTTGTTTTGAACGATCATGAAGCTTTTCTAGCTTAAAACTAGTGGACTAACGGATCTAATTAGTAACTTATAAAAAGTAGAAGAAAACCTGAACAAATAAAACCCCCTAATTTTACCATCCCTTAAAAGGCAGAAAGTGGTTTGACCAAATGAGGTGGTGATGCTATTTCAGGCGAACTGATCCTGTCTATGATTGATTGTCTCTGCAGAGACAATCTGTTGCATATTACCCTCTAAATAAAGTATAACTAAGATAGTTAGTAAATGTTAGTAAATTAAATATCTGCACTTTGTGCTCAAATAAAAAGTCAAGTCAATAAGAAATGTTAAAGGTGTTTATCGGGTGTGCTGTGGTGGCGCAGGGCTTAAGCACAACCCACATATGGAGGCCATAGTCCTTGACACAGCTGTGGCAGGTTCGATTCCTGGTCTTGGCGACCTTTGCTGCATGTCTTCCCCTTCTCTCATTACCCAATTAACTATCAAATAAAGGCCACTAGAGCTAAAAAAAAAAAGGTGTTTATAGTACATTCACTTCTAAAGGGTCCAATCATTTTTCACAATACGAACATATAAACTGTAAATAAAACATTAACATTAAGCCACATCTCTTCACACTGGTTTGACTTATAGCATCCAACATCTTATTACTTGTAGTCTACTTCTAGATCCACTCAACCTACACATGAACCTACCATGTTAAGGATTAAGATCTAGTTGCTGTGTGTTGATCTCCATGATCGACACACAATCTTTCAGGACGTAGACCGGACTCTGCTATTTTGGGAAATGTTCTTCTGTTGGAGGGAAATCATGATGAAGCTACGTGTCCAAAAAAAGTTTTGACTTCCTCCACCGCCTCTCTTCACATCAGCAGCACCTAGCACACATGTGTCAAACTCAAGGCCCGTGGGCCACATGTGGCCCGCCATGTCATTTTATGTGGCCCCCCTACCGTTTTATAGGTCCATGATTGACGTAATAGGTTTTGAGCACGAATTGACTACAAACTACATCTCCCACAATGCATTCCGATTGTTACCAGCCAACATTACGGCTTCTCGCCACTAGAGAGCAGCAGAGTCACCTCAAGCTGCTTATTGATTTTCCCAGCGAATAAAACTGAGACATCAACAAGCTAACATCAAAACGTCCAAGAAAAGAAAAATCGATTTACAAGTAAGACTGTGAATGAAGATGTGTGAGTTGGTGTCAGGGCGGCAGGTCGCGCTAGACTTTTTTTGTTATCCGTTATCTTGACCGACAACATAAAAAAATATCGGTCCTGTACTATTTTTATCCGTGAAATTACAATCATATTAACATCGGCCATTTAGCCGCATTTTATGCGGTTTAGTTAATATTCACCGTGAATCCAGATCCCATCACAAATTAAGCAGATAAATGTATCTACATTTTTCTCGTAGTGACAAAAACCACTGATTGTGGCCCCAATAACTTTTAATAAATTGAATTAAGCGACTTCACTTAAATTAGCATCACTTCACCCGCTGGGGTCTGAACGCACTTCCTCCTGGTTCCCATCTACAGAAAAATCTGCAGTTGGATCTGTCTGATCCAAACAGATCAACTGGACTCTGAGTGTTTTAACCTGCGCGGTCCGGTGTGCCCTTTTACCAGGAATTTATTTATTTATTTATTTATTTATTTTGCTTGGTTTCGCTTCTCCGAAACGGACAGATGTTATGTCTGCAGCTCCTCCAGAGCGCCGCTCTCCTGGGTAACTTCCACCCAGAAGGCTCCATTTGTTAAATCCGCTAGATGACTTTTAATTCTTCGCAGCGGCGGAACCACGTCCACAGTGGTTGAGCAGAATACTGCGCATGTTACAGTCTAATTAACTTCTGCGTCGTGATTTATTTCCTCAAGATAAACTGCCGGCTCCTCAAATGGATTAACACAACGTTGCATTCTCTTTAGTTTTCTCTGGTCTGTAATGGAGACTTGAATTTAACGCGCCATTTTAAACCAAAGGTTTGAAATGCGCTTCCTAACCAGACGCTCCAAAGCGTCCGGTCCATAACTCTTCAACAGCTGTCAGCTCCCGGTCAGAAAGACGCATTTAGTTCAGAGACCATGAGATGATGTTCAGAAAGGATTTTTTTTAATTAATTGATTTCAGTTGCCTCTGAGACTAAATCTTTGCGTAAAGTCTATAAAGTATATATATTACAGCCCTACCATTACTTATTTATGCTAGGGGTGCCCAAGTCTAGTTTTTCAGAGCTACCATTCTGCAACTTCAGATGGGTTCCTTCTCTAACATACCTGGATCATTGACTCATTATAAGCCCCTACAGAACTGAGTTGCTGCTAATGAGGGAAGTCAACCTTTTGTCTGAGGTATATTTTAGCAGGGGTACATCTAAAAGTTGCAGTCTGGAGGACTGCAGCTGGGCACTCCTGATTTGTACCGTCAATGTGGCCCGTTGAGGGTGGCCAATATGCTGAAGTGGCCCTCGGTGAAATTGAGTTTGACACCACTGCCGTAGTTCAACGCGGCGCCGGTCGTCATGGAAACCACTGACCCACACAGCTGGTTGGTTTGACAGACGTCGGCCATGCGGCGATAAATCATCTCTTTTGAATAGTTAAACCGTCCCAGACCTCCTCGGAGGCTCAGAATGTAACAAGTGGAGGATCAAACATTCAGCAGGTGAGACGCTTCGAGTGGCGTAATCATGTCTTGGAAAAGCAAAGTGGTTCTTAAAAAGAAGCCGTTAAGAATTAGCTTTAGCAGCGGCTCTGTTTATGCGGCGAAACCAATTTGATGGAAAAGCCGCTGAGATTAATTTGACCGGCTAATTATCGGCTGCTAATGAAGTTTAAGTTGGCAGCTTCTTCTGAGCTTAGCATCGGTGCTACGATAAAGGGCTATGTCGGAGTTTTCGTTTATACTGCTTTTTATCTTCTCCGAGTCATAATCTGAAATGCTTAGAGATCAAACCTGAATTGTTTACTGAAAATGGATTTCTTAAAACATGGCTTTATGAACATGAGAAATAATCACAATTCAGCCATCAGAGGAGACGTCAGCATCTTGTTTAGGCACCGGAGCAACAAAACCCTTATACCTGAGAGCGCTTACATGGTCGGCCATTTTACAGAAGATTTATGGATTCAGTACATTGGAAAGACACATAACTTTTTATGAACGGTGCGACGCTCCACTTTGTCTTAAAAAAACAAAAACAGACCATCATCTTCTCCTACCACTTCCTGTCGCCTTCTTTGTTGTTTTCACCAGTAGTAACATCTGGGAAAAAGTGTTTCCATTGCAGATTTGTCCGAAATACGTTTCAATACAGCTGAAAACAACAACAACAAAAAACACCATCTCATCCTAACGCCAAAATGTACCAAAAAAAATTATTATTTTTTTCAATTCTCACATTTCCATTGAGCTAATTTATTTTTGGAATTTCAATTTGCACTATCTTATGGTTAATAGAAATGCACATCCAGTAGTAGATAATGTACCATTCTGGCTTTGCAAAGGTTTTAAGTTTCCCTGTTATTTTTAAAACCTAAAACTAGAAATAAAATGACGCTTCTTTTATGAAAACCTTAAATTTAATAGAGCATTAAGTTGTTTACGTAAGTGACTTATTTTCCTGATCCGAGGTCGAAACTAGCTCTCCGCCTTGTTAACTACAGACGTACGGTGCTTTACCGTTTGTTATTTTCACGTGAATACTGGTTTCAGATTATTAGCAAATCATCTCTAACTTGCGTTACATCATCCTAAGTTTTTTTTTTAGAACATCATCTTTGTTTCCTCCCTAATCTCCCTCCCAATAGTTGGTATCAGCGTCTCCTGATGAATGCGCCCTCCCATGGCCTGCTGCCCTGTGATTGCTGATCTGTCCTCTTCAGAGCCACAGGGACCCCCCGTGTCCTCTGGCCCTTGTCCACTCACTAAAGCCATCTTCAACCCGGCCCTCCCCTTTCTTGCTTTTTCCAGCCACCCCTGCCGGCTGCTCAATTCAGCTCCTTTGACCAAGGAACAAACAAACAAAACACCCTGGGGTAATGAGGGCCACCTCTGGGAATAGACACAGTGAAAGGAAGCCGGAGTATTGATGTGGGATTGACCGTTGCTGAGGAGCAGGGGAAGGAAAAAAAAGAAAGAAGGGAGGCTAAGGGGTGATATGCAGAGAGGAGCTCTGATCTGATGGAGTGGATTGAGCTATCTGCTCCTGTTTGATTGGAAAAGAAAAAGAAGAAAAGAAGAAGGTGACGAGACAAAACCCTGATCAGTGACTCAGGCAATGAGATAACAACCTTTAGGCCATTATCCTCAGAGTGGCGGTCAGGATTTGGTTGGGGTTTTCCCACACTGTGAGCGGGATCAGAGAGAGGCGTGATGTGACCGGAGTGACCTGAGGATGGATCAGCTCCCATCAACGCAGCAGGCTAAAGTTTCTCCTGTGTGTGTGTGTGTGTGTGTGTTTTTTCTGGTAAAGCAGGATCAAAGCTTTGTCTGAGATAAAGGTGAATCTTAATGAGTAGCTACATTTTACTACAAATGTGTGCATTTATATATTCTATTAATGTCAAAAAAAGATAATTTCACAATCGTGGTGCTAAGAAATGTAAAACTTGGCAATGACGGATTTAATCAGTTACGTGATGTATATTCATAACTCAGTGATCAAAGGAAACAACAACTTTTTATGAACTGTTAAATGTTGTTAGAGGTCTATCAGTATTCAAAAACCAAACAAATAAGCCATCAGCGTCCTACCACTTCCTGTCATCTTCTTTGTCGTTTACGCCAGTAGTAACATCCGGCTGTTGATCATGTGATTCATGTGATGCAAAAAATAAGTGTTTCGATTTCAGTTTTGCAAAATACATCTACTTCAATACGGTCAAAAAAAAAGACACTTCACCGTACCGCCAAAACATTTTATTGAAAAACATGAGTTGTTTCGAAATCGGGTTGTTTCCTCTAAGCTAGTTTATATTGATAATTTCTATTTGCACAACTATACGGTTAATGGAAACGCAGCTAGTTAGAATATGATCAAAGATTTATTTATTGCCAAGAATCAATTTGAAAACTGAAACTCAAATTTTGTGGATTCATTATCCACAGCGACATATTGCCACTGTTAATTTCAGCTAATTTCAACGATTGTGGAATACAAAAATTAGAATATTATGTAGAAGCAATAATATTAAGTTTTTTTGTACAGGTCATGTTTTTCTCAAAGGGCCAATTGTGCAAGAAGGATACCACTAACAAACTGTATTAATAAATAAGCTGCCTCTGCATTTGATGTTCTTCTTAAAATTAATATTTAACATCTTTTCACACTCACCAGACACTCCAGGATTTCGCAGTTGTTTTTATTTTTTGGAATGAAGACTGTAGATTTTTAGAATTGTGCAATATTTGTGCTTCTATATTGCAGAAAATGTGAGTTCCTGTTGCTGTCTAGATCAACAGAAAAGAAACACCAGTCTGAGTATTATTAATCTATTTAATGCATAGATTTTTCTTTTGAAATTATATCAGAGACAAATTAAGTTTTCAATAATTTATTGACTTGCACCTGTGTATCATTTATTCATTAGATACTCGATGAAGTGAAGTGTTGGACATTTTCTTTCGCTAGCTATTTTGTTTCATTTATATATAACAACATTCATGACTCTTACTGCGTCAGTCTTAATAAGGATGATGTGGTAGAATGTCAAAGGTCAAATACAGACATCCACCAGTTGCTTGGTGGGCATTAAGTGAAACTGATGAGCTAATTGTTTATGTAGGAGGATTCTATCTTACATTGAAATTAACCACCTCCTCTACTGTTTTTATTCAATTCCTATCCTTGATATTAAACAGTGAGTCTGGAGGTGAGCTCCAGTCACCTGTCTGAGAAAGTTTGTACATGTTTTCACAAGAGAAAACTCATAGAAAGTATGGACAGCTGACAGAGTGTTGGAGGTGCAGTAGTATGTATTTCCCAGGAACATAATCTGCCAGTTGTACAGATATAAACCCTTATATGTATAGAACTCTATGTCCTCTCTCTCTCTACATATATATTATATACTCTGCCACTCAGCTCCTTCAGACTAGCCAGCAGCAATTAGCAAACTTGGTGGATCTGCTGATCTCATTATAGAAGCTGCTTCTCAGTGAAACGCTGGTAAAAACGTTGTTAAACTGTTAATAGAGGAGCCATGTTGTGATGGCTTCCTAAAGGCGGAGTTTCAGAAAGAGCAGGAGTTTCTTAAAGAGACAGAGGCCCAATTTCAAGGAGTTAAATTACAAAGTGAGATTTGTTATATGTAGCACTTTTATAACTGAATGCAGTTGACGGTGCTATGAAATGATGCTATATAACTGGAAAGCACATCATCCTGCCCCTTTAAAGTGCAACATTTCATCTTTCATCTTTTGTTTCACCTCCAGACTGCTTTCACCGAGGACGATGAAAACAGTCTGGCTCATCTCCTCCATCTTCCTACCTCTGATGTTTAAAAAAAGTGTATGATAACAAAGCAGCAGACTGCAAACAGTCGCTTTGGAGAGCGAACGTGGATTAACTTTCGTTTGGCCCCACTGTTCGATATTTACACAAACTCTTCCCCCCCGGACCTCACCGTCTCTAAATGTTTGCTCTGATTGCGCCGCCACCCATAAAGCCCACAACAGTTTTGTTGTCATGCGGCACGGAGAGTGTTTGGGACAATCACGTCCAGGGCCAGCATGAAGGGCAGCTGCCAATGCTGGAACCGGTGTGACAGTTGTAAATGAACTGGCCCGATCGGCTCCTTGTAGTAATTATCTAAATGGGCTCATTCAAAACCTCTTCATTGTGGAATCAGTTAATTAATTAGCTGTTTCACTGACAGGATAATGGTGAGAGCATGCTAAATAGATTAGTCTGGAACTTGATTTATCGTCGCACGGCACCCCCCAACCCCAACACACACACACAACCCCACCCAACTCTGTTTATCGCCACCTCTAACCCCCCCTGCTCCATTCTTCCACTCTTCCCTTGTTTTTCTCTTGTCTTTGCAGCATCTATATAACAGCCGCCCACACGCTCGGCAGAAAATCCACCAAACCGTAGATGGAAAAGCCGCTGGGCCGATAACGCAGATCCGACGCTGTCGAGCTGAGAAGGAGGAGATATCCCGCCGAACAGGTGTGTGTTTAAGCACACTCGAAGGGATATAGAAGCGAAGGGGGGGGGAATGATGCATTTGTGGACAAAACAACAAAACCCTGAGGTTGAATAACTGGGAGCCCATGTTGAATACTCAGAGCATTAATATAAGTATTTGTCTTTGTAACGGATGGAGAAACGCGGCGCGTTCTTGAGAGTTAACTTGCCTTAACTCTGCTTTCATTTCCATCTTATCTGGTACAACAAAACCTGTTTGTTTTTGTTATCATAGTAGATTCATGTTCTAAATAATTCCTTTTAGTTTGAAATATTGTAGAGAACGAAAGGAAAAAGAAGTGAACTATCACAAATAAATTGAAAATTTGTTTTATTCTGCAATTTTCACCGATTTTATTAAGGCGGAACAAGAGTCAGATAAACGCAATGATACAAAATAAGTTTTTTTTTTTTTTTTAAGAAAGAGTTTTGAAATAGTTCTGTGGAAAAGAAATGAGCACTCAGTATCCTACCTGCAGTAGGAAACACTCAAATTTGTCTTTAAGGAAAGAAAAAGAAGTTCACGCAAGATGAGATTTAGGCTGCTGAGAAAACTTTATTTACTAAAAAAAAACACAACTGCATGATTAGGAAATCATTGTTAGATATGTTAGAAAACTAATCTACAATTAGGCATAATTGTAACATTTTCAGAATCGATTGCTTTATTCTGCTATGAAGGCCATTCAGACTGGCTCAAATGAACTGATCAAAGTAAAAAACAAAGATTTGATTTGAAACCGTCCTAAAAGATTTCTGCCTGAAATCAGAATATAAGATTATAAAGATCAGGAAATACAGAGTTTAATTGACCGTACTTGGACATAATAGCATTCTTTAACTGATTCTTTCTCAGTCGATCCCAACCAGATTTGTCTCCATTTCTCAATCTTTCTTGAAACACTTCAAGGCGGACCTGGTCAGGTATCCCGCGGCATTCGTTGACTGGCCCGTGGATTTGCGTCCACAACAACGTCTCAACAACTGTTGTCAATCCGTGATGAGACCTTACTGATCGACTCCATGGTCAAACCTTGAGGTCCAAACCGTTTAATCAATGGTGAGCGTACACAGGCTCAACTGGCCAGGGCAACCCGAAACAAACAAATATATCGAGAGATTCTGACGAAACTGAAGCGCCTTACGGGACGTGCACACATGACATCATCGGAGCGTCCAGCCCAGGTTCCCGCCCATATTCACACCTTCACAGTGGGGAACAAAAACACAGCCAAATCTTCTGGACCTGAACCAGAAATGAACCGGCTAGAGTGAGACTTGACAACAGACAAGAGGTTCTAAGTATTTCTTCCCCATCTTAGTACTTTCAAAAAGAGTTCCTTCCTATTCCAGTTCGCTCTTCTTTGTAGATCTAACCCTTGTGAGTGTGAGGACTGAGGCAAACGTAGAGGACTGAGGCAAACGTAGAGGACTGAGGCAAACGTAGAGGACTGAGGCAAACGTAGAGGACTGAGGCAAACGTAGAGGACTGAGGCAAATGATACAAGTTTTATGTGTGTGGAGTCGGTTGGACCCCATTTCTAAACACAAGGGTTAAATTCAGGTACACTTGAGCAGCTCTAGACCACACTGTGTGTAGACAACAGCTCTGTTTCCATTGACCATGTAATTGTGCAATTTGACATTTAGAAAATAAATTCACTTAAAGGAGACACGGCAATTTCAAAAAGCGCATTTTTTGATAAAAGGTTTTGGTGTTAGGATGAGTTTTTTTTGTTGTTCATTTTTCCAAAACTGAAATGGAAACACTTTTTTTACACGACTCATGTAAGCAACAACTGGATGATGCCACTAGCACAAACCATGAAGAAAACAGAAAGTAACGGGACAATGACGCAGCATGTTTTTTAAAAACTTATTGTGCGAGCAAACTTATGTGTGATTTTTTTTTATTATGTTTCTTATGTAAAGGGAAAAGTTTTGCACACATCTGTAATAGAAAGGCAGCTAACGTGTTTGTGGAATAAAAGCTTCTGACCAGATGATTGGCTAAACGTTGTCGATTGGGGCCGATTTTCATACGTAGCGCATCGTTTTGAAATGAACAATTGGTTAGAAAATGCTGACATGGTTTTGAGATTGTCAGGAAATTGTCCATGTAACAGTATTTTCAGTCAGTTCAATAGAACAGAGGTCTAAAATCAACACTTTTAGATGTTAACATGCTCAGAGGTTGATTCTGTTTGTTAATTTATGTTTTTGTTCCAGCTGGTTATCAAACACATGGAGTGAACAGAACCGTTTTCCTCTCCTGCGTTTAGTGCTGATGCGTTTGATCGGTTTGCTTTTCGTTGCCTTGTTCAAAAATACAGAGGACTCTTTGGACAAAAGACTGCCATGTGGAAGTATAAAACATTTGCTTAAAAATAATTATGGCTGACAATGATTTGGAATCACAGAGAGAATTAAATTGTTCCACTAAAGCTTCAGAGCTTCGTATCGATTCTAAACCTGGACTATTTGTTCATTTGACTGCAGAGTCCAGTGGTCATGTTTGGGATTTATGAAAGCGTCATCCTATTTTCTATAAAATAAAAAATAAAATAAAACCACCATAAAAAAAATGCAATATATAGACTAATCAATTTTAGGCTGGGATTTTTTTACACTGATCATGAATATGTTCCTAATAGAAAATAATTCAGAGCTATGTTCAAAATAAAACTGAACCACCAGTGAGAGGTCATTTTAATGAACTCTTGAGTTGTGATTTGTGTTCGTATATATTTAGGTCGTTTCTAGGTACTTGAGCTTTAGGGCCTTTTTTACACATAAAGTTAATTTATTTTGTTCCAAATCAGTTGCTCAGTTTGTTAACTTGGAAACATTTTCCAGGAGTTTGGTTTCTTTCCACACAGATAAAACGTCAAGCGAACCAAACTACGGCAGATTATCCAGTCTGTTTGTTGGTCGGGTGCAGCGGGAGAATCAAGTGAAAATACAGACAACAGATGCCATGTTCTACAGTACTACTAGTAAATTATGGAGAATTTGATCTTATCAGTGTGTTTCTGGGTTGGATTCCAGGCAAAAGTATCTGCAAATACCAAATGGTTTTGAGAACTGGTCTTGAAAGTCGCTTAGGACTTCATGACTTGTGAGAAAGGTTGTTAATTAATTTGTTTAGTGTAACTTTTAGTTGGTCCAACACACCTGAATCAAATGTCTTCATTAAACCCAAAGTATCCAGAGTTTTGCTAATTACTCCAATCATTTGATTCTCGTGTGCTGAATCAATTTGACACTCGTACTCTACCACATTCCCACAATGCAACACAAACCTGGCTGTGGGAAAGCACACTCACTGGGCATTGATGTTTCCTCCCCAGGAAGTCAACTGGACCTTAGATATAAAAATGGTCACATGGTAAAAATCAACACCATCTGTCCTGACGCAGCAGAACACGGTGAATTTCACGGCATTCATCCCAAACCAAGCGCAGCGTTGACAGCAGGAGATCGTAAACCGTGGCACGCAACACTTCAAAGATGTAACACGCAAAGTTTTATTCATGTAATTCAATTCGGATAAGCCTGTAAAGCGTTTTTCAATATGTCCGCTTGACAGGAAACAATGTAAAACAAGTTTTAATTTTTTTTTTTTCCAATTGGAAATTCCACATTTCTCATAGATAACGTTAGTTTTACTATTCTTTAGCCTGTATGTGTTTTCTACAGTGAAAGTACACTAAATTCAGCCTGTGGTAACCAAAATCAAGAGCATGTTGTCAGACGTTCAGCCTTCCTTTACTTGCTTTAACAGAAACGCGTTCAAAGTTGGAGAAATCAACTTGTTGGAATAATTTCAGTTTTTCCTGAACTCTCATCGGCCGCATCTCGATCCGTCGACACTTGTCTAATTTTTCTGCTACAAAAAGGTCACCAAGATCAACAGACAGAAAATGTTCTGCAACGTTTTACTAACTTTTACACATCTTATGTTTTTGCCGGTGTAAACGGCAGAGCCTCTCTATAAAAAAGGAGGTTCTGTCACATAAACCCTTACTGTGTCAAACATAATATATATTCTTTATGCATTTATCATCATATCTCTTTGACCATTGAAACACTTGGTAATTAGAAAAAAAAAAAACAGATTTCCAAGCAGTCCAGTTTCCTGCCTGCACCAGCTGACAGAACACGTTAGCCTATCAGCCGAGCTACACTGAACTGAAATGGACTTAACTGACTTGAACTTGATTTTACTCAATAGTGTGACACGCCATCAAGAAGAAAACAAAATCTGAAACAATTTCATCATCATGCGAATTTATAATTAAAGAGAGAGAGAGAAAAACCTCCAATCGGAAAGTTGAAGGTGCTTTGGATTGTTGACAACACGCCGGGTCAACTCCTGGTCAAAACTCTTGAATAAAAACCCAGTAAATTAGTGCCGCTAATGTTTTCATGTGTCACGCAGCAATAATAGAGAGAAAACACGAAGCACACCCACACATCAGACTAGCTCAAAGTCACACAGAGTGGAGGGGGAAACTAAATCTGATGACAAAAATGTTTTTCAGTCAGGTGAAAAGGAGAGACTGACATGATGTTTGAGGGAGAGAGAGAGAGAGAGAAAAAAAAGAGAGAGAGAGAGAGAAAAAAGAGAGAGAGAGAGAGAGAGATGGGATTATTGGGACTCAGAAAGGGAGTGTTAAAAAAAAGGAGGTGTTACTGAGAGCACTGGAATCACTTGATTAATCAAGAAAAGGAGAGGCAGAGCTCTTCTCTCCCGCCGGTGTCCAATCAAAGGCCGGGAGGGGGGTCAGCTCGGGGCTCTCTGCGGCGGGCCCAAATCCTCTTGTTGCTCCACCAGGAGCCGTGAAAGCCAAGGAGGGGAGCCTCCTTTCTGCCGGCACAAAGGCGACCCTAACGCGCTTTTCACTCCGACAAGGAATGGGAGGGCTGTTTGGGGCTTCTGAAAAACAGCCAACAAGAGGTGCGAATAAGACGGCCATTCATCTCCTGAGCTTTACACTAATTCCCCTGACCGTCTCCTTTTCTCCCCTCCGTCTGCTTCGCCACAAAACAACAAACGGCGGAGAGCGAGCGGACAGAGCGGGGACTTAGAGCAAGACGTGTAATCCCTGCCACTTCTGACCCCTCCGTCGGTGTGGAAGTCCCTGACCTCCCCCCGTCACCCCACCACCGCCACCAAGGGCCCCGGGATGTGTGACCCGAAGACGGGCGACCCTCCCAGCAGCTCCCTCCCTCCCGCCCCCCAGACTCGCACACCCCACACACTCCAAGTGTTTTTAAGGAGCCGAGCCGAGGAATTTAGGCTTAGAAACACCTCGGCGGCGCTGAAAGGAGGGAGTCTGTGAGGAGTCTATAAGTAGGGCCAAGCCTGATCGTGTTTCTTTTCTCCCACCATTTAATTCGTCTTTAGAGGCCATCTCGTTAACACGATCTTCCCTCGCTTTTGTTCCCCCTTTCTTCCTTCCTTACCTACAGCCCTTTTTATCGAGCCCACCCCTCTCTCTCTCTCTCTCTCTCTCTCTTTTCTCCTCCTCCTCTCCGACTCACTCAACTTCAAAGGTCCCCCACCAGGCGAGGAAAAGAAAGTCACCTCTTTCTTCCATTCACTCTCTCTCTCTTCTCCTCTTTTCTCACTGTGCCTTTTCTTTCTTTACCTCTCTCTTCTTGCTCTCTCTCTCCCTGCCCTCCCCAAAAGCGGCCACCGAGAAATCATCTCACTTTCCACCGCTGCTTTGCATTTGAAAAAAAAAAAAAAAAAAAGAAGGAGTAATTAGCCAGAGGCTGTAAGGAGCAGGAGACGAAGCAGAGCAGGAGGAAGAAGAAGAGGAGGAGGAGGCGCTGACGGGGGAAAGAGGAGATGAATTCAGAACCCTCCCCCCCCTCCATCCTCACCACAAATCTCCTCCCCACCATCTAACTTGTAGGACAGAGTCTCCTCTCACCTGCTCCATGTGACACCGTCGGGCGACTTTACGGAATAAATCCGTTTAAATTCCTCACAAAGCGGTTCTGGAGTGTTAATTTGAGAGTTTTTTTTCCCATCAATAAATAATCAATACATTTGTAAATGTGATTAAAAGCCATTACTGTCGGAAGCGTAGTGATACAAATCACTTTATGTGACTGTTGTCCTCAGGAATTACACATTTGTTCTCCAACAGCAGGATTTGTGTTTGTGCAGCTGCGATTGTCCCCTAATGTTACCTGAAGAAGGAGCAACAAATGGTTCTTATTGTCACTTTTATCACTATCACAATAGAAATATAACTTATGGTGATGAAGTCCCACCCTTACTCTGACGCCTCCAGTCCAGTTTGTTGGCTTTATGTCACATCTGGAGAAGTAGGAAAGTCCTGATCAGGTTTTCTTTTGCCCGTCTGTGTCATTTAATTTTCCCAATCTGATATTTTAAAAATACATTTAAAAAAAAAAAGGAAGTCGTCCTCAGATGACGGTGACGCCTAATTAGCATATTTAGTCGTGTGATCCTGGCAGTGACATGGATATCAACACCAGCAAAGCAAAAACGATTCAGAATACTGGAAATGTTTCAAACTAAAAAGAAAAATGGAATAATTTAACATAAACACAATTTAAGTTTAATAATGTAAATGCCTGAACCTACACCAAATAAATATCAAATAAAAAAAGAGTTTTCCGAATGTCTTTTGGTTAAATGTCTTGTTCCTTTGGCAGCAGCGTAACAAGACCTCAGGATATTAAAACATCAGTGTTTCCTGTTGAGGTAGATGTTGTCTCTTGATCGCTTGCTGGTTGCGGTTGCCATGGTTTTGACTGAAGAAGTCAGAACAGACGACACCCAAAGGTTCACCTAAATCATTTGTTTGGCCCAACTTTGGGTTTCCACTGGGAGCTGTAAATGCAACAGACAGGAAACGAGAAACGTGCAAGTAGATGCAAAAAGAAGGCAGAAAGCGTCGCTATAACAACCGCAGGACAAACGTCTAAGGTACGTTAAGAAAGATGAAAACAAATCAGAAAATGAAAGACCAGTTTGTTGAATTTGTGGCGAAACCTATAAAAATGCATAACGAAGATCTTTTTGAAGCATAAATTTGACCTTTGACGTTTCCTTAAAAGCTGGTCTCGTCTTGTTCTCATGGGTTTTAGGTTTCCTCTCACCTCTTCTTATGACTACAACTTTTTCATCAACATTTAGGAATCATTGACTTAAAAGAAGCTCCTATGTATCATGCTGAAAAGTTACTTGTAAATTAGTTTTGTCTTATTTGAAGGGTCCTGAAAACCAGGCCAGAAATCCTCGGTCAGGTTTTGCAGTGTGAAAAATGAGAAATAAATGAGAGATAAAAATAAAAACTAAAAAAAAAGAGAGAATGCAATGTAGAGAGTCGTGACAAAATAAATCAGGAAGAGGGCCACAAACGGCCCCTGGGCCACACTGTGGACACCCCTGTTTCAGCGTCATCAGGGTAAATTCGGGCCGAACGAGGACAAATTACAAAACTGTGAAACAGTTTAAGGCAGTGGTCCCCAACCTTTTTATTACCACGGACCGGTCAAGACTTGGAAAATTGTGCTGCGGCCCGGGGGTGGGGGGCGGGGGGGTGCAGAGGGAGTGAATCGTCAGATAAGGCTTCTGCATGTTGGTGTTCCCGCTAAATCCTGAATATACCCAATTTGGGTTGTCTTGGCCTTTTTATCGCAGCCTGTGGGGTTTACCCTGACTGGGAACGAGAATACAACCTGCTGAATGTGACAGGTAGCCAATCAGAAAGCGCGGTGACGTAAGAACAGAGGGGAATCCCAAACAGCTGACATATCGCGCAACTGTGAGTCTGGTGGATACCGGAGATGATATGTGGAAATGTTTATTATTTTATGTAAAGGTCGTTATTATATATGCTCATGTTTATTCAGTTAAAAATGTTAATTATGAAAAAACATTCACCTCCAAATCATAGTGCAGCAAATAGAGCGGCTGCTCCCGTCGTCTTTTATCCACCGCCTTTTCTTTTTGTTACGTCTTTTATCTCTTAAAATGACTCCACAAACTGTCACTATTGAACTACATCGTCATCCGTGTTTGGTTATTCTAAATTCCCGATAGGGTTTTGTGGATTTTCTTCTGGAATGGCGATGTTTGTGACTGGAATCGGTTTGTGTTGCTCCTGCCCTGTGGCTGGAGACACGAACTGATCGAACCTGTTGTTCTTTTATCAGCTCTGTGATCACAGAGGTTTGGAAAATCGTCCGACAATCCTTAAATCTTGCCGTCTAAACCAGACTTAAGACTCACAAGCTCTACTCATCTCCTCTCGACCACTGCCCAAACGCTCTCTGACTCTGGTCGCTATGGTAACGTTTACATATCCCTTCAAAATAAGATACAGATGCGCCACAAAAACGAGCATTTTACTTTCGTGAAAATTTTAACTCACGATAATGACTAACAGGAGCCTTGAGCTTGTTTCTCTGCAACGAGACGGTCCCATCAGGGAGTGATGGGAGACAACGACACCTGAAGTGTTGCTTATATCCACAGCCTGCTTGGTCTCCAGTGGCGAAGCAGTTTGAAGCTTCATTCCCTCATTAGCAGCCGGTCGCCGGAGTCAGAGCCGGCTAGCTTTACCGCGGTGATCGACGCATGTTACACAGAGCGGCTTGTAATGTTTGACTCACCTACCGGTCCGGGATAAATCCATCCTCCTGTCTCTTCTCTGGGCCTTTTCCCCTTTGCAAAGAAACTTTCCAAAGACATCTGATCCGTTTCTTACTCATTTTGCTGCCTGTGGGCTCAGTGTTGGCGCGCAAGTAACTGAGAGAATCCGGTTAAAGGATTTTCAAAATAAAAGATCCTCCAGACTCAAATAATACATAAAACGGAAATATTTAATTATTTCTTGCGTGGCCCGGTACCAATTGGTCCACGGGCCGGTACCGGTACACGGACCGGGGGTTGGGGACCACTGGTTTAAGGCACGTAAACACTTTTGGAAGGCAAAATATGTATTCTCACTCAAAAGAAAAAAATCCAAGAACATGAACACCCAAAGTGGCGTCACACACCAAATCCAACTTCAGCCTCCTTTCCATTTCAGGGCCCGGTGCAGCCGGCGCTGCCTCGGTGCGTCCGCCAGTGTGACAGCCCCAGTCTCAGTAATCTGCATGCACATGGCCGCGAGGCGCAGCGAGGCTGAGCCCCAGCATATCTAAAGGTGCAGTGTAATCCTGTAAAATGCAGAGTAGTGAGGAAAATTCATTCTCCCCTCACGCCCATCGCTGTCTTAAGCCTCCCTGATGCAGCTGATAAAGACGCTGTGTTATCTCCTCGACGCAGAAACAATTTAACACACTCACCCTGCTCTTCCTACACACACACACACGCACACACACATAGAGATGCAGGCCCACGCGCGCCCACACACGTAAAGACAGAAATCAACCCTGTGGCCACCTTCGCACACCCCCACATTTGCACGCAGCTGCTTTCTGTCTTGGTGAATATTCAAATGGATTCGGCATCGACTTGTCGTGTGTATCCCTTCTACACACACACACTCACACACACACATCCAGGTTTGGTGCTTCCGCTGACCCTCTCCACCTCATTTATCCTCTTACCTGCAGCTCACCACCGCTGCCCTCCTGAAAATATACCTGCTCTAGTCGAAATTCTGCTGCTAGAAAAAAAAAAGAGAAGAAAATCGGTGATATTTCAGATTATGTTGAAATGAAAAAAAAAATCCTACTTGGTACAAGTGTAATTTCTCTATTGGTTTAAAAAAAAGAAGAAAAATAAGTGGAGGAAAACAGAGAGAGGAGGAAGAGTGGCATTGAGAGGAGAGGAAATGAGAGGATATAAGAAGGGAGGAGAGAGGAAATTTGAAGAGAAGTTGAGAAGACACAGGAGGAGAAGAGGGGACGGGAGGCGAGTGGATACAAATTGAGTGGCAGAGCAGAATGAAGGGAGAGGAAATGAGAGCGAGAGCACAGAGTGGAGGGGAGGAGGTGGCGAGCAAGTGGAAGTGAAACGAAACGAGAACGAAAGTGAGGAGCAAACGAGAGAAGAGAGGGATGACGAGAAACAGGGAGGGAGTAATGAGGGGAGAAGCAGCAACAAAAGCCTGAATAATTCTGCTCTCTCTGTGCCTATATCTCCTGAATGTCCTGAATGTTCCGGCAGGTGTTTGCTAATTGCTGCTGACTAGTCTGAAGGAGCCGAGTGGGCAGCTCAGAGGACGCAGCTCCACCAAGCGTTTTACAAACCCAAAGGGTTGCCACGGGAGATTAGAGGATTTCTCAAAGCAACACTTTAGGAATGTTTTTGATGAGAAAACAACATTACAGCACAATGTGAAGCTCCACAAAGTCCATTTTACATAATTATACCGATGAATTTCTCCTCACTTTTACATTAGATTTGTGGAGTTCACAAACATCTACTGGTTGTCCTGCTTCAGATTCTTCCACCAGAGTCGTGGATCTCTGCAGCTCCTCCAGAGCTAGCATGGACAACCACGTCCTGGTTGTCTTAAAGCGTCGTATTTATTTATTTTCCGTTTTCTGATTAGAAATAGTAAAAAACATTGTCTCTCTTCCTCCCATTTCAAAATTAATGACGACTTCATGATGATCAATAACTTAAAAATCCTAATAAAACACGCTGGCGCTTGTAGACCGAAGAGCTACGAATACTTTTTGAATCCCCGGTGCGCTAATATTTACTTCTGGCGGTTTCGCTCGTCGGCTCGCCAGTGACGGAATAGAGTCTCCGTCCCATACGGACCGCCGTGTTCATCCTCGGCGCCACGGATCTCTCTGTTGATTGTGTCCGGTGTTGACTCAGGAGAAGCGTCGCTTGTTTGATTCGCTTGTGTACATCTGCTGTCAGGGGGGCCCCCAGTGATGGCCCCCGCTAAACGAGGGGAGGAGGAGGAGGAGGAGGAGGGAGCCTGCCTGGCAGAGTGGAGCTGTTTGTCTGCCTCCAAACATATTGATCTCCTGCAGAAGGGAAAACATTCGCGATAGCGTCTGCTGAGGCCGGGCTGGAGGTGGGTAAATAGCTCTGTCAGGTCTGGCCAGCCTCCTCTGCCTTGTAGGAAATGAATAGCAGGTGTATTTGCAGAGCGTTTGCAGGAGGGAGTCTCCTGCCAGGCTCTTGGGGGGCCGGCGGAGTGACGGGCTGCTGCAGCAGACCCCCGACTCCCCACCCATCTCATTACCGTTGGCATTGGCAAAGAAAACGCCACATCTCATCCGTTTTAGGAGAAATTTTGTCGTTTTGTATCAACCGGCGTTCAACCTGGACCCTCAGTTGCTCGTAATGACCAACCAAATCTCCTTTGTCACCTCGGCACACCACTCGCACAGGCGACACGCATCGAAGTAGAGACTCTGGCGTATGAATATTTAACAGTAGCCTCTTGCGGCGCTGAGCCTGCCAGTCATTGTCAAATAGGACTTAATCTTTTCAATTTCTGGGTGCAAATATTCACACTGGCCGCTGTTTGTTGCCCAGATTAATGAGGCTCTCTGCCCATAATCCTCTGCTGCTAATTCAAGTGGCCGCCGGCGCGGTTAGTCAGGGGAAAACGGGACGCTGACAACACATACACCACCGAGATTATTTCCCCCCACCCCCAACCCTGTCTCTCCTTTGCCTCCCCGCCTCTCTTCCCGCCCTGCCAGCCCAGCCGCGGTCCATCTCCAGATGACCATCGTTTACATGAAGAGATTAATGCGTGGCGTAATATTGGGCATTTAGGAAAGAAAATGAAAGATGAACACAATGAGGACAGCCTGGGTCTGATCACTTAACGGGGTTTTATGAAACGGCTCCGGCGTGTTTGTTTGCGTCTTGTGGGTGTAATGATGTAATCATTTGGTCTGAGGTAGTCCAGATTGCTTTGGTTTAAGAGAGGAAGTGTGACAAGGCATTTTGTTCCATCACTTAAATAGAACCAACATGAAGTAGAGTAAAAAGAATCAAGAACAGATGAGGGACGTCATCGATGTCTATCACTAAAGGTTTTGGACTCTGGTGAAACAAGCTGTTATTCCAAAATGGAGGAAACGCGGAACAGTGGACAAAACATATTGACCAAACCGTGACATAATTCGTTTGTCTGCTTACACACACCTACTTTTGTCCTATTTTTTAAACATAATGCAACAAACACATTAGAAACCAAATGTTCCACCATCAGCCCCTCCATGTTAGGTTTCGGAGGCCGTCTGCTCCGGTTCGACAGAGTGGCTCAGGAAACACATAAAGGTTGGATGGAAACAACAGTTAACATCCGATCCGTTCACATTTGTTTCCTGTTAAGAACAAATATGAAATGTTCACAGTTAAATACATTAACTCTGTGCCTACTTACTTCCTTGGATGTTTCAGTCGGTCTAAACTTTAGGCAGATTATCTCTGAGCAATAATAATATAACACTGAGGTCTAGCTGTTTCTTAAATCAGTCCCACTTTCCAACACCGACTGTTCCACTCTGCTTTGTTGGATGGTAAAATCAGATCCAGTTTATGGAGACATTACAGCAGATGAGATCCAGGATTCAGTGTCCAACTACTGAGTGTGTAAATTTGTTGAAGGACTACCATGATAATGTCTGGGATTTATCAATTTCAGGGCCCCCACATCTGTAATGTTAGCAAAAATGTGATGATGTTCCACACTGGCAAATTGTGAAGCTAATAGAAGGAAGTGGCGTTATCAGCGTTAACTGTAGTTTCTCTGAAACGTCTCCAGGTGTGTGTGTGTGTGTGTGTGTGTGTGTGTGTGTGCGTGTGTGTGTGTGTGTGTGCGTGGTTGTTCATCTTGTGTGTCTGTGTAGCTGCGTTTCCATTACAAATGTGTGCAAATCTTTGTCTGTGTTCTTCTAATGCTGAAAAAACACAATTTTGCAATTGCGTTTTCAAAAATGAAATCAAAATCACATGTGAATGAGCCTGTTCACATGATAAGTCATTAAAAATTATGTCAGCAACAGATGTAAATAGTTACATGAGATACATTCATAACTCAGCCATGATGCTAGCGCTGATCATCTATCAGCCAATCAGAGGAGACGTCAGCATCTTATTGGAGTAGCAAGCCCCACTTATGTCAGAGCAGCAACATATGCTGCGTTTCGGGGAAATTGTAGCCTGCAATTTTACAGAAGAGCCATGGATTCAACACGTTGGGATGACACACAACTTTACATGAGCTGTGCGATGCTGTTTAAAAAAACAAGAAACATCATCCCCCTAACACTTCCTGTCGTCTCCTTTGCCGTTTCCTCCAGTAGTAACATCCAGCTGTTGATCACATGACTCGTGTGATGCGACTGTGGGAGACGCTGACCTCCATCCATGACCTTCACCACTCACCTCAGTGTCAGCTGAGACAGATCCTACACAGCTTCCTGCTGCCATGGAAACTTCCTCTCCACCTCAACCAGAGTTGCTCATTTTTAAAATAGTCTGACATTCTGACCAACTTCCAGAAGGGACCCATATGCACTGCCTTACCTGCTTATGGGTTCCTTCTTTTTGTGTCTCCATACAAAAAAAAGCTCATTTTTAACATTCACAGATATTTTACAACACATTTTGTTCAACTCTCTAATGATTTGAGGCTAATTTGAGTTAAAAGATGAAAAATAAAGTTGATTTTGTGTTTTTCTTAACCTTGATGTGAAAATTAGATTTGTTTTAATGGATGGACGGGATGGTAATGCTGGAAATTGACAAAACTCTGATACGCTGGAAGCACAAATACATATATTCTCCAGTTTCATATATGCAAGTACTTAAAGTAATGAAAAAAATATATTGATGTAGTGCAAACAATTAAAAACTAGGGAATGAAAAACTATAGAATAAAGAAATCATTCCAATGGTAATGTTTTAAAAAAGTACATTTTTAATGGGAGTCGGTAATGCAGTATGTAGTTTAAAGAAATCCTGAAAGTTTTAAATTCACCTTTAAAAGCTGATTTTAAAAAGCAGTTTTTTCTTCATCAATTTTCTTTTCACTTTCAGATCTTTTTTTGGGGGGGTGGGGGGTTTGAGAGAGAGAGAGAGAGAGAGAGCTACTACTTTACTTTTCAAGTCTCTACTTTTTCAAGTCCAATTCATCTGATTTCTGTAGCCGACTCTTTTTAGAGGAATTATACTTTCAGGTTGTTTGTGTTGATTAAGCCACTTAAGTCTGACCTTTGACCCACTCAGGGATACTGACTCAATGGATGAACATTTCACAAGACGTGCTTCCAGTTCTCTTAACCTTTCAAAATGTTTCATATTAAACAGGATCTTTGGGCATTTTACTACCAAAACATCACCAAGACCATTTGTTCATATTTCTAATATGAACAATTGACAGGTAGGTATCATTGTAGCAGCTACCAGATAGCTGGTTATGATGTTATGACTATGACTATTACCTGGGACATCGCTAGGCAGAGTTGGGTAGTAACTAGTTATTTTACCATGTTGCACTTTTTACTTTTAGTCGTTTTATTATGCAGTGTTGAAATTCTTACTAGAGTAAAATTTCTGGATTCTCTAATTTCACTGAATGAAAAACAAACATATTTTAACCAAACATTCACCAGACACAGACACACACCTGCAGTTTTTCTTCAAGTTTCATAATTTTTATTTTTTTTTTATTGAAAGAAAACGATTTAGAAAATTTTTCTTTTGCCCGGTTTTGTTATTTTTTGTCACTTATATGAATTATTATCATTTTCGTCCTGAAAATACCCAAATTTCTGCTTAACTTTACATTTTAGTCCATCTGATGATGTCATTTTTAAACATTAAGTTATTAAATATCGGATTAGTTACTCAGTACGTGGGTAACTAATCCGACCTTTTACTTTTTTAAATCTTACTCGAGTAATTTCTTGGATGGCTACTTTTTACTTTTACTTGAGTAAAAATAAGTTGACGGACTGTTCCTCTTACTTGAGTACAATTCTTGGTTACTATATGTACCTCTGTTGCTAGGATAAGACATAATAGATAATAAAGCTGAAATAATTCCAGTTATGGAGTCAGTCAGCAGCACAAACCTGGACTTCCTCCCACTTGTTCTTTTTTTTCCTCTCCTTTTAAAGGAAAACCTCCATCCATCTCTCAGTCCAGTGTTTCTGCCAGATGGGGGGAGGGGTTTGATCCTGGTGGCGATGTGTGACCCTATACTCTGATTAATAGAGTAGGTGAGGGCAAAGGTGCAATGCACACCCCCCATTCATTACCTCATTAGGATGGCTCACAGCGAAAGGTGATTTCTCTCATTATGTGTCGTCAAAGCGGGCTGAACTCTGCACGCTGAGCCGAGCCGTCGAGTTGGGCTCTTACCCTCCACCAAACCTCCCCATCCCGACCACCTGGCATGCCGAGACCAATTCGGCCCAGACCAACAAGTCAGGAAACGGCAATTTGCGACTCCGGCTTACCTGCTGCTGAATGACGCTCCAATTATCTACTCACACGCAGGAAACAGTCCTGTGTTTGGATGTGTTTGTCTCCATGCAGTGACACATTTCGTACTTGCGGGCTTACGTAGGTGAAGCGTAGATGTTTGAATTAGAGCTTTATTCAGTGTAATTGAGGCTGTAATATTTGCAAGTTGAGATCCCGGTTAGGTTTGTTTCCCTTGATGATTTCCCCAACCTGTCATGACTTGTTAATTTGAACTCTTTCACCTAAAGACATTCGTAAGTTGCAGAAAGTGCTTCACGATGGCAGGATTCCCATCTTACAGAGGTAGCTGGTTCGTCACAGGGTGATTTAGAGACACCAATGAACCCCAACATGTGGCAGGAGACAAGGCGAGCAGGCACAAGGGAAACATACAAACTCCACCGTGGAGAACCTGGAAGACAGGTGCAAAGACAATTTTGTTCTGCAGAGTTATCAACAAATAAGAGGTGGGGGTGGGGGGACTGCATTAAGATACATTGTCTGCTAGTGTGTGAAAACACGTTTAATGCAGAAGGTGGTTAACATATGCTTTGAAACTAGCGCTGCATGACTATTAGAATCTTTTTAAAGCGGCAGCTTTATGTGTTTTCCAGCCATTTTATAGCACAATCAAATAACTGTGTAATGTTCAGTTCATATAAAAATGCTGCATATATCTTATATGACTTAAAAGAAATTTACTTCATAATCTAATGTCTTGAAATTGGGCCTCTGTCTCTTTAAGAAACTCCTGTTCTTTCTGAAACTTTGCCTTCAGGAAGTCATCACAACTTTGTTCCTTTATTAACCCTTTAACAATGTTTTTATCAGAAGTAGCTAGCATAATGAGTGCAGTTGATGCTCAGTTCCACCAAATGTTTGCTAATTGCTACAGGCTAGTCTGAAGGAGCTGAATGAGGGAGAAGCTGCGCCTCGATGGCGGGACTAGGTCCACCCAGGTGTTTTCCACAGGTTGCCATGGAGATTAAAGGATTTTTCAAACATGACTGAAAGAATCACAACACTCCAGGAATGTTTTTGATTAGGGAATAAAAATTAAAACACAATGTAAAGCTCAAACAAATTGATATAGTGCTTCTCTCCTATTTGTATACTTTGGTTTGAAAACATCAATGATCAATTTTAGAACTGAGATTTTCAGAGAACACTGGCTTAAAACCTGTAGAATCAACACAAACGTGACATTTAATAGAAACCTCCCATTAAAAATACAGAGTATTTGTTTTAACATGTTCAATGGAATGTGTTAAAACAACCGACCAATAACTAAGCAATCCTGTCCCATCAAAAAAATAAAATAAAATAAAAAAATGAAAAAAAGGAAAGCATGGCCTTGAACAGATTTTAAAGACAAACTTCATTTCTTTAACTTCAGTTCAGAGAACACCAACAATTACAGCCAAATTTTTCAAACTCTTTTTTTTCAGACGTGTGTTTACTAGTGAAAATGAAAATAACCAGGAGGATATTTAAAAAGACTATTGAGTCAGTCATGATTTTTTTTTTTGTGCGAAGCTGCACACTAGATATATATCGACTGCAGCTTTTGAAGGGTGTTAACACCAGCTAAGGGTGTGACAGTTACTACTGAAAAGAAAGAAAGCGCTGCAAAATGAAAGAGTTGACAGCTTGTGTCATGCATAGGCGGCATTGTTAGAAAAAACTTGTCAACTCAAAATTCAGCTTTAGGCAGCTTTAATGTGGCAATAAGCTATGATAAGTAAGGGAGTTCAAGTAAAGTGTATGCTTCAAAGGAAACTATAAAAAGAGCAAATTCCTTGCAAATACCATAGTATATAAATACACTTTGGTTAGAGGTTTTAACCCTTTATGGGTGTCTTAATAGAGCACTCAGAAATCAATTCAGTTCTTCTGTGCATTTCAGATCATTTCAATTCTGTTCAGTTCAGTTCAGTTCAGTTCAGTTTGTATCAGTTCAGTTCACTTCAGTTAATTTAACTTCACATAGTTCAGTTCAACTCAGTTCAGTCATTTCAATTTCACTGAGTTCAGTTCAGCTAGCTTATTTTAACTCAGTTCAATTCACTTTAATTCAGTTCAGTTCTGTTCACATTGGTTCAGTAGTTTAGTTTAGCTTAATTTTGGTGAGGTTTGATTCATGCAGTTTAGTTGAACTCAGTTTATTTAAATAGAATCAAATTCAGTTCTGGTCAGTTTAGTTGAATCCATTCACTTCATTTCCATTGAATCAGTTAGATCAGTTCAGTTCAAAGAATTCCTGCTTAGTGCAGCTGAAGTGAATTTAGTTCAGTTGTGTTCCAGACCAGTTCAGTTCTGTTGATCTGATTTCAGTGTAATTCAGATTGATCAAGTTCAGTCAGGGGCATTTTTAGTTCAGTTACATTTTTTTCATGTTAATGCCGATTCAGCAGATGTTCTCTCAAGACACTTTACGAGACCGACAGACACGATTCGTACTCAGAAAAACACAGTCAGCATCATTTACATTGATTCAACATCGCTTCTGTACACTCCAATTCAAACTGAGTTATACAGAAAACATGGCTGCCAAGGTCAGATTAACATGCACTGTAAAAAAAAACGGCCTCATTTTACGGTAAAAAACTGGCAGCTGAGTTGCCAGAAGTTTACCGTCTTAATACGGTAAAATTCTGGCAACCAAAACTGCCAGTTTTTTACTGTATTTCTAAAATACGGTAAAATTCTGGCAACCAAAGCTGCCAGTTTTTTACCGTATTTCTAAAATACGGTAAAATTCTGGCAACCACAGCTGCCAGATTTTTACCGTATTTGCTAAATGCAGGATTTGACCGTATTTTTAAAATACGGTAAAATTCTGGCAACCAAAGCTGCCAGCTTTTTACCGTATTTGCTAAATGCAGGATTTTACCGTATTTTTAAAATACGGTAAAATTCTGGCAACCACAGCTGCCAGTTTTTTACCGTATTTTGTAAATGCAGGATTTGACCGTATTTTTAAAATACGGTAAAATTCTGGCAACCACAGCTGCCAGATTTTTACCGTATTTGCTAAATGCAGGATTTGACCGTATTTTTAAAATACGGTAAAATTCTGGCAACCACAGCTGCCAGTTTTTTACCGTATTTGCTAAATGCAGGATTTTACCGTATTTTTGAAATACGGTAAAATTCTGGCAACCACAGCTGCCAGATTTTTACCGTATTTGCTAAATGCAGGATTTTACCGTATTTTTAAAATACGGTAAAATTCTGGCAACCACAGCTGCCAGATTTTTACCGTATTTGCTAAATGCAGGATTTGACCGTATTTTTAAAATACGGTAAAATTCTGGCAACCAAAGCTGCCAGCTTTTTACCGTATTTGCTAAATGCAGGATTTGACCGTATTTTTAAAATACGGTAAAATACCGTACTTCCTAAAATATGTTAAAAAAAATAAAATGTGGTTTTGCCGTAGTAAATACGGTCATGGTGCCTGAGGCATAATATCTACATGAGTGAAAAACACATCCAGACTGTATGATATATTGACATTTTATTGTAAACCCTCCCCCGCCCCAAAAAAAAACATATGGTAAATTACTGGTCACTGTTCCTACCAGAATTTTACCATACAAATTATAGTACAACACACAAGGAAGTGTAACTTGTCAAGAATTTCTATACAGAAAGTTATCAAGAAAATAATTTCAAATTAAACAAAAATACAGATTACGAGTAATCCACTTAAAGAAACAATTTCTATTTAAAAAGTCAGTTAAAAAAAGAACTGATTCTATTTTCTGTCCAGTTTCCTCACGGTATTACTGAGATCTGGAAAACAAAACAAACAAAATAAACAGTATGTGTCCACATAAGAGATAACATATTGTAGAAGAAAAAATGGTGATAAAAGGATTCTTGTTCTGGGTTGAGAGTCACAAGTCGCTGAGATCAGACTTTGCTCAGGATGGTTGTAGTCTTCCCAGTCACAGGTTGAAATTGAGACTCACATGTTGTCAATCGGGTGTTTCCTCTCTGCTGGAAAACAAACAAAGAAAAAGTTAGAAAGATGCACTACATGAACATCTTATTCGCTTAAATGTTTGTTTCACCTTTGTTGACTTGCATATGGACACAGGTACTTCAACCAGGTGGTGTGATCATTTCTGACTGAAAATTCAGTAGTTAAACCTTTGTTTGTTGTCAACAGGTGTGATCCTCTGGTCTGCAACCAGACAAAATACACAAACAAAAAACAAATAAAAACAAATAAAACTGTTTTAGGCAATTTATGAAATAGATACTCACCATTTATCTGAGTCTCATGAAGGCCAATAGGTTGTCTTCAACCATTTATATAAGTTACATTTCCTGCAAGCTAGCAGAAACAAAGCTGTAAATGTGAACACTTTTCATACAGGCAAACAAATTGATACAGCTGAGACAATTTATGCTACATTAGTTTTTCTCAGTCACTTTTGGTGCATTTCTCAAGTCATTGTTGGCATTTACAAAACAGTAAGCGCATTTCTCAAAACAATTTGTAGAAACAGGAAAAATAGCATTTGTTTGCTTTAAAAATCCTTAGTTCAGCTCTTAAAATTCTGTCTGTTAACATATCAGTGACTCAAAATAATAAGTTATAGTTTCTCTATGTACAGATAAGACAGTCAAATTGATTAGTCATGGGAAGAGACAACAAAAGGATCATTTACGCCAGTGTTTCTCAACCCTGGTCCTCACCGCCCCCCTGCTCTGCATGTTTTAGATGTGCCTCTACTCCAGAACAGCTGATTCAAATGATTGGATGACAATCAAGTACTGCAGAAGCCTGTTAATCATCCAGAGATACAATTCAGGTGTGTGGCAGAAGGGAAATACCTAAACCTGCAGGACAGGGTGGCGCTGAAGACCAGGATTGAGAAACACTGATTTACGCTTTTGCTATAATTTATTCATGGACCATGCCTTGGTGATTCAGAAAGAAAAAGACAGAAATGCAGAGAACAAAAAAAGTAGAAAAGGAGCCACAGGACAATCTCCTCAAGGAAAACTGTACAGTGCTGTAGAAATTACATTACATTTTAATTTCCATAGTCACTTTGTTCCTTAACTCCACTGAGGAATCTTTTTTCCTCAGTGGGGTTAAGGAATGAACAGTAGGGTGGGAGGACCTCCATCAGCATCATGTTGTGGGTCTCAGCCATGTCCTGATGTTGGACTGATGGAAACTGGCAGATGTCCTCAGCCTCTTCTGACTCTTCTTCTGCTTTCCTCCCAACTATTTCCTCCTCAGCCTCACTCCTCTTCTTCTCTCTGGCTGTTCACTCTGTCCAGATACTTGTTCATCAGTTCTCAGACATGTAACATTGTGTTGTGTTCTGGCTATATAGAGCATAATGTTGCCAACTGATGGTTCACAAGATGCACCTCCAATCTGTTTCAGAAAACTGGTTGATCGTTGGTTGAGCTAATGGTTCATACACTGACCTGTTAGAGAAACTCAGGACTCACTTGGGAGCAATTTACCAATTCAGGACAGATTTAGAAAATAATAGAATATAAATTAATTAATATATGATTCACATTATGACAACTTTAAGACTTATGCATGTTAAGACTTACACAATGAACTGATGCTATTTTGGAAGTTGAGAATTCAACACAGACACGTTGTTGTCCTGTTGTCCTCATTTTCTGTATACACCCTTTATCCTCCGGGTCAAAATGACCCGTCTTCACTAAACCCCCAATATAAGCAGCTTAATTGAATTTTAAACACCAAATTCTATCTTGTATATTGTCACTCACCACAAAATGTGTGAATACTTGAGTTTTCCCTCTCCACTTGAATTTCTATAGCTTAAGAAAAAAAATGTACAAAATGAGTTTCGAATGCATTTTTATTCATCACAGTGACTAATTTTCTTTTACTTTTCTCCAGTGAACAAGAGGATGTACAATACAAAAATATGAAAAATAACATAACCCATTCAACTAATTGGCACATGTAGGGCAGTATGCAAGTGCACAGCCTTTGCAGATATATTTCTTACACCTGCAGCACACAGTATGTGTTTTACAGTCTGAGGGCAGAACTGACATCTCTTCCTCTTACTTGGCTTAGCTGGGGAAGTGGCTGTGGTAGATGGATCCTCAGGTTGATCAGGAGCTGCTGCACTCTGAATAGCTTTCACAACTGCTGCTGAGGCTTCTGTGCGGGGGACATGCTTCCTTCTTTCAATGAGTGGAGTTACAAGTGCCTTTCCTAGCTCCTCCAGGAACACCCTCCTCTTGTTGTGCTTATGAGACATCCAGGTTGGGTTGATCTCTATCCAAATCACAAAGGCATTGTAGGAGGACACTTCAATGATGTTGTGGAAGATGACCAGGGGCCAGCGGGCAGTCATTCTTCTGCAGCTATATGCTCCAATCACCTTATCTAGGTTGTCCACACCTCCTTTGTTTCGGTTGAATTCCAGGATGATGATTGGCTTCCTGTCCTCACGGTCACTATTGGCTTCCTGTCCTCACGGTCACTAGTGTCGCCGTCTTTGTGCAGTGTGCTCAGAAGAACTACATTCTTGTTTTTCTTTGGGAGGTAGGAAACTAGAGTGGTGGTGGGTGTGAAGGCAAACTTTGAGGAGAAGACCTCTCTCTCCTTTGACCCAATCAGTGCAGGTGGGAGCTCAGGCTTGTTCTTTCGAACTGTACCAACCATGGTGATCTTCCTCTTCAGGAGCTGCTGTCCGAGTTCATAAGAGTTGAAGAAATTGTCACGTCACATTGTGACCCCTCAGTCCCTCTGTCACATCAAGCACAACTCGCAACCCCTGGTTCTTCTCTGGGCATCCACTGGTTGACTTCCCAGTATAGACTTGCATTTTCCAAGCATAGCTTGATTCGGAAGCCACCCATGACTTGATCCCATATTTTGCTGGCTTGCTGGGCATATACTGCCGGAAAGGACAACAACCTTTGGACAAAAGACATTAGCATCAGTGATTAGTATCAGTGTCACAGAAAACAGTCAAAGAAATCAATAGTGAAAATCACTTTTATTACAAATATGAAAACAGATTACCTCTAAATGGAACCAGTTGCTCATCCACTGTTACATCAGGCTCTGGATTGTAGAGGTAGGGCAACCGCTCCACCCACTTGTCCCATACCTCTCTTATGGCTGCAAGTTTGTCTGTCATACATCTTGCTGGTCTTGATTCACAGTCATCAAATCGCATCAGTCTTGAGTAGGTGTGAAAGAGTTTGAGTGGCATTGTGGCTCGGAAAATTGGCCTTCCACTCTCTGCTTACTTCTGTTACTGATTGATCTGAGACACAACTAAAACTTTGTAACATTTTATGGTTTGTAAATAACTCTGTGACCTTGATTTCAACTCCATTTGCCTCACGGGTCATTTTGACCTGAAGACCATCTTTGTACCTTTTTTTGTACAGCTTACATGGAAATGAGAATAAAAGCAACACTGAACTTTTTCTATTGTCTGGGCCAATCTAGGAAAAGTCTTAAAATCTCAAGTTAAAAAAATTACATTTAGGGGATTTGGGGGGGGTTTAACACAGTGGCGGGTCATTTTGACCCGAGGACAACAGGAGGGTTAACATATTTTGATCAAGACGATAAAAGCAAATTACAATTATAAAAGCATAGAAGTGTACATAACCAGCTACATGATGTACAAAAGCAAAACTTGCAAAACTAATTTTTTTGATGTGCAGAAGTGACACAGTAATTTGAAGATTGAACAGGTAGTTTTAGGAATTTCAATTCTGTTCTGAGAGATGCACCCAAACTGAGAAAAGCTGTAAAATATTAATATTTAAATTCTCTTATCTTAAAATCCTTCAACTGTCATGGACCCAGTGACTTTAGTGCAAGTATTTTGGGGGTGAGAGTCAAGAGGTCAAAGGAAAATATTAAATAATATCTCTGATGCCAAGCTTTATACTTCTAAGTATTACCAAAGTATTGAAACAAAAGCTAACATGTTCTTCAGAGATTTAACTTGCATGCATGAACATTTCACACTCAAAGTAATTCAAATTAATTATTGAACCAAACTTGGAAAAAGTTGCTTCTGCCATTAACAATAACTCTAAGCACATGTAGTCTAAAGTAGACCAGAAATATAATCTATGCAGCCGTTCCTACAGAAACATTAATGGAAGTGTTGCATCTGTGAAGATTAAATGTTCCGTATAGTAAAAATATATAGCTGCAGTGCATATACATAAACAGCATGGCTCAGAAACTACACATTTCTTTGTCAGTTGGTTAAAGTTAGCTAACTTCAGTTAAAACCGTGAAAGGGAGTCACCTGTGATGTGTTGCCCTTCTCCTCCTGAACGTGCAAAAATAGCAGAAATTTGATTTCAAAGACAGTAGCAGCATCTTGACAAGGACCAGGCCTACTGGGCTCTCAGCACCCTAGTTAGCAACCTTAGTTAGCACAGTGACTTTACTGTGTTGAGTTCAGGACACCACTACAGGAACAGAGTTAAAAGAATCTTGCTGCTGATGCTGAAGGATCAAGCAGCAATGCAAACTAGATAATTATTTGTTTACATGACAAATAACAGTCTCCATTTACTGTAAACCCTGCTATTTATCACAATAACAAAATGAAAAATTCTCTAGACCAGGGGTCCCCAAACTACGGCCCGCGTCATTTGGTCTGGCAATGCCGGATCCGGCCCGCCTCCTCATACCAGAGAGCATTCAGTGTATTTTTTTCATATATTGTATTTTCTGGTTTGTGGATTTTTCTTCGACCACCAGGGGGCTCTTGAGCAGATGTGAAACTAACTTTCCCTCAAATATATACTAGTCAGTCCCAGTCACCGTTTCACTCACGGTTTTTTCCATTTCCATTCTGGGTAAAAATCTATCTAAAAGCGAGCGCGAATGTGTCGTAGTCAGCAATCCCCCCCCCGTCGACAGTTTCAAAGACAGAACAGCACCCACCAGCACCCCCCCCCCCCGACAATAATTTTCTAAGGTATCTTTCTCCAAAAACTAAGACCGGCCCCGAGCAGAGAAAGGAACAGCTATGTGGCCCTCGCAGGAAAAAGTTTGGGGACCCCTGCTCTAGACTATTCTCTACTAATAGCACAATATTTAAAACCAAGTGTGGGATTTGTGAAACTTCAATGATGGGTGACTTTACAACTTGTATGATTTTGGATAACACTAGAATTGTTCTTTATTGAAGTTTCACAAATCAGATAAAGGTTTTACAAATCCCACACTTGGTTTCAAATATTCTGATATGAGTTGAGAATAATCTAGTCCAGATTTGAAGAGTCTAGGTGTTGTAGTTTTTTAGCTAGAGTAAATTAAAGATGCTGATTGTAGTGAAAAATTAGGTGGAATTGCCCTTTAGCCATTTCCCAAATTGGAAGCAGCAATTGGAAACCAACTTCAGCTTCAATCAAGCAAGAGGGGCTAACATACAGTTCTCTTAATGTTAATGATCTAATGCTCTCATAAATGATAGTGGCATTGGCTGTAGGAGTTTGCTTTGTAATCGGTGGGTCGCCAGATCGATGCCTGGTCTACTGTTGAGATTTCATTTTGGTGTATTAAAGCCGTGGAAATTATTCAATTTCACCTACGGTACCGTATTTTCCGGTCTATACCACGCTACTTTTTTCCTAAGCTTTGAACCATGCGGATTGTAGCCCGGTGAGGCTTTTCTGTGTATTTTTCTTCAACCACCAGGGGGCTCTCTAGCAGGAAGTGAATCATTAGAAGTCAAAATTGTAAATCAAAGAAGAACTCGTTGATTTTCATTTAGAACAACCACATGCTAGCAGCAGGCACGACGGAGAAATGTTTTCAAACTCATATGATGCAGCTTTTAAGTTGAGGACTGTCGATCTGGCACTACAGAGGGAAATAAAGCCGCTGCACTTAAGCTTTGTGTGAACGAAACCATGGTTCGACTTTGGAGACGTAGTGCTGCGTCCTTAATATATCCAGCAGATTTCATAGGACGCAGTTCTCTGCTGAGTCCTTACGGAAAACCGAGAGCAGCTTCCAGTTTTTTTTTTTTTTTTTTTTTTTTTTTTTCAAAAAAAAAATTGAAGGTGTTAGTATGGTGAGCTCTATAGTCTGCAAAATACGGTAATTGGTTTAAAAAGATTTTTTTTTAAATAAATTATCTGCAAATAATGCCATCTTCGAGTGTCTGCTGTAGTAGTGACTAGCGGCGTAATGATGTAATTTTCTTACCACTAGATGGCAGTAGGTACAAAGCATTTTACATTAAAACAAGAGAATTAGTGATGCATGAATGTTACAGGTAGCGGTGAGAGCATCGTATCTAGCTGTGACGACAGTGATGAAAAGACAGTGAAGCTCAGCAGTAGTTGGAAAGAACATGGGTCCATTTCCCACAACATGTCTGTGTGAAGTGAGCTTCTCAAGCCTGGATACTATAAAAACTGAAACCAGAGAGAGACTGAGAGCTGTTGAGGAAGAGCTTTGTCTTTCTTCAATTTCTGCCAGGAAATCAGCTGTTTTCATCCAGACATTCACAGGTTTCACACTAGATGGGTAAAATATACAGATATTAACATTTTGTACATGCAACTCTTCATATTGTAACAGTGAAATCTTTCCCAAATATTATTGCTTCTTTCAGAATAAGAATTATTTTCTGTATTCTGGCTAAAATAATGCTTGTGGGTTAGTTTGTAAAACACTGAAGTTTTCTACAACTTCTTTAAATTTAACACCACAGTGTTGTGGCTGTTCAGGTGTATTTTTGAAGTGGACATGTTACGTGCAATTTGAAATAAGAAATGTAAAATGTAAGAAAAATACATTTTTGTGTTTATTTGATTCCTATTCAAGACACTTTGATAAGAATGACTATATATGTAATATAGGCGACTACAGAGTATCTTTGTTTACAATTTTGGTTGGTGGTGTGCCTCGAGATTTTTTCAATTAAAAAAGTGTACCTTGGCTCAAAAGAGGTTGAAAAACACTGTATTAAAGGCATTATTAAAAAAGAAACCAAAATATCACACCAGCTGTTCTTTGTAAAAAATTATTTTGCAGTCTTGTTTACGCTTTTACATTGTAGATCTAAATATCAGCTAAATTTGTAATTTTGGCTGATTACTACTGTTAAGTTTAGGGTAATTAACTGCTGGCAATATTACAATTTTTTTTATGAACTTTACAATTACTTATATTTTTACACTATATTTCTGTATTTTCTACATTCGTGACTGTCAAAATTACTTAGGATATATATTTATTCAGTTATGATAATGCCATGTATTTTCTACGGCAGTATAATGCTGTGAATATTACGGTCAGTAACTGCTGGTCTTTTACCATTTCTTACCGTAAATTTACTGACTTTCTTTGCAGTTTCGACTTACGGTAGTTCCATGTAATTTCTACGGTAATGCAATGTTTTTGGATACGACGGTCAAAGACTGTTGGTCTTTTACCATTTCTTACCGTAAATTTACTGACTTTCTTTGCAGTTTCGACTTACGGTAGTTCCATGTAATTTCTACGGTAATGCAATGTTTTTGGATACGACGGTCAAAGACTGTTGGTCTTTTACCATTTCTTACCGTAAATTTACTGACTTTCTTTGCAGTTTCGACTTACGGTAGTTCCATGTAATTTCTACGGTAATGCAATGTTTTTGGATACGACGGTCAAAAACTGTTGGTCTTTTACCATTTCTTACCGTAAATTTACTGACTTTCTTTGCAGTTTCGATTTACGGTAGTTCCATGTAATTTCTACGGTAATGCAATGTTTTTGGATACGACGGTCAAAAACTGTTGGTCTTTTACCATTTCTTACCGTAAATTTACTGACTTTCTTTGTAGTTTCGACTTACGGTGGTTCCATGTAGCTTCTACAGTAATGAAATGTTTTTGGATACGACGGTCAAAAACTGTTGGTCTTTTACCATTTCTTACCGTAAATTTACTGACTTTCTTTGCAGTTTCGACTTACGGTAGTTCCATGTAATTTCTACGGTAATTCAATGTTTTTGGATACGACGGTCAAAAACTGTTGGTTTTTTACCTTTTTTTACCGTAAATTTACTGACTTTTTTTACAGTGTGGTCATTGATTTAAAAAAAAAAAAAAAAAACACAACAAAAAAACAGTTTTCCTTCCAACAAAACCCTGCCTTTTGGATTGAGTGTCACTGCCGTGACCCCAGGTTTGTCCTACTAGTGTTGGCTTATAGGTAATAGAGCATTCTGATTCTAAAACAAGCCACTTTTGAGGCTGATTTTTGTGGGTAACCGTTAAGAAAATGCTTTTATTGATCAAATTTAATAACACGATCCATAGCAATTGGCAGAAGGTGTGTAAAGAAAAAAAAAAAAACTGCAGTAAAAGATGCATTTTCTTACATAAGAAACTTCATGGTCTCATACAACACCTGCAATCTCCTTGACAACCTGACTGCTGATGCCTTAGTCTTCAAACCTGAATGACCGATTTGTTTGGTAACCCTGGAGGCAAAACGTCTAAAAGTGCTAACAGTGGGAGCCAAGTAGATAGATTCTCTTCAACAATTTGCTCCATTTTCTAAACCAGAAAAGTAAGAGGTCTCACTCTGAACTTTTTTCGGATTGTCACTAAGCGGACACCCGTCTATTTGACATAATTATTGCTAGTTGAAGCTTTTTTTTCCTTAAGAAAAGAATCTGTCACAACACCAACATTCCTTTATGGTGCTCCAACGTGCATTTCTGTCTCATAAAAGAACATTTAAAATAATTTACCTACTTTAAAAAACGTAACTAAGATCAGTTGCAACTGATTTATGTCGCATACGTTCCTGCTCAGGAACTCCAGCTCTAAAATATGATTTTGCCCTTAATTACCAGCCAAAAGTTTTTTATTGCTTCTAAAATGTAAGTCTTCAACAATATTTCATTTGTTTATCTTACTTTTTGATTCCATTTGGGATCAAGAATATTATGGACCATCCTCTCCAGTGTCTTCAGTGAGAGGCTTCTTCAAATTAGCTGTAACACAGACTGCTACAGGAGGTCTTTCTTCACCATCCACAATAACACTTTGAAGAATTTTGAATTAATATGAGCTACAACAATGCAAGAAAGTATTTTTGAATTTGAGTTTGATATATTCTAAGTGGAAATTTTGTATTTTTATTTACTTATATTTTGGATAAAGCATTTATTCTCACCTACATTACATACATAATTACGTAACTGCATGGTGCCGTTTTTAAATTCTGTTTCCTGCTTCAAATCTAAAAATGATCTAAACTGTGCTTGGGAAGGAAACATTCACTAATTGTCTTTGGTCGGAAGCTCTTCAAATTCGCTGCAACACAGACAGCTACAGGAAACCATCACCATCTATAGCCACTCTTTGAAGAACCTCAAATTAATGTGAGCTACAGCGTTTCATTTCCATTTGGGATCAACTGAATAGAATCTGAACATGTAAAAAGAAAAAACATACATATCTTCAGCAGGAAACCTTTAACGTGCCCTCAGCCGATTTAAGGTAAATTTTATCACTTTAAACTCGTTTCCTGACGGAATCGTGATTTTTTTTCCCATATTTTTGCACGTCTTTCAACATATAATTGGATGTGTTAATTTATTTAAGCACCAACAGAAAGAAAATTTAAATGAAACCCAGACTGGTGTGTGAGATCCCCCTACACACACACACACACACACACACACGCACACGCACACACACACACACACACACACACACACACACACACACATGCACGTGCACACACGCGCACAGACACACAGGCTCGTTGCTTATCTGTGTAAGAGTCCACGGATGCTTGAATATTTCTCTTGTTTGTGGGTTCCGGGTTGACTGGCTGCAGAGCGATAGAGGTGTTGGTGGAGCTGAGCAGGAGACGGGAGCTGGGTGGAGATAGAGAGGATGGAGAGGTGTGTGTATGTGTGTGTGTGAGGAGGGGGAGTGGGGGGGCGAAGAGAGAGTCCCTCAGGCGTGTCCGGGGCTCTGATGGCTCCCCTGACAACCTCCTCCGTAATGGTCTCCCTCTCTCTCTCTGAGTGCTGTGAAATTGCAGGCCGGCGCTCTACAGCTGAGGACTCAGAGGAGACAAACGGCCTTTTAATTCAGAGCGCAGAGAGGTGACGGAGAGGGAGGCCCCCGGGGAGGGCCACCAATCAGACATCCATCATGCTAACCTCTCCCTTGGGACGGACCCTGCCAGAGAGGGTCCCTCCCCCCACCCCACCGCCTCCTCTCCCACCCGGAGGTGGTCTAACGTGTGCGTGTGTGTGTGTGCGTGTGTGTGTGTGTGTGTGTGTGCGCATATGCGTGCGTATGTGCATGCCTTTGGGGTTGGAACGAGGTTTTGTTGGGGGGGTAGAACCGGTGTGCTCAGGTGTCCGGGCTGTCACGGTGCAGAGTGGAAAAGACCCGGGCAGAGAAACCACTTTTTTTTTTCTTTGGATGTGCTATTTGATTTATTTACTTATTTATTCATTCATTCCTCCGACTCTTTTTTCCCTCCACCACTACAGATTCCCTTCGCGTTCGTAATTACAGGAGTGGGTGTTAACTCGCTTAATTATCAGAAACATTTACCTTTTTATTTCTGTCACCTGAATGCATCTGAACGTACAAACAGCCGTCGCGGTTTTCTACCGATTCAAAAAAAAAAAAAAAAAAAAAAAGCAAGGATCCAGCACGCAATGTTGTTGAGATTTCCACTTTTCTTTGCTGCACATTACTGTAAATTAAAGGAAAAAAAACACTTCTTGCCACAAATGCTGCAATGCAAACCTTTTATGAACAAACTCTTGACGACAGAGAAAAGAAATTATTCTTAAGCCACTTCAGATGTTGGTCCTTGGGTAAAAAAAAAAAAAAAAAAAAAAAAAAATCACATACAAGCGGACTATCAAAGTTCCTCTTCTTTGTAAACAAACTCGTAAACAACTAAATGGAAATGTTATGAAACGCTTCGTCGAAATTTCGAAGCGAGCCGAAAGAGGATCCTCTTTTGTGGGTTTTGCTGGGCTTGATGGATTTCAGGTGTGTGTTTTCTGAATGTTTGCAAGGCAAGGCATCCTGTAGCATTCAATGCTGACTGGAGCCTTCTTCACACTACACACACACACACACACACACACACACACACACACACACACACACACACACACACACACACACACACACACACACACACACACACACACAGAGAGAGAGAGAGAGAGAGAGAGAGCGTGTGTATGTGTGTGTTCATGAAAGATCTCATTATTAAGCTTTGAACGTGATTAAAATTCAAGTAAATCCTAATGTAACAGAGCTTCGCTTTGGAATTTTAAGAATGTTTACGTTTTTACAGAAAGAGACACTGACTAACTTCTTGTCAGGCATATTGTCACAAAGATGTATGTATTCTACTGCTAGCTTTGTGACTTGAAAGTCTTCTTTTGTGGCGGGAAAAAAAGGATTATTTACAGTCATCTTTGGTGGATTTATGGTGATGTAAACATAAAATCCCCTTGAATACCGCACGCGCGCAGTGTTTACAGAATAGAACCGGAGTTTGCGAAATGGAAAGAGGGTAGACGGCGCGTGCGCGCGAGCGCGTGAGGTTTTTGCAGTGAAAAGAAGAAAGCCTGTTGCTGTC
Organism: Poecilia mexicana; assembly: GCF_051168715.1. Lineage (NCBI taxonomy): Eukaryota > Metazoa > Chordata > Actinopteri > Cyprinodontiformes > Poeciliidae > Poecilia > Poecilia mexicana. The sequence goes on from NW_028263381.1 coordinate 4,169,727, forward strand.
CTTGGTGCTCCCTGCCTTCAGCACCACGGACAGCTTCCTCATTCTTCTCCGCAGGTGAGGCTGCGGCGCACGGCGGAGCGCAACAAAAGCAACAGCAAACTGGGATTTTTTTTTTCTCCCTTTTTTTTATTCCTTTGCAACAACCATGCTATGTAGCTGCTTTCAGATATGGTCCCCGGTGCTTTTCTTCCCTATTTCTTTTTCCTCCTTTAATAGGGGAAAGGTTTCAGTTTTAATTAATTTTTTAAGCGTTATCAAAAAGTTTAAAATTGCAACAAAAGTAATTGTCGAAGATACTCTGACACTTTGGAATGTCTGTTCCCATATGGCGGAGATTCAAACTTAAAGTTATTAAAACAGACCAATTTGGGCAGAACAGAAGAGGGCAGTAAAATGTAAATTTACTCGAGTGCCGTACTTAAGTACAGTTTTTAATGTCGGTGCACCGGTTACAGTTCTCTGACCGAAGGCAGAGAATCGCCCGATCTTGGCCGACACCGATTGTTTTTTTCTGGATGAAGTGTTGCTAAATATAGCAAGAAAGTCACTGAGTTGGCGGAACAGACCTGGTGGGCGGGGCTAACAGTCAAACCTTTCTCACAGCAGAGCATTAGTGGCCAGTGGCTGATTTTTTAGACCGTAAATAAGATTGGTCGGCTTCACTTGTAAGTATTGACTGATCACCAATCTCCCAAAATCAAGAAAATTGAGGCCGATTTCACGGCTAGCTGATTTATCGTTGGACCCCTATTTTTTCAGAACATGTACTTGAGTGGATTTTTTTTAAATTAATACTTTCACTCCATTAAATTTTAACAATAAAATCATTCTGTTTACTTCACTGTCTTTCACTAAATGTTTCTGTTATTTGTTGTTTCTGTCGGTTTTTGTTTGTGTAGTTTGTCCATTTTGTTCCACCGACAGTGAAATTACACGCGACACCTCTGGGTGGCGATATGCAACCTTAAATCAATTTCAAGAAGAATAATCATTTTTCGAACTACTCATGTTGCCTTATAGGCATATGAATGAATAATACATGAAACGGCAAAGTGTCTTTGAGTGTGTAGGAAAAGCTAAAAAAAAAAAAGCATTATTATTGGTGAGCTGGGATCTGTACAATATAGCATCAAATTGTCCCAATTATTTTTGATTACACTACAGTGAAAGATGTCGTCAAAAAACGTCCCATTTTTTAGTACGTTCAATACTTTAGGTATTTTTGACTTAAGTAATAATTTGACAGAGTTTACTGGAGTAATACCTAATCAGTAGGATCAGTACTTTGACTCAAGTAATGAAACAGCACTTTGAGACTGTTTTCAAATGCTCCTTTTAGTGAAGTCCATTTTCAAATTTGTTTACAGTTTCAGTACAATCCATTCCAGTCCATTAGTAGAGCTTTTTACAGTTAAAAAAACAACAACAAAAAAAACAAAGAAAGAAATCACAAATGGATGCCATTCACACACTTGACTTTAGATGGCGGAAAAGTACTTCCACTAGGTCTGTGGTATGAGTAGAAAATGACTCAACAGGCAAGATTTGAGGCAGTTTTGAATTGAATAGTCTAAAAGGGGTTAAAATTGATTTAAATGTTCAGTTTAATTCTGAGTTTAAATTTAAGAGTTAAATTATTAAACACAACAACAAAAAAACATAACACTTTAGCATAGCAGACTTTATTGGCAGTATAATACACTGTGTTTAAAAACTATGTGAAAAAGGTTGAGGTTCCATATGTATGGAGATGGTGAATTTTATCTTTCGAGTTTAATTTTTGTTTAATCTGATCATTTTGATTACAGATTTCAGCTGCCAATAATAATATTACTCATTTAGGAATCTGAGTTAGGGGAAATCGCCATCAACTCTTTATTTTGCCTTCAGACATATTTTTTATTGATCTATTTACTTTTACATTCATGAAATATAACTCTGTGTATCCCTACTAGCAGGAATAATTCAACAAGTAGCATTCAAATACGTTAACACCCATTAGCGTATAAAGATTTTTCTTTGCATTATCTCAATAAGATTGGGTTTACATTTAACAGAGACCTAATATTTTTCCCCATATTTGATATTCAGAGACATTCAGAGACATTTTGAAGGCAGACTCATTCTTGATAAGCAACAACAAATCTAAAGGATGTTTTTTTCTCTGAAATATTTCTATGCTGTTTAAAAGGTCGTTGGGACCCCCTGCTGGCCTGGGGGTCTTAAGAAGAGTCTTACTTTGTGTATTCCTTGGGCTGACCATAATAAAATCGTATTGTGTTGCATGAGCTCAGACCTGGACCAGTCAATGGCAAATCAAGGATGAGACTAAGAGTTGGGTTGTCTCCAGACAGGAAGGGGGTAATCTCCCTATGTTGACTCTCCACTGCCTGGACAGTCCTGGACAATGATTTAAAAGTTGTAATATTTATTTATTTGTTTATTGTTTTGCACTTTTTGTCCTTTCTCAATTACCAAAATCCAATGAATAAAGTCAAAATTAGTTTAGGAGAGTGAATGTTACTTTAGAAACTTGTCAGATCAGCTGATTTTAGTTGTAGAGTATTAGACTGTTTTGGACAATCAATATTAAAGTTTTTCTTATTCTTATTCCTGGGCCTTAATTTAAAGTTCCACCACAAACAAACCCCAGAAATTCAGCCTTTTCGAGTTCATGTCCCAAACCTCAAGGTTAACAGTGACTCCCATCTTACTCACATATTTGGTTATGTCACGTATTTCCAGCTTAAAATAAACACAGCGCACATTAAGGGAAAAGTTTGAAGGAAAAATGTCGTGTTGTTTGTTGCTTTTAGCTCATCACTCTTTCGTGTACTCAAGCTAACGTCTCCCTAGTTTAACTCTCATTATCGTCCACAAAGACCTCAGTCGCGTAAAATGAGTGAAAATTCACACCTGCAGTCATTCAAACGAGACCCCAAATATAATGACCCGTTAAGGCGGAGCAGAACCAGCCTCTCCTGCGTCCACTTACACGAATTAGCCTCTCTGCTTGTTTGCTTAACTGCAACCAACAAAACGAGCCTGTTGGTAAATATTGAAATTCCCTTCGGCTGGGGGCCGCCCTGTTAAAGCACCAGGTGACCGGGCTCTCCCCATTGATAAGCTCCAGTTAATCCATCGCATTTCCCTGTAAATAGCTGCGTGCATGAGAAAGGCCCTCGAGGCCCCCCCACCTACCCTCTCCTCCTCTTGTCACGCAAGGCCGCTGAGGGTATGTATCAGAAAGCATTGTTTTGGATAACTCCTAATATCTTTTTGTTGTTGTTGTTTTTAATTTGATCTCAGTGTGCTTACAGGAATCTGCAGAGTGAATGAATTCATGTGTGAAGTCTCCATGAACCGGCGTCACCACAAACGGGGCCCAGGTATTTCTGCGCTCCGGGGTCCTGGCTCGGAGGCTGTGTACACACACACACGCGCGCGCGCGCACACACACACACACACACACACACACACACACACACACACACACACACACACACACACACACACACACACACACACACACAGCTATGAGCGTGTAACCATGACAACTGCGCTCTGATTGGCTCGTCTGATGCGGGGAATTAACAGGGGCCTCGTCCAATCTGAGCTCTGGATGCAGCTCCGCGCTTGGCGGAAAAAAAAAAAACCTCTCTCATGATAACCCAGGCACAGTGATGTGAAAGTGGCAACGTGAGGTGAGCCCGGAGGAAATTACTGGACTAAAAACAAGGCGCGAGCGATGAGGGGATTATTTTAAATAATAATAATTAAAAAAAAAACCTAAACTAATAAATGAAAGATGACGTTTTAGGTGTTTGAAACAGAAGAGAGAAAATATGGTTGGTTTGTGCATCACGCAGCCCTGAAATCTCTTCCCTCTCTTCTTTTGGATTGTGGATTGGTGACAGCATCCCGACCCAGGACTCAGGACCGGAACAGTTCTTTTTTTCTTTTCTTCTTCTTCTTTTTTTTTCCCCTCTGGTGGATTGAGGGTTGGGGGAGAATCTTCCACTTTTCACCCCGGCAGAGCTCATCAACCAGGAGCCAAGACGTTGTTCCGCGTAGAGCCGGCTTGCCCCAGTCCGAGCAGCGCAGTCCGTGCAGCAGGGAGGTCGGCACTCGGCGTCTCACGGGCCGGCAACATGATGGTCCTCTGCGCCGGCTGCGAGCGGCCCATCCTGGACCGGTTCCTGCTCAACGTGCTGGACAGAGCCTGGCACGCCAAGTGCGTCCAGTGCTGCGAATGCAACTGCAACCTGACCGAGAAGTGCTTCTCCCGGGACGGAAAGCTCTATTGCAAAATGGACTTTTTCAGGTAACGCGGAGAAAGACTGGACTCGGTTGGGAGGATTTTTTCCTTTTTCTTTTTCTTTTTGCGTAGATTGTTAAGGGTCAAAATGTTAAATTTCACGCGAAAAAAAAAATCTGACCCAATCATATTGGACCAAAAACAGATCAGTTTAAAATAATTCACCTTTAAAATCAAATCAGTAAAAGCAATGCAGTGACAATAGTCAGCTTTATGCAACATTCTAGTGAAATTGCCTTTAACAAATTATATATAAAATACTCTGGCCTATTAATTCAATCAGTAGTTCATATATATATATATATATATATATATATATATATATATATATATATATATATATATCAGTCCAACTAAATGAAGTTCAATCTAAAACAAATAGAGGAGTGCATCAGGTTCAGTTTATAATGCCAATTGATAAAACAGCTTTAAATAAATAGTATGCTCCCATTTTTTCTATGAGGAAACTGCGTTGCTTTGTTTTTTTTTTTTATTATTATTATTGTTATTTAATTTTTTAAAGTCCACTCTCAGCTCCTGGTGCCACTTCCCAAACATCCATTAGGCCATTAACTGGTTCCCAATTCCTCCCCAACCCCAAAGTGTTCCAGGTAATTGGGTGATATAATATAAGTGAAGTCCTTGTTTTTGTCGCATCATTTTCATTTTCAACGTGACTGTCCTACTCTTCCCAAATTGTCTAATGACATGTAAGTCGCGTCATCCCCCCACCCCTTTACCTCCCCCCTCTATGTTTTAGTCGGGGGTCCGGGGCTGTTATTGGCCCCTCGCGCGGCCTTGGCCATCACATTACTGCGGGTCCCCATCAAGCGCGCTGGATTTAAATGGCCCAGCCATTAGCCGGGCGAAACAGTAATCACCCTAATGTGTCCATTTGTTGTGTAAGTAGTGTTGTGCCCTTTTTTTTTTTTTTTTTTTTTTTTGGAGAGGCGATGAGGGGGGTGGGGGGCTGCTGGCCATGCATGTGAAAGGCGCACGGTGAAACGATCCCATTGCAAATGAGGAAACAAGCTCAGATTGGTGTTAAAAAAACCACAACAAAACAAAACAATGCTACACAATAAAGGCAGCTTGCTCTCACCCCAAAGGCTCAAGCAGTAACAAATTTCAATATAATTCTGTTACAATTAATAAAAAAACAACAAAACTGTATTTTTTTCTCCATCCTCCTATATTTAGAGGATCAGATTTATTTGCGCTATATTTGTGCATCAAACTGATGAGTCGTCCCACCATTTAGGCGGCTGAATATGGATTAAAGGAAGATTTTCACGCTAAGATGCTCCCCCACTCTGCTTAATCCCATAATATATCCGCGGCTACAATGTGTTGATTGTCACTAATACGTTTTTGCGTGGGGTTATTGTCAGAGCGCCTCCGTCAAAATTAGCTCCCTTTTCCTCTTGTATTATTATTATTACTGTTATCACAGAGTTCTGCCAAGAATGAATCAGTTCGCAATAAAAAAAAAAATTACAATAACTTTTGATTTTTATTTCATATTAATCACGTAATTTTTTAAATTGTCCTGTAATAAACGTTTAATATGGCCTGATATTTAACGTAGAGACAAAAATATTTCATAATAAATGGAATAAAAGCTGAATGGGAGCAGTGTTGGATCTTTATTATATAATGTACTTCACCTTCAAGACGTCATTTTCTGCTTAAGTGTGGCCTGTCTTTGTCTTTATTTGGCCTAGAAAAATATATTGGATATAGATTTTTCCTTTTTTTTAAATCCTATAGGGGTCCCAATTTGAACCTAAATAAATACACTGAAAGTCAAGGTTAGATGTCCCGTTTCACAAACCACCACAACGTTTATTCACCTTTCACCTATTAACCAAAAAACAAGAAAGAAAGAAATAAAGGAAGGAAGAAAAATCTCCTTCTTGAACAAAGAAATCAACAGTCCGGCTTAGGAAAAGTCATTTTTCTCAATTCCAACAACCTTAATAACAACGCTTGGACGTCCACGTGGGTCTTTACACTGACATCTTCTCAACTTTAATTTGCGTTCATATTTTTATTTTTAGATGGGAAAACAGATTATTTTATGTCTGATACTAAACAAAGTGAAAGTAAGGCTGTTTGCTCATCTGATGAACTCAAACCCCGTCATTAGAGCGGCCTGTTTGTCTTCAGTCACACCAGAAGGAAATCTTCTCTTCTGTCCGCTGAAAAAAATATTATGACTTATAATGTAATGCATGAGCCTAGAGTCGGACTTAAAATACATTTGTAGATTTACACTCAAAATATTGAAAAAACAAACAAAAACAAACAAAAAAACAACCCCCCCCCCCTCCAAAAAAACAAATAAACAAACAAACAAAAAAAACCATAATCAGTGTTTTAAACAGAGGAATTTAATAGTAAGCAAAGATTTTAGTCTGATTCGATCTTTTTTTCTTTTTTTTTTTTTCCTGTGTGTCCAGGCGCTTTGGCACAAAATGCGCGGGCTGTCTGCAGGGAATCTCGCCGAACGACTTGGTGCGTAAAGCCCGCAGCAAGGTGTTCCACCTGAACTGCTTCACCTGCATGGTGTGTAACAAGCAGCTGTCCACGGGAGAGGAGCTCTACGTGATCGACGAAAACAAGTTCGTGTGCAAAGAAGATTACCTGAGCTCCGGGGCCATTAAGGAAGTCAACCTGAACTCAGGTGAGCGACGTTGCAAAAAAACCCCCAAAATAAATAAATAAAATAAATAAATAAATAAATAAAAATAATAATAATAAACAGCTGAGCTGCGCTTATTGGCGGCCAAATTTGTGGGAAGGGGTGGGTGGGGGGAGTCTGAGTGGCGAGAAGAGAGAAATAAAGTAAAATAAATCTGAGAAATAAAGAAAATAAATAAAGCTGGGGATCCGTGGAGAGCGTTTCCCCACAACCTTGTGGGAAGAATAGTTTCAATATTTACCTCCACAGAACAATAGGTTTCTGGTTTTGTGTAGCAGGGTCCGCAGGGGCGGGGGGAATGAGGATGTTAGTGTGGCGCGTGTTACTGCTCCTCTTCTTGTCTATTCATCCTTTAAAAAAAAAGAAAAAGAAACACACACACACACACACACACACACACAGGAGGACAGCATCCACACTGCATGCTCAAGCTGCTCGGTTATTTTCGGTTTATTCTCATGGAATATTATCGTGTTAGTTTATCGTTAAGTGTATTTGGTGAGAAATGAAATGGCTTCTTATTTCTATTCTCTTTATAAAAATAAAATGAGCGTAAAATAGAATATTTTGTTCAAAATGAGCAGAATCTGAAATTTTACATTCAGATTTCTTTCTTTTATTATTTCCAACACCTGGGCTAATTAAAATAAAACCGCCCCCTCCCCTCCCCTTTCTCTGCCTCCCTCCTTGACATTTCGGATCGTGACCTTCCCTCCTTGTTTGTTTGCATCACCCCCCTCCACCCACTCACCCCCCACCTCACCCACCCGGGGCTCCCCGGGGGTCCCGCCTGCAGTCTCGTCGTGCACAGATAGGAGTTTATCGCCGGATCTCCAGGACCCGATACAGGACGACATAAAGGAGACGGACAATTCCACGTCCTCAGATAAGGAAACGAACAATATTGAGAACGAGGAGCAGAACTCGGGGGCCAAGCGGCGGGGGCCCCGGACCACCATCAAGGCCAAGCAACTGGAGACGTTAAAGGCGGCGTTCGTGGCCACGCCGAAGCCCACGCGGCACATCCGGGAGCAGCTCGCGCAGGAGACGGGGCTGAACATGCGAGTCATCCAGGTAAACTCAGAATATTATTATTATTAGCAGATATATGGATATATATTTATGATTTACTTTATTTAGAGACCGCATTGAGATGCTGAAACAAACGTAGCAACCTTGAACCATCGGAGATCAAATCGACATCTTTTTCTCCGATTATTTCGTCGGCCTTGTTTTTATTTAGTCCAGAAAAATCAGTTAAAAACTGAACCTGCCGAGCAGAAACAAAGATGGAGGCCATTTGAGTAAACACAACCGCGTTTCGCCGACAGTCGAGCGTCTTTTCCGTTTCATTCTTTGCCCACTTGTTCATATCGTTTAGACAGAAGCCTTTTTGGCCTATTCAAAGCAAATATTGTTGAATGTCTGAATTGGTAAGCTCATGTGATAAGCACCAACCACCGTTCTACCACATTTAAATGGTTGCTAATAATGTCATTTTTTTACATGTATCCAATGAAAGCTTGGATGGAAGCTTGATTTTGTAATGCAGGGGCGTCTCTAGAAAGTTTACAATGGGCCAGATGGGGTGGGGGGGGTGGGGGGGAGTAACGGGGTTGGCAGCCCCAAACTTCAAAATTATACCAGAATCTACAGAGTTTTTCTTTTTTATTATATCATAAATGATACTCTAAAAATGACATTTGTCGCAAGTCATTAAAACTCATCATTCAGAAAAACAAATCGCAGTCATATAACAAAGACGTTGGACCACGTGGGGGGTTGGTCTCCCCCTTGGTGACGCCACTGTCCCTGCTGAACCACAGTAGGCAAGATGGACTCACCGAGACAAAGACAAATTGGAGACAAATGACAGATTATAAATCAGTAAAATTACCTTTTAATTTTCCCGAAGTGTGCGGGACGTTTAATTGAAAGCCTCATTATCTGTAAGAGAAATGTCAAAACATGATGTGGACCATTAGCGGGGTTACAGATCCAAATTTACCGGCTGCACGCCATGTGAAATGTTTCTTTTAGGTCTATACATTATGGACCTATTTGGGTAATAATGATAAAACGATAATAATGGCTGCAGTAACAGCCTGTTTATGTTTTTAACCATACAAACACCTGGAATGTTACAGTAAAACAGTATTTATGGTGAAGAATATCTTAAAAACTACCAAAAAAGTTACTTTTCCAAACCACGTATTTAAGTAATTGTAAGTCAGTTTATTAAGTGCTAATTGCCAAATGTTCATATTATTTAACCTTTATTGTTGTGTATTTTCTGATTGTTAGATATGTTACTTACTGTATTATTGTTATTATACTAGCTTAGATTTATTTATTTTAAAGAAAACAGTGCATATTAGTCAACATGAATACATCATGTAAATATGCCAGATTTAGCCTGACAGGCTAATTTCTATCTGTAGTTTCCTAGCAGGTTGATGGAAGAGATTAAAAAATACAGTTAACATGCAGAATAACATATATGACCTGTGATATAAAAACAAAAGCAACTCACAACTGTAATGGAAAAAAATAGTGTAAAAACATTTAATTAAAAAATGATTCAAAACATCAGTACAATTTTTATTATCTAGCTTAAATGAGTTCCTAAAACAGTTCAAAGACATCATAGTTTTTAATTCTATTATAATCAACTGTTATTGTAGCTTTTCAAAGTGATATATTTATGAAACTCATTATTTCTAAACATTTTGTTTTCATTTTTTTCCTACAGTTTAGAATTTCTTTAAATGTCATAAATACATTTGAAATAGTACCGGGAAATGAAAAATTGTAAAAAATACCAAGGTTCAGTTTTAAAGTTTATCCTTGAAACAAAAGGTTAATTTAATCTTGAAAAATAAAATAACCCTTTTTTTTTCTTTTTTTCTGGGCTGCTTTGGGAATGATAAAGACCATGTTTACACTAGAGGCGGCAGTTTATTTGGAAATAATACATGTTTCACAGCCATGAAATGAGAGAAAGGTTAGCCTCACTGCCTGCCAATGCTAAGAGGAACCCCAGACACAAACATGTTGTGCAACGTAACACACACACACACACACACACACACACACACACACACACACACACACACACACACACACTGCTTCCTGCTTTCTTTTATCCTCCATGACTCACACACACAGACACACACACGTACGCACGCGCGGATGCACGAGTCGGGTGTCTGGGTGCAGACTGTGTCAGGATGATTAGCACCATCTCTGCCAACTGTGATGTGGCTTTTTGTGCACTCACTGTAATTATCGCTGATTTCACAGATTTACATACCGCCCTCCCCTTTTCCCACCTCCCCGCGCCGCTCTTACTCACTTCCAGCCTGTTTCCTCCGCATCTCCACGGCCTCGTCTATATCATACACGGCAGGCAATTTTCTCTATGTGTATATCTGTGTGTGTGTATGTGTGAGCTCAATCATACAGTCAATCACCAAAACCAGTCAATAAGTCAGTCAGTGAGTCCACCGCACCATCCCTCCCTTCACCCCACACCCCTTTATATATATATATATATATGTGTGTGTGTGTGTGTGCGTGTGTGTGTGTGTGTGTGTGATTGCTCAGAGCCAAAATGGAGGCTGCGTTTCGTCATCTCCCTCCTCGTTCGGTGTGTGTTAAATACCGCAGCTCTCGACGCGGGGAGCCCTGTGAGCCACGCTGCTTCTCCAACATGTGGATGTAATCCCTAAGCAAGGCTCTCTCAAGGGAAGCGAGAGCATTTCCATAAAAATGTACCCTACAGTTAGACGATTGTTCTCAATAAGCAGGTGTTGCCTTTGCCGCTGGAGCACGGAGAGCACAGCCTAAGTGGTTTTTGGCTGTTTCTTTATGTGTGTGTGTGCGCGCGTGCGTGCATGTGTGTGTGTTGTTTTGTTAATCTGTAGCACAGTGGGATTCTGCCTCTGGTGTAGCCTAGCATGGTGCGAACATACATCATTATGCAGCATGCGATGCAAACGGAGCAAACGCGACCTGTTATGTGCTTGTAATGCAAAGAGCATTCCTCCATATGGTGCGGGAGGCTTTGCAAATTTAAAAAAAAAAAATCCTCCTTTGTTGGTTTTCAAAGAAAGTTTATTTAAGCATATTCTCTTCTGTTTATTTGAACTTGCGGCGCGGGGGCCGTTGGGGGCGCACACCGTTTCTGTTGCTTTGTGATTCATCTTAAAGTAGTGTAACAAAGAGAAAAACTCCTTTATAAACTGTAAAATGCAACAAAGGGTGTTTTATCTGCTGGCTTTTTTTGTTTTGTTTGCAATTTCTATGTCTGGTTTGAATTTGTTGTGCTTAGGCGATAAATCGATTAATCGCATGATAAATTAAAAGCTCAATAATTTCCATTTGCATGAATTTTTTTCTCTCTTTTTACTAAAAACTGAATGACAAACATCTTAAGTCTGGTGCTTTGGTCTCAACTTGCCCTTTTTTTGGAGGAAATTTTTGTTTTCAGAGATTTCATATTTCATTTTATATGTTGTTTCTGTTGTTTTGTTTATTTATTTTTGATATTTAAAATGTCTTCCAGTTCCAGTCATAAATGTTCAGAGGAACTTTAAGTTTAGTGATCTTTGACAATGTTTTCTGGCATTTTACGTTGTTACCATTACTCAAAAATGGTCTCAAAAGAGCAATATTATCGTTTATCGCAATAACTAATGGGAAAATTTATCGTCCAGAAAAGTTTCATGGCAGGCCTGGTTGTGCGCTCCAGCACCGACAAAAAAAAGAGAAAAAGATTCCAGCTTTTAAGAGTAAAGTCCTGATACAGTAAATTTTTTATTGTAATTAAACTAAAGTTTAATTTCACGGCCTACTGCTGTCTTTACTTTTAATCTTGAGTATGGTTAAAAGAAAAAAAATGAGTTTCTTGAACCATATTATTCATAGATCAAAGAACTTAAGAATCACAAAAGAAAGCACAAACACTTGTGCAAATAGGGGCAGAGGTGTCTTAAAACGGGATCCAAACAGGTTAGAAGTGAATCCTTCCTTTATTTTTCAAAAACACTCCTTCGCCGTTTTGAATACGAGGCTTTTCAAAGAAGGCAGAAACTTGAGTGAAAGTCAAGGCTGATGGGAATGACGGCTTTCAGTGCAAACTCTGCAAAAGAGACGCTCAAAAAATGAAATGGAGTCGTACCACAAAGTACGTACCAAGAGTAGACAATGCACAACTTTTTCTGCTAAACATGCGATTAGGTGGATCTTAGAAGTGCGTGAGAGTTTCAGAAACAGAATCCAGATGAAAAGCTAAAATACCTGCAGGAAAAACGGCCACTGATCAGCTCTGCCATTGTTTTCTTTTTCTTTTTTTTTTTTTGCTGTTGTTGCTGTTTTAAGGTTTGGTTCCAGAACAGAAGATCCAAAGAGCGGCGAATGAAGCAGCTGAGCGCCCTGGGGGCCCGGCGCCATGCCTTCTTCAGGGGCCCCAGGAGGATGAGGCCTCTAGGAGGCAGGCTGGAGGACCCAGACATTTTAGGACCTGGGCCCTACGGTTACTATGGAGGTAGGAAGGGAAAAACTCTTTCACTCATTTTCACACACTTTTTATTCGGCCTCAAGCAAACACGATCCATATTCAGGTTGAACATCTGTATCAAGAACTTGACATTATCAGTGTGGGTAGAACGACAGGAAGACATGATATAATGGTTTTTTTGTGCTGGTAATGTGGATGCAGTCCAGTGAAAGTGTTTTTGGATATCAGACTAGTTTCCATTAGCTACTTGTTTTTGTGTTCAGAAATGCAGCCAAGACCTTAATTTGACTCAGGCACACACCAGTCATTTTGTTGGTATTTTTAGTAAAAAGCGACTTTTGTTAATTTATCTTAGTGCTTATAATTGAATACCAGCTATTCAGTTTGAATCAGATACCCAGCTACCAAATCAAAGTCAAAAACCTAGTATTTTGGCTAATTACCAAAACCACAAATTTGATCAAAACATATTTTAAAAAGTCCTTTTATTTGGGATAAATGCCTAAAAAATATGCACCTGTGACCATCATTACGTATAAAAGTACCACTTTTCTTTGATAAAAAGTAGCAATAAACTACATATTGCCAAAGCTTTGCTTTCCAACGTTACTAACTTTCTGCTCTAAATATGAACATGTCATCAGCAAAGAAGTTAACCGATGCAGGATGTGTGGGGATTCAGACAGGTTTTTATCCAAATTAGAAAAGCTGTGGCTGAAACATCCAATTTCTTATGTTTGAAAAGACAAAGAAAATAAATGAAATACATCAATAACTAGAAGCAATAAGTGGTTTGTTTGGAAAATCCATGGCGACAGCTCCGTTTAAAATGGTTCTGGGTTATTTGATATGTATGGATGGCTGAAAAACACATAACAGCTAAATTGCTGATCCAGACATTAGAACTTAAAAAGTACTTTTCACTATTTATGGGTTGCATCACATAAAAAAGTTCGTTTTTGTAGATAATCTTGGTTTCTGTGGGTGATTTGGTACAGTATGATTCGAATCGTCTCTTTTCTCTTCTATTATGTCAGAGTTGATTTTTGGAATGGACAAAAGACAAGAATGCATGAAATGCGAACAAATACCGTGGTGGCAACTAAATGACACAACGTCCATTAGAACCAAAGGTAAACGGGAAGGTAGCTTTTCATTTCAGAAAAAAAAAATAATCCAGAATACAGGTCTCCAGAAAAACAGAGAGAAACAAAGAAAGAAATTCTACGCAGACGCTAGTTAGGCCGATTCTGGAATCTCTTCATGTCGCAGATAAAACATGTGGAATAAATATTTACTCAGCATATCAGCAGTGTTCACATACAGACCCTGTTATCTCAAAGGAATCATGCTCGGTGTGCGGTTCTTGTCAGATTAGACAAATGACAGGCCAGGTCTTAAGAATGTGATGTGAAATTTCCTCCATCTGCGAGTTGTCGCCAAGGTTGAGCCCTATTTACCTGGTAAAGAGCTGGAAAGAGTTATTGATGCTTTTATCACATCACAACTGGACCACTGTGATGCTGCTGATCAGATTTTACCTGGCACTAAGACTCGTGAACGTGTCACGCCGGTCTTGGCTTCTCTTCGCTGGCTTCACGTCCCATCCCAAGTTGATTTTAAAATTTTAGCACTTGATTTTAAAGCTTTTAATAGTTTTGCTCCTACCGTATTTAAATGATCTCTGCTACATCCACACACCAGTGAGAGAACTCGGGTCTACCAGTCGGTTTCTCTTTGGTAGTCCAATGTTAGAGAATACTCTGTCGCAGGAGCTGGACATTTATTGTATCGTTTATCATATATCGTGAGGATTTTGATTTATCGTTGTCACGGTAAAGTTCAATTAATGACTTTAAAAAAAGTGACTTTATCGTAAATGTTATTTTTAATGTTTTCTCTGCTGTTTGCATCAATAAATATCAGTAAATTTCAACAAATTACACTTCTTTAAGTTGGTAGTGTCGTGTAAAAGTTTGTTTCAAATGGGATTTTTTTTTGGAGAACAGTATTTTTGTGGAGCTGTGATGTGAAAAAATAAAGTTTTTCATCATCATTTTCATTGTTATCACAATAGCATTGCAAAATATCGCGATAAAGCTCTCAGTCCATGTTGCTCACACTTGTTCTATTGATTCATGAGCTCACAACTCAGAACAGAGAGATTTTCAAATCATTGCTTCGAACAGATCTTTTTTACTTTTACTTACTTACTTGTAACTTTTAAATTGATTCTATTGGCTCTCATTGTATTGTTTTAACTACTTTCTGTTATTAAAAAAATCTGCTGTATGAATAAACCTTACATTGTCAACATAAAATATGTATATGCTCTCAAAGTGCATCTACCACGTTTCTGTATTAGATTACTTATGCCTACAGCACAGTAAGTCATGGACTAGTTACCATTATCAAGGTACATCAGAAACCCTTTAACTATCATGAAGACGCCAGCGTCCTCATGAGCCGATTGACTTACATCAGTGGTGCCCAAAGTCAGTCCTCGAGGGCGGGCATCCTGCATGTTTAAGATCTCTTCCTGGTGGTTGTAACAACCTTCTCAGCAGGTCAATGTTCCTCTTAGGCCTCTAATGACCCATAATCTGATCCAGGTGTGTTAAATCAGGGAGAGAACTAAAACGTACAGGATGCCAGCCCTCCAGGACCGACTTTGGGCTCCTCTGACTTGCATTTCAGTGTTTTGAGGGTGACAGTTAAGGGGTTAAAAGTTTCAGTTTCAAAACTGAGATCATTCCTAAAGTTTAAAGTTCGTTTAAGGCGCCACCAGTGATGAGCGACTGGAGTTATCTCCGGCTTTTTGAATCCTAGCGTCATGCAGTGCTGCCCTTCCCCCACTAGTTTACTCATGGTTGTCAAAGTGTAATCTCATGCTGACCCATGCTTCCTAGCAATCATGCAGGCAAACATAGTCGGAGAAAGAAAATGTATCGTGTAAACTCTTATGGCGATGAACCATCTTCGTTTGGTCATTTTCAAATCGCAAAGGTTTGAAAACGTGACACTTTCTGTAGAAATTTTGGGAGTTACCTGGAAATCTATTGATAATTGAACACACTATCACATAAAAACATGAAAGTCATATGATGTTGGCAAGTTAAACATTGATATATCATATAAACATATATAGATTTATCCACAATTATCATCAAACGTGTTAAAGTTATCAAATCCATAGATTGAAAAATGTGGCATCAATAAATAGTCCAGGGTTCTAGAAACCGTCAGGGTGTGGCCTCCAAACATCTGCAGGTAGCAGTGTGCAGTTTATTGAGGACTAGCATATACATAAAAATCCAGTTGATTTTGTTAATATTATAGTTTACCAAACAATACTTAAAAATCACAGTTACAGGTGAACCTTAGATAGATTTCCAGGTTTGTTCCCATAATAATAAATACATTTTTGCTAGGTTTTTTTTTTCTTTAAGAACAAGTAGAAATCATTCCATCCAACAAACAACTCAGAGAACTTTTGCAACCCGGAAGAAGACACCACTACTGCTCAGACTGAGTCACGCGCCTGCTGGATTAGCATTAGCAGATAAATCTTTGCCAAAAGAAATTCAGCCCCCGACGGACAGACAGGAATATCTGAACACAAAACCGACCAACAACTACGGCACCGAGAATAGGAACAAAACAGGTCCTATGGATAAAGCACAAAATTTGGATAAAATATACACAAAATATAATTTTTTCAAATATCTGACTAAACTAACCTGGGCCATGTGAGCACAACAATGTATATTTTCCTGGTGTTTGCTGAATTTTTTTTTTAATTTTAAACATTGTAGTAGGTGGCTGGTGTCTTCAAAATTCATTGTCCAGGAGCAGAACTCAACAGATTATAATAGTTTAAAACAATTAAAGAAATACTAAAATCATATATTATGACAATTAAGTAGAAGTAGTCATATAAACAATGATAAAAGTATCAATAAATTGAATTAAAAATAATTTTTATATATTTTCCAACTCCATTGAAATTTGTCCCTAGTTTTTGTCAACACCATCAGACATGAAAAGAATGTAAAAAAAAATCAGGCATTATTGGGGGGCACCTGAACATCTGAGGACCCCATGATCTCTTCCTTTCTCTTCCTTTGCTAACAAGGCTAGTTAGCTCTGGTTAGCTTAAGTTATTCTTTAGTTTTTTCTTCTGTTTTATTCCTAAGTTGCTTGTCACAACCATGATGTGCCAACTCCATAACTGACAATTTACAAAACTTTGATGAAATTTTGTGAAATAAAAGCTTAATTTTAGTATATTGTAAAGATTTCATGGACCTGATGAGCTACAATATGGCCTCCTTCAGAATAACATCATCTAAGTTGAGGTAGTTTGGTTTTTTTTCAACTCCGTCAGATGTCAACTCCATCAGAGTTTTTGTGACTCTTTCAGTGAAATTGTTGTCAAATCTCACTTAAATGTGCAATTAATTCATTTTAATATATTTTACACAAATTGCATTACTTCACATGTATCAAGTATTTCTTTTTACTCACTAGTTTGTCACCACCTTCAGTTCTGTGTCAACTCCGTCATGCACTCTCAACTCCATCAGATGGACTTTTTATTTTTTGTTTTAAATATTTCTTTTGTTTCTTGAGAAGCATTTGTCTGTAAAAATGAGTAAAACATCACTAACAGGGTCATTAAAAAATTATTTTACATTTATTTTTGTCAACTGGTGATGACAAAGTTCTGGGTCAGGTCGATTAAAAATGTAATTTTTAAAAAAACGTTGCAACGGAGAGTCTGTACCTTAGCATCTTCACATTTCCAAAACATTATTTGTCATATTTGCATACATAAGGTTGAGAAATAAAAAATATATATATATGGGAAAATTAAAACCCATTTTGACCCAATTCTCAAGAATCACTGACCTGTCATGTTTATGAGCTATATTGTTTTGATGGACAGTCGGAGCGCTGCTGTGGTCTCCATACAGCTGCAACACCTACCGGAGGGGGCCTTGGCATTGAGGATACAATAAAGTGGAGCCGTCAAGGCTGCGAGGAACCGAGCTGGGAGGAGGGGGTGAAACAGAGGACAAAACCTCTATGCCTCTCTCTCTGTCTGTCCATCTCTCTCTTTCTCTCATCTCGCTCTTGTCTCCGCGCGCCGCTTTTCACACCCTTTTGTGCAGCTGCGGCACAGGCCGGCCGATTCCCCTTTATCTGAGCCGACGCCTCTCTTCGTCAGGGATGTCTGTGTGTGTGTGTGTGTGTGTGTGTGTGGCTTGATGCTGCCGCATGTGTGAGTGTAATTATAGTCCACGGTTTCCAACACTCCCCTCAACACATCTCACATTCACACACGACGTGCTCTATACCCAAACTAGCGCGCGGGCCTGTTGGGCACACAAGATAATTAGCATGTGCGGGAGAGCGACGTCACGTCTTATTGGGCGCGTGTGAAGGCAAAACACGCTGAAATTGAAATCAGGTGGCGGATATCTAACCTGTTAGTTCCTACTTTCTCCCCGCTTCGGACCCGAATGGCAGCGCGGGCAACATATGGTGGGACTCGGAGAAATGCGAGTGCAACATCTGGGGCGCCGGGATAAAGTCTGCCATCGATCTCGGCTCGAGGTGCCGCTGAGACAAAATGGCTTTAGTTTAACTGTAGAACAGGAAGGCGGTGAGAGGCAGAAGGCAGATGGAGGTTTGTAATTGTTAATGGATCTAAAGGAGCAGCAGCAGCAGCATACAGGTGTTGCTTTAATCCTTTTTAAATGGTTGGGCTACTTTTGGTTTAATGATTCTAAAACTCATGGAGCAAGAGGTTCTGAAATGATCTTCAAGAAGTTAAAAAAAAAAGATTCAAATTCAGAATGACCATTTTAAGAGTTAGAGGTGGGTGGATTGGTCCAAAATATTGATAATATCGAAACTAAGCGTGTATTGGTATCGGCTCAGTTCTAGTGTGACAAAGTCGATACTTTAGACTCAGATCCCCTGTTGAACTTTTGTCATTTTTTCATCGTAGTTTCTCAACTTCATGTTAAAAAGATTTGGCTTTGATTTGCTCTCAAATTATAATTCTTTGCACCGAGTTTCTTCAGAAAACAAATCAGAGAATTTTGTTTTGTTCTTCTGTTGTTTTTATTTATTATGTTAATATGCTACTAGTGTTTTGTAGTAACCTATAAACTTTATCTAAATTCTGTCTGTAGGTTTAACAAAACAATTCAAAAATCAGAAGTATCACACCTAAAGTATCATTGTAAATATCACAACACTGGTCCTGTATTTACTTGATATTGGATTAATGCAGTCTCACACCTCTACTAAAAATGATAAAAGTTATTGAAGTCAAAACTGAATCTGTCTTTTTAAAACGTCTAATGATACAACTATCTATCAAAATCCTTAATTACAAACATTAAAAACATGGTTCGCATCCTAAATAGGACGTACTTCTTTTCGTCTCACACTTAGCGCAGGTTCTAAAAAAAGAAAAAAAAATTCACAAAATATGAGCTACTTAAGAGATTCCTCTCTGATCAGTAAACCCATTTTCTTCACTAAGACCGTACATAGACCTCATTTAGACACTAAACATGTGTGTTACATATGACTTCGTATCTGTTTTGTCTTAGGGTTAGAGCAGGCAAATTGCCTGGTCTGAAGTGGTCTAATCTTAGAATATAAAATTGACCAGAATGTTATTAAACTATGCAATAATACCACAGAAAAAGCATTTTTCACCTTCACTTTACTAGATTTCAATTGCGACAGTGCGGTAATAATGTTAATCAAAAAGAAAAAGACTCGGTTTGTGAAATTGAGGAAATGCTGGTAAATATGATAACATATTTACATATTTCTGCTCTATTGTTGAATTGAAACAGCACAAATTTCAATCTAAAACACTGTTAAACACTGGCTACAGCACAGTGAAGAAAAATACAAAAGTTTCACTTTTGAACCAAATTGATCCAATTTTAACTATGAGATCTATGAGGTCTCACCTATGAACAACTAATACATTCTTTAGATCAATTTCCTACCCAAAAAATATAACTGGATTTTCTATTAAGCAAAGGTCAGTCCTGTATCAGCTACTGTATGTAGCACTATGGTGAAGAAGACCTAACAAATGTGTTCATGTGTGCAGAAGTGAGCACTGCAGAGAAAGTGAAGGGTTTGGAGTAGAAAAAAAATGTTCAGGTCCTTTATGAGTTATTAACATGACAGCTTTCATAAACTTAATCATTTTGCAGGGAATGACAGCACAGAACTCGACGCCAAAGGAACGTTTGTCATGTTGGCTAACAATAGCTGATATCACTGCAACATTATCAGCAAAAATAAAACATAAGACAGTTTTTCCACTACCTACCAGGTGAACCATATAAAAAGTTTTAAAAAAATGAAGAAAAAAATAATACATTTTGCATTAATTGTAGCGTAATAGTTCATAAGTATTTTAAACTGCAACTTTTCTAACTTCATGCAGTGACAGACTGCACTGCAGTGCTTGGATGTGAAAAGGAAGGTTCAGATTCAGCTTTTGTTTGAGTTTTTTCTAAAAACAACAGCAAAAAAACAAAAACAAAAAAAACAACGCTCCTTGGTATTGCTTTATTTTCATAAACAAAGTTTAAACCCCGACAACTTTACCATTTATGTCCGAATCCATGAAGTATCTTAGACCTTTTTATGAAAATTTTGAAAATTACAAAACAATTTTTTTCATCAATGAATCAATAAAGTAAAGACAAGAAAAAAAGGTTAACATGAAAGCATTTATTTTTTTGTTATTCGTGTTTTATGTAGATTTAAACATTTGATGGTCACGCTTTGTGGAGAGTTTGAAAAGGACTCAGCCTGGTTATCCGCATGAAAAATACACAAATCTGATCTGAAAACCATCTAGCTTTATTTTATTTATTTTTTTAACAAACGACAGCATTCAGAGATTTACGGGCCCAGATTTTTAGGAATCAGCCTATTTTTCAAGATTTAATTAAACATTTCAGCGAAACATAAATTCAATTAACGTAGAGTTGTTCTAAAAGACCAGAAAAACACCCTAAAAGGCCCACAGCGCGTCTTATTATTCCACCAAGGTGACAGACGACAACAGGAAACAGTTTTTTCTCTTTTGTTTTTTTAGTCTAGATTTATCCGTGCTTCTTGTCAGTGTGGAATATTTACACTATTAATTAAAAAGTTTGGCTAGCATTTTGAAACTGCTTACTGTAAGAGTCAAATGAAATCTCTTGACATCAGCTAATGAGACCAGATAGGATGAAAGCTGCATATTTCTAGTTGTGCCAAATTTTTCTTGGACCTTTACAAGTAAAGAGCAGCAAATACAAACGTTAGCTCATTGTGTCATTTTGTAGCAGAATTGGCACTGATTCTATTGAGGGAAGGAACAAAAACTTAAGCAGATGAAAAGACTCACAATGTTTAAAGTCAGAATTTTTTCTGGGAGTGTTATATTTTATTTGTGCTGCATTTACTGATGGAATTTGCTGATTAATTGACATAGTGCCCAGGATGCATAATCGAAAGCGTAACATGTGGTAGCCATATTGGATTTGAAGGCTGAGGTGTGAAATCTCATTTTTATTTAGTAATTATTCAACTTCAAGAGATCTTTCTATGTTTTTCTATTAATTTCTTGCTAATTTGAAATTTCTAGGTAAAATTTGAACGTGAATAAATTGCATTCGTCATTGCCATCCTATAGCAGCATCTTATTTTCAGGTTTTTTGTTATTATGACATAAACTAAAAAAAAAAAAAAGCAACTTCTTTTGTATTGATTTATAAATAATACTAAATAGATTGTTTTGACTTACAGTGAGGGATTGATTGTACAAGAATTATTTGAATATTTCTGTTTTCTTTCAAGTTACATTAAAAACATATCTGGTTCTATCCAGTCCTCATGATAAATATAATAATAATTTAATGCGGCAGTGTCATCTGTCATGAATTTGAGATGCATTTCATGAAATATAAAGTAATCAGATACTTTTTGGTGATGCTGTTGGCAGGAAGGATCTCCAGTAGCAGTCAGTCTTCCAACGAATCTGAAGAAGCCTCTGACTGAAGACTGTTGCTTGAGTGACACAATTTACCTGCAGTGCTTTGTGTCTCTAGTAGTTTCGGTTTAAAGCCTGCATCTGACACTTAATGGAGAAAAATCTATTTTTTATCTCCACTTTAACAAAAGAATAAAATTCATAACGCCTTTTGAGAACCAGATCAGCTGCTTCTCTGCATCTCCCAACTTATCATAAACCAATTAATGAGACCTTTAATTATAAAGTCAGCCGACTGAGAAATGTGTGTTATTAATAACTGTATTCGTAGAGGGACGAGTGATAATAAAGCCTCATGTCATCAAACCTGAGCAGCCGAGTCAAAACAAAAGCAAAGACCTCTCAGAGGTATAAACACGCCAGTCAGTGTCACAGGTTAGACACAAAACATGCTAATCCAAAGAGGGGAATCCACTCACAAATGACTGGATCCTGGTAGCGAGGTGTCACTTTTCCTGGCGGCAGGTAAAGAGACGGAGCTTGAATGCTGACAAATTTTAACAGGACCGGGAAGAGAAGCCATTAATCAAAGCTGACGGAGGCGCCACACGGAAAGATGCGGCAGGAGGCGTTGTTTACCTTCATAATTTGATAGATGATCAACTTCGCGCCGAGTCCGAATCCTCAAAGCTGACAGAAACTAAAGCTGCTCAATGTTGAGCTACGTGTTCGCAGATCCGACTGGCTTCTTTTAAATGACAGTATGTGACTGTGGATTACATGAATGTGATTCACATACATTTTCCCTGCATGATGGTGGGAACTTCTGTTGGAGATGCTCATTTATTATATTGGGATGTTTCAGGATCAAGACGATAAGAATATTTGGAGGTAAAGAGGATGTTTGGATTTTTTGAAGGTGTCAAAAAGTTTTCTTACCTATTTTGGAAATACATACCAGTAGATTTGCATAGAAGTGACAAAATTCTTAATGTTGTAACAGTTTCTCCATTTAAAAGACATTTAAACTTTAAATCTTTATATCTGTGGAACAGAAGCTCTATTAGTAAACTTTAACTAGTGTTGCACTTACCAAAATTTTGTGGATAATTTCTGATCTGGATTCCTCTGAAACTTTAATAATAATAATAACCAGATAAAACCCTTGTTGAAATCTACAATCTCTTTTTCAAGAGCGACCTGGCAAGATAGCAGCACCGTTTTGCAAGTATCAATAT
The DNA here is from genome assembly GCF_051168715.1 of Poecilia mexicana. NCBI lineage: Eukaryota > Metazoa > Chordata > Actinopteri > Cyprinodontiformes > Poeciliidae > Poecilia > Poecilia mexicana. The sequence goes on from NW_028263381.1 coordinate 4,192,536, forward strand.
TTAGATTCAACAGGAAATATTAATTTATCTGCTGATACCAATTTAATCTGATTTCAGGTTTTCTTTAGTTGTTTTATAGAGGATATCTGAAATCAAGTCCTGGTTTTTCTTGGTATATATGGGAAAAGCATGCTGTTGTGTGAGAGACCAGTTGATTTAAAACAAGGTTTTAGTATCAGTTTTACCTCCATTGTCCTCATGGCCTCGTTTGAAGCATTGTAGGGGTGCAAAGGGGTTAAAACAAACAAACAAACAAACAAAAAAAAGCATTAGTTGTCATTTTAACTTCCTAAAAGCACTATGTTAGCTTCATGAGGACAGGAAGTCCAGTTGCCTTCTGTTTAAACTGTTTGGTTTTTTATGTTTGGGATGAATGAGAATCTACTCTGACACCAATATTGCAGCTAGTTGCTACAATACCAGTAAGTGACGAGGTTTGCATGGCTAACATTATAAAAGTTTCAGTCTCTTATGTGTGATTACTAGAGAACCTTGTTGCTAGCCTTTAAAATAAGCAGAAGCTCCATAACTCTGTTCAGCCTTAGTGATATTACCTTTACGTCTTGCTCTCTCTTGCAACCCTGAACAACAATGTTGTAGATAAGTGTTTTCTGGTTAACAGCTTAACTCTCTGCTTACTTCATTTTTTAAAAATCTAGCTGAAACACTAAACACTTCTTTCTGCAGTAACATTGTGCACGTCAAAGAGCTTTGTTGTCTATGTAACCCAGTAGCACTCATGCAATCTCTAATCAGAAAAAGATCTTTCAATGGATCTCCAACATTTCTCATAACACTTTTCACAAGTGACTGTTTCTTTCCAAGCCGAACAATGTCTGTGTTGCAACCTGAATTTTTTTTTTTTTGTGAGGTTGTCGACTGCATCGGTGCGACTCGTCTGTCCTCTATGACTTCCCCAGTCGTGTTGTAAACATTTTGAATTCGCAAAGTGGCTGTCATTTACAGGATGGTTCATTCTGAAGCTTTTCCGGTTCTTTCTGTAGTTTAGAAATGAGACCAATGGACTAATGATCAGCAAGCTGACAAAGTTGACAAACTCTGTCAATCTAGGCTGGCCATTGCCTTCCTATGCAATTCAATTTGTTATTTCCCTTCAGCACTGCGTCTGGGCTTTTTCCCCACCCAGCTCAGTTTCTCCTGTAGAATTCAATCAACGAGCAGCAGGAGGAGTTTTAAACGATGACGTTAATTTTTTGCGCTGTTTTAGAATTGTAGTCTGCCATTTTTTTTTAGCAATGAGAGCAGAGGAAGTAAACGAAGCCGTTCAGTCCGTTTTGGCCAATCTTCTAAATATTGAGTTAACATCAACAGCCATCTTGTTCAACTCGGCACTTTGCTATAGAGCAGTGGTTCTCAAATAGTGGGGTGCGCCCCCCAAAGGGGGCGCAGTGCAATACCTGGGGGGGCGCGTGTGACCCTGGGGAACAGGCTTGTTTTTTTTTTTTTTGGGGCGTACTAGTATAAAGTGTAATTGCGCATCCACTACAGTAGGCGGCAGTGGCGCTGTCATTGTTACTTCTGTCACGTTTGCGACAGTGCAACATTTTACGACTTACAAGACAACAGGTTTGCCTTGGTTAGCAGTGTTGAGTCAACAGAAAGCTCCGACTGCGTTCTGTCTATAGCCTCCATTATTCAACATAACCCCCAACATGAAAAAGTTTTAACAGGGATGAAAAGAAAAGCGGAGAGAGACAAAGATAATGAGACAAAAGAAAGTCACCGAAAGCTAAGACGAGGAAATACGACGAAGCGTATTTAGCACTTGGCTTCATTGTCACTACAGTTGGAGAAGAGGAAAGACCGGTGTGTTTCTGTGTCTAAAAATGCTCGCAGCGGACAGCATGAAGCCAAATAAATTAGCGCGTCACTTAAATACGTTACACTCCAATCACGCCGATAAGCCGCTAGAGTTTTTTCAGCAAAAACGTGCTGAATATTGCCAACAGTCATCCCACTTTGTGAAGGCTACTTCAGTAAACCATCGAGCGCTGTTAGCATCATTGCACCAAATTGCACAGTGCAAAAAGCCCCACACCATAGCAGAGGAGCTGATATGCAGAGATGGATAGTCACGGTGGGGAGTGGGGGGCGCGAATAGTTTTCTTCTTGCTAGGGGGGGCGTAACAGAAAATAATTGAGAAGCACTGCTATAGAGGATGGTTGATTACAGCACAGGCAATTTCATAGCATCGAACTGGCACATTACAGACGTCTAATGTTGGTGACTGGGTGAAATTTAAAACTTCAACAGAGTCCACGCCTCCAGAAAGTAATCGTTTTTCAATAGCCAAGAGCCCAAACCCCACGGTACGAAGCATAGAACAAGGGACTGGTTTTTACCAGGCTATTGTCAGCATAGTTTGCCTGGTAAAAGTGTGTTTTGAAAGAGTGAATGGATAATATCTGCAAAAAAATGTGTTAAAAATAATTAGCTTCAGTGGCTTTAAACAACTAAAGTCAGCAATAGGATTCCCATCTGATGAGCTGTTAGTCTTCAATCGCTCTGAGAATTTATTGACTGAAGGTAAAGTAAGAGAAATAATAACTTTACTTCAACAAACCCAAACTAACATTGTCCTACCGCCAACAGCAAACACTGTACAAGACGGTCCGACAGGATTGAAAACTAAGTGCAAACATACGGACAAACTAGTTAATGAACGGATGGTTAGACAAAAGTGACGAAGACGCAGGCGGGGTAATTAAAAATAACGCCAAGATGAACCGATAAAACGAAGCAGCTCGTAGCTCAGCTGAGAGCTGAAAATAGAGTGCGGTTTTGGAAATAATCACGGCTTAGCGAAGCAGAGCCGAGGGACGGTGCCTAAAGCTCTATCAGACGTGACAGAGAGATGCAGTTGACGGGACCTGGCAGATCTGCCGGGGAGACTGGAATCTCATTTTGGAATTTCTAATCTAGACCCAGAAGTTTCAGCGGGAGAATCCATCGAGGCGCATGCATGGCTGCGAGCTGAATGAGAGCGGGAGATGAATGCACTGTGGAGGAGGCGAGAGAACTGAGGTGGAGAGGTGTGGAGTTGTTTATACACTCAAATGAGGCTGTTGGAGACCGGTTGGTTGGAAATTGGACATGATCAATTTCCCCACTTAGGTAGGGGTGGAGCTGTGTGTAAAGCTGCACGTACTGCTTAGGGCGAGCTGTGAATGTTTTATGTGTTTAAAGTCTGAGGAAAAATGAACTCCCGTGTTTCTCTTCACAGAATACCAAGGCGACTACTATGGACCAGGGAGTAACTACGACTTCTTTCCCCATGGCCCTCCGTCCTCTCAGGCCCAGTCTCCGGCCGAGTCCCCCTACATCCTGGGCTCTGGGCCCGGAGCCATTGAGGGGTCTGGACACCACCCATCAGACGACCAAAGGTACACGGACATGATCTCTCACGCGGAAACCCCCAGTCCCGAACCAGGCTTACCGAGCTCCCTTCAGCCGGTCCCCGGGGACGCATACGGGGGCGGACCCAGTCCCCCTTTCTCTTTGGCCAGTAACTCCAGTTACAGCGCTCCCATGTCCCACCAGGGCCAGGAGATGGGCGAAACAGGCGCCTGGTGAAAGGACAAAGTAACACTAAAAACCAGGGACCAACCATGGGCCAAATATCTGCCCGGCTAATTCAGGAGACGCATCAACAACGTCGTCAGAAGGGGAAAGTACAGCTGAAATTTCTACAGAGAACCTTTTAAAATCAGACTCATCTCTACAACTGAAAAAACTGATGGAAAGAACGTAACACGAAGCAGGAAAAACAATATTTTTGCTGCACGGTAGACGCTCCAAAGCATATATCCCTTGTTGGGTATGGGACTGAACAAGAGATTCCATCCAGCAGAAATGCTTCTCGCCTTCCCCTTATCTTCTAATGCTCTAGGAACACATTAGTGAGAAACACCAAAGGGGGGACATGTCTAGTTTTCTTAATTTCACACCACGTTTAAAGAAAAAAATGTTGCTCCAAAGCAATTTTGATTCTCGCTTTATGTCTACGTTGCCACTTAACGACAATTTTGGACCTCAACGCTCATAGTCAAATGCATCTGTCGCAGACGAGGCGGTGTATGTTTAATCTCATTTTAAACATGTTTATTTTTTTTGCTTGTGTAAGACAAAACATCAAATCAACAGCTGCCGCATGACAGACACGCACTGACTTTCCCTCACACATCCTGGCTTAGAGTCCCTTAATGCACAAAAAGTGTTCTTGATCATAACTTGAAAGAAGGATGTCTGCACTATTATTCAAAACACGAACACAATTATACAGACACTTGTACCCTCCTACACACACACACACACACACACACGCACGCACACACACACACACACACACACGCACACACGTACACACACGCACACATCACACCCATCGAGGCGGCCCTGATAGTTCTGCTCTGCTCACTGCTTCACCTGACCTTCCTTTTGTTACTGTCCCTTTTAAAAAAACATGTTTTAATGGAAATGATTTTCAAAAGAACATTGAACCCATAATGGAGAATGTCCTTCAGCAGCTGAGGTCTCCTTCCTCTAAAGGCGGAAAACAAAAGAGGGGGCAGACAACATCTGTGACATTTCGGCTGCCTCCTCCGAGGCGCGCGTTGCCATCTAGTGGTCGCCTTTTCAAAGCGCACGGGGTCTCGGTTCGACTTGTGCACCAGAGGACAACAGCCTTTTAATATATATATGTTTTACCCTTTCCTCTTTGGTAATAGTTCACGACCAAGTCTCATCAGGGCTCCTGTGTTTTTTTTTTTTTTTCCTTTTTAAGAAAATTAAACTCAATTGCCAATTTCAGCTCAGTCCTTCCTCCTTCGGTTCCACCTCTGAGTTCGCTGTACTGTTGTTTTCAGATCATTTTGTGTTTTCTTTTGGACATTGTATAAGATCTAGAAAGAATGTGTCTTATCTCCAGAAATTCTTGGATACAAATGTATGTGTGTGTGAGTGAGTGTGCATGTGCTGGGTGATTGTGTGAGTGTGTGCTGGTTTAAAGGGGCATGGGGGGAGCCTGTGGGGGGGCTGGGAGGGGCAAGGCTGTATTATTTCTATGTAAATAGCACTGATAATAAAACCTCTCTTAAAACGTGAAAATCTGTTTTGTTTTTTTGTTTTATTTTTGTTTTTAGTTTGACCTTTTCATTTGTAGACTTTTTAATATGCCGGACTATAATTTGATGCTGCGGCTATAACCTACCTACCGTTTAGCTCGGCCATTAAGGTCTTAACAAGAGACAGGATAAGCTTGTTAAATGTAATGAAATGCTTTAAAGCTAAACACCCCATATCATGCAAAGCAGTTTCAATTAACTTGTCCCTATCAACTGTGATGAATAATTGCAGGGTAACACGCCTGAATTAGGCAAATTTTCTTAAAAGTCCATTCGAGGTAAAATTACATACATCATATGTTTAATGAATTTTCCAGACACATAGTGCCATTTTATAGCACAATAAAGTAACTATGGTATCTCCAGTTATACAAATGGAGGCATATATCAAATATGACTTAAAAGAAATTCAACTTTGCAATTAAGCGCCTTGAAATTGGGCCTCCGTCTCTTTAAGAAACTCCTGCTCTTTCTGAAACTCTGCCTTCAGGAAGTCATCACAACATGGCTCCTCTATTAACCCTCTAACATTTTTACCAGTGTTGCAGTGGTAAATGCAGAAGTAGTATTAGCAGATGCTCAGTTCTACCAGGTATTTGCTAATTGCCGGTGGCTAGTCTGAAGGAGCTGTGTGGAGGAGTTGAGAGGGCTCGAAGGCTGCACTTTGCACATGGAGATTAAAGGATTTCTTGGATCGATTTAACCCAGCAGAACTGGAAAATGTATTTTGTTAAATTAGGTAAAGTTGTAGCGTTGATTAGCTACAATAAACATTAAAAATGTAAATATATTAATCAGTCTTATAGTCTAGACCAGGATCTATCAAACATTTTCTGAAGGTTTTATTGGCTTTAAAGAGTATTTGTCATGAGGTATAAAAATCAACATGAAAAATTAACAAAAAGGTCATAAAGGAAACATTGAGGCTACCGTGAATGAAAAAGCAACAAATGAGTTCATGAATTAGTTAATTATTTGCTACTGACAAAAAATGAAGAAAATAAAACATAAATTAATCTGCAAGCTATTTAGCAAGAAAGGGTCGGAGTAAAAGAGTGCACAAGTGATGGCAAGTAAAGCTAGAAGCCAAAAGGAAAGTGATTTTATATTAGAACCTATTTTATCAATCTCACTTTAAGAAAAAAAAGAGAAAAATAAAAAGGTGAACGTGGAGCCATCTTGATTATCAGCTGCTGGTTTCACACCACCAGCTGGTTGAGAGGCCAGACGGCTGCCTGTGTGATGGACCAGTGCTGGAGGTTTCTCTCTGCTTCCTGGATGTCCAGAGGCTCCGTTCTTTGGATTTGGAACAGAAATTGCAGAGGGATTAAACACTAATCTGAGCTCTCACAGAGCATTTATGCCTCCTGGATCACAGTTGCACAAAAGAAAATGCAATACTCTACATTAAAATCTAAACTATGGGTTCAGTTTCTCTCTTAATTATAAGGCTTTTGGGTGTTTTTAAACTAAAACCTTGAGTCCTCTTAGCTGGACTGTCTTTTTTTATTTTATTTTATTTTTTAATGCTTGTATCCACTTCTAAGTTTTAGAGGAAGGAGGTTAAATTTTTTAAATCAATAGGCTTTGTTCTGTTTTATTATTGCTAAACTTCTGATATTGTTTAAAATAAATGATCCAGAAACAGGAAGCAGTAATGAAAGATTTAAAAAAGTATAAAAACTGTATTTGTAAATCAGAATATTATTGTCTTTTTCAATCTGTTCTAATTAATGACAGAGACCAACAGCATTATTAGCATAAATGGCTCCCTGATGAACCCAGATAGCTAGCTAGATGGCCAAATGTGGTGGTGCTGCATTGGGGAGACAATCATGTAACTTATAACAAAAATTTTGACTAATGAATGCCAACATCGGGAAATGTTGGCTCTCATTTCCTGATAGACAGACAAATGTTTATGAACTGGCTCCACTTCCAGCAGTCATGACATTAAAATAATGCTCACTTGCACTTTTACTCTCGCCTCCCACATTACAGAGGAGAGTGTAAAATGAAAGTGGAACCGTCCCTTTACCCATGACAACAGTGATGGAGTTCCTATGCAGCCATGAAGCACACACAGGAAATCCTGGCTTGACTTCGGACCAGTACCTCAGGCAGTCTGGACCGTTTCCAGATCCCTTGACCAGCCTCCCCCTCTTCTCTCTTCTCACCACCTCCCCCTCATCCCCTTATACCCCCTCTTTATCCCATCCTCTGGCTGCACATCCAGCCCTCTCTCTGTGGGGCCAGGTGGGCAGACGGTGGCCCAGGTCTGCAGTAATTTTCCTCCTGACTGGTTTTAATGTAAAGGGTAATGTGAGAGGAGACAGGCGCACACTGTTTGAGCATATATACTCTCCCTCTCTCTCTCTCTCTCTCTCTCTCTCTCTCTCTCACACACACACACACACACACACGCACACACACACGTGTGCATGCACACAAGCTCGGATGTGTTCCTCGGCATCCACCAGTCCATTACCAAGAGGCTCTACATCCTCTTTATTTATTTCTTCTTTGCTCCCTCTGTTTACTCTCTGGAGTATTTTCCTCAATTCTGGGTTTTATCACTCCATCTCCTTGGCTGCGTATCTCCAGCAGAGCAAGGAGCAAAAACACACACACACACACGCACACACACACACACACACACACCCACACACACACACACACACACAGGAAGAAATGAAAAAAAAAAAAAAAACTGAGAAAGAACCCTGAAATGTTTGGAAATGAGCCTTTACTGAAAAAAAAACCCACAACAATTCAACACACCAACATACACAAAAGCAAGAAACTTGTGCTCCAGTAAACCTCCAGCATCCCTGGTAACCTTCACCTCCTTTTCACCCAGAAGCATCTGGTTATCACTTTCTCTCTCTCTCACACACACACACACACACACACACACACACACACACACACACACACACACACACACACACACACACACACACGCATACATGCGTACGAAGTTGCACGCACGCACACACACACACACACACACACACACGCGCGCACACACACACACACACACACACACAAACCGTCCCATTAACATCAGTGCTTTCGTAATGGATGTGTTTGTGGTGCTGCTGTGGTAGAGAGGAGAGACCTGAAGTAGCTGTTATAAATCACTTGCTTGTTCCCTCCCTCCTCCCACTTCTCTTCCCCCTATCACACTCACACACACACACACACACACACACACACACACACACACACACACACACACGCACACACACACACACACACACACACACATTGGTATCACTACATGGGGCTCCCATTCACTGACTCCGCAGCAAACAGACACTCTTCTCCTTTTCTCCTGCATACATATGTGCGGAGCCGGTCCTCCCACCCCCCTCCGTTCCCTCTACCGCCCGGGGTGGGTAAATCCTATTACCCTATGAGGAGGAGGAACACATCATTAATTACACTCAGATACTCCTTTATACACACAAACATGTATTTATGCCAAACTTGAGCGCAACACGCCGATCACCGCTGTTCGTGCTGGGGCACCAAAACTCCAAAATGAGCCGAATCACACCCCGCGAGATTCCCGCATGCAGCCGCATCTTGACAGGTGACATTAGAGCAGAGGTGTTGTATCTGATACACACACATGCAGACACGCGCGCGCGTTCACACACTCGCAAACACTTCTTCCCGGGCCTCCGCTTCAGCGAGGAACGTGTCAGGACGTGTGAGAGAGCAAAGTTATGATCGCCGAGAGAGATTTCAGGCAACACGGACAGGCAGATCAGGGACTGTCAGAGCGTCACCCTCAGATTTATTCGGCGTCTCAACAGCCTTTTCAAGGTTTGCCAGATAGATGGGTGCCATAAAGTGATATACGTCATGCCATAAAATAAATAGAGCGGAGGCAAGCCATGCATGGCCGGGTCCGTCAGGCCAAGTGTTTATGTACCCAGGTGGGCACCTTTAGGACACATTAAGTCACATCTGTCGGGGTAATATCAGAAACGACGACACTCTGGTGAAGAGAAACTGCAGATGCTGATTTTTTTTTTTTTGAGCAACTTCGTTATTACTCTTTTTAATGTTGAAGTGAATTATTTGGGCAAAAACTGTAAAGAAAATACCTAATTTGTGTGTGCTCATTGATAAAGGAAAAACAACAACACAATATATTATTTTTAAGGTAGAAAGTTAAGTAAAACTTTGCAAAAAAAATTTAATGTTTTCATGTTTTTTTATGTTATTTTTTCATGTTGATTCCTGAAACATAAATTCATTCTGTTCTATTGAGGATTTATGTGGTAGAGAAACACAAAGTGTTGCATCACTAGCTGCGTTTCCATTTCAAATGTGCGCAAAACTTCATCTTCATGTTCTTCCAGTGTCGCAAAAACACAATTTTGCAACTGTGATGTTTCCATTACATAAGAAGCGCAATTAAAATCATGTGTGAATAAGTTTGTTCGCAGGAAGTCATTAAAAAAAAAAAATCCTCCGACCACTTCTTGACATCCGGTTGTTTATCACGTGACTCAAAAAGTGTTTCCGCTGCAGTTTCGTGAAATACACTAATTTCGATAAAGATGGCAAACGACTTCAGTCTATAGTGCAAACACTTTTTATCCAAAAACATATTTATTTTTTTAATGTCTTATTTCCATTAATCAAATTTATTTTTGTAATTCCAATTTGTGCAATTATATGGTGAATGAAAACAGAGCTACTGTGAAGTAAAAGGATCCAAAAACCTACAAAGTTGGACATATAGCATTTATCTATGCTTATCTAATTTAAGATCTGTAAAGATTAATTTTCCTTCAAAATTTTTTTTAAATAAGATCCGTAAATAATTAATACTGAAAGAAACTTGTCTATTTTGATAATTAAAACACAAAGTATACCTTAATAGGTATTCATACGTACAGTGGAAAAACGTCTTAGTACAACCGCAGAATCTCATTTCTACAGTGTTCTACATTAGAGGGTTTAGGGGAACAGCCAATCAGCGCCAAGGAAAATAAAAGGCGCTCCTGGATTGGCTGCTATGCAAATGCAAAGTAGAATTAGCTACACATATTTTAACTTCCAAAACTGCATTTCCCTTCAAATATTCGAGTCACACAAAAAAATCTGTGAATACTAAACCACAAATTGTTGGGGTTTAGTGGGCCGTTCACTTGATCCAAACATTTGATCTTCTAATCAAGCATTGTTCAATCTATTATGCCACTGCGACCAACCTACCAAGGCATGATCATCCAGCTAAAGAAACAGGGAGAACATAGACTCAATGTTCAAAAGTGTATCGTTTTCACAGAACATGGATGTGTTGTTTGCTCCATAATTCTTGCCTCAAAAGAAGGACTACAAGAAAGCCCTGGTAGTCCTGCTTAAAGTTTGTGTTAGGAGACACAGCAAGATGTGAAAGAACGTGCTCTGGAGAGATCAGACCAAAATGTAGCTTTGTGGTCCATGTGCAAAAAAACAATGCTTAGTGGAAAAATAACGCTGTAGATCCTGAGCACATCGTCCACAGCGAAACATGGTGATGGCCGATGCCTGTACATGTCTAGACCTTGTAGAGTCATCCTGGTTGGGAGGCTGGTTCTGATCTCCAACGGTAAATGGAGTGTACCCCGAATGAACAGCAGTGACGTGCGGTGAGGTTCATTGCTGGTGAGGCACTGACTTACGACTATATAGACACCATGTATGTTATTTGACGTACGGAAATTTCGGGCAGGAATACAACGCTGGGGGGCAAAAAGACTAATCTTTTACATGTCATCCATAGCCGCGTTAACTCAGTGAAATTTAGAAATGTATTAGTTTTGTGCTATGATTCACAGCAAAGGGAAAGAGGAATTCGCCACGCTACACGCAGACTCGTTGCCATAGCAACTGCCAACATGTTTTAGGATTTAACACCAAAAAAAATAGATTAGCTACCGCTTCTACTTTACTGAATTACTTACACATACAAACTGTAGCCCACAAAACGCACATTTCATTAAAAAACTAAACAAAAACATCTTATTGCTGTCTTACCTTTACTTATCAATGAAATCCATGCACCGCTAATTCTGCACAAAAATATCCGTTCATCCAAAGCCAAGTCTATCCTCAGCATGTCTTTTCTACTCCGTTTAAGAATCATCAAACTGTCTCGAAGCAAAACTTTCAGCTCCGGTGTTGGTCTTCCTTTAGTTTTTATCTCCTGCTTCAATTGAGAATCCACTTTAGAAAACTGTTTAAGTGTAGAAATGTAGTCTTTCATGTTGACGTTGGAAGAGAAGAAAAAAAAATATCGCTGTTCTTTGCTTAATTACTGTATGGCTAGCTCCATGGCTAGCTCACTGTCTTACTCTGCAGTTGTGGAGTCGCAATATCTGGGATCATGAGCGCCCCCAGCGATGAGGCAAGAGAACTGCCTGCCTCTCTGTTCTCTGCTGTTTCTGATCGCTCCTCCGCACACAAAACACGATACACACAGTTGGTTACAAAAAAACACTGTACATTATATACATAAGCTAAATTATGGAAAATCAGTCCATATATTAAATGTTTTTCAGCCATTTTATTGCCGGCGTACAGACAGAACGAACTTGCTCCCATAGAATGGCAGCCAGTGCAGTTAGCCAGATGTTGAGCAATACCAGGTGAGGCTCAGCTTCCTGCTGCCTCACCGGCTTCGCTTCTGTGGCCCATGTGCCACAGAAGTGTTTTAATGGGAAAATGCGAAAATCCAGCGATTATGAAGAAAAAAAATCATCAGAATTGGTTAAACTACGTAAAAAATAGGTACTTTATAGTACAAACCACAGGGTGAAAATAGCAATATAAATGATTTTATTATTATATATTATTTTTCCATGACCTGCCTCCCCTGACCGCACGTCACTGATGAAGACGTAAGATTGCTTAAAATTCATGTTCCCAATGTAATGCATGCAATCCATGTGCACAATACAGCGGCAATTATTGGTCTGAAAATGCATCAGAGAAAACAATCCCATTTAGTAATGCCACACCGTTGTGATATCTCACAACACAACCGTGTTCTGTCGTAAGATATTGCAAATAAGATTAAACCGGGAACAAATATTCAACACACGAAGAAAAATAAGGTTCAGCAGAAACCTTTATTGATCGGTTTAGTCCTAATTGATAGCCAATGAAAAGGTTTCTTATAACCAATGTGTCATAAAATGGTTGAAGTCAGAGGGCTCTGTCAAGATGTATGTAACCTTCGTATTGCAAAACAACCCGGCTGGTTACAGACATGTTTCTAAACGTCTGAATGTTTCAATAGGGCAAGCAAGAGATTGTAGTTCAGGAGTTCAAATTATGTGATTTGACCATAAATTAATCATGATTGAGAAATGCCTGGAATTAAAAGGGTGCAGTTTTTCCCCATGAAATCAATAACCTTTATGCACAGATACTGCGCAAGACTCAACCGCTGAAGAAAAAGCAAACCGTCATGGCTTCCAAGAGAGATTGCAAACCCAAAACACCTTGGAGGTGAGAGGATTATGGTGTGTGTGGTGCTGGAACGCTTCATACGGTGGACGGAATGATGATAATCACACTCACTAAGAGGTTCTTGATAAGAGTCTGAACATAAGTACAACAGATATAATGGTGGCTTGATCACATGGCCAATAAAGTTTTCCGCTGGTTTTAAGTGAAAGAAAGTTGCTATATTGACGCTCTCAGTCAATTGACCCAAATTCAGGTGAAAATCTATGGATAAAAAAAAATAAAATCAACACTATTTCCACTTTATTGCATTTTACGTTTTGGAGTTAAATTCCTTAAAGTTGTGAATTACCTGAGTTGCTCCCAATGTCTGGAAAGAATCTTTGGGCAGTGGGACATAAACTCGGAAAAACATGTTCAACTCTTTTCCTCCTCTTGTTTTACTTTTTCGAATGTAACCCAAAGTATTTGTCCAATAAATCCAATGATTCCTTGTATTTTACCAATCATTTACTCAACAACATCCATGTTTTTAATTTTCTTTCACACTTTTGCCATTCCGAAACCTAATAATGTAACTTTTTTTTTGTCTAAAACGACACAATAGGACGTGAATGCTATCTTTTATTGAATCTGGACCTTCTTCTCCTCTGTACAGCCACAGCACCACCAAGTGGACTCCAAGCGGTACTGCATGTATTCTGATTAGCGCTTTAGATGCAAAAAGGCTAAAAAGAAAAGAGTGAGAACCGTGGATACAAATGATCAAGGATGAATTTAAAGTCAAACCGTCGTTACTCACAGTTAAAATGGGCCAGACGGGAAAATAAAAATGCTAATATTAGGCGCTTTATGAATCCAGAAAATTGATTTCTTAAGAATGTTACTATTACTGGTATCAAGGTCAAAAAATACGTACAGAAAAAAAAGAATAAAATAAAATAACAATTTTCCGTCTCATTAAAGCAACAAAGGGGCCACATAATCACAATCTTTTGAAGTGCAATATAAAAGAAAATAGAAAGATTGAAATCGTGGAGAAAACACTTTGATTTTCTAACTATGATTTTTTTTTTCTAACTGCATTTAGAAAATAGTCTTTATCTCCTTTTACTTTCTCATTAATTTTACTTCAAAACTAACTTTTTAAATTTTCACCTCTTATCACAATCGGTGGCTCTCCTTTCAGGTCCAACTGTCTCCGTAAAACAAGAGATGTGTCAAAACAAATATCCACCACACTGAATAAACGTCAGGACGTAAAGAAACGCTCTGCCGGTTGCAAACAGATGTGGGAAGTTGGATTCCTGCAGCGTTAGAGAAGGAGGCTGGTGTTTGTACTTTTGAAAACAGATTAGATGAACTATTGTTGATTTAAAAAAAAAGAAAAAGAAAAAGTGGAACACCTCATGTTGGAATATGATAGGTTTAGTTGTTTTTCTTTGCAGCAGAAAAGTAGCATTCTTGTTGTGTAAACCAACCTGAAAAATATTATTTTGTTCTCTTACGAACAGCAAAATTAGAATAAATAAATAAATAAACGAACGCTTGATTGACTTTATATTGAGGGAAAATGTGAGTAATGACCAGGATGCCACTATAATTATTTCATCTCTTTACTTCACAGCATTTGACGGCTGAACGTTTGGAAGCCGTCATAATCCTCCAGTGTTTCTGTTTTGATCATTTTGAGATTATTTTGATTTTTCCTAATCTGTATTAATTCATCTGTGATCATTATTATTGTAGCATCTTGCGTTAACATCTCTTTACATTGCTTTGCTTTTAACTTTCTAGTTATTTCTGGTGTGTTTCTGCATTCAGGTTATTGTCTTGTCATTCTAGCTTCTTTGTATTTTGGTTTTCACTCCCTCCCTTCCTTCGTTTAATCTGCTCATAGTTTCCTGCAGCTGTTCCACATTCAACTGATTGGACTCACCTGCTTCCTGTGCTTTTGATCACATCTCTGTATAAAAGCGCCTTGGTTTTCATCTGCTCTGGTTTCATGTTCTGCTCTTCTCGTCTTGATCCCTGAAAGCTGGTTTAGTTTTTTTGGGCACATGAAAACAAAACAAAAACCCATTCTCTACAAACTGGTGTGATTTCAACTCACCTCACCCTAGCACCAAAACTTGTCAAAGAACAAGAGTTTTTTTTGAAATTGGCACGTTTCTATTATGCAAATTTATTTTCAATATGTCATTGTGGTTTAATCAATGGAAATGCAGCCATTGCCTTATGGTAATTAGCAATAGCTGTGTTTCCATTGACTATTGTCATTGCATAATTTGACATTTTGAAAATAAGTTATGCGTTTTCTTTTTCTGTACTGAAATTAGCTTATTTCACAAAACTGCAAATGGAAACAGTTTTTTCGCATCACGAGTCACATGATCAACAACTGGATGTTACCACTGGAGCAAAATCACGAAGATGATGGGAAGCAATTGGAGGATCTTGGAGTGGCATGTTTTCTAACAACGTATCACATGAGCACATGATGATTTTAATTATGTTTCCTATTTAAAGGAAACACAGCATTTCCGACATTGTGTTTTTTCAACATTAAGGGAATATTGGCTAACGTTTTGTGCACATTTGTGAAGGAAATGTAAAGGCAATGTGTCACTAACGGCAATGCGCAAAAACGTCAGGAAAGCTTTTAAAAAACTGAACTGCTAGTGAAATAAAAAAAAAAAACTTTCACAACTATTTAAGACTGTGGGCTTCATTTGGACGCCGAAAATATTTCTTCCTTCAAACTTTAAAAACTCATCATCACAGCCTTGGGGATGTTTTTGGTCAGGGGGGAATTTTAATTATTTCATACTTTTTCTTAAAGCCTCCCTTTTTCTTTCCCCCCTCCACAAAAAGTAGCTGATTATTTTAATACCACAGGTCATTCTCGGAATACCAAAATATATTGAATCATACTTTCCTTTCTTCACAGAGGTCACCGTGGAAACGCTATTAAAGCAGAACACGTTAACCCTGGAAATCCTCAAGGATTGTTCCAATAAGGTTTTCTTTATCTTTTCTTTGCTTCGTGGAATATCACTGATGGTCTCTTTAAAATGCTCCTTAAATATAATGATCCACTAAATTCGAGAAATAGTTTGCTTTTTGTTTGGTTATTCACTGACCACCACACAATAAAAAAATGGTCTTTTTTAAAATGTATTTCATCGGTTCTTTCTTTGAGTAAAACCAGGAGCAAAACCAAATGTTGAAGTGTCCTTGCAGACCAACGTCTGAAGCTACCGTTCCTACTTCACCAAGAGGCAGAGACGTTGAGGAATTTCTAATTACAAAGGAAAAAAAAAAATTGTAAGAAGTCTGATTTTTCTATCTTCAATATTTATGCAGTGTAATTAAGAAACAGGTTCTAAATTGTAATAACTTGTTCAATTCCATCCATCCATCCATCCATCCATCCATCCATCCATTGATTTTTTTTCACAGATCATCTTTCTCACATCACACTGTTACCACATAGTGACAGTATAATAAAAAATAGTTTTAGAAAATAAGCTTCAAATCATCCCATGTATGTAAATTGAAGGCTAAATCTGGAAGAAAAAACAAGAATTTGCAGCAGCATACAGTTTTTAGACACTTTTAAAATTCAGGTCTGCTTAATGTTAAAGGCATTCAGACTGAAATCCAAACGGTAAACTCGTCAAATTAGTTTGAATCTTTTACCAATGAGTTGATTTCTAGGGATTATGAATAAAAGATGCAGAAAGGAGTCATAAAGGGTTATTTAAGTTGAGTTTATGCCTGATATTAATCAAAGACTTTTTGTTAATATTGTCGTCTAAAAAATGGCAGAGGCACCACAGAATCGGCCCAAAGGACATCTTGAGTAGTGTTTTTATATTTTTCAGAAGCCTTAGCAATATGAACCAGCTGCTATAGAGTCATAAAAAATAAACTATTTACAAAGAGTCGATCAGGACGTCAACAAAATGAGAATAATTTTCTTTTCGAAAAAAAAAATCCTCTCCCATTTCAACTTGTATTAATTATTGCTCTGTTTTACTTCAAATTGCTTTACAATTTTAGTTCATAAGTGTAAGTGTATAAAAGCATTTTTTAATTGGATTCAGAGGCAAACGATGAAGAAGGGCAGCGCACCATGCCCTTGTGCTCATAATGTGATCAAATATTCAACAGTAGATTTAATCACTAAAACATCCCACCTGCTGCGACGCTCAAGGCAGAAAAAAACCCCGTCTGTGAACCGGTGTGTGGTTTGGAGACGGAGCAGAAAGACGAGTCACAACACCAGAGTGTTGGGGGGGGGGGAAATGTATCATGACGCTGGTATGTGTGTGTATGTGTGAGACCTCTTCCTCAACAGAAAATCTCTCGACTTTTTCTGCTTCACATCATTTTATAATGTTATTCGCTCATCAAAAACACACTGATTATTTCATGCATGTTTCAGAAATCCTTTGATCTCCATGGCAACCATTCAGCTGTGCAAAACGCCTGGACGGACCTATCTCCGCCTTCCAAAAGACTTTTCCAAATAGTTTTAATCTTCTGGCCTTTCTTCCTCAGATTTCCCCATCATCCCATCCAGTGAGTCAAGTCAAGTTTATCTATAAGGCACATTTCAGCAACAAGGCAGTTCAAGGGGCTTTCTCTCATAAAAACATTGTAGTTCAGTGATGAAACAAACAAGAAACGTCATATCGTGCCAAATCATCAAGCAAATATGCATCAGATATGTTGATCAATGTTTCAGTTTCTACTAATCAAATGCAACTCTAACCAGGTGGGATGTAAGTCCTGATTTAAAGGAGTCATGTCCAGAAAATGATTTTATGCAGGCAAAAATGAAGTACAAACTAAACGTGAATATACACATAATTTAATCTGTTTATATCAGGTCGACAAATAATAATAAACTGCAAACTCACGCCTTTTCCCAGTTTTTTTTTTAGCAATTGTAGTTTTGTGATATCTTTTAAAAACACTAAAATTGATTTTTTTTTAAAAAACAACAAAAAAAAACAAAATTATTTTGAATAAATTGTGTGAAAAGTTATTTGAAAAATGTTATAAAAACAATTTTGTAAAAAAAACACAACAAACAAACAAAAAAAATGTTTCCAGTGCGTTTTTTTCCTTCAAGCAAATAGAAAAATAGAAACAATTTGGTTAAAATAACTGAACTCAAACAAGAGAAATTTGATCTGCTTTAACTTCAGACAGTAAGTAATAAAAAATATGTGTTTCTTTTTATCCGGTGTGTGTTAAACTTCTGTAAACAGATTCTGAATTATCAATGCTACAAAGACCTTGGATTTCACCGAAATGTTGGCTCCCGTTTGACAAGTTGGGCGGAAGTTGTCTTATGGCGGAGTTGCCACTAGGTGGCAGTGGCACCCACCATTTGAACACATTTGGAAACACTGAGTTCTCCTCTGGCTACAGAGCTGCTCTGTAGTATCTATATAAGAGTACAGCTGCAAACTATAACCTCCTAAAATCAAATCTAAACCTTAGGTGTACTTCTAAAGTGTCACTCATGCCACTTTCCACAAGAAATAGTGACACTTTGTGTTTAAGTGAACTGTCTAAGAAAGTGACTAATTGTTTTTGGCTGTAAATATAAGTGAGTGAGTAAAAATATCTGCGTAGCAACAGCTCCTACCGACGGGGAGCAACTTCTCTTCTCCGACACGAACAACGATTCAGTGTTGGGGAAACGTTTGGCTTTGGGGCCTGCTGGCAGGCAGGAATCGTTTTGGAGGGTTATATGAGATGTTGTGATGTAAGAAACTCTCAGCAGAGCAAATGGGAATCATGACTGCTGGCTGGTGGACAGTGTGAGTCACCTTGAGTGGGCGAGACAGTAAAACTTTTCAGCTGCTGACTCCACACAGGCCTGGACAGAACAGCTGCACTCGCGGTCAAACCGACACGTTTTGTTTGCGGACCGGGCCGAGACATTTCAAATACGAAGCGGAAGCAAATATTCTCCTTAAGCTGTATTTGGAAGTGCGGGATAGTACTATGATTTGATTTTACTTTTACATTAGAGTGTCTTATAAGTGGAAGTGGATCTGGACATCACACAACCCCAATATTTATACAGTTAAACTTGTATGAAGTTGATCAAACACAATATTTTAACATTTAAGTACAAAGCGCATACTTTTTTTTTTTTATTATTTTACCAACCAATAATCAAAGCAGATTTGTAAAAAGAGAAAGCAAATACAAATTGAAAGGAGCTGAGATTTTCTAAATAATTACCATTCAGAACGGAGTCGGTTCATAGAACAGCTTTGACAGTCAGATGAAACAATCTAAGTCCTTTTTCTGTTTCTAAATCATTATGATGAAGTGGTATGGCATTGAATAAGCTGCTGTGTTGTTGTGTATTTGAATTATGTCTGTAATTCCCTGGTGAAACATTAGTGTACTAAGCATGTTCAACTTTAACATACTTAAGCATACTTTTAGTAGAACTAATCATGAGTATATTTCAAGTATACTTAGAATTAGTATACTTAAAGTGTGACTTTTTTGAAATACTAATTTGGTGCTTAGTGTACTTAAGTAGTATTTAAGTAGTACTTAAGCACTACTTAAAGGGCACCAAGTATACTTCAACATACTTTTTTGGACAAACTTAAGTAGTACTTAGTGTACTTTAAGTGTACTTTATTTTTATGTACCAAAAACGTGCTTGATTAGTATATTTAGAGTATATTTAGTGATTGAATTAGATTTAACATACACTTAGAATGTATTTTCAGTATATGTGTACATATTTAATATATTAGTGTGATTACAGTATGCTGTAATTACACTTAGTTTAGTATAATTGCTAATGAAGTATTTTTTAGTTACTTACTGTCTTTTATTATTCTTCTTTGCCACTTTGTACATTACATGCGTCATACACACATCAGGTACCAGAACACAGAAGGATCCATTACAACACACTTTACAGGTGAAACTAATTACATTGTGCTTTCAATAACACTTTATTTGATGGGGTGTGCATGAGACTGACATGACACTGTCATAAACATAAAACCTTTCATCCAACTTTTAAAGCAAATTCTCATTAAAATTGTCATTATTTACTGAATGACACTTAATGACACTGTTGGTATGTTCCTAACAGGTGTTGTCATGTTTATGACAGCATCATATCAGTCTTATACACACACCCAGTCAAATAAAGTCTTACCCACATTTTTTCAAGAGCCAATATGCTAAAACAAAATTGTACAAATTGTCAATACATTCAAAGTTTACAGACAACATGAAAATTAGCACAATAAAACAATAGGTACACTTTAGAGGAAATGTGAAAACTGTTTCACCATTTGCTTAGACTGCAAACATATGTTGAAGATAAAAACATTGATGAACAAGTTATAACAACAACCAACAGCAAAGACATACGGAGCTGAATTAAAACAGGTGAAGTTTATGAAGAAAAGTTTATTAAGTCGCAACAAACAGAGTCTCCATGCAGTTATAACATCAATGATTGTTATAGTTATAGCTATTTTGAGCATATATTTTAAATTATACACAAAATATCTTTAAAAGATATTTTAAACATATTTAAAATATATTTTAAATGTACACTTGAGCAAATGTATATTTGCACTTCCCCAAATATATATTTTGTTCACTTAATAGATTTCTTTAAAGTTATAATGTCAAAATTGGTACAAGCATGTTTTTAGTATACTTTATATATATTTATAGGTAGTACACTTAATACTTAGTATACTTAAAATATATATTTACACTAATGTAAGTATATTTGAAATATACTAAAGTACTTTTTTTCACTAGGGTTGATTTATGAGCTGAATGGCTCATTTTCTTGTATGAATGGTTTATACCTGTTCCTACTCCTTTTCAGTCATAATTTAGTTTAGTTACATTAACTATTCACATGTACTACTGAGTGAGTAAAATGAAAAATAAAATGAAAACGTGTATCATTACATAACAAAACATTCATGCCTGTAGTCAAATTAACTCATTTTGTTTGCAGAAGGCTTTAACTGTGCCAAAACATTTCAAATATGAAAAGGAAGCAAATACTGTATTCAAACAACCCAACTTAGAGCTAAGCTTATGAGCTGATCCAATCAATCATTAAAAATTGGCAAAAACAAAAAATACATAAAATATAAAACACTCGGTGCCAAATTTAGAATTTTTGGAAAAAAAATTGAATCCAGGATTAGTGATGCTTTGATGCATATTTTATTGATTCCATTACATTTTTGTTTAAATTTTAATAATTTTAATAATCAGTCTTAAAAGGCCAAAGGATTATCTTTTCATATAAATCCTGTTTGATTAGACGGTAAAAAAAGGGGTAAAAATCTAAAAATAAAACACTGCTTGCGCAGAAATTGGCAAAAAAAAAGGTTTATTGGGGGTCAATTTGTTTCCATAGCAACTACTACATGCCAGCTGTACACAAGTTACAAATCATAAAGCTTTTTTTTCCCGTCATATTATTACAAATGTACCTATGTTCACTTTGCTAAAACAGCTCTCCATCTTAGTTTGGTGTGAAACAAATTATGAACGTGAGGGAAAGCACCTCACGACCACTGTTAAGTAAAAGAGAGGGTCTGTGATGCTGTGGGTCCGTTTCTCTTCCTCATCGGCCTCAAGAATTTGGATAAAATGCAAATAAAATGCACCATGTTCTGGTTTTTCTTTGAACCAAAACATTTTGAGCAACTTGGTCCCTGCCAGGAACTGAACGCGACTCTTTTAGATCCAAAACATGCAGCTAAATGTTGGATTTCTCACTGTGAAAAGTGCTGCAAAAAAGAAGCAGATCTGTTTCATGGACAATAAATCTGTAAAAAACAAAAACAAACAAACAAACAAACAAACAAACAAAAAAACACAACTTATCTGGGCCTAAGGTGATCCAAGCAACAGAACAACGAGAAGCAAACTTTTTGAGCTGAACAAAAAACTTCAGACTCTCTCCTTCCTGTAATTAAACTTGCTTGTAATTTTCATAGAAAGACCGATGTGCAGATAAGATAAGCAGTTTTATTGTGGTGGCATGAACAAGACAGTACATTGTAGTTACCAGTATTTTTTTTATCGTTCTTTCAAAAGAACAGTAAACTACTGGCAGCTATAGACGCCAGAAGTTTACCGTTCTTTCACTGTATCTATACCGTACTTGCATTGACGGTAATCTACTGTCAGGATTAATTACGGTACAGTTACTGTGCATTTACATTAAACTTCTGGCGTCTATAGCTGCCAGTATTTGACTGTAAATTTACAGGATTATTTCATAGAGTGTGGTCGTATTCATCATAAAGGATCTTTGGGCTGCACTTGGTCTGGTTCCTCACCTAGGACCCGTCTGCATCGGGTGGCCTTACCAGAGGCATGAAGCCCCGACAGCATAACTCCTAGGATCACTGGGACACTCAAACCCCCCCACCACGATAAGGTGGCAGCCCATGGGGGGGATGTGTGTGTGTGTGTGTGTGTGTGTGTGTGTGTGTGTGTGTGTGTGTGTGTGTGTGTGTGTATTTAGTAACCTATTAATTTATGTAAGAATGAGAGAGAGAGAGAGAGAGAGAGAGAGAGAGAGAGAGAGAGAGAGAAATTTTAACATGAGGAAACGAGCACAATGTGGTGGTGAGCATATTCTGACTTTTGGTCCACTTGTGAAGTGAAATGTATTTTTTAGTTGTTTTTTAACAAAGTTTTTTAGGTTCTAATAAAGTTTTTAGGCCGTTATTGGATGAAGAGGAAATTGGGGGGAGAGAGAAGGGAGTGACATGCAGCAGATTCCCCAGGACTGGGAATTAAACCCAGGTTGACAAACAAAACCTATAAGTAACATCCTAAACAAAACATAATTTATTATAAAGCTGGTAAAAAAAAAACTGAATTATTTCGGTTTTTTTCTCTTTTTTTACAAGCAGACAGCACATAAGCTCAACAACACAAAGTATTCATCTACGAATCGATTTCTTCCTGTAATGGAAATGATTTCTGACTAAATTCATAATTTTCATATGGATTGTTCTTCTTTTTTCCCTTTTCTACACGGTTTTAATGTTAAATTGCTCCCTGGACCTTCTGAGCCGAGTGTTGTGCCGTCTTCCACTGAAACAGTGAAGGGAAAAGGGCGAACAAACGGCGAATTCAACTCATTTTTCTTAAACTCTTTTGGGACAATTTACAGTGACCAACTGACCTGACCGACATGTTTTGGGGATGTGGGGGAAACCGGAGCACCCGGAGAAAACCCACGCAGACACGGGGAGAACATGCAAACTCCACACAGACCGCCTCTGTGAAGGCGCAGCGCTAACCGCTGCGCCACCGTGCTGCCCATGTTTTTTCCAATTGGGTTGATCTAGTTTGTCTGTGGGGGTGAGGAAACATTTTAAATTTCCTCTTGACGGAGGGTCGCAGGGCGCCCAGTCAACAACCTCTATTTGATTTTTCGGATTTTTATCCGAACTCCTTCACTATGTCTATGATTTTCACTATGATTTTCTTCACCCCTTTGTTTCTTTTTTGGACTTTTTGAACCCTAGCGTGTTGCGGATTTTTTTCCAAATGGAAGTTTTTGTTTTTTTCTTCTTGCCGTCCTCTGTAGTGTTGTTCTCTCCGTTTTCTAAATCTTCTGGGACGTTTTTTTCTAGGGTCTCTGTCTCATCTTTGGGTTCTGGGTCTGTTGAACAACCCGGTAAAGGGTCTCCAAGCAGTTCCTTCTCCAAAGACACCTCTTTATTCGATCCTTTAACCACGTTGACTGCGCTGTGAGAAATGTCCTCCTCCTCCTGGAAAACTTTGATCTGTTTCTCATTTGTCAGATCTCTCAGAGTGTCTTTTATTTTTTCTAATTGTTCTTTTACACATCTTAATTCCTGCTGGTATTTTTTGGCCTCCTCTTTTAGCGCAGTCACGTCTGTTTCATATCGATGATTTAAGTCCTGGTACAAATCTTTCATTTTCTCAAACTCGGCCTGGGCTTCACTTTCCTTCTCCTGCAGGAATTTGATTTCTTTTATTTTACTTTCTTGTAAGGTATTTGTTGCTATCAGATTATCCTGAATCACCTTATCTTTCTCTGATTTCTCCAAATAAGCGTTTCTTTCTTGAAACATTTTCTGCTGGAGTTTTTTGATTTGCTCCAGAGCAGATTGCTGTTTTTCCTCCATAAGTTTTTGTTCTTGTTCTCTGTTTAAAAGATCTGTTTCCCCCTGCTTTGCCTTCTGTTTATAGATTTCCGCCTGCTGCTGTAATTCTATGATATCTATTTCATATCTATCGCTAAGCTCATCATAAAAACAGTGTACCTGATCTAATTCATTAAGGATGTACTTCTCCCTCTTTTTTAGAATTATAATTTCTCCTGCCATTTTCTGGAACCCCTCTTCCTTCTCAGCTCTAAGTTTGTTTATGAGCTGCTGTCTTTCCTTCTCTCTCTCTAAACTGGCGTCTTTTTCTAGTCTCACCTGCTGCTTATAATGTTCAACATCTTGACTTAGCCTAGTAGTGTCGCTTTCATATTTTGCAATAAATTCATGAAATGAGTGCTTCATTTGATCAAATTTTTGTTGCCAACGTCTCTTCTCACGTTGCAGAAATTTTATTTCTTTGTTTGTCTCATCAATAATCGTCTTGTTCTCCCCTGATTTCTTAAGAAAATCGTTTCTGTCTTGACTGATCTGTTGTTGAAGCTTTTCAACTTCTTGCTGTAGTTCACGGTGTTTTCTATCCTGGCAACACGTCTCTTTCTTTTCTCTCATTTTTTGTTGGTATGTTTCTACCTGCTGTTGTAAGACCATTGTATCCATTTCATATCTACTCATCAGCTGATTTCCCTTCGCTTTCTCCCTTTCTAGTTCTCGTTTGGTCTCTTCCAGCTCTTCCTCCAAGTGAACCATTTTCCGGTTGTCTTCAACCCTTCCGGCGATCTCCTCTTCCAGAAGGGAGCTCAGTCTGTGAATTTCCTCCAGTAAGGCGTCGTGTGCAGCAGCAAACAAGCCTTCTGGGTTTTCCTGAACTCCCATTGCCGTGGAGTGATGGGGCCCCATCTCTCCACTGTGGCATCTTTGTGCATAATCAGACATTTTCTCTGAACTGCAGTCACTAAAATCGTTGATGGTAAACTTCGTGAAAGGTTGATCCAAAAGAGCTTTGCGCACGTCTGAACTAGTCATCGATATTGCAAGCAATGAAAAATATGCAGAATTGTGTTACATACAATTCTGCAGTTGATGACATCACAGACTGCATCGCCAGTGACATCACAGAATCTTCCTTTGCTGGTGCTGTGACATCATTCCACCACCACATGTCTTACTCTTTATTCTTGTTTACATTCAAAATAGTCCCTTTGTATTTATTGTTGTGTTTCAACGTTCATGTTCTTGATCAAATGTCGTCTCATCTTCATTTCTTTAAAGTTTATAAAACGTTTTAGAAACCTGCACATGAAAAAGCCTTTAGGAAAAAATTAAGGCTTTTAGTGTTGGTGAGGGAAAGCACCAGAACACTTATTGAGAATCCATATTTATAAAACTAATTCCAACATCTGTGTTTATAAAATAATCTATAGTTGGTGATTTGAACTTTAGGTATTTGATGGTGTTATTGGTAACTTCAGTGATGTTTTCACTGAACCAGTTCTCATCATTTCTCTGCCCCTGCAGCCTTCAGTCAGACTGAAGGAGGTTTTTGTACGACTATAAATCACTGTGTGATCACGTTGTCATCATTTACTAAATACACTCCCATACAGTAATAATCATTATCAGCCTGAACTCCACTGATTGTCAGAGTGAACTGAGGCTCTGATCCACTGCTGCTGAAATGACTGGGAGTATCAGAGGTGATTTTATAAAATAACAGTTTAGGAGGCTGTCCAGGTTTCTGCAGGTACTGGAGGCTGATAAAAACTTTACCCTCCGCCACCAAAAAAACAAAACAAAGGGTTGATAAATTAAAGTGAACATCCCTTATTTGGTGTGTATATCAACATCAGTTGTTTAGATTTGAGCTTTATATCTTTTTATAATTCCATGTTCATGAGGAGTCATTTCCTCATGAAAACATGTTTGCCATGAGCTCAGTTAGAAAATACCAGGCCGTGCCAGTAGGTGGCCCTTTACAAATGAAACTGAATTATAAACACCAAATAAAGTGGAAAAACATTGAACAAATCAGGACATGAAATAAAGGTAAACGTAAGTATTTCTATGGATGTTTTGAAGGTGCCTGGAGCCGTTTGTTCTGTGTTGTCTGGATTTCATTCCACAAACATGTTGCATTTTATGAATGAAATGTAAACCTTCATTGTTTGGCAAGAGCACCTCTTCTTTTTTCAAATATATGTCCCTAAACAGAGAGAACCCTTATAACATGTTAAACAATCTTATGTCCATCTTTCAATACACAAACTGACTTTAAAAGTTACAAATATAACTGTTTTTGGCAATTTATGAAATAGATACTCACCATTTATCTGAGTGTCATGAAGGCCAATAAGTTGTCTTCAACCATTTATGTAAGTTACATTTCCTGCAAGCTAGCAGAAACAAAGCTGTAAATGTGTACACGTTTCATACAGGCAAACAAATAGTTTTAAGACAATTTATGCTATGCTAGTTTTTCTCAGTCACTTTTGGTGCATTTCTCAAGTCATTGTTGGCATTTACAAAACAGTAAACACATTTCTCAAAACAATTTGTAGAAACAGCAAAAATAGCTTGAAAAATCCTTAGTTCAGCTCTCAAAATTCTGTCAGTTAACATATCAGCGACTCAAAATAATAAGTTATAGTTTCTCTATGTACAGATAAGATGGTCAAATTGATTAGTCATAGGAAGAGACTACAAAAGTCACATTTATGCTTTTGCTGTAATTTATTGATGGACCATGCCACGGTGATTCAGAAAGGAAAAGACAGAAATGCAGAGAACAAAAAAAGTAGAAAAGGAACCACAGGACAATCTCCTCATGGAAAACTGTACAGTGCTGTAGAAATTACATAATTACATTACATTTTAATTTGCTGACAAAGGTTCCTCAGTGGGGTTAAGGAATGAACAGTAGGGTGGGAGGAGGACCTCCATCAGCATCGTGTTGTGGGTTGCAGCCATATCCTGATGTTGGACTGATGGAAACTGGCAGATGTCCTCAGCCTCTTCTGACTCTTCTTCTCTCTGGCTGTTCACTCTGTCCAGATACTTGTTCATCAGTTCTCAGAAATGTAACATTGTGTTGTGTTCTGGCTATATAGACCATATTGTTGCCAACTGATGGTTCACAAGATGGACCTTCAATCAACCTTTGTCGTAGCATTTTAACGATTCTGTATTTTAGTTCTGCTGGTGTCCATATTTGTTATAAGTTGCATTGTGATCATTGTTATGTGTAGAGTGTTATGGGGTTCCCCTGTCTGACTGCTGACTCCCACTCACATGTGATGGACCTGTGGGCGAGGGATCAGGGGAGCAGGAGGACCCGGACCGATGCTGATCTGACAGAACAGAGCGGAGAGTTCAGTGTGTTAGCAGTGAGAAAAACTTGTGATTTACACTTAAAAAGGTTCAGTGTGAGGAGCGAGGTGAATTAAAGGAGTAAAATATGTTTAAAAAGTCAGTGCATTAGTGTCTGACAGGGTTTAACATCGTCAGCATTCTTGAAGCCTAATGAAGTGTAAAGTTGCTTCATGACTCACTGGCAGAAGCTTAGAAACACCTCGAGAGCTCAGACGATCCTGACAAGTCAGGACTGTTTAGAGCTATTAGCAAAACCTCAACAACAACAAACAGGAGGCCTAAATGTGGCTGAATGATGGGAACACGTTGTGATTCTGACAGCTTACAACTGTTCCCACATGGTATTTTTAAGATTCAACATATTAAGCAAGAGGAGAACTTAGCAGGTTAATTGTAATGCTTGAACAATTGAACACCTAAACACACAATTTCATCCACCCATCCATTTTCTTCCACTTGTCCAGAGTTGAATTTCCAAAGCAGCAGCCTAAGTAGGGAGGCCCAGACTTTCCTCTCTCTACCCACATGAGCCAGTTCCTCTGGGAGAATCCCAAGGCATCCCCAGGCTAGCTGAGGAGTATAGCATCCTGGGTATCCTGGATCTTCCTCTGGGTCTCGTCTAGGTCTCCTCTGGGTGGGACGTGCCTGGAGCATCTCACCAGGGAGGCGTCCATGCAGGAGGCATCCTAATCAGATGGTCAGGCCACCTCAACTGGTTCCTCTTGACATAGAAAATCAGCAGTTTTACTCATAGTCCCTCCCCCTGCTGATAAGCATCGTAGCTTCTTACTCAATCTCTGAGGAAACACCTTCTTCCTTGTGTGAAGCTGCACTCGGTGTCTTCTTCAGATATTTTGTGTCATTTCCTTGGTGCAGTGCCACTCTAGTCGAGGGGGTAAACAGATTTTTCAAAGGACTTGGTTGGTTTGGCACAGTGCAACGTGAAAGCAAACAATTCAAAATGTTGTGATCTTGGTCCCCAATCAAACCGAGTTGGCCAGCCTATCAGGTGAAAACACCTTATTTATTTATTTCTTTATTTAGAAGGCATAAACAATGGCACTTTACCAGTAAGTCAGCTAAACTTCGTGGTCTGTGTCCAGTTTGTGTGCATATGTGCACTGAATCGACTGGAGAGTTGGGTCGGACTCTCCGGTCCAGTGCTCAACTGGTTTGAATCTTACATAAAGAACAGGGATTTCTTTGTTTCAATCGGAAACTTCTCATCGGAGGGGTCAAAGGTCACATGTGGGGTACCCCAATGTTCAATCCTAGGACCCCTTCTTTTCAATATTTATATGCTCCCACTGGCTCAGGTTATAACAGGATATAGGATTAGCTACCATAACTACGCGGATGATACACAGCTCTACATCACGATTTCACCAGGTGACTCTGAACCCATCCAATCACTGAATAGATGCTTAGAACAGAAAAATGTGTGGATGTGCCAAAACTTTCTCCAGCTGAACAGAAACAAAACTGAAGTTATCATCTTTGGACCTAAAGAGGAGCGAACTAGAATCAATGCGCAGCTTCAGTTATTACAACTGAAAACCAGCGATCAGCCCAAAACCTGGGAGTAGTGATGAACTCTGACCTGAACCTTCAGAGCCACTTTAAGACAGTCACAAAGTCGGCCTTCTATCACCTGAAGAACATCTCCAGGATTAGAGGACTAATGTCTCAGCGAGATCTAGAGAAACTCATCCATGCATTTATCTTTAGTTGCATTGATTACTGCAACGGGGTCTTCACAGGTCTGACAAACAAATCAATCAAACAGCTGCAGCTGATCCAGAAGCTGCTGCTGCTGTTCTCACTAAAACCAGGAAGAACCAGTTCCAAAGTCCTTACACTGTCTCCCTCAGACAATAGACTTTAAAACACTGTTGTTAGTTTATAAATCACTGAACGGTTTAGCACCACAATACCTTAAAGATCTGTTATTGCTGTACCAACCGTCTAGACCCCTCAGATCTTCTGGTTCTGGTCTGCTTTGCATCCCCAGAACCAGAACCAAACGAGGAGAAGCAGTGGCGCAACTGCACATTATTCAGGTGGATGCGAAAACATAAATCGGCGCCCCCCCATCCCCCGAGGGAAGGAACGTCGGATTGAAGGAGCGACGCTCACCCCCCCACCCCCGACCCCCCCTCCGAGGCGACGATACGTGAAGTGTAAAAATCGTTACATTTACCTCGTTATGTGCGAGAGGTGAAGGAGCTTGAGGCGCGCTGAAGTGTATGGGAAAACATAATCGGTGCGTCGCCCCCTCCAGACGGGGTTTTGGCGCCCCCTCTGGTGCTGCGCCCCTATGCGTTGCATACGTTGGGTATGGCATACGCTCCTCCGCCTCTGAGGAGAAGCAGCTTTCAGTTTCTATGCACCACAAATTTGGAACAAACTTCCAGAAAACTGTAAAACAGCTGAAACACTGGGTGCCTTTAAATCTCAACTTAAAACCCACCTGTTTAGAGTTGCTTATGGCTAAATTAGGGTTAGAGTGTGGGTTTTGATGTCTTCGATGTTTTTAATGTGTTTGTCTTTACTTTTCATCTATCTATTAATGTCACATACTGTTTTTATTTCTTCTTTAATTATGTAAAGCACCTTGAAATGCCTCGCTGCTGAAATGTGCTATACAAATAAAATTTGATTTGATTTGATATGTGCAAAAATAGCAACACAGATAAGCAGTTTTTTCTCATTAACACCTTAACCACGAGATCTAATCAGCCATTTAATTAGAGGTTGTTTTTTTTTCCTGACACCATAAGAAACCAGCTGATCAACTAAAATCTTTCTGGAATGTTTCCAAAAAGCCTCTTCACCAAGTTCCTTGTGCGACTTAAACCTGAACCACTGCCAATGCAAACAAAACTGTCTTTAAATAGAAAGTATTGTAGTGCAGTACTTAATGCCGAGCTGTGTCTGTGTGCTGCCAACAAGCACAATGTCCACCACTATCACTCAGGGCTGCTGCGGGCCAAGCAATGCAGTCCTGGTAGAAACCTAATACCGCTGAGACATGTGGTTAGTGAGGGGCCACAAAGCTCTGCCTAGAGCTTCAACCTTTTCCCTGCTCTGTGTTGCAGGCCTGAGCAGAAACCTCAATGGCCAGAACTGTGCAAGTTTCACTTTGAGTGTCAGACAAACACGTCTTTCCCACACTGCTCATTTTAGTCAAGGCAAGAAAAACCTGTTTAGAAAAGCTTCCCTCATCAGATTAAGTTCCCACCCACCTGTTTTAGAGGTGGATGGACTGCAAAGAAAGGGTAACCTTCTGCCTCAAAACGTTGGGCAAAGGGAAAAGTCATCTTTTGTGTTTTGCTTCTATGAGGTCAGGTGGAAAAGGGACAAAGATCTAAGCTCCTTTTGGGTGATCATAAAGTGAAAATCGAGTCCCTGCTGGTAGTTCTTGGTCTACTGAAGGGGCCTTCTGCTAGAGGATGGTACCCAGAAAACCTTCGAAAGATGAGCCCAGCATGCAGTGACCTCAGCTGACTCGCTCTAAGGTGGAAGAGTAGCAGCTCTACTTGGAGCTTCCCCCCAAATGATTAAAACAAAACACCACAATACATCAAACATCCATCGTCAGTGTCTCAAACATCCAGACCTCTCAGGTCTTCTGGTTCTAGTCTACTCTACAACCCCAGAACCAGAACCAAACATGGAGTGACGGAGAACTGAAAGGTGGCTTAACTCTCAAATATATAAGTAAAAGAAATAACGCACAGAGATGTAGTTCTTTGCTGCTTTTAGGCCAAGGTGAGCTGGGAGACTTCCACAGATTCGTCTTACAGCTTCATCAGTACAAAAAAAACAAAAATCTCCTCATATTCTGAACATCACCCTTTTTTATACAATCTCATCTTTACTGGTGTAAGTTGGAAAGTTTCGACCAATAGCATTGCTACCCTTGATTTATGTCAGGATCCTGGCACCCCCTACATTGAGTGTGTGTTGGACTTCCTTGAAAATATTCGGGACCTCTTGACCTCAACATGTGCTCCATTTCAGAAATGCCAAATAAGCCAGGTTGTTGTTCTCATCGGTCCAAACAGCATCCATCAAAATCATATTTGGTCCAACTTTGTGAAGGAAAGGTGTCAGGCCAGTTTGACCCAAAGAGGTGCCAAGAATCCTCTCGCAAAAACAACTCCATATATATATATATATATATATATATATATATATATATATATATATATATATATATATATATATATATTTTTTTTTTTTTTTTTTTTTTTTTTTTTCTGAACCACAAATCATTCACTTACTGTCACTGAGGAGGAACTTGCATTTATAACATGCTGGTTTAAACACACGTCTATTTTTCTCGTACTTATCAAAGGTCAGGTTACCTTGGTGTCGACGGACGTCATCTGGGGAGGACGAGGCGAATAAATGTCTCAAGGAGCTTCTGTTCAGTCCAGTCCAGGTAAAGTGGGTGAAATAATAAACAAACAGCTGAAAAACAAACATGAAAATATGTGAAAACACACACATTATAAACACTCTGTGCATCAACCTTTTCAACAACAAATTGTGCATTTGTGTCAGGCTGCATGTGACAAAAATAAGGATCCGAATCAGATTCAGTTCTGTCTAAAGTTTCTATAAGTAAATTCAGATATCGTCAAACAGTTTGTCTGTTTTAGTGATTCAGTTCTAAATATCAAAATTATTCTTTTTTTTCTTTGATAATTATTACACATTTCAAGCCTTTACTCATTTTTATTTTGGTAATTACTGGAATATGTACAGCATTTAAGATTTCAGCCAGAGTTGGGGGGGAAAATGTCCTGAAATCAATCAAATTTGCATCAAAGCATTTTTGATTCTGGATTCATTTTTTCAGCCTAACAAAACATAACAAATGGACTGAAAGCAATGCAATATGTTACCATGGTGCAACGACCGACTGGAACAGCTCAGACACTTGGCTACACGTCGTGATAGCTGGATGCAATATTTGCTTCCATTTCATGTTTTTAAATGTTTCGTCACGGTTAAAACCTTCTGTGTCACTTTGACCAGAGGCCCCTGTGTTACTATCTGCGTTAGCCATCTTCAAATCGGGGACCTTGAGTCGGCAGCTGCACAAAAACAATCGAGAAAAATTGCAAAATGTCCGTTTTTGGTTGATTGTAAACTGCATTCAACTTCTGTGCAGCACAAATCCAGAGCAAATGTCCAGAAAACTGAAAAGCAGCCGAAACACTGAGCTTCTTTAAATTAAAGCTAAACCCTCAGTTGCTTAGAGTTGCGTTAGATTAATAACTGGAACACTGACGACTGCATTTGGAGCATATTTGATGGTGATTATTCTTTGAGGAAAATTTTATGTCGGTTTCTTGTTTCATGGTTGGCTGCTGTGTTTTGTTTTGATCATGTGAAGCACTTTGAAATTGACTTGACTTTCTTTTCACACTTTGCATATCGGGTTTCTCCTTTTAGTGGTGAAAGAAGACACAATGCCATTGGGAAATAATGCAGACGAAACCCCTGTCTGCCACCACTTCTGAGTCAGACTGACTCTGACCCACAGAGAGCCATCCAGACGTTTCCTCCTACAGAAAGTTGCGATCGTATGATAAACGGTGAAATGTGAAATAAAGGTGTGTTCTAAAAGGGCTAGACCTAGCATGTCATAATAGTGGTATGAAATGAAACAAGTTGTCAAATGCATCAGTAGCACCTATTATAAGCATGTGATGAAACCTTTTATGGAATGGGGAACAGAGAGTAACATTTGTGTTTTTCATGTAGATGAACAGGAAGGAGTAGAACAGAGGAGTGTGTGGTCAGGATTCTGCTGGTAAACCACTTGCCATTCAAGTTGTGCTTGATTCCCGTTGCTGAAGAAGAAGAAACGCTCCAACTTGTTCATCTGCCTGTTGTGAGCTGCTCTTCTGCCAGTGTGACGAGGCCTGACATGACCAAGACCGACAGACAGACGTCTGTCTCTCTGCAGCGTTTAGGAGGCGCCTTCTGACGCTGGTCATCAACACCACCCTAAAGAAAAATCAGCCGCCGTCTTCCCTCCCTTAATGACCAGAACTCTCTGTCACGACGCAACTTTCCGGTGGACCGTACTCACCCAGGACACATGGCGTTTGAGTTTTTATTTTAATGATTTATTCCAATGAATACTTTCTTTTGAAGTGTGCAATATACAAATTTGCAATGCTTCTACATTGTACGTTCGCACAATGGAAAATAACAAATTATCTAATCTTTTATAAACTTTGGTTGTCTTGTAGAAGAACTGTGGTGTGAGCTATAGAGAAGAGAGCGTAGAAATGTCACAGTAGAAGTAAAGGCAGAACTATTTTGCACATCTTTCAGTCCTGAAATGTTCTTACTTCTTCCCTCCTCCAGACGCAGCCGAGCCTCTGCTGTCCTCCTCTCAGGCACTCAGGGTTAAACCATGAGTTATGAGCCAACACAGTCGCTCATGATTGTGGAGCAAAGGCGGTTCCGTCGTCTCCTCCCCTCTGGAAACTCTCGCACTGACTCTGTTTTTTCTTTTTTTTCTCCCTTCTTTTTGTGCTTTGAAGGTTTTGAAACATGGCATTCCTAATGAAAGGCCTCTTTCTCAACTGCTATTGTGACTAAAGCCAGTGTGCAGCTGAAACTAAATATTTGCACTGACTGTGAAAGGAGAACTTTTGTTTTTTACTCGCCGTCGGACAGTAAGCAAACTCAGTCCTGTTTTAGTAAGATAGTAACCAATACTACGTCTGTTTGCTCAGTTTTATAACAATGAAGCTTGGAAGCTGAGGGGGAAATGTGCCTATGGGTTCTTTTTTTTTACATACAATGTATTTGTGTGTTTACATAAATACAGTGTAAATACATATCTGCTCTCGACTCTGCAGGTTCACATAAACGTGGATGTGCTGTGAATATTAAAGTCTGTACATCTAAAATTGAATTTGGAAGGCACAGATGACAGAAAAGTTTTGTCAAGAAAATGCCATGTTCAAGAGGAGCTGGACGAATCCCATTTAGTATTGATTTAAGGATTATTCTGCTTTTATAGGACGTTTGGCAACCCAGCCCTACTGCACACAGCAGCACAGTGGCTCTCTGCCATGACATTAGCAAAGAGAACTACTGTAGGATCTTATCTCATTGTGTGTTTGTATTTTGTGATTTATTTTGCGTTCATCTTTTCTTTTTTTCTTTTTTCAATGTGTGCCAATGTAAACAGACAGCAGGGTGTTTCCCAAAGCAGCTCTGGTGTGTACAACATTCTCAAGCTCTAAAATCTTAAACTGGTTTGAGATTTTAAACATTGTCAAAATGATTTAAAATCAACTTCTGTTAGATTTTAAATCATAATCTAACACAAATGGGTTTAAATGGTTATTGTTAGTGTGTTGTTTGTTATTGCAAGGCTGAATAAAGCAATTGTAGACCAGTTTACTGGACAACATAACCGTTAGCTAGGGCACTTTTAAAATTTTGTTTTTGCTAAAGCAGCTTCAAGTCATCTGCTCCCGTTGTTAACTTTTACTTTGCTCAGTAGATTACAGGATGGATTATTTTCTCCTGAAGGTTTGTTTGTGTAGATTCCTTGAGCTCAAGCCTGACGATCACCGACATACTGAGTGGTTTGTGTGTGTGTGTGTTCACACCGCGTGTTGTAATGATCCCACAAAAAACAACAGCACAACGCTACAAAAATAAAAACAAAAAGAAAGCGAACATAAAACATGTCTTTTGTGGACGTGGTAATGAAACAAATATCACCAACCCATTCAAATGTTACACAGCTCTAGCACGAAAGGTCTTTTCTTCTCACTTTTTTTTTTTTTCCAAATAATGTTTTTCATTAAAATGCGATTCTAGAATTAGTTTTTGTCTCATGCATAAGAATTTCACTCATGTCTCCATTTGTTTTCTTACTGTTTGTTTTTAACCTAATAAAAGTAGTTCGTCTTCATGGCGAACCTCAGGGTTGTGTTTTGGAGCCACTGTTATTTCTGTTTTACTTGCTAAAAATGCCACTACTATGCAGGTGAGATCCAGTTGTACAACTCCTTTACGCAGTGATTCGACTGTATAAGAAGCTGAATGGGTAAAAAAGAAAAAATCTTCTCCGGCTGAATGAAGACGACTCTGAAACCTCAGTTTCTTCTCCTGAAAGGCATAAAACTAATAACGCAAACTGATTTCACTCTACTTCAGTGTTCTCAATTCTTGTTTTCAAGAACCACAGCCCTGCATTTTTTTTTTTTTTTTTGGTGTTCTCCTTCTGCCTCACACCTGACTCGAATACGTGGGTGGCTGACATGCTTCTGCAGCACATTGTGGCATGCAGAGGAGGTCATGCAATCATGCATGAACTGAGAAACGCTGCCCTAGATGGTCATGTTCCATCTTCGGTTCGCCTATTTTACACATCTGTTTATCATTTACATTTATAGGCGTCGTATAGATAAAGCTCTGCCTGCCAAATAAAGACAGACAGGCGATAAGTTGCGACATAAAAGGCTTCTGTGGATTTTAATTTCTGTCAGAAGCCTAGAAGCTCCTGTCATCCTCTGGGAAGTCCACGTTTCTGCTCTTCAGTTTCATTTCTGCGAAAGCACTACTCTTACAATTCCCGGTTGGCCTTTGAAACCCTCTGTTACATTAGCGTTGATTTGATGTGTGTTTTTTTTTTCTTCACTCACATTACTGCCAGCTTCAAGATAACACTGTAATCTGTTTTACTGGAAATTAAATTAAACTGGTGGTTCTCATGCTCTTGGTCAGTACTGCACAGGGGTCAACGGGTCGCAGCTGTGACATGTGTAACACTGAGCTGGAACTAAAGGATCGCTCACGTGTTGCTGACTGCGCGGTTTAGATGTTATTTTATGCTCCGGGAGTCCAGGTGTTGTTGTCTTTTCAGCGTTTAAACAACCAAGAAGCCTCATCAGTTATCGATTGAAGGGCAGATAAACATATGTGTCTGAGGAAAACCGACACCTGACGGCACTGCTGGTGGATGCCGGTTCAACATTCTCACACCAGGTCGTTTTACTCCCATCAGAAACTCCCAGATAATAAATTATTTACTCAAACGCGGTGAGCCTTCTGGATTTCTTGTGTGCAGTGATCAGTGGTTGCTAAGTTGACTTCTTATGTAAGGATAAAACTGTACACATCCACAGCGTAGAAAGACTGCATGCTGTGCAAAGTGAACGGTGTTAATGGCAAACTCACACCAGCTACCAGGAAAAAACATGTTCATTTCCATTTTACCAACAGGATGTTTAAAAGGGTTGTTTTTTTTCACTGTTTTCTGTTGCTTTGGAAATAAACTTCCTCATTTTAGTTTGAAGGGACATTATCATCTGTTTTTCACCCACATAGTGCCCTTTCATAGCACAATCAAATGACTGTTTTACCTAACCATCGTCCTATGGACGTACAGCTGAAGGGGCCCAGCTGTAGCTATGGTACCGATCGCTTGTGTAACAGGAATATACAAGCGATGACCGATCAGACAGAAGAAGTCTGATCGGTCATCCAAGGTCAAGGAGCAGCAGCCCAAAGATCCACTGAGAGTCTGGAAGAGCGACAGAGATCCATGGATTAGTTGGGTAAATGGACTCCCATTTATACTATGCAGTGTCATACTAGTCAGACTGAACACTCACACACACACACGCACGCACGCACGCACGCACGCACGCACGCACGCACACACACACACACACACACACACGCACACACACAAACTTGTAGGTAATGTGAGTTTTAGTGGTTTGCTCAAGTGCACAGTGACACGCATAGGTGGTGGAAACTGCAATGAAATCCATCCGTCCGTCGCAGATCCAACAGCTGGTGAAGAAGCTGACATTAAAATTGGGGTTTTATTTCAGAATCAGATCCTGAGGCTAGAAAGCGACTCGTTGGCTCTACTTTTATGTCTGTTCTGGATTACGGTGACAGTTTATACAGGCATGCTTTGTTCACGTCAAGATTTATAACATGATTAAAGGTTTTACAGATCGTTGCACATCATACACCTGGGATGGATGGACGGCCTTGGATTCTGTCATTGGCATATTTTTTATTTGTAAGACCATACTGAAACTTCTTCCTCCATATTAGTCAGCCTATAAAAAAAACAAAGTTGAACGGAGGATGCTCTCTTCATTGTGAGAACTTTTTTTTTTTTTTTTAACTTTTGGTCCGAACTGATCTTGAGGAGAAATCTTTTCTGCTACCATCTTGCAGAAACACACAAACCTGAAAGTCCTGTTGTCACCAGACGTTTTTAAGGCAGTTCTTACTGATTTGGAGTCTGTGAATGTTTTGAGGAAACTTTCAGCTAATTTATTGATGATGATGTTAACTTTTCCTGTTTTTGCCGTGAAATTTCAGTAAATTCTGCCTGTCTTAGTCAGGTTGACAGACATTTTTATCTCAGTGGGATTTTCCTGGTGAAATAAAGGTTAATAATAATAGTCAAAGTTTGCATTGCAGTGGGATTGAAAAAAGACATAGAAAGAGAATGAATACTTTCACACAACGTTATATGTTTTTTATGTTTTGTCATGTATTGTTAAATTAGAGTTTATCAGAGAGGTGAACACTTTGAAGTGGCTAAACTGGCTGACTAATGGAGCCATTGCTAAATTGAAACCTTATTTTAAACACTGCAGTGTGCTTCCTCTTAGCTAAACCTGTGATGTAGCTTCACTAAGCAGAGCCAAACAGGAAGTCGACGTGTCTTGGTAACACAACAGAACACCTGAGAACATTCTGCTGTCCCAATTCGAGCTGATGCACGTCTCAAGTTTTGAGACTTGGCGCAAATTTAATGTCGACCAAAACCGATTTGTCTTTGAGTAATTTACGTTGCCTTCGGTAATGCTCTTTGACTTGTGTGAATTGTAGTGTTTTATATTTCTACATTTCAGAAGCGTCCCCCCACCCCCACTCCTGGGCTCATTTCTGCTTTGTCGTTGCATTTAATGTCTCTTGTTTATCTTGCTTTATTTTTCTTTGAGATATTTTTACTCTTATTTCTTCCTGTTGTGCTGAGCTACCGGCCTTCTGTGTGTGTAAATAGCTGGGATGCCTTGCTCTACATTCGCGTCCTCCCTCTAACCACAGCAAACCACAAGCCCAGCATTGTGTTCAAGCTTCAGAACATGATGGTGCATTTAAACATTTATACTGTGTTCACATAGAGGGAACTTTTTCTTTTCTTACCCCCCCGCCCCTCTTTCTCTGCGCATATTGGATGAACACAAATTTGCACGTAAGCGGCTTCTTTGCAAATTAGTTCAGAGGAAGAGTGACGCGCTGTCCGCTGCTTATTCAGGACGATCATCCAGATGTTTTCAGAACCATAAAGTGAAA
Organism: Poecilia mexicana; assembly: GCF_051168715.1. Classification (NCBI taxonomy): domain Eukaryota; kingdom Metazoa; phylum Chordata; class Actinopteri; order Cyprinodontiformes; family Poeciliidae; genus Poecilia; species Poecilia mexicana. The sequence goes on from NW_028263381.1 coordinate 4,231,097, forward strand.
TTGTTTCAGTGATTCAGTTCACAAAGCTCTGCTCATTTCTGCGATTTAGAATATAGTTAATGAACATCCAGAATTCAGCTTCTAAGAAAACGAGACAATCAATGAATCGAGTTTATTTGCATAGCATATGTCAACGATAAGGCGGTTCAAAGTGCTTTGCGTCATAAATACACAAGAATAGGAGGTCATAAAAATGACATTCAGTCAAAGCTTGAGAAACGGCCTTATATTGTGACCGGTTCCCTCATCAAAATAATCACTGCACATCAAATATGTTGATCAATGTTTCATTTGTTATGGTTATAAAAAAAATCTAAGCTGGTGGATTTTTTGCTTTGATTTGAAGGAGCTCAGTGTTTCGGCTGTTCTGCAGTTTTCTGGATTTGTGCTGCACAGAAATTGAATGCAGTTTACAATCAACCAAAAACTAGGTTGATTGCAAAATTGAGAAAAATTTAGCAATTTTTCTTGATTGCTTTCGTGCAGCTGCTGCACCCAGACAGTAACAGAGGCGCCTCTGGTCAAAGTGACACAGAAGGTTTTAACCGTGACGAAACATTTAAAAACATGAAATGGAAGCAAATATTGCATCCAGCTATCACGACGTGTAGCCAAGTGTCTGAGCTGTTCCAGTCGGTCGTTGCACCATGGTAACATATTGCATTGCTTTCAGTCCATTTGTTATGTTTTGTTAGGCTGAAAAAATGAATCCAGAATCAAAAATGCTTTGATGCAAATTTGATTGATTTCAGGACATTTTCCCCCCCAACTCTGGCTGAAATCTTAAATGCTGTACATATTCCAGTAATTACCAAAATAAAAATGAGTAAAGGCTTGAAATGTGTAATAATTATCAAAGAAAAAAAAGAATAATTATGATATTTAGAACTGAATCACTAAAACAGACAAACTGTTTGACGATATCTGAATTTACTTATAGAAACTTTAGACAGAACTGAACCTGATTCAGATCCTTATTTTTGTCACATGCAGCCTGACACAAATGCACAATTTGTTGTTGAAAAGGTTGATGCACAGAGTGTTTATAATGTGTGTGTTTTCACATATTTTCATGTTTGTTTTTCAGCTGTTTGTTTATTATTTCACCCACTTTACCTGGACTGGACTGAACAGAAGCTCCTTGAGACATTTATTCAGAGTCCAATCTCTGGAATTTTGAAACATAGTCTCGTCCTCCCCAGACGGCGCCCGTCGACACCAAGGTAACCTGACCTTTGATAAGTGCGAGAAAAATAGGCGTGTGTTTAAACCACCATGTTATAAATGCAAGTTCCTCCTCAGTGACGGTAAATGAATGATTTGTGGTTCAGAAAAAAAAAGAAAAAACAAACCCAATCAGTTGGGTGAGAGGCAGCAAGTGAGAAAACAAACCTAAAAGAAGAAACAAAGATAAAGACACAACAGAACATGAGGTATAAACTACTGATATTAAGAAGGTCATCAGGTCTAATGCCACCATCATACTTAGACACAGATAGATAAAGAAAGTGTGCAAAAGTCCATTTGTGTTGGCTCATACCAAAGTATGTACTTTGGGCTGAACAGTTGATAAATAAACATTTTGCAGATAAAAATCTGGGAAGTGTGATTTTTTTTTCTCCACCTTTCGTTTCAACTACTAGATTTTTCCATCTGACTGAAGTTTTTCTCGCCTATTCTTCTATGCAAACCAGCTCAAGCACAGTGAAGCTGCCCAAAATGATCTGTAAACAGTCAATTTGAAGTCTTGCCACCGATTTTCAGTTGAATTTAGGTCTGGACTTTGACTGGGCCACTCTAAAACATGAACATTTCTCCATCTGAACCCATCCCATTATAGCATTGGCTGTATGTTTGGGTCGTTGCCTCAGTCTTGGGTCTGTTGCAGCCTCTAATACTTTTATTTTATTTATTTATTTTATTTATTTATTTATTTATTTATAAGACTTAAAAATAAAGGCCAACTTTGATCTACTTTGGTTCCATCGATCTTCCCATCAACCCGGCTGCCACCATTCTTTCGTGTTGAGGTAGGTGTGTTCAGTGGTTAATTTTTTTTTTTTCCAACAGACATTGCACTTTTAATGTACCTGAACTGTGGATTTCCTGAAACAGAACTAGGACTGTCATGTGACTCTTGGCTTTTCTGGTAACTTTGCTTGTGAGTTATTTTAAAGTCACACTTTTTTATAATTTTCCACTTCCAAGCTGAACCAGGGCAGGATGCCTGGCCGACCCCGATATCGAGGTCAACCCACGTTCAACTCTACGAGCAGCTCAGTTTTATGCAATTTCTTCAGTATATGGAAGGAGGTGAACTTTGAGATAAACGCTGCCTGTGGAGATGAAACAACTCTTCTTCAAATAAACAGGTCGTATGAACTCATCCAATCACTGAATAGATGCTTAGAACAGATAAATGTGTTGATGTGCCAAAACTTTCTCCAGCTGAACAGAAACAAAACTGAAGTTATCTTTGGACCTAAAGAGGAGCGAACTAGAATCAATGCGCAGCTTCAGTTATTACAACTTCAATGTCACAGGCTGTTTTTATTTTGATTTTTAATTATGTAAAGCAGCCTTGCTGCGGAAATGTGCTATACAAATAAAATTTGATTGACTGATTGATTGATTGATTGATTGATTGATTGATTGATTGATTGATTGATTGATTAACTGAAAACCAGAAATGAGGCCCAAAACCTGTGAGTAGTGATGGACTCTGACCTGAACCTTCAGAGCCACATTAAGACAGTCACAAAGTCGGCCTTCTATCACCTGAAGAACATCTCCAGGATTAGAGGACTAATGTCTCAGCGAGATCTAGAGAAACTCATCCATGCATTTATCTTTAGCCGCATTGATTACTGCAACGGGGTCTTCACAGGTCTGACAAACAAATCAATCAAACAGCTGCAGCTGATCCAGAAGCTGCTGCTGCTGTTCTCACTAAAACCAGGAAGAACCAGTTCCAAAGTCCTTACACTGTCTCCCTCAGACAATAGACTTTAAAACACTGTTGGTAGTTTATAAATCACTGAACGGTTTAGCACCACAACACATTAGAGATCTGCTGTCGTATCATCAATTCAAGAACACTCAGGTGTTCTGGTTCTGGTCTACCCTCAATCCCCAGAACCAGAACCAAATGAAGAGAAACTACAAATCTTATTAAAACACATTCAATGTGAAAAACCAAAGCAGCTCAAGACATCAGCTAGGAAGTGAAAGTTTGCACAGAAAGGAGTCTTTCAAATGGGAAATGGCAGAGGTGTGTGTGCGCGCGCACGTGTGTGTGTGTGTGTGAGGAAGACAGGCTACAAACCTTGCACCAGTTCTGTCAGGAGGAATGGCCCAAATTCCATCAGGCTATTGAGAGAATCTCACAGAAGGAAACCGAAACCTGACCGAGACGTCCTCAGTAGGGCTGCAGGATTACTGGAAAAAAACTCAGGTAACACTTTATTTGAAGGGGTGTTCATAAGACTGACATGACACTGTCATAAACATGACATAACATCTTGTCATGAATATAAAGAAGTCTTTATGAATGTTTATGACAGTTATCTTGAAGTGCCATTCGGTAAATAATGACACTTTTAATGCAAATTTGCTCTAAAAGTTGCATTGAAAGTCCATTAAAAATGCCAACTTTGCATTAAATTATAATTCAAAAATCATGCAAAGTTGGCACATAAACATTCATAAAGACTGCTTTATGTTCATGACAAGATGTTATGTCATCTTTATAACAGTGTCATGTCAGTTTTATGCACACCCCTTCAAATAAAGTGTCACCAAAACTCACAGTGACTTTTTTTTTTTTTACCAACCCTGCGATATACGTATGAAAAACTGTGTGAATTTTCAACAGACTTCTCGAAGAGGACCTTATGGCTGCCATCTTGTCGACGGTTAACCTGCTGCTTTTTCAGAACGCAACTAGTACGTTTATTTTGTGTATTTGAGAGTTATTCTGATTGCTGTTGGAAATATTATTAGTGAATATTGCAATGACAACATCAGCTGTCATATATGCACATTTTCTTCTGTCTTCTCATTTTCATCTTCCATCACTCTGTGACCTTTAACCTATTTGGCAATTTTATTTATGTCCGACGACAGCTGGAATATATTAACCAACAACGATTTCCCTTCTGATCATACTTTGCAATAAGAATAATGCACACACTGATACTGCGACCCCATTCCTGAGTCGCCGTCTTTCCAACTGTCTTTTAAAAGCTAACTGGACATTTAGTTTCACAGCACCGCTCACAGTGACGATGTGAAGAATGAAACCTTTCATGATGTTGTTTCTGCAACCACATAAAAAATGTGGCAAGCACTTCTCATAAAAAAAAAAAAAAACTTTGATCAGACCAAAAAGAGGGTGCCTGGAATAAAACCAAACAGCAGTGAACAGGAGCAATTTATGTATTCATATTTGAGTCTTTTTACACTTTAGATTGCAAATTTTTACTGTGATCATTTGGTTTCAACTATGGAAAAAGAAAACCCACTCCATTGTGCAGCTTTTTATTACTTTTAAATGGTTTACTGAGTGCTGTTTGCTGATCTAATAAAATGACTTTATATAACCAGCTCATCAGAAGCTAAATTACCTCGCCGCTTTTTGCCCACAGCTCTCTCAGTGAGACTCGCGGCGAAATCTCCCCGTGTCAGATTTAGAAGTCCAGTGAATGGCTCCTGCTTTAGATGTGGACGTTTTAGGGGACTGTTGACGGACATGATAAATCAACTTAAAGAGTGAAACTGCATGGACAGGCTGGGGGAGATCGGGTGACATCCCAGGACGGTTTTCAATAGCGAGAGTTTTGCCTAATTTGCACATATTTGCATCAATCAACACTTTTTACGCCCTAAACTCTGTTAAAGTTTCCTCCTTGGCAAGTAGAAGACACTATTAGCATTAAAGAAAAGAAAACTAGTATTTTTCATTCAGGACTTGCGTTTTTGTTTGTGTCTATTGTGCCTATTGCTTTAAACTGTATTCATAGTCCTGCTATTCAGTAATACCTGCAAGGATGTACAGTATGTTCAGTATTTCTTTACATCTTCATCAGCCATAAATGTACATTTCAGATCATCCAAGTACTGTATATCTGGTTAGAATAATACTTTATTCATTAAATAGTAACACTTCAGAACTGACTTAGATGATTTATTCATAGTCAACATTGTGCAACCCAAGTCTTCAATAATAATTTAATCATGTTTAAATGTTTTCAAAGCACTGGAAATCTATTGCTGTTCCATCAATGCTCAAAGTCTTTTATAAAGCATTTTCAAAAGATACAAAGAGTTGAAAAGTCCACAATCACAGTGACATAGAAAGTAGCTGGTCCCTGAACTTGATTGTAGACATAGTTTTTCTCTCCTTAATTAAACAACATGCTTGAGGTTCCTACATTTCTGACAGAGAGAAATCTATCATCCAAGGAGAAAGGATGGAGTGTTTCCAAACAAAAAATAGGAATGGATGCACCAAAGCGCAGAATGTAGAAAAAAATAACTAACACAATCCTGTAGTATGCTTATTTGTGTGTATGTCTTAGTTTCTGATCGACACAAAAGCTCCTAAGTGGGTGTCCTGTCAGACCGTCAGTTCCCGAAACCACACAAATAAAAAAAACTCATAAAAGTGCACGTGACCCCACTGGACTTGTGTGGTCCAATGGATTTTGTCTCTTAAGATTGTGGGGCAATTAAAAGAAAAGTCAATAGCCATCATTTTAGCTAACCTTTTGGGCAAGTCAACATTGTCCCTTTCTGAAACAACTTCTGCTTCTCCTCCAGTTTCTCCTCAAGGCACCGAAGAAGGATGGGATCCACTTTGGGATCGAACTTGTTGGCAAACCAGTGACCATAGTTGAGCAGCCAGTGCAGTTCGGCCGCCCCAAAAATGCAAACGCTGCGGACGTGCTGCCCCGAGCACGGCGGGTAAAGGTTCTCCTCCAGGTACTGCCACTTCACAAGCCTTGTCTTGCTCATCAGGTCTGTGATGTCGGGCTGGGACCTGGGCACCTCCCCGGGAACGCCCGGCAGTCGCACAAGTGTGGCCCAGAAGTGTTCGTCTGGAGAGTAGGTGTCCTCCGACCAGGCCAGGAAGTCCCTCACTACAGCCGACGAGTTCATGAACTGGATAAACTCCCGCGAGAGCACAAAGTAGGCATTGCCGATGAACATCTCTATGTTGTGCGGCGGTGGAGACTTTGCCTGCTGTGTTTTCACCGGAAGTTTCTTATACTCGAAACTGGCGTCCTGCAGCTCGTAGCGGTACAGAAACCGCTGCTTCTTGAGCTCACTGGGTCGACTCGTCTCCAACATGCTGGAGCCTTTCAGCCCCCTCAGCTCTGACACCAGCTCCATGTTGGACTTCAGTGGGAAGTCCTGGCCGCAAAGGTTGATGACGTACTTCCACTTGACCTCCGATGTCAGAAGGTCCGACAAACAGTTGAGGTCGGCCTTCAGGCGGCTGATGCTCGCGTAGAAAACGGTCTCGCGTTTGCTGGAGATGAAGACGTTGGGCAGGCAGGTGGACAAACCCTCCATGGCAGCGACGAACTGAGCCGATGACTTCTTGTCGTAGTGTATGCAGTAGACGTTGTTGGGAGAGTACACCGCCCTGAGGAGTCTCTCCACCATCCACGCATTTTTATGTACAACCAAAGAGTACGCAATGGGAAAAATCTTCTCTTCCTCGGAAACACACAAATCATCATAACCCCTGATCTTCCTGAAGACAGGGCAATTTCCTGTAAAGTCGATCAGACGTTCATCTTTATCTTCCACCACAGTTTTCCTTCTGATGATGAGGGATTTACCCACTTCTACTGGGTCCATGTCATAAATGGCTTTGCAGCTGATGTTGTGCTTGACAAATGACTGACTGATTGGAGCTGATGGAGGATCCAGGAACTCAGGGATGTAGATGTACTTGACGCTGACCAGCAGCAGGATAATTACCGTCAGCACGGAGAGGAGGCTGGGGATGAACTTTTTCCTGAGCTTCAGCATAGACCGCTTTGCATTCATCCTGTGGGGAAACAAAACAAAACAAAAGAAACACTTGAGGAACAGAAACCAAAACATTGAGTGGTATTTTTGATTAAAAACATAGAATAAACATCTGAAGCAAACCATTACTGTGGAATTTGTTTTCTTTTTTGGGTCTAATATGACTTGAATATTTGTACCAAGAGTCAGTAAAGTTTGAAACGGGGCCACGTTTCACCCGCTGCACCAGCCTTTCTTTTAGTCAAACTCTGTTTGCGTTTGGTATCCAAGGAGTGAATGGATTCGGTTTCAATAACACAACGTTTCTTCACCTTTTTTGAAGCCCTGCCGTAAACGTCCTTCAATCAATTATTAATGCTGGCGTGTCTCCACCAGGCTGGGAGAGCTCAGCCTCTCTTCAGCTGAAATACGGATTCCTACATAAGACATCCAGATGGGCAACTCAAGGCTGCAATGCCCAATTTTTAGATAGATTCAGCGATAGATTATGGCTGGGTGGTCACCTCAAATTTAAATTTATAGCTAGTATTTAAAAAAAAAAGAAAGAAAAAAAGATCAAATTCATATTATAATTTGGGGTGTAATGACATCTCATGTCATTTCCCAACTCGTCCAGTTGTTTCCAGACTTCACAGTTTTCAGCAGTGAAAAAACAATACCAGAGATTAGGAGTGTAATAAAATGTCAGCATGGTTCTTGCCAAGTGAAATCCATCCTGTAAAGGTCAGTCCAGACCCTGTCAGTTTGTGACTTTAAGTTTAGCTCAGTATTATGAAACCAGAATATGACTGTTTCAAGCAGGAAACACTGTTTCTGTGTTTCAGTATTATTTTAAGGCATAAAAGAAAGTAATTCTTTGTGCTGACAAATTAGGCAAATGAAAACATCCTTTGCCAGCAACACTTGTCTACAAAAACTCTTAAAGGTCTAAGTAGGAAAAAGAAACAATGAAACGATGACAGACAAGACAGGAAAGCTGACCGTTGGCGACGGTGAAGCTAGCATATACTGTAGAGCTTCCCTGAGTTGTAGTTTCTAATCAGCTAATTTTTACTGTATTGGCAAATGTTTAAACTGGTCGAACCTAAACCTGATACATCTACACTCAGAGACAATTTAAAACACAGGTTGAGATTTCTGAATCTCAGTAATTCCCTTGGTAAAAACGCAAAAAGTTAGTTATTATTTTTAGCATTAAGACCAAGTTGAAGTCTAGACGAGCTTAAATAAACCACTGACTTCTCAAAGTTAAACTGAATTTTCCAGTCATTAAATATTCACTTTATCTCAGGTGCTTGTATTGTCACACCCTTATTAGAAAGTCAATTAAGCAAAGCTAAAATGACACCAAGAATGCTTCATCTATTTGCACGTACTTTTTCAGAGGATAAATACCTTTATAATAACCTTTGTAGTTTACATTATCTTCCCAATACAAACTTTTGAACCGTCATTCTCATTCAAGTCTGACTTGATTTTTTTTTAAAACACACCCTACAGATTATTTTAACAATGAACTCTATTCTCTTTGTTTTAAAAATAAGAACACAGAGCAAATGATTTGGCTGCTTCTTTTAGCAACCCGGTCCCGATTGGTCCAAAAAGGATATTTCAATTCACTTCAGCAAAATCAGAGAAACCTCAAGTTGAAATTACATGAAGGTGTCATAACATATGTCACTTTCTTTAATGAAAAATAAACAATGAACTAATAATCCAAACAGCGGACAATGCAGGAACCAATGGGAAGCCAGGAACATGAGTAGGAGCAACAGAAGCAGCCAATGAAAAACAACGAGACGAGGGAGATTATGTAAACACAAGAAGGAGTGCAAGTGACTAAGGAACCAGAGGAGTTGATGACAGGTGATTAACAACAGCTGGGGAACGGAGGAGGTAGAGGCAAAATGAGGTAATGATTAGCAGACTAAGAGTTTAAGCTTCATCTCATTCCTGTGAGCCCACAGCTCGGCGTTGCTTGGCCTTCACACCAAATCATACTGTTGATCTTTATTTTGTGTGGTGTGAGGCAACTTCCTGCTCTTTTGAACTTCCTTCTGGTTTGAATCTTTGAAGTCAAACCAGTTTAAGTATTTTGCCTCTTCTCGCCACCGTGGCTTTATGTAGTGAATAATTAACTGAGTTCTTTCTGGGTCTAAATAAAGGTCCATGGATGAGAAAGTTGGCTATTCTTACGTGCTCCTGACAGTTTTTGGTGTGTGGGGCAGAGGAATCCATCCTCTATCTTTCTGGTTTCTGAGGTGCGTTCTGTTTCCCTCCTACTAATTGAAGTTATTTTTTTAACAAATGACGCAGAATCTTGTGGTTTGTCCTAAAGAGAACAAGCCTTATGAGCTTCAGTGGAGATTAAATCTGAGATCGTTAAGATGTAGCAGTGAAAGAAAGTCGCCCAGCAAGTATGTGTCACAAGATTTACCAACATACCAGAGGTGATGGCAGGACAAACTCCCACACACCCATTACCTGGAATACATTCCTATTGCTGTAATGCATTTGGAAACCCTAACTAACTAAAATTGGGCCACTGCCTGGACTCAGCAGGGCCCAGTGCTAGCACATACAAAAACACAATGAGATTTGGCAGCTGTGCTCAGGTAGGGCATCTTCAGGACTCGCAGCATGAGACATGGCTTGAGATGCATCGAAATGCGAAATAAGACCTTACGACCAAACAGATTTGACACATTCACTCCTCTGTACCCTTCCGTCCAATCAACCAACAAAATACAGCCTATGAGAGGCAAACGGATGGCTCGGTTACAAGAGGTGAGGAGATATGATGTTGTGACACAATGCAAAGTGTGGGTTTCTTTCCTCTGACTTCAATGCCAGGCCTGAGGCAGGTTTCCTCCATTAAAATAACTCGGTTGAGATTAAAGTAAAATGTAAAGCAAGGAAGCTCGGAAACTTTGTGTAATCTTTGAAGTGTGGCTTCTAAACATTATAGGAGTGAATTACGCTGAGGTGGTGTGAAACTCAGCCTAGGTTTGAATATGGAAATGGTAAGTGGATTAAAAACGCTGTGGCCACAGCAGATGGCTTGGCCACAGCAGATGTACTCTCTTCTTGTTTTATTTTTTTTTGTCATATTTAAATGTTTCAGATGATCAAGCAAATTTTAATATCAGACAAAGACAACCGGACAAAATTCAAAAAGCAGTTTGTGAATAATGATTTCATTTATCAGGAAGGAAAACCCATTCCAACCTATCCGACCTTTTGAGGGAAAAAACCAAAAAACAAACACTAATGGACTCCCTACAATTAATGTTGTTTAACCACAGTTTTGGGAAGATGTATTTCATTTTACTAGCTACCCCTTCGTTACATTATGAAAAATCACATCATGATCCGACAAAAAGAAATAAATAAAATCAAGAACTTAACAGAAGCAAAGTCATTGGCATCTTTTCAGTCTTGTTGGGGTTACAAACCGTTTCTAAAACTTTGGGAAGCCACTGAACCCCAATGAGAGCCATCATCCACAACCGGAGAAAACGTGGGACAGTGGTCAACTTTCCCAGGGCGGCCTAAAGAAATGACTCAAAGAAAGTATCGAGAACTCATCCAGGACGTTACAAGCACGCTGACCTTACTTGACCTTACATATAGGGTCAAAATTCGTGGTTCAACAATAAGGCGCAAGCAGGCCAAAAAAAAAAAAAAGGGCAGTCAAATGAGCTTTCCGAGGCTGACCAATAAGAAGACAAAGGCCAACAGATCATTTGATCCACAAGACTTTAGGGGAAAATATTCTATATTCATTATAGACAATAATACACTGCAGAAGTTCTGTCTGAAGAAAAGAACACCACAGTGGTAGTGGTAGTATGATGGTCTTGAGTTACAATGCTTTTCAGGACCTGGATGATAAAACCATGAATTCTGCTCTCCACCTAAACACAAGCCAAAGGGTAATGGTGAGTCTGGACTGTCAACATTTGGATTTTAATCTGAGACATGCTGTGTCATGAACTTTAACGTGAATTAAAGTCATTCTGCAAAAAAATAAAAAATTTCGACTGTCACTCATGTAATGTGCTAGCTAAATTGTGGAAGAAGCTACGCTGTAAATCTCAGCAAACTGAGTGGCTGTGAACAGCCACACAGGAAGTAGAGCCACAACATATTTGCTAGCAATAAAGTATCTCAAACGTTCCTCTTACTTCAACTTTAACTGTTTGATATTTGGAAGTGTGTCCGACACAAACTGAACATCTTCGTTCACGTCCTTTGCTGCCATCACCAACCTACAACCTTACACAGGCAGACTGCATTGGTGAAAACAACCCGGAAAGTCAACGGCATCATTCGCAACTCCTCCTTCTGTTCGCTGATTGGCCAGGATGAAACGCATCGGAATGGGACAAATCCCAGATGGCGTATTTTGTAGTGGGACAACATGTATATTTTTATATCTATCCAAGTTTTTCTATAGCGAACCATCCAGGAACAAACCAACTTTAAAAAAGAAAACTGAAACATTCCAACTGTGGATTGTTGCTGACGCCTCCTGGTGAACCACAAATATTAAAGCGATGTAATTAGCTCTTCCCCAGAACAGCCCCCACGGGTGGCACTGATAGTTATTAGGTTCAGGGGTAAATCACCCTTTTCCACACAGGGCTTTGGCTAGCTTTCTTCTCTTCTTAAGCAAATTTGTCATTTATTCACTCGAGTTAACTCTGACTGAGATTAAACTTTGACTGTTAGGAAAAATTGAAATGTGATAACACAGAAACAGAAGACAGTTGTGGGAGGGAAAATACTTTTCACATAACTGTGTGTTGCGCCCAGAGCACTCACAAGATACAGTGATATGAAAATCAGTAGACACCTGGAGATTAAGTACTTTGCCCATCGACATGTGGTGAGGGAAACTGGAATCGAACTTACGTTTCCACTGAGCTCCAGCCAATCTCTTACCTAGCAAAGCTAATAAAAGAAAATTGACTTTTTAAAAATAGGTCAGAAAGGTAATAAAATCTTTTCCAACGGATTTACGACTCACATGAGAACATGGAAAACCTTCAAACATTTCAAACACATTTCAGGTACGTAAGTGAAGTGAAAAATAATGTAAACCTGTTTAGGTAAGGGGTGATTATAGGCTTAAAACAGGGTTAGGTTGTTGAAGAATAACTTCAAGCTTTGAACATCTCACATAGCTCTGTTTAGTCTGTCATAGAAGACTGAAGGAGAATAGCGCAACTGCAAACCTGCCCAGACATGACGGTGTGTTTAATATAAAGCGGCCAAACAAATAGATAAAAAAAGAAGCAACCGAAGAGGCTTGTGGTAACGCTAGAGGAAATACAGCTCAGGTAGATGAATCTGTTGACAAGACAACTAACTCCACAACTCCTTCATAAAATAATCGGGGTGTCCCGATACAATATTTTCACTTTGCAATACGATACAAATATTGCAGCTTTGAGAATTTGCTGATACTAATATTGACCCAAAAACGATATCAGGATAAATCATGCACACTTTTTACTACTTATTTTTCCATGTGGGATGTTGGAAAAGGTTTGATTAGGTGATATTATCCAAACAGAGAACAATACGTAACAATGGCGGACTAAATACTGGAGCAGAGTCCTGTTTATATTGGAGATTCTAGATGCAGACGTAGATAATCTGATACTCTTTTTTTTTTGGCTGAAATCGGATTGATTTTTATATCAATATCAGATCGGGACAAGTCCAAAAATAGCATTAATAAGATAGTCTTATAGTTGAACAAACAAATGGAAGAAGGTGGACTGGTCAAATGAGACATACTGACACTGGACGTCTCCATGAACACACCATCCACATGCTGAAACATGGTGGTGGCACAATGATGCTGAGGGGATGTTTTCTTCAATACTGACAAAGAAGCTGCTTGGAGCTGATGGAAAGAAGAATTTAAACTGAGGTCGAAATTCATCTTCTAACGGTACAACATCCCTAAAATAAACCTGGTTGAGATTAAGTCATAGTCTTTTAAAAGTCTCTGAGTTGAACTGAGAATCAGAGATGTTAAACTTGCTGGTCGTATACTCTGTGAATCCGATATAAAGGGACTTAACATATTTCACCAAAAAAAAAAAAAAAAAAAAAAAAGGCAAAGATTCTGGTCTCGGTGCGTTCATGAGGTAAATTCCAGGTAAACTCTTGACGTGGAATTGTTCAATAATTCCTGTTACTGGAATTCATGCAAATGCAAGTCACAGTTTTCAGGTTTTTATTTGCTAAATGAACATGGTCCTGAATCATCTTCAACTCACTTGGCTAATGATTCTCTGGTTTTGTGTTTTCCTGTCAAATGAAATCCCAGTAGAAGACGTTTCAGGTTTTGGTGGTGACATGGGGAAAAGTACGATTGCGTGACTACTTTTACTGGACTAATGTTGCTCAGCTCATTAGTACATGGAACTGTTTGTTCTCAGGCCACAGTCTCAACAGCTGATTCAGTCCCCGGGGAAGTGCTATAATAAAGACCACAGTGAAATGTTGTCTCTGTCAGCTGCAAGATCACCAATCATTTTCAGCTTTTTTGTGGAACACCAAAATTAGCATAGTGAGAATATAAAAAGATACATTTGTTTAAACTGCCTCATATTAATATTTAACTAACAATACTTTTTATCTTATTTTATTTTTTTAATTTTTTTTTTTTACTTTTGTTAGACAAAAAAATAAATGTTTCCTTCTGTTTTCATCTACCAGAACACATCTGAGATTTTTTTTTTTTTTTTTTTGGGAGGGTAAACAAAACACCCACCTTACTCCGGGGTACCAGGCGCCACGTGAACCGCCTCTTCAAGTCATCCTGAAAGTTTCGGCTCAGAGTTGTGTCAAGCAGCTCCAGTGATGTGAACACCGACACTTGAAGGATCGGATCTCATAACCCGAGCTCACAGACGTCGAGAAGAAACACCAAAAGTGGTCACATCTTTCCTTCCTGCGCCTCTACACTTTCTTCAGAAAACTTCGGACCGCCGGCTCGCCACATCATTAACATTATCTTCAGAGACAAAGAGAGGAGGAAAAAAAAATTCAAACAGCCTCTTTAGCTGGTGATGTCTGCGTGTCCGCGATGCGATGAGAGGGTTACGGTAACCCGGAAAGAGGGAGGATCTACAACTACACGTTGCGGAGAAGAAGATGTTGCGCCTCCCTTTGCGGAGCCGCGGGATGATCAGATGCGCCCAGGAGTGAATAAAAGCGCCGATTCAACAAGTGGAGTTAGTAGGAAGGAAGTTCCTGAAGTCATTCTGAACTGGCTGAGGGAGACGAGTTGGTGTGACGCGCAGAGGAAACCCAAAAAAAGAAAAAAAAAAGAAAAAGAAAAAAAAGAAAAAAAGAAAAAGTTTTAAGGGAGGGGAGATGGGTTGATGTTTGGGTAAACCATAAAAGGAGCCAAGAGGTCTAAAGCAAAAAAAAAAAAAAAAAGAGAGAGAAAGAAAAGAAAAACAGAAGAAACATTTCGAAAGACTTTATTGGTAAATGTGGGTAAAGGGAGATCATCTGCAAATAAAGGAGAGCGTCTGCTCTCAATGCCCTCATTGTCTCCGGACCTGACTGCGCCTTTGTGTGCGGTGGAGGTGGAGGTGGGGAAAAAGAAACTGGAAACTTAACTGCAGACCCACAGGGATTTTATTATTGGGAATATTGTCTTACACACAAAGAGCAGCAGCAGCATTCACGCCAACATTTTATTACCACACACGTATATGCGCAGTGATGTGCAATATGCCAAGTGATATGGAAGTCGTTTATTTGCAGCAATTCAGTTCATTAAGCGAACTGATTGATCTGATTCTGTCCGGGTTTTTGAAGACTTTTTGCATGCAGCTAATAAAAACCACACGCACACCTTCTCTAAAAGTTATATTACATTGGAAAAGTTATTTTTTATTTTTATTTTTTTTTATTTTTAAATACAGAAATATTGTCATTGCGACATTATGGCCAATTACCTGGACTTAGTGCTGACTCAGTCATTGTCACATTTCTCATTTTAAAATGCTCAATTATTTACCACTAAATACTGACTTTTTTTTGTTTGCTTGTTTTAAAGGGGCAGTAAAATAAACTTTTCTGAGATTTACATCGTGTTATAATGTTATTCCCTCTCTAAAACGTACCTGGAGTTTAATTCTTTTATGCACGTTCTGACGACTTCCTGAGGGCTGAGCTTCAGAAACAGCAGGAGCTTCTTAAAGAGACAGAGGCCCAAATTTAATGTGCTAAATTACGTCATATATACAGCATTTTTATAACCACTGACGGTAACAAAGTTACTTGATTGTGCTATAAAATTGCACCATACTGGAAGATATGTAGAAAAGGAGGAAGGAGGAACCTTCTTCTTTTTTTTTAAACAGATTATAGTTTTAATCATAAACATTGTTTAGTCATAAGAAATGAAAGGCATGCTGCTTAATGCACACTGCGTTTGGAGGCAAACAGCTCAGATCCCTGTGTTCAAAAACAACAGTCACATGGGTCACATCTAATGCAGGAGGCATGAGAGCAGAAAATTAGCTGAAAAGTTTCACGTCCAAATGAGATCAGTCTGCTGGGAGAAAATGGAATCACATCATCTGACTTACATTTAAAGGACTGAGAAACACACAACAGTGATACCGAGTTTCTTCTTTTTATTATTAGAAAAAACAGAAGAGTGCATGAAAGTGTTAACATGCCTGAGTGAAACAATCCAAATTAAAGCAGCAGAAATAAAAATGTAGAGCAGAACAGAAGCAGCTTTTATTGACCCACTACATGTGTAACTGCAGCAAAGGTTTGCCCCAAACAGGAAGAGAAACTGACTTCCCACTGACATAAGACACATTTAACACCAATGAGAGCTAGTGATGCTAAAGAGCAGCATTAACTTCTCTGAGAGAAAGAAAATCTGAACGTCCAATTCTCAGTGGGTTGAATTCAGTTGCGCCCTGGAGACGGTTGGGAACGGTTAAATGATCGTCCAGCGCTGACAAAACAATACTTAAAAGAAAGAGCAAAACAAGTCCACATGTTGGAGGGGATCAGACCAAATCCCCTGACATCAGAACCCACTTTTAAAACACAAAGGGTTTATTTTGTGCTCGCCAGGTTCCGATTATCCAGAGACGTGCAAGAGTTATGCTGTTCAGACAGAGTACAACTAAGAATTGGCTGCTTTGGTAATGAAGCACAGCATTTGTTTTTCCACAGTTATCTACGTGTACATGTGTTTTAAATAATAATAAAAAAAACGAATAAGTACAATAATTAATGTAAAAAGTAGATTTGGATTTCATTCACTCAGAAAAACCAAAAACACATATTCAGAAAAATCTGGCCATTAGTGAAAAAGTAATAGACTCTGTCACACAACAATAAAGAGCATTTGAAGCAGAGCAGGCCTAACAAAGCAACGCAACTTCACGGCAATTTCTTACTGGAGCATGTTGCCTTCTATGAATGATGACCATGTAAAAAAAAATAATTATATATATATATATATATATATATATATATATATATATATATATATATATATATATATATATATATATATATATATATATATATATATATATATATATATATATATATATATATATATATATATATATTTGTAACAGTGGTTTTAATTGTGGTGTGAACCTCAGGAGGAATAGTCTCTACTCTGCGGTAGAGACTAATGGGAATCCTTAAATAAACAAGGAAACTATGTTGTTTCATCTTGATGATCAACCAGGAGTTTTGGAAAATATTCTGTGGACTAGAGAGACAAAAGTGGAGCTTTTTGGCAGGTGGTGGTGGTATGATGGTGGTTTGCTTTGCTGATTTCTTCTTTTGTTTCTTGAAAACATTTTGGATTCTTCGGTTTATGGGTTAATGACAAATGATAACAATCCAAAGCGTCCAAATGAATTTACGTATGAAAGGCTAAAAAGGACAAAGCGAAAGTTTAGGAACGGCCTAGTCAACACCTGGAGTTGGACCAAACAGATCCTGTGGTTTATCTTTAAACAGCCTGTTCATGTTTAGAAACCCTCCAGTGCGGCTGAAGTGAAACAGCTCAGTAAGGAAGTGGTTTATAGCACAGGGTGAGTCTGATTCATGTGACGACTAATCGAACATCTATGATCTTTGGAGGCCTGATTTGTGTTTTAAACAATAAGCAAATTAATGCACTCTCAACTGAACATACAAATAATAAATAAATAAATAAATAAATAAATAAATAAATAAAGGTGGCTTACTGACTCTGTTACCAGGTACTGAGCTGGTTTGAAATCAGCAAACTGATTTGTTTTCTCTCAGGAAACAGTCAGCCTGGCTGCTGCAAGATGATTGGGTTTATGTAAACGAGTCGACGGCTTCTAATGATTCACTTGACTCTAAATATCTTTAAATAGTTATACGAAAGGTGAAACAATTAAATGAATTTGATTCATTTATTGATTTTACAATAAAATACTGTACCGTAAAAACAGTTTAAACTTCCTTTCAATCCTGTGCGGATGAGTACGAAGCTAAAATGACTGATTCTTATGTTACAAGACATCATTTTAATAAATAAATAAATAAAAACGATTCAAAAAATGACTTGAATTTCCACATTCCTCAGATTACTAGATAAGAGAGCAGAAAGGATCTCCAGTAACAGTCAGCCTTGCAGCAACTCTGAAGAGGCCTCTGACTGAAGAATGTTGCTGTAAGACGAGCTTAATATCTGGGGAGTAGAAATGATATTACACAGTATTGTCAGATTATGATCTGATCATTTTTAATCTAATGGAGTACACACACACACACACACTCACACACACGCACGCACGCACACACACGCACGCACACACACACACACACGCACACACTTTAGACAAAATTACTTTATAGTAGGTCATATCAGACGACATTAGAATAACCTGTTCTGCTTTTACCTCTCTCAGAATCACAGAAAAACACACCAGAGGGCAACAATTCAATCTCTACCTTTTCAAAGATATAATTTTCTTCTTCATAATTTTACTTTCTCATTGTGAGTGGCATTAAACAACGGAGCCCTCGCTTGAAAAAGGAGGTAAAACTGGGAAAAAAAAATGAAAAGAGAACAAGAATAACCAGAGGTTTCTTTTCAGTGCTGTTACCAAACTTACAATGAGTCAATCTGTAAATTCATCCGGCTCTGCAAAGCCGGATGAACTCCGTCACTTAATGGTGTTCTTTAAGAACATTCAAAAATAAAACTATTGATGTCTTGCCGAACAGGGTAACTGTTGCTTCGGTGATTAAATAATAATCAAGTTTTGTCACACTTTAGGATCTTATTCTTTCAAACGTTCCTGACAGAGCACTTTGCTCCCAAACTGCCGGTTTGCTTGTGGTTCCTGGAATTTCTAAAAGTAGAAATCTTTTAGCTGTCATGCTAATTAGATCCCAGTTTTAGTACGTGAAACAGACACACTATTTTTAAGACCAGGTGTAAAACTTAAACTTCCCTTTTTGATAAAGTTTATAGTTAGAGTGGCTTATCCCACACTCCAGCTTCCTGCTGGAGCACAAAAAAACTCAAAGTTGTCAACATAATGTGCTAAATCTTAAATGTAACAAAAGAAAAGGGGTGTGGTGTTTTGCTAGAAGTTGTCAACATCACAGCGACATCTGAGGCCAAGTGTATCACATTTCACAGGTCTGTAAAGTGTTAAGGAAAATACTGAGAAGAGATTAGGTCAGTTATGCTAGCTTGACTTTGACAACTTTAACATGTAGCTGTGCTGCAGAATTTGGTGTGCTTTGGTTCAGTTTAAAAAAAAAAGAAAAGGGCAACCCTCAACAGATTATCAGTAAAGCAGGTGTTTAGATAAAAAAATTAAAGGTGTGTCGATTTTAATTTTAGCATCTTATTTACAGCCAGTCTAATACATATTGTACTTCATATGCAATGCCAAGTAAAAGTATGAAATCGTTTTCATTCTAAAGAACTAACAAAAAGTTATTTTTTTCTTTGTTTTGGAAGGATTTGTAGCAAGAGACTATTGGCAGATAATAATACTTCTGGCAATCATAAAACACTGGAATCTGGAATTTTTTTTGTTTGTTTGTTTTTTTTGTGCAAAGACATATTCTTTCCTTCCAGGAGACTCCCTCTGTCAAGCAGAATCAGTAAAACTGTGTCCTGAAACTGATGTAGCAATCAGGCGACGCTGATCAATGTAATTTCATAATTTAAATCATATTTATCTGAATAACTATCACTGCACAGAACTTGTGAATGTGGCTTCAGAGGGACCTTGAACCCTCTAGTGGCCAACATAATGTAAATGCAATTTTTCAAAACCAAAGTTATAAGAAATGATGAGTAATATTAATGTTTGTGCAAATGAGCTAATTGTATAAAAATTAAAATAAATAAATAAAATAAGGACTTCTTGCAATTTTTCCCCCAGCATCAGCTGACAGTGAATTAAATCTACTGAAATTGACTTATTTGTCTTTCAGGAAAACTAGATATAAGAACAAAATTGTGTAAGGGCCAGTGGCCTTTTTATTTCTATAATTTGATCAGTTTAATTTGTAAATCAATACGTAGCCTATAGCATGTGAAAAAACGTTTTCAGAAATGATGTGTAATTTTTCCTACTTTAAGTAAAATCTTAATGAGTACATGTCAAAATTCAGCCAAATTTATAAATCATAATCTCAAACCAAAATTAGGATCAATGCATGTTTTGGTAATTGAATTTTCATATTAGAAACCAGTAATGACCCACAAACGAACAACAAAATGTAAAAAAAAATTGACATTCATCTTTATTCAACATTTCTTAACCAATCTTTCCCACTCGCTTTTTTGTGAAAAAAGTACGTGACACAACACCTTCGAGGCAGAAACAACAGTCAGTCATACTGCAAAACAATAAAAAAAATTCTGATGCGTGTGAAGGAATATAAGAAATGTGACAATTTTTCGTTTTTCTCACTAGGGAGTTTTGTTTTTATTATATCACGTATGAAAGAAAAACAAACCAAATTCAATGTGTACTTTATCTGTTTTTGGCCTACAAAAAGGCTTTATTTTCAGTCTTTTAATTTGCATTAAAACAAATCAAATAGCTACTTGCACTTTTCCTTTTTTTGTTTTTTCGTTTTACAGAACAACGCAGTATTACTACTCGGAGTGGCGCGTTGATAGACTTTTGCGTAAAAAAATAATGCAAAATACAAAGGAAAAAACAGTACCTTTGATATTTTTTTTCTCTCGATAAAACAAATTACAACTAAAAACTGTTTTAAAGGTGAAAATAAACAAACAAATAAATAAATAAAATCGAAAAATTGTTGACGTACTTCCTGTCCTTCGGCGCCGCCCCGTCACGTCTCCGCGGTGACGACAGAATGAGGTCAGGAGTTCCGCGTCGCCATGTTGATTTTAGTTACATCAGTCTAGCAGCAGAGCTGTCACAAATATGAAAGAGACCCTCTGACCGCGGCAAAACTCACCATTTGAGGTAGGTAGGAGCTCTAGTGGCACCGAACAGGAAGTTTTATGAACGTTTAAGGCTGTAGGATAAGCTTCCTCTGGTAAGAGGCTATGTTAGATAAGTTCGGGTGTGACAGCTAATGTTGCTAAGGCTAACAGTAGGCACTGTCAGTATCTCTCAGATTTAGAGAAAGTAGATACAGTTTGCTTTTTGACTAAATAAAGAGGTGTGTGTACAGTGAAAAGAAAAGTTCTTCAGCTGCGTCAGTCGGCCATTTTTGGGCGTTTTAAACCGTCGAATTAACCTCCGTCATTTGGTTTCAGGTGTGATATTGTCGCCTTACAGATGAAGCTCCAGTAAGCAGGCATCTCGACATCCACGATGCTGGCCCGTCTTTTCCGCCTCCACGGCCTGCTGGTGGCCTCCCATCCCTGGGAGGTGATAGTGGGGACCCTGGCCGTCACCGTCTGCCTCATGAACATGAACAGCTCATCGACCAGCAGTCAGATGTGCAGCTGGAACAACTGTCCAAAGGTTAAAGAGGTGAGACGGCTGTGAACGGAGCATTTGGAAAGGGAGAAAGTTGTTTTCCTTCGCGCTAACAAGAGGTTATATGTCCTGTTTTCTTTCAGGAGGCCCCCAGTAGTGATATAATCGTTTTGACCATCACTCGCTGCATGGCTATTATTTATATCTACTTCCAGTTTAAGAACCTCCTGCAGCTGGGATCCAAATATATTCTGGGTCAGTATGATGACAGACTGTGACCATGTTCTAAAATTACACCGCTCCATGTTGGGGTATCTCCATCACCTTCGTTCTGATTTGTTCTTTTTGTAGATTTTTATATATATATATATATATATATATATATATATATTTGGCATATTTAAACAGCTTTGGATTTGGATTTTGGATGCTGGGGAGCTGGAAGGATTTTTGCTCTCTTTTTTTTCTTTCTTTCTACTTTTAAACAGTTATTATGATGTGTAACTGAGGCAACAAGATATTGTTTTTACAATTGGAAGCAACTTATTAGCGTCAAATACTGACTGCTACTGGAGATCCTTCCTGCCCATAGCATCACCGTTACACAACGACTCTTTAAAGACACTTGGACGATATGAGTTATGACGATATTCACCTCGGGCATAAATGAAGTATTTTTGAATTGAGCTGAATGACCGGCTTCTGCTTGTTACGCATCCCAACGCTAGCACAACAATCGTTTGGGAAAACAAATGAACATCCAAAAATATCTAAACACATTTGTTTTTGTTTGTTTCTGCAGGTATTGCTGGATTGTTTACAGTGTTTTCCAGCTTTGTTTTCAGTACAGTGGTCATCCACTTCTTCGGGAAAGAACTAACCGGTCTTAAGTAAGTGTTGTTTTGGGTTGTGCTTTAGGAAAGTTTTCATACGCCTGATAATTGTCTCACTTTAGTCATGAAGGAATCACAAACTTTAGGTTAAATTTATCTGTATTTTGTCTACTGGATGAACACGAAGCAGCAGATTGTTGCAGAATGGAAGGGAAATGATACTTTTAAACGTTGCACAAATTTAGTCATATTGGACAGAGAGCAAAGCGTCTCAAATTTAAAGTTTTCCTGTTTTAATATGACGATGGCGTCAAGTTCTTAGGATTTTATTTAGAATTATAATATTACTAGTATTTTAGAGAAAGATTGCCTTGTGTTTCTGATTGAAAAACGATAAGGGGTGTAATTCAGTTCCAATCAAAGACGGAGTATTATTTATAATTTAAGAAAATAAAATGAGTAAAATAAAGTCTTAATAATAAGTATAAACTTGTAGTATTTTGATTTCCTTCTCGTATCATTGCGACTTTATTCTTGAAACATTATGGCTTTATTCTCGTAATTTTATTTCTTTGATATCATCCAGATCCTCTGAAGCTGGAGTCTTTCTGGGTCCCATTTTCTTTCAATTTCACTTTTTTTTTTTCTTTTTACTTATTTCTTCTCCAATGAAAATTCCTCGCCACTGCTTGCGAGTTACCTTCCAGATTTCCACTGCCTACCGGCTTCCAGTTAGCTTACAGTTAGCTCCCACCGCTTACAGGCTAGCTTCGGTTAGCTTCAGATCGCTGTACTTTTAACGAAAACGCTCCGTGAAGCATTTCTCCTCACCGATCACGCTGAGCAGTTAAACGGCTCTCTCCGCATCATTCAGGTCCTCATTCGCCGTCTTGTCGATGTTGCTGGTATGTTTTCTTTCCGTTGTTTTCGGTGACGGACAGCTTGAACATGGGAGTGTCAAGCACAGGCAGCGTCGGTCAAGCAGCGACGCTGCTTCTTTTACTTTTAAACTTTTCTTAGTGTGGCCTTAACAATCTGTCAAACTAATCAGACGCTCCCGTCGGAATGAACTTCATTTGATTGGCCAGTTCTGATCTCTGCCCAATCTAATGGTGTTTTTTTCAAACTCTTTAAGACATTAATACAAAGGCTGCTGCTCAGTTGTTTTAGTTATTATTGTTGTAGAAATCTCACCCTGTCCTGTTTTCCTGCAGTGAAGCTCTGCCGTTCTTTCTCCTGCTCATTGACCTGTCCAAAGCCTGCACTTTAGCTAAATTTGCCCTCAGCTCCAACTCCCAGGTAGTGTTTCACGCCCGTCGATGCGTCTGAACTTGCACCTTGAACCGTTCAGCCGTAACAATCTGGTCGTGATTCTGTGTAGGAGGAGGTGAGGGAGAACATATCGAAGGGCATGGCTATCCTCGGCCCCACGTTCACCCTGGATGCTCTCGTCGAGTGTCTGGTTATAGGAATCGGCACCATGTCGGGTGAGAATGACTTTTGTTTTGTTTTAACAACCCAAAACATTTGCTGGTGTCAAACAGAAATTTTAATCAGGACCTGATTTGCTCTCCAGGCGTTCCTCAGTTGGAGATCATGTGCTGTTTTGGCTGCATGTCTGTTCTGGCCAATTACTTTGTTTTCATGACGTTCTTCCCAGCGTGCGTCTCTCTAGTCCTCGAGGTAAGGGTGAACCCAAAACATCCTGTTGAAGCAAGCTCAGTCTAATGAAGAGAATAGTTGCTATCATTGATGTATATTGCTGGATTGGACAGCGCCGGTTAGCCGCTGTGGCTAGAGACGTACTCCTGCAGGAGTCATTACTGTGCTTTGAGCCACAACAACAAAACTAAACTGTTCCTTTGAGCAGGAATCTGTCGTAGCACTCTTATTTCTTAACCAAGTTGTAGAAAATGAGGCTTAAATTAAAGTGGAGAAAATTGCCTAGGTTTCAATATGTAACATATTTATACTGCCTAGAAATAAATCCATAAATAGTTTGGTTTCTGTTGTTTCTAGGTGAATTTTTCTTTTTTTTAATATTGGACAATAACTTAATTTTACATAATTATTGCTAATAATCAAACTATGACTCCTGTGCTTTATGAAATATTTCATCCCATTTGATGACACTTATGAACATCTCCACATACTGCGAACAACAAGGAAAATTAGTCCAGTTTTTGTCGCTTATTAAACTTTTAGAAATCACAACGGCTGCAGTGTGCAGGGAATTAATGCCAAAAAACAACTCAAAACCACGTTTAGTTGCCATGGCAACTGACTGACAACAGCTCTGCTAGCTGACAGCAGAGATTATGTTCAAGTGTATCAGGAATGGACACCAAAAAACACGCAGACGTTTCCCAGACAAAGAGAGCCCATAAAAACCTGAGAGCATTCAGACCGTTCCAGTTTTCGGACTCAGCGTTAGTTTTGCTAATTGGCCAACTAAACACTGGGGTTGGTAGATCAGCTAATTTAAACACCTGCTCTACTGATGGTCTGTCAGAGTCTAGGTGTGTTTGTTGCCTTATTTTAGTGTTAACTGAACCAAAACATACCGAATTTCTCAGCACATCTACACGGTAAAATTGTCAAGCCAGCATAACCTACTTCCTGCTTTCTCACATTTTTTTTTTTAAGTTAACTTTTTTCCTCTCCTGTGAAATGTGATTCACTTGGACCTTGTTATTTTCGCTGCCGTAGTGTTGACATCTAATAGTAAAACATCGCATCCATTTTTCAGATTCTTGGCATGATTGTGTCATTTTACCAGCTACCGTTATTCCCAGACTCGATGCGTAACGTCCAGTCCAGTGATGTGTATCAGTGAGTTACATGTTCAGCTGTGGATTCTTCTGCTTTAAAGCTGTCCAGGGAAAGTCGGGAAGGCCGTCCCATCTGGCAGATGAGCCACTTGGCTAATGTTCTGGCTGAGGAAGAAGACAACAAGCCCAACCCTGTGACCCAAAGAGTTAAAATCATCATGGTGAGAACAAAGAAACAAAACAACCTTTCCAGTTTTTTGCTGCTGCCTAAAGGAGGTTTAGTTTTACTTTCCTCATGTGAAGTTGGAACAGTGAAGCAAGCGTCAGTCCGTTTCTCTTTCCCGTCTTTCAGTCTCTCGGTTTGGCCCTGGTCCACGCCCACACTCGGTTAACAGCCGAGCATTCGGGTCGCAATCGCACAGCAGAGGGACCCGTAGCTGAGAGACTGGAATCAGCTGGGACCGTGTGGCCCCTGAAACTCACCAGGTAAACACAAAATGAGCTTTTGATCATTTTATACTTATACTTGTTATTAGGAGGGTATAAGAGACATTTAAAACACATAAAATGTTCCTACATTTTAGTTTCCCTTGTCCTTGCTGCAGGATGTAGAATATCATCTCAAAGAAAGTTAACATTAATAAACGATATAATAGTGAATTGAAACTGTCGTTTGTATCGTTTCTATCTCCAGTTTGGTGCAGGAAAAGTTTGAAATGGTATTTTGAAAAATACTTGAACTTTGCAGATGAAGCGTCTTTCTGTACATCCCGTTTGTCCTGCTCCGCTCATGTTTGTCCGTCTCGTCCCTCAGCATGGAGCTGGAACATGTGATAACCCTTGGCCTGGCGCTGCTTCTCGCCATCAAGTACGTCTTCTTTGAGCAAGCGGACACCGAGTCCTCCCTGTCTCTCAGGAGTCCCATTAGCGGCGCCTCTCTGGTTCAGAAGCCCCGGGCAGCCGACAGCTGCTGCAGGAGGGACCAATCAGCTGCCAGGAAAAGCTCCGCTGGTGTCTTAGCAACCGGGGTTGCTTCCTCGGCGGTCTCAGACGTTAAACCGTTGCCTGAGGCTGACATTACCTGTAAAGGTATCTTTTTGTTTTGGGAGGTTCCTCCCAGATTTAACACTCTGTGGCTTTGATTAGATGGATCTTCTTCCTGTCTGTGTTAAAATGATAAAAACATGAATCTCATTAGAAATCCTTGATCATTTTAGGTTTAGCGTATTTCTAACATTCTGTATTATAACACATTTGTTTCTAATCAGTGGCCATGCAAAACATTTCCCCAACTTGCCTTTTGTAGATAACATAAACTTACAAATTATGTAATATTTTTTTACTACATTTGATCCCATTTGATAGCTAAACTAGTTGAATTGACTAAATCTGCAACACTTCACTACCTACAGACAATTTTTACTCTCAGGCCGGCCAAAGAAAACTTGTTTTGAGCCGCAAATGTCACGTTACGTTTTTAAAATAATTTCAGAAAGGAAATTTGTCATTCTCAAAGATGCACAATTTTTCCCTATTTTATGGAATTTAAAATAAAGATGAGCATGAAATTTTAGCGAAATTATTATTTTTTTCTTCTGTAGGATGGAAAATGATTTAAACAATAAAAAAGCACATGGATTACCCACCTAATGAGAAGAAAAACATATTTAAAAATGTTACATGTACTTTTATCGTCACAACTTGTGGGAATTCACTTCAAATATTGTAGGACTAAACAGAAAAACAGTCAAAAAGTTTGATATTTCTAAATTTAGAAACAATAGCCGGTGCTTTTTCATTTTTTATTAAGATCCAAAGAGCTGCAGACCAGCACAGTAACATGATGTGTTCCTCTCTGTCACTGAAGTGAGACGAAGCGTTTCAGTGGAGGTCGGCGGCTGTGCTTCACCTCGCCTGGAGACGTGCAGAGCTCCTGCAGGCTGTGGAGCAGAACCTCGCTCACTGGAGGAATGCATGGCCGTCCTCTCTGACCCCGAGGTGACTCACCAGACCACACAGACAGCTCAGGTAGTTTTTGATGGTGTGGAAATGGTTTCTGACGCTTTTTCAAATATTTCTTTTTTCTAGAGAGGTCCAGAAATGCTGACGGATTCAGAGGTGATCAACCTGGTGACCGCTAGGAAGATCCTGAACTACAAACTGGAAGCGCTGCTGGAGACTCCAGAAAGGGGCGTGGCCATCAGGAGAGAGATGCTGGCGCTGAAACTTCCTGTCAGCTCCGCTTTGTCTGGTCTGCCTTACAAAGGCTACGACTATTCAAAGGTATTTACCGGTTCCCTCGTACTTTAAAGGGGCAGTATTATTAATAATATATAAATAAATGCTGTTATATATCAAATATCACTTATAAGAAATTTGACTTTGTAGTTTGCTAATTGCTGCTCTGAAGGAGCTGAGTAGGGGAGGAGCTTCATCCTTGGAGGCGGGGCTAGGTGCACCCAGGTGCTTTGCACAACTGAATGGTTGCCATGGAAATTAAAGGATTTCTCAAACATGCATGAAAGAATCAAAGCAACACTCCAGGAATGTTTTTGATGAGGGAACAACATAACAGTGTAAAACTCTTAAAATTGATTTCACGTAACACTTCCCCTTTAAGTTATCCTGTTTTTATGTTGCCATAGAAACCGTTTCAGCTCCTCATCCGCTGCTTTGTGTTTCATTTTGTGTCGCTGTAGGTGATGGGCGCTTGCTGCGAGAACGTCATCGGCTACATGCCAGTGCCAGTGGGCGTGGCCGGCCCGCTGCTGTTGGACGGCCAGCAGTTTCATGTCCCCATGGCGACCACGGAGGGCTGCCTCGTGGCCAGCACCAACAGAGGATGCAGAGCGGTTTCTGTAGGTACACCGGCTCCTGCTCCAGTCATGTCCGGTGCGCTCCGTCGCTAACCGTTAGCGCTCTTCTTCTTCTTCTTCCCCCGTCCAGCTGAGCGGGGGCTGCAGCAGCAGGATCCTGGCCGACAGCATGACCAGGGGTCCTGTGGTGAGGCTGCCCTCGGCGTGCCGGGCCGCAGAGGTCAAAATGTGGCTGGAGACGTCGGACGGGTTCGGCTTGGTCAAGGAAGCCTTCGACGAGACCAGCAGGTGGGAAACGACCGCGGAGGTGATTTTTTTATTTTTGTTTCACCTGAGAGGCAGAAAGATCAAAACTAGACGTTTGTGTTTGCAGGTTTGCCCGTCTGGAGAAGCTGCTGGCCTGTGTGGCAGGAAGAAACCTTTACATTCGCTTCCAGTCGCAGACGGGCGACGCCATGGGGATGAACATGCTCTCTAAGGTACAGCCAGACAGCCAAGCTCTCCTTGTTGGCAGCATTGAACATTTTCAACACCTTTCAAAACCTTAAAGTATTTTATGTAGAGCTGAGCGATTGATCAAATGTTTGGTTTTATTATTGTTTAATATTTGGAAAGTTTTTTTTTTTTTTATGGTATTATGACTAAAATTCTCGTAGCCTCACCCTGACACTCCACCATGCAACTCACAGAAGGGTTGATTGAAGAAAGAAATACTCTCATTTGTAAATTTATCATTATTTTTACTTTTTAGAAAAGAAATTGAGAAAAAAAATGTGATTTAAAATCAGAACTGAGATTTTTCACCAAGCGCTTTATTTTGTGCTACACCGACTCAAAACGGTGCTCGACTGTGGATGAAATGAGTTGGTTTTTTTCCTTCATTTCTCGAAAACGTTCCCAGTGTGTCCAACACCATAGATAAAGGGGTGTGTGTGCGTGTGTGTGTGCGCGTGTGTGTGTGTGTGCGTGTGCGCGCCCTTCAGGGGACGGAGCAGGCTCTGAGTCGGCTCAAGCAGCACTTCCCAGACATGGAGGTTCTGTCTGTCAGTGGTAACTACTGCACTGACAAGAAGTCTGCTGCCATCAACTGGATCCTGGGTCGGGGGAAGTCCACTGTGTGTGAAGCCACCATCCCTGCCCAGGTGGTGAGGGAGGTAAAGGATCCAACAGGAAATGATGTCAGCTCGAGCTCCAGTCTTTTCTAGCTGTGTTCAAAGTGTTGTGTAAATGTTCTGCTGCAGGTTCTGAAGAGCAGCACGGCCGCTCTGGTGGATCTGAACATCAGTAAGAACCTGGTGGGCTCGGCCATGGCCGGCAGCATAGGGGGCTTCAACGCACATGCTGCCAACATAGTCACCGCCATCTTCATCGCCTGTGGACAGGTAGAGCAGCACCGAGCGCGCTCAGACCGGAGCTGCTGTTACTTTAGTGGTTAATGGATGGACTTGGTGTGACCAGTCGTCCTCCCAGTTCCTCACTGGTGCTGTTGCTATGGTGCAGGACCCGGCTCAGACCGTGGGGAGCTCCAGCTGCATCACTCAGATGGAGGCCGCCGGCCCAGACGGAGACGACCTGTACATCAGCTGCACCATGCCGTCCATAGAGCTGGGCACTGTGGGCGGAGGCACCAACCTGCCGCCACAGCAGGCCTGTCTGCAGGTACCATAAACGGCTGAGCTTTTCACGTTCATGTTGGAAGTATTTTTTAGCTGCAGATCCATCATTTGCTACAAATGTTCACCAAAGCAATGCTGTTATTGCATTTAAGGCAATAAAATGTTTATTTTCTCATTTAAAAAATGAGTTGATTCATTTGCACGTTTGAATGTATTTCTAATGTATAAAAAAAGACTTTAATTCAAAAATCTGCAGAATGTGGCAATTTTTTAAATCGGATTAATTGTCAGAATAATCAATTAATCGATAACTAAAATCCTCATCAGTTGCTACTTGGTGCACCTGCAGTGCAGGAAATGTTCTGAGGCGATTCCGTCGTTCTTCCTCTACAGATGCTTGGTGTCGCCGGGCCCAACCAGCCGGGAGAGAACGCCCGCCAGCTGGCCCGCGTAGTGTGTGCCACCGTCCTGGCGGGGGAGCTGTCTCTGATGGCCGCTCTGGCAGCAGGACACCTCGTCAAAAGCCACATGACTCACAACAGGTAGGGTTGCTTGTGTTTTTTTATTTTATTTTTAAAGTTTTTGTTCCCAATGCTGCCTCCTCCACCTTTTTCGGCCATTTCTGACTGCGTGTCTCTCTCTCTTCCCTCTCAGATCTAAGACCAACCTGCCTGAGACAAACGTCCCTAAGCGTTGACGCTTCATCCAAAACTGCTATAAACACAGCCTGTGTTTGGTTGCTCTCTGACTGCAAATCTTTTTTTTTTTTTTTTTGTTTCTCAGTGGAGATGTTACCATTACTAATGTGTGCTATTTATTTGCATCTTTTTTTTTTTATCATCCTGGCCAATCAGCTTACTGAATCTGACGTGAGAAAACCTGCATGGTTGTTAAACAGGTTTAAACCTGTCTTTGCATTTGCCAAAAGCTTGCTGGAGACGGTGCTGCAGATGTGTGTGAGGCCATTTCTGCTCACGTTTCGAACCCTGAATGTGTTTTTTCCTGCCAGTGTTGTAAGCTCCGGCCTGTGCCATCCTACCTGACTAAAAGCTCGCTGCTGTATACTGTGTATACTACGGAGCGGCCATGACTGCTGGTCTTCT
The DNA here is from genome assembly GCF_051168715.1 of Poecilia mexicana. Taxonomy (NCBI): domain Eukaryota; kingdom Metazoa; phylum Chordata; class Actinopteri; order Cyprinodontiformes; family Poeciliidae; genus Poecilia; species Poecilia mexicana. The sequence continues at coordinate 4,261,262 of NW_028263381.1, forward strand.
TGGCTCCCGCTCGGATCCACTAACTAGTCGTCACCGCTGGGAAACAAGAGACTTAAAGCAATATTTATTTATTTTTGAACCTTTTCATGTGAAAGTATTAGATTCCTGCAGGTGGTGAATGTTAAAGGACGGTTGTGACGTCTCGGTGGTGATAAATCACAGATTCTTGTATTGCCATCCTCAGAAGTGGCCTTATGCGTTACAAGTGGAGCTTTACATAGAATATCCAATTCAAAGAAATTTCTTACACTTGTAATCATATTTAAAAAATAAAACACTACCTTTCTACTTGGTGAACTCATCTTTATAAAACAAAATAAGCTCGAGTTCTTTAACAGCTTTTATTTTTCATACGTTTTGTTTTTCATGTCAAGATAATTTTCTCTTCAATTAAAATACCTTTTCTAAGTAATTTGATGTAGTCAAACGGATCTATGGTCAATATTCCTGAAACATCTTTGACATTAGTATCACAAACATGTTTGTATTCAGTATTTGGCAGGAGGTTTTAAGAAAACTATTTAGTGGTATATGAAGAATAATCTGGTTTTAATCAGTCCACTCCATAAACTATTTGATTTCATTATAAGAATCTGTGTTTTAGGCAAAACCCATCACTTCATCTATAAAATTTACAATGTAGAAACAGAATTTCTACAAAAAAAGATTGTGCTTAAATTGTACAGAGGATGAGAGTTTGAGGGGGAAAAAAAAAAAAAAAAAAACTGAGGATAAACGGATTTATTTCACTTTCAAAACAGGGCAGAAGAGATGCCACATTACAGTACATTTACAGGCCGATCCCAAAGCGTTAGTATGAACAACTTTACTCAAAGTACATTCAGTTTGACCAAAACACAGAAAACTCAACTTACAGGAAAATGTTTGCTTTCAGATTAAAACGGCCTAACCCTGGCATTTTTCTAACGAGCAGCGGGGCCGAGCGAACTCCTCCATCGCGTTTTTCAGACAGAATGTCTGAATTCACAAGCTTAGGAATAACCGGGAAAGAAAACGTAGGAAAAAGTAGAACAGACAAGGTAATGCAGTACAGAGAAAGAATAGAAAGTATTAAAAATAAGTAAAATTGAAATCTGTTAATTTGCCTTGACGTTACAGAGCGTAACATTCTTCCACATGATCAAGAAGAAAAAGCTGCAGTACAAATAATTTTTTTTAAATGACCTGTTCAAATTGTGCCAGTGGAGTCCTTCATGTAACAAATCCCAGAAATACTGACACCGATTGCGACACTTTTATTCTAGAGCTTGGAATATGGCTCCTTCTGTGGACAACACGAGTAACTCCTCACCAGGTTCATTTGTTCAGTCAAAAACACGGCAAGACCAGATTTGAGTCGAATAAAACGAACGCACCCGAGAGGCACTTCCTCTATCAGCAACCTTCTACGTCTTCCTGCGACACTAAGGCATCTGGGCTCGAGTCAAAGCTTTGCAAACCGTCGGCAGAAGCCATGACAACTATTTACATTTGTAGCGAAGCGTGGTCGCGAAGAAAGCGCAACTGGAACGGTGTTATTCACACTTGGTAAATGTGCAGGCGTCGTGATAATCTCTGGTTCCTCCTTCAAACACCGGCATGTCGGGTGGTTTCATTAGAGAAACGTACAGCTTCTATCATCGGGCTCGCACGCTAACAGGAAGCCCTCTGGAGATTACACAGCCGAGATGTGGGGAAAATAATAATAACTCAAAACATGACCTTATCCACACAAAAATAGTTACTTATTTCCATCTAAAAACTAAGATTTTCTTTGTTTTGTTTGTTTTATAAACTTCTTTCCAGTTTCCAAACATTTAGGTACATCAGGGGAAGCAGCTGCAGAGTGTTTCCCCTTCACTCTGATGGGTGGAGAGTCTCCTCAGTGTCATTATTAAAAAATGGTAATCATGTCCAGTCAATTTATAAACATTCTTTTTTTTTTCCAGACTAGTGGTGCTCTTCTCTTGAGCCTTATGATCTAACTGTCTATCATGCACCCGCCCTACGTTTTAGCTACAAACCAGGACAAAAAAAAAAAAAGAAAAAACGTCTTTTCTTGGAGGGATGCTGTTTGGAAATAGAGTCCCTCCAGTCCTTCTGGCGTAGATCTGACCTCATTTTTTGATCCTAAAAAAGATAGAGAACGGTGATGGCATCATTCTGCAATATTATTTTAAATGTAAAATAACCCCGTCTCAGCAGAAAACTCATTTTACCTGCATGTCTCAGAATAAGATGGGCTTGCCGCTGGTTTTTTCTTGCACATAGGAAGTGAAGCGCTTGAGGAACTTGGGGTACTCCCTCTTAGCTACGGCCCTGAGTACGGAGGCTGGAGCCCAGCCCCCCGGATTCACTGCACACACACAAACATACACGGAAACATTTTAATTATTTATAGAATAATATCCAATTACTCCCATCATTTTGACAACAAGTCAAAATGATGTCAAAGATTTTAAAAGGGGAGGAAAATGGTTCCCATCAAGAGGTTGTGCTTAAAGTTGCTGCATTCACTGATTTTTCTCCAATTAACACTTTTGTTTAATGGACAGTTTGCGTTTATTATTACTATTTATATTAGATTGCATAGTTGGACTAATTTCTCCAAGATTTGTCTGGAAGCAATTAGTTTTCATTTAGCTTGTGGCATTTTATTTTGGTTTCCTGTCCTGGCTGCCCAGGTAACCAGCAGGGCGTCAAACGTATTTGGTTGGTGTCACTGATGCAACTGGATGGAGTCAGAACAACAGTGAGAATGAAAAACAGTCGACAAAAAAAAACTATTTCTGGAAAGTCTATAATCGGGTGATTAGATTTAAAAAATTTACCTTTTATTTTTCAAAATATAAGCTTTGATTTTTTGAAATAAAATTAGCAGACTAGAAATTTATGTTTACAACTAGTACACACAAAAATATTATAGTTGGAAAAGATATAGAATAAGGTATGAACAGTCATGGCCAACTAATACAGTGTTCTAAATTAAAGTTGAAAATGTAAATATTGGAAATAATTGCATTAAATAAATAAAGGCATCAGAATTGGACCCAACAAACTAAAATCTAAATGCTAAATTTGGAAACAAAAAAAATTGAATAAACTGTATCACCACAGAATTTTTTTAGTACATATTTATTTATTTGTCATCTGCTGTGAAACTATTTAAGCTCTTACTGTGCATCACTAACAGGGTAGCAGCTGATTGGTTACCCAATAAAACCAATGATCTATATCTGAGCAACGTTAGTTGAGTTGACTGAATATATTCTGCATCTATGACAGTTTTTTTTCATGTAGGTTATGTAACATATCATGTTCTCACATTAAATTTTAGTTGGCACATTAGCGTAACCGGTTACTGATTTTTTATGATTATTTTTATTCACTGGATTGTGGCACCGATTGTCTTCCATATAAATGAAAATGCAGTAGAATTACCATTGGCAACATAGGTGATTTTACACAGGATGTTGTCCCTGCTGATCTCTTTGTCTCCCTCTGGTGGACTGACCAGGGTCTGACAGATCATAGCGATGTTGATTTTGGCACGCACACATCTGCTGCTCGACTGAACCAGGGAAGAAAACCAGAAGGTTACAGGAAGAACTCGGTTGTTATGGTCTGTGGGACTTGGAGCGGATCTGGGTTCTGACCTGAGCCTCGTCGTGATCCACAGAGAAGTTGCACACCAGCCAGGTGTCGGGGTCATTCTCATTGTTGGCCAAAATCTTCCTCATAGCAGAAAGGTACAGCACGTCCCTCTGGGATGCAGGCCACACCCGCTGCAACACAGGTTGGCTCATCAGGCTGCAGATCTACAACACCAGGATGTTTAGTTTGGGACCTAAAGCATTCCAGCCTCTGGCTCTTACCTTGTGTGTTTGGTAGATTATTGCTGCGTTGTCTGAAAGTCTCTCCACCACATTGAAGTTTTCAATAGTAGCTGCAGAAAGAAGAACGTAATGTTTTTCATTTCATTTCCTGAAATGAAATGAAAAACAGCTCCTGAGCTGGTTGTCTGAACACAGGGTTCATTTAGGGTGTTTTCACACCAGATAGTCCGGTGAGTCGTGACTCAAACTCTGATACAGAGCAAAAAAGAAAACTCTGCTCCGCCCAAAAACCTGGGTCTCAGCTCGGTTGATGTGAACTCTCATCTAATTCAAATGCGTATGTGAATGCAAAACTGACCAGAGACGGCTTCAAAAGCTGCAGTCAGCCTTACTCAGAATGGGCAGGGCATTCTGGGTAAAAAACAACCAAAACAAACGCAAAAGTCTAGCAGGAGAAATGGCTCACTGTCTTTTCCTAAAGATGACGGAGTAATCATACAACCACTACTATTAGCTCCTCCATTTTTGTTTGTTTTTTGTGAAAAAGGAATTTGCTTCCAGTGTCTTCTTCAGAGGATTTTATGGCGTTTCCTTTAGTTGTTCGTGGAGCAGCGCCACCACAGGCGAGGAGGATAAACAGGTTTTTCAAAGGGCTTGGTTTGTTTGACACCAAACCCTGTAACATGCTGCAGTCTACTGGACTTCCACACCTCAAAGACTTACTTTCCCAGTCGTTGCGGTACATGGTGTCCCAAAAGTAGTGGCAGACTTCATGACCTGTGACTCCCTTCACAGAGTGGGTGGCCTTCAAAGGGTCCAACACAATCCCGTTTTCCTCCACTTCTCTCCTGTAAACCTGCGTTGCAAACATGTCGGGAAACCTTCTTTATTCCTTATACCAAACTTAAAATGAACCTCCCATTTATTTGTGCTTTTTGGAATACCGTCACAGTTCCTGTGAATATGGCCTCACCTTCATCTCTCCCTCTTCTACGACCAGTTGCCAGTTGGCGTCTCCACCGACATCCTGCAGCGAGTAGGTCATGTGATTCTGCACCATCTCTTCCACCTACAACACAAGGCAAGCGACAGGAAGAGGGAATGAATAATTTAGATGCAATCAGAGAGCAGGGAGATTCTAAGGGATGGCGTCACCAAGTGGTAAACAATAGAAACAACAACTGATACTCATTGAAACATTAAAACCACCACCTTCTTGGATGGAGAGCATCTGAGGAAAGCAATATCTAAGTCTCACTGCAGGTTCTCAGTTGTCTTGACTTGCCTTTATTGAGGAGTATCAGACAAAAGCGGACTATTTAAAGACCTTGCCTCATGAAAACATGATGTCCAGTTTAGACAGGGGAAACAGGAAAATGGCTGAAAGACTTGCTCAGTGGTTCCACTATGACTCTATTGACCATTTAACTGCACAAATTGGAGTTCAGAATCTGCTTAATGGAAACAAGATCATTTCAAAAAACCTCACATTTTTTGATGAAAAAGTTTTTGTGCTCGGATGTGATGGCTTTTCAGCCATATCAAAATTTTGCAAATTTCAATGGAAACATTTTTTTCCTCATCATGAGCCATGTGATCAACAACCGGATAAAAAAAGTCAAAGAAGAAGACAGGAAGTGGCAGGAGGATGATGGCGCGGCATATTTTTTAACAATGTATCGTGTAAACAGACGTATTCACATCGCAATATTGTGTTTTTTCGATGTTGGCGCATCATTGATAAAGTTTTGTGCACATTTGTAATGGAAAGCTGGTGATGCTGGACAAATTGTGTGAAACGGGATTAGAGGAGGAGAAATGGAGGGGAGGTGTGGAAAATGATTAAAGTATCTTGTGAGGAGAACAGTACTCCAACCTTATTGGAGAACCGGTGCGAGCCGGAGGTGGAGTAGATGTCTTCAGGGGGAGGTGGGCTGGATCGCTCTATCCTTGTCTTCTCTGCCTGAGACTACACCCAAACAAACATTGGAAGTTGTTTAGTTGTAATCATGATAAAAACATGAAAAAAGTGACAAATTGTTTTTTTTCTGATGGTTTTGTTTTACCTGTTCTTCAATTTTGTCCTGCCTGTCGAGAGCAGCTTCCACCGCATCGAAAAATTCATCCTCATTAATTAAACTGTTTGGTCCTTCCTATAAAGGAGACAACTAAGTATGAACTCATACATAGACAGTTATTTCTATTGCATAATGGAGAAATGTTACAATTATTTTACCTCATAATCTGGACCTCCAAAGTGAGACTTCTTCTTCAGTTCATTAAGGGCTGATTTATAGCTTTCCTCTATTCTTCTTCTCTTTTCCATTTCCTACAAAAACAGACGTTACATTACAGTCACGGTAAAAAGATTGGAAAGCAAACAAATCAAACGTGACCTTTTAGACTTCACAGTAGTCCAAATGTTACAGACCTTGTCCAGTCTCTTCTGCCAGCTGTCCTCTCTCTTTACCATCAGGTCGATACAGTGGGACAGAGTGGCTAAGATTCCAGCCGTGGTGGCCTTGAACGTGATGGCCTCGCCCTTAAAGTCTATTCCATTGATTCCCTTTGGATTCAAGGACTGAAACACTGAGCAAAGAGCAGAGAAACAAAAGCAAATGCTATGAATGACAATGACTTAGTTTATAGGATCAACGTGTAAAGTTTTCTGTTGCTTGCGGTGTTTCATTCCTAGTATGCATTTCAGACAGGAAGATTATTGGTGGCGCACCGCCTCCAACATACATTACTGGCAAATGCAAAAGGTTAAAAGTCTGCAAAATAAGATTTTTTTTTCTTTTTGGAAGATAGTAGAAGTTCACTTTGGCAATGCCTTCTTTTGGATTAGCTGTTAGCTTCTGGCTAAACCACCAAATTATCTGGATTTATACTAGATGAAGATTTCAAGAACTACAGGTGAGAAGTTAACTTTTTAGAAGATCCACACTCATCTATTTAATTTGAAAAATAATGAGGTCGTCTAAAGGAGACACAATGCTAACAGGTACTCAGAACTAATTGTTTTAAAGCTTCAAAAATTTCCACCACCATCAGAGTTGCTTACTAATTTTTCAGCTAAAGCAAATCTAATGTGTTTGAGACGACGACACAGAGGCCGCCCAATAAATTCTCAAAGAATTCACTTAGACATTTTGGTTAGCTTAAAATGATGTATAGTATCAGTAGTGACATATAGTAAACAGCTGTTCAAAGCACAAAGTAAAAGGTTGAAAATATTTACATGTATTTTGTTTGAATGTGAGGCTTGAGTAGATTTACTTGGTGAGAATTTTGCATATGTTCTGAGTGGCTCAGCTCGACTCCTTTGATTCTCCAAACTGAGGTCAATCTGACCACAGACTACAACAGGTTAGCCACAGGCAGCTCCACCCAGACCCATTTCATTAAGTTGAACTATCCCTTTACACAGTAAAAATTAAAGCTGAAACAATTAATCAGATTAATCGTCATAAATCGATTATTGAAATTATTCGGCAACTACTTCAGTCGTCGAGTAATCGCTAACTGGAGTATAGTCTAAAAAAACAGCATTTGTTGAGAGAATAATATATTCGGAGCAGCTATTAAGTCAAAACTGTACAAAACACACACACACACACACATATATATAAAAAATTTAAGATAAAAAAAAAAACCTGTCTGCTCTATCCAAAATTCGAGGGAACTAATTTTAGCTTCACCCAGTTCAAATATTGTAAAAGAAAATCTGTTAAGTACCTTTTGCTGTCCAATTATTAATTAATTTATCCAACAAATAATCAATAGATCAGCCAAACACTATTGATGTTAAGCAGAAAGGTCTGTGCTTTTCATATGTTGATGTTATAAGTATTTTGTTTATGAATCCTTTGCTACAAATGATTGCGTGTTCACTAAAGAAATGCTGTGTTGTTATACTTTAGGCAATACAATATTTATTTTCTTATGTAAAAAAGGAATTGAATTATTTATTTGCATACTTTAATGCATTTCTAAAATTGTATAAAAATGGCTCAAGTGAAAAATGTGCAGAATGTGCCAGTTTTTTTCTGAATAATCGTCAAAATAATCGATTAATTGATAACTAAGCTAATTGTTAGTTGCAGCCGTATTAAAATTACAATAATTTTATAGCCTTTTGCTGTAATTTTTTTAATACTGTGTTCAAAACAAATTGATAAAATAGTCACTGAAGGACTTTTTTAAAAAAGAACTGTGAATTACTCACATTTTTCTTTGCTACCGTTGTTGTTGTGCAGAAACTCTCCGTCGGTGCGGGTGTTTGGGAAGTCGTCTTCATCGTCCTCCACAACTGAAACAACACAGAAGGATTCAGACTGGACGGCACAAACCACAAACAGGTGATTTGCTACACAAAAGTCTTTTCTTGTCAGAGTGTCCGTTAAGGTCAGGGTTTCTGGACAGGGTCACGCCTAGTGGTCTGAATCATAACCGACTGCACAGCACAGCAGACCAACGGGGCCGACGGCCCTCTGCTGCTCTGGACAACATGACAATGGTCTGGTTTCATCCTCAGAATGGAGGGAGAGCCGGAGAGGAAGACAGGGAGAGAGGTCAGGAGAACAAAAGCCGGGTTTCATTCATTGTGGTCGTCCAAGTGAAGACTGCCATCAACGAATGCTAAGCCGGCCAAGACGGAGAAGCAGTGAGGGGGCTGATCGAATCACTGCTGTCTGAGTCACAAAACACATTCCTTCCAAGATTTATTGCATATTTCTTCCTCCACAATATTTCAGTCCCTCCAAAATGTTGCGATGATTCTCTTTGTGATTGTTGTGGCCTAAATTATTGATTTTAAGGCATCTTTGTCAAAAAGTTGCAAATGTTACAAAAAAGTTGAAACTGCTGCGCATAACCTTCCCTTTCATTATCTTCTTTTTTCCATCAAGTTTTTATCCCTTAGAATAAAACGGACAAGACTGAATCATCGTCCAACGTCTCCTCCCTGACTCTTTGCTCTTTATATTGTGACAGAGATTTTGCCTAAATATGTCAAAAGCAACAACGAGAACAACTTCTGTAGAGAAATTTAACAGGATTGTGTTTATTCCTGGCATTAACTGACAAGCAAGGGATGTAAAATAGGTAACAACATTAATATATGCAAATATAGGCATGATTGGTCAGATTTGTGGAAAAGCTGCACTGATTGGTGAAAATTGCATGTCTGCACAGAATTTACAAATGATGAGTGAATTTGAATTAATAGTTGCAATCATGACATCAAATCTTCCTGGAGGAGCTGATTTTACAACATCTCACTGTTAAGTGTCAAGAACTCTTAACCTTAAGTTAGTTTGAAGCAACTTGTACCAGTCTGTGCTTTCCACACACATTGAAACACAAACAGTAGATGGCTAATTACAGACTAGCTAACACATACATAGATTGCTGTGTAAACTGTTTATTATTGCTTTTTTATTGTCGTATCTAAAGTTCAAAAGCTCTAATTTGTTGATTCTTTGAGGCCAAAAGTAAAACTCGTTAATTTTTCTGAAAGAAAAAAAAAGCATAAAAACAAAGTAGTAATTTACTAGGAGCAAATAAAAAAATGACTTGTACAGCATAATTTCCTGACTTCATATTTCAAAAGAGAAATGAATATGCTTTGGATTCATGTTTATTGGATGAATTAATTTCATAGTCCACCTTCCTGACCGTTTTTAGAGCTCTACAAGGAACTCTGACCATATAAAGTCCATGTTCCCGTCACATCATTTTTGTTTCTTAGTGGTTCTTACTTTTGTCTCTCTGCAGCTCGTCCTTGGACACATCGGCACAGCTATCAAAGTACTTCTGCAGCGTGTCCACCTGCCTGCACAAGATGTCTCTGAACGTCTCCATCTCGGCCAGCTTCTCTTGTAGACTGTGACCCTTCTGGGGAAAAATATTAAATCAACATTATGACCCATATAGAGCCTTTTCAGTCTGGATGACTAACTTTTTTTGGTGAAATTCAGGGAATGCAACAATCATGATTTTTTTTTTTCTTTTGCACCAATTCCAAATTCTGAAGAAATATGATAGCACTTGTTTTCTAAATTAGTGTAGAGGCGATTAAATATCATTGTAAAAATAGGGTTTACCATTTAAAATAATTACAGACTTGACATATTAAACCTGTTTTAGCATGCTGTGTTACAATGCAAAAACAGTTTGTATATTTTAGTGAATTTAGATGCTTTACTCTGGGATGATCAACTTTGTATTTTGTTCTTGTTCTTAGCTAAAAATCTGCCTCCTGCTCTTTTGTCACCTGAACAAACAGCAAATATGTCTTAGAAAATACAGCTTACCAATAAACAGCTTCTTACATCTTTGCTCTCCGACTTTTCTTTTTTTCTCCTTTTTTGAAAATACTAGAAATAGCCAACTTTGAGTAGGTGCACTGAAGAGCGCACCTACTGGGAAAAAACATCTGATTTTTCACTTCAGAAGCGTAAATACCAATTTAAAACCTGTCACCTTGAAGGAGGATGTGGAGGTGGCAGAATAGCCACTAGTGGCTGACGTGAGCGAAAGCATGGAGCCGTGTCTTCGCAAACTGGACTCTGAGCCATACCCAGAATCTGCCTGAGAAACATATGAAATAAAAAAATATATATTATTCAGGTATCAAATTTAAGTTGTGTTATTGCATTGCCAACTTTCTTTTGCTTAAAATATTTTATTATTTCTGCTAGCTTTCTAGCATAATTTACAGTTCCAGTATTAAATACTAGTCATCTGACTACATTTCAATGTTTTTTTACATGAGGATCTGACAGTATGAGGCGATATGAGCAGAAACAGTGATCACAGCAGAAACACCTTTCCTGTTATACAACAGCCTGGCTTTAACATCAACGGCCCCCTGACAGAACAAGTAGAAAGCTACACTCAGAAACACAGATGAGTCTCTTTACAAGACACGGTTTCTGCCACTAGGGGGCAGGGCATGCAAACGCACATGACTGGGGATTTAGAGGAGACAGAGGTAACTATCGGTCAATGACCAAAAGTAGCTCTGCCCGTGTTCACATGGATGTCAGAGAGTGGTGCTTGTCCTTTATCCAGCATACTGTTTCCCTAGAGGCTGATTTAATGTTTGCATAAAGAACCCCTGATCTATTAAAACAGGAAAAAATAGAAAGCAAATAATGATGCATGATTAAAAGGAGCATTTATCACATGCTGGGTCAGCTGTAGAAGAGCTCCAACTCTGTAATAACATGCTAAGATGCACCACAGCAAATTATGAGCAATGATAATGACCCCACTTTAAACAATGATAAATGTTCCTGTTTGAGGCATAAGAAAGCACTGTAACAAACATGTTTCTCACAAACCAGGAAATACAGAGAGATTTAAGTTTTTGCATTATTATTATTTTTCAGTCTCTGGGAAGCGAGTGCTGTTTCCTGTTTAAACGTCGCAGGTCATTCTGGTGTTTGTTGTGTTCGCGTTACTGTTTTGGGTCTCCCAGGCGACCCTGGCTGGTCTGAGTAACCGTGGGTAGGAAGGAAAGTGCAGGGCCTCTCGAAGGTTTTGAGCGGTGAGTCATGATGGGAGGAATGACTGTGCAGAGCAATGTTGCTTGGATAAGTGGGGGCGAGGGTGCAGAAAGGGGTTTCCCCAAACCAGGCGCTGTGTGTGGGCAGCATGTGGCCGTGATGTGGACCTTCACTGTCTGTCAGACAGACCAGGTCTGTAGTAGGAATTTTAGTTTGACTTATGATGGTCTTCTGTAAAGGTTTTATTAAAAGTATTCGCACCCCTGACATTTTTTCATATTTTGTCACAGCAAAGCTACAAATTACAATGTATTTTATTGGGGATTTTTTTAAAGGGCAGTATTATGTATTTTCTAGGCACATACTGCCATTTTATAGCATAGCTATGTTGTTTTCAGTTCATAAAAAGTTTATTTTGTAATCTGATGCCTTGAAATTGGGCCTCCGTCTCTAAGAAACTCCTGCTCTTTCTGAAACTCTGCCTTCAGGAAGTGATCACAACATGGCTCCACTATTAAACTCTTTAACAACATTTTTATCAGCATTGCACTGAGAAGTAGCTCCTATATGATAAGCTCAACAGATGCGCAATTCTACCAGGTGTTTGCTAATTGCTGCTGGCTAGTCTGAAGGAACAGAGAGAGAGATGCTCTGAGAGTCGGAAGCTCAGAAGATTGGAAAATGCAGTGCTGAGGAGCAGCTTCATTGTCAAAGGCCCACCCAGGTGTTTTTCACAGATGAATGGTTGCCACAGGATTTCTCAGAAATACATCAAAAATGTAAGGCAGGTTGTTTGTAATGAGGGAATAACATTATAAAATAACGGAAAGCTCAAAAAAGTCATACTGCCCCTTTAAGAATTTTTTTATGCGACTCTTATAATGTACTGTTCGCATTGTGGGGAACATTTGTGCTATATTTGTTTGTATTCCTTCTTTATTTTTGTAACCTGGTATATTTTTATTGATAAAAAAACATACTTGTTTATTATTCTGTTTTTGGTGGAAGAAACTTGTTAACTTGTCTGTGTTGCACAGTAATATTTTGTATTTATATTGATTGTACCCTGAAGGACTACAGAAGAAAACTAGCCTGTATGCCAACACTGGAATATGTTTAAATGTGCACATACTCTTTGGAACAAACAAACAACTTCTTCGGAAAGAAAAATCTGAAAAGGGCGCTGTCGCTAAGTGTCCAAGTGTCAGACCAAAACTGGATAAGTGATATTTCCGTGTTTCTGAAAGGGTTGGGTCATTGGGTTTCTCTTGTTGCTCGTCAACAATAGGAACTAGAAGCTGCTCCTTTTGTCAGCTACCCTAAATAAAAATGAAGAAGGCTCATTTCACGTGCCCTTCCTCACCAGGCTGTTCACCCTTTACATTAACGATGAATCTGCAGAACAATAACGAAATAATCAAAACGCATGCTGCTCAGCTGGTCGTTTTCCAGTCTTTGCCACCTCAAAAAACTGGGATTAAACTGCTCGATTATTAATACATGCTTACGCAGTTGATTTGTTATTAATATTTGATCGATCACACATTCTTGCCATCAACAGTGAGCAGAGCTAAAGACACATAGTGACAGAACTCCTCAAACGCACCAGTGGTGAAGGGATGATTATTGTTCCCTGGATTCCTCCCTTCTGCCTCCTCCCTTCTCTGATACTCTAACAGAAACACACACACACACACACACACACAATGAACACACACGTTCACAAATCCAACCAATGTATGATGTGGTACTGACTTGGCTCTGGTTTTTTGTTGAGGTCGGCTGTGAGTGTGAAGGAGCTTACCCTGTGTAGCTCGATGAACTCGATCCACTTGTTTCGGCGCTCGGGGTCTTGCGCTCGCAGGTACCACACGCTGTCGTTCACGCTGATGTCCAGCCGGCACTCGTCAAACTCGTGTGGCTAAACACAGAAAAACACACACACACAAAACAAAAAACAGGTTAGTTACCGAGTCTCGTTTTGTTAATTACATGGATGACTGATCGATTTACACGACTGTAATCCAGAACCAGACCCGGTGGAGTGGGTGGAGTTTGGGGGGCGTTGCCCTGGACTGGAAGCAATTTTATTTTATTTTTTTAACTTCAGAATGGCCAACGTTTTATTATTCCTATTTTGATTTCAAACGTTAAGAACTCCTACACTTTCTGTACCTGTGCCCTCTGACCCCAGAGGGCACAGGTACAGCACTTTTTTTAGCCGTTACAACCATTTAATCCATTGTTAGCGGGTCGTAGGAGGTTTTTCCCGAGCCGCCTTTAAACGCAACATGAGCGTTAAGATGCTGCCGCTGGTTTTACACCTGTGCTATGAAGCAGCGACGGAGACCTGCTGCTGTTGTACAGTTGATGCACAGTGTTAGCGAAATAATTACATCCATGCTAATATATCATGTTAAGCTTGTTAGCAAGAACAGGCTACTAATGTTATGTTGTTATCTCTGGTTGATTTTGAATTTAAAGAGATGTATTGGAAACATTAAATTCTTAGATTTCTGCAATGTTTATGCTAATCTGAACTCAACTACTCAGCATTTTCTACAAGTCACTATATATATAACTATTGTTGATTTTGTATTAACACGGTTAATTTATTTGAAAGGTTACATAAACATTCAGATACACAGTGTTTAAGTATTCATACCCAAATATTTTTTTTATTTTCTTCATTTATTTGTATTTTTTACAGTAATAAATGTACTTCATACGTACATTTTGCTGCTTCTTTACATCTCTTCTGCCAAACAATGACTTTTTGTTAATTGTGACGTATATGTAATGCATCAGTGAAGAATCTGTTTCTTAATCTGACTTTAGCTGGAAGCACGAAAAAACAACACTTCATTACTGGAACTTGAAATGTATCTTGTAAAGCTTATCTTTGATCCTTACAGCATTCCACTGAAAGAAGCAGCTATTTTGCCGTACAGAGCGCGTTTCTGAGCACCACTGTAAATCTGTGTTGTGTGTGTGCGTGCTCAGAGATAGAGGAGAGGGAGGGAGAGCAGCTATCCATTTAGCATTCAGGAAATAAACTGGGATGTTTGAAAGGACAGCTCTACCATTAGCACCAAGGTTAAACTGCAGCAACAGAGCAGAATGATTTATGGTCGAGACCCTGGCGTGTTTAAGCACAGTCATGGACACAGAGAGAGGAAATGAAAACTGAACACACACACATACACACACTTTATTAGCAACTGTTGGCAAAGAGGGGGAAAAAAAAGCAAAACTATTGTAAATGTAAACAAAAAAGAGGGACAGAGACTAAAATACTGCTATTTAATTTAATTAATGTCCCTTTGGGATCAGAAAAGTATTTTTGAATCGTTTTGGATTCATTTTACTGAGAAAGTCACTCTGACAAACATCAGCAAGTAATCATTGTGATCATCAGCTTTACATCTTAGCAAATCAATAGAATATTAAAAACATTAAAATGACCCTAGATGCCATTTCAGATATGCTGCGTGAGACAAGAAAGTCCATTTAATCTTTACCAAGGGCTGGGTGGTTGTGGTTTAGCTAGCATCCTTGCCGAGATACAGGAAGAGGAAGAACAAACGAAGGAAGCAGAGCTGACAGATCCACAATCACAGCACAAATCTCCTTTTGTGCTGACATGTTAAAATGATAGTACTAGCCGCTTGCAGACAGAGAAGACGTTGGCTGTGCACTGTGGTGGCACATTTGGTCGCTAGGCAACGTTGACAACATTTGTGCTGATTGATCATCTGTGGATGGCACGGTGATAACATCATGGACTGTAAAGCATAGCTGGTGGACAAAAAGAGCCTTTTGCACATACAGTCACATTGCAACAACACACTGTCATGGATTTTATTGATATTTATGAACTCTGATGCAAAAGGTATTTTGTGTGCGCGTGTATTTTTTAAAGACAATAGCTGAAAAGTGTGGCGTACATCTCTGCCTGTCAAGATAACTTTTGTTGGATGATAAACTGTTCCAGAAGTTATTGCGATAAACGATACAATTGTTTTCCTATCGTTTCAAGTAATGTGGTGATAATAGCTTAGTAATGGAAGGGAACCTCTCAAAGACTAATAAACTTTAACTTCTAGTGAACATTTAACATGAACTGGAAGACCTTTTAAATATTCAATAACAGAAACAATAAATAAAATGAATTATAAAGTCTCTAAACAAACTTGCCCTTCAAAAAAAGATCTAGTTGAGATCAAAGCTTCAGACTGAAGACTTTTGTCATCCAGTTTTTGGTAGAAAGAAAGAAAAGAGAAAAACGATAAATCATGCAAATTGAAATTATTGAGTTTGTTTTAATTTATCACGTGATTGATTGATTGCTTCTCTTGGTCCACTGGGGTTCAATTTTGCTTCAGAAAACAATCTGATTGGACGCTGAAAAAGACCATTATTGTGTGCTAAAATATGTTAGCCTGTTAGCGAAGCTATTCAAGCCTAAATTTGCATCTCAATGCTAATCATGTAGCAGCAGCACAGACACCTCCAACGCCAACTCCAGCGAGACCAATGTTTATTTTATTTTTTTTTCGCCTGGTATTTCTAAGGTACCTTTTACATAAGATCCCTATCAAAAGTGAAAAAATTGAAAGGGGTATGCATACTTTTGCAAGGTACTGTAAATGCACAGCAAGTAAAATCTAACACTAATAAAATAAAGGAACATAAAAACAAAATCAACTATAAAAGGTTACAAGAAGTTCCAAAAAACACTTTTGTTAATCTGTGTAATAGCTGCTGTACAAGTTTAAGGGTTAAAGTGTGATGAGTTACCCAGAAGAAAGCTCGGCCTTTAAGGTGCAAGGAAACAATCTGATTAATTTGGTTTAATGTAGAAATGCACATTTCAGATATGTATCAGTGGCTGAATTGAGACATGCTCCTGAGTAAAAAGGAAACAAATGAAATGAGGAACACAAGCGAAGCAGGAAGTGATCCACTATGATGCCCGTCTGACTCACTATGCAATGCCCTCAAACCAAAAGAGGAAAGAGGACTTTGTGACAATGAGGGAAGGTTTAAGAGATTTAAAACTCTTGTTAACCGGCAGACACATATCAAACGAGAAGGAAACCTCATTCGTCCTCCCACTAAACATCCCCCTTTAGCTCACATCTAATTAGTATTAAAATAATTTAATGCTAGGCTCCGACTTTCTCCACCTGTATAGGAGGAAGTCAGGTTTGAATATTAGATGGAAGGTTTTTAAGGAAACCTTCAGTCTTGGTCATGCTCGGTTTATTTAGCGCAGGAAGTAGCATGATCCAAAAACATTAAATGATGAAGGTAAAACATCTTGACCCAGTCTCTGTTCTCTTCAGAGAAACTTCCTGCTCGGCTTCAAAAGAATCCCCTCCTGTCCTCTCCCATCAAAAGGAGAGGACAAGACGCGGTCTTAAAGCAGCGTACGTGTCTGCAGTCACAAACAAACCAAATGACAGAAACCAAAGTGGCTGAAATGGCTAAGGAACACAGACACACTTTGAGTTAAATAAATGATCTAAACTTTATAATTTAACATTTATTCAAACATCCCAAACATTTTCTCATATTAAAACCACAAACTTTAGTGTATTTTATTGGATTTTGATGTGACAGACCAATACAAATAAATTTAAGAAACATCTAAAAACTGTGCTGTTAGTTTGCATCCAAACTCTCTGGATCACTTAAATTAGATACAAATCCTCCTGGGTGTGTTTCCATCAGCACCTCAGTCATGTTAGATTGAGAGCATCTGTGAACAGCAATGTTTAATTCTTGCCACAGATTCTCAATTAATTTTACTTCTGTACTTTGATTGGGGTATTTTAAACACATGTGCATATCTAAACCATCTCACTGAACGCTCTGGTTGTAATTAATTTTAGGACCTTGTAGATTACAAAAATAGTAATAAAAAGAGGAGTAAATCTCTGCCAAACCTCAAAGTTTGAGACCAATCTCAGAAATTTTCTAGAAAAAAACTTGAAAGTTTTTGAGTTTGAAAATTCAAACATTTTTGACTTCTCAAACATTTTTGACTTCTCAAACTCAGAACTTTTTAAAGATATTTTTTGGCACAAATTTACTCCTATACATCCCTTATCTACAAACACGCTGCCCTCACCATGTGTCACAGTGAGGATTGTGGGTTCCTGGTGATGTGTGGTATTGTTTGCCATCTCCTAATCCTGCTTTAATCCATAACTCATTTTTTAACTTAAAAAAGTTACCATGCATCATTTTTCTTTCCCCTCATAATTTTACAACTTTCTGTTGGTTTATCACATAAAACCACCAATAAGAAGCATCAAAGTTTGTGGTTGTAACATAAAAAAGTGAAAGTGATCTGAATACTTTTGCATGCTATCCAAATGATTCAGGCTTCTCCTTATGACAGAGCACGAGGAGTATCATTTTGCAGAATTCAGAACACCAAAATGAGATCATTACAGCTCTACAGGAGGGAGCAACGAGTCACCAAGAGGTGAAAGAGAAAGATGGGGCAAAGGGAAGGTTACATCAGGATGGATGAACAGGCACAGCAGAGCTATCTCCACACACACATTCACACTGAGGTTTGTTGATCTTGACCCTCTTCATAACCCCCGGTGTGAGGGGAAGTCATGCGCTATGAGGAACAATCACATTTCCTGGCAGAAGACACATTGCATATTTCCTCAAAGCCTTACACCGAGTATATCTGACTTCTATTTCATCTCGTTTTCTGGTCTGCAGTGAAAGGCAGATTTATTCACATTCTGCGAGTCCGTTTCAGAAACATCCAAACAATCCAGGTCGAATCAGCCACAGATGGAGCCAGTCTGGGTTACTCACCAATTCCACTGAGGGGAGAAATTACAAGTAGGCCAGTGTGCTCCCGTTAGCTGACCGTGGAGCTAAAAATGGCAGCGGCAGTTGTCAGGGTTTCTAGGTGCGGTTGCAAACTTTTTCTTTTTTGGCAACAGAAACATTTACAATCGCATAAAAAAAAAACTGAAACGCCTGCAAAAACTCTTCAAACTTTAATCTTAGAGTGATTTTTATAACAGCTATAGTTTTGTAAACATTCAGAGGGACATTATTATGTATTTTCCAGGCACATAGTGCAATTGTACAGGATAATAAAGTATGTTAGCCTCAGTTGTTATAAAAATGCTATATAAATATATCAAATATGACTGCATAACTTAGTGCCTTGAAATTGGGCCTCGGTCTTTAAAAACTCCTGCTCTTTCTGAAACGCTGGCTTCAGAAATTCATCACAACATGGCTCCTTTATTAACCCTTTAGTAACATTTTAACCAGCACTGTTTGCCAATTGCTGCTGGCTAATCTGAAGAAGCCGAGTAGGAGAGGAGCTTCGACTTGAAGGTGGAGCTTGTCCCCCCACTTCCCTCAAGCGTTTTGCACAGTTGAATGGTTGTCATGGGAGATTAAAGGACTTTTAAAACACACATGAAAGAATCAAGGCAACACTCCAGGTATGTTTTTGAAGAGGGAATAACATTATAACATAATATAAAACTTTAAAAAGTCACTTTTCCCTAATTCTGCCCCTTTAAAAAACATTAGTATTTTGATACAAACAGGTTTTGCTGACAATATAAAGTTTTTATTAGTTTTGACTGTATTTTTCAGTTTTTATGTATGAAATTGTACAAAAGTTTGTATTTTGTATTGTTTTTTGTTGTGGAACTACTGATGGAAATTAGCATTTTTCTAAATCCAGTATATTTAATGTTCACTGTAATACAAATCAATAAATGTTCAAACTTAAAACCATTGACCAACTTCCAGCCTACATAACTCACAAGTGAACCCTATCTTGTTTGGAAACTTGTTAACCTCATTTAAAAATCAATTTCTTCGAAACAAAACAGATTCAGACCTGAAAATTTTTTTTTTTTTAAGTTTATACTTCCCTTCTAGTCTACAACTAAATAAAATATGTATTGCAAGAACTATTATGCTCAAAAAAGCTACCATTACCAGGCGTAACATTTCGGTTCATCTGCTGCCGACGGGTGTAAAGTGGAGCGAGAGGTCAGGACCACAGAGCAACACATGGGGGTTAATATTTACACATGCTGGGGAAAAGATAAAGCTGAACAAATACAGCCAATAGCCAGGCCTGCTTTTCAGTGCCTGGAAACAGTCATTTATTAACTTCCCTTCGTCTCCATTTGGAGACAAAACAGACGCATATTGGGTTTTTGTCAGGAAAAAAAACAAACAGAAAGGCCCACCACTCTGTCGACTAGTTTTAGGTGAATCTTTGGATGCTTGGAAATGTAGGACAGAATAATGGGATAAGCTTGTGGGGCTTAACCTCGATCACTCCGTCATGCTAGCAGTCTGCTGCTACATTCCCAGCTTCATCCTGTGCCGTATTAGCACACCGAATGTGTTGGCAGTTTCCAAAGCAAGTGTTGCCACATGCCACGCTGTTGCTCAGAACAAGCCACCTGACGTGTTGCTGTCATCAAGCAGAACTGAGGACATAATCGAGACTTTGTAGTGGATGTTAAAAACGGTCGGAGGCCACCTGCAGTTTGAGAAGCTTCCTGTTTGAGATTCAAGAGTTGGTGGCATGAGAGAGAGACGGAGCGGCATGAAGAAAAGTCTGTTTTCTTTTTAAAAAATACTGAAGGCCCATGACAGAGTATTAGGGCCATACAAAATAAAAATTAAATGATGAGAATGAAGTTGTAATTTAGTAGAATAAAGTCATGATGTAATGACTGGTAATTTTATGACTTGGTGAAAAATGGCAGGTGTTTTAATAAAAAGTGACCCAAACCCTGCTCAATTTGTTAAATCAAGGTCAAAAGAATTAGAAAACTAGATTCCTCTCTTTTAATGCAGCAAACATTCAAAATCCTTTTTAAATTTTGAAGCTACAATCAAGAACATCCCTTTCCTACAACAAAATAATAAAAATCGAACTACATTTGCTTGATTTTAGTGGGGGGTTTTATTTTGGTTTTTTCTTGGCCTGCCAGTACTTTCGATTCAACAATTTTTTATTCCACGTTTCAAAATCCCTGCAGTGGATGATACTCACGGTAATCACAGCTTTGCTCAGGCAGAGGGAACCCCGGCAGCCGTACTCCGTCTCATCCTGGGACTTGTAGTAGCTCAGCGTGTTGTTTTTCAGCACAACCCAGCGATCCTGCCAGCCGTGGATGTAGTTTGTCCACTGAAAGGAAAGAAAAAAAAAAAAAAAGACAAAATTATAGACAAACAGCGACTATATTTAATTGAGAACCAAGTGAGCAAACAATTAAATTGAAACACTTTAGTTCACCGAGCCTGGCCTCAAATAACATAATGACAGCATATTTTTAAAACACTTTAAAATGTCTCATACCTTTATTTACATTTGCATGAAAATGCTATCTTCAGCACATTACAACGGTAGTCACACCTGTTTTTTTCGTTGTGTTTTTTGTTTCTTGCATTACAACCACAAAGGTCAGTGTGCTTTCTTTGAATTTTGTGACGGCTAAACGCCAAGTAGCGCATGACTTTGATGGGGGATTAAAACGATTAATAACATTCAACGTTTCTTTACCACTACATGCAAAAACCAAACAAGAAGCTAGATTATGCTGAGCACAGTAATACTGGAAGATAAGCTGTGAATCTGTAGTAAGACTTAAATTGATTCTCACAGCCGTTTTCCATCTAATTTGATTGTGGTTTACATATTTTTCAGGAAAGAACTGGTAAAAGTCTCAGTCTGTAGATGGGTCAAACTGGTTTTTCAAAAATTTCACATTTATTTACCAACTTTGTTGATGTACAAACTAAAATGTAACTAAAATACATGCAGGTTGAGGATTTTGGGTTTAACATGGCAGAATGTGAAGAAGTCTGATGATAGTGTAGTATGTGTGAATGAGTTGATTGCATTTCCCACGAAAATCACCTGGGTTTTCATGCAGCGCCCAGAGTCATTCATTTCCTTTGAGTCCAAGACAGGCATCTTCACTTCCTGTTTTCAAATCTCTTTTAAAAACTTTTTTTTTTCCATTTTGAGTTGCTAAGTTCTTTTTGCCTTTATCTGATGTGTGTGTGTTTTGAAATGTGAACGTTTTTTAATGTTTTATGCCTCGACTTTTATTCCATTATTTGTCCTGTTTTTGGTCAAACTTCCGTTTTTCAAATGTACTTTATCAACAAGTTGGATTTGGCTCAACCTTTTCTCATTACAACTTTTGAGATTTTTGAGACTTTATAGTGGAATTTAGATGATGGGCAGAGAAAAAAGGGGAATATAAGCAGGGAACAACTGCTTTAGCTTTTAACATACGGTGCATCTGCTCTACCTCTGGGCCATGTGGCGTCGATTAATCATTAATCCTTACTGTAGTTCTGACGTGCGTGGGGCTCAGACTGATCAAACAGGTGAGCTCCACTACATGTGGCTTTGCCTAATCTTACAATATGCTTGGTTAGCAGGTCAGCGTGCAATCTGTTTGGAAATAATCAGCGCATGGCGAGACTGATACCGCATCAGTTTCCTGGCAGCTTATCGCATCAAAACTGTGGTCAGCCTGCGCAAAACCGAGCTTAAGACAACAGAGCAGAGGCACATGGAAAAAAATAACAGTGAGCTTCAAATGTTTGACACAGAAAAAAAGAAGAACAGAGGAAAACAACCTGTTGGTGTTTTAAAGGTGATACTGTCACCTACACAGCCAATCCCTTACTGTAGCTCGCTATACACCTGTCGCAGTAAATCAATTAAACGCGTGATTAATTAAAACAAACTCAATGTCTATTTGCATGATGAATCGTTTTCCTCTTTTTTTTTTTTTCTTCAAAAACTAGCTGGCAAAAGTCTTCAGTCTGGGACCTTTGGCTCAACTAGCCTTTCTTTGTTTTTGAAGGACAGTTTTGCCTCAAAATTTACTTGATTTGTTGTTTCTGTTTTGTTTATTTTGGATATTTAAAATGTCTTCCAGTTCCAGAGTTAAAGGTTCATTAGAATCTAAAATTTGTTGATCTTTGAGTATGAAATTTTGCATTATTATGCCATTATCATTAAATTACTGGAAAATGGGTTCAAAACAACATTATCGTTTATCATAATAACTTCTGGGACAATTTATCGTCCGGGAAAATTTCTATTGTGACAGGCCAACGTAACTATAAAGCCAGTATCTACAGTATGCCATCTAATACCTAATAATGCAATTAGACCCTTTAAATTGCATTTACAATAGGGCTGAAATGATTAATCTGATTAAACGATTATTGAAATAATCATCAGCTATTTAATTAATCGATCAATTGTTGAAAGACTAAACAAAAAACGCAATTCACTGGAAAAAAAAACATCCTTTGTCTGTAAATACATCTTACCAAAAACTTCTCAAGTGTCATAGTTTTAGCTTCAGCTGTTTCAAAGCAACACTTTGTTATTGTGTTTTAGACAATGAAATATTCATTTTCATGTTAAAAAAAGGAATTGATTTATTTGCATATTTTTATGTATTTCTAACAGTGTATAAAAAGGCTTAAGGGGTTAAATGAAAAATCTGAAGAATATGACAATTTCTTTATCTGATTAATCAATTAATTGTTAAATTAATTGCTTACTAAAATATTCATGAGTAGCAGCCATAACCTTTGACTTACCTTTATTTTTCTATGCCTACTTTAGCTTCTACAATTGTTCGTACTAGAAAATATGAATACACCAGTGTTGTTTTGTTTTTTTCATGTTGAACAGATATTAGACTACACGCCTCCCACACTATCTGAAAAAGTACGGAAGTTTTTACAAACCTGGAAAAGTTTCACTCCCTATCCAAATATCTACACATTTTATTCATCCATTGTTTGTCTATTACAAATCCATCCACATATCCACTTCTCCTTCATCATACATCCATCCTTCATTACGTAGGGCCAAATCTACAAGGAAATGGGCCCCTGGGCTGTAGTTTTGGTGCCCCATCTACTACAGGAAAATATACTGCTCAAAAAAATAAAGGGAACATTTCACTTTAATTTTGTGTGTGGCTCCAAATCCAGGCCTCCATTGGTTAATACATTTGATTTCCATTGATGATTTTTGTGTGATTTTGTTGTCAGCACATTCAACTTTGTACAGAACAAAGTATTCAATGAGAATATTTCATTCATTCTGATCTAGGATGTGTTATTTGAGTGTTCCCTTTATTTTTTTGAGCAGTGTACTTAATAGGAAGTACTATACATGAATTGATGCATGGTAGATTTAATACCTCCCTTGAACAATAGTTCCATGTCATTCCCAAAGAAATTACAATAAATTCATGGTTTTCAGATTGCTTATGTTCATAAAAATCTCAAACTATTAATACAAATAATGAGTTTTATATAAAATGCAATGCAAGAAAAATAAAATGGGGCTAGTACTTTCTAAAGTCTGAGCCAGCATCCATCCACTACATATTTATCAGTCCCAGAGGTGGGTGATATGGACTTAGAATTGTATTGTGATATTTTGTAGCAACACTAAAATTATGATCAAAATGACTATTTATTACTTCTGTCTTAGGTTTGAAATGCTGTTCTTATAAAACGTTCATATTTAAAATGTGCTTCTTTGGCACGCCACTTTGCTTATAGGAGTGTGATTTAAATCACTAACCTGCACAAAGTATCTGTGTTTAACTTTTATTTACTGTTATTTTTATTGGTGACAATAGTGGAGAAAATAGCAAAAAAATAACATTTCCAATAATATTTTTATTTAACCTCACTGATTGAAATTTATCAAGACATCTACAAATCAAAATACAGAATAAATGCCCATCCTGGTTCCTCCCTCAGTTTATTATCCCACCATCCATCCATAAGTTTATTACACATTCATCCTTCCACTCATTATCCATCAATGCATTATCAATCAGTTTGATCATTCTTCATCTATCCATTTTATTCATCTGTTCATTTTTTAAATCCATTATTCAGCCATCCACCGTACAGCATCGACGCAATTATCATTCTGCTCATCTTACTCTGTGGTTTTCTTGCATGTCCCACATGCAATACGCTCCAATAATGGTGATCTTTCTCGGGAAATTTGATCTCGGAAAACTCTGAAATGAGATCTGCGCTGAATCCGTCCCTACTCACTAGGAAGCTAAGAGGCATAGCAGCAAGCTATGTATTGCATAGACAGCTCATGTAAGGGCTCTGCTTTGGGATCAGAGGGGGATTACCAGTCCCACTGTTATTGCTGCAACTCCGAGATAACCCTGCCCAGAAACAGACGGGCTATGATTTGTCATCGCTGTTCTTGATTACTTAGTTTCCGCACTGATGTGAGCACGCGGCTTCCTGGACTTGGGCAGTAATAGTATTCCCAGTTGGTAATGAAACTGAATGAATTGGATAATGTGCGGTTTGTAGGGAAACGCGACTTACCTTACTGAGTACTCCGCTGAACTCCACGACGCCAACAGGGTGCCCGTAGTCCTCTCTGGGCTCTATATCCTCCTCCGAGCCGGAGGAGTTCCAACTTTGGTTGTCTGACATTATTTCTGAATACAAGACTACAAATAGAAACAAAACCAACGAGGCATATGAAACTCAGAGGAAGCAACAGTTCAAGAATCCATGCTGGGCTGCTATCGACTGATTAATAGCTCCGCTGGCTCGGCGAGTTAAGCAAAAAATAAAATAAAAATAAAATAAAAAACCTCCGAGGGATAGAAAGAAGAGTAGCTCCCAGCGAACAGCGTCTGCTAGCTTCAGCGGTTTCCAGCCAGTGGTCAAAACAGCGCAGGTAATGAAAACATTAGCCGAGCCCAAGAAACGATAGCTGTCAACTCCGCTAAACAGACTCTCCTCCTCGGCGAAGAGTGGCAGAAATGAATAAAATTAAATTAAAACACGTTGTGGGCACGCTTCGCTGGTCTCGAACGATACGTCGCGGCCTCTCGGAGGAGCGCAGTGTCCCTGGCTGTGTTTTGTTTGTGCTCCGAAAACCATTGACAGCTCTACTCCCCTTATGCCAAAGCAGTCGGAGCTTCCCCCTTGACGGCTTGAAGGAGCGCGTGTTCCAACTTGTGTGTTACGCAAGGGCGCTGGCCTCCGAGTGACGTCACCAAATCCACTCCTAAATTGGAAGGAAGCTCCTCCCCCTTGTTTATGGTTCTCAAAATAAGTCGGAGATGCACGAGAATACGCCAAGATTTACTGGAAGGGACTCAGAGGACGACTGGCAATGATTACAAAACATTAAAGACAGAAAATACTGAGAGAAATGCGTCATGTTCCACGTTTTAGAGCCTCGCGTGGAACAAAAAGCTCCAGATACAAAGCATTGCTAAAGTATTTACTCCCTTTGAACTTTTCCACTTTTTTATCACATTACAAGAGCTAACCTTTATGTATTCTATGAGGATTTTATTTGATTGACATACATGAAGTGGTGTGTAATAAAATTTAAGAACAAACATTCAAAAACAGTCTCAGAAATAAAAAATATGAAAGCTTTGCATTGAGCTCAACATTCTTTTCAATTGTTTTACTGAGAACAGTTTCCTTATTATTTAAAGTACATTAACAGTGCTCCATCTGAACTTCTAACACACTAGTCCATTTTAAACCTGTTCTCAGTTTTAGAGTTTTTAAAAAATTGTGAGATACTAGCAAGACACTCGTTTCACTTATTTCAGAATTAAAAGGCAGCCATTAGCATAAATGACTTAAACCTTTTTAAGATGAAGGGGAAAAAAACAGTCGGTGCTCTGATCACATGTACTGAACCTTGTGGCACACAAGCAGAAGCTACAACTATCATGACTTTTCTGAGTTAAGCACTACTGAACTCTGGTTCATGAAAACACATGACTGGACTTTATGCAAGGAAGTTCAACCAACATTCCACAAGACCAATGAGAAAACTTGGCACGGATATCACATGAAAGAAATAAATGAAAGAACTTGTACTAGATAGATAGATAGATAGATAGATAGATAGATAGATAGATAGATAGATAGATAGATAGATAGATAGATAGATAGATAGATAGATAGATAGATAGATAGATAGATAGATAGATAGATAGATAGATAGAACAATTCATTGGGCTTCACGGCTAGTGGGTGGTGTCAGCAAATATGTATTGATCCCATTCAGGATTTGTAATGGACCATTTGATGGTGAAAACTCTTATGTAATTTCTTGAAATTTCTGGCAATATCCACACAAATAAGCAAAGCAGCTTATTGAGGACTGAAATACACACTGAGTGTGTAAACCGTATTTAACGCTATAAGTCAGTGATGTAAAACTTTCATCAACAACAAATGTTCATTTCTTTCTTGTCCTTATGCTAACCGCTGGTCATGTCATAAGCCTGAGGCGATTTACTCTGCAGCACGTAGACCAACTCATGCTTCTCCACACACATGCACACACACAAACAAACACACATGTAAACACAGTCGTGTTTTCATCACTTGTGGGGACTTCACATTGACTTCCATTAATTTCTACAGCCTAACACTAACCATCACATACCTAACCCTTACCTTAACCTTTACCCTAAACCTAACCATCACAGACCTAACCACTAACCCAACAGCAACAATTTCCCTCATGGGGACAAAGAAAATGTCCCCACAGGGAGCAATGGTCCCCATAGCCCCACATTGTAGACCGAAATAGGTTCCCATAAGGATATAAAAACCCGGTACACACACACACACACACACACACACACGCACACACACACACACACACACACACACACAGTGTTTGGTGAATTTCAACAAATTAAAGGAGAGAAAAGAGAGAGTGTTCAGGCGGATCATGAGGTTTGTGGGTTTGCCTGTTTTCAAGGAAGACATAAGATTTCAATTAGCAGCACAAGTCGACTCCCTGCACTGGCAATGAAAGGAAGTTAGAGTGGGAGAAAGCTGAGGTTTCTCCCACATCAGTGTTGTGAGTTTTAAATCACTTTGCTGGATTCTATGACGGTGTATTAGGGCTGTTGTCTATAGAAAACAAAAAAGGAGGAATTTCTGCTAAAAATAAAAAATAAATGAAATAAAAACCTTTGAAATCGCGAGGTTAATCTCAGAATTTCTTTTTTTTTCTTCCCATAAATTTCCTTGTTTTTTTTTTTTCAGGAACATTTTTATGATTGATCCCAAAATTTCAGAGATTTTTTTTTTCAGGAAAATTTTTGACTTCAAATTCAGAAATGTTCTTGTTTTTCCTAGAGGATTTCAAAGTTTTTCAGCAGGAATTTACTCTTCCTCTTTTTCTTTTCTTTGCACAGTGGCCCTAACATCCCATCACAGGATCCACTTCAGCTTCAAAGTACTTGTTGTCAGCCTTTCAGAATCATTTAAACTTGAACAAACTAACAGGAATCAGGAGATTAGAGCATTCTGTTTGTTCTACACAATCAGAGAACCAGATGGCCTGGCATGTTCCGACTCTTTATCCTCCAAATTTCACAGGTTAAAAAAACGTCAGATCTGGTTTTCCCTCAGCCAAACCTTTTTGTTTCACATTATCAGCCTGTAAATCCTGCCGGTCGCCCCGGCAACGTGCCCTGACTCTGTTTTCTGGCTCCAGCTGGAAAAAAAACAACAAAAAAAAAACAGGGCTTGCTGTTAGACTGGAGAGGATTTAGGCAGTTGATGTAATGACATACAAATTGTTCCTGACTCAGTGAGTCTGTGATTCATTTAGAGAGCGGGAGAGTCAAGGACCATGACTCAGGCTGGGCTGATCGAGCAGTAAACTGATTTAATCACATCCTCTTTCCAGCCGCGTTCCCCTTGGGTCAGCAGGAGTGGCCAAAAAAGAATGAAGGAAGCAAATGGATGGATTATCTTTCCTCATATCAATCTAGGTATAACTAGGCACCTTTTTTTTTGCCACACAAAAAGCTAGTTTTCTTTGAACCAGCTATGTAAAGTGACTGCTGAGAAATGATTTCAGGGAAGCCAGTGTCCATGTTGGTGTCTAAGGAATCCTGGCTAAACAGAGCTGGAGGGAGATTTTTACTCCCACTGCTGGTGGATTTGTGTTACTGCACACAAAGAAATATTTTCTGCTCCCTAAACTCTTGTTTTGTTTTGGCCGGTCCAAGGTAAAACAGGGGTCCTCAAACTTTTTCCAGTGAGGGCCACATAACTTTTCCCTTCTCTGGTGGGGGGCCGGAGTCAGTTTGTAACAGAAAAAGTCTGACAATTGCAGGAGTGCCTAAATGTAAAAATTTATTGTTTTCCAGAAAGCACAATCAAATAACCCTCTCCGAAAAAAGTCAGGAAATAACACTATTTATAAAATAGTGTTATTTTATAAATAACACTATTTTTAGTGTTATTTGTGACACTAAAATAAAACTACAACCACGCATAGCTCCACTAGACGGCAGTATATGAACATGATAAGCTTGTGTTTCACACGAAGTTGTTTAAATTGCTTCCAGCTACAAAAACTGAAGTACATTTCGTAAAATGTCCCGTTCAGTTTGTGTTTACAGTTTATAGTCTGGTGCGGACTATAAGCTGCAACCCCAAAGTTGTTTTTCTTAAACCAGTAATCATACACATATAAGCCGCACTGGATTTTAAGCCGCAGATATCTCTGCCGCTCCAGGTTTTCCACAAGGATGCAGCACGCAGCAGGGGGGCGGACACCCAAAATTTGAGTCATAACAGGTCAATTGAATATCACATTTATTATGGTTGAAAAAGAAAAAGTTGCCAAGTTTAGATTTAACTGAACTGATTACGGTAGTTTCCGAACGGTAACTGTAACAGTAAAAGTGCTGATCCTTCGTGTCTGCTACTAGCATGTGCTAAATGAAAATGGGCGCTTTTTTCTTCTCCTTCTTTAGATTTAACGGCAGCTTGCATCCATTATTGTTGCACTACTGCCATCTATTGGATCCTAATATCTATACCTCAAATTCTCATAATGATCCCAGTATTATTTAAAAACAAAAAATCTTCTTTTCCCCCTCAATGCTATTTAACTGATCAACAACATTCTCAAATTTCAATTCCCTATTAAAACCTAATTCCGTTTTAATTGGCGCTTTCTTCTTTTATTTCCAATTTTGACTTCCAATGATTCACTTCCTGCTAAAGAGCCCCGTGGTGGTTGAAGAAAAATCCACATATAAGCCACATGGTTCAAAGCTTAGGAAAAAAGCAGCGGCTTATAGTCCGGAAAATACGGTATATGAAAAAAACATCTAAATGCTCTCTGGTATTGTTCAAGGGGCCGGACCAAATGTGGAGGCGGGCTGGATCCATTTACAGTTTACAGTCATAAATTGTAAACTGGCGGGATTTAATTATCTAGCATGTTCCTGTCATCTTGTAGTCTATAAATCATGCAGCTGTTGGTTTTTTTAGTCCCACAGCGTGTTTTATGAAAAATCAGTTAATTTCAACAAATAGTGCCCAGATTCACATCATCATCATCATCATCATCATCAAACAGTATGCTTGTCAAAATATGCTATGAGTCTGCAGTCACTATTATTAGCAGTTTTGTAACAAAGACTTTCTGTATTTCTCTAAAAGTTGAATGTCTGTCTTTGACTACTTCTACCAAGCAGAAGAAAAACCAAAAGTAACAAGTCAAATAAAAAAAATCTTCAAATTTTATCTGACAACCCCAACCCTAACAACAACAGAAAATATTCTGCTAGTATCAATATGATGTGTCTGTGATCCAAATAAATGTAATATTTTTTTGTTCAAATTATGAGATGTAAAACCAACAAATCTGCATTTTACAGAGATCGTAGACAAATGGCGTATGAGTAAAAAAGTATTTGGTACCAAAAAAAAGTAAGAGTAAGAGATCAAAACATCAATCATTTAATGATAAAAAATACATAAGATAGACAGATTGAAATCTAAAGTTATGTGGAGATGCTGAGATGTTAAAGTCCAAAATGAAAATAACTAATATAATTAAAATAATAAGAAAATCAGGCAATAGAAACATTTTTCAAAATCAGTTTCTTTCAGTATAAAACTAAACAAAAGCGACATGTCTGTCTAGTGAATTTTTGGTTAAAACATTATTTTCTTCATTCAGTGAAGTTACTTATGGAAATTTTACTCAAGCAGGAGTAGTGAGACTTCATAATAAAACTAAAAAGTACACTGTAGTAAAAACCCTCCTAAAGGTGCATTTTGTTTCCAAAAAGTCACTCAAGTAACTGAGTAAATGTAACTGATTACTACCCAACTCTGGTTTGCAATTGTGCAAAACTCACTGATTAACAAACCTCCGAGGCAAAAACAGCGGGATTTATACTGAGATGAAAGGAAACTGGATTTTACATCAGAGTATCAGAGTGAAATGGGTCGAAACGAGACGCTGTCTGAACCTTCTTTAGGTTTTTATCCAGAAAATGTCTGAAAACCATGTTTCTTTTTCCACTGCAGCCTTGTGTGGCCTTATCGCGCACTATTCCATTAAAACAGACCAACGTGACGAAACATGGAAGAGTTCAAGGGGTGTAAAAAAACATTTGAAGGCTGCTGAAAGGGAACCATATACATTAAGACCAGTAGGAGGCAGTGTGGTATTTTTGGTTGAGTACCATTAAGTAGCACAGCACTCTGTTTAATAATAAACCTAACAATTATTAAAGCTGCACATCTTTGTGCAAAGACTGAGGGGTACTTTATGCTGTATCTGTGTTCTTACAAAACAATTCAGAATTCAGAAAAACAGCAAACCTGCTAAATCATAGTTGTTACATTTGATGATAAATAGTAACTTCATACTTACGTCTCTTCATCTTCCTATCATAACGGATTAGGCCAGTTGTTGTATTCCTCCATGTAAGCCTTGGACTCAGAGGCCTGCTGTATCATAACCCGCTGATTAATATCACACAGAACACTGAGTCACTCACACTTGCGGTGTCTTGAGTCCTGTACTAAAAGACTTCGTCATGCTACACTTACTGAGCCATAATTGATGTAAAGATTCTGGGCTTGTCTCCTGGAAGAGGATGTGTCAAGGCGTCGAGCTGAGGGAAACTTCAAAGTGAAGAAAACCTGTGATAGATGTCACAAAGAGAACGGCTGTGTTCCTCAAAGAGGAGCTCAAAGTAAAATGGAGCCTCTTACCTTCATCCAGTCAGTTGCTGCAGGTTATCTGCTGCCTTAGGTTATTCTCAGGTTAAGTAATTGACATCACGGGCTATGATAAATCGAACAATTGAAACTCTAAACTTGTGAATAAAGTAGGATCCGTATGAAAGCTTGTGTAGTTTTCCAACATATATGGACATGTTATATGTAAAGTGCAATGACAAAAAATGCAATTTTCGGTGAGGGAACCATAAGAAAACCATTATTATTATTTAAGATTGCTAAGATTACACACTGGCTTACCATATCAGAAGACAGTGAGCGCGACGTCCTTCTTCGCAAAATGTAAACAAAAATTACATTTCAACTATCTGGACACACAATCAGGATACATCTGGTATGGAACAACACAGAATACCAGAGGGAAAAAACTCATCCCAGCTGTCCAGCATGGAGCTGGACATGTCATGGTTCTGTGCTGCAATGAAACCTGATCACCTCGTTAAAGATGTTTAAAGTGACAAAATGTTCATCATCATCCGTCACACAAACCAGTAATGTACCAGCCAAGTCAAGGCCTCTTTCCCTCTCAGTCGCTGGTCAGTGCCCTTAAAAAAACCTCCATTTGGTTCAACCACTTCTAATTTTCACACCTGCCCTTGTTGTCCTTAATGGGCTGCTTTTCACCTTTTCAAGTTTCTCGCAACAGTGCTCTGCTGTTTACTGCTGTCTTTGTGTAGCCATCGACAGAGTCACTCTTACACAACCAGTAGCTCCACCACCTCGCCAATCAGTGACTGACTATCTCAGCCAGAAAAAGCTCGCTTGAGACCAAGCAAGTTCCAAAGAAGGAGCTGGTACCAAGTAGCCGTTCTAGATGGAAACGGTATCAGCCTATTAGTAGGCAACAAACTGCGGTAGGTTTCAGAGGAAATGGAGTATGAGTCAGTGAAGAATATGAGACGATCTGTCACGGATGGAGTCGAGACCGGTTCTTTCAAGAACAAGGCGAAGATCAGACTTTCAGAGACCAAAACTAAACCAAGACCTTTCGAGACCCAGGCCAAATGTTTAGAACTTTGACAAATATTTTAGGACATTTGCGCTTTGTACACCACAAAATGCAAAAAAAAAAGAAAGAAAAATGTTTAATTACTCAATCAAAACTCATTTCATTACTTTACATGCAAGAAACTCTTTAAACATCTCACCACTGAAAGTGAGGAATGGGGCAAACTTTCCTCAAACTCATGTCAGAAACTGTTTGTGTTCATTTACAATAAAACGACTTGCAGAGCCAAACTAGATCAATCACACAAACGAGGTTAGTCAATGAAGTGGGAACACAAAAGGGTGTGTTTGCGACGGTCTGTCACATAAAATCTAAAAAACTTTGAAGTTTGTGGCTATAAGGCGACAAAACGTTAAAAAGTTAAATCAATAATGATATTTTTTGTGAAGCAGCGTGTGTTGTAGGCGTCACAGCTCTCCTTACTGGATCCTGGGTTTAAAGACAGCAGAGCGGAACGGCAGAGAGCAGCAGCCTGATATATAGCTCATTTGTCAGTGA
Organism: Poecilia mexicana; assembly: GCF_051168715.1. NCBI lineage: Eukaryota > Metazoa > Chordata > Actinopteri > Cyprinodontiformes > Poeciliidae > Poecilia > Poecilia mexicana. The sequence continues at coordinate 4,294,288 of NW_028263381.1, forward strand.
CGCGGGAATGCTTCGACCTTCCTGAGACAGGCAGGCTTTGCCAGCTCAGCACTTTCTCTTTCTATGGCCAAATTACAGTCATCACCCGCACAACTGAGCACAGGTCCCCCACATCCACTACGCCTTACGAGACGTCAGACTCGTTTCTGCTGCGACCTGTTACAGAGGCAGAATCAGAAAAACAAAAAGCAGGACAAGTTTGTGAGAAACTCCTGTCCACTGATGCGTTCGTAGAAATTGAGAGAGTAAGTAGCCGGCAATGCACTGAATAAGTAATCAGCTAAAGGCAAGTAACCTCCTTTAGATGACAAGATAAAAATGAAACCTGTCTTCTTTTCAGACCAATTAAAGTTTTTCATGGAAGACTTGGACAGCTGTCTCTTGTCTTTTTATTGTTATGATAGATTTTCACATATAAGGAGAAGTCTTTGAAAAATGACTGCACATTAAAAGTGTTATGATCCTGCAGAGAGATCAGTCATGTCAGCAAGACGCAGACGACTCTAACTCTACCAAACTGAGTGATGCAAATTGCAGCTTTTCACCGTGAATCCAAAAGTATTGATATGATCAGCAGTGTGCACGGCTATGTTAGGTTATAAAACTATATCCTGTTAACCTGCCTGTTGTCCACCTAAACTGACCTGCCTGGCAAAGATTAAGGCCACAAGTATCCGGATATCTGGAGAGACTAATACATTTTTGTGTGTTTTGGCCTTTCATTCACACATAAAAGTTGTTTACTATTGCCAAAAATGATTATTTATAAAAACTCTGACCAAAATAAAGAGTTGAGAAAACTCAGTTTCTGTGTTTGGTGTGTATGGGAAAACAGAGATTTAGGTTCCCAGCATTACAGTCTGCGACAATTAATGTGCTAATATGTCCAAGTACTTGGTTTTACATGATTCCAAATTGTTGTATTGTATTTTAATAACTTTATATTCTAATATGCTATTTAAAAGTAGTTCAACCTATATGTCTGTCCACACAAATGAGCCTCCTGAGTGAATGTTTAATTTCCAACAGGAAGTCGTGGTTGTTTTGAAGCGATCTGATAGCTTTTAGTTTCTTGCTACGCTGCCCCCTATGGGTGTGGCATGTTTAAAACATCAGTCAGGCTTGGATTTCTGTGGTTCCACATGGAACCAAACTTTTCTAAGACCAACCCTGTGTTTATGCTGATGTTTTCTTAAACAATGTGGCTTAGATATTTGATTTTATAAAGAACCAGCTATAAAATCAAATATCTAAATATCCTTGTTGCAACAATGCAACAAGGATGCATTGTTGCAATGGAGGATGCAACAATGCATCCTCCATTGTTGCATGGAAGATGCAACAATAAGCAGAGGCATATTTTAAAGAACAAATCTGAAAGTTGCCAGCTGAGAGGCAACTCATGTTAAACTGCAAAAACAAGCATCTTCAGCCACAGCGTCTAGACTGGAGAACAACCTTCACACCTCAGCAGGCGTGCTGTGTTCTTACTATCACAGGTTTCTGTGAAGACTAAGAAGCCCATGCAGTGCTGCAAGGCCAGAGGAAGAGCACAGCGGTGAAACGTAATAAATAAAATCCCTGGTAAAATAAACAACACTAACCTTAGTAGAGTGCTCGCAGTATGGAGTTCTTTTTATTTTCTGGCTCTGAAATATCTCATATTAAAAAGAAATTAAAGAGTTTTATCAGAACATCAGCACAGTGTAATTAGCTAGATTAACTCATCCTGATAAATGTGATGGTAATCTGTTTCAGGTTCCATTAAAAAAAAATGAGGGCTTTAAAGCTCCGGTGGGAAACCTCTATAAAAATATTTTTACATATTTATTAAATGTATCACTATGTCCTCCTGACAGTATAATATGAGACAGATAAAAAAAAATCAAGCTCCTCTGGCTTTGTCTAGTGGACCGCTCCTGATCAAAAACAACCAGTCAAAGCTAGCAGTGTCAATCATTCTCTTGTACATGCTGCTCACACCTGTCCCTTGCTCTTTGCTGCGCTATGGCTACTTCCCCTTAGCAGAGCCACCAATGGAGGTGGAGAAACAGTTTTCCTGTAGCGTTAGCTTGTTTCTCCACCATTATTACAGGTGTAGCAAACTGGCAGTCTTGAACTTGTACACACGTACATAAGGGTGATTGACAGCGCATAGAGCCTCCTCCTGGCCCTGATTGGTTGTTTCTGACTGAGTTGTGTATTTCTGCAGATGGCAGTAGGACCAATGAGTCAAGCCAGAGGAGTTTGATTTTTTCACTGATTATCTGTCTCATTCTACTGGACAGTTTCAACAAATATGTAAAAAACACATTTTTGTAAAAGTTACCTGCTACTGCTGGTTTAAAGCCCTCATTGTTATTCATTTTTTAGTTAAACCTAAGCCCCATCTACAGCCTGTAGTCCAAAAGTAAAATTATGTTGGTGCTCGAATGAGGGACTGTCTGATTTTGAATTAAACCACTTCCTAATCAAAACAAAGCTAATCTTATTTGCTCATATTATGAGCTAAAGTGTCAGGGAAAATTCATTTAAAGGGAGCTAATTGCTCTAGATTTTACATCAAAGTTCATTATCTTAAAGTTAAGAATGCTGAACAGCTTTACATAACACAGAGGGTAAAAAAATTCATGAGTCTGGGTTTATTTATGAGTTCGGCTTCCTGTGCCACAGCAGAGGTATCCTGCTTACATAAGAGCCCTGCTGGAAGCTTGAAGTAGGTGTCCCCTCCCCAACGCATTAGGGATTCTGCTTGAAGACTACCTTCAGATCTTGGGAGAGCGTCGCTCTCAGCTCTCGCTTCCTCAACAACAGGCTGTGTGAACAGCACTGAAAACAGTCACGACTGGCCTTTCCTGCATATTTGTGTCGAGTGACGACGGCACACTGACAATGAGAGCGCTTGTGAAAAACAATGAATGATTAAGAAACGAGAGAAACCTGTCAAAGTGATGGTTTTTCATGTTTTATTTGCTCCTGCTTGTTTCTATGCACTGCTTTTTACTCAGATTCACAAGGATCTTTTACAGAAACAAAAAGCCGCCTTCAGGGAACCTTGGTTGAAACTGGTCAGAAATGTAAATGTTATTGAGTAAATGTAACTAGTTACTACCCAAGCTTCTTAAGCTGTAAATGAAGTAAGTTTGACAAACTTAATTCAATTATATGGAACAAATTAACAGATTTTTTTTTTCCAAGCTGGAGATCTATTCTATTTTTTCAGTTCTCAGTAAAAAAAAAACAAACAAAAAAAAATTTTAATCAGAAAATAAGATTTTTTTCTTTTTGGTAAAGTTTACCCTGCTTTACTTTTACTTTTATTTTTATGGTTTGGTTGAATGTAATGTACAGATTTCTCCACAATCTGATAAATCAAATATACATATAGCTCAGACATGAACAAACTATTGCAAGGCATGTATGGCTTCCCAACATTGCCGTTGTGAGCTGTAGGTACCAAGCTAAAGGTGTGAGTGATTCTGCTGAGACAGTAACGGCTGCAAAGGGTTTCCGGAGCTCATTAGGAGCCCAGTAACGATTGTAAACCGGGTCTAATGGATGTGAAGGTACATATTCATGCTAATAGAAACAAATAGTCTCGTGCTTCGCCTGCGGTGTATAATTGCCGCCTGTCCTGGAAGCCATTAAAACAACTAGTTACAAGTGCAGGCTAAACCTGTCAGCTCAAAGTAGATTAAAGTGCTGAGGTTTGCGTGCACCAGACTCCCCACCCGAGGATTTCTCAGCTATGAGTCACACATGGTTTATTAATGTGTCTGAAGCATGAGCGAGTGGGAGGGGAAGCCGTCTTGGGGGAACCTTTGATTTCCCTCATCATTCATTAAAAAAAAAGAAAAAAAAAGAGATTTCCGGTGTGATGTGAATAAGCTCTGATCTGTCAGGGAAGACAGGATAAAACAAAAACAAGTGACAATATTTCCCTCTTATGCATTACTCTCTTTTTTTGTGAAAAGGTTCCCTCCGACACTATGACCGTTTTCTTCTTCTCCTATAGTCTCTCTGCAGGACTTACAGTATCTGCCATATATTTACACTGAGTCGTCTTCAGTAGCTTTGATAGAAAGTCTGACAATTACTTAATTTTAACAATCCATTTGAGCCAAAAATAAACAGCAGCATGTAAAGCTTGGAGTCTCTGCTTTCAGGAAGGCTGTAAATACAATCCCGCCAAGGTGCGGTGAGCACGCTGAAAGCACCTCTGGTCTAGCTACTACTTGTGTATATGGATCACGTATCTTTTCAATTTCTGGCATGATCACACCCTTCAGCTTTTTACAAAGCCCGCCGGCTCATTAACTTTGGGGGGAAACTTTGCAGAATAGCCTCAGGAATCTTGGCCACCGCCGCCAACACGAGTTCAGTTTGAGCAGCATTGTGAAACATAGCAGATTATCAACGGCAAGATTGCACACGGGCCATACGGTAAACCATAAATACTAAGATTCAAAACACATTTGTGACTTTTAATAGCTCTGTTTGTTTTTTTTTCTTTTGCAGATTTACATATAAAAAGCCTGAGGATGAGCACTGAAGTGTTCTGCTGATGTACAGTAATTATGAAAAACAAGACACATCTCTTTTGATGTCGATAGCAGGAGGACTAATGCTAATGTGTTTTTGTGGAAAGCTCAAGATGGCCTTTCTGTGCAGCAAAATGTAATGAATGGTGGAATCTCATTAACCCTTCTGGTACGATTTAATGCAGAAACTACTGAGACTCATTTCAATTTTTAGCTTGTTTTTAATCTGAAAATCATTACTTCTATATTTTATAAAACTATGACTTCCTCCTAATTTTTAATCTTTGATTATTAAACTCAAATGCAATGAAATACAACACATGTTAAGGTAAAACAAAAACAAAAAAACAACACCTTTTTGTCAGTTTTTCTGGATTTATTTTATAATCCAATCTTACTGTGTTTAATCTTAAAACATGGACTCAATAAATACTTTCTATGAAATTCCCCAATTATGTAGCAGAACTTAAAGGTTACTTTTTATTACTTTTTTGTAACTTTTTTTGTAACTTTTTTGTGACTTTAAAGGCACTTAAAATATACCTTTTCCGACCAACTAGAACTTGGTACAATGGACGCCGTCATTCGCACGGGAATACAGCAGCCTGCGAAACGCTAAAGTATGTAAATACTTGAGACCCTTTCTAACTGTTAGATATTTTTTGGTATTATCATTTTGTTATTACTTTAGTACATATTCAGTCTAATGTTAATCGGTATTATTGTGATTTTTAGTTTTAAGTGTTCTCTTCCCTATGTGTGTATAAACTGACCTGGAGGTTACAACTGTCTGTTTATCTTCATGTGAGACAGTTAACTCTGTGTTTCCCAGACCTTAAATTCTTCTTGTGTTAGTTTGACCTAGAGCTGAACTGGGCTCAGACCGTAGATCAGATATCACACCTGGCTGGTTTGTTTAGGTTAGAATTTTTACGGCCTTTGTTGTTCTTCCTGACTGCCCCTTTTGGCTGTTCTGCTTTGACAATAAAACAGGGGCTCACGCGGAAGCAGATCAGAATTCTCTGTGAACGGCCTGGAGAGGCCGTGGCGGAGAGTTCTCCTTTTGCAAAAGCTTTGTCTATAAAATTCATATACGTTGTCTGTGGTCTTTTATATAGGTTCGAGAAAAATACCTATCACTAACACTTATAGCTGCCTATTTTAATAGTTTTAAAACCAATTGTACCTTAACTTGTATTAATACACACCGTGGAATCATTTTAGCACTATCTCAGTAACGAATAACAACAGTCTTTCTTATTTCCATGGTTGAGGGAAGAGCTAGCCTGGTAAAAACCAGCTTCTCGTTCTACACTTCACTTCATACAGAGGGTCCAGACCCTCTGATATTGAAAACCGATTGTTTTCTGGAGGCGTGCTAAAGTTTTATCCAATCGCTAACGTTTGGTTGTGAAGTATGTAACGTACCAGATTGACTCTATAAATCTTACTGGAAATTGCCTGTGCTGTAAACAACCGTCCTCCACTGCGAGGAGAGAAGTGTTGAGCTCAATGAGGAAGATGTTAATGTTAAATCAATATCTGAAGCGTGGCCAACGTATATATACATATATATATAAAATCCACGACTATTTGGTTGGAGATCCACAGAAAATCAGCGAATAGGTGAGTCTGTGAACTGTGAATCGATCGGCAGGGGTCCACCGTGTATTCAATGGCATTTTCTGGAAAGACACCGCTGAACTCTGAAAAGTAAAGCGATAAATTTCAATGTGACTCGAACTGTCACTTCCATAAAGCGTATCTCTGACAACAAATACAATGCTGGTATCACACCTTTGTGTTTGTGTACTTCTGGTTTTCGCTCTGTCACTGTCCAGTTAAAGTCAGATAAAGCTGAACGTCATTCACACTCTCCAGGGAATGAGTCACTGACACCGATTCTCTCCTGCTCCTCTAAGCTGCTGCTGCATCACTGTGACTGCGACGGTGTTAAAGAATGTCACGAATATTGTTATAATAGGATTATCCCCTGTTTCTAAAAGGGATCTTCTCTGTAAAACTTGTCATGCTGATTGAATTTAATGTATGCACAAATTCACACTCCCGCATCTCTTAACACGTTCACACACCACCACCATGTTCCCTTTAACAGGGCAGCACCAGACAGGAAACTCTGTAGCAGATTGACAAATGCCTTCCATTTTCACTGACCGTCTTCAGTTTGTTTTCCAATGAGCAATGCTTGTAGAGTTTCTTCTTTAACTCTCTTTCATGTTTCTTTTATAACACCTCGGGATTGTCTTGGACAATAAATCAAAGGTGAATTTTTCCGATGGGAAGTCAATATTTCATAGTTCTGCTGTCTCTCTGTGCTGAATAATTCACCCATAGGTGTGCAGATCTGTTGAGTAAGTTTAGCTGAATATCGCCTAACTGTGAAATTGGTTTTATTCAGTTGTTGGCAGGTGATTCTATTAAAATGACATTTCACCATCACAGTGGTTAAACCTATTGAATTTTAAAATTCACAGACTTAGGTGTGATAAATGTGAGAAGAAGTAAATCTTTGGAGAGAAGGAAGTCAAGCTTGATGCAAAGCATTTTACAAATGTCTCCAATTAAAATAATTAACAATACTTTTTAAGTACTGTTGAAAAATTTTCCTGTTAAATCATTTTTATACTTTATAATCATACGAAAGCTCAAAATAATGCTCTATTGGTAAGCTAGCTTACTTATTGATAAGCTAGCTTACAAGTAATTTTGCTAACTTATTGGTAGGCTAGCTTGCCAAGTTTATTGGTATGCTATCTTACTCATAAACTAGTTTACTAATAAGCCTATTGGTTAACAAGCTTATTGGTAAACTAGCTTATCAATGATTTTACTAACTTAACAATTTATTGTTTTGCTAGCTTACCAATAAGATAGTTTATTAGTAAACCTATTTTTAAACTAGTTAACTAGCTTATTGGTAAGCTACACAGCAAATTCGGAAGTGTCAGATTTCCAGTGCAAGTGTTGTATGTTAAAAATACAGTGTTAATTCAACAACATGAGTGTTAGTGAGTGTTAGTTTCCCTAACACTCACTAAAGAGTTCTAAAGAGTTAAACACAAAGCAATCCAGCCCAGTGTTGATTTCTAAATTAACTCCAACAGTCTAACTCAACACTGGTGTTGATTTAGAAATCAACATCAGACAGTTCCTCCCACAATTGTAACATATTTGTGACATCACATCAGGGAAGGAGCAACAGATAGGATAGGGTAGGGGTTGCAGCAGGCATATTCTGCCTACCTCATGGGAGGCAGAATATGCCTTCAGGGATCCAAATTTTCTTTATAACATCTGATGAGAACTGTAAAGGAGAGCCCTCTCCTGTTGAAAACTGTGTACGATACCCCAGTAGGTTATATAGTAGGGTGCCCCATTGTTGACTCATGGTCAGTCCACCTCTGAGCTAGAGCATTTCTACGGACTACGTTAACATGTTTTGAATTTGTGTTGTTTCACCAGTAGCCTGATGTTTCTGTTCTTTTGGTTTGTTGTACTTCATATCAGATAGACTTCAAAATGACTTAGTCGCTCTCTGTGGTGATGAAACTTGTTAGCTTCACTGTTGTGGGCATGTCCATGTTGTAAAGTTAAATTATCATGAGCTTTATTATTTGGGTCTGGTCATTAGCCCCGCCCCCGGGCCGACGCCGTCTTGTTCCACTACTGCATCACATGTTTGCCTGAGGAGCGGAGGCAGCAGTACGGTGTCTTGTGTGGAGCTTATTATAACAAGGTAAGTTTCATGTTAAATTGATCATGTTTTTGACTATTTTTTATGGAGGCATTATTTTTCCGTTTACACAAGAGTATCGATTCATATACATAGTTCGCTTAACGTATGTTTATTTGTTTGGATATCACGGTATATACGACTGTTTATTGTCTTAACTAAACATAAAAACTGTCAGGAAAATCTGGAGGCCATTTGAGTTAACATTATTTAGCTGCGGGGTTGTTTTCTTTAAGTTTTTCGCTGTAGACTGCAAAATGGGTCTACAGCCAATGGTCCGGCTGTGCTGGACCATTGGCTTGATCTAAGCCACAGGTGTCAAATTCCAGTCCTGGAGGACCACTGTCCTGCAACATTTACATGTGCCGCTGCTGCACCACACCTGAATACAATAATTAGGTGATTAGCAGGACTCTGGAGAACATATCTACACAGTGAGGAGGCAATTGAGCCATTTGACTCTGGTGTTTTGTACCTGTGGCACATCTAAAACTGCCAAAATGTTTTTTTTTTTGTTAGTGTGCCATGTTGGTGACTGAAAACTGTTATGACTCCAACACATTTCTTCAGACAGGTTGGCACGACTTTATTGCTGTCCAAAAGTGTTTCTATTAGCTGACTAATTTCTTTAGTAATAATTTCTGACTTTTTTATGCTTTATCTTGTAAACCAGGTGGGCAGAGTAATTTGAATGAATATGACGGTGACACACACACAAGTGAGTCTGATTAGTTTTGTTCACACTTCTTTTTAAAATATTTATTTAATATCCTAATGTTTCTGCTATATTTTCTGTTTTTCCTTCCAGACTGGAAGTCTTCCTCCTTCATGTTGGCGAAAACAAGAGCAGCACCAAAGACACTTCACCATCAGTGATCACAAGACCATCCATGGCCGCTTCCAATGAACTTTCAAAGCACACTTCACCTTCAGTGCAAAGTACCATGAATGTATGACCTTTGTTGTATATTGCTGTCAGTGCTGTTTGATGTTTTGAAATAAAAGTAAATTATATTCTGCGAATGGTGCTGGTGTTTTTGTAGCATCTAATGTGGCATCTAATGTCTTAAAATTAATTTGGAGATTATTGATGGCCAGTAGTTTCTGGGGGGAAAAAAGTTTTAATTGCTCTAGTGGCTTTTATTTGGTAGTAAATTGACCAAAAAAAGTGGGTAATGAGAGAAGGGGAAGACCGGGAAGCGAACCCACGACAGCCGCATTGAAAACTAGAGCCTCCATATGTGGGTTGTGCTTAACCCCTGCACCACCACAGCACACTCTGCCAGTACTATTTTAAAACTCAGATTTGTATTTTAATATATACTTTACACTACTCTGTTACATTAACACATTCATAGTGTTAACTTTTGACAATATACACTAGTTGTTGGGTAGATTAACACACTGAAGTATATTTGATTTCAACTACTGTGTGTTGATTCAACTCTATCACAAATAACACTTTCAAAAGTGTAACTTCTACACCATCCAGAGTGGACCAATATAGACACTTTAAAAGTGTTGAATTTAACTCTGTAGGAGTTGATGGAACACTTCCAAATTTGCTGTGTACCTTACCAATTCCTGCTAGCTTACCAATAAGTTGTTTACTAGTAAGCCTATTAGTTAACTAGCTTATTGGTAAGTTAACTTACTGGTAAGACATTATTTTGAGCATTCATATAATTGCAAAGTATAAACATGATTTAGTAGGAACATTTTTCAACAGTCATTAAAAAGACTCCTTCAGTATTTTAATTTGTGACATTTGTACAAGTTTAACATACGTTTCTCCAAAGGTTTACTTATTCTCACAAGCTTATTGATAAGCTAGTATAGCTGATGCTTTGTAAGTGTTAGCAATATGTCCAACTTGACTACTTCCAATGAATAATTAACGGCTCTTTTGGGTGAGTTTTTCGTCCAAACTAGAGGTAGCTGAAGATAATGCCTGATCTTACATGTTTTAAAGCAATTCAGCTCAGAGTTAAAGCTTGACACATAATTCAGCTCTCCAGAAAAGCAAAAGGTAAAAATCAACAGATAGGCCCACTGCATCTTTTTAAGATGCTGAATGCACAGTGAACAGCTCCAGGCACCAATTCACAGCATCATTTTGTACCTACATAGCACAAAATAAATAAATAAATAAAATAAAGCCTGATTCTCAGAGTTTTTTAATGTGCTAATTTTGTGTCTCCTGTCTTCCAGATACACTAACTTAAGAGTTTCCTCGAGCCTTTCATAGAGTCTCTCTTAGGTTTCTCAGCAGCACATTCAACACCCAGTAGACTCCAATGCCTTCCTCTATGGATCTGCTGGTTTTACTGGTACTTTCTGCAGCACAGTAAAAGGAGAAGCACAACACATCTCAACACTAGCCTATCTCAGTCTGTTATAGTCTCCACTAATTCTCTAGCCATTGCTTTGACTCAGTCCACCTGGAAAGCAAGTATATAAAGTACAAAATACCTATCAATATTTAAAGGGGCAGGCAGTTTTATGTAAAATCAACTTTTTTGAGCTTTATAATGTTATTCCATCATCAGAACCAAAGCAACAGTCAAAGGGTTGATTTGATTGTTTAATGCATGTTTGAGAAATCCTTTTAATCTCCTGTGGCAGCCATTCAACTGTAAAACACCTGGGTGGACCTAGCCCCGCCTTCCAGGACAAAGTCCCTCCCCCTTTCTGCTCCTTCAGACTATCCAGCAGAAAAGGGCAAACACTGTACTTCCCAATTACTCTTTTTATTTTTTTTTATTAAATATGTTTCTTGAATTGCCATTATTTAGTAGAAATTGATTTGCACTTTGATATTAAAGGGAGTATATATATACATATATATATATATATATATATATATATATATATATATATATATATATATAAATTCCCTTCTCACCCTTCGCGGGTGGTCTCTTTCATCCTCTGAGCTCGGGTCCTCTACCAGAGGCCTGGGAGCATGAGGGTTCTGCGCAGTATCTTGGCTGTGCCTAGAACTGCACATTTCTGGACTGAGATGTCTGATGTTGTTCCTGGGATCTGTTTGAGCCACTGCTCCAGTTTGGGGGTGACTGCCCCGAGGGCCCCGATGACCACAGGCACCACTGTGGTCTTCACCTTCCAGGCCTTCTCCAGTTCCTCTCTGAGGCCCTGGTATTTCTCCAGTTTCTCATGCTCCTTTTTCCTGATGTTGTAGTCACTTGGTATTGCTACATCCACCACAACGGCTTTCCTATGTTCTTTATCCACCACCACAATGTCCGGTGGGTTCGCCATTACCATCTTGCCTGTCTGGATCTGGAAGTCCCACAGGATCTTAGCTCGGTCATTCTCCACCACCTTTGGGGGTGTTCCCCACTTCGATCTCGGGGCTTCCAGTCCATATTCTGCACAGATGTTCCTGTACACTATGCCCGCCACTTGGTTATGTTGTTCCATGTACGCTTTCCCTGCCAGCATCTTGCATATATACAGGTGCTGGTCATAAAATTAGAATATTGTGATAAAGTTCATTATTTTCCATAATGTCATGATAAAAATTAAATTGTCATATATTTTAGATTCATTGCACACCAACTGAAATATTTCAGGTCTTTTATTGTTTTAATTTTGATGATTTTGGCAAACAGCTCATGAAAACCCAAAATCCCTGTCTCAAAAAATTAGAATATTATGAAAAGGTTCTCTGAACGAGCAATAAAAATAATCATCTGAATCAACAAAGTAACTCTAAACACCTGAAAAAGATTCCTGAGGCCTTTAAAAACTCCCAACCTGGTTCATTACTCAAAACCGCAATCATGGGTCAGATTGCTGACCTGACTGCTGTCCAGAAGGCCATCACTGACATCCTCAAGCAAGAGGGTGAGAAACAGAAAGAAATTTCTGAACGAATCGGCTGTTTGCAGAGTGTTATATCAAGGCACCTCAGTGGGAAGTCAGTAGGAAGGAAAAAGTGTGGCAGAAAACGCTGCACAACGAGAAGAGGTGACCGGACCCTGAGGAAGATTGTGGAGAAGGGCCGATTCCAGACCAAATTAAATTTTCATCTCCATAAAACTTTTCAGCAGATGGAAGCATGAAGTGCTCCAAAATCTTCTGATAGCTGCTGCATTGATCCTGCCCTTGATAAAACCCAGTGGACCAACACCAGCAGCTGACATGGCACCCAGACCATCACTGACTGTGGGTACTTGACACTGGACTTCTGGCATTTTGGCATTTCCTTCTCCCCAGTCTTCCTCCAGAGTCTGGCACTTTGATTTCCGAATGACATGCAAAGTTTGCTTTCATCCGAAAAAAGTACTTTGGACCACTGAACAACAGTGGTCCAAAGTGCTGCTTCTCTGTAGCCCAGGTCAGGCGCTTCTGCCGCTGTTTCTGGTTCAAAAGTGGCTTGACCTTTGACCTGGGGAATGCGGCACCTGTAGCCCATTTCCTGCACACGCCTGTGCACAGTGGCTCTGGATGTTTCTACTCCAGACTCAGTCCACTGCTTCCCCCAAGGTCTGGAATCGGCCCTTCTCCACAATCTTCCTCAGGGTCCGGTCACCTCTTCTCGTTGTGCAGCGTTTTCTGCCACACTTTTTCCTTCCTACTGACTTCCCACTGAGGTGCCTTGATATAACACTCTGCAAACAGCCGATTCGTTCAGAAATTTCTTTCTGTTTCTCACCCTCTTGCTTGAGGATGTCAGTGATGGCCTTCTGGACAGCAGTCAGGTCAGCAATCTGACCCATGATTGCGGTTTTGAGTAATGAACCAGGTTGGGAGTTTTTAAAGGCCTCAGGAATCTTTTTCAGGTGTTTAGAGTTACTTTGTTGATTCAGATGATTATTTTTATTGCTCGTTCAGAGAACCTTTTCATAATATTCTAATTTTTTGAGACAGGGATTTTGGGTTTTCATGAGCTGTTTGCCAAAATCATCAAAATTAAAACAATAAAAGACCTGAAATATTTCAGTTGGTGTGCAATGAATCTAAAATATATGACAATTTAATTTTTATCATGACATTATGGAAAATAATGAACTTTATCACAATATTCTAATTTTATGACCAGCACCTGTATATATATAGAGAGAGAGACATTTTTTGTTTTGTCCAAAAAAAAGCCGAATTATGTTGATCATGATTGATTTGTAAAAGCAACAAAAAGGATAAAACATGCAAGGGGCTGATTGCCTTTTAAAGGCACTGCATCTTAATAGTAATTCTGCTAACATTAGTGTAATTAATGAGATATTTTACACTCGTCCAGAAACTAGGGGAGTCATTACTGGGACCTGCAGCGTAGCGTAAAACACTCATTTAAAAACAGAAAATATGGGCAAAAGACGATGTAAAGAAGGCATTACTCATAGCGGCATAGTTTTGAATCGCCATGGAGAAGCTCAGGTGTGGTTAAACTTTCTCTCTCCTTTACTTGTTTCCCTGCCTTCTACTTTTTCTGCCGTCTCTTCCTCCAACCTCTGGCTGACAAAGCGGGAAAAAGCAATTAGCATCACTGTCACTATCCATCTATTATCCACCGTCCTAATAGAAGATGACAAATTATAGCATGCAATATGGGATGCTATGCCCACCTCCTGCATGTGTGTGTGTGCGTGTGTGTGCGTGTGTGTGTGAGGGAGGGAGGATGGAGTAGAGTTGCTTCCGACTATGACTTGGATACTGTTCCCTAAAAAAGCAGGCCTGTGCAATTTATGCGACTGTTGTTGAAGATATCAGAGGGAATTACAAGGCGTGGAGGGCAACATCACCTGACATACAGAACATCAGCATTCTTCAAACTTGACATGAAGCTGAATGAGAATAAATGTCATAAATGATGTGCGGAGTGATGCTGCCATGACATGTCTGTGAGGCTACAGTATATCCAGTTGAATCCACCTCAAAAACGTCACCTGATCACCAATTGACAAGAATCTGGAGGTTTTAGTAGGATTTAGTTAGTAAATCTGTGTTTTTTCTGTGACCATGGCAGCATTTTAATAAATAATGTTAACCTGCTGATGTTAAAGAAAGTGTCTAATTAAAAACTGAACCCAATCGTGTTGATTTTTCTGAAACTTGACTCAAACAGCAAAAGTGTTGAGTGACAGAATATGATATGTATTGAATATACAAACAAAAATAAAAGTGTAGATTTTTAGCTCTGTGTGGATTTTGGGGATCTGAAGAACCCTATATTGATATATTTCAATAGAAATGCATTTCTATTGAAATATATTCAACACAAATACCAGGTAGCTGTACAAAATAAAATGCTAGGAAAGTAGCATTATAAAATAAAATGAGCCATGACTTCAAAATAAGGCAGTGACTAGTAGGACTTTTTATTATTCATTTACTGTTTTTAAGATAAAGGATGAGCTTGCTAATTTTCAGTGTCAGTGTTGCCAATATTGAGAACAATAATAACAAAAAAGTGCAACATTGATATCCCATGAGGCTGGATATTTCTAGCAGGGGTAATCATAAAAACTGTGAAACACATAATATGAACAAATCTCATGTAAACTTTTTTTTTTTTTGCATTGTAAATGATGCATTGGCTCAATATGTTCCTGCAGGAAACATGAGTCTGCAGAAATTGTGTTCCTCCAAAGTTTAACTTTTCTCTATTTTATCTTGAGTCAGACTTCTTTGTATCCTTGCACAAACATTTTACATCTGGATAGTTCAGTACCTACAGGATAAACTGAGTCAGTGTTCATTTTTCATTTCTCAGGAAGCTCCTTTACCTTATAGGCACATCATGGCTGTTTGCATTGGCCACAGCGTTCTCACCAGAGGGACCATGAACCTGAGAAACCTGCCCTCTCTTCTTCTTTTCACTACATTCTCCTTATTATTAAGGTATGAAGCATCTTCATAGAGTTGAATCTTCCTCCAACCATTTCTCAGAACTTATTTCATTATTTTTTTTCCATTTACGCCAGTACAGTTTCACATGTGTGCACACTTTTGATAAACACCTCTCACTAACCGTTCTGATTTATGTTTGTCCTGAGATCTAAACGAATAGCTGGAGAAAGGTTATTACTGCAATGCAACACCAGGAAGCAGAATAATCAATCAATCTTCTGGAATCAGACTAATTGGTATTTGGATATACTATCCAAATACCATATGGAAAATAAAATGACTGGAAACTGTTGTGGTTAGTTACATTTTTCAGTGCACGTGTTTTTGTAGTCGTGATTTTTTTTTTGTTTTGGCATGACCTAGTTTATTAATTGTTCATCCTTCTACCTTGTTTCCTGTAGGGTAGCCTTTGTCTGTTGCGCTGCCATGTGCAATAATCTGTAAGTACCTGTTATTTATATCCATTATATTTTAAGAGCCTAACCCTAAAATTGGATTCTTTCAATGCCAGAAAAAAAGAAAAGAAAATCTAACATACTTTCTTCTGTTTTGCATTCGTACCAATATGACTTGAGTCTTTGGCGTTTGCGGAAGATTGAGATCACATGGCAATGGGAAATGTTCTCCAGTACCTTACCAAACAAAATAACAAGGTCCAAGGGTGTCGCTTTTCACAGGTCAGTAAAAAGTTTGAATTAAGAAATATAGCGAGGGAGATGGAAGTAGGTTAGCTATGCTAGCTTGACTATGAAAATCACATGTAGATGTGCTGTGGAATTCGGTTTGGTTAGGTTCAGTTAAAAAAAATTAGGTGACCCACACACCAACTCTCTGACAGATCATCTATAGAGCAGGTGTTTAAATTAGCTAATCGACCAGCGCTGTGTTCAGACAGTCACTGGTTAATAATCACAAAGTAAACATCAAGTCTGAAAACATAAAACTATTACAGACTGAATGTTCTGTTGTCTGTGTAGGAAATATTTGCGTGTTTTTTGTTTTTAGTATTGAACTCTGATACACCCGCAGAGCTGTTGTTGGTCAGTTGCTATGGCAACAGGTCTATATGTAGCATAGCCAACAGAGAGCGAGAAAAAAAGAATACATGTGGTTTTAAATTGTTCTTCAATGTTTTTCTGCATTATTTTCCCTCTGCTGTGGCGCACTGCACTAAATTAATGACACCTACATCTCCAGGTTTCATTTTGTTAATGGAGTTGTTCTATAGATGGATGGCAAGTGAAATAAAAGTCTTCTTGCCCTCCAGTGTTGTGTGCAGGCGTGAAATTTCTGGATGTAAACAACAACATGCAACGTGTCTATAGCGCGTCTGCACATTTGTTGACTGTATTCATGCCAGATTTGACAAGTAGATAAAGAGAAAAAAGTTCATATTAGTGAATTAAAAATCTCTGAAGTGGTGACTGACAAAACTCATGATACAAACTTTTGCTTCTTAAGTTCTCCTCAAATGCTAACACCCATTGATGCCTCTTCTCTTCCTCTTGTGCTAAGAAATATAATTAACCTTGCAGTACGCAGATAGGCTCATCCGGAGGACATTTATCTTGCTCCTTAACGACACCCAGGTTATCTCAATGCCTGCCCGCATTATCACACTCTTTTCTGAAAGGCTGGTTATGCTGTAGGAGCCGAGAACGTGGCTACGCAATAGTGTCAAACTGAGGCTAAACAGCTTTGTTTTTATGACTGTCTCTGAGATTTATGTAACTGGAATTTTACAGTGTTCTTTTGTACTTGGGGACATCTATCCATTATGTGGCTTTTATTTAAAGACACCCACACATCCCTGTCTTGGAGTATAAAAAAGCAGCAACTACTGTTCCGATATCAATTTGTTAGAAGAGTAACATTTTTCTTAGAAGCAAATCATAGCAATTGTCTGCATACAATGTTGCGAATGAGTTCATGTTAGTATTTGACCCTCATCCGGCAGAACGTTCATGGAGTCAGGCACTGATGTTGGACAAGAAGGCTGATAATACACACCCATTCAGCAATTTATTGATGAAATCCCCATTTTGTTTCAGGAACTTCATCACTTAGTGAAGAAAATTATAGAAGTACACATAGACGGATGTTTGAAAGACTTTATTTCCTTAAATGATTATCTGTCAGATTTTCCTCTGACGGATAATAAAAACATGACATTTGAAAATAGAATATTACATCACGCCAAAAAATAATTAATACAGAAATGCAGCCTTAATGAAAAGTATGCTTAATATCTAATTAAAGGTTGTCAATTTTCTAAAGGATAATTAATTGAATATGGCAGCAATAATAACACAAATAATAACATTACTTGATCTTAGTCAATGTTGTGCCCTATGCACAGAAATAAAGATGCCAGATTCTTGAAACTGAAAGTGAGACTGCAGGTATGACCTACTTTCTGATTAATCTGACTAAAAATTATCAGACTACTAAGTTCACACTCAGAACATTGAAATCTATTCCCCAAGGGTTGAGCAGATACTTGGATACACACTTTACACATCCCATCCTGATGCTTTGTAGCACAGCTTTGCTCCCAATAGACAGGCACTATTCAAACTGTTGATGAAAAAGAATGACCAAGAAAAGACACAAATTCTTTGAAGGCAAGACAGAAAATTATCTGTTTCATTTTGTCTCATCGGGAAATGCATAACGAGTGTTTTTCCATGCAGTAGCATTTATTGTAAAGTGGGAAACTGTGTCAGTAACCTAACTTCTGAACGTTTCATTTAAAATGCAACATACACCAAGAGTTTTTTTTCTCTCTTTCTTTCTTAAAAACAAAAAAGATGTCAGTGAGTAGGAGTTCAGCATTATGCCCAGGTACGCTGCACACACAGAGGTACCAGGGTAAATATAGCGTCTCTCTGATTTCAAAACAATGGCAAAGAAATAATTATTAAACAAACAAGCAACAATGTACTTTTCAAACTTGCATTAGTGTGGGAGGTATGAGCTGGAGGATGGCCGTGCTGCATAATTAGAAGAAAAAACAAAGCACCCCACAAGTAGACCTCTCCAACAACCCCTCTTTGTTTTAATGCACTGAATTATGTGCTCTCTGGAGCACAGAAATAGAAATCAATTAAACTCTACATACCTCATCCAACTAAACAACTCAGAACCAGCGGGTTTTTGTTTTTTTTATTCCAGAATAACTCATCTAATTAGAAGTTTTTGCAGAAGACTGCGTAGTCGTACAACAATTAAGAAAGAAAAGTTTCAGCATTTTTCACAGTCTTTCCCCACCAAGCAGCAGCTCTAGCTTACTCATCCCAACAACATGCTAACAAAAGCTGATTCGATTTTCCTACTTATGTTTGGATTTAGGAAGCTGTTACAGAGGGAAACATCTGCAACCAAAGCAACATTAGGCCAGAACACTGCTGCCGCTGGCAATGGCCAAACAGCTACAACAGGACGAAGCGGCTCAGTATCGTACTGGATGCACCATGGACAGACGTTGACTCGTGACAAACTGAAAGCGAAATAAGCCAACATCGTCCGGTGATTGGACTGCTGTGTTTCAAACACTTATATTTTTGTGTTTGAAGGAAACAGTGGGTTCTGCTTCAGGAAACAGTGGGTGGCATAGAAGATTAAGAGGAACTCACCAGAATAGGTTAAAATCCCAGTTCATAGCTTTTCTCTATGAAGCAGTCATTCATATCCATATCCGTGGAAGTATTTTTTTTAAAAATTTTTTTGTCATGTTTTGACCACAAAACGCTATGTATTTATTAACGGGGTGGTATTATGTAAAATCATCATTTTGGAGATTAACGTCACTTTATAATGTTATTCCCTCATCAAAAACATACCTGGAGTGTCGCTGTGATTATTTTATATTTGGGAAATCCTTTAATCTCTGAGCTGCGATTTCCAATCTCCCACCTCACAGAGCAGCCATTAGCAAACGCCTCCTGGATCCTGCTGAGTTTATTATACAAACTATTCCTCAGTGAAACGCTGGTAAAAGTGTTGCTAAAGGGTTAATAGAGGAGCAATGCAGTCATGACTTCCTGAAGGTGGAGTTTCGGAAAGTGCAAGAGTTTCTTAAAGAGACAGAGGTCCAATTTCAAGGCGCTAAATTACAAGCGAATTTCTTTTAGGTAATATTTTATATTTATAGCATTTTAATAATAATTGAAGGTAACAGTTAATTATTTGTGTTACAAAATGGTACAGTGTGTGAGGAAAATACATAATACTGCCCCTTTAAATTAGGGCCAGGTTATGAAAAATTAAGTTTTGAACAACTCACCAAGCACTGGTCAAACCATCATCTTTAAATGTTACAAATTGGTACAACTGAACCTACCAATGGCTGTTCAGCTAATTATGCTGACCTGTCACACAGATACCCCCCTGAAGTCCAAAGAAGAAATAAAGAAAAAATAAAGCAGATTCTTTTTTTATCAGCTTGGTCCATAGATTTTCAGGTGAAGTTACAGGAAACTTCTTGCCAAGATCCGCACTCCAGTCCCGCAGGTTTCTCTCCTCCGCCAGCTTGTAATCCAAATCATCTCACGGCTTTTGTCAGCGGGTATCAAAGTGCATTAAAGGGATGCAGACCTCCTGATACTGATCTCAGTCTGTCCACTACAAACTACAGCTCCCTTCCTCCCTCTCTCCTCTCCTCTTCCCTTCTCTCCCTCCCATCGCACTCACGCTTCCCCCGCAGCCTCTCTCTGTTTTCTTGGACTGCAGCAGAAAAATCCGCTGCATCGCACAAGAACAGAAAGCAGAGATCTGGCTGCGATGTCTGCTCCCTCTGTATCGGTGTAAGTGAGGAGGAAATCCGGGAACGGAGCTGTTGGACTCATCGGGCTCGCTGCGATGCTTTCTGGTTCCCCTGGAAATTGTAAGTAAAAACGCTTCATCTTTTTAAAATCATTATTATTAATAATATCCGCATCTATGAACTCATCTCGTCCGCTGCATAGTTTTTATTTCCCTCAAAACTGTATTTTTTTTGTTACATATTTCTTATCCATAAACATATCCATCTGCATGTAGCCTCTCATAATTTGAAGCTAACTTGGAATTTGAACGCGGCTGTAAAATTAGGAGGTATAGTGGTTTGGGATGATTGACGGGAAAGTTGGTTAGAACTTTTCTCGCTCGTGCTTTCGTGTTTCCCCCCCACACACAGTGTTTATTATTATGTGCCACGCATTTCATCTGTCGGTTATCGAACCCGTCAAAGTTTTGACGAATATGCGGCTGAAGGAGGGGGTTCATGTTCGGTGTTGAATTAGGGGTAAAAAAATAAATAAATAAGTAACGCAGAACCGATCCACGCACGAGCTTCTCCGTCCTGTACATTAATCACTGCAGGAAATCAGTTCCGTATGGTCGTAGTGTGGCGTCCTCGGCGGATTGATTCCCAGGAAAGCAGGACAGCAAACCCCGAAATCTAATTATGGGACGCGCGCGACTCCCGCCGCGGTGATTGATGCTGCTTCGTGTAAGTGATGTGTTCCGCTCGCGCCCCGTGGCGCCGCTCTGCGAAGCCCGC